>NC_047084.1:230095079-231345079 GCF_902459505.1 Geotrypetes seraphini
CCAAGGAGGGGACGGGGACGGGGGGGGGGAAATCCACCCTGGGTGCAGCCTTAGGGGGATGCACAGCCAGACACTCAGCGGCATCGGCGCCCCCTCCCCTCCGCGACGGCACTCAGCGGCATCGGCATCCCCCCTACCCCGCGACAGCACTCAAGTTCGGCCTCTTTCTCCCGGCATCAACAGAACTTCAGATCGGCAACAGGTGCTCAGTCAAAAGCTTCCCCTGACTGAACTGCCTGGGTGGAAACAGGAAGCTGAGGCAGGGGAAGCTTTTGACTGAGCACCTGTTGCTGATCTGAAGTTCTGCTGATGCCAGGAGAAGGAGGCCTAACTTGAGTGCTGTCGTGGGGAAGGGAGGGTGCCGATGCCGCTGAGTGCCGTTGCGGAGGGGGGCGCCGATGCCGCTCAGTGCTATCGCGGGGGGGGGGGGCTTTCCGATCTTGTTGCCAAAATTGGAAAGGTGAGGGAGAAAGATGGGCCTGTGGAGGATGGAGAGATTGAGAGAAGGGGACAGATCTTGGAAGTGGGGGAAAGAGAGAGAAGGGGCAGATGATGGAAGTGGAGAGAAGGGGGAGAGAGAAGAGGGCAGATGATGGAAGTGGGGGGGGAAGAGAGAGAAGGGGCAGATGTTGGAAGTGGGGAAAAGGGGCAGATGATGGAAGTGGGGAGAGAGAAGAGGGCAGATGATGGAAGGAGGGGGAAGAGAGAGAAAGGGCAGATGATGGAAGTGGAGAGAAGGGATAGAGGATGGAAGGAGGGGATAAATAAAAGGAGGGCACATGATGGGGAAAAGGATTGAGTTATGGAAATACTGGAGGGGGTGAGGGAAAGAGGTGGCGAGCTGTAGGTAGACAGTAAAAAAGGAAATTGAGAGGGTAGTAAGAACGTAATCTAGATGGATGCAGAAAATAAATTATAAAGGAAAATGAGGGAAGAAAGGGTTTGCAGAAGAAAGGTGTGGGAGAGGGAAGGAGAGGAGAGAGATGCCAGACCAATGGGGGTAAAAGGAGAGATGGAAGGGGGAGGCATACAGTTTCTGGAAGGAGCATAGACGGAGAGAAGATGCTATATAGGCACAGAGAAATGGCAGACAGTGGATGGAAGGAAGACAGTAACAAGAAGATGAAGAAAGTTGAAACCAGAGAAGACAAAGGTAGAACAAAAAATTTCTATTTATTTGTTGCTTTAGGAGACATATGTCACTGTTTCTGTGGTGTTGCATTGTATGCAGAGTCCAGCTTCTTACTGGTTCAATTTAACCTTTGTCTATGTATTTCTATTTTTTCCCCCCTTTTACAAAACTGTGGAGCGTTTTTTTAGCGCCAGCCGTGGTGGTAGCAACTCTGATGCTCAGAATTCTATGAGCGTCAGAGCTGTACCACCATGGCTAAAATCCACACTACAGTTTTGTAAAAGAGGGAGGGGTTAGTTTGTGATGACATATCCCATACTAGGCGAAGGTATTTTCTGTGTTCTGTGTGTTCGAAAGACATGGTTTTCTGTTAGGATTGACGGTGTAGGATTGATCTGTACTAGTCTGGCTTCTTTAGTTTTACAATGGGTGTATTGATGTTGTACTGCTCACTGCATATGTAAGATGCTGCCTTTTCCTAGGTACTCACGTGTGAGGTGTGGCTTGTTACTAAAAATCATGTTTTTTGTACAGATGGGGGGGTGCCAAATAATGATGGGCCCCTGGTGTCACATATGCTAGGTACGCCACTGCCTCAGCCATCTCTTTTCCAAGCTGAAGAGCACTAACCTCTTTAGTTTTTCCTCATACGAGATGAGTTCCATTCCCTTTATCATCTTGGTCGCTCTTTGAACATTTTCTAGTGCCACTATAACTTTTCTTGAAATAAGGAGACCAGAACTGAATGCAATACTCAAGGTCTGGTCGCACCAATGAGCGATACAGAGGCATTAAAACATTCTTATTTTTGTTTACCATCTCTTTTCTAATATTTCCTAGCATTCTGTTTGCTTTCTTGGCTGTCTTGGCCCCATTGCATGTGGAGCCTGATAGCTCTGACCAGGACCATATCTCAAGAAAGATATAGTGGCACTAAAAAAGGTTAAAAAAGAGCAACCAAGAAGATAAAGAGGATGGAACTTCTCTCAAATAAGAAAAGACTAAAAAGGTTAGGGCTCTTCAGCTTGGAAAATAGAAGGCTGAGGGGAGATATGATTGAAGTCTATAAAATCCTGAGTGGAGTAGAATGGGTAGAAATGGATCAAATTTTCACTCTGTTAAAAATTACAAAGACTAGGGGACAATCAATGAAGTTACAGGGAAATATTTTTAAAACAAATAGGAATAAGTATTTTTTTTCACTCCGAGAATAGTTAAGCTCTGGAGGTTATGGTAAGAACGGATAGCGTAGCTGGTTTTAAGAAAGATTTGGACAATTTCCTGGAAGCAAAGTCCATAGTCTGTTATTGAGAAAGACATTGTGGAAGCCACTGCTTGCCCTGGATCGGTAGCATGGAATGTTGCTACTCCTTATGTTTTGGCCAGGTACTAGTGACCTGTATTGGCCACTGTGAGAATGGGCTACTGGCTTGATGGAACATTGGTCTGACCCAGTAAGGCTATTCTTATATTCCTAAGCTATAGTTTTGCCCTGAATCATTCCCCCACTAGTGATCCCACCCCACTCACTTCACCACACCAATGAGAGGAGAAAGGGAAAATTGATGGGATTTGATATACTACCTTTCTGTGGTTACAATCAAAACAATTTACGATAATCCTCCCAGACACAGCAAGACACATCCCGGATCCAAGATGGCCGAAGGTTCCCTGAGCTGAACTGCACGCCGCGGGAGTTCACTAGAAATTAAAACTTACTCTTTTGAGAAGGTTTTCTCTCTTTTAAGTATGCCGAAGAGAAGAGGCCGTAGCACCGCTGGAGCCTCGCGGCGCTCGGGTGCCTCTTCCTTCGGTGACATCGGAGAACTACTGCGTCGCATGCAAGGTACCCCGGCAACGTCAGCGTCGGTAAGCCCAGTAGAGGCGCCTCGGAGAGACGAGACTGAGGCGGCTTCCTGGGAAACATCACTAAGCCCCGACGCGAGAGCACCTCCCCCACCTCGGATTACCAGCTCCCCGCGAGTGGAGGAGCTACCAGAGGACGGTTTGCACCTCCCCTCAGAGGCAGGGAAAAACACAGAGTGGAGCAGGGAGATGGACTCCATGTCTTTTCAGGTGAGCCCAGGAGAGGCCGAGGATTCTACAACTTCGGTGGGGAACCGAGCCCAGGAGAAGGACAACCAGGATCTGCTCTCAGCTGGTGAGGAAATTAAAACTATTAAAGATATTTATACTATTGAAAAACCCAGAGAAGTAACCCTAGACTCTATCTGGGATCTTGTGGCTAATCTGGCTACATCTTTAAAACCTCAGTTGGCACTGCTAGAAGACAAATTGAAAAATCAGGATATTAAGAATTTGAAGGTTGAAATGAAGGACTCAAAGAACTCTATTGAGAATATTCAACAAGAATTAAAAGTTTCTAAACAACTTAGTGAAACATTAGTAAGAGACAACTCAAATTTACGTAGAAAACTGGAATTCTTAGAGAACTTTTCACGAAATAATAATTTGCGATTGATTAATTTCCCTAGGATTGCAGCAGTGCCGCCTAGGGATATGTTAAAATGTTATATAACAGAGACTTGGGAAATTTCAGAAGATATGATTCCACTATTTACCCACATTTACTATTTGCCATCAAAAATTAAGGAACAGCAATTGCAATGGCAGGATGATATTCAACCGCTTAATGTATCTGCAATGCTGGAACTTTCTGATCGAGAGTCTGCTGTGGCGGCTACATTACTTGTTACGGTAGCCCTTGCCCCAGATAAAAACTGGTTGCCTCGGCTCTTCTTCAAGAATAAACAGAAAGACTTTCTTGGTCATAAAGTATTAATGTTTCCAGATTTGGCACGGGATACACAGAAAAGGAAACGAGAATTTCTTATGTTAAAGCCAGGGGTTATCTCTCTTGGAGGGTCATTTTTTCTTCGTCATCCATGTAAATGTATAATACATTATCGTATGAAAAAATATGTTGACAGCTTTCGTGGCTGGAGCTCGAAAGGACGAAGGGAAAGTTTTGGATGCAGTTTGAATATTAAGGGATATCTCTTTTCAGTAGAGGGATCTTAATTTTCTTATGTTTTATAATTTTGGTTTATACTCGTTATTGCAATCTTGGACCCAGATAGAGGACTTGAGCTGAAGTTAAGCTATGAATTTTATCTTTCTTATATAATTCTGTATTGTAATAGTGCGCTAGGCGTTCCTAGTTGCGTTTTTAGTTTGTCTGCTTTCTTCAACTTTCTGTACAAGTGGATACTTGAATGTAAAATGTGAAATTTGATAAATAATAAAAAAACAACAACAAAAAAAAACAATTTACATACTATAGATATATACCTGTTGTATATTTTTTCTTCCCTAATATGGGTCGGCAGCGAGTTCCATATTTGCAGAGCCGTGACTGAGAAGATTGCATTTCACTGTGCATTAATAAATCTTAGAAATGGGATAGAAAGAAAGTTTTTTTCCCCTCTGATCTTAAGGATCTAATAAAAGCGTAAGGGATCAAGTATCTTACAAGAAATACAGGGGCTTTGACTGTTAGTATTTTGTAAGTTAATAATGCTATTTTATAAGAGATTCTGTGTGTTATAGGTAATCAATGAACTTTCTGTAGGAGCGGTGTAATATGATCAAATTTTTTACTGTTTGTGATTTTTATCGCAGTACTTTGCCTCAGTGACTCAAAGTCATGGTGGATCCCTAAGCACCTGCAAGACACAAGTGGTGTGGGCTTAGGTAATGGGACTTCTTGGCTTCTCATACACGTTATTTTCTAGGACATTCTCTGAAATGTTCCTCAAATGGCCTGGAACAGATTTCAAGGGGGTGCTTGCATGGTGGGCTAGTGGGAGATTGGACAACGTGGGCTATGTGGGTTGTGAGCTGGGGTGGACATGGGGCCAAAGGGTGGCTTGATGGCTTCTGTGTGGAATATTTGCAATGTTGGGGTTGGGTGGAACTGGTCAATGGGGGCAGGGAGGTGGCTGAGTGTAATTTAGTGAGTTGGCTCAAGATTACTCTAATAATGTAGGCATGGGGAAGGAGGGGGTAGGGAATGGGAGTTCCATCTATGGGGTCCCTCATTGGCAGAGCAGAGGTGGGGCAACTATGTGAGCTGCTCATGATTTATTGTGTGGCTTCTGCTTCTGCACATTGGTGGGGGGGGTTTGTTTTGCTTTTTTGTTCTACGAGGACATGAACAGTCTGTATTGGAGCCTTAACCGGCCTGTATGTTGTGCTTGCAAATGAGTGTTGTAGTGATCCGGGGGGGGGGGGGGGTGTCATTGTTTCATACTCACCTATGTAGTTACATAGAAACATAGAAACATGATGGCAAATATAGGTCAAATGTCCCATCTATTCTGCCCATCCGCAGTAACCATTATCTCTCTCTCTCCAAGAGATCCCTCGTGCCTATCCAAGGCCCTTTTGAATTCAGACATAGCCTCTGTCTCCACCACCTCTTCTGGGAGACTGTTCCATGCATCTACAACCCTTTCTGTAAAAAAGTATTTCCTTAGATTACTCCGTAGCCTATCATCTCTTTACTTCATCCTATGGCCTCTCGTTACAGAGTTTCCTTTCAAATTAAAGAGACTTGATTCAAGTGCATTTACATTACGTAGGTATTTAAACGTCTCTATCATATCTCCCCTTTCCCGCCTTTCCTCCAGAGTATACAGATTGAGATCTTTAAGTCTGTCCCCATATGCCTTACGATGGAGACCACATACCATTTTAGTAGCCTTCCTTTGGACCAACTCCATCCTTTTTATATCTTAATGAAGGTGCGTCCTCCAGAATTGTATACAATATTCTAAATGAAGTTTCACCAAAGTCTTATACAGGGGAATCAATACCTCCTTTTTCCTACTGGCCATGCCTCTCCCTATGCAACCTAGCATGTTTCTAGCTTTTCAAGCTGTTTGGCCAACTTAAGATCATCACATACAATCACACTCAAGTCCCGCTCTTCTGTCGTGCAAATAACTTCTTCACTCCCTAAACTGTACCGTTCCCTCTGGTTTTTGCAGCCCTAATGCATGACCTTGCATTTCTTAGCATTAAATTTTAGCTGCCAAATTTCAAACCATTCTTCAAGCTTCGCCAGGTCTTTCTTCATGTTATTCACACCATCCTGCATTTCTACTCTAGTGCAAATTTTGGTATCATCCACAAAAAGGCAAATCTTACCCGACAACCCTTCATCAAAATTGTTTATAAAAATGTTAAAAAGAACAGGCCCAAGAACAGAACCTTGAGGCACACCACTGATAACATCCCTTTCCTGAGATCGATCTCTATTGATCATTACCCTCTGTTGCCTTCCACTCAATCAGTTCTTGACCCAGCCCATTGCTGTGGATGATACTCCAGACCCTCACAGATTCACCAAGGGCAGGGGGGTGGGGCAAGTGGTGGTGGAACTTAAGCATGTGTTTGCTATAGAGGAGTCACAGAGGCATCACTTTTCTGGTTGGGGGAGGGGGGAGGAGGAGGGAAGTAGTTTGGCTCCTTCCTGATAAACATACTGCTACTGTTGTCCCTTTTTCTCCTGCCTCTCTCTCCACTTCTCTTCCTTTTCCTATCTCTCTCTCTCTCCCTCTATTTGTTCTCTCCTCTCCTCCTCTCTAGCTCATCTCTCTTTCTACTCACAACCTCTGCTCTTAACCTCATCCACTCTCACTCTCTCCCCTCTCTCTGGTTGCTATCTCTCTATATTTTTCTTTTTCCTCCACTATCTCTCCTTTTCTTTCTAACTCCTAACTCCCACAAAGAAAATTCTTTCCATATGTAGCACAATATATACATGTTCAGCATGTCACAGGAACATCATTGCACCATAGCAGTACAATGTAGACATCATTGCTGATGTTCTGCATGGTCGATCATACAGTGAACATTGTGGGTGGGGTATTTTTGATGCATGACAATATTTATTAGCAAATATTGATGCTGTGTTTAGATACTGATTTGTTAGCCATTTATCTACGCAATTTTGGAAACGTGTTATATGTTTTGAGCAATTTTTAATAATTGTGATAGATTTTGGAAGTCATCTGGGCAACGTCTACCTTTGGAGTTAAATGTCATAATGAAATGCCCCTCTATGCCACATCACAATCAAACTGGCATCATCAACATTATGTAACCAATAAGCTGGCAAATGCCAGCAACTTACTACTGAGATTAAATTCTGTAGGCCTCCTCTGTTAAAACAGTGAAAATTGTCTAATTAATTAAAATAAGAAGAAACAGAAAAACAGAAATAAATTTATGTCCATATTCCACTAGAGGTTATAAATATAAGCAAATTATGTCACTATAGATTTGATTTTTTTTTTTAATACATGTAAAAATGTTATTAGTATTGTGTATTCTACCTAGAATCTCGTAATTTGTAATGGGTCAAAACGATAACATAGTACAGCTGAAAATAATAATTTCCAGTTAACGTGGAGATAAACACTGTCTGCTTCCTATGTAGAAAAGCTAATGTCTAGTAACCAGATATCTTTTCTATAATAAATGCTTTCTGAAATGACTGAAAACCTTGATATGATCTTTGAAATTGCTCAACCTTTTCAGTTCATTGTTTCAAGTGTTGCATAACAGATATTATTATTTAAATGTTATTATAGGAAAATATGCTACAGTACTTGTATCTTGCCTCAGATACGGGCTTCTAAAAAAGAGGAAGTTTTACTAATATATCATTTTAACAGGCCTGATGTTGATTGGGGAATCCCTATTGCGGGGTCTTCTAGAAATAGGGAAATCCTGAATTCTCTATAATGAGAACTGTTCTAGCAGTTGGTAATGGAACCCATGTGGGATGGGGATCATACTGGACTTAGAACAGGATTCACTAACCTGCCTGATCCGGGCCCGATCCTGGCGGGTCCGACCAAGTCAGAAAACAAAAATATGCAGATGGGGGCGATCAGAGGACCGCCCCCATCTGCCTGCATGGATCCGCGTACATGCGCAGACCATAGGAGCAGCGATCTTTAAAAAAAACAAAACTTTTTTGTACTTTGGGCGGCAGGACTTTGAGGAGACTTAACCAAACGCCGCCACTTCCACTGACCCCAACCTGCATGGCTCCCAGAAAGCTGGTACCGTTCTGGCCAGCTGCCGCCCTCACTAATAATAAAAAGATAAATGGAGCCCGTAGTTTTAATCCGATTAGAGCCCGAGAGTAAAAACAAGGGCTTGTACTGTGGGGTAGGGTGGGAGAGTCCAGGAAGGCAGGAAATCATGGCAGTAGGAGATAAGAAGCAGGGCTGAGCAGGGCAGCATTTGGGGCGAGCAGGCAGGAGAGATTGCAGGGCAGAGAGCAGAGCTTCCAGTCGGAAAGACATTTTCAACTGGCTCCCAGCAGTCGCTTCATCAGGTGATCGGCCAGCCCAGTCGGATCAGAAATTTGCTTTAGTGAATCAGGTCACTGTCCAATTTGCATGCATTTCACCTCATTTGCATGCACGGATTCGAAGCGGATCGCAGGAGAGGTAAGTGAATCAGGCCAGATGGAAATTTGATAGTAAAGGGGTCGTAAACTGTTCGGTACATGATCGGTTTGCTTTGTGCATCTAGTCCTTAGTGCTTACAAACAAGGAAAGTGTTTCTGATGTTACAGTGGCTGATCACCTGGCAACCAATGATCACTGCATAGTATTGTTTAATATTAAGACAGGCATAGGGCTCATTCAAAAGTAGAGGTTCTAGACTTTAAAAAAACCTAACTTTGAACGGATGGGGGATTACGTCAAGGAACGTCTGGAAGGAGTAGAAATAAAGTGGGCAAAACTGAAAGGAGTTATTGTAAGGGCTGGTTTTTGGATGTTTCTAAGTTTTGATTATGAGCCTCATTTTCAATTTTTTGAAAGATTGTCTACCCACATACTTTAATTTTACATGACTGAAACTGAGAAAGACAAATAAAATTACCTTCTTATCTTTTTTCCTCAGTTGCTACTACTACTATTTATCATTTCTATAGCACTGAAAGGCGTACACTGGGCTTTTCATTTGACATCTAATAGAAGTTCCTTTAAACAGACAGGACATACAGAGGTTGGGGAGTTTCTTGCAGAGAGAATTATTAAATTTGGCCTAGGTAATTTTACGGTGAGCGGAAATTAGTGAAAACTGCCTCAAAAAGGTGGGCTTTCAGTTTGGATTTGTATACTGCTAGAGACAGAGCCTGACATAATGACTGAGGTAGCCTGTTGCTCTAGTATAATGGTAGCAAAAAAGAGGTTAGTACACGACCCTAACATCAAAGTGAAAGACTGCATAACTCACACATTAGTAAAATTAGGAAGGAATAATGAAAAAAAATAAATATGGCTGCAGGAAGAGAATAAATCATTGCAGTTGTACTGTGAGAAGTGAATGAAGTGGTTTATCTCATTGTATATGAGATCGTTGACTCTAGTTGAGCTGAGTTATTTTCCTGAAACTATTATCTGTTATTTTTTATTTTTATGGCATTCACAGAATTATTTTGGACACCTAAAATTATTACAGTTTTATTAACATTGAGTTCATTCACTTCAATGGGATTTATTAGCTCATATTAATCCTATTAATTCTGTGGTAGCTATAGATCACTATTAGACCTAAATGATTTAATTTAGACTATTCACTCTATTATTTTGTTATTATTATTTTAATTATTTATATACCATTTATAACCTAAGTGGTGTACATTCAGGTACTCAAGCATTTTACCCTATCTGTCCCGGTGGGCTCACACTCTATCTAATGTACCTGGGGCAATGGGGGATTACGTGACTTGCCCAGGATCACATGGAGCAGCGAGGAATTTGAATCCACAATCTCAGGGAGCTGAAGCTGTAGCTCTAACCACTGTGCCACACAGAAATATGATGGCAGATAAAGGCCAAATGATCCATCCAGTCTGCCCATCTGCAGCAGTCCATAGACATTAGGGCTTGTTTGAAGGTGTGACTGTTGGCTAATTCTATCTGCAGTTTCCATGGGGATAGGAGGGTCAAAAGGATTTCATAGAAGGGAGTTAGACTTGATGGCTCCAGGAGACATTTGGAAACCCAGCATTGTGTTCTAGCAACTTCTGGAGGCCATATGAGTGAGAAGCCAAACTCAGTGTTTGAATATCTGATGGAGGAGAGCTAGTTGGAAGTAGCCCTACCTCCAGAAGAGACTTAAGGGCTGAAAAAGGGCAGATAATTTGTTTTTTTAGAATTCCCCTCCATCTGATCAGAATCCATCCAACAAAGAAGATTTTGATTCTAGTGCTATTCTGGATCTGTACTGCACAACTGAATGCTTAAGGGGAATTTCTGGAATTTGACTTTATTTTGCAATGTTTGCATTTCACTGTTTTAAGAGAAGAGTAAAGTTCATGTTTTGAGTTTACATTTTGGAGAGAAAGGTGAGAGTGGATTGTCTGGTGCTTTCTTGCTGTGAAACTCCAGCTGATAAGTTGGTCCCAGCTCTGGCCCTAACAAATAAAAATAAATTTGTTTGCCCCTTCCCAGCTACCGGATAAACAAAGGGGTTATATGGAGTATAAGGCTTGAGCTCTGCTGTACATATTAGCATCATTGTAGCTAGGTCTTGACAAATTTCTAAGCCATAGCTGTTCCATTTAAGTAGGAAAAAAAGATTGTGTACTTTTTGCATTACTGCTCCTTTGACCTTATACTCTGTAAAACAGGCTATAATATCTCTAGGCTATAATATCTCTAGGTTCATTCTTGGTTTGTTAAGTACTGTGTACGCTTGTTCTAATTTCAGTAGACTCTGAAGGCAATGAGGAGTTATCCTCTGAAAGCAACATGTACTACTACTTCACATTATATATAGTCTGCTTTTTACGGTACTCCTCGGATCCATACATTGGAGCGGTAAGTCCAATTTTCTAAGTCCTTTACTTTATCTAGTGGGTATTGCTGTATATGGTGCAACTCCATATATGTTACTCCAACTGAGCAATGGAATTATGTTGCTCCTCCAAACAAATCTCTGTCCTATCGATTCTTTGGCCAAGTTCCGCTGTTTTCCTTGTAGGTCTGCTGACAGGGTAGCCAAGATCTTCACACACTAATTATAAATCTGATTTAATTTCATAAAGTATGATATGGAATTCAGACATGGGCTTGTTAGTTTCACAAGGTTTGTCACTCACTGGCTCCTTGGCAGCTAGATCAGGTGCCAGGTCCTTCAGTAGGCTGGACTCTGCAATCTTGTTGCTCACATGGTGTCCGGATTGATAGGCAAAGTCCTTCAAAGTTCAGCAACCACTCTGAGACATCTTGAACAAATTTACTGTGATATTTGCTGATTTTGTTGTCAGATATGCAAAGCTAATAGCTCAGTCGTCCTTCTTGTCTGCTGACATAATCTCCTTGAAATCTTTTTTTAAACTAACCGCTGTTACCAGGTCCTCTGCGATGAACTCCAGAGCTTAACTATTATTGAGTGAAAAAATATTCCCTCCTATTTGTTTTACATGGATTAGTGTAAGCTAATAAAATAACGCACATTAGTCCATATTTTTGTGGGAGGAAAGGCATAGATTTTCAGATCCACGCTATTCTCACTACAATTGTCTTAAAATCTGGGAAAATTGTAATACCCACATATATGTGCTATTTTTTCACTTAGCGCCCCTTTTATCAAGCAGCGTTAGAGGTTTTTAGCTCATGCTGGTACGGTAAATGCTCTGACGCTCATAAAATTAATATGAGCGCCGGAGCATTTACCTCATCAGCCTGTGCTAAAAACCTCTAGCGCAGCTTGATAAAAGAGGGAGTTAGTAATACTTCTGATCATTGTCTTCTCTGTGTGTCATGTTAACATTGACTGATGCTGAAAGAAGAAAAAAAAACACTTCCTCATCTCCTGTCTAAATTACAATGTTGATATCTAGTTGAACTGATTGAAAATTCCATTATCTTCTAGTTGCAATAAAGCATTATAAAATAGAAACATTTGTGGATGACTTACTGCTTTAATGAAGGAAATATATTTATATCACCCACATAGTGGGAGGAATAAAGAGGAAAGAGAGTTGTAATGGCAAAATATTTATACAAATGAATAATTCATCAGATCAAGGTGAATTATAGGATTAATGTATAATTAATACAGCTTTTTTTATTTTGCATACAGAATCATTAAGTATGCGTTCACCATCAAATTACAGATTCACTGACTTTTAGAATAAGAGGATAAAAAAATATTTCATTTTATAGTTGTTTCTATTAAAATAGTTGGCTCTTTCAGCCTTCGGAGATTAAAAATAATTAAGAACATAAAAACTGCCATACTGGGACAGACAAGCTCAGTACCCTGTTTCCAACAGTGGCCAACCCAGGACCCAACCACCTGGCAAGATCCCAAGGAGTAAAACTAGATTTTATGCTGCTTATCCTAGGAATAAGCAGTGGATTTCCCCAAGTCATCTCAATAATGGCCTATGGACTTCTCTTTTAGGAAATATTCCAAATCCTTTTTAAACCTGCTAAGCTAACTGATTTCACCATATTCAAAGTTTAAACATAAAGTATTTGTAGCCTCGAGTCATTTTCAGACTTTAGTCCCCCTTTTACAAAGCCATGGTAGCCCCTTCTATTCCTTTTTACATATTACTTTAATTCATTTAGATCAGTGGTCTCAAATACGTGGCCCGCCAGGTACTATTTTGAGGCCCTCGGTATGTTTATAATCACAAAAGTATAATAAAACAGTTTCTTGATCATTTGTCTCTTTAGCTATAAATTACAATATTATTATTAAGACTTAGCCAAAAGGAAAAATTTATAAACTATAAAGAGTTTTACCTCATGCAAAATTGTCATTTCTTTAATAAGACATTAACTATTTTTTTCTGAGGCCCTCCAAGTACCTACAAATCCAAAATGTGGCCTTGCAAAGGGTTTGAGTTTGAGACCACTGGTTTAGATGGTGCTCCTATCTATAAAGTTAGGAATTACTATGAAATTTCTACATGCTTCTCTCCACTCCACTCCTTCCTGCCCTCCATAGTCCTCCCTACCCTCTTCTAACCCCTTCCTCTGTAATGTTGCCTAGAGCTTGTATAGGTATGTGCAACGCACAAATGGAAGAAATAAATAAAATAAATGCTGCTGCAGTAAACGCACTGAAACCCATAGGAATTGTTTGGGCTTCAGTGCATTTACCACGGCAGCATCGCTATTATGGCTTTGTAAAAGAGGTCCTTTGTATATTACTTAGAAACTGTTTGGACTAAAATATAAAATTATAAGGCAATAAAGATTTGTTTTTCTAAGGTTAATTTCAAAAATCAAATATAGACAACCTTAGGTATAAGTACAATTTATCCCGTTTAGGACCTCAGCGGTGCTAACTGTGAGAGGGTTTCATTCACAGATATATAAGCACAGAAGTCTTCATCGGTCACAATTTTTTATGCATTTTTTCTATATAAGTTTAATTTGTCTGGCAGCTGGGCTTCAACGCCAAGAAATGTAAGGTCATGCATCTCGGAAATGGAAATCCATGCAGAACTTCCACCTTGAATGGAAAAACTTTGACCAAGACTACAGCAGAACGAGACTTGGGAGTGATCATCAGTGCAGACATGAAGACTGCTACTCAAGTGGAGAAGGCTTCATCTAAGGCACGGCAGATGATGGGTTGCATCAAGAGAAGTTTCGTCAACAGGAAGCCTAAGGTTGTCTATATTTGAATTTTGGACTAAAATATGCCATTAAGAGGTCCTTGTATTAATATGTGCTAACCGATTTAGCACGCAGATTAGCGTGCGCTAAATGCTAAGGCATCCATTATATTCCTATGGGCATTATCATTTAACGTACACTAATCTATAGCATTTGCTAAATCGGTTAGCATACCTTAATAAAAGGACCTCTAAGTTCCAAAAACTATGGAACTTAGCGTTCCAGAAAAAAAAAAGGATTTTTATCATTTTGGCTTAATATTTGTCGAAAAGTATGCATGTATTAAGTGGAAACATATTCAGATCATAAAGAAAAAAAATCATATAGATATTTTGTTAATGCCCTCAGCTTCCTCCACAAACATCCATGCAAACACCAAAATGCTAGAAATGTATACAGCAAACACTTTCATTTCAGTTTTTGTAGGGTTTTTTTTGGGGGGGAGGTTGCATATTTTTGCTTGTTTCATATTTAGGGGTGTATAGTAGTTATCAACTTGGGTTACCATTAAGATGTGTTATTTTACCATTAATAAGTTATTTTAGCACAAGTCCCATTTTATTAAATGAGAACTAGGGGGCCCTTTAACCTAAAAAAGCCATTCCCAGACTTGTCCTAAATAATCCTCAGCTAACCAGGTTTTCAGTAATGAATATACTTGAGAGAAGCTGTAAATGTGAATTTAGGCCCATGTGTCCATCAGTAAAGCAAGGGTTAAATTGCGATCCAGAAGTTAAAAAAAAGAGAAAAAATAGCTTTAAGCCTAAAGTTAAAGAGAGTTGGTTTTCTCAAGGTTATAGAATGTGTGAGAAAGAAATGGTGTATGTGATAAAAAAATGTGATTTGCAGAGTGAAAAATGTGATAAGATAGCATGTAGCCTTTCTGTTTTAATTAAAAATGATAGATGATCCTTTGTCTGTAAATCACATTAAAAGACAAATGTAATGTTGAAGACTGAATTTCAGTGCCAAACTAATCCCCCCCAACTCTCTTTTTGTTCATACTTTATAGAGTAGTTGCATTTAGGCACCATCATTTACATCATATCATGCCTAAAGTTTGGTGCTTAACTATGGATTTACATTTTTAGGGGAAAATTCTATATAGGACGCCACCTGAGTGGTGGCTGAGAACTGACTCTGTCCTAATGGACATATGCCTAACTCCGCCTAACCACCCCAATTCTCTAACTGGTGCCCATGTTACAGGCGTCAGCAATAATTGGAAGTTAGGCATCCAAAGGCTGTCCGCAATTCACAAAATAGGCGTCCAGAATTTCATGCCTAATGTGATGGGTGTGGTTTTAATATGGATATCCATTTACAGAATTGCATGCTGCTCAGCATTCTAATGCATCTATAATCTTACCTAAATTGTAGGTGTTGCAAACCAGGTCTACTTTTGGGAGTGAGTTGGGCGCTGCCTAGTCATGAGTTAGGCTTGGGTTAGGCATGCTTGAGGCATCCAGATTTAGTGGTATGGGTTTTGTTTTTTGGAGGTAAAGAATACTCCAATTTGATATTAAGGTAAAAAAAGATATTTAATAATGCATTACTCAAGCAAAGCACATGAAAAAAATATATAGCATACTAAACACAGAACTTATGGCATAAAGAGCATATCTCTTAAATGCAATAGTAAAACTTAGCAGTATGTTCACTCTCCTCTCTAAGGGTGCGTGCAGAGAAATACAATCACGTTTCCATGGTAATTAGCTCTTCTTGCTCCTTGATGAATTTCTCCACCTCGTCCGGCTCGGTATAAGTTTTGGTCTTGTTTTGATAAGTTATTTTGAAACGGGCCAGTGATAGGAGACCAAATCTGGCTTCCAACGCTCTAAGACGAGGACGTAGAGCAAGAAATCTTCGCCGCTTGTCGGCTGTATGCTTTGTAAAATCCGCTGATATGTAGATGGTCTGGCCTTGCCACTCGATCTTATGGAGGGAGCGCATTTTTTCCAGTATCATCGCCACGTGGGGGAAGCGGAGCAGCTTCAACACTATCGGTCTCGCTTTCTGTGAGCCGGTTTGTGACTTCGTCGGCACCCGATGGGCCCGTTCGACCTCAAAAGGCCTGGTGAAAGTGAGGGAAAGAACTTTAGGGAGCCATTCTTCTAAAAACTTACAGGTATCTGTTCCCTCAGCACCCTCATTAAGGCCGTTTATACGTAAATTCTGACGGCGTCCTCGGTTTCCCAGATCCTCCAATTGATTCTCCAGAGCTTGTATGGCTTTTCGATCCGATTTTTGATTTTTGGCGACGTCATCAATTAATTGTGCTTTTCGTTCCAGCGCAATCATTTTAACATCCATCGCTGAAATCTTTTCAGTTAGGTTCATTATTTCATACTTAATGTCTTTAATGTCATCTTTGCTTTCTGACATCATATTGGAGATTAGTTGTAGTTGATCAGAAATAGTTCGTTCTGGTTCCTCACGTGGCCTGCCCGCCTCGCTTTTCGTGGGCGTCGGGGGATCTTGTTTTTGCCGCTTGGCTCCCGAGGAGCCGGCAAAGGCAGCCTCAATCTTACCCTGCTTGGGGAGAGGCATCGCAGACATGCAAAAAATCTATTGTTTGCGCTCGTATGAATATAGATATGCTCAAAATATCGGGGTTAGCAGCGGGAGCTCGTGACTCAAGCCTCCATCTTGATCGGGCTCTCTAGCGCCCCCCATATATAGCATACTAAACCTCATTCCCAAAGTTTAAGAAAATAAGAAGATAAATCCTACTCACAATAGCTGAGGTTCAGAGCAAGTGGCCTTGTTTGAAGCACTAGCTTGACATCATTTTGACTTCATCAATATGCACCTATTGTCAGAATGTCACTAAAAAAAATAGGAATATGTGCTGGGGGTACCTGACCATACTAGGGATTTGAACCCATGAGCTATGGAAGAGGGAAGAAATGCCTTTAGCCACTGAGCCAAAACTTGGATCATCCCTCCTCTTCAAGATCACCGAGCTGTGGAACAGCTTATCTGCCCCTCTCCGGAGTGCGACCTCCCTCCAACGCTTCAGAAAACATTTGAAAACTTGGCTTTTCTCTAAAATGTAACCACTCCCTCCCTCTCCTCTACACTTAATCCCTTCTCTCTCCCCTTTTTACCAAGCTCTTCTTCTTCCCATTGGAGTTCCTTTCTTTTGTAATTCCTGTAAACCGTGTCGAGCTCTACTTCTGTGGAGATGATGCGGTATACAAACTTAAGGTTTAGTTTAGTTTAGTTAGTTTAGAGTAATGCATTATTCAATATCTTTTAACCTTAATATCAAACTGGAGTCCTCTATACACAAAAACCAGAATTATATATATTTCATGTGCTTTGATTGAGGAAGACAGAGGCTAAAGGAGGGTTTAACAACAACAACAAAAAAAAAAAACAGCAGAGGAACTGGACAAGTGTTGAAGATACATGTTTAATATTTATCCTAGAGAAATGACTGATGAATCAAGAGGATATAAGCTTGGCTTTTAAATTGACTTTCGGCTGAGTGTGTAGCACAGTGGTTGGAGCTATAGCCTTAGTACTCTGAGGTTGTGGGTTCAAATTCCTCACTGCTTCTTGTAACCCTGGACAAGTCTAAATCCCCTCATTTCCCCAGGTATACTAGAAACGAGTTTGATCCCACTGGGGAGAAGGGAAATATGATAAAGTAGCCAAATGTAAATACCACTTAGGATGTAAGTGGTATATAAATAAAATATAATAGTGGTGCTTCTTGGGAAAGAAGAGCCTGACTTTTTATTGCATACAATTTTAATGTAAAAAAAAACAAACCCCAGCATAAAATTGCTGTTCTAATGATGTCATAACACTAAAATGCGATAACATTATAGATATTGACAGGATATCAATGCGATACTTAAAAGGAGATTCTATAAAGCACACCTAACAATATACAGTAGATGCGTTTAAATTCACTAGATGCCGCCGAGCACGATTCTCTATTATGTGTATGCATGTGTACGCAAGTGCCAGTCTAAATGATGCCTAACTTTTAGGCTTCCTTTATAGAATTTCCCCCTAAGTGCCTACAGAGGTGCAATTCTGGCACCAAATTTTTGCATACACTGCCTCCATTATATGCAAATTTATTTAATGTATATTCATTGTGGATATCTTGAAAATCTGACTGGCAAGGGGGTACTCCAGGACCGAGTTGAGAAACACTGCTATAAAGGCAAGAAAATACTTAATAAAACTCACCATGATCTACTACTGAAAAATCTGTGAGCTAACTAAAAAATACAGTACACACAAAGGCCCGGATTCTCTAACCGGTGCTGATTTTTTAGGTCCCCAAGCTCAGTAAAAAATACCATTGAAACAATGTTTTTAATTGTTTCAAGGCAACTACTGATGCCTAAAACTTTGGTGCCAGAATTGCACCTCTGTAGGCACTTAGGGGGAAATTCTATAAAGGACGCCTAAAAGTTAGGCATCATTTAGACTGGCACTTGCGTACACATGCATACACATAATAGAGAATCATGCTCGGTGGCATCTAGTGAATTTAAACGCATCTACGATTTTCTATTATGTGTATGCATGTGTGCACGCTAAAATGCCACATGCGCTAACCGCTACCGCCTCATCTTGAGCAGGTGGTAGTTTTTTGGCTAGCGTGTGCTAATCAGGTGCGTGCGCTAAAAACGCTAGTGCACCTTTGTAAAAGGAGCCCTTAATTGAAAGGAGGGATTAGTGGCAGTGCAAAATTTCTGTAATTTGGAAGGAGATCTCCAGGCACACTTGTACCAATCCCAAATCCTTGTTGTAAATTGGGCGACTAGATGCACAATGTTTTTTTAAAGTGTTTGAGTTTGGATGATTATGAAAGTTGTATGAATAGTCAATTGCAAAGGCTAAATTCATGATGACTTGTTTTGGTACCGCTGATGCATTAATTTTTTTATGTATATCTTCTATCAGTAGAACATCTCTCTCCTATGGCAAATTTTCAAAACATGAGGCACAACAAAATAAGAATATTAACTAGGCCTTATGATTAAATTTGATATAAACCGTGAGGTGATTTTCTTCAGGCTATTTTTACTTTTGGCACAAAGGGCATCTCAAATGATCGCATTAGAGAAAAACTACAACTCAAAATACGCTAAGCAATTGCCACGACTAAAGTCAATTACTGATGGATGGCTGACAGGCAGCTGGGAATCAGTAGATAAAAAATTATAACTGCAAGTCACACCTGCTCATATTTGCAGTGTTGTTTAAATTGTCATGAGTAAATATATTAATTCACATGTTTAATAAATATTGCTGTACTACCGATTCCTGCATCTGAATTTTCAAATTATATATTAATGAAAGTGTAGTGGCTGTATTGATATAAAAAAATAGTCAAATAAAATATGTTAATTTCTTTACTGCTGGGATACTTTCACACTGATTTTTGGATGGTGTAGGCTGTTATAAATTAATGGACAAATATTTTGGATTGTACTTTCTAAAGTTAATTACTTTCTTTTGTAGGTATATCCCTTGTTTATTAAACTTCAATAATGTAATATTATTTCCAACTTCTTTATGATAGATAGATATAAAATAGCAATTGAGTCTCAGGCTAAAGTTGTAGCTGAAACTATTTAAATGTTTGGAATTACTTAAAATGAAGAGCTTTAAATGAGTGACTAATTAACTAATGTTAATAATTGCTGCTCTTCAAGCTGTACATAAATGATTATCAATTACTTTTAAAGAATTTAAGTTATACAGTTAGAGGGGCATAATAAAAAAAAAATGTCTAAGTCCCATTTTTGGCCTAAGGCTTTAAACGTTGAAAGTAGAAGCAGGGAAAATGTCCATTATCAAAAAAAAGTCCAAAAGAAGGTTTTTTTTATAATGGTCTGCCTCTACGTTTAGCTGTTTAAACGCCTGGACCACCACTATGTCCACACTAACAACATATAATCAACCTAAAAAAAGCCTAACTCCCAAACGCCCAAAACAAAAGCTTTTAGGCGAAGAAGGAGCCAGTTCTTCACCTAAAAGCTGGATTCTTTAACCTGTGTCTGTCAAAAACAACACCAGTTACAGAATCCCCCCTACAACGATCGAGGCAAGAGTGAGCCCAAGCCCTCCTGCCACATGGCACCCCCGAACCCCGCAACATGATCAGGGTAGGAGGGAGCCCAAGCCCTCCTGCCCTAGCGAACCGCAGCCCCCCCCCGCTGACATTTGGGTAAGAGGGAGCTCAAGCCTTCTTGCCCCGCGATCCCCAACCCCCCACCCCCTCCGCCGAGTCCTATGGGGCCAGGAGGGAGCCCAAACCCTCCTGCCCCGGCAATCTCTAACCTCCCTCCCCCCCACGATCCGGCCAGGAGGGAGCCCAAGCCCTCGTGGCCCAGCGATACCCCCTAACCCCCACTCCCCACTAAAATACGGGCAGGAGGGATTCCAGGCCCTCCTGCCCTTGACGCAATTTCCCCACGACCGACCCTTCTGAACCCCTGATCGCCCCCACCGACATGCGACCCCCCTGCTGACCCCACCCTCCTTTTCCTGTACCTTAAAAATTGTTGGTCGTAGACCCAGTTGTCTTAGGCCCCTCCTGTAGGCCCAACCGGCCCATATACCTAAGGCCCAGCCCACAGGAGGGGCCTAAGACAACTGGGCCAATTCCAGTTGGCCCAGGTGCCTCAAGCCCCACCTGTTGATGAGGTTTGAGCTGCCTGGGCCAATCAGGCCCTAAGGCCAGCCATTCCAGAGATGGCTGGCCTGTCGGACAGATGGGCTTGGCACCTGTCCATCTGACCAACAATTTTTAAGTTACGGGGAAGAGGGGTGGGCGTGGGGGGTCGTGAGGAAGGCGGGGGGGGGTTGCGGGTTGGTGGGGAGGCGATCGGGGGTTCAGGGGGGCAGTCGTGGGGGGGTTGCGTCGAGGGCAGGAGGGCCTGGGATCCCTCCTGCCTGTATTTTAGTGGGGGATGGGGGTTAGGGGGTGTCACCGGGCCAGGAGGGCTTGGACTCCCTCCTGGCTGGATAGTGGGGGGAGGGGGGTTGGAGATCAGCAGACCAGGAGGGCTTGGGCTCCCTCCTGGCTCCATCGGACTTGGCAGGGGGGTTGGGGATCGTGGGGCAAGAGGGCTTAAGTTCCCTCTTGCCCCAATGTCAGTGGGGGGTGGGTCGTGGTTCGCCAGGGTAAGAGGGCTTGGGCTCCCTCTTGCCCCGATGTCAGCAGGGGGGGGGGATCGCGGTTTCTCAGGGCAAGAGCGCTTGGGCTCCCTCCTACCATAATCGTGTCAAGGGGGGTTGATGTATCATGGCAGGAGAGATTGGCCATCTTCCCTGCCGCGATGCGATCACTCCTTTACCCGAACTGCCATAACCCGTGGCAGGAGAGATTGGGTATCTCTCCTGCCGCGGGTCGTGGCAGATCAGGTAGAGGGGTGATCATATCGTAGCAGGGGAGATGAGGCATCTCTCCTGTTGCGGTGGGGGGGGTAGGTTGCTTGGCTGCTGAACTGATCACGCTAGCCACCATCAGCTCAGCGGCCCCTTTTTCGGCACTTATACCTGCTATGTCTTGGTCTAAGTCAAAACGTATAAGTGCCGACTATGCAACCTGTCAAAATCTTTGGTTATACATGTTTTATGCCTAGGTGTAGGTCGGCCCACCTCCCGCCCTTTCCCCGCCTCTAAAAACGCCTCTTTTCTCTCTGTGCATTTAAAAGCAAGGGAAAGGCCTAAGCTGGTTTTATATACGTATAAAACCAGCTTTGATTATGGGTACTTGGACGATCAGGCTTTTTGATCGTCCAAGTATCCATTTAGGCCACTTTTTAGACATTTTTTTTTTATTATTATGAGCCCCTTAGCGTAAATAAAGATAACCAAGAAAAGATTTTGAGCAGCGTTTTTATTCTGATCTTTAATTGGTGTGCTCCTAGGAATCATAAAACGGATTGATTTTTCATTTAAAAAATATTAAGCCAGAATTTATCTTACTGTATATATTCTCATATTTTTGCCAATTCAGTAGTGTTAGACATCTAATAAAGTACCAAAAAGGAAGATTAATTTTATAAAACACTTTTTAAGGTAGAAACTTTCAAGGTATAAATGATTAAAGAGCAAATGTATTTTTGTCTTGCATATCAAGAGAATGTGGTTTGCCTAAAACTGTTTTCCAATCACTGTAAAATAGAAAATATGCATAGAAAAAAAATTCCATGGACCCTTATTCTATAAAAGACACATAATGTTATGTATTTATTTAATAAAAAATATAGTCCACTTATAACTAAGTGGACTACAAAAGTACATACAAAATTATATAACACTGGCATTCTCACCAATCCTTGCATTCAAACCATAACCAGTTCCAAAAATCCACAATACACTTAAATAATGGCAAAGTATGGGCCACAGCTTTATTAAACTCATCAAATGATTCAATAATATGCATTTACCTAACGGTAATAATTCAATGTGGCTTAACAATCACATACAATTGGAGCTATTTGGTGTCAATCTAGCCCTATATACCTGGAGCTATTCGGTGTCGAACTAGCCCAGCTCACAAAATTCCTTACATTCTACCAATCCTAACTTCCACCAGCAAGACTCATGGTATTGCAATGTCCTTCCGCCACCCACGGTGGTTCTACACATGAGCATATAACACATGTTAACATATAAGTTTATTAGCCGTACTGTTCCAAAATTCACCCCCATATCCTTCCTTTTTCACCCCAAAAGCTGCCCCCATCCCACCCCCATCATCCAACCAACAAAACAAAACCCATCCAACCAACAAAACAAAACCAACCCCTAAGAGCAGAAACGGGAAGGGTGGGAAAGGAATAATTTACTCCTACACCACTCATACCCTCCTGCATTCCCTCCCTTCCCAAAAATGACAAAAACCCACTAATTCTTCACAATACCTCAACCAATCATCCACAATTTTTACCAACTAAACCAACATTCCCACCCATTCCATTAAACCAATCCTCTTCCCCCAGCACCCAAAACTTACCAATCCTATCCTTCACCCATTGCCGTAGTATTTACCCAATGATTACTACCTCACATCTTTAATTCCCCGCCACTCCGCACCCATAATTTAACACTCGGGTGGCTGAATCAGCATTATAAGCTTGCAGTACAAACAGTAAGCTCTCAAACATAAATAGATAACACAAAACAAATCAGTACAAAACAAGAAAACTTTAAAATCACTGCTTGTTCATCTTCACCAAACATGATACAAATTCTTAAAATTCCTCTACATATAAGTTTTCAATAATTTTTAAAATCTCTGTATACTCTTACTCATTCTCAGCTGTCCAACTATGTTATTCTATAATTTTACTCCTACTACCATAGGAGTCAACTTTTAAAAATGATTGTGGGTGCTCAAAAGCCACACCTTAGACCCCGACTAAGCTCTGCCCCTGACTTCACCCCCATTAATAATAGTACTAATTGGAATGACATTTTTTCCATTCATTTTTCATATATATATACACAATGTAATCTTATCAACAATATATATTTGTTAACCACAAAATTAAACAATGCTATATGCTTCTCAACATTCATTCCTACCAGAACACTTGGCTTTGGTCATACATGCAAAACACAGATAACCCCTATGCAAATACACGCCCACATACTAAAAGTACCAATATACAATATAACAGCAGAGAAATAGAAATAAATTCATTTCTTCCTGAACAGTACAAAATATAGAAAGCAGATATACATTTTCAAAACTGACACATTTAAATCACTAAATTGAAAATAAAATCATATTCCCTACCTTTGTGGTCTGGTGAATTTATTTTTCCAATAATTTTTCCCCAGTTTCTGGTTGAACTTCCTTCTGTCTGCTCTTAACTGTGTTTCCAGGGCCTTCTTATTCATTTGCTGTTTTTCTCTCCTTCTTCACTTTCTGCCCTTTATCCATCTTTGGCATTAACTTTTAACATTCAACTTTCTTCCATTTTTCTGCTTCCTTCTCAAAATCTATCTACTTTTCAATGTCTTCTGTTCCCATCTATCCATGTGTACTATCTCCTCCCCCTTTCTTCTCCCTTATTCCCATCTATCCATAAGAAACATTTCTTCTATCTCCTCCTTCCCACCCTGTGCACTGTCTCCTCTTTCTCTATCCTCTTCTCCTCCATTCCTTTGTACCATCTCCTCCTTCTCTCTCCCCTTCACCTCCATCCATGTGCATAATCTCCTCCCTCTTTCTCCCCTTTCCTTCCATCCTGGTGCTCCATCTCCTACCGCTTTCTCTCACCTTCCCCTTCATTCATGTGTACTATCTCTTCCCTATTTCTTCCCTTCCTGTCCATCACTGTGCACCATCTCTTCCTTCTCTCTCCCCCTCCTGTGGTTTGACATCTCTGTATTCTTCCTTCTTCCCCCTGTGGTCTGGCATCTTTCTCCTTCCCAAAGCCTGACATCTCTCTCCTCTCCCATGATCTGGCATCTATATCTTCTTCCTTCCTCCCCCAGTCTGTGTTTTCCCCCTACTCTTATCCCATCCCTGAACTAACTTAAAACATCTCCAGTGGTCCCCATGGTCTAGACATCCTTTCCCCTTCTGTCCCCATCCCTCCCTTCCCTTTACCTTCCTAGTCTCCTTTTAAAGTCAAATCTTATTTTTCATAGAGACCCCCAGCATGTAAGCCATTTTTACAAGCTGCTGACACTGCCATGAAGCTTTCCCTTTGCCACAATCTGTTGAGGCAGAAACATGAAGTTGCATCGTGAGGTGGGGGGGGGGTCAAATTGAGGCAGAGGGAAATCTTTGGGGCAGCACCAACAATTTTTGTGAATGGCTGCCATACCAGGGCCCCTCCAAAAAAGAAGTTTTGACTTTAAAAGGAGACTGGAAAGTGAAGTGAAAGGAGGGAACTAGAAAGAAGGAGAATAGATGCCCAGACTGCACGCTGGCCCTGGTCACACGAGGTCCCCAAAATATTGGGGGAGCTACAGTCTATGTCCATAACTGAAATAGTTGTAACCCTTATACTAGCATATTTTACTTAATTATTTACTTTAATTATTTTAAAAGTTTAGGGCTCCAAGGCGAGGAGGAACTTAGACAAGATGACTGACTGAAGGACACCATCATATCATTTTTTGATTCTCTGTGGTAAAGAGAATATCTAAGACCCGGGTTTTTCCTTCTAAACCCAGGTCTATACCATTCTTACTTGGTCCGATGGATGCTTTTGTGAGCAGGGACCTAAAGTAAATCAGGAAGAAAATTCCTCGGCTGGAGGTGGGAACCTGGCAGAGGATTTCTCAGCCTCTCTTGTGGCAGTTAGTCTCTTTCTGGATATGCGAAGCCCACCAGCACAACTACAGTCACTAGCAACATCATTGGGTGCAGCTGGAGGAACAAGTGAGGCAGCCCTGATTCTAGTCCGCATGGCAGGAGAACTAGTGGTCCAAATGACCCAGGAGAGATTACCACTGGTGTCAGCTCCAGATGGCTTAATACAGTCAGAGGAAGGGGTCCCGGCCCAAACTGCTACTAAAGAAACTATAGGTATTTTTAAATGTGTAAAGCCAGGGTCTCAGCCAGCATTGACCCCTTTGCCAAGACCCTCAGTTTTCAATTTGAAGACCATTTGGGAAGCTATTTCCACTTTACAAGTCTCTCTGGGGTCCCAAACACAAACTCTATTTTTCGACTGTAATACAATGCTCTCTGATTCTACAACTTTGAAAAATAAAATGAAGGAATTGGAAAATAAATGTATAGAACATGCAACTAGATTGGAAACGCAGGAAACCCAGGGTCAAACCTGGATGAGACAGTGGGAACATCCATTTTAAATTGGAGACTTTAAATAATACAGTTAAATGACAGACACTCAGGTTAATTAACTTCCCTAAAGCTTATTCTGTTCCTGCTATTGATAGGTTTAAAAGGTATTTAACTGAGATATTTAAAGTTTCAGAATCATCCTATCCTCTGGTTTCAAAGATTTAATAAGAACATAAGAACATAAGAATTGCCACTGCTAGGTCAGACCAGTGGTCCATCCTGCCCAGCAGTCCGCTCACGCGGTGGCCCTCTGGTCAAAGACCAGCACCCTAACCGAGACTAGTCTTACCAGCGCCCGTTCTTGTTCAGCAGGAACTTGTCTAACTTTGTCTTGAATCCCTGGAGGGTGTTTTCCCCTATAACAGCCTCAGGTGAAAAAGAAAACTTTCTAACCAACAAGGTGTTTCAGTAGACAGTTTGGATTTGACTAACTTCCTAGAGATCGGATATGGAGGCCATGGTTCCAGCCATGTTGTTAGTTCAATTGGCCTTGGACTCTGACAAAATTAATCACCGTTCCCGTCCCCATGGATAACCATGGGAAACAATCCCGTGTCATTCTTTAGTGTCTATCTGAACCTCAGTCCTTCTACATCAGCATTCTTCAATGCAAGCCTTAAGGGTCAGTGATTGTGTCCATTCATACTCTGATTCTACCCTCTCTCCTTAAAGAATGACATGGAGATGGTTTTTCACAGTTATCCATGGAGACAGGAACCGTGTTGAATTTTATCACCATGTCATTCTCTTAGACAATGTGCTTTACATACTTTAAGTGATTACAGAAGAAGTTCAGAGAATCTGAATTGACATTAGCTACTTTTATGTGATTGCATTACATTAAATCCATTTGCCCCTTTTTTATAAAGCCCAACAGTTTGAAGTTAGGGATGGGGATTTGTATTACAAACAGTAGAGCTTTTATGCATTTTGTATTATGTCTTTGTTTGGTTTCTTTTTGAGCTCAATAAATATATTTGACTATAAAGCCCAAAAGCTCATGCCAATGCGGTAAATGCTCCAACGCACATAAGGCTCACATGACTTTGTAAAAGAGGTCTTTATGTGTTATGGACTATCCACAATAGATGGTCCCAAATTTTTAAATTGAAAAAGTGTTCATGTGAAAAAAGATGCATACCGTATTTTATCATTTTTTTTGTTTGAACATTTTGCCAAAACAAACAGAAAAAAAAAATAAAAAATCACAATCTGTTCCTAAAGCATCTGTGTCTCCAATGCAGGAAGTAATTACCGGTACTCCTTAATGAAAAAAACCCCAAAACAAAACACTTTTTATATGTAGTAATGATTTTTGCTTTATTATAAAATATGATACTCTTTGGGCCTCATTTATGAAGGATGTCTCCCATTTTGTGATTATCAGAAAGAAGCATAGCAGATAAAAACCTTTGTATTATTTTAGGATTTTAAAGTCGAAGCCATAAATCTTTATGACAAGTTAGTGTATCCATTCATCCCTGAAATAAGATAAAGAAACTGGTATACACCACTTTGCTGCTGTATTTGAATGGTGACCTAATCAATTTTGCAATTAAAATTAAAGTGAAAAATCACAATGCAAAAATGTGCTTTACATAAATAAAAAAGAACACTGAAAATAATGCAAAACTGCCAAATTTTCTGTATTTTTTGCTTTTTTTTTTAATCTGGTGAAGTGTATTTTTGTGAAGTGGTTTCAGAAGAGTGATCTTCACAATAAGCTTTCTCATATTGCTAAAATTTATGAAAATTTTATAGCAAAAAGTTCCTACAATAAACATTAATGCAAAACAGGCAACAGGCAAATTCTATATAGTCCACCTAATGTTAGGCACCTAAATTAGTGCACCTAGACAATATAGGCATTTAACTTAGGTCCCTTTTTTACTAAGCCTCAGTAGAGGTTCCTACCACAGCTCGGGGTGCTAAATGCTCTGACACTCATAGAATTCCTATGAGCATCAGAGCATTTAGCGCTCTGGGCCATGGTAGAAACCTCTACCGTGGCTTAGTAACAGAGTGCCTTAATTGTCTAATAAATTGGTGTCAATAATTGACAAGTACTTAGGCAGCTTCTTAGATCAGGCATTCTATACAGAATCTGGCCCTAAAGGCTCAACAAATCTAAATTTGGATGGCCTTCCAACTATCCCTCCCCCGATATCTTGACTCCTTGATGTGTCAGTGGTTTTTCCAACCAGCATTTTGACATCTGTCCAAGAATAGATTTAGGGTAGATTAACTCATAATTTTTGATGAACAAATGGTCCTAATATGCCTCTGCAGTTCAGGTCCAGAACTCAAACTATATACAAAAGAAGAAGCTTCTTCTTAATCTCTGTCCCATTTTTCAAATCCTTTCCCTTCTTTAAAAATTCATATGCCAGTCATTAGACTCCACTGATCTCCACCCTCCCAATAAAGGTCTAAGTCTCTTGAACTATAACCCTCTAAATCACAGTTCTTCAACCGCCGGTCCGCGGACCGGTGCCGGTCCGCAGAAAATTCCTGCTGGTCCGCGCAGGGCCAGCAAGATAGACGCTGTTAAATTTCCTGCCCCGGTGGTGTTGGTGGAAATCTTCTGTTCCTTCCAGCCTCGGGCGATCAAGACAGGCTGCTGACGTCGGGCATTCCCTCTGTGAGTCTCGCCTATGCGGAAACAGGAAGTTGAAACAAAATAGGCGGGACTCAGAGAGGGAATGCCCGATGTCGGCAGCCTGTCTTGATCACTGCCCCTGCCGAGTCACCGAAGAGGGCCCCGGGGAAGGTGCAGGTAGAAGGGAGATGGTCAGCGTGCCGGGGGGGGGGGGGGGTTCAGCATGTGGATTGGGGCCATCAGCAGCATCTGTGCTGAGAGTCTGCCCACGTGCATGATGCGGCGGGTAGAATGCCTCCGGCTCGTCTTGGGCGGCAGGGCCTGCAGTGCAAAGCTGTTTTTGCCGGCTTGGGGGGGGTCGCGAATGTGCAGGGCACAGCAGGAGTAAGATCATAGGGAGCCTTCAACAGTGGCTGTCTCCTTTCCTAGCAGCTCTGTACTTACCAGGGCAGTGATTCACTTTGGCAACTTCCCCTTTCCTCAGAGGCTGCAACGGACCCAAAGCTGCCTAAGGAAATCACTGCTGCAGGCAAGTACTGAGAGCTGCTGGAAGGAGAGGAAGCTACTGTTGGAGGCTGGGAAGCTGCTGGATAAAGGGAGAGCTGTTACTGCACCAGGAGGGAGGTAGAAAGAGAGATGCTGCTGGGAGGGGAAGAGGGAAAGGGATGGGAAGAGAGCTACTGTTGGATAGGGGGAAGGAGGGAAGGGAGAAGGAAAAAAGGAAGGAAACAGCTGGCAGGGAGATTAAAGGAGGGAAAGGGGAGAGACAGGAATGAGAAAGTAGAGAGAGATTGATGCTGGAAAGGGGGTCAGCAGAGAAATGAGAGAGGGATAAAGATGCTAGATCTGGTATAGGAGAGATAAAAATGAAGAAAGCAGTGAAGCTGGAATGAATGATGTAAAAAGGAGAGAGGAGACACAGGCTGGATGGAAAGGGGATAGGGGCATAGAAAGAAGTCAGATACATATGGAAGGGGGAGAGGCCAGACAGTGGATGGAAAGGGCAGACGCTGGAAGGAAGAGTGGAAAGAAGATGAAAGCAGAGACCAAGGTAGAGACAAAGGTAGAAAAAATCATTTTATTTCTATTTTATCATTACAATATATCAGATTTGAAATATATATCCTGCTAGAGACATAACTGGGGACTGCAAAGCCTAACACTATTCCTATCATGTGTGACTGCAGTATTCTGTTAGCATGATATTTCTGTGTAGCATTCTGTAATAATTTGGCTTGTTCAGTTTTCTTGATAGTAGAGGGGAGGGGAGACAGGGGTTTTGTTGGTCCTTGCTCTGAATATTTATATTTATTAAATTACAATTATACAGAAAATTGTTTCTTTTTATACTTTAATAAAATACGTTCAATATAAAATCATAACTGAGGCTTGTGCAGATGGGATCAGATGGTTTGTGGGGACCTAGCTTGTGGAGATGGGGCGAAAATGTGTTTTTTTTATTTCGGTCTTAGTAGTTTGCCGGTCCACAAAATAATTATTTTATTTCTGCCGGTCCACGGGTGTAAAAAGGTTGAAGAACACTGCTCTAAATGAGTCACGAGGGATCAGCACTTGCTCCTGATCAAGAGTGAGCATCTTGGACAATGACAGTTTATGTTACCTAGAAATATATCATAATATATTACTAGGGGGTCAATCTGCCAAATTAGGGGAACTACCACTTTACACCTACTACCTTTTTTCAAGTCTTCTATATTCTTATTCACTGATCCACTTTTTAATCCACTTCTGCTACTGCCATTCCTTTACAGAGCAACACTACTACTACAATCATATCAGCCTCTGTATCTCAGTAACTACTTTTCTCACTTTTCCATCATCTGAACTGCCATGCCACCATCTTTTTTCAAAATTTTCACCATCTATTACCATTGCTTGACCTCTCTACATTCTGCCTCTCATCTGTTACTTCAGTTCATCAATAACTCCCAATGATACCACAGCTCTAGCACACCAATATACATACAATTCATATTACCCCAGATTCATTAGCTCTATACCTAAACATAGGGGTGATAAAATAATTCTGTGCAGCCATGCACTTGCATTGTACTTGCTGGTCATCCCGGTAAACAGAGTGTAAACATTCCAGATGCTGCAGTTGCTGGTGAGAGTCAGTTGAGAGGGAGCTATGATAGTGTGTGAAGTCTGCATTAAGTTGTCCTGCTCTCATAGCTGAAATTTGGTTGATTCCTTGAGTGTTCACCTTGAAACCTGTGTGAATATGTGCACATTGACCCAGGGCACAGATTTTTTTTTTTTTTTAATAACCTGAAATGTAAGGCTCCTTTTATCAAGGCGCGCTACGGGGGTTAGCGCGTCGGACATTTCATCACGCGCTAACCCCCATGGCAGCCTAAAATCCTAACACCTCGTCAATGGAGGCGTTAGGTACTAGCGCGGCAGGTGGTTTAACGTGCAGTATTCTGCCCGTTAAACCGCTACTGCGCCTTTGTAAAAGGACCCCTTAGAGAGAATAATTACTGACTCGCTTCTTTGAAATCTGCCTACAATTGATTAATCACATATATATATTTGCTTTATTATCACTTAACCTGTCACATCTTCCATACTGTAGCTCCCTTTTATGTGCTTTTTCTTAATAAATTGTAGTTCCTCCCTTTTTTCCTATTGTTCTCATAAGAACATAAGAATAAGAACATAAGAATTGCCGCTGCTGGGTCAGACCAGTGGTCCATCGTGCCCAGCAGTCCGCTCACATGGCAGCCCTTAGGTTAAAGACCAGTGTCCTATCTGAGACTAACCTTACCTGTGTACGTTCTGGTTCAGCAGGAACTTGTCTAACTTTGTCTTGAATCTCTGGAGGGTGTTTTCCCCTATAACAGCCTCTGGAAGAGCGTTCCAGTTTTCTAACACTCTCTGGGTGAAGAAGCACTTCCTTACGTTCATACGGAATCTATCCCCTTTTAACTTTAGAGAGTGCCCTCTCGTTCTCTCTACCTTGGAGAGGGTGAACAACCTGTCTTTATCTACTAGGTCTATTCCCTTCATTATCTTGAATGTTTCGATCATGTCCCCTCTCAGTCTCAGGCATCTTTTCTAGATTGGACGAGCATGTTTTTTTCTATGCGTTTCCATCCTCTCATTTCATATTGATGTCTTTGTTCAAACTACAACAGGAGTTAGCCACCCTGCTTCTCATAGCTCCTGGATAGTTCAGATAACATTGGTTATCCCTTCTACCTTACTTCAGCACAAGGGAGTAAATGCCTCTGCCATTTTGTCTAATCTGCTTTTTCACTGGCACAGATATTTTCCATATTCCAAACCTGCAATCATTCCACCAGGCAACTTGGTTTCTTTCAGGCTGAACCCTTCTGTATTACATCTCTCTCAGCCTGTCCGCAAGATTATTGATGCCTCCAGGAAACCAGCCTCCCTATATTGTTATCATAATCAAAAGTGAGTTAGGTTTTCTTCTGGGTGTCTTCTTCATCATCAAGATCCCACTTCCTCGTCAGTTGAAATGGTGTGAATTTTGTACTTTGTCTATTGGAGTCTATCTCAGTCCTATTCTAGCTTTTCACCTGCTAGTAGAGGGAAAACTTATTACAGCTTTTCACATGCAGTTGAGGGAAAACCTCTCTCTGCTCATCCTTTGATCTCCAGATTTATGAAAGGACGTTTCAATGTGAAACCACCTCTCAAACTTTAACTTGTAGTCTGGAATCTTGATGGGGTTCTTTCCAGGTTAGTGAAGCCTCCATTTAAGCCAATGGCTACAGCTCATCTCAAGTTTTTCACCTGGAAAGTTGTTTTTTCTTATCTTGCTCACTTCTGCCAGGAGAGTCAGTGAGTTGCAAGTATTAGTGGAGGATCCACCCTTCACAGTTTTTTTCTATGATAAAGTGATTCTACACATGCACTCACAGTTTCTACTGAAAGTGGTTGCGAAGTTTCATCTCAATCAATTGATTGTTCTTCCAGTTGTTGTTTTTTTCCTAATCCCCATTCTTTTGTAGGAAAAACGCATCTTTGCTTTCTGGACTATAAGTATGTTTTGGCTTTTAACATCACCAGGACAAAGACTTATCGGACTTCTCCCCAACTTTTCGTCTTTTTTGAACCTAACAAGTTGGGGCATCCTGATTCCAGGAGAATGGTTTCTAACTGTTTGGCTATCTGTATTTTGTTCTGCTTTGCTCAACCTGGCCTGTAACTGGTGAGTCAGGTGTCAGCCCATAAAGTCTGAGCTATGGCAGCTTCTGTAGTTTTCCTTAGATCCACTCCTATTGCGGAATTCTGTAAAGCTGCCATCTGATCCTCAATTCACACATTTACCTTTCATTATTGTCTGGAGTCTTTCTCCAAATGGGATGGGCACTTCAGCCAGTTTGTATTATAAAATTTATTTTCTTGAAGATCAACTCTCCCACCATCCCATTCTGATTAGCTTGGAGGTCACCCATGTGTGAGAATATGCTGCCTGCTTGTCCTGAGATAAAGCACAGTTACTTACCATAACAGGTGTTATCCAGGGACAGCAGGCAGATATTCTCACAACCCACCCACCTCCCCTGGTTGGCTTCTTAGCTGGCTTATCTAAACTGAGGAGACGTGCACCCTGCGTCGGGCAGGAAGGCTCTTGTGCATGCGATGTGCGGGCTATCGCAAATTTTCTAACATCTTAAAATGGTGATGCACTTTTAAGGTGTCCGTATCGGGAGCTCTGTCGGTGACATCACCCATGTGTGAGAATATCTGCCTGCTGTCCCTGGATAACACCTGTTACGGTAAATAACTATGCTTTTATGTTAGAGAAATGCAAACTTATTTTAATATAAATTGTTTTGTATAATTTTTTTGTGTGTATGTGTTATTTTTAAATCCTAACAACTAGTAAAAATAAATATATTTTAACTTGAGCAACACGCTGGCTAGTGAAATTTTAACTGGGAACCTCTAAAACTCGTGATAAAAATTAATTTTAAATGCACCAACTGTAGTATCATCTTTCACCACTAGGGGTTTAACTATATCATACCTATACTGATCATTTTAATTATTTGTATATTGTGACCAGCCAGGTATCCTCCCTGCCCCGGTCTCAGATAGGAAAAAAGAAAATGGAGCAGAAAAGAAATCCCGGAGAGGAATTGGGAAGGGACAGGTAGTTTCTGAGCTAAATAATGACATTGACCACCGGGGGAGCCCAAGAGGCCCTTGGAACACTGCCAGGGCTGACAAAGCAGGGTGTCGCCCTAAGGTATTTAAACCTGTCCCAGAGAACAGGCAGGGAAGCAAGCTAGGGAGGAGGTTTAATCCTTTTCTCCCTAGGGAGTCCTCTCAGCCAAGCAGGAGCAGCAAACCAGTTCCAATGGAGGTGTTGGAGGCGGGTCAGGCTGAGGAACCCATGTTGCCAGGAGAACAGCCCATGGAATTTGAAGAAGGTTTGGCAGAGTTTGCTTCTGAGGTTACTGAAGCCATGCAGGTAGACTTTGCTTCCACCCTCAAACAGTGAGTGGAGTTTGTTGGTGCTGGACTGTATGGGGAACATTTTGTTTGCAAGCTAGGGAGTGATTTTTGGGGTGAGGTTTTGCTGATATCTTGGGAGGGAATAGTGAAAGTCAAATTAAGGACTTTTGTGTGCAAAACCTGTCACTCCCCTTTACCTGGCAGTGAGTGAAACTGGCCAGAGGCTTGGAGGAACTTTGAAACACTTGTGCTGTGAGATAAGTGACTTGAACTGTTTGGTGTGTTTTTGGTTTTTGAAACTGCCTGCTGTGGAGCAGTCAGTGCTAGGCCTGAGTTGGGCTGAAACCCTCAGACACAGCTGAGGTTACAACATTGCTGAATGCAAGGCAAGGACTTTATTGTATGCTGGTTTTTGCTTGCTTGGTTTGCTATTTTTTTTTCTTTATGCTGCTGTGTAGAACATTCTGACAAGCTTAGCAGCTATTTTGGAAAAGACTACTTACCTGGATACAAAAAGGAATAAAACGATATTATTTCTTTGAATGGTAATTGTGGTGATTTTTTTTTGTTTTGATTCCGGTTTGGAATCCGGTCCTGCAGGGTAGTTCCATTTTGGGCCACACGTCAAAGTGCTATATTGGGGTTTCCACTGTAGGAGCTATAAAGTCCTGTTCTGCACTACAGTGGGCCACAATATACAGTATTTAAACATACAAACAAAACACATACTTCAATGATGTGAGTAGTTTCTAAAGTATTTCCAAAAAATGTAACTTATGACCAGAAAGATCACTTTCCCATATGTACTGCATCTTGTATATTAATCTATAGCTAATTAGATGAACCCTGAGTTTCTTAGCAACCAAGACTTGGTCAGTTCTGACTCTGTTAATGGTTGTGAAGCATTCCCTATGTGAACTCATAGTGCATTCTAAGCACTAATTTATTATTCTTTACTTGATGATATGAAGACATTTACTAATTTTCAATGATTAACCTCTCTAGTTGCAATATTTTTCAGATAAACTGCCAAAAAAATTTATTGGATTCTTCAAGTTATTCTAGTGTTTTGTTCATTTTCTACTTTTTAATTTGATTTTGCTCATTAGCTAGTAAATGAAAGCAAAGTATGTTATAAAGTCACTATATATACGTTGTGGCTGGGCCAGGCCCCAAGCTAGTGGAAAAACCCAGTACAGGTAAAATTTTTGATGCACCTTTTATATGGCTGGTAGAAGGAAAACCCAGACACTGGATTTCTTATAAACAAAACTTCACCAGGTTTATTGTAGGCAACAGAAAAATTATCCAAAACCAAAATAATTGCTTTTAACAGTTTCTGGTAATACAGTTCACTTCAGTGCCTGCTCTCTATGAATCAGTCCATGGACTGGACAGTCCTTGCCATTATATCACAAACAGAAATCAAAATGTATTTTCCAGACTCTTGTCTTCTTGAGCTCCCCCTTTATTGGGGCTGCTGGCTGCTCCCAGCCACAGTTCTGCCAGCACTATTTGGGCACTGCCGGTGCCTGCACTACTTCAAACCACCATACCAAAATCAAGTGGCAAAACGTTTTCTCTCCCTCCAGTTCACTCACTAGCAACAAGTCCCTCAAAGGACTTTCACAGCCCTGCACTGCAGGCTGTGTGGGAACAAGCATCCCTTTGCACTAAGCTCTTCAGACCCTCCCAAAAATGTCCCCAAAAGTCCTTTAGCTTTGGTTATTTGGAGACTTTGCTAGATGAGGTTTTAAACACACTTTTATTTAAGCACCGCTGCCTTGTCACTACCTGTAGCTTTTTACTTCAGCTCAGGTTTGTCTGGGCAGAGACTCTACTTATTTCTAGGAGGAAGAAACAGCCTCACACTGTTCTTTCATAGATCCATGGCTTCCTCCAGCACACTTTCTTATGGGTCAGCTTCATTGTACATTTCATACTCTGTATCACTGGGACTCAAAGCTTCCATTAACTCCTCTACTTCCTGCTTTACCTCCCATACCCCTCTCTGAGTGCTTGAGAGCTTTTCTGAGCAGTTTTCTTCATCCTCATAACAAACTTCCAGTCCTTCCCCCCAAGGCTCAATTGGAAAGCTACTGTACCTCCCTGGAATCAGGCTTTCTGTTCTTGATGGCTGACCTGGAGAAAAACCTCTTTTTTATCAGACGTGTCACTCTCCTCTGAACCCTCTCGAGTAACACCATATCCTTCTTAAGGTACGGCGACCAATATTGGACACAGTACTCCAGATGCGGACGCACCATCGCCCGATACAACGGCAGGATAACTTACTACCAGAACTAAAGAAGTTATCCTGCCGTTGTATCGGGCGATGGTGCGTCCGCATCTGGAGTACTGCATCCAATATTGGTCGCCGTACCTTAAGAAGGATATGGAGTTACTCGAGAGGGTTCAGAGTAGAGCGACACGAATGATAAAAGATATGGAAAACCTTTCATACGCTGAGAGACTGGAAAAACTGGGACTCTTTTCCCTTGAGAAGAGGAGACTTAGAGGGGATATGATAGAGACTTACAAGATTATGAAGGGCATAGAGAGAGTAGAGAGGGACAGATTCTTCAAACTTTCGAAAAATAAAAGAACAAGAGGACATTCGGAAAAGTTGAAAGGGGACATATTCAAAACGAATGCTAGGAAGTTCTTCTTTACCCAATGTGTGGTGGACACCTGCAATGCGCTTCCAGAGGGCGTAATAAGGCAGAGTACGGTACGGAGTTCAAGAAAGGATTGGACAATTTCCTGCTGGAAAAGGGGATAGAGGGGCATGGATAGAGGATTAATGCACAGGTCCTGGACCTGTTGGGCCACCACGTAAGCGGACTGCTGGGCACGATGGACCTCAGGTCTGACCCAGCGGAGGCATTGCTTATGTTCTTATGGTAGATAACAGAAGGATGGACCTTGCCCTCCTTGTGCGTTGCTCTGCCTGCTCATTTTGAAACAGCTGGAGATAATTTATTCCCTCGCAATCTTTTCTCTAGCTGACCTAACTGCAGGACTCCGTGGTTAGCTCTACCCCTTGCTGGGCTGATTCTTTGATTCTCCTCAGCTCTGGGAAAGGAGTAATAGAGGATAGATTGTGTTTTGTGTGCCCTCCTTGCCTGAATTTCTGGTTGAGAAATCCTCTGCCTTTTCTCTTTTCTTTCTTTCTGTACTAAACTAGAGCTTTTAGCAGAGTGTATAGGCTTTATTTTAGGGATTGCAGGTTTGAGGGCTGTATTTTTGACTGGGCTAGCAGTCTTTTTAGCCATGACAGGAGCTTCCCTGTCACAACGTGATGCTCTTACCATCAATGCTTGATAGATAGTTGTGCAATAAATTTATAATTTAATGACAAATAAACGCTTTGCCTAGAAGTGCCTTTTTATGCTTCAGTTTTGATATCTGTATGTGCCTGAGTAGTCATATTTTATTATATAGGGCATAACTTACATTTAGAGCTTTATTTTATAAAGAGTGTTAATACTAATGTCAAATATTAATATGTATTAAGGGGTCAATTTAAGCACATAGTGAAAGTCTGTTCTATAATAGCACCCAGATGCTCAGATTCTGTTTTTAGCAAACCAGCAAAACACAAACAGGAGAATAAATCCCCATGGAAATGTACAAAAATAACCACACACAAAAAACACAATGCCTGCCTCTTCACAATGGTGGGACTTTCCCTTTTTGGTGCATCCTGAGATGCACCAGTGAGGGGCATAAGGCCCTGATTGCCTCAGGCACCTAAAGCCTCTCCCATAGGCCGCTTTCCCAGTGCATTTTGGGATGCACTGGAAGTGGCTTAAGACTCCAATTGGCCAGATACCAATGGGGGGGTGTCTTTTTTTTAATGGGGTCTATATATATGTGTAGCAGGTATGATTAATGGAATATTAGGAGGGCTAGGAGTGATAAGGATGGCATTAAGAGAAAAGGGACCTTTATATTAGATTGAATGACTCCTGTAAAATGACACCCAGTGAATGGCTTTATGGTCTGATGCTCCTGGAATATTTCCACGTCACGCTCACGCCTCCCTTCTCCGCCCCATACCTCTTCAAAATCTTAGCCAGAGTCAGCAACTCTTCTAGCTTGCTAATCACGCAGACCTTGGTCTCTCTGAAATCACTTCCAGGATGCAGGGCAAGGAAGCGATATCAGAGGGAAAGCCAGTGTGAGCAGCAGGCAGAGAAGCTGCTCGCACTGGAAAAGATTTAGAGGTATGTGAATGGGGACAGCATGGGTGTGGTATGGGGACATGGAAGGAATGTGGGAGGTAGAGAGTAGGGCACGAGGGGCACCACCGCCTAGGCGCCTCCCACCCTCACTACACCACTGCACCTGGCTACTTAAGACACCTGTATGGAATTCTACTAGGCTTTCCCATAGCAGATGTTACTGTTCTAGAGGCAGGTATGTACTCTTTCATTCAGATTTTTTTGTGGGGTAGGAGGGGGTCAGTGACCACTGGGAAAATATAGGGGGGGTCATTACCTAATCGCTTCAGTGACCAACTGGTCAGTTTGGGTACCTTTTTAGTACTTAGATTTTTTAAAACAGATCTGCTCTCTGGGAGGATGGGATATAAAACAAATTAAATAAATACATAAATAAATAAAACTAGCCCAAACCAAGCTTCCTCTAGAACAGTGGTCTCAAACTCACGGCCCGCCAGGTACTATTTGGAGGCCCTCGCTATGATTATCATAATCTCAAAAATAAAATAAAACAGTTTCTTATTATTATTAAGACTTAGCCAAAAAGAAAGATTTATGTACTATCAAGAGTTTTACCTCATGCAAAATTGTCATTGTTTTAATAAGACATTAACTATTTTTTCTGAGGCCCTCCAAGTACCTACAAATCCAGAATGTGGCTCTGCAAAGGGTTTGAGTTTGAGACCACTGCTCTAGAACATTTGTACATTCAAGAACTTACAAATCAAGAAGTTTACATTACGTTTAGGAGTTTCAACAATGATTTATAAAGTAAACAGTATACTATGAGGTAGTTACCAAACATAGGAGATGTAATGATCTTAGAGGAGAACATTGAGCTGTCATTAGAATTACAGTACAGCAGTTTGAAGTACAGTACAATTGAGTTAGATACAAGTAAGTTGGTGTGATTATGTTATGTAAAGTTTGGGGAGGGAGCTCTTTTGTTTTCTGGAAGGGTGAAATGTTATGTAGATTGCTGTGAAAGAGCATACTTGTTAAGTATTGATGAAAAATATGTTCTCAAAAAGGAAAGTCTTCAGTTTCTTTCAAAATCTGGGGAAGTTAATTATGTTCTGTCTTAATTATTAGAACATTGTTCTAGGTTTTGATGCTGAGGTAGATGCCAGTTAAGTAGAGCAGTGTCTCATTGGGAATGGACAAGGAAGAAACAAGTCATGACCTACTATGATGACATTTTTTATAATAGCCAAACAAGTCTTGTTAATCCTCACTTCCATATCCCATGGCTGATGATTTCATCAGAGATCTGAGACCAACATTGTTACCTTGCCATTTTGTTCCTGGATTTCAAAGAAGATAATTTTGTGTTAGCAAGATGTAGGCTTCAGGGAGAACAAATGAAAAGTATCAGTCTTACTGTAGAGGCAGATACAAATCAAAGGACATATGCAGGACTCAGTACAGAGAGGCAAACTTATATTACATTACATTACATTAGTGATTTCTATTCCGCTTGTGCCTTGCGGTTCTAAGCGGATTACAAATTAGAAGATATCTGGACATTACCTAGAAAATTATATAACAAAGATTCATGTACATTATATAATACAGTTGAGAATTACAAATTAGAAGATATCTGAATTTATCCGATGGAATTACATAGTAAAGATTCAAGTACTTACAGGATACAGTGGAGAATAACAATATATTCGGGTAACTGAAGAAGATTACCTAACATTGAAGGAAGAAGTTTATTGGATAATGTGTTATTCACGGGGGAGAAAGCATGTACGAGTGGGAGGAGATTAGTAAGTAAGGACGTGTTTTTTGAATAGAACTGTTTTGATTTCTTTTCGAAACACTTTGATGTCTGTTGTTTTGATCATCAGTTTGGTGATGGTGGGGCCAATTTTCGCTGCCTGTGTCGCTATATATCAAGGAAAAGTCAGAGTACAGTGCAGAATAGACTGACTCAGTATTGAGAAGCTTTATAGCAAAGAAACTGAACAACTACCAAAACCCTGCCCATTTTCATGCCAGTTTATCCAAAGTTATTGTTATCTTGCCCCTCTCCCATACGGGGAGTATTTATTCTATTGTTTGAGCTGTTTTTATCTTCTTTCAGTGTCTTAGGGGTCTTTTAATTAAACTGTGGTAAGTGCTAGAACATGCTTATTGCACATTAAAAAGGCTTACCGCAAGACATGCATTGTCATTCCATGGTAAATTTGCCTCTCTGTACATGTACACCGTGGCTTTGGGGCATTCTGCTGGCTTAGCTGATTAGGGATTCCACTGCCTTGATTAGCTGAACCTACAGGGAGATTTCCCATCCTTCTCTCTTTCCCTCCCTCCTTCCCATGCACCCAACTGACTGATCCCTCCCCTGTACCCTTCCAAGGAGAGACACCCCTCCCCCATGCCTGACATCCTCAAAACCTCTTCTTGTATCTTTGAAAGACAAAAGGGGCCTTAGGCCTCATCCTAGAGTGCACCGAGAAGGGGAAGGCCCATAATTTTGACCAGGCAAGCCTGCCAGAAGAAGGGAATGGGCATCCCTCCTGCCAATTGTCAGCTGATTGGAGATTCCTCTGCCACAATCAGCTGATGGCAGTCTGTGGATTAGATCCCCCAACAAACATAGCACCAGAAAAGTAGGCCATGGTTTTCTGGGCCTATATTCATGGCACCTGTCTTTGCAAGAATCACTCCGAAATAGGTGCTTGAGGCACAATTCTCTAACTGGTACTGTCACATAATTAACATGTGATCAGCAACCGCTCTTAAGGCATCCACCAACATGGGCACATAGTAACATAGTAACATAGTAGATGACGGCAGATAAAGACCCGAATGGTCCATCCAGTCTGCCCAACCTGATTCAATTTAAAAATTTTTTTTTTTTTTTTTTTTTTTTTTTCCCTTCTTAGCTATTTCTGGGCGAGAATCCAAAGCTTTACCCGGTACTGTGCTTGGGTTCCAACTGCCGAAATCTCTGTTAAGACTTACTCCAGCCCATCTACACCCTCCCAGCCATTGAAGCCCTCCCCTGCCCATCCTCCTCCAAACGGCCATACACAGACACAGACCGTACAAGTCTGCCCAGTAACTGGCCTAGTTCAATCTTTAATATTATTTTCTGATTCTAAATCTTCTGTGTTCATCCCACGCTTCTTTGAACTCAGTCACAGTTTTACTCTCCACCACCTCTCCCGGGAGCGCATTCCAGGCATCCACCACCCTCTCCGTAAAGTAGAATTTCCTAACATTGCCCCTGAATCTACCACCCCTCAACCTCAAATTATGTCCTCTGGTTTTACCATTTTCCTTTCTCTGGAAAAGATTTTGTTCTACGTTAATACCCTTTAAGTATTTGAACGTCTGAATCATATCTCCCCTGTCTCTCCTTTCCTCTAGGGTATACATATTCAGGGCTTCCAGTCTCTCCTCATATGTCTTCTGGTGCAAGCCTCCTATCATTTTCGTCGCCCTCCTCTGGACCGCCTCAAGTCTTCTTACGTCTTTCGCCAGATACGGTCTCCAAAACTGAACACAATACTCCAAGTGGGGCCTCACCAATGACCTGTACAGGGGCATCAACACCTTCTTTCTTCTACTGACTACGCCTCTCTTTATACAGCCCAGAATCCTTCTGGCAGCAGCCACTGCCTTGTCACACTGTTTTTTCGCCTTTAGATCTTCGGACACTATCACCCCGAGGTCCCTCTCCCCGTCCGTGCATATCAGCTTCTCTCCTCCCAGCATATACGGTTCCTTCCTATTATTAATCCCCAAATGCATTACTCTGCATTTCTTTGAATTGAATTTTAGTTGCCAGGCATTAGACCATTCCTCTAACTTTTGCAGATCCTTTTTCATATTTTCCACTCCCTCTTCGGTGTCTACTCTGTTACAAATCTTGGTATCATCTGCAAAAAGGCACACTTTTCCTTCTAACCCTTCAGCAATGTCACTTACATACATATTGAACAGGATTGGCCCCAGCACCGAACCCTGAGGGACTCCACTAGTCACCTTTCCTTCCTTCGAGCGACTTCCATTAACCACCACCCTCTGGCGTCTGTCCGACAGCCAGTTTCTGACCCAGTTCACCACTTTGGGTCCTAACTTTAGCCCTTCAAGTTTGTTCAACAGCCTCCTATGAGGAACTGTATCAAAGGCTTTGCTGAAATCCAAATAAATTACATCTAGCATATGTCCTCGATCCAGCTCTCTGGTCACCCAATCAAAAAATTCAATCAGGTTCGTTTGGCACGATTTACCTTTTGTAAAGCCATGTTGCCTCGGATCCTGTAACCCATTAGATTCAAGGAAATACACTATCCTTTCTTTCAGCAACACTTCCATTATTTTTCCAACAACTGAAGTGAGGCTCACCGGCCTGTAGTTTCCTGCTTCATCCCTGTGACCACTTTTATGAATAGGGACCACATCCGCTCTCCTCCAATCCCCAGGAATCACTCCCGTCTCCAGAGATTTGTTGAACAAGTCTTTAATAGGACTCGCCAGAACCTCTCTGAGTTCCCTTAGTATCCTGGGATGGATCCCGTCTGGTCCCATCGCTTTGTCCACCTTCAGTTTTTCAAGTTGCTCATAAACACCCTCCTCCGTGAACGGCGCAGAATCTACTCCATTTTCTCGTGTAACTTTGCCGGACAATCTCGGTCCTTCTCCAGGATTTTCTTCTGTGAACACAGAACAGAAGTATTTGTTTAGCACATTTGCTTTCTCCTCATCACTCTCCACATATTTGTTCCCAGCATCTTTTAGCCTAGCAATTCCATTTTTTATCTTCCTCCTTTCACTAATATATCTGAAAAAATTTTTATCTCCCTTTATTACATTTTTAGCCATTTGTTCTTCCGCCTGTGCCTTCGCCAAACGTATCTCTCTCTTGGCTTCTTTCAGTTTCACCCTGTAGTCCTTTCTGCTCTCCTCTTCTTGGGTTTTTTTATATTTCATGAACGCCAACTCTTTCGCCTTTATTTTCTCAGCCACTAGGTTGGAGAACCATATCGGCTTCCTTTTTCTTTTGTTTTTATTGATTTTCTTCACATAAAGGTCCGTAGCCATTTTTATCGCTCCTTTCAGCTTAGACCACTGTCTTTCCACTTCTCTTATGTCCTCCCATCCTAACAGCTCTTTCTTCAGGTACTTTCCCATTGCATTAAAGTCCGTACGTTTGAAATCTAGGACTTTAAGTATCGTGCGGCCGCTCTCCACTTTAGCCGTTATATCAAACCAAACCGTTTGATGATCGCTACTACCCAGGTGAGCACCCACTCGAACATTAGAGATACTCTCTCCATTTGTGAGGACCAGATCCAATATCGCTTTTTCCCTTGTGGGTTCCGTCACCATTTGTCTGAGCAGAGCCTCTTGAAAGGCATCCACAATCTCCCTACTTCTTTCCGATTCCGCAGACGGAACATTCCAGTCCGCATCCGGCAGGTTGAAATCTCCCAACAGCAGAACCTCCTCTTTCCTTCCAAACTTTTGGATATCCACAATCAGATCCTTATCAATTTGCTGCGATTGAGTCGGAGGTCTGTAGACTACACCCACGTAGATAGAAGTTCCATCTTCTCTTTTCAGAGCAATCCATATCGCTTCTTCCTCTCCCCAGGTCCCTTGCATTTCGGTCGCTTGGATATTGATCTTTACATAGAGAGCTACTCCTCCACCTTTATGACCATCTCTGTCCTTCCTAAAAAGATTATATCCCGGTATGTTTGCATCCCATCCATGTGATTCACTGAACCATGTCTCTGTGATAGCAACAATATCTAGATCTGCCTCTAATATCAGGGCTTGCAGATCATGAACTTTGTTGCTTAGACTGCGAGCATTTGTGGTCATCGCTTTCCAGCTATTTTTCAGCGATAATCTCCTTCTTCGTATGGATTTTTGTGTCGTTTCACTTTCCGTTGCAATACTAAGAAATGAGTTGCTGATATTGCTTATGTTGCAGCCTTTACTACTATCACATCTTTTCTTTTGCCGGGGGTGGTCTTTATAATTGTCCTTCGTACATACACCACCCCCACCTTCTAGTTTAAATGCCTGGAAAAATATTGTCTAAATTTCTCTGCAAGGTTTCTTTTTCCTGCTGTAGTAATATGTAGCCCATCAGTGCAATATAGCTTCTTGTCCTTCCATGTATTTCCCCATCCTCCTATGTACCTGAAGCCTTCTTGATGACACCAGGCTCTGAGCCATCTATTAAAGTCCTCTGTGTTTTTCACTCTTTGCTCTCCTTTTCCATATGCAGGCAGTATTTCAGAAAAAGCTAAAGTCTTTACAAAAGGTTTCACGCCCTCACCAAGCTCCCGAAAAGCTTTCTGTGCTGCAAGTGTGGAGTTGTTGGCCAGGTCATTTGTTCCCAGATGGATAACAACATCAGTGTTAAAATCCTTAGTTTCTTCCTTAACTATAGTCAGTATTTGCCTGGAACTCCTGGTAGCTGAGGATCCTGGAAGACATTTCACTATTTTGGACTCCTCGCCCTGTGTTCCAAGGTTAATGCCTCTGATGATGGAATCCCCCAACAGTAATAGTTTTCTGTTTTTGGCTTTTTTATTTGTACTTAGGGTGCTCTTGTTCTCTTGAGTTTCCTTCATTGGTTCCAGTCCCACCTCCCTTCTGTTTTCCTGAGTATCGCAGTGCACTAGTGGAGCGAAGGAATTCTGTAGAGGTAATATTAGTGAAGGTGGATGTTTCTGTGTTACATGTCGCAGTCTTCCTGAGCCTACTGTGACCCATTTATTCCTGGGCTGTTTTATTCTTTGAGGTAGAGGTGGTAAGTTGGTATGATTTTGTGGAGTGATGGAAGCTGCTTTAATTGTATTCAATTCCTGTTTAAGTTTGCAGAGCTCCTCCTTAATACTGGCAAGTTGAAGACAGATGGGGCAAGCCTTAAGCCTCCAAATAGTATGTCTTGGAATTAAAGCACCACAGTGATTGCATAGAATAAAGGTCATCTTGATTGGTTGTGAAGTCCTGATTATATGGGTCTCTATATATGAATAGTGGTCCCTGGGGTTGGTGGGACTATAAGTAAGACTACTAGTAAGGCAGAAATATAGGCTCTATACCACCTAAAACACAGTATTTTAAACAAAACTGCAGGAAGAAGAAATAAGATTTAACAGAGGAAAGAGAAGGATTTTTTTGTGCTTTTTTATATTTTTTTTTTAGTAAGAAACAGGGAGGAGAAGAGAAATTAAGCAGATATAATGCTGAAAACCAGTGAAAAGAGCAGAATATGAAATGGTAACTTAGCTTTTAGAAGTTCACAGGGCAGCCTTGTTTCAGCAATGTCCCAAAGATAATGCAATTAACCTTAGAAGTAAAACAGAACCCCTCCCTTCTCCACCTAATCAGCAGAAAACAATGGCTGAATACTGGTAAGACAGAAATATAGGCTCTATACCACCTAAAACACAGTATTGTAAACAAAAACGCAGGTTCTATCAGTGCTACCCTAAAACACAGGATTTATAACAGGATTTTCCCTACTTTAGTCCCCCTGAGCCACAGACACCAGAAATATAGGCTCTATACCACCTAAAACACAGTATTTTAAACAAAACTGCAGGTTCTATCAGTGCTACCCTAAAACACAGGATTTATAACAGGATTTTCCCTACTTTAGTCCCCCTGAGCCACAGACACCAGAAATATAGGCTCTATACCACCTAAAACACAGTATTTTAAACAAAACTGCAGGAAGAAGAATATAAGATTTAACAGAGGAAAGAGAAGGATTTTTTTGTGCTTTTTTATATTTTTTTTTTTTAGTAAGAAACAGGGAGGAGAAGAGAAATTAAGCAGATATAATGCACCAGTTAGAGCATCTGAGGGTTAGTACATGAGGCATTGCCAAGTGGTGATTAGCTCAGGGCTAGTGAATAGGCCCTTATCGTCTACAAAATAGGTATCAATAGGGGCTCATGTTGTGCCATGTTCCTTTGCACAAGGGAGAGACCTGTGTAAGTGGCACTAAGAGTTTAGTGTGCCACAGCTTTAGTAAAAAAAAATTCCCAGTCTTCATGTTACTCTTTACCCTTTCTTGGTGTCACAGGGGTCTTTGTACCACTTTTGATTTCTTGCACTGCTAACAGTAATTAAAGAAAGGATTTGGATTGCACCTTTTCAGTAGTAGTTGAAGAAGAGATACATTCTATATTTGTAACATAAGGCTATTCAGCATAATTTGGATTTGAACACTGACTTCCCTGATTCATATCCTACTGCTGTAAAAACCAGGCTACTATTCTATTCTGGTTTCACACAACTTTCATTGAAAGGAGATTGGAACACCTCACCATAATAGTATAAAATTGATTCTTCCTTTGACTTTAATGAAAAAAGAATGGAACAAATGAAACAAATCATTTGGTATCCCAAAATGAACTAAATTAGTAATTGATCCCAAAGTGAATTAAACTATACATTTTTCTCATGCATACAACAAAATACTTGTGGTACTTATAAGCTCCCAGGTGATTAATTTACTCAAATAGGGACATTTTTGATAGTGAGTCTAAGTCTGATTTGGATGCCCTGAGAAGAGCATTCAAAATTCAGATGCCAAAAACATCAATTTTTGAAACAACTAGACACCAATTTATTTTTTTTAATCATACATCAGGACATCCAACCTTAAGATGCCTAACTTTTTTGGCCATTTTCAACCACAACAAAATTAAAGTTCAAAACGCCCAAACCCAAGCCATTTGAACATAGGAGTGGCCACCATTTGTGCTGCACTGGTCATACATACATACTAGCAGAGCAGTATGTATGTATGTATGAACCTTAGAGGGCACTGCTGTGAACTTCACATAAAGCGTGTCAGGTACATATTTGACCATAACCCCCTTATAATGAATGATGAGCCCTCCCAAACTCCCCCCAAACCCACTATGCCCACCCTAATAGCCCTTATGGCTCCAGGTGGCAGCTATATGGCAATATAGTAGTGGGATATGGGCCTAGGTCCCCCCTCTCTATGTTTCACTACACTGCCCACCAGGTTACTTCATACACCTGCTTGCTTGCTGTACTAGGCTTTCCCATACCAGGTACTCCTGTTCTAGAGACAAGTATGTACTGTTTCATTCAGTTTTTCAAGTTTATTCAATTCTTGCTATCCCGTACTAAGGGCATAACTATCTGGGTGGCTTACATTCTAAAAATATCAATGGAGAGGGCTGGGGATTGTGAAAAATAGTTTAAAAATTATATGATGATACAAAAGTGAGGGAAATGTGTAGGGGGAACTACAATTTTTAATGGAGTAAACACAATTAGGAAATTAGGAAATTATGTGTTTTGGTGAGGCCTCTCCAGTATGTTTAGATCTTTGGAGGGTGAGAAGGAGGTCAGTGACCACTTGGTGAGCATGGGGGTTCATACTTATTCCCTCCAGTGGTCATCTGGTAAGTTTGGGTACCTTTTTTGTCACTTACAGTAGATGCTTTTAAAACAGGTGTAGCTTCAGACATCTAAACTCGCCCACAATATGCCTCTAACACGTCCCCTTGAACTTTGGATGTTCAGCAGACAAGAAGCCTAGCGTGATGTCCAGAAAGTTGGTTTTGAAAATTAGCATTTGGACGTTTTGGCGCGAAAAAAATTCAAGTGCCAATTTATGCTGGGTTTTTTTTGGACATCTTTGTGTTTTGAAAGCAAACCCTATAGTCTTTGTATCATTATTAGATACTGTTGATTTCTTTTTCCCTATGAGTGAGTTGTTGACTTTTATTTTTCCTATTAAAAGATTTGGCTTTTATATATGGAATCTCTTACGTCAACTGTACAAAACATTTAGCCGTTTCATTATTATCGTTGCACTACCATTTTATCTGCATCTCTTTTCTCTAATTTATTCTGTACCTTATAGTAACTTTGTTTTGATAAACACAGCTGAGATGTCCTCTTATAATCATGAAATCATAATAGAAAAACAAATGAAATGCATTTGTGTTGAGGAAGCCATGCACTGATGGAGCAAATGCATACTACACAAAGTATGCTATTTCATTATCTAGATACAGTACCTTATAATTAATATGAAACTTCCAGTTAGCCCTTGTCCTTTACAATGATAATAGTATTCATGGGTCATTAAATGCACATTTACTGAACTATTTCTCCTGCAAAAAGCATCCTATTATTTGGATTGAAATCACAAGCAGAATCAAAGAACAAGAGTTCTGAAAAGCTGGGAGATTTACATTTTTTAAAAATGTCAGTCATATCAATACAATTTTTATTGTATCTTCCCTGTCAATCTAAGGGAGGGGGGAGTATTTTGAGTGGGGGAGGGGGACTATAGAAAGCTCACTATGAAGGTAGGAGCTAAAATGAGGATAAAATATATTCCTGGTACACTCCATTGAGATATAACTTTCTCACGCAAAGTTCACAGAGATTCACAAACAATGAAATTAACTTATAATATCATCAAATTACATTCAGAATGTAAAATTATTAATTCCAAAAACTGTATTCACTTGACTCCAAATTCAGTATATAGTACCTTAGATATGTGTGCAGACTGATGTGCACAGTCAATTTGTGTGCACAACTTAATTGTTAACACACCTAATCAGCACCAGTAATTGGCAATTAACACATCACACAGTATATGACACTAAGAGCTCCTTTTATCAAGGCACGTGGGACATTTCAAGGCGGGTGGGACATTTCATCACGCGCTAACCCCCGTGGCACACCAAAAAACTAACACCTCATCAATGGAGGCGTTAGCGACTAGCGCGGTATTCCGCACATTAACCGCCTACCGCAGCTTGATAAAAGGAGCCCTAAATGTCACTAATTGAAAATGACATACACTTGGAAAGTGTAGTTCAAGAAAAGGTAAATGCCAGTTCTAATTTGGAAATCTGAAAAGAGGGTGTAGCCAGGGGAGAAGCATGTGCAGATGTGGGCATTTCTAAAGGTTAGGTGAGCTGTTATAGAATAAGAACATAAGAAATGCCTCTGCTGGGTCAGACCCTAGGTCCATCGTGCCCAGCAGTCCGCTCACGCGGTGGCCCAGCAGGTCCAGGACCTGTGCAGTAATCTATCTATACCCCTCTATCCTCTTTTCCAGTAGGAATTTGTCTAATCCTTTCTTGAACCCCAGTACCGTACTCTGCCCAATCACGTCCTCTGGAAGTGCATTCCAGGTGTCCACCACACGTTGGGTAAAAAAGAACTTCCTAGTATTTGTTTTGAATCTGTTTCCTATCAACTTTTCCGAGTGCCCTCTTGTTCTTTTATTATTCAAAAGTTTAAAGAATCTGTCCCTCTCTACTCTCTCTATGCCCTTCATGATCTTATAAGTCTCTATCATATCCCCTCTAAGTCTCCTCTTCTCCAGGGAAAAGAGACCCAGCTTCTCCAATCTCTCAGCATATGACAGGTTTTCCATCCCTTTTATCAGACGCGTCGCTCTCCTCTGAACCCTCTCGACTAACGCCATATCCTTCTTAAGGTACGGTGACCAATATTGGACGCAGTACTCCAAATGCGGGCGCACCATTGCCCGATACAACGGCAGGATAACCTCTTTCGTTCTGGCTGTAATACCCTTTTTGATTATACCAAGCATTCTATTCGCTCTCTTAGTGGCCACTGCACACTGTGCCGTCGGCTTCATTGTCATGTCCACCAATACCCCCAAGTCCCTTTCCTGGGTAATCTTATTCAATAATATCCCTCCCATTGTATAGTTGTACCTCGAGTTTCTGCTCCCCACATGTAATACCTTACATTTCTCAACGTTGAACTTCATCTGCCATCTCGTCGCCCAATCTTCTAGTTTGTTCAAGTCCCTTTGCAATTCTTCACATTCCTCTGTAGTCCGAGCTCCATTAAATAGTTTAGTGTCGTCCGCAAATTTTATTATCTCGCACTTCGTCCCTGTTTCTAGATCATTTATGAAGATATTAAATAGTAGCGGCCCGAGCACCAAGCCCTGTGGGACACCACTCGTGACCCTCCTCCAGTCGGAGTAGTGTCCCTTCACTCCTACCCTCTGCTTCCTACCCTCCAACCAGTTTCTGATCCATCTATGTACGTCTCCTTCCACCCCATGGTTCTTTAGTTTCCGGAGTAGGCGTTCATGGGGCACCTTGTCAAAGGCTTTTTGGAAATCTAGATATATGATGTCAATGGGGTCTCCTTTGTCCATCTGTTTGTTAATCCCTTCAAAGAAGTGCAATAAGTTTGTTTGGCACGATCGTCCCTTGCAGAAACCATGCTAGCTGGCTATCAGAAGTTCGTGCTTTTCAAAATGTTGATCAATGCTTTCTTTTATCAGTGCTTCTGCCATTTTCCCAGGAACTAAAGTCAGGCTCACTGGCCTGTAGTTTCCCGGATCACATCTTGATCCCTTTTTAAAGATGGGCGTAACGTTGGCTATCTTCCAATCCTCCGGGATCTCGCCTGTTTTCAGGGATAAGTTGCAAATTTGCTGCAGTAGTTCCGCTATCTCCTCCTTTAATTCCTTCAGAACCCTTGGATGTATGCCATCCGGACCCGGGGATTTGTCAGTTTTTAGTTTTTCTATCTGCCTGCGAACGTCCTCAATGCTCACTTCTATGAATGTTAATTTTTCTGCTTGACTTCCGTTGAAGAATTGCTCAGGTTCCGGGCATGTTGGACGTGTTTTCGTTAGTAAATACAGACAAGAAGAACATGTTAAGCCTTTCTGCCACTACCTTCTCCTCCTTCACCACTCCCTTCCTGTCTCCGTCGTCTAGCGGTCCCACTTCCTCTCTAGCTGGCTGCTTCCCTTTAACATATCTGAAGAACGGTTTGAAATTTTTTGCTTCCCTGGCTAGCCTTTCTTCATACTCTCTTTTAGCTTTCCGAACCTCACGGTGACATTCTTTTTGATACTTCTTGTGCTCTTTCCAGTTCCCCTCAGATTTGTCCTTTTTCCATTTCTTGAATGAATTTTTCTTATTGCCTATCGCTTCCTTCACTGTTTTGGTTATCCACGCCGGGTCTTTTGTTTGATTCTTTTTGCACCCCTTCCTGAATCTGGGGATATACAGATTTTGCACCTCATTCACCATGTCCCTGAAGAAGGACCAGGCATGATTTACCGTTAGCCATGTTTTGGAAGTGTTCCTAAGTTTCTTCCTTACCAATTCCCTCATTGCTTCGTAGTTTCCTTTCTTGAAGTTAAAGGTTGTCGTTATGGATCTCTTGCGTTTTGATACTCCTACCTCAACCTTGAACTTGATCATATTATGATCGCTGTTTCCCAACATCCCCACTACTTCAACGTCCTTTGCAGGTCCTCTTAACCCATTTAGGATTAGATCCAGAGTGGCATTTCCTCTCGTCGGTTCTCTAACAAGCTGCTCCATGAAGCAATCTTGTGTGGCTTCCAGGAATTTTGTCTCCCTAGCGCATTTCGAGCTTCCAAGCCTCCAGTCTATCCCGGGGTAGTTGAAGTCTCCCATAATAACCGTGTTGCCACTTTTGCATTCTCGCTTCATCTCGGCTTCAATTTCCTCATCGATATCTCCGGTTTGCCCGGGTGGGCGATAATATAGGCCCATCTTTATTTCAGGCCCTTTCCTTCCCGGTATTTTAACCCATAGAGATTCCAGCTTGTTGGTCGTCTCTGCTGGATTGTATGCTTTCTTTTATGTACAGGGCTATTCCACCTCCTTTTTGTCCTGTCCTGTCCTGGCGATAGAGCTTGTATCCCGGCAGTGCTGTATCCCATTTGCTTTCTTCATTCCACCATGTTTCAGAGATTCCAATGATGTCGATGTCTTCTGCATCGACCACGGCTTCTAGTTCCCCCATTTTGTTTCTTAGGCTCCTTGCATTAGCATATATGCAATTTAGATCTTGATATTTTGTTGTCCTCCTTTCCTTTCCCTGTGCTTCGGTCCTTAATTTCTTTTCTTTTGCTGTAAACATTGTAACCTCTTCTGGGTTAGTCGATTCCTGCAATTTATCCATTGTTTCTTCCCAGCCATTTTTCCCCTCAGTATCTTCACAGGATACCGTCTTCCGAATCGTCGACCCTAGGTCAACTGTCGGCTTTCCCCTTCTTCTTAGTTTAAAGCCAGGTCTATTCTTCTCTTGACGTTGTTTGCTAGGAGTTTAGTTCCCGCTGCGCTCAGGTGGAGTCCATCTTTCCTTAAAGCTTGCTCTTGCCCCAAAACGCCGTCCAGTTCCTCACGAAGTGGAATCCTTCTTCCTCGCACCATCTTCTCATCCACGCATTTATTGATTGTAGTTCCTCCTGCCTTTTCACATCTGCCCTCGGTACTGGTAGGATCTCTGAGAACATTATCTTCTGGGCCCTCATCCTCAGCTTCCTTCCCAGAATCTTGAACTGTTCTAGTAGCGTGCTTCTTTTGTAGTCTCTCCTGCTGACATCATTCGTCCCGATGTGGATCACTACAGCAGTCTCTTCTGTCTCCGCCCCTTCCAGTATCATTTCAATTTTGTCCGCGATGTCCTTGGTTCTTGCTCCTGGAAGGCAGGTCACCAGTCGGTCCTCTCTCCCTCCTGCTATGTGGCTGTCCACATGCCTAAGGATTGAGTCTCCCACTAGGATCGCTGACTTTCCCTTCTTCAGGTTTCGCTTCGGTCTCAGGTCAATGTCCTCAATGTGCTTCACTCTTTCCACTTCTGGGCCTCGACTAGCCAAAATCTCCCCCTCTTGCAGTAGTCCTCTGTGGGTGTCATCTTTGAGGTAATCTTCTTCTTGCTCTCCCTTGCATGTTGGTATCCGTGTAGCTTCTTCTTTCATGTGAAGTTCGTTCTCTTCCACCTTCGTCCTGTATGCCTCTTCAATGAATCTCTCGAGTTCCCTGACTTCCTGCTCAATGTGTCTCTCTGTGATGTGAAAACCTTCTAGATCCTGTATACTGTCCTCTAGTCGCTTGACCTCCTTCTTCAAGCTTTTCAGATCCTGACACCGACTGCATACATATGACTGTCTCCCCGAGGGGAGATAGTCATACATATGACAGTCTGTGCAGAACACTGGAAAACTCATCTTCTGGCTTCTCTCTGCTTCCATTGTTGTTCCTAATTTAAGATACCAGTTGAGATTACTTGTGACTTGTGATTACTTGTGACTTGTGTCTGCCCTGTGTCCTTTCTCTCTCCCTATCTGCTGCTGGTGTCTTCCCTGACTCTCTCTCTGTGCTGGTGTCCTCTCTCTCTGTGTTGGTGTTCTGTGCTGGTATCTCTCTTTACCTGCTGCTGGTGTCCACTCGTTCTCTACCAGCCGCTGGTGTCCTCTCTCCCTCTGCCTGCTTGGTGCCTCCTTGGTATACTTGTGTGAATGGCTTGGCCCTTTGTGTCTGTCTCTTTCTTACCTTCTGTGCTTTCCTTTTGTGCTTGTCGCTTCTTTACCCCTCTGACTTACTCAGTTTGTTCTTGATAGTAGTGCCTTGTCTCTCCGCAAATGCTCTTCGCAAAGGCACTCTCGCTAAGGCGAGCGCCTTTGCCGTTCGCCTTCGCCGCGCGCCGAACGGCTGCGTGCCGTTGGCTCCACCCCCTTTTCAAGGGGGAGTCCGACGCTGCCTCTGATGCGGTGGGGGTGGGCGGAGCTTACTCTCGCCGCTTCCCCGAGCCCTGTGCTTCTTCCTGCCTTCTTCTCCTGCTTCAAACTCTGTCTCTCAGGCTCTCCCCTGCTCGATCTGGCTACCAAGCACTGCTGCCTCCTTCTCCTGCACGCGGCACCCGATGCAGAGTTTGCCGCGTTGGCTCCGCCCCCTTTTCAAGGGGGAGTCTGACGCTGCCTCTGACGCGGTGGGGGTGGGCGGAGCTTACTCTTGCCGCTTCCCCGAGCCCTGTGCTTCTTCCTGCCTTCTTCTCCTGCTTCAAACTCTGTCTCTCAGGCTCTCCACTGCTCGATCTGGCTACCAAGCACTGCTGCCTCCTTCTCCTGCACGCGGCACCCGATGCAGAGTTCGCCGCGTTGGCTCCGCCCCCTTTTCAAGGGGGAGTCCGATGCTGCCTCTGACGCGGTGGGGGTGTCTGATGTGCATACAAGGTAGGAACATACATTTAGGCCTGGTTTTCCTTAATCTAAATATGTATGCCTAAAAGTTATGGCATGCACTTGCATTTAGTATGATTCTATAAAAGGTAAAAACAACATGTAGAATTGTGCTAAACACCATTCTAGTCAGCACCAATTTTTTGGGTGCTATATATAGAATCAAACCTCTGGAAAATATGCCCCAATCAATATTTAACATATTGAAATAAAAAAAAACAAATGTATTGTTATTAATAATTTATTATAATTCACAGGTGTAAGATGCTGTAAAAACTGCAAGATCCATGTTTTTCAAAATGGCATCATTCAGGAAGTGACCACTAATATTGATTTTAGCAAACTGGCATTGTCAGTAGTGTCAAAGACTTAGGGCCAGATTCTTGAATCAGCATCATTGTTGTCAGCTTTCTTAAAAGCAGCTGTGTCAATCATACGATGGTGCAGGTTATATAATTGTGCCTCTGGCAAAGGTAGGCACCAGAAATGCAGGTCAGGGTTTTCTAGGCCTACATTTCTGCTGCCTACCTTTGATGTGAATTGTGCCTCCGTAAGCGCATTATGCCGCTGACTGCACCTTATTGCATTAGCTACATCCACAATGATGTTAGATGGTCTAAAGTTCCTACAGAAGCGCAATTCTGGTGCTGATTTTTGTAGGTGCCAAAGGCACCTTGAAATGGTTAACAGAGGCACCTACCTGCACCGTTTAGAAGATCTGGGTCTTAGTGAATCTATTAAGGTTGAAGGAGGATACATTGAACACAAATTCCAAATTAACTAAGAAAAAAACCCGTTATATTAATATATTTAAAAAGGTTATACTAGGGGGCTCATAAACAAATTTTAAAAAGTCTAAAACGTGGCCTAAATAGGTACTTGGATGATCAAAAAGCCTGATCTAAAACCAGCTTAGGCCTTTCCCCTGTCTCTAAACGCATAGAGCAAAAAGAGGCATTTTTAGAGGCGGGGAAAGGACGGGAGGTGGGCAAGAGGTGGGCCGACCTAGACATAGTCGTACAGCAGGTATAACCAAAGGTTTAGGCAGGTTGCCTAGTCAGCACTTATACGTTTTGTCTCAAACCAGATACTTATACGTTTTGACTTAAACCAAGTCAAAACAGGTATAAGTGCTGAAAAATGGGCCGCCAAGCTCATGGCGGCTGCCACAATCAGCTCAGCAGCCCCAGCAACCTGCCTGCCCCCCACCCCTAGCAACGATCACGGCATGAGAGATGGCTCATCTCTCCTGCCACGATAGCGATCGCCCACCTACCCCAAAACCGTGGCCCTTCAGGGTGAGGATCGCAGCAGGGGAGATGCTTTGCTGCAATCCTCACGTTGAAGTGCCGCAGTTGGGGGAAGGGCAATTGCTATTGCGGCAGGAGAGATGAGCCATCTCTCCTGCCGCGATCCACCTCCCCCCGACACAACCGGGGCAGGAGGGAGCCCAAGCCCTCATGCCTCGGAGACCAGCACCCTCCCAGACACAATCTGTGCAGGAGGAAGCTCAAGCCCTCTTTCCCCAGAGACCGGCACTCTCCCCGCCCAGAGGAGGGGCCTAAGGCAACTGGACCTATTCTGGTTGGCCCAGGCGCCTAAGGTCCCACATGTGGGTGGGGCTTGAGATGTCTGGGCCTGCCAGATGGAGGGGCTTGGGACCTGTCCATCTGGCCAACGTTCTTAAGGTACGGGGAGGTGTCGGAGGTGGGGTCGCAAGGTTGGCAGGGGGTCTCATGGGTCGGCAGATAGGGTGGGGTCAATGGGGCTGATCGGGGGTTCAGGGGGGTCAGACGTGGGGGGGGGCTGTGTCAGGTGTAGATTCTATAACTGGTGTTCTTCCTGGCAGACACTGGTTACAGAATCCAGCTTTTAGGCGAAGGACTGGCTCCTCCGTCTAAAAGCTCTTGTGTTGGGCGTTTGAGACTTAGGCTTTTTTTTTCATTGATTATATGTGGTAAGTGTAGACGTTGTGGTGGTCTGGGCATTTAAACAGCTGAATATAGAAGCAGGCCATTTAAAAAAAAACCTCCTTTTGTACGTTTGTTTGTTTTTTAGAATAGACATTTTCCCTGCTTCAACTTTAACCGCTTAGGGCCTAGACCAAAAGGGGACTTACCGTATTTGCCGGCATATAAGACGACTTTTCAGTAACTTAAAATCCTCCCCAAAGTCGGGGGTCGTCTTATACGCCGGGTACTGTTTACTAGAGAGCTGCACGGGAACGGGGACGACGGGAATCCCGCGGGCATCCCGCGGGTTCCCCCTTTGGGTCACGGGGATCCCGTGGGGATGCCCCTAGGGTCGCGGGGATCCCATGGGGATGCCCCCTAGGGTCGCGGGGATCCCGTGGGGACGCCTCCGAGGGTCGCAGGGTTCCTGCGGGGCTGGATGTACTCAGTCGCGCGGCTCTTCTCCCTACCTTCTCTGCTTGCAGCACACAGCCGAACGGAAGTCTTCCCGACGTCAGCGCTGACGTCGGAGGGGAGGGAGGGCTTAAACAAAGCCCTCCCTCCTTCCGACGTCAGCGCTGACGTCGGGAAGACTTCCGTTTGGCTCTGTGCTGCAGGCAGTGCAGGTAAGGAGGAGAGTAGCCTCGCGGTTCGAGTGGCTACCAAGGGAGGGGGCGGTCCGCCCCGCCACACCCCGCCCCGGTTGCAGCACAGCCGGCCAGGTCCCCTTACTTTTGTGGCACTTCCCCGACCGACCGACAACAGCCCCGGTCCGACAATCCTCCCTGCCCTGTAGCCGCGAATCTAAATTATCTTCTTACAGCAGCTGTAATAAGGTAATTTAGATTCACAGTTAAGGGCAGGGAGGTTTGTCGGACCGGGGCTGTTGTCAGTCGGTCGGGGAAGTGCCACAAAAGTAAGGGGACCTGGCCGGCTGTGCTGCACCCGGGGCGGTAGAGAAGGAGTGGGGAGAAGGACGCTGAAAGGCCATGGGGAAGACGGGAGGGGGGGGGAAGGACTCTGAAAGCACTTGAAGACAGAGGAGGGAGAAGGACGCTGAAAGCACATGGGGAATACAAAGGGGTGGAGAAGGACGCTGAAAGGCCATGGGAAGGGCGGGGGGGAGGACTCTGAAAGCACTTGTGGAAGACAGAGGGGGGAGAAGGATGCTGAAAGCACATGGGGAAGACAAAGGGGTGGAGAAGGACGCTGAAAGGACAGGGGGAAGACGGGGGGGGTGGAGAAGGACGCTGAAAGGCCATGGGGAAGACAGAGGGGGGAGAAGGACGCTGACAGGACATGGGGAAGATGGGGGGAGAAGGACGCTGAAAGGAAATGGGGAAGAGAGAGTAGGGAGAAGACGCTGGCAGGGAAGAAGACAGATGCCAGACTATGGGGGGAGCGGAGAGAAGAAGATGGGTGCCAGACCAATTTGGAAGGGGGAAGAAAGGGAGAGGCACAGTAACAGAGCAAATGGAAGATGCAGAAGGAAGAGAGACAGTGGATGGAAGGAATTGAATGAGAACATGAGGAAAGCAGAAACCAGGCAACAAAGGTAGGAAAAGAATTATATTTCTTTTTTTTTATTTTGCTTCAGGATAAAGTAGTATATTCGTTGTGTTGATTAAAATTTATAAACATTAGAGTCTCTGGTAGAAACCCATTTGCAAAGTATGTATTCTTCCCAATTAATATTTTCAAATTAATAAAGTCTTTTTGCTTATTTGTAAATGGGTTTCTACCAGAGCCTTTAATTCAGTAGCATAATTAAATGAAATAACTATTTCTGAAGTTTATAGGGACGGGCGGGGACGGAGGGGATTCCTCGCGGGGACGGGTGGGGACGGAGGGGATTCCTCGCGGGGACGGGTGGGGACGGAGGGAATCCTCATGGGGACGGGTGGGGACGGGTGGGATTCCTCACGGGGACGGGTGGGGACGGGTGGGACTTTGGCGGGGACGGGTGGGATTTCTGTCCCCGCGCAACTCTCTACTGTTTACATGCCCTTACTTTACATGCCCTAACATCTCCTTCCTTACCTCCTTACGGTGCTTACGGTACTAGTAAACCTGCCGGGACATCAGCGGGGCCATGGCGTGACATCAGTGTGACAAGGGTGCCATCTCCTTCATCCTGCGCAGCGGGAAGCAGCGGCGCTCTGGCCCCACCCCTTTTCTCTTTGCTACGTCTCTCGCACATGCGGCCGTGTGTGGAGTCTAGCCCTTAAGGAAGTTGCGGGGGCGAACAGGAGGCTTTTGAAGGCTTTTAAAGGGAAACTGTCATGCCAGCAAACTTGCTAGGGACTTGCCCGGCACTTGCTCTCTCCCTCTGTGTGTTATCTTCCTTCTATCATTGTCAGTTTCAGTTTGGTTAACAGTTTAGAAAACAAATAGCATGGCAGCTCCCATGGGTTTATTGTTCTATTCAGCTTTAGTGAATTAATTAAAATTGTTGAAATAAATTCTGATGTTCTTTTAAGTTTTATTTGTTGTGCAGAAGGTGTGCGGAAGAAGGGGTAGTCTTATATGGCAAGTATATAACAAACTCTATATTTTAACTGTAAAAGTTGGGGGGTCGTCTTATACGCCCAGTCGTCTTATACGCCGGCAAATACGGTAGATGGTTTTTTTTTTTATTATGCCCCTCCCCGTGTTTAAACAATTGCAAAGTATTTTAAAACTATGTAAGGGGTACACTGTTCTCAGGAAACCATGTGATTAACTCACTGTATTTCCTCCTTACCCTTTAGGTCCTGTAATTCTGTTGTTTTAGTATTATTTAATGTATTACCAGCCAGTGTTAGCACTCTTTTAACCCACTCACACTGCCCTGGAGTCATCCAGACAGTGCTATTGCCTCTTTACCTCTCTGCCTATGCCATAGAATACCTGAAAATGTCATAGCTCTTGCAATTTTTCTGCTTCTTTGTCTTTTTCAGTTCCTTTCAAGTTTTCTCTGCTTTGTCCTTCTAATGGTGGTTTCTTTTAGTCTTCAGGCAAGGGTGTTTCATAGGCTGTGGCCACACTACCAGACTGCAGATATGCACTTTTTATACTGAACACAAAAGGGGGTCCCGGGCAAAGGATCACCAAAAATTAGCCATCTCCTTGCTGGTGTGGATCCCGAAGCTCTGCCAGTTCATGACCATCTCTTCTGGTCTGGCGGCCTGAAATCTCCAAGCTCTGCAGCTATTAGCAGTGTCCCTAAGCTGCTATCAGCTGCAGAGCTAGGAGAGTTCTGGCTAATGAAATGGACTAGAGGCATCATGGATTCAGTAAAGGTAGGTCTTGTAAGACAAATCTGATCAATTTCTTTGACTGGGTGACCAAAGAATTGAATAGAGGGAGAGTGCTAGATGTGTATTTAGATTTTAGCAAAGCCTTTGACAGTGTACCACAGAGATGTCTAATACAGTGATTCCCAACCCTGTCCTGGAGGAACACCAGGCCAATCGGGTTTTCAGGCTAGCCCTAATGAATATGCATGAGAGAGATTTGCATATGATGGAAGTGATAGGCATGCAAATTTGCTTCATGCATATTCATTAGGGCTAGCCTGAAAACCCAATTGGCCTGGTGTTCCTCCAGGACAGGGTTGGGAACCACTTGTCTAATAAACTGATTGCTCTTGGGATGGCCCCCAAAGTGACGGGCTGGGTCAGGAACTGGTTAAGTGGAAGATGACAGAGGGTAGTGGTCAATGGAGATTGCTCTGAGGAAAGGGATGTTACCAGTAATGTGCCTCAAGGTTCTGTTCTTGGGCCTGTTCCTTTTAACATATTTATAAGTGATATTGCTGAAGGGCTGTCAGATAAGATTTGCCTCTTTATGGATAATACCAAAATCTGCAATAGAGTAGACATCCCAGATGGTGTGAATGACATGAAGAAAGACCTGTCGAAGCTTGATGAATGGTCTGAAATTTGGAAGCTAAAATTTAATGCTAAGAAATGCAAGATCATGCATTTAGGCTGTAAAAACCTGAAGGAACAGTACAGTTTAGGGGTGAAAAACTTTTGTGCATGACAGAAGAGCAGGACTTGGGTGTGATTGTATGTGATGATCTTAAGGTGCCCAAACAGGTTGAAAAGATGACGGCAAAAGCTAGAAGGATGTTAGGGTGCATAGGAAGAGGTATGGCTAGTAGGTAAAAGGAAATATTGATGCCCCTGTATAAGACTCTAGTGAGACCTCATTTAGAGTATTGTGTACAGTTCCGGAGACCACATCTTCAAAAAGATATAAAAAGGATGGAGTCGGTCCAAAGGAAGGCTACTAAAATGGTGCGTGGTCTTCGTCATAAGGCGTATGAGGACAGACTTAAAGATCTCTATATGTATACTTTAGAGGAAACTTATATATATATATGCTGACGATATCTCTTTTAATTCCTTTAAATGATCTAACTAATGGCATTTTAAAACACATTTCTCATATCATGACCGAGATAGAGCCATCGGTAGTTAGCCCCACCAACTTTTCCCAGGGTAATTTAAAATTATTTATAGATTTCTCCACAGCCTCAAATATATCTCTACCAGTCGTCGTCCCATGCATGGCAGCTACATCCAAAAGTTCCTCAGTGACAGAGAGGTCGGTCTTCGTAGCACGTATAAAGATGGACAGCTGCGCTGTATCAGTGTCTGTGCTTTCATCGATAGCAAGTGAAAAAGCGAGATAACTGCATGCCTGTTCGGCCAGCTGTGATGATAGATTTCCTGAGAGTTCTTGAACTCTGTCTGCAATGGTGTTTCTTGACAAACTGACAGTTTGAAAACTCTGTATCTGGTCTGGGCATACTTTCTCACACACTTTTAGCATGCATTGCTTCAAAAAGGCACCCTCTGAAAAACACCTTGAAGTACGGGCAATTTCTTCAGCCACTATAAAGCTTGCTTTCACTGCAGCATCATTTTTCGCTGTAGCCTTTGTAAACATTTGCTGCTGTGATTGTAGTTTGCCTTTTAGTTCTTTAACAATTTTATGCTTTTCTTCCAAAGTATATTTGCCATACTTAACATCACTTTCAGCTATTAACCCAGGCATCATTTCTATAATGTTAGTAAAAATGTTGCCATTCTAAACTACCATTTAAACCCTCAGGATCAACAGTATTTAAACGGTTTATCCAGCGTTGGGGGTGCAGGTGCGTGCGAGCGGTCCTGCTTGGGGTGAATCGGACGTCGGGGGGGGGGAACTATGTAAAATAAATACACAGCAGAAGCTGCCAGTTCCTGGCATAAAGTGTAGGCATAAAAATCGCAACAGAATCTGCTATCTGTACCCAGCCAGGCATTTATTGACTGACTTTTTCATTCTAACGCAGATTTCCAATAAACTACATCTTTTACTGCCAATATTGATCCCAAAATGTCCAGGAAAAGAAAAGTTGACGGTGAAGGCAGACAATTTAATGACAAATGGGAAAATGAATACATGTTTGTGCTTAGTGAGGGCAAACCAGTGTGTATATTGTGTTATGAGACAGTGTCGGTGATGAAAGAGTACAATATACGTCGTCATTTTGACACCAAACATAATGTTAAGTATGGCAAATATACTTTGGAAGAAAAGCATAAAATTGTTAAAGAACTAAAAGGCAAACTACAATCACAGCAGCAAATGTTTACAAAGGCTACAGCGAAAAATGATGCTGCAGTGAAAGCAAGCTTTATAGTGGCTGAAGAAATTGCCCGTACTTCAAGGTGTTTTTCAGAGGGTGCCTTTTTGAAGCAATGCATGCTAAAAGTGTGTGAGAAAGTATGCCCAGACCAGATACAGAGTTTTCAAACTGTCAGTTTGTCAAGAAACACCATTGCAGACAGAGTTCAAGAACTCTCAGGAAATCTATCATCACAGCTGGCCGAACAGGCATGCAGTTATCTCGCTTTTTCACTTGCTATCGATGAAAGCACAGACAACACTGATACAGCACAGCTGTCCATCTTTATACGTGCTACGAAGACCGACCTCTCTGTCACTGAGGAACTTTTGGATGTAGCTGCCATGCATGGGACGACGACTGGTAGAGATATATTTGAGGCTGTGGAGAAATCTATAAATAATTTTAAATTACCCTGGGAAAAGTTGGTGGGGCTAACTACCGATGGCGCACCTTCAATGTGCGGAGAAAAGAAAGGCTTGGTTGGACTAATGAAGGAAAGAATGCAAAAAAGTCACTGCCACACACCCTTGATTACTTATCATTGCATTATCCACCAAGAGGCTATGTGTGGAAAAGTTCTGGACATGAATGACATAATGACCACAGTCATTAAAACTATTAACTTTATAAGGGCACGTGGCCTGAATCATCGCTAGTTCCAGCAGTTTTTACAGGAGGTGGGTGCAGAGCATGGAGACGTGCCATACCACACAGAAGTAAGATGGCTGAGCAAGAGCGCAGTCCTCAAAAGATTTTTTGAGCTCAGAGAACAAATTGCTCTTTTCATGGAAAGTAAAGGAAAGCCCTTGCCTGAACTGTCGGATCCCGCCTAGCTATGTGATTTTGCTATGATGTGTGACATATGCGAGCATCTCGCCCAACTGAATCTGAAGCTGCAGAGACGCAAACAAGTCATCACAAAGATGTCTGACATGATCACAGCATTCCAGCGTAAACTTCAACTATGGAAGTCCCAACTGGAACAGGACAATCTTGCCCACTTTCCCGTTTGTTTGAGTATCTCAACCACTATTTCTGGTACTTTTCCTTGCAGTCGGCTGGCTACCAAAGTTAGCCGTTTACTAAGTGAATTTGAGCGGCGCTTCTCTGACTTTAAAACACAGCACTCAGGCTTTGACATCTTTGCCAATCCTTTTACAGTTGATGTCAACAATGTGCCCCATCACCTTCAGATGGAGATAATCGAGCTTCAGTCTGACAGTGGCCTAAAATCAAGGTTTCAGGATGTTGAAATTGAGGACTTCTACCCTCTACTGCCCCCTGACTCAATGCCAGAGCTCCGACTTCATGCTGCCCGTATTCTATCCATGTTCGGGAGCACCTATCTTTGTGAACAGATGTTTTCAATAATGAATCTGAACAAAAACAAGCACAGATCACGCATTACCGATGACAACCTCCATGCTGTTTTGCGGGTTGCTACAGCCCAAGAAATAAAACCGAACATTGACTCATTGATACGGGGAAAACGGTGTCAGACATCTAGCCAGAAAACAAAACAATGAGCATTTTAGGTACATTCCAATATTACTGTTTTGCTTGATACCAATATTACTGTTTTGCTTGATAGCATGTGAGTTGGTTAACAGCACTGTTAAGGAAAAGATTTTTCCACTCATTTTAAATTCACATTTCTGGTTAACATTGTCAGTTTATGACTGTTCAGTAAACCATTCGGCCCGCGATTTAGGCTGGATTTTAGATTTTGGCCCCTTCTCTGATTGAGTTCGACACCCCTGCTGTATAATAACCATTTTTCATTTAAAATGTACTTTATATGAGGAAATGATTTATAAAATTGCATCCATAATGAGGAGGTATATCTGATTGCTATTTTACTCAAAAATTGTGATATACTTTATATATTTCACATATCAGAATTCAAGAAGTAGAAAAAATAATGTTGGTATGATATAATGGAAGAAGTTAAAGAAAAAACCCCATAATATATTAATTTTAAATAGTTCACTGACCAAGTTAAAGAAAATGGTTTTTCTACATACTGAATCATTATCAGATGAAAAGAAAAACTTAACAGCAATTCTCCCAGACCTAAGTAGGCAGAAGACATTGTTAGAATTGTTCATTATACCCATCAAACATTTGCTTTTACATCACGTACTCTCTAATCATAAATCAGCAGAGAACAGCAAGAACATGTCTCACAATTTAATGTATTGTATCTATTTTTCTAGAAATATATAACCCATAGCTTAATTTCAAGATCTAATTAATCCATGTTGGCAGTCAAAAAAATTACACTAAATTTAAGATTAGCAAGAAAAGAATCTACACATTGAATTCTGATTCACATAACACAGAGACTGTAATTAGTGCACATTGTATATTTGGGCAAAAGTATGAATAGATGAATTATGCCATGTTCAACAAAATGGTAATACCTAATGTAATTTAGAAAATTATTGTACAAATGACTAGGGAAAAGGGACATGTTTGATTAGTAATTCTATTTCATCTACATATACTGTAAGTTAAAGCAATAAACAGTAAAATCTTTGTGTGCGAGCATTATTCGTTTCAGAAACATGCTTGTAATCCAAAACACTGATATATTAAAGTAAATTTCCCCATAAGAAATAATGGAAACCCAAACAATTCATTCCACAACCCCAAAACTTTAATACAAAATATTGCACATACTTTTATTGCAAGACCACCCTTGTGTAGAACAGTCACTACACTCCCACAGTGTCAGAAAGAGAAGAACCATTGGTTCAGTTGTGAAGACGTGACGTGTGTATACTGTACGTACTCGTATTGCAAGACCTCGCTCATTTATCAAGTTAAAATTTAATAAAATGTTTTGCTTGTCTTGCAAAACACTCGCACATCAAGTTACTTGTAATCCAAGGTTTTACTATATAGTACTTGTGTTTCTTGTGGGTAGAGTATACATACCTAGGACCTAATCTAAAAGGAACTAAGGAACATTTCAGTCTAAAAACTCCATTAAGAGAACAATTAAATGTGAATATGGTAATTCATAACATCGTTATCCATCTATGCAATAATAAAGCATGACAAGTACGTTTAGTAGTATATAAAAAACTGGGTAATGTTGTATGTACCGACCAGACATTTAAGATCAGAGGATGAATAACATGTGTCAATATCTTCCTTTAAATCTTGTAGATTGAAAGTTTGATATAAGAGACTTATAATTGGTACTGTTCCAGAGTTATGGAGTTACTATATCTTCTCCTGCACCTGTATGCACAAACTAATTAAATCAAATATAGAAAGCAGTTGGAAACTTTTCTTTATAAGAAATTTATTTAGGATTTTTTTTCTATTGACATTTTACTGTTTGCCACAAATAATGGTGCCGAGGAATTCTTTGGTGTGTAGAAATGGAAGTGGTATGGGAGAGTGGCTGAGGTACAATTCCCAATGTTATATTCTGTTAATGGGAAAACTTTTTGAATTGAGTTTTATTAACTGTGAGCAATGATTTTTAAACTACTGTATTGTGCTCTGCCTTGAACCAATTTTTTTATCACTGACTGTGGAGGTATTAGCTCCAACGCTCATAAGAATTCTAAGAGCATCGGAGCTAATACTGCCACGGCTGGAGATAAAAATCCCTAACACAGCTTCATAAAAGGAGCCCTAAAAGTCTTGTTAAATTAAATTAACTAGTTCTAGAAACCAAACAAAATGATCTAAATGCCAAATGATGAATAACTTCCTTTTTCTTGGGTATTAGAAAATTGAAAATAGAGAACAGAAAACACCATAACACTGGTCAACAAACATTTTGCTACTGGAGTTCTGCCATCTGTACCTTAACAAGGGCCACATGCTGATTCTAAATCTGAAAACAGTTTTTGACTATCACATCCTGTTTTTAAGTTATATGTCAATTTGTGTTTATATCATTTTTGGCAATAACGCTACCGTGAAGCATATGTATTTTACTGTTTCTGTAACACAATATTGTATTTTAGGACAGCTCATCAATCACATATACCAGTAATTTGAAAGTTTATACTAAAAAGTGATTGTGCTGCTTTTTCTATCTATGAATTTTTATATTTTGTTTGTTTATGTCTAAGATATTATAATTATTATATCTTAGACAAATAAGACAATAAGGAGGCATGTTGCAGCATATATTTATGCCTCTTTTAACTCACACAAAAGTGATGTCAACATGTTAAGAAAGGTTTGAGACACTTTTACGCTTGTACTGTACATTTGTACACTTCTATGTTTGTACTGTACATTTGTCTCTCTTTGCAAGAACCAACAATAGTCTCCCATCATAATAGGATTAAACTTTCCCTGGTATCTGCTTTCCATCACCTTGATATCTTGATGAATACTCATCGCTGACATCACCAAGATTGGGTAGGAAGCTGAGGTGAGAATGTAAGAAGTGCATTTTAAGTGACATTCTGGCACCCTTTAGCTGATATGCTGGGTCTGATTCTGTTCAATATGTTTGTGAGCAATATTCTCAAAGATTAGAAGGAAAAGTTTGCTTTTTTGTTGATGATACCAAGATTGGTAACAGAGTGCACACTCCGGAGGGAGTGGAAAACATGAAAAAGGATCTGAAAAAGTTGGATGAATGGTCTGATGTTTGTCAACTAAAATTCAATGTAAAGAAGTGCAGAGTGATGCATTTAGGGAGCAGAAATCTGAGGGAGATGTATGTGCTGGGCGGCGAGAGACTGATCTGCATGGAAGGAGAGAGGGACCTTGGGGTGATAGTGTCTTAGGATCTGAAAGTGACAAAGCAGTGTGACAAGATGGTAGCTGTAGGCAGGAGGATGCTAGGCTATATAGAGAGCATTAGAGGAAGTCCCAATAACCTCTTCGGAATTAGGGACTTTACTCCCCGACTGCAACTGCGCTCCACCTCTAAGCTGATTAGGAGTCTCGCGTTGTTTGGGGCTTAGCGAGGTGTCAAAATCGCAAGCAGATTCTTCCTCCACTGCCTGTTCTTGCCCCCGAAGATTCTGTTTCTTCGGCAGGAGGTATTCTTGTAGTGTTCGTTGACCAGAGCCGGAGAGGCAGCTTCACCATCGCAAAAAGCGAAGACGCTACCCAAATGGAACTTCCTTCTGCGCGTCCAATCACAGCGCCATCTTGCCTCTATATATTTTAAGTGTTATAGAATGAATATTATTTTTTAATGTTTAATGCCCAGTCTGAGCAAACAGGTCAAAGTGGTTTAATTTTGGTAATGTGCAAAGAGAAAGATGTGTATTTTATGCCAGTTTACAAAATTAATAGTATGTGTAAGCTTGAAATCTTATGGTGGCCCTCAGAGCTTTCCTGTATTCATACTATGGCCTATTATATCAAAAAGGTTGGAGACCACTGTCTTAGATGGTCAGGTATCATTACCAGAAATAGGACCTGGGAGTTCTACATCACAGGATTACTGGAAATTTTATCTGAAAACTATGCATTCAAAATCTTTGCAAAGGCCTAGGAAGAAGGTACGATGGACCCTTTGTCCACTGGATCTTGAGTGTCCTTGGGGGCAAATTATCAAGAAATTAGCCATAATGATCTTCAAGCCTGAATGATACTTAGAAGAACAGCAGGACAAAGTACTGTATATACTCGAATATAAACTGGGATTTTTGGGTTTATATTCGGGTCACCACCTCTCCCCCTTTCCAAAATTATTGTAGGCCACTGCCGCAAGGCTCTGCATTCTTCCGGGAACCATTAAGGAAGCTGCTCAGCACTGAACAGCAGCGCAAAATCGCGCACCTGCTCGTGCTTCTTCTCAGCAACCAAAGACGCTCACAGGCAGCCAGTTAACAGTGGGGCAGGAACTTGGAAAGTTCATTCCTGCCTGCTGCACCTCCACCGACGATCACCAGTAGAGGTATGAGCCTGAGCTAGGACAGGGAGTGCAGCAGGCTGCAGAGCCTGGAAGGTAGGGAGGGTGCATAGTCTGATGGGGGAGGGAAGGAAGGGGGCTGGGTACAATGTCTGACAGGGGAGGGAAGGAAGGAAGGAGACTGGGTGCAATGCCTGACAGGGGAGGGTGGGAAGGGTGCTGGATGCAGTGCCTGGCAGAAAGGGAATGGGGTGCAATGAAGGAAGGAAGGAGACTGGGTGCAATGCCTGACAGGGGAGGGAGGGAAAGGTGCTGGGTGCAGTGCCTGGCAGAAAGGGAGCTGGGTGCAGTGCCTGACAGGGCAGGACACTTGAATATTAAGCCACCTGACATATTCGAGTCAACCATTTTTCCTCCTTTTTGGGAGGAAAAATTGGTTCTTGACTTATATTCGGATTGACTTATATTCGAGTATATACGGTAATTGGGGATTAACAAAGACAATAACTACTGTGAAATAAGAGGCAAGGACAGGATGAAATGTATAATACAGAAAGAGAGAGAGAGTAAAATGGAGAGAGCTAATAATTAAACAGATTTGTATATGTTTCCTAAAGAAATAATAAACATGTTCAGTGTTCAAATGAAGATAAATTGAATTCCAAATTGTGAGCCTCAGGGTGAATAGTTTGTTGAATTAAGGTGGATTTTTGAGGGAAGATAATACCCTGTAATTTAATCTAGGACAGGGGTAGGCAATTCTGGTCCTCGAGATCCACAGGCAGGTCAGGTTTTCAGGTAATCCACAATGAATATATATGAGATCGATTTGCATGCACTGCCTCCTTGAGATGCAAATCTATCTCATGCATATTTATTGTGGATATCCTGAAAACCTGACCTGCCTGTGACTCTTGAGGACCAGAATTGCCTACCTCTGATCTAGGATGATATGTTGTAAACAAGAAAGAAAGGGATGAGAAGGTTAAATAGATATCTCAGAGGTTCTAAAATGAAGAGCAATATGCTAAAGAATAAGAAGGAAATTTGTCTTTTTGTAGATGATATGAAGATTTGCAATAGAATGAACACTCCAGAGGAATCAGGGGTTCAGGGCAGCAGTCATGGAGGGTGCATTGTGGGCAGGAGGGCCTGGGATCACTCCTGCCTGGATCTTAGTGGGGGTGGGGGGTAGGGGGTCACCGGGGCAGAAGGGCCTGGGATCCTTCCTGTCTGTATTTTATCGGGGGGTGGGGGGTCACAGGGGCAGGAGGGATTGGGCTCCCTCCTGCCCGGATTGTATCAGGGGGTGGGGGTCACAGGACAGGAGGGGTTGTGCTCCCTCCTGCCCGGATCATATCTGGGGGTGGGGGGGTCATCGGGGCAGGAGGGCTTGGGCTATGTCCTGCCCGGATCGTATTGGGGGTATTGCTGGGGCAGAAGGGGTTGGGCTCCCTCCTGCCCGGATCAGTTTGGTGGGGGAGTGGATCGCTGCAGGAGAGATTGGCTATCTCTCCTGCCGTGAAAGCAATCCAAAGTGCCACGGTTGGCAGCACTTCAAAGGATCGTTATTGCAGCAGGGGAGATGAGGCATCTCTCCTGCCGCGATCGTTGCGGGGGGGCTTGGCAGGTTGCTGGGGCTGCTGAGCTGAACGCGGCAGCCGCGATCAGCTCAGTGGCCCCTTTTCGGCACTTATGCCTGTTTTGACTTGGTCTAAGTCAAAACGTATAAGTGTTTACTAGGCAACCTGTCAAAAGTTTTGGTTATACCTGCTGTACGAATAAGTGTAGGTCAGCCTACCTCCCGCCATTTTTATTTTATTTTTCTTTCCAGCTTATGATTTATCTTTAATCTAATCTATTGTTTTGCCTTTTGTCTTTGTTTTGTTCTATTTCTATCATTTAAATTTCCCCCTTCTGCTTCTATTCCTTTCTCTCCTCTCTTCTACCTTCCAAAGTGTTTAGATCAATGCTGTCTTGTTAAAATGTTTATTTTATTTTTATTTTTCCTCTAACTCTACTTTTCACTTCTCTATTACCCTCCAGGTACTTTAGTTAGATTGTGAGCCTTCGGGACAGTAAGGGAATTTTTCAAGTACCTTTCTTATTTCTAATCTTAATGTATATTTTCTGTAAACCGCTTAGAACCTAACGGATGTAGCGGTATATAAGAAATAAATTACATTACATTACATTACATTTCTCCTCCTCTAAAAATGCCTCTTTTCACTCTGTGTGTTCAGAGGCAGGGGAAAGGCCTAAGCTGGTTATAGATATGTCTAAAACCAGCTTTGATTATCGGTACTTGGACGATCTGGCTTTTTGATCGTCCAAGTACTGATTTAGGTGACTTTTTAGACATTTTTTTGTTTTGATTATAAGCACCATAGCTTTTATATTAATTTTCAAAGCAAAGGTACAAGAACACTTTTTCATTTTGAAAACTGTTTCAGTTCAAAAGCATCCACAAATATTTAATTTTTTTTTTTTTTTTTTTTAACAGGTACTTTTGAATGGAAAGTAAGAAATGCAAATATGTCATTTTTCACAGGCAAAGGAAAAGCGACCATAAAAAATCTGGCTCTCATTTCTGCCTACAGATTAATTTATATAGTCTTTACTGGACTGGAAAGAAGCTAGTCCTAGTCCAATTATAATCTTATCCAAAGCTAATATCCCTCTTTGCAAGCTTAACATCTTCAACTGGAAGAGCAGCCTAATGATTAGCAAAACACACCAAGAACCAGCAAAGCTTGTTTTAAATCCTGCTGTGGATACTTATAATCAGCAAGTCACTTGATCCTCCATTTCCTCAAGTACTAAGCAGAGTTAGGTGCTAACGTGTGCCTAATGATGCAGAAATGACTACCGTGGGATGCACTATGGCATCATGTGGTCATTTTTGAATGTGTGCATGCTAGCCGTATGCTAATTGTTCGTATTTTTTCATGGGACAAGTCAGGAGCAGATAGTGGAAATTCCTGCATCTACATTTCCACACACTAACTGGTAAGTGCACAGGTCACACAAGAGCTCTTACTGCCTACAAAATGAATGATAGTAAGTGTTGCTGCGCTAATTTTAAAAAATTTCAGCATGCTAATGGCAACTTTAGTGCATGTTTGTCAATACAATAAAATATCCTGCTATAGCGAGCAAGTAGTATATATATTTTTTTTTCATAAAGGGGGGTTGTAACCAATCAGCGAATTTCTTGTAGATCAGCTTTACATCAGTTCTCAGCCAATCAGTATCTTCTCAAAAAAGCAAAACAAAACACGAACAAAACATATCTTTCCAAAAACCCTGTTGTTCAGCCTACTTCACTTGAATGGCAACCTTTTGAAAAATCATTTAATAAAAATGTTACTATTCAGTGGTAGAGTTCAACCCCAGCGATGCTAGCGTCTGTGCACTAATGTATTTTGTTCTTTGATGGAGCAATCTCGCAATGGAGTGTCCATGTGTCTGAACGCATGGCTGCCACACAACTAAAGGCCGAGCACTGCACTGTGCGTGGATGAACTAAACAGCGGTAATTTAAGAATTGCCTTTAATTTTTGTATTTGTCCTCATATAAAACTGGGACTAAAACTATACCTGGAGGAGAGATCACGCTTCTCAGTCAGCTGCATGGGGCCAGGCTATTATCAGCATGCCACACAAGGTCTGATTAATTAATTCTTTCCTGTCTGCTGAACATACTCTGACTACAGTACTTTCAACTTGCTTTACAATTCTCATTCAAATGATATGTTTCCCTTCTTATAGCGAAGCTAATTAATACAAGAATCCATCCATCCCAGTCTAATGGTACCCAAGCAGAAGTAACAATTGAGCCCTGAAATGTTGTCTGCGATGACTATAACCTTGTTACCCTCCAGGTCATAAGTGCCACCTGTGCTGCATTACTGAAAAGAAAGAAAGAAATACAGTCTTGCCTTTATTATGTTAGAGCTTTCAAAAAGGTGAAGTAAGGGGGCAATCACAAATAAAGTGGAGATGGAACCGTACACATCAACCAGAGATAATAAACTAAGAATTTATTATAACAAATAAAAACAGTCTGTATGGCAGTGTTAGATCAAGCCCACTGAAACTGTTCTATGGGCACCCACTCATTAATTCACTAGACCAGGGTCTTTGCTATCAGTCAGGTAACTGTAACTTTCTTTCCCTCTTGACTGCATATAAGCCAATTAAAGTTTGAACAAGGTAATCTAAATCAAAAGACCCATAACTTTTGCATAAACTGCAACATTATTTTGGAGAACTATTCTTGAAAATATTTCATAAAGAGTCACTTAGGTCTGGAAATTGATCTAGAAGTTGTTCTTGATATGTTTAAATGATTCATCTTGCTTTTCAATTGCACATTGTAAAAACTGAGCACACTAGTTATTTGTTTCTTAAATTTGGTTGCAGATGCCTTAGAAAAACATGTCAAAATAGTCAATATAATATACAAGTACAGTAGATCTCTGTTTGAATACAGGCCATCTTTTATTAAGCCTCAGTAGAGGTTTCTACTGTGGCCTGGGGTGTTAAATGCTCTAATGCTGCTCTGATGCTCATAGGAATTCTATAAGCATTGGAACAGTGACGGAGCATTTAGCAAACTGGCTTAGCAAGAGGGGGATATACAAAGCAAAACTTTTAACATTTGCAGCCACTTGATTTTATGAGTTTAAAGAGATATGGAAAAGAGTGGCCTTATGACCATTGACATACTGCATGTTCCCGAATGTCTGTGACAAACCCTGATCCATCCTGAACATAGAGCATGACAAGATTTTCTTCAGCATGACTTTTGCTTTCTCTCCCCTTTTTCACCATTTTTCAATAATGCTGTGGTGATACAGACTACATGATATGGAAGGAATAACATTTTCAGGCAGCTGGAATGAAATGTGTTTGAGTGATATATAGATTTGGCATGGTAATCAATAGTAGCATGCTTGGATGTATTTGGAATGTGATTATCTGTCTATTTAAGTATTATTAGCTTTTATACCTTTGATGTGATAAAAGGGAAGGAATTATTTAAAGAGGCATCTACTATATATTAAGACATCTAGAAGGTACCATTTGAGAGTTTATTCTATTCTGTATATTAAGACATCTAGAAGGTACCATTTGAAAGTCTATACTAGTGTAACAGGTATACGAGGGTGTGCTGAAAAGTTCTCATCCCAACCAAGAAGAGAATAGCATGGATATGGTTCAATCAATGATTTGAAACAATGTAAAAAAAACATAGAATTTTGATTCTGCAAATTGGCACTTAATGAAATAAGATAACGCTCTTTTCAGCTACAGTGGGAAAATAACGCTCAGAATTTAGGAAATTGATTGGTTGAACTGAGTACTTTTCAGTACCCCCCTCGTATGCACCTATATTTTAGCCACAACCACTTACATCATACACAAAGTTGGGATCATGCCTAGATTGATTTAAAAAACACACGTAAGAAATGCTGCATAATGCAAGTATAATGCATACTGCAAGCAATCTTCAAATGCTCTACCCAGACTGTCTACTTGCATGCCCATCTTCAAACTATTATCTTTTTTTATGGTAGTGTAAAGGGGAGATACTACAGTTTTGTAGTTATTGTTCTTTTAGGGAGTCATAAGAGAATGTTTTTGATAATGTGTACATGTCTGGTTGTCAGTCTCTTTATGCTTATGTATGCATGTTGTAACCCGCATAGATTTTGGGATATGCGGGATATAAATGTTTAAAAAAAAATAAATAAATATCAGGAGGAACAAACCTCAGAATCTATGAAGGAACAGTCACTTCTCTAACTGTGAAAGGTAGAGCTGTACAAACTAGCTCCCCTCTATACGTCTATCATAGGCAAAAAAAATACTCCTAATCATCTTCACTCTAGCCATAACATAATACAGAAAATGGGTCTTATCTGTACTGTCAAGAGCAAAGTGGAAATGTCCAATCAGATTGGTGCACAAAAAAGTGTCTTTCAACTCATCTGATAAATCCAATGGTCTTTATTAATCCAAATAAGCTCATACATCCAAAGCAACTCAACGACTCGACATGATCATGTTTCGGCCACCCGGCTTGCATCAGGAGTCTTAGGAGTCTTTGGGTATCAAATAGTCTCAAATGGTCTAAAGCAAAACGAACAAACCGTTGCTCCGAATCTGTAACACCACAGAATAACAGCTTTGCAGTGAAGAAAAAAAAAAAAAAAAAAAGCTGTGTTATTCTGTGGTGTTACAGATTCGGAGCAAAGGTTTGTTCGTTTTGCTTTAGACCATTTGAGACTATTTGATACCCAAAGACTCCTAAGACTCCTGATGCAGGCCGGGTGGCCGAAACATGATCATGTCGAGTCGTTGAGTTGCTTTGGATGTATGAGCTTATTTGGATTAATAAAGACCATTGGATTTATCAGATGAGTTGAAAGACACTTTTTTGTGCACCAATCTGATTGGACATTTCCACTTTGCTCTTGCCTGTTTGATTTTGTGGAATTGCTTCCCCTGTTTTATTGTGTCTTATCTGTACTGTGTCAACTCTTTGTTATTCAGTGAAGCATCCAGGAGTCACTAAACACTCTCATAATCACCAAAAACAGTTTTGTGCTTCAGAAGCTCTCATAAGTTCACATTATTTCTCTAGAGTGCCTGTAGTGATGTTGGTCTAATTAGCGAGACATTTTATTCTGCAACACACACTGTGTTAACAAGACACCTGAGGCAGGCGGTATAGGCCGAAACACGTATGTGTCGAGTCATCTCTCGGAGAGAGAAAGAGATAATGGTTACTGTGGATTGGCAGACTAGATGGGCCATTTGGCCTTTATCTGCCGTCATGTTGCTATGTTTCTATGTTTCTATCTTGGAAATAAAGCAGAGTTTAGAAATAAATAAGTACATCTGTGATTTGGTACATCTCCACTGTTTGTTTGTTATGCACTGGCACTAAGAATGATTCTATAAGGTGAACAGACCTTTTATATAATTGTGCTAAGCACCATTTTAGTCGGTATCAATTTTTTTTTTTGCACTTTATGTAGAATCAGGCCCCCAGTGCTAAATGCCCCAACACAGAAGAAAACTTCCAAACCTAAGACTACAGCAATTATAATCAGGCAAATATTCCTTGAAATCAAGGTGACGAAAAAAAGCACTGTAAGGCATAAAAAAAAAAACCTCCACCCAATATTAGTGCAAATAGTCACAATACACAATGCTAGTAAAGGTCCATACAAATTCAAAAACAACATCCAAGTAGAATGGGACAATTCATTGTGGCCAGTTTATCGCAACACATTTTATCACAGTTGTACTGAAACATCCATACTGAATTGTCCTATGAGAGTATGAACTGGAAGCCTCTGGCGAGTAAGCTCCACCCTCTCCACAGGGCTTGCTTCGCTTATTAGGTGCAAGGAAACAAAATTATGGCGGGCTCTCATAAATAAAACATCAGAATTTATGCAGCCCTCCTCTTTCCGGTGTCAAATACCAACAAAGCACCTTCTCTCCCTTCCTTGAAACCCCCTCACCATGTAATTGTAACACCAGCAGCCAGTCACAAGGATTTCTCTTCACTCACCATTATGCTCAGCCTTAATTAAATTTCCTTGTTTCGGGCACCTGCTACTCGATAGCGTCACTCTTCATGACTCCCATTTCATTCCGTAACAAGATGAACAGTGCAGGGTTTCAGCTTGGAGGTATCAAAGCAAGGTTAACAAAGCAATGGGGCCGGACAACCTGCACCCCAGGGTGCTTAGGGAGCTGAGTGTCTTGGCGGAGCCACTGTCCGCGCTCTTCAACCTCTCCCTTAGTACAGGCAGCGTCCCGTTGGACTGGAGGACGGCTAACGTCATTCCACTCCACAAGAAAGGCTCAAAGATGGAGACAGCAAACTACAGACCAGTGAGTCTAACATCGATAGTGAGCAAACTAATGGAAACTCTAATCAAATACCAATTAGATAAGATTCTGGATGAGGAGAATCTACGGGATCCCCGACAACATGGATTTACTAAGGGGAGATCCTGCCAATCCAACCTGATCAGCTTCTTTGACTGGGTAACGGGGAAGCTGGATATTGGGGAGTCCCTGGACATCGTGTACCTGGACTTTAGCAAAGCATTCGATAGCGTACCACACCGTAGGTTACTGAGCAAGATGAGTTCTATAGGATTAGGTAACACATTGACGAAATGGGTTGGGAGCTGGCTTGGAGGTAGGCTCCAAAGGGTGGTAGTGAACGGCACCCCCTCCAAAATGATGGAGGTGATTAGTGGAGTACCACAGGGCTCAGTCTTGGGCCCAATCCTATTCAACATCTTTATAAGAGACTTGGCAGAAGGGCTTCGAGGTAAAATAAAATTATTCGCCGATGACGCCAAACTTAGTAATGTAGTGGGCAAATGCACAACAGACGAAGATTCAGTGCCCGACAACATGATGCACAACCTACTCCTACTGGAGCGATGGTCTAGGACATGGCAACTCAACTTCAATGCCAAAAAATGCAAAGTTATGCACCTGGGCAGCCAGAATCCATGCAAGTCTTATACCCTTAATGGCGAGATCCTAGTAAAAACGGTAGCAGAACGAGACTTGGGGGTAATCGTCAGTGAGGACATGAAGTCTGCCAATCAAGTGGAGCAGGCTTCGTCCAAGGCAAGACAAATCATGGGCTGCATACGAAGGGGTTTCGTCAGTCGTAAGGCGGAAGTCATTATGCCATTGTATAGATCCATGGTGAGGCCCCACCTGGAATACTGTGTGCAATTCTGGAGGCCGCATTATCGCAAGGATGTGCTGAGACTGGAGTCAGTGCAAAGAATGGCCACCCGGATGGTCTCGGGACTCAAGGATCTACCATACGAAAAACGGCTTGACAAATTACAGCTATACTCGCTCGAGGAGCGCAGAGAGAGGGGGGACATACAAATAAACTATCATTATGTTTCTATGTATCCAGAATCCTTCAGTGCAGGAATGGATGAGGGGATATGCGGGCATTGCCTCCCCCTCCAAATGCAGAATTGGCATGGATTGTAGACAGAAAGGAGAGAGGGATGGAAGAAGTTTGGGGGCATGGGGGGCATTTCCTCCTAAATGCTGAATAGACAGACTATGGAGAGGAGAGATTGATTTGTTTGTTTTATAGCATGTTCATCTCACCATGTTTCATGGGATGATTCAGTGCTGAAACGGATTTACTATTTCAGTGCTCTGGCCCTGAAGGGTCTGAATGAGGAAATTGACTGGATGTAATTAATTTAATACTATTCATTATTTATTTTCTATATGAGTATATCAATTTGGATAAGATACTTAGAGGTGGTTTTTCTATTCAGTGGTGTACCTAGCATATGTGACACCCGGGGCCCATCATTTTTTGACACCCCCCCATCTATATGAAAAATATGATTTTTAGTAACAATCTACATATCGCACAACAAGAGTGTACTTAGGAAAAGGCAGCATCTTAAACACTGCAGTGAGCACATACATTGTAAAACTAAACATACCAGATCCTGAACAGTCAATTGATCCTGTACAGTCGCTGCTATCAGAAAGCCATGTCCCTTTCATACACACAGACAGATACACCCTCGCCCAATATAGAATAATCACAAACTAAAAATAGAAATATGTAGACAAAAGTTAAACTGAACTGCCAAGAAACCAGACTCTGCATACAATGCAACACCACAATACCACAAAAACAGTAATACATGTCCTCTTATACAGTGCAAAATATAAAGACAATAGATGTAAATTTGAAAAAACTGATGCATAACAATCACCACTTTACAAATTAACAAATAAAAATTAAACAAATAATGAGAAATAACAAAATACCATTTTATTGGACTAATCCCCGTAGGCTCGGTTCTCATCCCCACAAACCACCTGATTCCATCCACACAAGCCTTGAATTGTTGTATATTGAACTTATTATATTAAAGTATAAAAAGAAACAATATTCTGTACAATTGTCAATTTATAAATCAGCGTCTACACCCCACTCTCTCTTCCCCATTTCTCTTCAGCGTCCTCAGCCCACTCTCTCTCCACTTTCCTTCAGCGCACGCACATAAAAACAAGCAAGTAATTTTATATCATTTTCATTCTATTCATTCATAGAAATTAAAGTCTAAATAATGCCAGTCACATAATAAAACATGATTTTACAAAAAGAATTCCCTGCACAGTCAAGATGTTTTTCAGCAGCTCCCTTCCCTCCCTCCCTCTACCAACAATAAAATTTTAAAAACACAAAGCACATTGTACACAGAGAAAATGTTAATTATCATTTATATTCCGCGGGTTTTCAAAGAGATCAAGGCAGATGACTTTATGCAATGTCACCTCAGTAACAACTATACAAAAATAGACAAATATACCCCCTCCCTTTTTAATAAACCGCGATAGCGTTTTTTAGCGCAGGGAACTGCGCTGAATGCCCCACGCTGTTCTCGATGCTCATAGGCTCCAAGCGCTAAAAACTGCTATTGCGGTTTAGTAAAAGGGGGCCATAGTGCAAAATATAGACAGCATATATAAATTCTCAAAACTGACACATTTTGATCACTAAATTGAAAATAAAATAATTTTTCCTACCTTTGTTTGGTAATTTCATCAGTCTCTGGTTGTACTTTATTCTGACTGTGCAACCAATATTTCTTCCCTTCTTTCAGCTTCCTGTATGCTTCCTCTCCTCCAGACCTCATTCCCTCCCCCAACTTTTTCTTTGTTTAATCCTGTCCCCTTCTTTCTTTCTCTCTCCATGCCCCCTTTCTTCTGTATGTTTGTCTTTCTCTCTCTCTCTCCGTGCCCCATTTCTTTATTTCACCCTGCCGCCTTCTTTCTCTCTCCATGCCCCCTTTCTTTCTGTCTGTCTTTCTCTCTCTTTCCGTGCCCCATTTCTTTCTTTCTTTCACACTGCCCCTTCTTTCTTTCTCTCCTCATGCCCCCTTTCTTTCTCTGTTTGTCTCTCTCTCTCTCTCCATGCCCCATTTCTTTCTTTTACCCTGCCCCCTTCTTTCTTTCTCCATGCCCCCTTTCTTTCTGTCTTTCTCTCTCTCTCCATGCCCCATTTCTTTATTTCTTTCACCCTTCCCCCTTCTTTCTCTCTCGATGCCCCCTTAATTTCTCTCTCTCTCCGTGCCCCATTTCTTTCTTTCACCCTACCCCCTTCTTTCTTTCTCTCTCCCCATGCCCCCTTTCTTTCTGTTTGTCTTTCTCTCTCTCTCTCTCTGTGCCCCATTTCTTTCTTTCTTTCACCCTGCCCCCTTCTTTCTTTCTCTCTCCATGCCCCTTTCTTTCTCTATGTCTGTCTTTCTCTCTCTCTCCCCATGCCCCATTTTTTTCTTTCTTTCACCCTGCCCCCTTTCTTTCTTTCTGGATCCCTGTTCCCCCCTTTCTTTCTGGCTCCCTGTCTCTCCCCCCTTTCTTTCTGTCTCCCTGCCCTCCCCCATGCCACCGCCATTTGGAAACATGCTGCTGCCATCGCCGCTGGGGAAAGGCTGCCATTGGCCATCGGAAACAGGCCGGCGCCGAGTTCTCCCTCCCTGCTTCTCTTCCCCAAGGGCTGACCAACTCTCGCTGCCCGAGCGATTGGCTTGCCAGCGATTGGCTGGCCAGAATGTCCTCTCAGACGTCAGAATTGAACGTCGAACGGCTAGAGTTGGTCGGCTCGCGGAGAAGAGAAGCAAGGAAGGAGAACTCGGCGCTGGCTTGTTTTTGATTATGGCAATGGCAGCCTTTCCCCGGTGGCAGCCTATTCCCCGGTGGCAGCCTATTCCCCGGTGAGTGGCCAGCTGTGCACCCCCTTGGGCCGTGCACCCGGGACGGACCATCCCCCTCCCCCCTCCCCCCATTGGTACGCCACTGTTTCTATTCTACCTTAAAAATTATGGTGGGAATTCTGATGTGTCTAATAATGCTGAATAAGCTGTTTAGAGTATAAAGGAAACAGGACATGATGTCAGACGCTGCCAGTTCTAAATGAACAGATAACTAACAAGGCAGTAAGTACTAACTAACATCCTGGTTATAAATTCCTATAAACAGATATTTAAAATAGATCATTTTGGCTGTTGAAAAAAGTCTTTTATACTTTTTTTATATGGAATGAAGTTAAAGCTGGGTAAGTTGCAGCTTTACTCACTTATATTTATATATAAAACAAAAAAGATCCAGTGAAGAAAATGGCTTGTGCAACTTCTCAATAAAATGCATAAGGAGAAAATTAAACCTACAGAGGATCAAAAAAATATTTATTGCACATTATTTTGTGTCTGGGTTAGATTGCTATAGAGATATAATATTGATAGCCCCAAAATTTTTAGCCTGTTACTTTAGGTAAGACTCCTGGAGACAGGAGTCTACCTTGTCTACTTGAGAAAGGTGTGAGCTTAAACTTAATGAATATACCCAAGTTGTTTTTATTTCCCCAGTTTTTTTCTGAGTTTAGCATTTTATATATAAGGAATGGAGAGTGAACAGAGTAATTGCACAGATGGTATGATGTTTACTTGTGTTCCTCTCAAACTCCTGAGGGAGGCTACATTTCAAAAGCACAGTGCTTCATGTCGCCTGCTCTGAATCACTCAACCAAAAGCTGTCCTTAAACCTTAAATCTGCCACTTCTGCAGTCAAATCAAGTGTCATTACAGTACCTATGGACTCCAAATATTTCATTTCCTTCTGCAGGAGCAAAATCAAATGGCATATTTTTTCAAATTCTAATTCACATAAGACCAGATTTACTGATATTTGAGATATAGGAAAATTTGCAGCAAGATATTGATGGATATATAAATAATAATAAAAAATATAGAATATTTTATTGAATAAATGTAGTTCATAGGCCTTGTGTACCTCAAGTATAGTGAAGCGAAGAAACTTCATTTTTTTATGCTGACTTCCACTTACAATTCCATAATTTATGATCAGCTCACTTCCCATATGCATTGCCTTTATGATCCTTATATGTAGAGTCATTTGGAAATTAGGTAAAGGAATTTGTGTGATCAGTTCAAACTAAGAGCAAAATATCAATACATGTTTCCCAATATATCACCCTCTACACAAGTTTAAAAAAATTTATATGAGGCAATGGGGCTAATTTTCAAAAGAGAAAAATGTCCCAAAACTTGGATACTGTATAGTAGCATTTGAATATTTTGTTTGCTGAAACATCAAAATTGTCTGCAGTGCATCTAGATCTTAAGGGACTGTGTTAGGGGCATGTATTGTGTGGGATTAGAATGGTTTTATAATTTGGATGTTTTTCTACAATAATGGAACATTGCAGAAAACGTTGAGGGAAAATCTTGGGCATTTGAAGCTAGAACTATTTCAATAATGAATAAGTGCCAATAAAGTGACCAAATTGACCAGATGATCACTGGAGTCATGAAAGCATGGCCTGTTCTTACTAGATAGTTGCGCGGAGGCAGAAATCTCATTTGTCCCACCCGTTCCCGCCAAAATTCCACCTGTCCCCACCTGTCCCCGTGAGATTCCCTCCATCCCCACCTGTCCCCGTGAGGAATCCCCTCCGTCCCTGCCCATCCCTATAAACTTCAGAAATAGTTATTTCAATTAATTATGATACTGAATTAAAGGCTCTGGTAGAGACCCATTTACAAATAAGCAAAGACATTTTATTAATTTGAAAATATTAATTGGGAAGAATACATACTTTGTAAACGGGTTTCTACCAGAGCCTCTAATGTAAATATAAAATATAAATACTCAGCTGATGAGGTCCACCAAGCTGTCAGCTGAGGACTTCCTCTGCAGTTGGCCGGGGGTCCCTTTTGCCAAGTTTGGCAGGAAGCAGTAGTGTCCCTGAGTCACAGATGCTGGCATCTCAGTGGCTCATGAATGCTGCCAGCGATGTTGCGCTTGGTGGAGGGGAGTTCTGGCCATCTCTGCTGGCAGTGCTTGGGGATCCCTACCAGCCACAACAAGGGTCAGCAAGAACTTCAACACTGTAGAAATAAAACCAGAAATGCATTTCCTTTTCTTTTGAACACAATACAAAGACATCTGCTATATACATTTCCCAAAGCTAACATATTTTAGTCAATAAATTCCGTTTTTTACCTTTGTTATCTGGAGACTTATTTTTCCATCAAGTTGGTCCCAGTTTCTTTTTTCTGCTTTCCCATCTTCTGAAAATTCTTCTGTTGCTCTCCATTGGTTCCTCCTACCATGGTCCAGCATTTATTCCTCTCTTATCCCCCAGACCATGTGTAGCATCTTTTGCCCCTGCCCACCAACCCAATGTCCAACATTTCTCTAGCACCATGCCACATCTCTCCCTCCATTCCCTTCACCGTATGTCCAACATTCCTCCCTCTTGCATCCTTTCAATTTGTCCCACTGTTCCCTTTCCACCACATTTCTCCCTCTCATATGTACTTCACTCCCTCCCTATGACCAAAAATTCTCCTTTCTTCCATTCCCCATGTACACAATCATCTCTCCCTCTCATTGACACACCCACACCCAATTCTCCCTTTCTATTCCCTCCTCCACCTCAGGATCTCTTTCCCTACCTTCTTCCATCCTCTCTCCCAAGTTCAAGCCTTGAAGTTCTGTGTCCAAAAACACACTCTCTCCCCCCCTTCTGTGTCCCACGTTTACTTCCCACATTCGACCCCTTCAGTATCCCACATTTGTGTCTAGATAACAGCAGGGGTTGGAGGCAGCTCGAGCCGAGAGGCTCATCTTCTTTTCCTGCCTAGAGCACGAACATGTAGCCGAACAGAAATCTTCCTCCGACGTCAGAGCTGACGTCGTAGGAAAGGCTTTGTGTCAGTCACGTGCAGGGCCTATTTGGAAATACTGAGTGCCCATGAGCTTCTATCCTGAAAACTTTCTTTGCACGGCAGATCCGTTTGGTCTCCATAAGCCACAGAATTGAGGATTTCTCCCCCCCAAGTTTTTTTTTTGGCAGTAATTTTTATACTCCGATTCACCTGCTATGCCTGTCCTCGGTGTCTGGCACCGTCCGGCCTCTCCGATGCTGCCCTTCCTGAACTGTTGGGTGGCGTGCCAGTTCCACGGGGAAAGGGGCATCTCCATCCAGGACCATGGTTTCTTCCTGCCCATCTCCATCCCCCTGTGCGTGGACATCGCCTACAACCAGAAAATCATTGCCCTATATATTGAGCATTTTTATATAACTGGCATCATCAAAATAAAGCAGTAAAAGCCCAAACAAACCAAGTATGGTTGGGTTTCAGACTAGCAAATTCTCTGGTGCCTTTCCAGTTACTGTTACCTGGTAATTAACTGGAACTGCTGGGCCACAAGAACCAGGAGGACGCTGGCCTGGAGGTACACCTGTTCTACCCGCTGGTGAAGGTGCACTGCTAATCAGAGCTCAAGTTTTTCCTCTGCTCCAAGTATGCCCCGGTGTGCATGGTGCTGGAGCAGGCTATTCCGCCGTGCTGATCCATCTGCGTAAGGGTGTGGCAGGGCTGCGCTGCAAGGCTCTGATGAACACGTTTGGCTTCCAGTGGGCAGAACCATTTGGAAGACCGGGGGTGGGGTGGATAGGCGCTGTTCTCCAAAGTTCTCAACCAAAGAACTCCCACACTTTCAATTGCCAACCACTGCCCACCACAGAGACCAAGCCCACACATTTGACTGCTTTCAACCTTTAAGCACCCCTCTTCACCCTGTGGTCTACCATCTCACCCTGTGGTCTACCATCTCTCCTGCTCTTCCCAGCCCGCCAAACAGCACAGCCGCTTTAATCTCATTCCCTCCCCCCCCATCCTACCTTCTTACTCATGCCTGAAATCACCCACCATTTTTCTTCACCAGCACCACTTCTCGCCTTGGTTCTCCCTCTGCCCTGCCGTAGAAACAGTAGGAAATGAGTCAGAGGGAGCGAGAAACTGGAGAAAGACAGTTGTGTCGAACAGGTTGGAAGAATTGGGGTGGGTGAGGCGGAGGGTTGAACTGCTGGTGGGACAGAAGCTGAGGGTTTGGATTTGAGAGAGAGGGGAAGATACCCAAACGGGGATGGTGTGAATGAGCTATTGCCTCTTTGCCTCTCACTGTCCATACCTTGTGTTAATATCTGCCTGAAGGAAGGACTCAGAACTCATCCTTGAAAAGCTTTTAAGGAGAGCTTCTAACTCACCCTATACCCGAATGCAGTTTGCCATAAGCTTTGCGTCTTTCTACCACTTCTCCCTCGCTCTATGGAGCGCCCAAGTACACCACCTCCGACCAGCCTTTCCACTGCTCACGGGCGCTCAAGGTGCCTGCCTACCTTAACTACTGGTTTTGGAGGAGAAGGACTGTGCGGCCCCCCACGAGCCGGCCAGAGGTGACAGCTGCGTGTTCTTCAGCCAGGAAGAGATCTGCCCGCTACCCTGCAAGTGACTGATGTGGAGCCTTCTTTCCGACACCAACTCTGACGTCGGGGGTTAGACTTCCGGTTGGCTACGTGTGTTCAGGTAGGAAAAAAAGAGGAACCTCTTGCCGCCTCTAACCCACGGGATCCCCGAGACCACAAGGGGCGTCCCCATGGGATCCCTGCGACCCTAGGGGGTATCCCCATGAGATCCCTGTAACCTGAGGGGGCATCCCCACGGAATCCCCGTGACCCAACGGGGGAACCCGAGGGATCCCCGTCGTCCCCGTTCCTGTACAGCTCTCTAGTTCTTACTCCCTCAGTGGTCACAGACCCCCCTCCCACCTCACAAAGATGTGAATGAAACAGTTCCTACCAGCCTATATGACAGCTTCAGATGTTATATCCAGTCCTATTACAACTGTAAGCAGGTCTCTGGAATAGCCTAGTGGTTAGTGCAGTGGACTGCAGAGAAGATAACCCAGGCCCATGTCCCACTCTAACTAATACACTTGTGGTGGAAAGTGTGAGCCCTCCAAAACCACCCAAAACATACAATACAGATATATAGGTGATACCTGCAGGCATAAGAACCATTGGAGTGGTATACAGTTGGGTATAATAGATTTCAGGTGAGTTTTGGAGGACTCACCATCAGTGCTCCCTCTAAGCGGGCGGGTGTTGTGAGCAAAATTTTTTTCGCTGTGCGCTAAAAATATCGGGCGCCAGCGTCAACTCGCCCGATTCTCCTCTCGCCGCCCTGCCATCTCCGTACGCCGTGCGCTGTGACGTGAAACTTGTGCGCTGCGATGCGATATTTTGTGCGCCAGCGCACGCCAGCGCAGCTTAGAGGGAACACTGCTCACCATACAATATAAGGGGGGGGATCATGGTGAGATGTATACCTGAGAGTTTTATGTGTTCACTGAAGTGCCCCCTAGGGTGCCCCACTGTTCTTCTGAGATGTTTTAGTGCCCAGTCTACTAAGAATGCTGGTCCCTCCTACATCGCAATGGGTAGTTTTTGTGCATTTTTAATTTGGATGTTTTATTTTAATTATTTTTTTTTTTAATAAATAGTGCAAAAAGATAGATGCATTGAAGACAAACGCATATAGGAAGCATCCATTTTCAAAACAAAAAGACAGATTTTTTTTTTCTGTTTTGAAAATGGTCATTTTCCCTACTAGATTTTTGGGATTTTTCTGTAAAGCATCTAAATTTGGATTTAGGCATCATATCGAAATGCCCCTCAATGTGTTTCTAACTCTATGGGAATTAAAAGTAAAACACTAAAAAAAAAAAGTAAAGTCCTTCCTCTCTTCCAGCAGGGAATAGGAGATATACCCCTCCTTTTATCAAGCTGCACTAAAGGTTTACAGAGCGGGTCAGCGAGGTAAGTGCTCCGACGCTCATAGGAATTCAATGAGCACCAGAATATTTATTGCACCAGCCATGATAAAAAACCTCTAGTGCAGCTTGATAAAAGAAGGAAATAGTGAAATACCTGTGTATGAGGCTAAAAGGAATATGTTTGGGCTTGGGAGGATTGTGGGAGTAAGGCCACCTGGTTGCTGCTCTTGAATGTTGGATTTCAGTGGTTGCCTGCATTTCTGTGGTTTTTTTTTTTGCAAGTGTGGCAACTGGTTTAGGGTCCAGTGGCTTCAGACAGTGACCTTTCAAAAAGTACAAAGACCAAGGGACACTCAATAGTCTGTTATTGAAAAATACATGGGGGAAGCCACTGCTTGCCCTGGATTTGTAGCATGGAATGTTGCTACTCCTTGGGATTTGACCAGGTACTAGGGACCTGGATTGGTCACCGTAAGAACGGGTTACTGGGCTTGACGGACCATTGGTCTGACTCAGTAAGGCTATTCTTATATTCTTATGTTTTAAAACAAATAGGAGGATATATTTTTTCACTCAAAAAAAAAATAAATTAAGCTCTGGAACTCGTTGCCAGCGGTTGTGTAACAGTGGTTAGCGTTGGTGGGTTTAAAAAAAAGTTTGGACAAGTTCCTAGAGGAAAAGTCCATAGTCTGCTATTGAGACAGGCATGTGGAAAACCATTGCATGCCCTGGTTCAGTAGAATGGAATGTTGCTACTATTTAGGTTTCTGCTAGATACTTGTGACCTGAGTTGGCCAGTTAGAAACAGGATACTGGACTAGATGGACCATTGATCTAATCCAGTATGGCTATTCTTATTTTCTTAGAGTGGTACAGAGTATGAAGTGCTGTCATTTTTTTTTTTTTTTCCCAACAACTCAGAAGAAGTGATCTGAGAATTTTTGTTGGTTTGTTTGTTTCCAGCAACGTGCTGTCCTTAGGATGTTCTGGCAGTGCCAGCTTGTTTACTGTAAGTTCAGCGGCCCTTGGAGCAGCCAGTTACTGCTGTAGCAAAATAGGTGTTTGATGGGATAGGCTAAATCTCTGGGGAGCATGCCCAACAGCAGTTTTCCGTACCAGCTCCCTTGCAGTCTTAAAGCCAGCTAGTTTTGACATCCTGCTTAGCAGTCCAGTGGTTGCTTCTTGTGACTATGTGAGAGGATTTATTGCAGGGATTGAGGAGATAATAAATTTGTGGTTTTGAAGCAATTCTCTCTGACTCAAAGGGAGTTCAAAAAGGGGTTGACGAGTTGGAGTGTATGAATGTTTGTGTGGGCATGCTTCTGCTGCTAAGTAATTTTAGACAAGATTAAGGAAGTACCAGGCCAATACTCAGAGCTGATGAGTGCCAACGTAAATATCTGGTTAGCGCTTCACTCAAAACCAGCTGTTTTGGGAGCAGAATTAGCATTTAACCAGCCAAGGTAACCACCTAAAATTCAGTCTTACATTTTTTTGTGGTGTTCCATAGTTGGTTAAATGCTGAATATCACACTTAACAAGCTATTCTTTTATCCAAATCTGCAAACCTAGAAATTCAGTGTGAAGCCTTTGCATGACCCAATATTGAATTTCTAGGCATAATGCCAAGAGTGGTCAGAATAATGCTGAGCACCACCAGCTGAAAATTGAACCCTGCCTTTCAAGTCCGTTATTCAATGGCAACAAATAAAGGCAAAGTGATAACAGACCTCAAGGACAAAGTAAAATCCCTGAGAAGCATAATGACAAAGAAATTCACATTAGAGCACTAAAATGAAAGAGACAAAAAAACGTAAGAAAACCACTAAAGAACTTTTTGAAGACCAAAAGAACACCCCCCCAAAAAAAAAAAAAAAAAAAAAAAAAAAAAGAGCACTGGAACCAAAGTCCTTGGAAGACATTTATGAGATACACTGCCTCTAAATCCTGATCAATTAAATTCAAGAGAATTTACAAGGAATTCAGGGCCAGATTTTTTCAAAACTCACTGTGAATTTAACGATGGAGCTTAACCAGTCCTAGTCGGTTTAGTGTCTAAGTATTTTACCTTCTATTTGTCAGAACTGCTCACTGTGGTCTTGCCTGTGCTTCTTAGCAGCCTCTGTACTATGCAAATGTAGTACAATGAGGTCATTAATATTAAAATGGTAGTACAATGAGGTCATTAATATTAAAAAAGAACAGGTGATTCTCTAAACTTTTGCCCACTTTCTATAGGCAAAATTTTCCAGCAGGGTCTGAGCTGTCATAGCCTTACTTTCCTGTCAGTGCCTGAGCACTGATTGGCTCAGGCACTGACAAGAAAGTAAGGCTTGACAACTCAGACCCCACCACAAAAAAACCCCTCCTGCCCATAAATTTAAAAAAGACCCCAGTTCCTCCCTCACTCTCATCAATCCCCCCCAGGGCCGTTCAATGCCTCCCCTCCCCCCATCCTCAGTACTTTAAAACAAAAACTGGCAGAAAGGATATCTATTCCCTCCTGCTGCTGGGTCCTCGCCCCCTGCCCCACCATACCTTTAAAATGAAGGATGGCAGGAGGGATGCCCACTCCCTCTTGCCAATAGGTCCTCCTCTCCAAATGGTGGGTTTTCCCTTATCCAGTACATCCTGGGATGCACTGAGAGGGGGCCTAAGACCATGATTGTCTCTGGTGCCTAAGGTCCCTCCTTTAGGAGAGGCTATACAACATGAACCAACCAGAGTCTTAGGTCCATTCCTGGTGAATCCTGGGATATGAAACGGCCTTAAACATCTGAGCCAGTAAGGGCCTTAAATGCCTGAGCCAGTCAGGGCCTTAATCCCCATCTAGTGCATCCCAAGATGCACCGAGAAGGGGAAGGCATGCAATTTTGAAGAGGTGGGCCTGCCGGCATGAGGGAATATTAAATACCAGTGGGGAGAGAGCAAATGACTCCTAAAAACGCTCAGAAAAGTGAAACTCTGAAAGGGAGGTGGATACCTCCCCTTGGGACAAGAGTTTACCGTCCAATCATTGCATTTGCTTTGTAGAACATCACTTTCTGGCCACTGGTAAAAACTAGTATTGTTTGAATAAACTCTATTAGATTGACAAAAAAGTTCAAAATAATTATGCACAACTCTTGCTCATTGGAACGGTGATACCATGCACTTATCTGTACCAACTTTAAAGTTTGTAGTTGTAAGGGCTCTTTGGGGGTCTCAACGCGGCCCCGTTTCGAAAATTCTGCTTCAGGAGACCCAATGCTACAACGCTACACACTGTTAAACGTATCTGTCCAAGAGGTGATCGTTTGTAAAACTTCAAAAATTCCAATCGATTGGAACTTCAAAAAATCCAGTCGATTGGAATTTTTGAAGTTTTACAAACGATCACCTCTTGGACAGATATGTTTAACAGTGTGTAGCGTTATAGCATTGGGTCTCCTGAAGCAGAATTTTCGAAATGGGGCCGCGTTGAGACCCCCAAAGAGCCCTTACAACTACAAACTTTAAAGTTGGTACAGATAAGTGCATGGTATCACCGTTCCAATGAGCAAGAGTTGTGCATAATTATTTTGAACTTTTTTGTCAATCTAATAGAGTTTATTCAAACAATACTAGTTTTTACCAGTGGCCAGAAAGTGATGTTCTACAAAGCAAATGTAATGATTGGACGGTAAACTCTTGTCCCAAGGGGAGGTATCCACCTCCCTTTCAGAGTTTCACTTTTCTGAGCGTTTTTAGGAGTCATTTGCTCTCTCCCCACTGGTATTTAATACTACTACAGTCAGTCTCTCATTTATCAATATAATTCCTTTTCTGACTGGTATTTACATTTAGTCCCTGTATGCCTTTCTAACGGGGCATGAGGGAATAGGCATCCCTTCTGCCATTCTTCAACTTAAAGGTACAGGGGTGGGGGGTTGTCAGAGGATCAGGGATCCCTGATGGCAGAAGGGAGTGGGCATCCTTCTGCCAAGGCACAAGGCTATATGGGGGAGGGGAGTCCAGGCAGGTCTGGGTCAGCAGCAACCAAGGCAGAAGAGAGTGTGCATTTTATACAGGGTGTCGGGGGTCCAGGCAGCATTGGGCATGAGGGTGTCAGTGGGAAAGGCAGCTTTCCCTTCTGCTGTTCTCCCTGCTGTTCAATCAGCTGAACTGGCAGGACTTGGGGAGACCTGTGGCTCAATTGATTGGGGCAGGGAGAGCAGCCTTTACTGGAAGGAGGAGCTGTACCTAGTAATTACTCTTCTGAGCAAGTGCCAGGTACATTTTCTCTCTCTCTTTACTGGTGATTCTCTGCACAAATAGCATGCATATAATTTGTATGCTATTGTGCTGAGAATCTGGGGATCACTCAATCTCTCACACCTTTCACACTCTGTGCCTCACTCTCTCTCATATTCTCTCTGTCTCTCTCACACACTAGCACTCTCTCAGCGTCTTTCCCTCTCCCTCTCTTTTTTTTTTCTCTATACCAACTCTCCTTTACCACCAAACTCCTTTACCATCATACTCCTCACTACACCCACAAAGAATTATCAGTCTAAGTGCAGGGCTATATATAGACATGCAGCACTTTGGGAACGTCCTGTAACTACCGTGGTGACATTTTGACATCATTGGGGACGTTTTCTAGCACAGTTAATGGGACATCTACTTTAGATGTCTTGTGGGTTATATAATCAAAACTCATGGGATGTCTAACTTGGATGTCTTAGGGTTCATACAATTGGAACTCTTGGACATCTAGTAGAATGGGTTTTAGATGGCAATTTTGATTTTTGAAATGTCCTGTTGTTCTTGGACGTCTTTTTGATTACAGACTTTATTTTTTAGATGTTCAAATTTGAACATCGCAAGTCAGACTTAGACATCCTATCAAAAATGCCCATCTATATGTTGCTTTATCTGGCCGTGTATAATACAATGAAAAATTCTTCACAAGGATCAGGTATCAATCAAGAATAACCCAGGTGATAACGTTTTTTTCACCCTTACTTCCCTGTGCACAAGAAAGAGCTTTTTCAACAAGTTTATTTGCCCTCAGAGATGCCACCAGAAGATCAACATATCATATCTACTGGCTTTATGCACCTAATCGTCAAGTTTTTTCCAAAAAACTTGTACTGGGTGGTCATGTCGTAAACTATTGGCAGAAATAAGGGATAGTAGCCCTGAGGAAACCCCCCCGAAGGGTGAAACATGTTGGCTCATTAATCCCTTACTAGTCATCTACCACCAGCCAGCTAAGTATTCCAATACTTATAAATTTCTTTAAAATATTTATGGTTTTAAGGTTAAAACAACTAAAAACTAAAAATAAACAAAAAGACACACACTAAATGTTTTGACCCTATGACGATTAGGTGCATAAAGCCAGTAGATATGATATGTTGATCTTCTGGTGGCATCTCTGAGGGCAAATAAACTTGTTGAAAAAGCTCTTTCTTGTGCACAGGGAAGTAAGGGTGAAAAAAACGTTATCACCTGGGTTATTCATCTATATGTTGCAACACACAGTATGAGAATCATTGGTCAAATGGAATCTTATTTCACGTATCTTCCTTTCCTTCTGCATTGGGGTCTAAGATGGTATATATCTGATATTGATTAATTTTCCTTTATGTATTTTATTTGTCAGAGGCCAAGGTGTCACAAATACTTCTCCCATTCTAAACTGAACCTGATATCTCCAATTTGCAAGGATTCAGTAGGATATGAGTCAAGGTGATTCTCAACTCCTTCCTTGTATGAAGGAGACTTATGGTTGCCCAGAAAGTTTTTCACTAACCACTTGAATGCCTCCCAAGCTTCAAACTCAGCTGCTGAGAGTGATTGATTAAAATCTTCATCCTGCATAACGGACTTGATCTGTGGGCCTATAAATATCCCTTCCTTCAGTTTTGCAATGCTGATTTTTGGAATTTTCTTAACAAGATATTGAAAACCTGGTGAGTTTGCTTTACCCATGGCCTTTACCTGGTTCTTCATCAACTCCAGCTTGATATGAAGAGGTGGAAGAAATATTTTATGAGGATCCACCAATGGCATAAATTGCACACTGTTTGTCCATGGGTTATAGGTATCCCTCAGCTGCCAGATATGCTTGACATAATGTTCAGCTTAGATCTGTTATCCCACAAGCACAGGAAACAGCAGTATTTAGTGAATCCTCCTTGCATTCCTATTAGCATGCCAATGACCTTCAGAACACCATAGATGTTCCACTGGTGTGTTTTATAACTGCTTCTAGTAAATTCATATTCTCATAAGACTCCTTTAGATGAACAGAATGGACAATTGGTATAAATTGGTATACTTGGTTTGAAATTTCCGTTGTGCAGTAACACTGCCTTCAAGCTTCTCTGTGAAGAATCAATGAAGAGACACCATTTATCTGGACAATGTACTTGTGACAAACTATTGAAGAGCCCAATGATGTTATGACAAAAGCATAATGATCCATTTATAGTGATGAATGTTGTTAAGTTTTCAGTAATAAGTTATATTAGCATCTTTTGCAAGCATGTGCTTTTGCTTAAGCCTTGAAGCAAGAAGTTCTGCTTTTTCATTTTGAAAGATTTAGATCATGAATAAGATCATTGAGCTCAGCATGTGTAAAGGTCTGTGGTTCTGAATCTTCATAATTCACATAATCAGGATCAAATATTTCTGGATTGTGACCAACTGCTGCATCATCATCACATTCCTCATCATGTTCCACAGAAGTAAGTCCATCTTGTAGAGGAACACGGACAGGCAGTGAGTCATCATAAGGAACAGGCCTAATAGTAGAATCCAGAGTAGGATATATCATTTTATGCTTAGTTTTAGCTGAGAATCCACTTGTGTTCACAAAGCAAAAATAGCAATCTTTAATATGGTCTCGTGGTTCCCTCCATCTCATTGGGATTGCAAATGACATTGCTACTTTTCGTCAATTGAGCCAGTCAAGAAGTCCATTGGAACACTGGTACAGATGATACAGTATGTGGAGCCCAAGACTTATCCTGGTCAACCAGTCAACAGCCAAAGTGCAATATGTATACCTTCTTCAGATCTACAGTAATTGGGCGACATTGTGCCTTTATGGTGAATGAACCACAGACGTAACAGAAACTACTGTATCTGGATGATTAGTACAATATTTTGGCATGATAAAGGCTGATATTAATCACCGTCTGTAGCATAAAAAAACAAAGACAATTGTCGTTAACCCTCCTTATATGTTTATCCTATAAATGCATGATATATCGCCCAATTAATATTTATAATTATATATAATGAGCCTCATTACAAAAATATGACATGCTAATGAAAAATTAAATACAGATTTGAAATCACCATGAAAAATACTACAAAACTCATCCAACATTAACTCTGATGAAAATGATGTGTTGACCTGTGTTATTATTGTTTATTGAAAGCTTCTATACCGCTGTTAATGACTGGGGGAGTCAATTCAGAGTGGTTTATATGAGCTTTGTAATGGTGTTAGAATACATGAGCTTCTGTAAAGGTGTTATAATACAGAGTTTGTGTTTCCTGGGATGGTTTCAATATAGACATTAAACCATAATCAATATATTATTAAACTGTAATCAGTACTTGTGCTTTTGTAAAGGTGTTACAATACAGAGTTGGTGTTTTCTGAGTTGCTTCTCAATACAGCCCTCATAAACAGCAACTAAAATCATATTATGTAACAAGGCCAAATAATAAAAACATTGCCTTCTCCATTAAACAGCTATTTACAGATAAAAGCAGTCCAGTTGGACCACTCATCCCCCTTTACAACACAGGAGCCAAACAATAAAAGAACTACAACCTCCACCTTCTCTTAAACAACTATTAATGCAAGGAAATAAATTGAAGAACTCTGAACATTTGGAACAGGGTTAAAAGATATTGTACTTTCAACAAATCTATAAAGAACTCCATGAACTAGCCATGCTATGTTATGCACTTGAAAACATAGAAAAAGAGGCCAACATTTTAGCAAAATAGATTTTTTTAAATTAAGTTTTCAATTGTAGATGGTTCCCAATTCATTTATTAGAAAATGTGGATTTTAGAATGGCAAAGAACATAAGAACATAAGCAATGCCTCTGCTGGGTCAGACCAGGGGTTCTTCGCGCCCAGCAGTCTGCTCACGCGGTGGCCCATCAGGTTCAGGACCTGCGTAGTAGTCCTCTATATATACCCTTCGATCCCCTTTTCCTTCAGGAAAGCATCCAATCTCTTCTTGAAACCCAGTAGCAAACCCAGTAGCATACTCTGTCCTATCACACTTTCTGGAAGCGCATTCCAGGTGTCCACTACCTTTTGGGTGAAAAAGAACTTCCTAGCATTGGTTCTAAATCTGTCCCCTCTTAGATTTTCTGAATGCCTTCTCGTTCTTGTAGCTTTCAAAAGTTCGAAGAATCTGTCCCTCTCCACTTTCTCTATGCCCTTCATGATCTTATAAGTCTCTATCATGTCCCCTCTAAGCCTCCACTTCTCCAGGGAAAAGAGCCCCAGTATCTCTAATCTTTCAGCATATGAAAGGTTTTCCATACCTTTTATCAGTTGCGTCGCTCTCCTCTGAACCTTCTCGAGTATTGCCATATCCTTCTTAAGGTATGGCGACCAATACTGGACGCAGTACTCCAGATGCGGGCACACTATCAACCAATACAATGGCAGGATAACGTCCTTCGTTCTGGTTGTAATACCCTTCTTGATAATACCTAGCATTCTGTTCGCCTTCTTAGAGGCCGCTGCGCACTGTGCTGATGACTTCATTGTTTTGTCCACCAGTACCCCCAAATCCTTTTCTAGGCTACTTTCACCCATTGCCAGCCCTCCCATCGGGTTTTTGTTTCCGACATGCAAGACCTTACATTTTTCTACATTAAAGTTCATCTGCCATTTATTTGCCCACTCTCCCAGTTTGTTCAGGTCCTTTTGTAAATCTTCACAGTCCTCCTTAGTCCCAACCCCACTAAAAAGTTTTGTGTCATCTGCAAATTTTATAATTTTGCACTTTGTCCTGGTTTCTAGGTCATTAATAAATACATTGAATAGCAGCAGTCTGAGTACTGACCCCTGCGGAACACCACTCATGACCCTTCTCCAGTCCGAGTAGTGGCCTTTCACTCCCACCCTTTGTTTCCTTCCCGCCAACCAATTTTTGATCAATCTATGCACCTCTCCTTCCACCCCATGGTTCTTCAGTTTCCGTAGTAGGCGTTCATGGGGTACCTTGTCGAAAGCTTTTTGGAAATCCAAGTATACGATGTCTATGGGGGCCCCTTCGTCCATTTGTTAATTCCTTTGAAGAAGTGCAGTAAATTCGTTAGGCACGATCTTCCCTTGCAGAAGCCATGTTGGCTTGTTTTCATCAGTTTATTCCTTTCTAGATGCTCATCGATGCTGTCTTTTATCAGCACTTCCGCCATCTTCCCCGGGACCGAAGTCAGACTTACTGGTCTGTAGTTCCCCAGGTCACCTCTCAATCCTTTTTTAAAGATGGGTGTAACATTTGCTATCTTCCAGTCCTCCGGGATCACCCCTGTTTTCAGGGATAGATTACAAGCCTGCTGTAATAGTTCCGCTACTTCTTCTAGTTCTTTCAATATCCTAGGGTGAATTCCATCCGGGCCCGGAGATTTGTCAGTTTTTAATCTATCTAACTGTTTATGTACGTCTTCAAGGCTTACCTCTATGGATGTTAATTTTTCTGCTTGATCTCCTGTGAAGATTTTTTCAGGTTCCAGCACGTTGGATGTGTCCTCTTTTGTAAATACTGACAAAAAGAACATGTTTAGTCTATCCGCCACTTCTTTTTCCTCCTTCACCACTCCTTTCCTATCTCCATCATCCAGCGGTCCAACCTCCTCCCTTGCCAGCTGCTTCCCTTTAACATATCTGAAGAACGGTTTGAAATTTCGTGCTTTCTTGGCTAGCCTCTCTTCATATTCTCTTTTTGCTCTTCTAACCACTCGGTGACATTCTTTTTGATGCTTCCTGTGCTCTTTCCAGTTTTCCCCGGATTTGTCCTTTTTCCACATCCGGAATGATTTTTTCTTATCCCCTATCGCTTTTTTTTACTTCTTTAGTTATCCACGCCGGGTCTTTTGTTCAGTTCTTTTTGCATCCTTTTCTAAATTTGGGGATATACAGATTTTGCGCTTCGTTTACTGTGTCTTTAAATAAAGACCAGGCTTGCTCCACAGTCTGCGATTTCTTTGAGCTGTTCCTAAGTTTCTTTCTTACCATTACTCTCATCGCTTCGTAGTTTCCTTTCTTGAAGTTAAAAGTTGTCGCTGTGGTTCTCTTCCCCGTCAATATTCCTACTTCGACTTTGAACTGGATCATATTGTGATCGCTGTTTCCTAACGGTCCCACTACTTCCACTTCCTTTGCAGGTCCTCTTAGCCCATTGAGGATTAGGTCCAGAGTGGCATTCCCTCTCGTCGGTTCTCTAACAAACTGCTCCATGAAGCAGTCCTGTATAGCCTCCAGGAATCCGGTTTCCCTAGCGCATTTTGAGTATCCAAGACTCCAGTCTATGCCGGGATAGTTGAAGTCACCATAACAATGGTGTTACCGTTTCTGCATTCCTGCCTCATCTCGGCTTCCATTTCTTCGTTGTTTACTTCGGTTTGCCCAGGTGGATGATAGTATAGGCCCATCTTTATGGCGGGCCCATTCCCTCCTGGTATTTTAACCCATAGTGATTCCAGTTTGTCGGTCGCCGCCGCTATATAGGGCTATTCCTCCTCCTTTCTGATCTGACCTGTCTTTGCGATAGAGTTTATACCCCGGCAGTACTATGTCCCATTTGTTTTCTTCATTCCACCATGTTTCAGAGACGCCAATGATGTCTAGGTTCTCTTTTTTGGCCATGACTTCTAATTCTCCCATTTTGTTTCTTAGGCTCCTTGCATTAGTATACATGCAATTTAAGTCCTGGTGTTTTCTTGTCTTCATTTTCTTTTTCTATGCTACGTTTTTCTTATCATCCTCTTCTTGTCCTGTCAGCTCTTGTTTTTTGCCCATTTTGTCTTTCCCCTATGCTACGTTCTTCTTATCGTCCTCTTGTTCCATCAGCTCTTGTTGTTTGTCCTTTGTGTCTTCCCAGCATTTTTCACATTCAGTATCTTTTCGGGATACCTTCTTCCGAATCATCGACACCTGGTCGACTGTCGGCTTTCCCCTTCTTCTTAGTTTAAAGCCTGATCTATTCCTCTCCTGACGTTGCTTGCTAGAAGTCTAATTCCCGCCGTGCTCAGGTATAGTCCATCTCTCCTGAAGAGCTTGTTCTTGCACCAAAACGTTGTCCAGTTTCTCACAAAGTGGAACCTCTCCTCCTCACACCATCTCCTCATCAATGGGTTTATCGATTGTAGTTCCATCTGCCTCTTCACGCCTGCCCTCGGTACTGTTAGGATCTCTGAAAATGCTATCTTCTGAGTCCTCATCTTCAACTTCCTTCCCAGAATCTTGAACTGTTCGATCAGTGCATTCCTGCTGTAGTCTCTCCTGCTGACATAATTTGTACCAATGTGGATCATCACTGCAGTCTCTTCTGTCTTTGCTCCTTCTAGGATCCTTTCAATTTTGTCTGCAATGTCTTTTATTCTTGCTCCTGGGAGGCAGGTCACTAGTCGATCCTCTCTCCCTCCTGCTATGTGGCTATCTACTTGCCTCAGGACTGAATCTCCCACTAGGATTGCAGACTTTCCCTTTTCAGTTTTCGCTCCGTTCGGAGGTCTGTGTCCTCGGTGTGCTTTACTGCTTCAACTTCCTATGGGATTCCTTTATGGGCTTCTTCTTCTTCTTTGGAGTCAGGTTGCTCTTGTTGTCCATTCCATGTGGGTGTATCTTCATCCTTCCTATGATGTTCGTGTTCTTCCACCCTCCTGTAGGCCTCCTCGATGAACTCCTCGAGCTCCCTTACTTGTTCCTCGATGTGCCTCTATCTCATGGGGTCTTCAGCAGTCCTGAACGGGTCTTCTGCGATGTAAAGTCCCTCCAGTTCCTGAATCCTGTAGTTCAGTCAACTGACTTCCTTCTTCAAGCTTTTCAGTTCCTGAAACCAACCACATACATACGACTGCCTCTCCGAGGGGAGGTAATCGTACATATGGCAGTCTGTGCAGTACACTGGGAAGCTCATCCTCTGGATTCCCTCTGCTTCCATTGCTGTCCGCTTTTTTGGAGTACTCTCTATTTTGGTACCTATTTGCTTGTGTGTTTTTGTTTTCTTCTGTGCCTGCCGCTTCCTTACCTTCCTTACCTTCTGTGCCTGCTGCTTTCTTACCTTGCTGTCTTTTGCTTGTGCTGCTTTGCTCGTGTGGGCTGTCCTTACCTTACCTTTGCTTGTGTGTGTGCTCTCTTCTGTGCCTGCCTCTTGTTTACCTTCTGTGCCTGCCGCTTCCATACCTTGCTGTCTTTTGCTTGTGTCTGTGTGCTCTCTTCTGTGTAGAGGTCTGCACGGGAACGGGGATCGCGGGGATCCCGCGGGTCCCGCGGGGATCCCGCGGGTTCCCCCCCTGGCCCACGGGACTCCCACGGGGACGCCCCCTGGCCCACGGGACTCCCACGGGGATGCCCCCCTGACCCACGGGACTCCCACGGGGACGCCCCCTTGCCCACGGGACTCCCACGGGGATGAAAACAACCTACCTAAATTCTGGCGATGCAAGCATGCAGCTTACAAGTCTGGCGTCGGGTCGGGAAATAGCCATGTTGAGCAGTGAGCTCAGCACGTACACAGATGAAAGCCTTGCTTGCTGATTGGTCCGGCGGCCCCGCCCCACCGTGCCGCCGGACCAATCAGCAAGCAAGGCTTTCATCTGTGTACGTGCTGAGCTCACTGCTCAGCATGGCTATTTCCCGACGCGGGCATTAGGCTGTTTTTTGTCATTTCGGGTGGGGGATGGCAGCGGCAGCGGCAGCAGCAGCCTGAAAAAGAAATCATCCTGGCCGGGTTCGGTGTCATGCTCCGGAGCTTCTACAGCCTTCCTATCTCCCTCTCCCTTCTACCTGCGGTTCTCTTCGGCAACAACGATCGACACAAGCTTCTGGCGTCGGGGCCTACCCTCTGCGAGTCCCGCTTGTTTCAACTTCCTTTTTCCACAAAGGTGGGACTCGTAGAGGGAAGGCCTCGATGTCGGCAGCTTGTCTTGATCACCGCTGCTGACGAGTTGCTTAAGAGAGCCGCGGAGCAGGGGGGTGTTGCCAGGTGCAGGTAGAAGGGAGAGGGCCAGATGCAGGACTCGTGGGTGAGGGAGGAGAAGAGAGAGAGGGGAGGGAAACAAAAGGAAATATTTCATACTGGGCTGGGCCGGAGTGGAGGTGAAAGATTGGAGTGGAAAGATTCTGGCTACCGGGTGCATTAACAAAGGAAAAGGGGGGAAAGCTGAAAATGGAGATAGTGACACAAAGAAGAGAAAGGGTAAGCAGGACCTTCTGAATAAGGATAGAGATACAGAGGGGACATGAAGAGGAGGTGAAATAGAGACATAGAAGTAATGCTGAAAAAGTGTGTGTGTGGGGGGGGGGAGATAAAGACATTGAAAGGGCAAATGGTGAATATGGGGTAAAGACAAGGACAGAGACAAATGAAGATTCTGAAAAAGTGGTGAGATACGGATATAGGTGAGATGGACACAAAGAAGGGTGATGCTGGAAAATAGGTGGAATGGTAATTCTGACAGACACAGAAGGGAAATGCTGGATCAAGGAGAGATGGGGCTCAGGCTGGATGGAATGAGGAGAAATGCCTTGTTGGCCCGGAACTTCCTCTCCTACGTCAGAATTGACGTCAGGGAGCGGAATGCTGGTCAGCGCGACGCTTCTGCAGGGAAAGCTTGGGACAGCGGTGGCTTGGGGACTATTCCCCGATGGCGGTGGCAGCAAACCGAGTGGCTTGGGGGAGGGCACGGAGAAAGAAAGAAAGGGGGCAGACAGAGAGACAGAAAGAAGGGGGAACAGGGAGACAGAAAGAAAAAGTTGGGGGAGAGAATGAGGTCTGGAGGAGAGGAAACATACAGGAGGCTGAAAGAAAGGAAGAAAGATTGGATGCACAGTCAGAAGAAGAAAGTGCAACCAGAGACTCATGAAATCACCAAACAGCAAAGATAGGAAAAATGATTTTATTTTCAATTTAGTGATCAAAATGTGTCTGTTTTGAGAATTTATATCTGCTGTCTATATTTTGCACTATGGCTCCCTTTTACTAAACCGCAATATTGTTTTTTAGCGCAGGGAGCCTATGAGCATTGAGAGCAGCGCGAGGCATTCAGCGTAACTCCCTGTGCTAAAACCTACTATTGTGGTTTAGTAAAAAGGGAGGGGGTGTATTTGTCTATTTTTGTATTTTGTTACCGAGGTGACATTGCATAGAGTCATCTGCCTTGGGAAATGTATATGGCAGATATCTTTGTTTTGTGTTCAAAAGAAAAGGAAATGCATTTCTGGTTTTATTTCTACAGTGTTGAAGTACTTGTTGGCCCTTGCTGTGACTGGTGGGGATCCCCAAGCACCGCCAGCAGAGGACCTCCTCTAGAGATGGTCAGAACTCCCCTCCACCAAGCGCAGCAGTCGCTGGCAGCATCCATGAGCCACTGAGGTGCCAGCATCTGTGACTCAGGGACGCTACTGCTGCCTGCCAAGCTTGGCAAAAGGGACCCCAGGCCAACTGCAAAGGAAGTCCTCAGCTGACAGTTTGTGGGTTCTCATCAGCTGAGTATTTATATTTTATATTTACATTAGAGGTTCTGGTAGAAACCCATTTACAAAGTATGTATTCTTCCCAATTAATATTTCCAAATTAATAGTCTCTTTGCTTATTTGTAAATGGGTCTCTACCAGAGCCTTTAATTCAGTAGCATAATTAAATAAAATAACTATTTCTGAAGTTTATAGGGAAGGATGGTGACGGAGGGGATTCCTCGCGGGGACGGGTGGGGACGGAGGGGATTCCTCGCGGGGACGGGTGGGGACGGAGGGATTCCTCACGGGGACGGGTGGGGACGGAGGGATTCCTCACGGGGACGGGTGGGGATGGGTGGGATTTTGGCGGGGACGGGTGGGGACGGGTGGGATTTCTGTCCCCGCGCAACTCTCTACTTCTGTGCCTGCTTGTGTGTGTGTGCTCTTTTCTGTGCCTTCCGCGTCCTTACCTTACTTCCCTTCGCAAAGGTGTTCTCACTAAGGCAAGCACCTTTGCCGCACGCCGAATGGCTGCGTGCCATTGGCTCCTCCCCTTTTATGGGGGATTTCGGTTGATGACTCTGCCAATACGGTGGGGGTGGGCGGAGCTTACTCTCACCACTGCCCTAGCTTCCTGCTCTTCTCTGTCTCCCTCCTCGGCTCTTTTTTTTTGCTTTTAACCTGCTTTTCTCCCTGCTCCTCGCTACTCCTCTTGCCCGATGCTCTTCTTTTGCTTTCTCCCTGCTTTTCTCGCTGCTCCTCTCTACTCCTCTTACCCTAATGTTTTCCAGCTTTTAAAGAATGTTTTCAATGTGAATATGTCTCCTGTGATTTTCAAAAGGTAGGCAAACAAGATTCCTCAGGGCTGTGATTCACCTTCTGAAAGAAAAAGTTTATTAGGAAGAATGGTATACTTTATTACGTAGTGAAGATCAATTGTGTTTTTAGCAACATAATGTGCTATTTGTTAATACTAACCTGAGAGAATTGCTAATAAGGTACAAGTATACCTCTAGCTGTATATTGCTTCTGTATTATTTATCTAAATGACACTAATTTAAAACTGCAAACTTAAGAGTACCTACTGTGGCCTCAGGCCTAGCAAGCTATTAGAAAACCTCAGTAAGCAAAGGCCTCCTGAGGCCTACAGGTCTTACTTCCTGAAATAAACAAATTGGAAAGCTTGAGTCTTCAGACCCACTTAGTCTCCTCTCAACTTTATATTATATGTTTAATTATTTACAGCTTAATTTCAAAGGTTAACACCATCTTATTGCCACTCTTAGGTTGCAACAACATTTTTAAAACTATCATTCCTGCCAACTCGTACTTGTTAGAGCTAAACTATATAAGCATAGTATGTGAATAAAAGCCTTGTTATGGCTATTTAAATTATTTGCATCTAATTGCTTTCCTGAGTTGTTTTGTAATAAAGGATTTGCTGTGTTATCCCACTAGAAATGAAATTGTAAATGTTACTTTGATGTGTGCTACTTGACAATACTGTTCTTACCAAAGTTAATGATTCTTAGAAGCATCATGGGAATCTATTTTGCTAATACACAGCCATAAACATAAACAAATGAAGTATCAAATCTACTAAATGTTCATGGGTTGTTTTCACACAAAATGTAAATTATTTGCTTTCTGTACTGTGCTATGCTCTTTGAATCAAAGATTATGGGAGCTATAATATCATTTCCTAGTTAGGGGAATGAATATCTACATATATTTTTTATGACTAATCTTTTTTTAATATAGGAAAGTTTAACTTCAGCTTCTGAGAACTGTGAAAACTAAGCAAATTATTAGGCAGATGAAGAGTTTGTGCAAGCCCCTTGGAGTTTAGACCATGAAACAAAGGTTAAACAAACAACGCAACTGATGATTTAATTGGAAGCCAATGAAGATTTTCCAAAACAGGCAAAGTTCTATCAAATTTACCCAATTTAAAAAACAGCCTAGCAGCCATATTATGCAAAATCTGTAGCTTTTTCTGCAACTTAGATGTCATAATTATACTGATCTTTATAGCTTAGCCTTCTCTTCTTTGAATCTGTGTTTAGATGATGCTGTTTGAGGGTTCTCCATAATAAGCGTGAACTAAATCTAAGCAATTTCTAAGCAATATGGAGTAGCTAGCTGCTGCTCTTTAGACAGCCAAACATTTTTAATGATTCAGTTAAGGTTTTAGATTGCCAGTCTGACTTGATATTTCCATCTGACAGAGTCTAGAATCTATGTCTAAGGGTACCTGAATGGACTGTGATGACCATAGAATCTGTATATTGTGGAGGCTGAATGGACTCTGGAATCTATGGACTATGAACCCACTACCTGGTAAAGAGAGAATAAGCAACATTAACCACTGAGCCACATCATCAGCTTAGTAGAAAAGCATGTCCATTTATGTGTGTTAGAAGATAATAGTTCCCATGAGGAAGGAAGTCTGCAGTGTGCAGAGGAGACGGTTCTCTTTACAATTTATATTATGGTTTTGATCAGCCTAATAGCACACTACTCCATAGACCAGGAGTGTGCAAACCTTTTGACTCGTGGGCCACAATGGGTTCTTAAATTTGACAGAGGGGCTAGACGCTCAAATCTCCCACCAGCCCCGGGCGTCACTTCCACTTCCAGCAGGCGACCCAACATGTATGTGCATGCGTGCATCTTGCAGAGCTGCGGCCAGCCATGGGGGAGTTCCAGGTGCACTGGGTGCGCTTCTTCTGCTTCGTGCCCTCAGGGGTCCACTGTCTTCATTACTGCAGCTGCTCGGAGCGCTTGACCGTGGCTCACCTGGACGGCTCCATTGAGATCTTCAACCTGGCCACCAAATTTGGTGGGACGGATTAAAAAGCTAAATGGGCTGGATATGGCTTGTGGACAGAAGTCTGCCATCAGATCTATGAATATGAATACACTGTTACAAAGAACATTCAATATGAGGTATATACCATGCCAGTAGGTGCACTGTCCTGAATTACAACTAATGGTGCCTATCTGGAGCTGCCTGAAAAATAGGCTAGCTTTCAGCATGCCTATAATGTAGGTACTGAAACAGATGCCTATTAGGAGCTATCCTGTAAGAGGTCACCTAACTACAAACAATGCCTATGCCTATCTCTTAGGTGCCTGTTTTTTCTTAGCACACCTATAAATTTCTAGGCAGACTCTTACAGAATCACGTTCTACTCATAGGTGCCTACTTTTTAATTATCCCTTGCTAACAGCACTGACTAGGCTTGTTATCCAATTAATGGAGTCACCTACTTCAGCAGTCCAATATAGGTGCCTATCAGTGGACACCATTTATAGAATTGCCAGATGCCATTTATAGAAATATTCAGTGTTACTGAATATTTGGTGATTAGGTAGCTACTGGCATGTATCAGACCAGTACCCAGATAACCCAGTCGAGTCTCTTTCATTTGAAATGAAGCTCTAGAATGAGAGGGCTTAGGATGAAGTTAAGAGGTGGTAGGCTTAGGAGTAATCTAAAGAAATATTTTTTTTACAGAAAGGGTGGTAGATGTGTAGAACAGTCTCATGGAAGAAATAATGGTTACGGTGGATGGGCAGACTGGATGGGCCATTTGGCCTTTATCTGCCATCATGTTTCTATGTCTCTATCCAGATAAAGTTAGGAGAGGCTATTGCTGTCCTAAATTTAGTTACCTGGTTAGTAGACTAAAAAGCACCCCTAACTAGCTAAATCTTAGTGATACTCAGACTTGATAGTACTGAGGTGGTTAGAGCTACAGCCTCAACACCCTGAGGTTGTAAGATCAAATCCCATGCTTTTCCTTATGACTCTGGGCAAGTCACTTGCCCCAGGTACATTTGATAGAGTGTGAGCCCTGAATATAAACCACTTAGGCTATTCATGGAATATAAGTACTAAAATAAATAATTAAAAAAATTAATGGTACTTAATTAACGCTGGGTTTTACAAAGCTGTGGTAAAGCTTTCTATTGCAGGACAGCAAGGTTAAATGCTCCGATGTTAATAGCCTCTACCAAGGCTTTGTAAAAGGAGCCCTAAGTGCCGCTGAATATCTAGGCAGGACTCAGTCAGCATAATTTAATGGGGCAGAAATAAATAACTCACTATAATGTCCTATTTAATTTTTTTAATACCCCTTAAATAATTTCATACATGTACTAAAGAAATTTTATAAAATAGTTTGACAAAAATTTTAATATGATGTGCTCAATACACCTCCATCATGGCCATATGTTTATGTTTATTAAGATTAGATATACCGCTCCAGCATTTTACTGACCTAAGCGGTTTACAATACAACAATTGATTAAAGATAGGAAAGATAGATATAGAGATAGAGATAGGATATGTATATCCTAAGAAGTATTCAGTGATGGTGAAAACAAAGATTACCTTTAAAATAAAAATAAAGTAATAGTTCTAGGTGGTGTACAAAAGAATACATCAAGGAAAATTATTAGCATTAAAGATAGATTAAACCGTACCATAGAGTTAAGGCACATAGATATTCCATATCTATCCAGGCGAGATCACAATTTATGCTGAGCATCCTAAAAGTGATGATAGAAACTAAGGGCTAGATAAACAAATCAAACCGATCATATACTGATCGGTTTGCGACCCCTTAGTGACCAAATTCCCCTCCAGCCTGATTCACTTACCTCTCTGCCGACCATCCTCTGATCCGCACATGCAAATGAGGGGAGGGATATTCAAAAGTAGGGAAGGCAGCGATTCACAACACAATCAATCCAATCCGACTGGGTTGGCCGATCAACTGAAGAAGCAACTGTTGGGGACCAGTCGAAAATGTCTTTCCGAATAGAAGCCCTACTCTCTGCCCTGCAATCTGTCCTGCCTGCTTCCCTCTGAATGCCGCCTCGATCTTCCCCCTGAATGCCACCCTGCTAGATCTTCCCCATGAATGCCACCCTACTCTGCCCCAATCTTCCCCCTGAATGCCGCCATGCTTGATCTTCCCCTGAATGCTCTGCCCTGATCTTCCCCAAATCTCTCCTGCCCTTCCCCGGCCTGCAAGCCCGTGATTTTAACCCACGGGTTTAAAGCGGATTAAAACCACGGGCTTGCAGGGCTAAATACAAAAAAAGGTTAAAGTTAAAAAAAAAAAAATAACGGCCCCGGCTCGGTCGATAGATGGTCTACAGATGATCTGCGCATGCATGCGGATCACACTATAGCGATCCCTGCAGGCAGATGGGGGCGTTCCTCCGATCATCCCCATCTGCATATTGGGGTCTTCAAGAATTCGTCTGACCTGCCTGGATCAGGTCCAATCGGGCAGGTTAGTGAATCTGGCCCTAAATATATACATGTAATAGAAAGAACCCCCCCTCCACAAAAAAAAAAAAAATAAAACCAATGTTAAAAAACTCAATGAAAGGAAGAAGAAAATTGTCCAAATGGGCTCAGTCCAGTGTAAGGTACCAACATGCCATATCTGGAGATAATGAGACCATGATTTAAAGGGAACCATCATGGCACCATCATGTTCCCTTAATTCACCAACCACTCTTCCATATAACTCAGTGGTCTCAAACTCACGGCCTGGAGGGCCACATGTGGCCCGCCAAATACTATTTTGAGGCCCCCAGTATGTTTATCATAATCACAAAAGTAAAATAAAACAGTTTCTTGATCATATGTAGCTTTAAATTACAATATTATTATTAAGACTTAGCCAAAAGGAAAGATTTATAAACTATAAAGAGTTTTACCTCATGCAAAATTGTTATTTCTTTAATAAGACATTAATTATTTTTTCTGAGGCCCTCCAAGTACCTTAAAATCCAAAATGGTTTGCTCAATAAAGAAATATTATATATATTAAAAAAAAAAATCCAAAATGTGGCCCTGCAAAGGGTTTGAGTTTAAGACCTCTGATATAACTATTGTTAATATTTATTTTATTCAATTTTCTATACAGTTCTCCCAGGGGAGCTCAGAACGGTTTATATGCATTTATTCAGGTACTCAAGCAGTTTTCCCTCTCTGTCCCGGTGGGCTCACAATCTATCTAACATACCTGGGGCAATGGGGGATTAAGTGACTTGCCCAGGGTCACAAGGAGCAGCATGGGTTTGAACCCACAACCTCAGGGTGCTGAGGCTGTAGCTTTAACCACTGCACCACACTCTCCCCTTAATATGATCTTATGCATGCTTTTAAGGGATCAAACACAGTTTGCCACTATAATTCCTGTACTTATCTTAATCAATCAATGTTGCTAAGTCACCATACGATGTTCAAATCGGGTCCTCATTCAGCATGGCTGGGTCCCAATAAAAAACGGGCTTGTGCTGTGTAATCCAAAGTGCTCGTGATTCAAAAGTCCAATAAATACAAGTCCTGTTACTATATTTTTTCAATTACTCAATGTTCAATCACCAACACAAGCTGAGTTTCGATTGTCGTCAACAGGGAGGGCTAAAAATTACTGTAGATAGAAGCTGTTATAAAGAGTACTCATTAACCCACAAAATAATTACATTTTACATATTTTCAAAATAATAATCATAACTACCTGAACTAATTCTTTTTCATATCTTCTATGGCTGAGAATAGCTGGGTAAGGTGAATTAATGGATTTCTATGGATGAATCCCTTTTACTTCTGTTTGAATGGTCAAATGACCACTATTATCCAATCAGGGAAATTACCTCATCTTAGTGTTGGTATTAACCAATGGTAGATGTGTTAATCTCATCTTGGCGGGTCATTTAATCTCATGATTAAGGCCAAGTGGTTCCACCTTCTGCCAGCGGTATATAAATTTTTGTTCCTTTTATAGCAGAATCTTTAATTGTCTATGCCACAAAAGTATGTACTGTACAATGGCTATCATTCTCCTTAAACTTTGCTTTTATGACCAGGACATTGATATTTTGAAATCTACCTTTTATTGTAGAACATTCCAGATTGATTCCAAGCTGAGTAAACTTAGGAGTCCTTTTACTAAGGCACAAACATCCACCATCTTATCCAATATTTCTCTCTCTTCTTGCATCATCTCTCCTTTCCTCCTCTCTCCCATGTTATCCAATATCTCTCCTTCTGCTCTCCCACATCCAACATTTTCTCCCTCTCCAAGCAGCATCTCACCCGCCCCTCCACCCCATTGCTGTCTCTTCCTTTCTCCACAGCCTCCTTCTTCACCCCATGTCCAGCATCTCTCCTTCCCTCTCTCATCATCCCATTCTTAAAAATTTTCTCTTGTTCATCAGTGGGTTAACAGCAGTAATTCACACATGCTTCCTGCTGCTAACCCAGAAGCTTCCTCTTTTCCGTGGAGAAACAGGAAATTGCCAGAGGGTGGTGGGATGCAGCTGAGGGAAGGCTTCTGGTTTAGCAGCAGGCAGCCTTTGAGAATCACTGCTGGCCTGCCATTGACCCATTGAAAAGAGCACTGCAGGAGCCCAGCCTATTTCTCTACAACTGACGGAAACCCAGACAAATGGTGGAAAATCACCAAAACTGCCTGGATTCCCAACAGTTGCAGAAAAGAAGGACATGTCTGAGAAAATCCAAACATATGGCAACCTTAGTCACAGGTACACATCTCACCTTTTTATGGTGAGCTCTCCAAAACTCCACCAAAACCTATTGGGCCCAACTGTATATCATGCCACACCAAAGGCCCTTATGCCTGCAGATGTCACCAGTATGTAGATAGTGGGATGAGGGTGGAGTTTGGAAGGCTCACAGATTCCAGCATAAATGTAATAGAGTAGGATATGGGCCTGAGTCCCTATCTCTATACTTCATCACACTGAACTCCCCTCCACTCTCTCTTTCTCTTCCACCCCCTCCCCCCACTACTCCAAGAACCTGCTTGCTGCTCTAATAGGACTAGTCATAACATTTGAAGCTGTCATCTAGGCTGGTATGTACTGTTTCTTCCCTTTGAGAGGCGGTCTTATGTATGCACTTGATGAGAGTAACTGGAGGGCCTGAAGAAGCAAGTCAGGCTCCTGGAAGGCAGAATACTAGAACTAGAAGCACTTCGTGCAGTGGAATTGGAGTACAGAGAGGCAGAAAACTTCATGACAGAGGAAACCATTGAGGAAGAAGTCAGGGAGTTAGAGAAGTTCATTGAGCAGGCATACAGAGAGACGGGCAAAATCACCAACAGTGGAGCTGCCAAGATACACCTACAGTGAGTGAGGACCACTTGGAGGACAACCACAAGGAAGAAATAGGTGATGCAGTGGCGAGACCTGGAAACAGTGGAGAGGACCCACAGGAAGACTAGTCCGGTGCAAACCAACGCCAGGTTGAGGGAAGATGGAAGTACACAGAGGACAGGACCTACAGCTGGAGAGATGGTCATACACCAGGGACATGGACCTGCAGCTAGAGAGGCAAGAGAAGATAGAGAAGACAGAAATAGTCATGGGGAACTCCATCATCAGACAAGTCGACAGCCACATAGCGGGAGCAAGACAGGATCGGCTGGTGACCTGCCTACTGGGAGCCAAGGTAGAAGATATAGTGAGCCACATCGACAGGATGCTATGAGGGAAACTGAAGACCAGAATGCCAAGGGTAGTGTTCTCAGAGATTCTGCCAGTACCCAGGGTCGACGAGAAGAGGCAGATGGAGCTACAAGCAGTCAACACATGGATAAGGCGCTGGTGTGAAGAAGAAGGATTCCACTTCATGTGCAACTGGACAACGTTCTGGGGGAAGAGCAAGCTATACAGGAAGGATGGACTCCACCTCAGCGGAGACAGAACGAGGCTACTTGCAAGCAACATCAAGAGAGAAATTGAGAAGTTTTTAAACTAGGAAGAAGGGGAAAGCCGACAGTCGACCAAGAGTTGATGGTTCGGGAAACGGTATACCTAGAGAATACTGTGCAGGAAGATAGCGGAGAAGACTCATTGGATCTTAGGCAAGACAGAAATCCTGATGGATCGAAAGGGACACAAGAGGGAAGGAAATGCAAGAAAGTAACAGGCCGCAAACTCAAGTGTATGTATACGAACACAAGGAGCCTAAGGAATAAGATGGGGGAATTGGAAGCTATGGCACAAAAAGATAACCTTGACATCATCGGCATCATGGAAACATGGTGGAATGAGGAAAATGTCTGGGACACTGTGCTACTGGGATACAAGCTATACTGCAGAGACAGAGTAGGTCAAAAAGGTGGGGGTATTGCCCTATACATCAAAGAGGTAATTGAGTCTACTGGAGAGAACACGCCAGAAATGAAAAATAAGGTAGAGTCTCTATGGGGCAAAATTCTGGGAACAAATGGAACAGAAATGAAGATCGGCTTCTACTACTGACCCCCAGGGCAGTCCAAAGAAACTACGGAGAAATTACAGATGAGATTAAACGCAACTGCAAGGGAGGCAATGCAGTTATCATGGGCAACTTCAATTATCCAGGGATAGACTGGAACCTAGGCACCTCCGGCTGAAGTAGGGAGACCAAATTCCTGGATGCTGTAAGCCAGGGGTGTCCAACCTTTTGGCTTCCCAGGGCCGCACTGGCCGGAAAAAGTTTTTCTGGGGCTGCACAAACGCGCAAATGCTACAGCAAGATAGAGGAGGGAGCCGGCAAGATGGTAAACACCTGGGGGCAGCAGAGGAAAACACTGCATCACCCTCCATCGGGGCCGCACAAAACAGTTCACAGGGCTGCTTGCGGCCCTTGGGTCGCAGGATGGACACCCCTGTTGTAGGCGATTGCTTCCTGGAACAACTTGTCAAGGAAAATACAAGAGGAAATACAATTCTGGACTTAATTCTAAATGGACTACGAGGACCAGCGCAAGGTGTAGAAGTAGAAGGGACACTGGGAAGCAGTGATCACAATATGATCCACTTCAGCCTGGACACGGGCAAAACATCAATCCAGAACAACGGCACTGAACTTCCGAAAAGGGAATTATGAAGTGATGAGACTCATGGTGGGGAAGTAGATTAAGAAGAGGATAAACACTGTAAAAACGGTAGAGCAAGCATGGTCCTTTTTTAAGGACACAGTCACCGAGATGCAAAATCTATATATACCATGTATCAACAAGGGATCCAAGAGGAAAAAGAACAAGGAACCGGCGTGGCTTACTGCAGCGGTGAAGGAAGTGATCAGAGACAAGAAGACTTTGTTTAAAAAATGGAAAAGATCAAAAATGGATGAAAATTGGAAAAGCACAAACAACATCAAAGCAGGTGCCATAAGGCAGTAAGAGGGGCCAAAAGATACTACGAGGAAAAAATAGTCAAGGAGGCAAAAAACTTCAAGCAATTCTTTCACTATATTATGGGGAAATGAACCACGAAGGAAGCGGTGGGGCCATTTGATGACCATCGAATAAAAGTAGTGCTGAAGGAGGACAAAGCCATCGCCAACAAACTGAACAGATTTTTTTGCATCTGTATTTACCGAAGAGGATATACACAACATACCGGAAGCTGACAGGATATATGCAGGAAACGAATATGGGAAACTGACAGGGTTGATGGTCAGTCTAGAAGAGATATGCAGGCAGATTGATAGGCTTAAAACAATAAATCTCCGGGACAGGATGGAATCCATCCATGGGTAATCAAGGAACTGAAAGGGGCTATAGCTGAACTGCTCCAACTAACAGCCAATCTGTTGATCGAATCGGGAAGGATTCTAGAAGACTGGAATGTGGTCATATATTCAATAAAGGTTTGAGGGGAGATCCAGGAAACTACAGACCAGTGAGTCTGACCTCGGTACAGGGAAAGATGGTTGAGGCGCTGATAAAGGACAACATCATTGACCACCTTGATGGACACAATCTGATGAGGACCAGCCAGTAAGGCTTCAGCAAAGGAAGATCTTGTTTGACGAACTTGTTGCACTTCTTCAAGAGAGTAAACAGACAGATAGACTAGGGTGACTCGGTCGACACTGTATATCTGGATTTTCAGAAGGCATTCGACAAGGTCCTGCATGAATGACTACTTTGAAAAATTGCAAGCCATGGAATCAAGGGTGAAATTCTCATGTGGATAAAAAACTGGTTGGTGGATAGGAAACAGAGAGTGGGGATAAATGGTCAATATTGAGACTGGAAAAGCATCACGAGTGGAGTGCCACAGGTTTCGGTGCTTGGGAACGTGCTCTTCAACATATTTATAAACGACCTGGAAATTAGTACGACGAGTGAGGTGATTAAATGTGCAGATACAAAGTTATTCAGAGTAGTGAAGACACAGAAGGATTGCAAAGACTTGCAATGTGACATAAACACGCTAGAGAAATGGGCCGCGACATGGCAAATGAGGTTTAATGTGGATAAGTGTAAGGTGATGCATATCGGTAACAAAAATCTTATACATGGATACAGGATGTCCAGTGAAGTACTTGGAGAGACCCCCAGGAAAGAAACTTGGGAGTGCTGGTTGACAAGTCAATGAAGCCATCCGCACAATGCGCGGTGAAAAGGGCAAACAAAATGCTAGGAATGATTAAGAAGGGGATCACAAGCAGATCAGAAAAGGTTATCATGCCGCTGTACCACGGGACCAGGCCATAGTACACCCCCACCTGGAATACTGCATCCACTACTGGTCGCCGTACTTCCATTGAAAGCAATGGAAGTAAAACCCAGATGTCTCAATCTATATTCGTTTTTCTGGAAACCCCAAACCACAAGATCACCAAAATTATCCATAGTGAGAAGTGAGAAATCCAAACACAAAAATAAACTGTGGATATGATGCTCTTGATCTAAAAGTCTTTAATAACAAATGTCCTTCACTAATAAAAATGTTGCAGACAATAAAAAGTCAATACAGAATGAGGTAATGGTGCAGACCCAACACGGTCCATGTTTCAGTTATAAATAACCATCTTCTGGGATCCTATAAAAACATATATATATAGGTATATGAATATTCAGAGAAGTTACATAATAGAGAATGAGAATGAAAAGTGGTTGTGTATGATGTAAGTGATAAATGAAATGGTAATGTGAAATGAAAAATGTATGAGAAATAAGCTAGTCTATTAAACTTGAGATGAAAAATTTTTTCATACTGAGTAAATGAAAACGTGGAAAAGAAAAAAGTGATACACTCAGAAATGTGAACAGAGCAAAAGGAGAATAAAGAATGATGAATGAAAAATAAAATGAATTGAAGCTAACGAGAGAATAAACCTACCAATTGAAATACACCATTAAGTTTAATTTTGCATTGACACATCCAGTGAAGTATGAACTAATTAAACGGAATGTGATAAAGCTAATGTTTAAAAAAGGGTAAGAACCATAAATGAAGTCTAGTTTAGCATGGAAATAAACCAAGAGTGAGTGAACAGCCAAATAGGTGAAGCTTAACTGAAGTATATTGAAATTATCCCTACATGGAGGATATGTGCAGGAAATGAGTGTTGGACAAATTTTAAAAAAGTTGAACGGTGACTATGTTGTAATGCTACAGACTGACCAAAACAAAAGGAATGGAAGTAAAACCCAGATGCTCCTCCTTTTTCTGGAGCCATTTGGTAACCCTAAGTAGAGTTATGTGTCAAATATATTTTATTGGAACATGATTGGCAAATAAGTCTGAACCAACCCAGAAGTAACAAAAATGGTAATTGCAAAAGCCCATCATTAAACTGTCCAATGCAACTTCTGGGACATAATGATGAACCAAAGATGACCTACTTAAACTTGTAACTATGGCCCTCTTTTACTAAGGTGCGTTAACTGATTAGCACGCGCTAATCATTTAACACGTGCTAAATGCTAATGTGTACATGTTAGTCTATAGACGTATTAGTGATTAGTGTGTGTTAATTTGATTAGCGTGCGCTAATTGGTTAGCGCACCTTAGTAAAAGAGAACATAAGAATTGCCGCTGCTGGGTCAGACCAGTGATCCATTTTGCCCAGCAGTCTGCACACGCGGTGGCCTTTAGGTCAAAGACCAGTGCCCTAACTGAGACTAGCCTTACCTATGTGAAGAAGAACTTCCTTACGTTTGTACGGAATCTATCCCCTTTTAACTCTCATTCTCTATACCTTGGAGAGGATGAACAACTTGTCTTTATCTACTAAGTCTATTCCCTTCATTATCTTGAATGTTTCGATCATTCCCCCTCTCAGTCTCCTCTTTTCATGGGAGAAGAGGCCCAGTTTCTCTAATCTCTCACTGTACGGCAACTTCTCCAGCCCCTTAACCATTTTAGTCGTTCTTCTCTTTTGAGTAGTACTGTATCCTTTTTTTCAAAAAGTATAAGGACTAGGGGGACACTCAGTGAAGTTACATGTAAATACCTTTTATTAATAGGAGGAATTATTTTCACTCAATGAAAAATTTAACCTCTGGAACTCATTGCCAGAGGATGTGGTTATAGTGGTTAGTGTATCTGGGTTTAGAAAAGGTTTGGACAAGTACCTGGATGAGAAGATCATCCACTGAGACATACATGGGACAAGCCACTGCTTGCTCTTGGATTGGTAGCATGACTTATTACCACTATTTGGGTTTCTTTCGGGTAGGATGAGCTACTGTTGTATGCAGGATAATGGGCTAGGTAGATCGTTGATCTGACTCATGATGGCTATTCTTATGTATACATACTTGTATAAAGCGTTATTCCCCCTTCTACAAAACTGTAGTATGATATTTTTTTAACACCGTTTATGGCGGTAACAGCTCCGAGGCTCATAGGAATTTTAAGAGCATCGGAGCTGTTACTGCCGTGGCCAGCACTAAAAAACACTTAGTAGATAAAAAACACTTAGTAGATAAAACACTTAGTAGAAAAAACACTTAGTAGAAAAAACACTTAGTAGATAAAAATATGGCTTTGTAAAAGAGGGGTATGTGCATCTAGTAGCAATAAGTAGTAATCCTAATAAGAATACAAATAAATAAAATGGCATGGCATTTATTTTCTCCACAAAAGAGAATATATTAAATTAAATGAATTTTAAGAATCAGACCAAAAAGTAACATTATTTTGACTTTTTCTTATAATTCACTTTAGAGAAGACTGTTAAAACTGAATTTGATTGTAACAATGAACAAAGTTAATAGGATTTATAGTGAGTTTGTGCAGTGATCTGTAATGATTTTATGTATAGCACTTGTTTAATAATGGATGCACAGGCCTATTGCCAAAAGTGTTCTGCAAAGTGGATTCAGTAAGCTAAGCAAATACTGTACATAAATATTTAAGTAGAGAAAAAAAACCTATAGTTTTAATTTGATTTTATAGCAACTTTGACCTTGAAACACTGCAGCCTTCAGTGGAAACCAATAGCTACATGTAGGAAACTTCCTTTTATCAACTGCACAACTGGACCCAAGTGGATGAAAACATTGCAGCTATATTAACCAGATTTGTGCCTATAATATTAAAGCTGAGCCACACTCTCTAATAAGGAGTTATTTTGCTTTGTGCCCACTTTCTTTAAGACCATTATATAGCTGTGCTATACTGGATGGCTGGGCCATAGGACACTTGTATTTTTTTGTTTTATTTATTTCTCCCTTGCCCTTATCCAGAGCGAGTTACATATGAAAATACAAAATAAGACATTAATATTCATCGTACAATCAATACAATACAAAAATGCACAGTACCAATTACATATTTACATATAAAATCAAATTGCATATTACATACACATCGCATCAATGACAAATATCATTTAAGACAAAAACTGTTGAAACCCTAACATACATCAAGATATAAAACTACATAAGGCATACAAGATGCCTTGATGGCAGACATCATTATGCCAGATAAAACAAACCAGACCATCGAACTATATATTAACTAATCATTTCACTCCCAAAATTTGATAGTGGTGCTCAGACCAGTGCAATCACACTCCAGGGGTCAAATTGCTGATATTTAATCAGTGCACCTTTAGATTAAATACTCTTTACTTGTTGAATATTGTGGATTTATTTATTTAGGTATTTATATACCACCTATCAAAATTATCTAAGCAATTTACAGTCAGGTACTCAAGCTCACAATCTATCTAATGTACCTGGGGCAATGGAGGATTGAGTGACTTGGCCAAGGTCACAAGGAGCAGCATGGGATTTGAGCCCACAACCTCAGGGTGCTGAGGCTGTTGTTTTAACCACTACGCCACTCCTTATCTGAGTTAGTTGATGGTATTTTGCCTACCCCTAGTGTTAAACTTGTGCTCAGATATACTCAAAATGAATCATAAACATCATTCAAAATTGATGAGTGATAGATTTATACAATGAGGTTATCCTAAGTCAGTGGTCAAAAGAGCTGATAAAAGAGCACATTATGCTCAAAGACAATGGTTATTAATGGAATCTCAAACTAGCTCACAGATCAGCTGGAATCAACCACTTATTTGTGTATTACCATATTCCCAACAGCACAAAGAATTGGAGCTATTACCAGCAAGCATTGGCAGATCATTGCAATTACTTCCAGGTGTTGACAGAAGACCAAGGGCTCCTTTTACTAAGCTGCGATAGTGCATGCTGAATTGCTGCGTATGCTAGACCTTAACGCCAGCATTGAGCTGGTGTTAGTTCTAGCCGTGTAGCGTGGGTTTAGCATACGCTAAAATCCTGCATGCGCAAAAACACTATCACAGCTTAGTAAAAGGAGCCCCAAAATTTGCACATACTAGATCTATGAATCTTCAAAAATTATTGACACTTACTAGGAACACTCAATTTCAAAATGAAAAGGATCGTTATGCTTGTAATCACTGCATGTACTGCCAATAAACTTTTAATAAAGAACTATAAAATTTTCTAAAACAGGAAAAATGTTTTACTTACATTCATATACAGATTGTGATTCCAGTCAAGTGGTTTATGCTATTTGGTGTCTGTGTTTATAATGGTAAATAGTCCACTCCAAACTGGAGCAATAGGGATTGGCCCTTAAAGATATGAATGAAAAAATAGAAAAACAGGAGACAAAGATTTGTGAAATGAAGGCTTTGGATTTGGAATTAGTTATTATGGTATATAGGACAAGCCATGTGTAAGATCAAACAATGTATTTATATATTACCTTTTCATGAAGAGATTCACCCAAAATGGTTACAACACATTGAATAGTAATCAGGTACTCTTGGGTATTTCCCTATTTGTCCTGGCAGGCTCAAAATCTAACTGTGGTACCTGGGGCAATGGAGAGATTGGGTGACTTGCCCAGGATCATGGGGAGCAGGCTAGGATTAAGCTCACAACCTCAGGCTGCTGAGGCAGCAGCTCTAACCAATTGGCCACTCCCTCCCTCTACTCTACTCCTTGAGCATATCAATAATATTCATAATAATAAATTGATGCCATGAGGGAAATGGTGGGAAAGAAACTCAAAGGCAACATAGGGAAGATGGAATCAGTAGAAAAAGCCTGGACCTTACTCAAGGGAACTGTGCACGAAGCGCAAAACCGGTGCATCCCCAAGTTCAGGAAAGGGTGCAAAAAAAATAGAACAAAAAACCCAGTGTGGATAACAAATGCAGTGAAGAAGGCGATAAACGACAAGAAAGCATCGTTCAGAAAATTGAAAAAAGACCAAACAGAGGAGAACCAAAAAGTGCACAAAGAACACCAGAAGGAGTGTCACCGAGTGGTTAGAAATGCAAAAAGAGAATACGAAGAGAGACTGGCAGAGGAAGCAACAAACTTCAAGTCATTCTTCAGATACATCAAGGGGAAGCAACCGGCAAGAGAAGAAGTGGGACCATTGGATGATGGAGACAGAAAGGGAGTAGTAAAAGAAGAGAAAGAAATAGCAGACAGGTTAAATGAGTTCTTCACGTCAGTCTTCACAATGGAGAATACAACCAACATTCCGGAACCCGAGGAGATCGCAATAGGAGACCAAGATGATAAGCTGGTCAATTTAGAGGTAAGCCAAGAAGATGTACTCAGGCAGATAGACAGACTAAAGAGCGACAAATCGCCAGGTCTGGACGGCATTCACCCAAGGGTGCTCAAGGAACTAAAAAACGAAATAGTGGAGCCACTTCGACAGATATACAACCTATCCTTAAAAACCGGAGAGATCCCAGAGGATTGGAAAATAGCAAATGTTACGCACATCTTCAAGAAGGGCTAAAGGGGCGACCCAGGAAACTACAGGCCGGTGAGCCTGACCTCAGTCCCGGGAAAGATGATGGAGGCACTGATTAAAGACAGCATCTGTGAACACACCGAAAAAAATGGGCAGCTAAAACCGAGTCAACATGGCTTCTGCAAGGGTAGGTCATGCCTCACAAACTTATTGTACTTCTTTGAGGGGGTGAACAGCCAGGTGGATAAAGGGGAATCTATAGACATCATTTACCTTGACTTCCAAAAAGCCTTCGCCAAGGTACCACACGAGAGACTGCTTAAGAAGATATGGAACCACGGGGTGCAAGGGGAGGTCCACCGATGGATCAGAAACTGGCTGGCAAACAGGAAGCAGAGGGTTGGAGTAAAGGGCCATTACTCAGACTGGAAAGAGGTCACGAGCGGAGTTCCGCAGGGGTCGGTGCTAGGACCGCTCCTGTTCAATATCTACATAAACGACCTAGAGGTAGGAACCAAGTGTGAGGTCATTAAATTTGCAGATGACACCAAACTATACAGCAGGGCTCAAACCAGGGAAGACTGCGAAGATCTCCAGTATAAGGGGGCACTCGGAGAAATTGAAAGGGGACAGGTTTAGAACAAACACTAGGAAGTTCTTTTTCACTCAGAGAATGGTGGATACATGGAACGCGCTTCCAGAGGCTGTTGTAGACAAGAAAACATTAAATGGTTTCAAAGAAGGTTTGGATAGATTCTTAGAAGAAAAAGGGATTGAAGGGTATAGATAGGTATAGACCACTAATCAGGCAATGGGCCTGATGGGCCGCCGCGGGAGCGGACCGCTGGGCAGGATGGACCTATGGTCTACCTCAGCGGAGGCAACTTCTTATGTTCTTATGAAAGTACCTCTGGTCGATCACTGATTACTAGCTCATCATAGCTTATTAGATTTACAGATGGTGGTGCTATTGCAAGTACACGTGGAAGCAATATGTCATCCATCTTGTTGGAATAGAGTATAGGGCACTTTTTCAAAAACACATGAAGGTGTGCAAAATAAAGCCAAATCTAAATAGCCAAGCACACATCCATGATGCACACTTGAATCAAAGTACTTGAAAAGGACCATCAGAGGAGTTCTCAAGGCAATGTCAATGAGAACAGAGGTTCACCATATATCTTCATCAGTCTTAGTTTCATAGATATTCAATTTCTTAAATATTCATTATCTTCAAAGTTTCAATATTTTTAGAATTTTCAGTTTAAATTTAAGACAAAAATTTTCACTTGTCTGCAGTTGCATTGGGGTAGGAAAGTCATCCGACAAAAATTCATGTTTCGCCTGGGTCAATCAGAGCCTTAGACCCTTCCCAGGTGCATCCCAGGATGAACCAAGGAGGGGAAGGCCCACCATTTTTAAGAGGTGCACATGCTGGCTGGAGGGAATAGGCATCCCTCTGGCTACCCTTGGACTGAGAGATATGGGGTGTCAGGGGTGAGGAGTGGGCATCACCAACAGCAGGAGGGAGTGGGCATCTATCCTTCTTGAAGGGGGGGTTGTCAAGGGGTAAGAATCACCGGTGACAAGAGGGAGTGGACATCTCTCTTGTCAAGGGGGGTTGTTAGAGGGTGGGAATCACCAGTGGCAGGAGAAAATTGGCATTCTTCTTTTTTAGGGGGTATTGGAGATGGATATCACTTGCAGCAGGAGGGAGTGGGCAACCCTCCTGCCAGGGGTGTCGGGGGTTGTTGGAGGGATGGGGAAAATTTTTCTGGTAGGTCTGAGCTGTCAAAAGCCTTACTTTCCTGCCAATGCCTGAGCCAATCAATGCTCAAGTATTGACCAGATAGTAAGGCTTCGACAACTCAGACCTGCTGGAAAACTTTGCTTGCAAATATAGGACAGCGAGGTTAGGGGATCACCTGGTGACAATAGAGAATCACTTAGAGTGAGGTTTAAATATTAATGACTTCATTGTAATACATTTGCATGGCAGATTCGGAGTTTGCCAGGAAGCTTGGAAAAGACCATGGTAAGCTTGTTTGAGAGTTTGCCGGTAGAATACCTCCATGCTTGAACCAGCTTGAACCATCATTAAAGGTACGGTGGGTTTTGAGAATATTCTCTGAGTTAGGAGTCTACCACCCAATTAATTTTAATTTAAGCCAATTATGAGGAGCTAATTGCTTGTTATCAATGCTAATTAACATGAGAAAAGATCTGCAAATGTTGAAGGAATGGTCAGATGTTTGGCAATTCAAATTTAATGCAAAGAAGTGCAAAGTAATGTATTTGGGAGTAAAAATCCAAAGAAGCTGTATATGCTACCTTGTTTCCCAAAAAATAAGACCGGGCCTTATATTAATTTTTGCTCCAGAAAATGTATTAAGGCTTATTTTGGGGGGATGTTTTATTTTTTTCCGTGTCCAACTACATGAACATCTCTCCCTTCATCTCCTCCACCCCAATTATTTCTCTTTCCTTTCTTCCCCCCCCCCCCATGTGCAGCATCTTTCCTCCCCTCACCCATCCCCTTATGCAGCATCTTTCTATCCCTCTCTCCCATCCCCCTGTGCAGCAAAACCCCACTGACCCTCCCATTGTGAAACTGACATACCATACCTCTGAGGCCTCCAAAAACAGCAGCAGTAGCAGCGCTCTGAATGTGCTGCTTTACGGCCTTCCATGTCGGGTCCTTCCCTCTGTTGCATCACTGATGTCATCAGTGATGGGCAGAGGGAAGGCCATAGCGGGGATGGCCATGAAGCAGCCCGTTCAGAGCGCTGCCGCTGCTGCACTGCTTTAGGAGGCCTCAAAGTGGAGGTATGTCAAGTCTCACCAGAGTGGGGGGTTGCTGAATCGACAAGTCCTATTTTTTCAGCAAATCGGGCAGCACTAGTATCAGGGATGGAGTCAGGGAGTGTCAGGGACATTCGGTGTGTGTGTGTGTGTGTGTGGGGGGGTGGTTTCTTTGGGTATCGATCTTAACTAGGGCTTATTTTTGGGGTAGGGCTTATTTTAGGATCATCTTTAAAAATCATGCTAGGGCTTATTTTCGGGATAGGTCTTATTTTCGGGGAAACATGATAGGTGGTGAGAAGCTGATAAGCATGGACTAGGAAAGGACCTTGGCATTATAGTGTATGAGAATCTCAAGGCTATGAAACAATATGACAGCAATGGCCCTAGCCAGAAGGATGCTAGGCTGCATAGAGAGAAGGATCACCAGCAGAAAAAGAAAGGTGCCCCTGTACAAGAAGTTGTGAGACCCCATCTGGAATATAGTGTTCATTTCTGGAGACCGGGAGACGTAAGAAAAGAGGCTTGAATGTCTGAATAGGCATACCTTAGAGTTTAGAAGGGATATAGAAGATATGATACAGGCATTTAAGTACAGTACTTAAATGGTATTAATCTACAAATAACTCTCTTCAAGAGATGAAGAAACAGTAATACTAGAGCAGTGTTTCTCAACTTGGTATTGGAGTACCCTCTTGCCAGTCAGGTTTTCAAGATATACATAATGAATATGCATGAAATAAATTTGCATATTATAAAGGCAATGCATGCAAATCAAGTTTATGCAAATTCAATGTGGATATCCTGAAAACCTGACTGGCAAGGGGGTACTCCAGGACCGAGTTGAGAAACACTGTACTAGAGGACCTAAAATGAGATTATGGGATGGAAGACTCAGAAGGAAAGTCATAAAATACTGTTTCATTCAGATTTTTGGGGGATGGGAGGGGGGTTAGTGACCACTGGGGAAGTGTGGGAGGTCATAACCTAATCCTCCAGTGGTCTACTGATCAATTTGGGTACCTTTTTGGTACTTAGATGCTTTTAAATCAGGTCTAGCCTCAGACATCTAAGTTCCATTCTGGACATCTTGGGAAACATTTGATTATTGCTGCAAGATGTCCAAGCCTAAGCCCATCAAGAACACGCCTATAACATGCCCTCCTTTAGTCTTGGACACACAGTGGATAGAATAGCCTTGCAATACATCCAGAAAGATGGTTTTGCAAATCGGCACTTGGACGTCCTGGCGATTAGGATGTCCAAATGCCGATCTATGCTTTTTTTTGGATGTCTTACCCCCTCTTCTACAAAACCGCACTAGCGGTTTTTAGTGCAGAGAGAGCACAAAGAGCTGCACTGAATGACCCGTACTGCTCCTGACTCTCATTGAGTTCCTATGAGCATCGGGGTAGCATGGGCCATTCAGCACGGCTCCCTGCGATAGAAACTGCTAGCGCAGTTTCATAGAAGAGGGGCTTAGAGTTTTGAAAATGCCCCTATATGTTACTATTTATAAAGTTTTGGTTTTGATCTATCATATTTTATATGGGGTGGGGGTGGGGGTGGAGGAACAAAGCATTTTAAAAATGTGATACAGTTATATACCCCTGTACATTTTTGTACTCAATGACTGAGACTGAGAGACAGCTTTCTGTATCAGCACTAATTACTTTTCACTGGGCTGACACAAAAGCTTGTGCTTATTCTGTAAATGGCCCAAGATTATGGAATGTTGCACATCACTACAGCAATTTTGAAAAACGCTTAAAACACATTTTTATGTTCTTGAGTTTTTGTATGATACTTTGTTTTAATTTTTGATCTACTGTTTTCAAATGTTCCATTAACGTCTGTTTTGTTTTTACATTTTATGTATGTTTTTATTATGTTAGTCACCTACCAATACTCGGGGTATACTTAAAAAAAAGAATAAATAACATATTGGAAGGTCTATGGTAAGGACCAGCAAATGTATATTTGTGTAAAACCCAATATAATATTAATCTGGCTTTTGAGAAGTGAGCAGTAGTGGCTCGTGGCCAGTAGGGGGTGATGTTTATGGGACAGTAATGGAATGGACTTCAGGATATGATAGTGCAGTATTAAGTGCTGGTTTTTCGTATGATTCTGGGTAACTCTAGTTAGATACAAGCATATGTGTTAGTTAAGGCCACGCCCAAATAGAAGCGTACAAAAAATGGGTGAATAAAATCTGAATATGGATGCAGTCAAAGCCAGAAAAACACACTACATATTAATATTGAGGGACGGTATAATAATATTCTTTTTATGTACTTTGATATTGGGCTAGATCATGAAGGAAACTAGGATATACAGGGACTCCATTTTGGGTTCTTGTGTCTTTGGAATCCATTTTGTGTTCAGTTTTTTCCAAGTATTTGTTTAGGCTTCCTAGCATCGTGGTGTTAATTGATACCAGATGTGCCTTAGGCTGGCTAGGATTAAGTATCCCAAACTAAGATATAACATGCATTAAATATGAATTAAATATAAGTGAACCAAGTTATGAATGTATGGAATGCTTGGGCCCAAGCAAGTGCTGAATGTGTGGTATGAATGGATTTGTAGTACTTAAAATGAAATGGTTAAGTTAGAATCAGAGATCTGATTTTGATTCTGATTCTGTAACAGTCTTTAGCAGGGAGAGGGGGAAACCAGCCCCTCCTTCTCTTCTAGGAAGGCTTCTGTGTGAAACTGTCAGCTCAGAGAGCCCTCTTTTCTTTTAACCCCCAGAGACCCAGTGTTGTAATATTACAACATCACATTTAAGGCTACAAAATAAACCCTCCCCCATTTTTTTCTTTTTAAAACTTCATGTACATTACTAATAGAACCTATTGTTCAGTTCTGCAACACCATTGGATGGTTGAATGTGTAAATAGGTCTGTTTATCTGGCCATGAAGTCATACAACCCTGTTGCCTGCTTTGGAGTATATCATCTTGTTGTTTTGGATGGGATACATCAGGACTAAAGTAAGTAAAAAGCTTGAAATATTTTTTTATGTGATCATTAATATGTGTAGATCATGCAGATTTTATGACATCATTGAATATACTGATTTTAAGAGATTTAGAGCTGGTTATTTCTATGTTGTAATTTTACAACAGTGGGTCAAAGTGATAGCAAGGTTTTGTCTGCACTCCCCTGAGACCCAGTGTTGTAATATTACAACATCACATTTAAGGCTACAAAATAAACCCTCCCCCATTTTTTTTCTTTTTAAAACTTCATGTACATTACTAATAGAACCTATTGTTCAGTTCTGCAACACCATTGGATGGTTGAATGTGTAAATAGGTCTGTTTATCTGGCCATGAAGTCATACAACCCTGTTGCCTGCTTTGGAGTATATCATCTTGTTGTTTTGGATGGGATACATCAGGACTAAAGTAAGTAAAAAGCTTGAAATATTTTTTTATGTGATCATTAATATGTGTAGATCATGCAGATTTTATGACATCATTGAATATACTGATTTTAAGAGATTTAGAGCTGGTTATTTCTATGTTGTAATTTTACAACAGTGGGTCAAAGTGATAGCAAGGTTTTGTCTGCACTTTAAACTTGAGAAGGTGATAAATCTCCAGGAGGTGAGGATTAAAGTGTTTGCATGTCTAATTGAACAATAGGTCTACTTGATAGAAGTTGTGGAATATGGAGTTATCGGTGAAGTGGACAAGGAAAATAAATTACCCGATGACCACCTAACTTCTGATGTTCAAATCATCCCAACAGAGGCAGAACATCCTGATGCCAAGACTGGGCCCCGTGACAGATATCGATGGCTGAAAAAGAATTTCATCTCTCCCAGTACTGATTTTTCTGGTCAGGATGTCAGTAATGATGTCCATTCCCTCTGCACACCACTGGAGTACTTTCAGAAGTTTGTGACAGAAGATATGATCAACGCTCTGGCAGATAACACAAATCAGTACAGTTTTCAGAAGAAAGGATCATCTATAAACACAAACACAAAGGAAATAGAGCAGATGATTGGCATGTATCTGAAGATGGGTCTTGTCCAAATGCCTGGAGTCCGTATGTACTGGGAAGCAGACACAAGATACAGTCCTGTCGCTGATGTAATGTCACGAAACAGATTCCAGTCTCTGTTGACATCATTACATTTTGTGAACAATCTAACCGTGTCTGAGATGGAACAAAAAAGTGACAAACTCTGGAAACTCAGACCATGGCTTGATGCTTTCAGAGAGAAATGCCTAAAAGTGGTCCCTGAAGAACATAACTCTGTTGATGAAATGATGATCCCTTTCAGGGGGAAATTCAGCAGCATCAAACAGTACATGCGTGGCAAGCCAAACCCATGGGGGTTCAAGCTGTGGGCAAGGACTGGAATCTCTGGTATACTTTGTGATTTTGATGTGTACCAAGGCAGTGTGAATGGAATACGGGCAAGATCTGAACTTGGACTATCAGGGGATGTTGTGATGAAACTTGCTTCCACACTTCCACATAGTCACAACTACAAGATCTATGCAGACAACTTTTTCACCAGCATCCCATTGATAGTTAGGCTGCTGGATTGTGGAATTCATTACACAGGAACAGCCAGACAAGTGCGCCTTCCAAACTGTAATCTTGAGGATGAGAAAAGCTTGAAGAAAAAGGGAAGAGGAAGCTTTGATGTCAGAGTGGAGTCAAATCACAACATTTGTGCTGTGAAATGGTTTGACAACAGACAGGTTACACTTGTGTCTTCCTTTGCTGGCCCACAACCAGTGGAGAAGATTCAACGCTGGGACAAAACTGCCAAAAGATTTGCGCTAACATGAAATTTTTTGTGCAAAAACACGAAATTTCTTGATTACCGCTGATAGAAATGCCAAAAGGAATGCCACCGAGAGGTTAGAAAAGCAAAAGGGAAATATGAAGAGGGGCTGGCCAGGGAGGCGAAAAACTTCAAGGCATTCTTCAGTTACGTAAAGGGGAAGCGACCAGCGAGAGAGGAGGTGGGGCCGTTGGACGATGGGGATAGGAAGGGAGTGATCAAGAAGGATAAAGAGGTAGCTGAGAGGTTGAACACGTTCTTCTCGTCGGTTTTCACGAGAGAAGACACATCTAATATACCAGACTCAGAGGAGCTCATGAGTGGGGAACAGGCTGAAAAATTAGAACACATAGAGGTAAGTAAGGAGGATGTCCTCAAGCAGATAGACAGGTTAAAATGTGGCAAATCGCTGGGCCCGGACGGGATCCACTCAAGGGTTCTGAAAGAACTAAGACAAGAAATAGCGGGCACAATCCAGCATGTTTGCAACCTATCCTTGAAAACTGGAGAGGTACCAGAGGACTGGAAATTGGCGAATGTCACACCTATCTTCAAGAAGGGATCGAGGGGTGACCCCGGAAACTACAGGCCGGTGAGCCTGACTTCAATTATAGGGAAGATGGTGGAAGCTATGATCAAGGATGGTATTTGCGAGCATATCGAGAGATATGGCCTACTGAGAACAAGCCAGCATGGATTCTGTAAGGGAAGGTCATGCTTAATGAACCTTCTGCACTTCTTTGAGGGAATAAGCAGTCGGGTGGACAATGGGGAACCTATAGACATCATTTACCTTGATTTTCAAAAGGCTTTCGACAAGGTGCCACATGAAAGGCTGCTTAGGAAACTGTGGAACCACGGGGTGGGAGGGGATGTGCACAGATGGATCGAACACTGGTTGTCGGGTAGACTGCAGAGGGTCGGAGTAAAGGGACAATACTCTGACTGGCGGGGAGTCACGAGCGGTGTGCCACAGGGATCGGTGCTGGGGCCGTTACTCTTCAACATATTTATCAATGACCTGGAAAAAGAGGCAAAGTGCGAGGTTATAAAATTTGCAGACGATACCAAACTGTGCGGCAGAGTTAGGTCTAGGGAGGAGTGTGAGGACCTGCAAAGGGACCTGGACAAGCTGGAAGACTGGGCAAACAAATGGCAAATGCGCTTTAACGTGGAAAAATGCAAGGTCATGCATATAGGTAAAAAGAACCCGCTGTTCAAATACAAATTGGGGGGGGCATTATTGGGAGACAGCAGTCTTGAGAGAGACTTGGGTGTGCTGGTAGATGCATCACTGAAGCCATCTGCACAGTGCGCAGCAGCCTCGAAAAAAGCCAACAGAATGCTGGGCATCATAAAGAGGGGCATAACAACCAGGACGCGGGAAGTCATCATGCCATTGTATAGAGCTATGGTGCGTCCACATCTGGAATACTGCGTTCAATACTGGTCGCCGTACCTCAAGAAGGACATGGCAGTGCTTGAGAGAGTCCAAAGGAGAGCAACAAAACTGGTAAGAGGGCTGGAACACTGCCCATATGCCGAGAGGTTGGATAGGCTGGGGCTCTTCTCTCTGGAAAAAAGGAGGCTCAGGGGAGATATGATAGAGACCTTCAAGATCATGAGGGGCATAGAGAGGGTGGATAGGGACAGATTCTTCAGGCTGAAGGGGTCAACAGGCACGAGGGGGCATTCGGAGAAACTGAAGGGAGATAGGTTCAGAACAAATGCAAGGAAGTTTTTCTTCACCCAAAGGGTCGTGGACACTTGGAATGCGCTACCGGAGGAAGTGATCAGGCAGAGTACGGTACAGGGATTCAAACAAGGATTGGACGGATTCCTGAGGGATAGGGGGATCGTGGGATACTGAGAGAGGTGCTGGGATGTAACACAGGTATAGAAAGCAAACCAAGTAATAAGTATAGAAATCCGACCAGGTCGTGCATGTGCAAGACCGGAGGGTTAGGACTTCGATGGGAAGATAAAACTCAATGGGAAACCAAGGTGGCAAGGGGGCCCCTTCTGGTGTCTCAGACAGGCCGTGACCTGTTCGGGCCACCGCAGGAGCGGACTGCTGGGCAAGATGGACCTGAGGTCTGACCCAGCGGAGGCACTGCTTATGTTCTTATGTTCTTAAGTCAATGGGCGCTTCACAGGGAAAAATTTGCGTTTTTATATGATACTCATTTTTTGTATTAAATTGATAATAAAAATTACTTTTTTCTTTATTATACTATTGTTGTTGTGTATATACATAAACTTAGGTGGGTCTTTATAAGCTGTAAAGTACAAATAAACTTTTAATTATTCCTTACATGTGTTCAGAGAGAGAGTGACACTATTGAAATTCTGCTACCTTACAGGCCCAGCGTTGCAATTTTACAACATCCTCCCCAAAAGTTACTAAAATGTCAAAATAAAAAAAAACAACACTGATTTAGGGATCACAAGCCTCCTATAACAACATGTGAACGTTCGAAAACATTTTTTTACGTTTTTTTCTATATTTGGGTCTCTAAGTGTGAATGACAGGCAAGCTGAGAACATTTCAGCACGTTTGCAGATTTTTCTTAATTGGATATGTTATAAAATGTAAATGTATATTCAGAAATGAATGTAAACAAACAAAAATAATTTCTGAAACTTTTTTCTTTGTCTAACTTTAAACACCACCTTTGTTGATTTTTATTGGCTGTCAAGCTAATGATGTCACACTGAGCCAAAGGTATATAATAAGAGTGTTTTGAAATATTGAACTGAGCTCGTTATCAGAAGGCCAGCATTTTGGCAACTATAACGATCTCCCGCTAACGTAACTGCTAATGCAATTATGCTTTATTCTTTTGGTGTCATGATTGGAAAAATTAAAAACAATAAAATTACTTTGGTAACTTTACGTTAACGCCATTTTGCATTTTTTGTTATTTTTCACACCTTGAGCTTTATGAGTGCGCATCCCATGCTCAGAAGATCAGTATTGGGCAAGGATTGGAATCATGTGAGTATAAAGGAACATCAACAAAGCAGGGAGTAAATGAAATACAATCAGGTAGCAGAAGCTATATTTGTTTTTGTGATGGTTGGATAGATGGTCAGTGAGAGGAGGAAGTGGAGATAGGGGAGTTGACGGAACATTTTAGTTAATACAAATATATCTTAAGCCAGATCTCTATGATAATTTCGATAGGAAACAGTTTGATCAGACTAAATGGATCTCCTGATGCTCATCTGTTGTCATAACTCATAATGATTATATGATAGTATGAATGGGGTTAGTGTGGTGATTAGTTATTGAGAGTGGTCCATATTCAATCTGACTTATTCTTCACTTCTTTTGTACTATTTTCAGAGCCCTGCTTGAATATAATATAAAGATGAGTCTTTAGAAAAGTCTTTAGGATTTCCAAACTTTGTGTAAAATCATCTTCTTTATATTCATAATTACTTTTATTGGTTCCTTTACTTCCCCTTTTTTGTATTCCAATTATATATGGCATTTAGAGATTATGGAACAAGTTGATCTGCATGACATTTCACTTCTGGATAAATGAGGATACTTAGTCTCTCATTAAATCCCAACATATCTTTTTCTTTGACAAATTACTTACAGCAACAACTATAAAAATTAGGGTGAGATTTTATTATCAATGCTAATGATATTCTATAAAGTTTCTTTATAATGACTAGAGCTTAGAATTAATTCATTCAAGGTTTTTATTTTGCCCTTCAGCAAAATTTTGAAATGACAACCTATTTAAATTCTTTTGAAATGCCTGCTGAATTCCATATACCTTTCAATCCATAACTCTACTCCCCACTGCTCACCAACCCAGCCAGTAGATTAGCCGTTCCCCTTAACTGTATCCATGACATCCTGTTTGTCTGTCTTGTCTGTTTAGTTTGTAAGCTCTTTTGAGCAGGGACCATCTTCTTTGTGACTCTGTACAGTACTGTATATGTCTGGTAATTAATAGTAGTAGTAGTGTACAGGTTTGTTTTTTCCTTATAGAAAAAAAATGTACATGACATAAATGGATTATAAGGTATTGTCATTTAAAATTTGAAACAACCTATTATTATTATCTGTGAACAGATTTAAAAGATAGGAATTTGTAACTGATGACATTATTTATTTTTATTTTCTATTTAACATTTCTATTCTAAATGATATATATATACATATATATTTTTTTTTTTTTTTACATCAGCAATTGCTCTCATCTTCCCCTTCGAAAATCTCAAATTTAAACACAAAGATTTGAGTAATGTGAGGCATAAACTATCTGTAGCTTTATTAACAATGCCCATAACATTTAAAAACCAGAAATAAACATTGGACATCTCTTCTTTGGATTATACAAATACAAGATACGAGGGGGGCCGCTGAAAAGTTCTCAGCCCAACCAACAAAATCGGGGCAGTCTCCATCGAGGGCTATACACGTGGTTCAGCATCATTTTAAAAAAGTCTAAGTCTGTTTTGGGCCTAGGGTGCTAGTCGCCCAAAGTCGGCAGCGTTTAAAGTCCATTTTCAAAAAATGCATCCCCCAATTTTATTTTTTTTTTAGAATCATTTAATTATATGGCCAGCCGTTTGATCGTCCAGACTGCTAAATTGTTTATCTTTATACCACATTCTCATCCCAAAAATTGTCCAAGTCCAAAATGCCTAGAACAAGACCTTTTGTACATGGGAGGGGTCAGCAAAGTGATGGACTGTCCATTCAGACATGGCAATAGAGTAAAGGGCACCTTACAGAGCACTACTGTGAACTTCACAAAAAGGGTGCCACATAAACCTCTCAACACAACTCCCTTGCAGATAATGGTGAGCCCCTCAAAACACCACCAAAAACTACTATTCCCTCTTGTCTAACACCCCAATAGCCTTTATGGCTGCAGGTGCCCCTATATGGCAGTACAGTAGGGTTTGGGGGGGTTTGGTGGACTCACATTTTTCACCATGAATGTAGTGGTTAGAGTGGTTCATGGGCATGGGTCCTCCTCTCTATGGTTCACTAGCCCACCCCCCAGACTACTTAAGCCACCTGTGTGCAGCTCTACTAGGCTTTCCTATGCCAGGTGCTGATGTTCTGGAGGCAGGTATGTATGTTTTTATTCCAATTTTTATGGCGGTATTGGGGGGTCAGTTATCATTGGGGGAGTGTATGGGGGTCTGTACTTTGTCCCCGCAGTGGTTATCTGGTCACTTTGGATACCTTCAAGGCATTTATACCTGTTTTTAGATTGCCTAAGTCACAACGTATAAGTTCCGTCTAGGCAGTCTCATCAAACTTTTGATTATTGCTGCAGGATGGCTAAATCTAAGTTGGCCCACATCCTGCATATCTCCTGCCCTCACCACGCCTCGAAAAATGCCCCTTTTTGCTCTGGATGCACAGCGGCAGTCAAAAGGCCTAAGATGCCTCTAGATACATCTAAAACCCGTTTTGATTATCGAAAGTTCGATTATCGGTCTTTTAGGCCATCCAAGTGCCGATTTAAGTGGGTTTTTAGACGTATTTTCATTTTTATTATGTACCTCTTAGTCTAGCAATTTTCCATGTTTTTTGTACCGTATTTTCTGACAGAATAAACAAAATGGAAAATCTAAGTATACATCCCTTGATAGAGACTGCCCCAACTTTGTTGGTTGAGCTGAGATCTTTTCACCATTCCCTCATATGATGAACACTTTCTATCCCATATCAGATCCACAATGAGACTTTCGGCTAGTCGGTTACAAACCAACCACATTGTTGGAGTAAAAATCTCTATTTAGATATGTTCCCCCAGCATGACTTACAATAACGTCAAACTAAGGATTGACTCCACTCTTGGTGATGCATTTGGGTTCAATCTTCCCCACACAGGTTACAAATATCTTCACCCTTCTCTTTTAATAGGTCATAAATAGGAATGACTCTTTAATACCTCACCTCAAAAATGCAGCTGTGAGACTACTATTCATTATTTCTAGAGTACTACCAGATGTACACAGTGCTATACAGAGTCACAAAGAAGACAATCCCTGCTCGAATGAGCTTACAATCTAATCAATCAAGACAGAAAATAGGACACTAGAGCAGGAGTTACAGTTTGCGTGGGATGGTTAAACTGCTGGCTGGGGTGATGAGCAGAGGGCATGGAGAATAGGATTATGAGTTTAAGACAATCTCAAAAAGGTAAGTTTTCAGCCTACTTTTGAACAAGGGAAAGGAAGAAGTATGACACACAGACTCGGATAGTTTATTCCAGGCATACGGGGCACTGAGATGAAAGGAACAAACTGTCAAATTGGCAGTGGAGGAGAAGGGTACAGCTAAAAGCAACTAATCTGAGGAATGGAGTTTCAGGGAGGATATAAGGAGTCAAAAGAGATACTGAGGGGCTGAAGAATGAATACACTTGTAGGTTAGTAATAGGAGTTTGAACTGTATGCAAAGGCAGATAAGGAGCCAGTGAAGTGATTTGAGGATAGGGGTAACATGAATGTAGCTAGTTTGGCAGAATAAAATTCATGCAGCAGAGTTTTGCACAGATTGCAGGGCGAGACCTGTTAAAAGTAAATTGCAGTAGTCTAAGTGTGAGATTACTGTGGTGGTGACAAGGGTACAGGTAGTGTGTTCAGAGAGGAAGGGGCTACTCAATAGCAGTTGTTTCCCAGATACCAAACATGTTTAGTAGTAGGTATAGCTCCCAACGTTGATCTTATAGGACATAAATATTTAGTACTAATTCTATATATGGCACCCAAATTTGGATAATGTATATCAGAATTCAATTCTTAAAAAAAATAAAAATAAAAATTTAATGTGTAAAACTCCACAGTGTAATAATTGTGAGTGCTCAGTTCAAAACACCAACCTGACACATCAGCAGCATCTTGTTACGGTGTTAGTACATTCATCATAGCCTACCTCAAACATTGGTTCATATATTAGATGACCCCTCAACAGACTAATAAAGTCACTTGTTCACCTTTATCAAAAGAAAAATATATTTCACTTATCTTTTTAGTTGAGATACCCAATGAGATCTTCAGGCAAGAGGGTTGGATAAATTATCATATTAAAGTCATTGCTCCTGGAAAAAATCCAAGTGCTCACAAAAAAAATGTGTTATATAATCTCTTATATTGACAAAAATGAAACCAAAAACAAAAAGCAAAAAAACAAAAAACTTCCAAGAAACAGTCAATTATTGAGTTTCCACTACTTTTCAGCAGCAGTGTGGGGTTTTACACATTTTTTTAAAAAAAATATTTTTGTATTTTTATTTAAGAATTGAATTCTGATATAAGTTATTGTGTTATAAGGACTTCAACATTTTATATTTTGCTGTCTCCAAACAGCTTTTCTTTTTTGATACCCAAATTTGGATGCCGCAAAAAACATGCTAAGTGCTATTCTATAAACAATACTCAAAACTGAGCACTGTTTATAGAATAACACTTAGGCCCGGATTCTCTAAATGGCACCAATATCTTTGGCCACCTAAAAAGTGGCCATTGATCGCATATCAATCATGTGACAGTGCCATTTAGAGAATCACATCTCTGGGAAAGATAGGCGCCAGGGTTTTCAAGGCCCACATTTCTGGTGTCTATATTTCCTATAAAGGAACAATACCAACTATAAAGAGTTTTGAATGGCACAGTCAGAATATTGAAAAACCTCGGTCCTTTCAATCTCATTGCCCCTGCTCTGAACAAAGTGTACTGGCTACCTATAGGAAAACAAGCCATCACCAAATAACTGACTATTGCCTTTAAACGCTTGCACAACATGACTCCCCACTACATAGCTGAAAAACTACCCATCTATCACCTGACCAGACCACTCAGATTGCAGCAGAAACGCTAAGCATCCCACCTGCTCACCAGCTCTAACTTGAAACCGCCGGGAAATGATCCTTCTCTCATAGTATGACAAAACTGTGTAACTAGCTCCCCCAGACATTTAAGCTATTGATAGCCTGCTACCCTTCCAGAAAGTGATAAAAAACATATTGTTCTCGAACCAGCACACACCCACCTTGAGACCTTAATGACCAGGCTTTAGCAATATGAAACTAAAACTGTTCACCTGATTGCAGGACACTGTTCTCTACAGCTACCTTTCCAACACCTCACAGTCCCAGTAGCCCCTTGTCTTCAGTTTGACTGATAATGTGCCGTTGTCACCCTAATCCTTGACTCAAGTATGTAGAGAATGTACTCTAATCAAACACCTCCAATACACTATGATTGCATCTCTATATGCCTAGATATGATGAGTACAATACGTTGTGAATGTATCTTCCTATGCCTCCAAATCATTCACAAAAGCAAAAACCTCCCCAACCCCAAGAAAAACAAACCGACAAGGGGGAGAGACAAGAGAACTCTGACCTTGACCTGAATAAACCTGCAAAAGGTATAATGTGAAACAGGAGAACCCTCAGTAACACAGCCGCCCACTTGGGGAAAGGCTGTCACCGGCTAACACTCAGAAAGAGTGTAAACTGTGAAACATCCCCGGGTTCTTCCTGTTATGTTGTGAGAATAAATCAAGTGCACCCCCAAAAAGTGCTATGTGTGAAAAAAGATATAAATGAATCAAAAAAACACACAAATATATATAGTCAAGAAAACTCTTGTCTCTACTCCTTGTCAGGGGGGCCAAACAAGGAAGGAAAGTGTCCAAATCTGTCCAAATCTGAACCAAGCCAGTCAATGAAAGGAAGTACTTAGCTTCTCTGAACAATAGAACAGCCAGCCGATGTGAGACATCATCCGTCCAACGGGACTCCGTTTCGGGGGTGCACACCCCCTTCCTCAGGAACAACTGGACTGTATTAAGACTGGTGATTCCTCCGACGTAGCTTGGAAAGTGAGGCAGAAAATGGCACTTAACGGAGGAGAACGCCTCCAGTTTAAACTGCAGCCACTATTGTAATTGGGTAAAAAAGTCAGATGACCCACTGCTTAAGGGAATGAATGAAAATCCCTAAATAGGAAAAAAAGCAAAAAGAAAAAGGAATGTATCAACAAAGTTGGACCCCAAGTAACAATACAGATTTAGGACCAAATTTTGAAAAAGAAACTATTCCAGGTAAGACCACAAGAACTAATACGTGAGATGCCATTCAATATAGTCATTGTGTCCATTAGGGGTTAGGGTCTGGAGTTCAAATATCCAATATTGTTCTCTTCTTTGTAACCACTTGACTTTATTTCCCTGGTAGTCAGCAAACAAATGTTCGATAATGAACCAACGCAGGTCTCGAAACGTATGTCCATATTGAATGCAGTGGGGAACCATGGGAGAGCTCAGTGACTGAGTGTTGATCCGAGATCTGTGTTCTATTAAACGAGTTCTGACAGTTCTTTGTGTACGACCTACATAGATCATGGTACAGGGACATATGATGACGTAAACAGCCCACATAGATTTACAAGTGGTATCAGACTTCAAAGTATATAGTCTGCCAGTATTAGGATGTTGCCATTGATTCCCCTGAATAGTGGTCTGACAAATATCACATGTGTCGCTACATCTAGTGTGACAACCTTCCCGTATAGCGGGACCCCTGTTCTTACTGTATCTGGAATGGAGCAAATAGTCTCCCAGATTTTTGGCCCGAGAGTACGCTATACGGGGAAAGTCCTGAAAAATCGGGTGGAGCTGTAAAATAGACCAATGTTTCCGGATGCTCTGGGCAACACAGGCAGCGTGATTGGAAAAAGTCAGAACACAGGTGGTGCCATCCGTGTCTTGTGTAGAAGCCGATGATAAAAGGAGTTCCCTGTTTGCAAAAAGGGCCCTATTGAAAGCATTTTGAAGAACTTTGTGAGGATAACCTCTCTCCTTAAACCTGACGTAGAGTTTCCTTGCTTGTAAATGGAACTCTTTAACGTCAGAACATATCCTACGGACACGAAGAAACTGACTGACCGGTAAGGACTGTTTTAATTTGGTGGGATGACAGCTACTATAGCTAAGATAGTTGTTAACTTCGACAGGTTTTCTATATACTGTAGTGGTTAAAATATGTTCTGACTTGGAAACCCATACATCCAAAAAGGATATATGGGAAGAATTGGACTCCATGGTGAATCTCAAATTGGAGTCCAATGAATTCAACCAATCTACAAAGTGAGATAGTAATTCTGCCGGTCCCGTCCAGATGCAGAAAACGTCATCAATGAACCTGTACCATGCCTTGATGTATGTGTGCCAAACTGAGGAATACAGATGTTGTTCCTCAAACCGTGAAACATACAAGTTGGCAATGCTAGGGGCAGCTGCAGTCCCCATTACGACCCCGTGCGTCTGAAGAAAAAATTGCTGATCAAACTGGAAATAGTTATGATTCAATACCAATTGTGTTAACTGAATGAGAAAATCAGCCCTAATCCTGTCATGATGGACGTCCTGCATGAATATTCTGGAGACAAGTTCTAGGGCCGCTGACTGAGGAATATTGGAATACAAGGACTCTAGGTCCATAGTAACCAATATATGAGAGTCTTGGATGTCTGTTATGTGAGAAATACATGTCAAAAAGTGAGTGGTGTCTTTTAAATAAGATGGAGCTCGAGCCACTAACGGTTTGAGAAACCAGTCTATAAATTTGGATAGGGGCTCCAGAACCGTGCCCCTGAGGGACACAATGGGTCTCCCTGGGGGAGGACGAACCTTCTTGTGAACCTTGGGGACGATGTAAAAAGTAGGGCGGCGAGGGGATGTTAATTTAAGAAATTTAGTTTCCGCCTTGGTAAGTTGACCTTCTTCATATGCTTTATCTACCATATGGGCAATAGTAGAAATAAGGGAATCTGTAGGATCGCCCGAGAGCATGGAATAAAATCGAGTATCTGATAAGTGTTTGTTAACTTCTGTGACATATTGTTGATCATTAAGAATGACAATCGAGCCACCTTTATCAGCCGGCTTAATCACACACCGGTCGTCATGGCTCAAGGACACGAGAGCGGCCCGTTCACGTTTAGTGAGATTAGAATAACTACGTGTATTGCTGAAAGATTTTTCCAAAATGTCTAAATCCTTCAGAATTAGTTCGCGAAAAGTGTGGAGGGCCGGATCAAGCTGGCCTGGAGGGACCCACTTGGAAGGAGCTCTTAAGATGGACTGATCTGTAGTGTGTGGCTGTTTATGAAAAAATAACCTAATCTGAAGAGAACGTATAAACCGTTCGATGTTGCTACGGGTAATGAAGGGGTCATAGCGGCATGATGGGACAAAAGAAAGTCCCTTATTCAAAACCCCTAATTGATCGGGGGATAAGGGAACCCCAGACAATTGTATACTATTGATTGGCCGGGCCCAGAGACCTCGTCTGTGGCCGAGACGATTGATTCAGGTCTGAGTGTTGTGCTCTGTTGGGTCCCCTGTTGGCCTGGCGGTTTCCCCTTTGCCTCCGTTGTCTGCCCCTTCCTCCCCGAGGTAAAAAAACCGGAGACTTAGATCTAAGTCTAAGATCTTCTGAACCACTACTGGAGCCCGAATCCAAATCAGTGAAGGAGTGGGTCGGTGCGGTAGATTGCTCAGAATCTTTGTCTTTGAAAGTTAACCATGAGTAAATATTACCTTTCTTGTAGTCATCAGTATCTCGATGAAATTTTTTAATTTTGGATGTACGAGTTTTTGTCCTAAATTGGTCTAATGATTGATGAATGGTGGGTAAACTGTCTTGAAAAGCCTGAAATGTATCTGGTTCTTTACGAATTTCTTCGTGAATTATGTCTGCCTGAGTGGTGACCTCCTGGGTTACTTCTTGGATCGTATCTATAATGAGCATCATCAAATCTACGGAGCACTTGTTCAAAACTGATGCCCATTTACACAGAAACAGTTCCCTGTCAGTAAACATTCCTGGGACCTTCTGTATCCGTAGACCTCTGGGTATGAATTGATGTTTAAGGTATTCTATTAAAGACTTACTATGTAAGTCTAAACGAATTAAACTGCGTTGTAGATTGATCCATGTCTGTTTGTTTTGGGAAAAACCTGTAGAAGAATCACTGTGACCACCCCCTAGCAAGGAAGTCCGATGGGAACATTGTGTAACTTGGTCTGCAGAATAACCAAGAGTGCGTTGCCACTCCGGAATATCCATGGGTACAAATTTCTTAAAGAGTACAAAACACAAACCCAAAAAATGTAAGGGAGGAAAAAATATCACAAAAGCAAAAACCTCCCCAACCCCAAGAAAAACAAACCGACAAGGGGGAGAGACAAGAGAACTCTGACCTTGACCTGAATAAACCTGCAAAAGGTATAATGTGAAACAGGAGAACCCTCAGTAACACAGCCGCCCACTTGGGGAAAGGCTGTCACCGGCTAACACTCAGAAAGAGTGTAAACTGTGAAACATCCCCGGGTTCTTCCTGTTATGTTGTGAGAATAAATCAAGTGCACCCCCAAAAAGTGCTATGTGTGAAAAAAGATATAAATGAATCAAAAAAACACACAAATATATATAGTCAAGAAAACTCTTGTCTCTACTCCTTGTCAGGGGGGCCAAACAAGGAAGGAAAGTGTCCAAATCTGTCCAAATCTGAACCAAGCCAGTCAATGAAAGGAAGTACTTAGCTTCTCTGAACAATAGAACAGCCAGCCGATGTGAGACATCATCCGTCCAACGGGACTCCGTTTCGGGGGTGCACACCCCCTTCCTCAGGAACAACTGGACTGTATTAAGACTGGTGATTCCTCCGACGTAGCTTGGAAAGTGAGGCAGAAAATGGCACTTAACGGAGGAGAACGCCTCCAGTTTAAACTGCAGCCTCTATTGTAATTGGGTAAAAAAGTCAGATGACCCACTGCTTAAGGGAATGAATGAAAATCCCTAAATGGGAAAAAAGCAAAAAGAAAAAGGAATGTATCAACAAAGTTGGACCCCAAGTAACAATACAGATTTAGGACCAAATTTTGAAAAAGAAACTATTCCAGGTAAGACCACAAGAACTAATACGTGAGATGCCATTCAATATAGTCATTGTGTCCATTAGGGGTTAGGGTCTGGAGTTCAAATATCCAATATTGTTCTCTTCTTTGTAACCACTTGACTTTATTTCCCTGGTAGTCAGCAAACAAATGTTCGATAATGAACCAACGCAGGTCTCGAAACGTATGTCCATATTGAATGCAGTGGGGAACCATGGGAGAGCTCAGTGACTGAGTGTTGATCCGAGATCTGTGTTCTATTAAACGAGTTCTGACAGTTCTTTGTGTACGACCTACATAGATCATGGTACAGAGACATATGATGACGTAAACAGCCCACATAGATTTACAAGTGGTATCAGACTTCAAAGTATATAGTCTGCCAGTATTAGGATGTTGCCATTGATTCCCCTGAATAGTGGTCTGACAAATATCACATGTGTCGCTACATCTAGTGTGACAACCTTCCCGTATAGCGGGACCCCTGTTCTTACTGTATCTGGAATGGAGCAAATAGTCTCCCAGATTTTTGGCCCGAGAGTACGCTATACGGGGAAAGTCCTGAAAAATCGGGTGGAGCTGTAAAATAGACCAATGTTTCCGGATGCTCTGGGCAACACAGGCAGCGTGATTGGAAAAAGTCAGAACACAGGTGGTGCCATCCGTGTCTTGTGTAGAAGCCGATGATAAAAGGAGTTCCCTGTTTGCAAAAAGGGCCCTATTGAAAGCGTTTTGAAGAACTTTGTGAGGATAACCTCTCTCCTTAAACCTAACGTAGAGTTTCCTTGCTTGTAAACGGAACTCTTTAACGTCAGAACATATCCTACGGACACGAAGAAACTGACTGACCGGTAAGGACTGTTTTAATTTGGTGGGATGACAGCTACTATAGCTAAGATAGTTGTTAACTTCGACAGGTTTTCTATATACTGTAGTGGTTAAAATATGTTCTGACTTGGAAACCCATACATCCAAAAAGGATATATGGGAAGAATTGGACTCCATGGTGAATCTCAAATCATTCAGACACCACTATAACTCCAAAATCTTACTACTACCTTGTTAACCCAAAGTCACCTACATAGTTGTGAATCTACATCTGTAACCCTGCCCCAAGTCCCCAGTATATTGTGAATGTACCCCATTCCTCTGCCTCCAATATATTGTGAATATGCAGCTAATTCTCAAGTATAATGTGAATGGACCCTTATTTGAATGCTTCAAAAACATAGTGAATGTATCACTGTAACCTAATCTGGACTCCTGGGGAGGACGGAATAAAAAACTAACTAAATCAATTTGCCATGAAGTGTGCCCATACAGCAGTGTTTCTCAACTTCTTCAAGCCAAGTACCTCCTAAGTCTAACAAATATCAACCGAGTACCCCGTCCAAGCTCTGCTCCAGACCTGCCAGGCTCCACCCCTGACTCCACCCCATAATAGTACTAATTGTAATGTAATTTCTTCCATCCATTTTTCATATAAACACAAAATTTTTAAAAAACCCCACAAAGCACACTGTACGCACTGAATTTCTTTTTTTTATAAATCTTTATTGATTTTTAAACTAAAAACAGTTCCAAACAAATAAAGAACAGTAGGTATTACATACAATGCACTATTATCTGTACAGGCAACTTATATATCATTCAAGATTTTCAAATGTCATAAATTAAATAATAATATATTTTAACATAATATATGATTTAAATAATTCATAAAGTTACTAAAATGTCACCATCAGTATTTATTTATTTCCCTCCCTTCCACCCCTCCCCCCATGGATGTGTTTAGGAAATGAATAAAATAAATATTCAGACTGGTTCGAAAATGTTAATCATCATTTAAATTCATTTTTTTTCCCAAAGAGATCAAGGCAGATGACTTTAAAATATGCAATGTCACCTCAGTAACAACTATATAAAAATAGAAAATATATAGTGCAAAATATAGACAGCAGATATACATTCTGAAAACTGACACATTTTGATCACTAAATTGAAAATAAAATCATTTTTCATACCTTTGTTTTCTGGTAATTTCATGAGTCTCTGGTTGCACTTCCTTCTGACTGTGCATCCAATATTTATTTTTTTTTGCCTCCTGCATACTTCCTCTGCTCTAAACCTCATTCCCTTCCCAAACCAACATCTCTCCCTGTCCATCCACGTGTCCAACTTTTTTCCTCTCTCCTCCACCCCTATTGGCAACATGTCTCCCTCACTCTCTCTCTTATGGTCCATCTATCTTGAGAGATTCAGGCATCTCTCCCACCCCCTCTACTGCCACATTCAACATTTCTCCCTCTCTAATCTCCTGAATCATGTACAGCATTTTTCACCATTGTCCACCAGCCCCATGCCCTAAACCCTTCTCCTAGAATGACAAGACAATGGCTATACCACCAACTGGAACCTTTAATGTATTATAGAAAGAGAAAATTGTCCCAGTATATATTAATCTCCAAACCTCATAAGAAGAACATAAGATACACGATCCTCAGAGGGTGAAATACCCACAGGTTCAAGTGAGCAACTCTCACTCAACCACGATCTTCACTGGATCATATACGTATCTTCTTTTATTTTGTTTTTTGTTTTTTATCTTTTTATAACAATGTATAATTTTTGTCCATACTTTAAATAACTTAATTAATTAACTTAGCTTGCTATTTTATATAGGGGAGCGCCTCCACCAACATGCCATGTTTCACAACGCTTTCCTCAGGGTTGAGGCTCCCGATTAAATCTGAAAAACATTTAAATATCGAACATTACTCCCAAAGTTCATTTTGTCATATTCCTAAAACAACATTTATACCTAAATGTAATAAGACTATGTAGCAATGGCCAATCAAGACCTATAACCTTTTCAACTTACTCATGTGCAAAATGAAAATCGCTCCGTTCGATTAGATTTCATGTTGAACGAGCGCGTCTGTCGTCAGATCCGGTTTTAACCCCAAAGGGAGGGATCTCAACCAGAGGAACGTCACGTACTTTTTTATTTTACCGGACTTAATTCAAAGCTTTCAGCGGAGTCAGACTACTGACATCCAATCAATTTCTTCATTTAATCCATGAGGAGATAAAGCATTTAAAATAAAGATCCATTTTTGTTCTTTGATGTTAAGAGCTGATTTATAATTCCCACCCTCCTTCCCTATTTTTACAGAATCTATGATACGCCATCTAATATCATGCCAGGAATGTTGTTTTTTTATCCAATGATTTACAATAGGTGCCGTGTCAGTTTCTGTATGGACTCTGGATTTATGTTCATTCAGCCGTGTTTTAATAGAACGCTGAGTTCTCCCAACATAAATCAAGTTGCACGGACACTGGATAATGTAAATAACATTAGTAGTATTACAGGTGGTGATGTCCTTGGATTGAATAACCAATCCCGTGGTTGGATGACACCAAGATTCTCCGGGGATGGTAAAAGGACACCATTGACATCTGCCACAGCTTGTATGGTACCCTCGTTGAGAGGGGGCTGGGGTACTTTGCAATATTTCTCCTATATTTTGGTGTCTCTGAAAAGCAAACACCGGTTTTTCAGGCATCTCTCCAATAGGCGAATGATATGCCAATGTTTAAGTAATATATGTTTAATTTGCATAGATAATGCTGTATATTTTTGTACATAAACCAAATTATTGGCACTTTCTTATCTTGTAGAGGCCAATAATACATCCCGGTTAGCAAATTTAGCTCTTGTGTATGCTCTTTTGATATGATGATGGTGATACCCTCTTTGAGCAAAACGATGCCACAAGTACTTCGCTTGAATTTTATAATCCTCTAGAGTAGAACAGAGTTGTCGAATTCACAAGAATTGGCTCATAGGGAGGTTAGACCGTAAAGATAGAGGATGGAAACTGTGAAAATATAAAAAACTTGTTCTGTCAGTACGTTTTCGAAATAAAGAGGTATGAAACCTGTTATGAACCTTGTATATGTGAATGTCCAAAAAGTCTATTTCATTTTGACATATGGTAGCCGTAAATTTAATACAAGAATCAATAGTGTTGATCCACTCAACAAACACCAACAAATCCTCTCTGGTTCCCGACCATATAAAAATAACATCGTCCAGATATCGTTTCCATAATTTAATATGTTGAAACAGAGGATGCTGATATATATAGCGTTCTTCCATATTTGCTATATATATGGAAACGATATCTGGACGATGTTATTTTTATATGGTCGGGAACCAGAGAGGATTTGTTGGTGTTTGTTGAGTGGATCAACACTATTGATTCTTGTATTAAATTTACGGCTACCATATGTCAAAATGAAATAGACTTTTTGGACATTCACATATACAAGGTTCATAACAGGTTTCATACCTCTTTATTTCGAAAACGTACTGACAGAACAAGTTTTTTATATTTTCACAGTTTCCATCCTCTATCTTTACGGTCTAACCTCCCTATGAGCCAATTCTTGTGAATTCGACAACTCTGTTCTACTCTAGAGGATTATAAAATTCAAGCGAAGTACTTGTGGCATCGTTTTGCTCAAAGAGGGTATCACCATCATCATATCAAAAGAGCATACACAAGAGCTAAATTTGCTAACCGGGATGTATTATTGGCCTCTACAAGATAAGAAAGTGCCAATAATTTGGTTTATGTACAAAAATATACAGCATTATCTATGCAAATTAAACATATATTACTTAAACATTGGCATATCATTCGCCTATTGGAGAGATGCCTGAAAAACCGGTGTTTGCTTTTCAGAGACACCAAAATATAGGAGAAATATTGCAAAGTACCCCAGCCCCCTCTCAACGAGGGTACCATACAAGCTGTGGCAGATGTCAATGGTGTCCTTTTACCATCCCCGGAGAATCTTGGTGTCATCCAACCACGGGATTGGTTATTCAATCCAAGGACATCACCACCTGTAATACTACTAATGTTATTTACATTATCCAGTGTCCGTGCAACTTGATTTATGTTGGGAGAACTCAGCGTTCTATTAAAACACGGCTGAATGAACATAAATCCAGAGTCCATACAGAAACTGACACGGCACCTATTGTAAATCATTGGATAAAAAAACAACATTCCTGGCATGATATTAGATGGCGTATCATAGATTCTGTAAAAATAGGGAAGGAGGGTGGGAATTATAAATCAGCTCTTAACATCAAAGAACAAAAATGGATCTTTATTTTAAATGCTTTATCTCCTCATGGATTAAATGAAGAAATTGATTGGATGTCAGTAGTCTGACTCCGCTGAAAGCTTTGAATTAAGTCCGGTAAAATAAAAAAGTACGTGACGTTCCTCTGGTTGAGATCCCTCCCTTTGGGGTTAAAACCGGATCTGACGACAGACGCGCTCGTTCAACATGAAATCTAATCGAACGGAGCGATTTTCATTTTGCACATGAGTAAGTTGAAAAGGTTATAGGTCTTGATTGGCCATTGCTACATAGTCTTATTACATTTAGGTATAAATGTTGTTTTAGGAATATGACAAAATGAACTTTGGGAGTAATGTTCGATATTTAAATGTTTTTCAGATTTAATCGGGAGCCTCAACCCTGAGGAAAGCGTTGTGAAACATGGCATGTTGGTGGAGGCGCTCCCCTATATAAAATAGCAAGCTAAGTTAATTAATTAAGTTATTTAAAGTATGGACAAAAATTATACATTGTTATAAAAAGATAAAAAACAAAAAACAAAATAAAAGAAGATACGTATATGATCCAGTGAAGATCGTGGTTGAGTGAGAGTTGCTCACTTGAACCTGTGGGTATTTCACCCTCTGAGGATCGTGTATCTTATGTTCTCCTTATGAGGTTTGGAGATTAATATATACTGGGACAATTTTCTCTTTCTAAACCCTTCTCCAGCACAATGCCACATTTCTCCCTCTATCACTATGTCCAACATTCTTCCCCCTTGCATCCCCTTCAATCTGTCCGTCAGTTCCCTTTCTACCACCATAACCCACACTTCTCCCTCTCATACTTCTATTCCCCAAGCATCTCTACCTCACTCCTCTCTCTCTGCCCAAGTTTCCTTTCTTCCTTTCACCATTTGCACCTTCTCTTTCCCTCTCACTCACACACTCATGCTTTTCTCTGAAGGATCTCCAGCAGTGGCTTCAGCGGAGGGAGGTGGACAAGAAGGCGGTATTACTGGTGATGGCTTTGGCGGACGGGTGGGCAGGAAAGAGGGATCCCCAGTAGTAGTTTCGGTGGACGGATGGGTAGGCAATATCCTCAGCAGCAGCCATTGCCGCATAACCCTCAACAAGCTGCTCATGTATCCCCAAAGGTACGCATACCACATGTTGAAAAACACTGTTTTACAGAGCCCATAGCCACTTCCGGCATTATTAGGTGCCAGTAGGCACCCCAAGAGGTACAATTATTTCACCTTTTGTTTAGGCATTGATAGGTGCTTTAGATTTGACATTGCTCGCTGTTTCAAACAGTGTTTCCAAATTAAGTTAGGTGCTGGTAGGGCACCTACCAATATCTAAGTTTAGGTGTCATTTTGAGAATTTCCTTTTTAGTTTTGAGATCATTGCTGAGTTTTAGGCGTGAGGATTACACCAACTGAATCCTGATGTAAATACCCACACCTAAATTAGATATGTATCTCCCAAATTCTATAACACTGTGCACAAATCCTAGAAACACCCCTGACCTGCCATGCCCATCCCATGGCCACACCCCTTTTAGGATTCAAGTTGAAAACATAGTAACATAGTAGATGACGGGAGATAAAGACCCAAATGGTCCATCCAATCTGCCCAACCTGATTCAATTTAATTTTTTTCTTCTTAGCTATTTCTGAGCAGGAATCCAAAGCTCTACCCAGTTCTGTGCTTGGGTTCCAACTGCTGAAGTCTCCTTCAAAGCTCATTCCAGCCCATCTACACCCTCCCAGCCATTGAAGCCCTCCCCAGCCCATCCATAACTAAAAGGCCATATATAGACACATACCGTGCAAGTCTGACCAGCCTGACTAGTTCAATCCACCTCAACCAGACATAGGAGAACCAACGCACAATTCATACACCCTCCAACCAAAAACGTCAAAAGAAAAAAAACTGTACGACAACCTCCTAGCCAATCGAGCTGCAAAACACGACCCCAAACTCTACAACCCATTGACCATGACCACAGACTAAAAAACCTTCAAAAAAGAAATAAAAACCCTTCTATTCATAAAACACATAGAACCGAACTAACACCTGCATCACCTGCAACTACTACATATGAACTTCTAATATCATGTCAACTTGAATGTAATCCTTAACAACTCTAAGAAATGTACAAACTACTCCCTAAATACTTCTAGGATCTGGACAAACCATTTGTAATCCGCCTTGAACCGCAAGGTAATGGCGGAATAAAAATCCCTAATGTAATATAATGTAATGTAATATTGGCCTTAGTTCAATATTTGCTATTATTTTCTGATTCTAGATCCTCTGTATTCATCCCACACTTCTTTGAACTCCGTCACTGTTTTCCTCTCCACCGCCTCTCTCAGGAGCCCCTTCCAGGCATTCACCACCCTCTCCATAAAGTGGAATTTCCTAACATTGCCTTTGAATCTCCCACCCCTCAACTTCAAATTATGTCCTCTGGTTTTACCATTTTCCTTTCTCTGGAAAAGATTTTGTTCTACGTTAATACCATTCAAGTATTTGAACGTCTGAATCATATCTCCTCTGTCCCTCCTTTCCTCTAGGGTACACATATACACGTACATCTTTATAGAATAGTATCTACAAAGATACATGTGTAAATTTCAGGTAGTGTCAATTATCGCCGATAATTGATTGTTAGCATCAGGGCAGGATTAATTTGTCGAGGGCCCCTAGGCACCCAAGTACACTGGGCCCTCTGCTCCGCCACACCCCACCATGCGCCCAGGCGGAAACAGGCAGCTGTGTCAGAGGGAAGCTTTGTGCAAGCAGCACCGCTTCCAAAATTACAGTTCCCGTTGCCTTTCTTACCCACAATGCTTGCTTGTCTTACTTTCCGTTGATTGGGAAGGGGAGAGACCCACGTTGCCGATCGATGCTGGAGGGGCCCATTGCCGTTTTGAAAAAACAATGTTGATGCCCTCCTTCATCGGGCTCCCCCTGACCATTTTGGACCCTAGGCAAGTGCCTACTTTGCCTATTGGTTAATTCTGCCCTGGTTAGCATCCAATTCTCCGTGATAATTGGCTCATTACGCAATTAAATTGAATACAAAATTTGGACCTGCATTCAAATTTGGGGTTCGTTTTCTACTGAAATAGAGAATAGACATCTATGAACTTGCAATGCCTGTGTTCCTCCTGACATGCCCAGACCATACCTCTTTGCCATTTGCATGCACTTGGCTTTGATACATATGTAAAATGGAGAATTAGATATTTATGCAAGATAAATGTTTAAGTGCTGGCTTATGCATTTATCAGATGCCAATAGGGCTTGTAAAATGAGGGTCAATATGCATTTAATAAAATCATCACTTATATATATGCTGATACATTTAAATCAGTTTATTGTATATAGGGGAAATTTCATAAATGGTGTCAGTTATCTCTTATCAATCATACTTGCCCCTATTACAGAATCATGCCTAACTTAAAACTTAGGTGTCTGCAATGCAGGCCAAGGTTTTAGAGGCCTATATTATATGCACCTAAGTCCTTTAAAGAATCACACCTAGTGGTACCTAAGTCCACCCAATTATTATTATTATTATTTTTTGGCTTGTTAAAGTTCATAATTGAAGCCAATTTGCTAATTAAGAGCTCCTTTTACAAAGAAGCATTAGGCTTTTTTATCGCCAGCCACAGAGGTATTAGCTCCAACTCTCAAGGAATACTCTAGAACAGTGGTCTCAAACTCACGGCCCGGGGCCACATGCAGCCTGCCAGGTACTATCTCGAGGACCTCAGTATGTTTATCATAATCACAAAAGTAAAACAAAACAGTATCTTGATCATTTGTCTCTTTAGCTATAAATTACAATATTATTATTAAGACTTAGCCAAAAGGAAAGATTTATAAACAATAAAGAGTTTTATCTCATGCAAAATTGTCATCCTATATAATAAAACCCTACATCGCGCATGCGCACTCCTATCTGCGTGCTTCCATGATCCGTAGGTCTGTGGCCGCAGGAGTGCGCATGCGCGAGTCCCCCTCCTTACTTCCCAGCACCTACCACTCGCCGGCAGGACTGGACGCCAGCGCTGGACTCCCTGCTCTCCGTGTTGGCTCCTCTCACCAGCCGCACCAGCGTTGGAGAAGGCTTCCAACACTGGCGGGATCGAAAGGAGCCGTGGCGACACCTTGCGGGGCAGGAAGGGAAGCCCAAAACATTACAGCCGCGAAGGGATGCCCCGGTCCCGACTCCAAACCAGCTGATTCCAGCAGCATGTACAGCACTCTACACACGCTGCTTCAGGGCCTTTTACTGCCCTGATTTGCTCTGCCGCTTCTCTGATGATGTCATCAGGGACGTGCCAGCTTAAATCAGGGCAGTAAAAGGCCCTGAAGCAGAGTGTGTAGAGTGCTGCACACGCTGCTGGAACTGGCAGATTTGTCGGAACGTGGAAAGGGAAGGGTGGGAGCGGCAAGGGACTAAGGGAGCAGGCAAGACCGAGGGAAGGGAAAGGAGGGGTAAGGGAAACGCTGCTGCTGCACAGGGAAGTGGGGTGGGGTAGGAGGAAATGCTGCTGCTGCTGTGGTTGCTGCACAGGGAAGGGGGGATCTAAATGCTGCTGTACAGGGAAGTAGTGGAGGGGGAGGGAGGATCTGGAAAGTAGTACAGGGAAGTAGTGGAGGGGGATCTAAATGCTGCTGCACAGGGACATGAAGGGGGAGGGCATGCTGCTGTGGCTGCTGCACAGGGTAGTGTGTTTGGGGGAGAGAGATAGATAGATAGAAAGAAAGCCAGACAGCGAGAGGAAGGGAGACAGAAAGAAAAGAAGAAAGACACAGGGGCAAAGAGAGACACAGAAAGGCAGACAAAGGGGGCCAGGGAGAGAGACAGACAGAAAGAAAGACAGTTGGAGGGAGAGAGACACAGAAAGAAAGACAGACAGACATATATTCTAGCACCCGTTAATGTAACGGGCTAAAATACTAGTTTCTTTAATAAGACATTAACTATTTTATTTCTGAGGCCCTCGAAGTACCTACAAATCCAAAATGTGGCCCTGCAAAGGGTTTGAGTTTGAGACCTCTGCTCTAGAGCATTGGAGCTAATACTGCTGCAGCCGTGATAAAAAAAAGCCTAATGCAACTTTGTAAAAGGGGGGGAGGGGTAAGTTAGGCATCTCCTAAGAATTTCCTGCAATCATCCAAAATCATCTCATATATCTTTCAGAAAAGTGAACCAATAATTGCTTTCCAGTGCTGCAATATGACAGGCAGGTTATATTCCAGAGAGTTTATTTTGACACACCATTCCTTACTGGTTTCATTGCAGTTGCCTTAAAATTAAAATATGTATTCCGTCCTGCACATGCATGCACTTTTGAAAATGATTTATTGTATTACTATTTCAAACAAAGCAGATGAGACATAGGAGAATATATAGTATGCTAGGCTGATCCAATCTTGTTTCCTATAATAATATGTGAGTTCTGTCATGCTCTCATCTGCAGGGGAAAATGATTGGTACAAATAGCCTGAGTTTCTCCAAAACTATCAGCAAAGTAGTAATTTGAAATGTCAAAAAACAGATTTCTTCTAATGTAGCTAGAAGTAAATTCCATTTCAACACCATCAAAATTGTAAAAGTAAGCAGAAATACATGCTACAGAAAAGTTGCATAAATGCAGTGCTGTCACCAGGCTGTTAAAATCTGAAAAAGCTCAGTTTCTCCAGTTGTTATTTTTTTTTTTCCCCAGTACTACAAAAAGTGAAAAGCCATAGCCCTAAACATTTATGTGAATATGCAATTTTTCTCAATAGATTAACATATTATTCATCATAAACTATAAAATAATATAAACATGTTAAAGACAAAGGGGTCCTTTTATTATGACGTGCTAACCGATTTAGTTAGCATGCCAAATGTTAAGGCGCTCATTATATTCTATGGGTGTCTTAGCATTAGCATGCACTAATCTTTAGTGCATGCTAAGTCAGTTAGCGCACCTTAATTAAAGGACCCCAAATTTATTATAATTTTATGATAAATACAGAACAGTCACAAAAGTTGCAATATAAAATAAACTAGTTAGAATGTTCAATATAATATAATGTTAACAGGAAGGAAACTTCACACTTATGCTCAAAAATGAGTATAAAATGACCTATGTCGCTTCTTATAAAATACCGCTGACTAAAAAAAATGTGCCATGCCTTAATGACCTGTATTTTGCCAGTAGGCATGTGCATGGGTGGGGTTTGATTGGAGTATGGGCTAAGTTCACAAGTAGACACATGAAAGGCAGTCCTATAAGCAGGTGCTGATATAATATGCCTAGTTTATATGAACGTGACTTGTGCATATGTCCTAGGTGCTATTCTATAAACCAGTGTCCCGCAAACTTTATGCAGTTGCAGCACACTAAATTTGGGGCCATGGCTGGAGAGCATCCGGAAATGCACGGATATCAACACAATGATGTCATGTGCATATGTGATATCATCATGTTGACATCTGTATTTATCATAAAATTATAATAAATTTGGGGTCCTTTAATTAAGGTGCGCTAACTGACTTAGCATGCACTAAAGATTAGTGCACGCTAAATGCTAAGACACCCATAGAATATAATGAGCGCCTTAACATTTGGCATGCACTAAATCGGTTAGCACGTCATAATAAAAAGACCCCTTTGTCATTAACATGTGCAGAGGCCCTACAGATGGGGCCCTGAGCCTGCAATTGCCATGCTGGTGGGGTGGGGGTAAGGGGTGGGGTGCTGCAGGAGGAGAGGCGCCAGCTCTGGCTGACTGTCTACAGGAAATTATTTTCACTATGAGAGGTATGTCCTTTAAACAGTCAGCCATCACCTTTCCAGCATCTCACGGCATACCGGGAATCTCACCACGGCACACAATTTGAGATACACTGCTATATATATATTTAAAAAATGCACCTAAATTACTTACTCCCAGATTCTAAATATGGCATCCAAAGTTGTGTGCTCAACTTTGAGCACGCATGTAAAATGTATGCACAAAATACATTGGATAATGAGCTTTAAACCATCAGTAATTGAGTGCTAACAATCAATTATTGATGTTATCTGGCACTCATTTAAATTTTCCTGAGTCATTCTATAAACATGCCAGTCTAGCAATGGGGGAGACAAAACCCACTGGAGGATAAGGTATACCCTATCCTTCCAATGGATAGCAGTTGTTTTCCAGATACTCAACATGCTAAGTAGCAGGTATAGCTCCCAACGTTGATCTTTTAGGACATAAATATTTAGTAGTCCATTCTATAAATGGCACCCAAATTAGGATGCCAAAAAATGATACCAAATGCTATTCTATAAACAATACTCAAAGATGGCTGCTATTTATAGAATAGCACTTAGGCCCAGATACTCTAAAAGGCCTAACTCGCATGGCACATATCTCAAAAGGGGGTATAGTCATGGATGTGTCAAGGCAATTCTGAAAAATTGAATATAGAATTACAGAATACTGCCTAACTATGCCTAACTTGGGCACCTGGTGTTAGCAGGTGTAATTCCAGTGCTCAAAGGTTAGGCTTTGGATCCATGTTTAAACATTATTCTTGATAAAGCATGCACACTTTGTAGAATAATGCTTGGTGGCGGAATATTTTATGGCACTTAAGTATGACCCCATTAATTGAATTCCTTCCTTAGTGTGCAACTGTTGGCATGTTGCCAAGTGATACACACAACTTATAGAATACTATTAGTTGTATGCATTGTTTGGTATACTTAGGCACATACATACAGGTCATTGACTCATTATATAGAATAAAACCACTTAGGCTTTAGGCGGTATATCAAATGCAATAAACTTGAAACTTCAGTTAGACTTCCATGGCTGGCGTTATGATTGTTGCAGTTGTCCATGTTTTGCTGTGTCTGGTTAGGTAGAACCAACATTTCAGCCATCAAACTGTGGCTTTCTTCAGGGTGTGCTGGGAGGTCTACAGTTTTTTATATAGTCCTCAAACCTGATTGGCTGGGGCTTGAGGTGATTGAGGCAGAAAAGTCTATTGATCATGAATTTTAGCAGGAAAGTCCGTTGGTCACAAATTTGCATCTTAAAGATGTTCTCATAAAGCTGAGTTTTATGTATACATACATTATAGGGCTCATTTTCAAAGCACTTAGGGCCTCTTTTACGAAGCCGTTTAACGGGGGACACTGCAGTAATGGCTCCGAAGCCCACAGAGATTTAAAGGGCTTTGGGGCTATTGCCGCACGGCTTTGTAAAAGAGGGGTTTAGACACACAAAGTACTATAGGTGTGGTACTGTGTGTTATAAGTGCTTTGAAAATGAGTCTTTCTCTCTCTCTCTCTCTCCATTCCTCTTTCTCTCTATCCCTCTCTTTTTCTATCTCTCTGAATCGGTTTATAGAACACTGACACAGGGCAGTTATATGTGTAACTGCTAATTAGTAACAATTTGCATTAATTATAGCCAATAATTAGTTGGAAATGCCAATTCACAACGAATAAGTATACTAACCCCCTCTTTTACTAAGGTGCGCTATGCTTTTTAGCACGAACGTTAAATATTAGCGCGCGCTAATCATGCGCTAAATGCTAACACGTGCATTTTATCCTATGGACGTGTTAGTGCACGCATTGATTTAGTGCACGCTAAATGCACGCTAAAACACTTATCGCACCTTAGTAAAAGAGGGCCTAAGTTACAAAAGTAACTGACACTATTCTGTAACTTGCACATGCAACTTTGCAGGCTAAGCATAATATTTTGCACACAGGGGCCAAAATAGCCCCCTTACAAAATTATCCTTCATGTGTTCTTATACAGTTCCCATTATATTCAATTCAATTACCGCTCATCAGTCATTTTCACTCATATTCTTGTTCATTTCTATTTTTCAAATCATGCTTAAATTAGCAGTTTGGTATTGTGATTGACTAGTTACATATTAGTCAACTGTGTATTAATCTATAATAATTTAACTAAATTAAAATGCTACCCATTTGGTTAATTTATTTATTCCATGGTTCAGTTCCTCTCTTTCTGTATATATTGCAATCTTTTTGTTCATTTTATTCTTACATTTTTACCTTTTTAAATAAAAGATATGACATATTTATTAAGGCTACATTTCCTTATGTTTCAAACTTTTCTTTCCCTGGGGTCATTCTTCAGTTGTTCATGTTACATTCATAATTTTACTAATTTCCATAAGTTCCTTTCTCTTTGTCTTCCCAGAAATCTCAAGGGAGCTGCATAAACTAAAGTGGCAAAATTAGTATTTTTGACTTGAAGCTTGGCTAACTTACAAATTCTACATGCCTGGGCAAAATGACAGTCTAGACTTTTGACTATTAAACAGTTAAGAATCCCCCCCCCCTCCAGTTCTATGTAGGTCTCAGTGTTTTATATTTTATTTTGATTAATATGCAGCCCAATGCTCCTGGGCAATATCTTAAAGGGGTCAGCAATAAAAACAGCATACATCCCCCCTCAACCTTACTCCCTAGTGATATCCTCCAAAGATATATAGCACAAGTAAAAAGTACATGCATGGGAAATATGCATCTGTGATCTGTCCGTAGGCATTCCCAGGTGAACAGTTTGGGTAGAATATGTAAGTATTGCCCTAGTAGAACAAACTGAAGATCCATCTAGCCCAGTATCTTTGTTTCCAATAGTGGCAAGTTCAGTTCACAAGTACCTAGTAAGATCCCAAAAGAGTAATAGATTCCAAGTTACTTATCCCTGGAATAAACTGTGGATTTTCACCAAATCCATCTTAATAACAGATTAGGGGCTTTTCTTCTAGGAACTTGTCCAAACCTTTATTTTTATTTTTTTCAATCCTGCTAAACTAATTGCTTTTACCATTTTCTCTGGCAATGAAATAAGGAGCTTAAATATACTATTTATCATTTCTATAGCATTAACAGGTGTGCATAGTGCTGTACATTGAGAACATAAGAATAGCCTTACTGGGTCAGACCAATGGTCCATCAAGCCCAGTAGCCCGTTCTCACAGTGGCCAATTCAGGCCATTAGTACCTGGCCAAAACCCAAGGAGCAGCAACATTCCATGCTACCAATACAGGGCAAGCAGTGGATTCCCCCATGTCTTTCTCAATAACAAACTATGGATTTTTCCAGTTTATTTGATACCTGTGGGTTTCATTATGTGTCTCCTATTCTCCTTTTTGGAAAGATTCAACAAGCAGTACCTGATTCTATAAATGGTACCTAAAAGATAGGCACCAAGGAATGCAGCGGTTAGCACATGTCAATCTTCAGTTAGATACTGTTTATAGAATTATGCCTGGTGCAACCTAAAATGGACTTAGGTACTGGTAGGCATCTGAAACTTAGGCACCCCCTATTTATGTTCTATAATAAATCCCAGAATACCATATATTGTTAAATACTAAAATACCACTTATATAAATTCACATTCTCTCATTCATAAAGGTTCAATATTGTGACCAGTCAGACACGAGGCCTGCCAAGGTCCCAGTTAGGTCAGGGGGAAAAGTAAAAATGAAAACCAGGAAGGGAAATTCCAAGGTCCCTCCAGTTCCTGAGACTGATAATTTCTCCTTTGACCAACAGAGGGAGCCTGAATTGACTGAGGAGGAGTTAGATGATCTGTACCCAAGTCGCCACCGGGGGAGCCCAAGAGGCCCCTGGAACACTGCTGACTCAGCCAGAGTAGGCGTGCCCCTAGGGTATGTAAGCCAGCAGTTGAGAGCCGACAGGCAGGCCGGCTAGGGAGGAGGTTTAGGCCTCCCTGAGGAACCCCCTGGGCCAAGCAGGAGCAATAGACCCATACCCATGGAGCTATTAGAAGCTGGACAAGCTGAAGAGCTGCCTGTATCAGAGGAGGAACTGCCCATGGAATGTCAGGAAAGTTTTACAGAGAATGATACTGACTTTGCTGAGCCCATGCAGGTGGATCTGATTACAAGCTGCAAACAGTGAGTTGTGGGTTTTTGGAACTGTTTGCTTGCTTTGTTTTGGTTTTTTTTTTGAGAAAGCTGAAAGTGTCAGTTGGGGAGAGGTTTTGCTAACACCCAGGGAGGGAATTTTGAAAGCTATTAGTTGTGCTTTTGTCTTGCAAAACCTGTGACACTCTCCTTTACCCGGCAGTGATATTTTAGGCTGCCAGAGGCTTTAACTTTGAGCACTGTGGTTTGGAGAATAAGTGCCCTGAACTTTATTTTGTTTGTTGAACTACCTGCTTGGGAGCAGGCGGTGCTAGCTCTGAGGAGAGCTGAAACCTCAGGTGCAACTGGGACTAAATTAGTACTCAGAGAAAGTTTGGACTGTTTGGGTTTTTTTGGTGCTGTTTCATTTGGACTCTCTGTTGTATTTTGCATTACTGGAGTTTTTGCTTTTTGCCATTTTCATCTTTATTTATGAGCCACTGACTTTTATGTAGAATAAGTAGAAGTGAAATATTTTTGATTTAAACTCCTTTGGTGTGTTTTGATTTTGTTGCCAAATTGGTAGCAGTGCAATCCTGCAGGGTGACTCCAGTCCGGGTCACATGTCCGTGCAATTTCAAGGTGTAACTACTAGTAGTGCTGTGGAGTTCCGATACCCGGCAGCAGAGTGGTGACATATAATTTGGTATCAGGAGTGGGATATAGCACCTCCTGCAGGACACACTGAGGTACTGCAATTTTGGGGAAAAAAAAAGTTTTTTTCTGGACTTTGGTTTTTTTTTTGGGTTGTGTTCTGCGATACATAGCTGAGCTGTTGGTGGATTGCGATTGATTGTTTATCGAATCCTGGGAATTTATGCGACTGATCCTGTGGCCTATCCGTGGGAGGAGTCTGTGTGACCAGAACCAGAAGGAGGACAGATCGACAGTTCGAGTGGTGGTTCGAGCAGGAGCTGTGTTCCAGTCCCGAAGAAGGATCGAGCGGAAGCCAGTTCCAGTTCGGGAGCCGAGTTCCAAAAGGACCCAAGATTCAGAGGGACCAGTGGATCCAGGCCGAACCCAGTTCCAGACCAGAGACAGCACGGGCGGTGCACCCAATCAGCACAAAGGCGCAGACTCATCAGTGCCTCCGGTAAGGGTACCCGGGATAGCTGGTGAGGATTAGGTAGTGCTGGTTGGGGAGGACTGGAGGCTGGGGGAGGTTATAAAGAGGGGAACACTCTTTATACGGCCACACTTGGGTTCCTTTTCTTGTTTGTTTGCTTTCTAGGTCCTTGCTATGGAGCAAGCCCAGATGTTAACAACGTTGGCTGAGGAGCATCAGCAGCAGCGTGAGGACCTGGAGGTCACCTTAAAGACGCGTGAAGAACGCAGGCAAGCTAGCCAGGAGGACATGAAGCAACGGCAGGGGAAACTGCTGGAAGCCATGCAACAGCAGAATAAGCTCTTCATGCACTTTTTGCAGCAGAGGACTATACACCCGGAAGGACGGTCACCACCAGTCGGGTCGGATGCGGATCCGGTAGGACTATTTGAGTTTTCACCTGTTAGCTTATGGCAGATAGCAACCAAAGACGCAACTGCTGATTTTTAAACTCTTTTGAGAAGATGGCGGTACCTGCTGGGTGGTCTCCAGAGCAAGGGGTGGAACGGTGGTTGCCCTGCTTGGCTAGGGAAGAAGGGGTAGAAACCTGCCTCAATGCTCATGAACCTTTAGGAGAAAATCTGGGTCAGTCCCGGATACGACCATAAAACCACACTCAGACAAGATTGGTAAGAAAAGAGTGAGGAAAGCCCTTCACAGAGTTCCTTAGTCCTCTCCTCGTAGACTTAGTCCCTCAAACCAAGATAGGAAAGGTTATAGGGGAGGGAGGATGGGACATACACAGAATGGTGGTAAAGTGATAAACTTATCCAGCCAGGGCGCTAGAGGTAACACTGAATCGACCGATTCCAATACCCCGGGGCGAGGACTACAGTCTGCATGCACTGTTAGGGTCTCCGTGGGTGGACAAGAGACAGTAGCACTGATCGACACAGGAGCCGATCAGTCGATGATGGCTATGCAATTTTGGAAGAAAGTGTTCCCTGGTAAGAAAGAAGTTTCCCATACCAGGAGGGTGGTTATAAAATGCATACATGGGGATGAAGTGACGTATTCTCTGAGGCCCACTACCGTGTTATACCAGGATAGGGTATATCAAATTTCTGTTGCTTTGGTCCCAGGAGCCCCATATGATCTAATTTTGGGTCGGGACTGGCCTGGGTTGGGCGAAGTCATGGTGTCCAAGCAGGGCCTGGTTAATACTCGTTCACAGGGCCTGACGATAGTAGAACCAGAAGGTGAGCTTGGAAAGATATTTCCCTTTCAGGAAGGGGTAGTGGAAAGGCCGGCTCAGAAGCGGACGAGAGCTTCAAGAGCCCAAAATCGTAGACAGCAGCAACAAAGAGCTCAGTTATTGAAGAGAGCTGGTCAGACACAGGAATTTCCAGGGTTGCCACGGGAGATAGTTGCTACTTTCCCCACATTCCCATGCGAGCAACGAACTGACCCTTCATTACAAGAGCTCTGGCGGCAGGCTACGGGTCTCCAGTCAGGTAAAACAGGGCTTAGGATTAAAAGGGGTCTCCTTTACAGGGAGGAAGTATGCCCAGAGGCTTCAGGGGAAAAGCATGAACAGTTAGTGGTCCCGAAGGGGTTTCATAAGATCATCCTACAAATGGTTCATGACTCCCCTTTAGCCGGACATAAGGGGATACAAGCTACCCAGACCCAGGTCCTGGGCAGGTTCTTTTGGCCAGGGTTGAGACAGGATATAGATGAGTTCTGTAAGTCCTGCCCTACCTGTCAGCGGCAAACCATGAGTAAGCCGGCTCGAGCACCCCTTATCCCTATCCCGGTGGTGAGCAAACCCCTTAAGATGTTAGCAATGGACATAGTGGGTCCTTTAGAAAGGACTCCACGGGGGTATAGTTTCATTTTCGTGGTAATGGATGTGGCTACAAGATTTCCCTTGGCCTTTCCATTACGTAAAACCTCATCTAAAGTATTGATGAAGGAGCTAATGAATCTATTTTGTACGGTCGGTTTTCCCCGTGAGGTTTTATCCGATCAGGGGAGTAACTTTCTATCTAGGGAGATGGAAGAGTTTTTGAGGGACCTAGGGGTTATGCATATCAGAACGTCCGCTTTCCATCCCCAAGCGAACGGCCTGGTTGAGCGCTTTAACCAATCCCTGAAACATATGCTGAAGAAAGGATTAAAAGGAAATATGAAAGATTGGGATTTGTTTCTTCCCTATGTGTTGTTCGCGGCCAGAGAAAGGGTACAGGATTCTTTGGGGGTTAGTCCCTTCGAGATGATGTATGGGCGCGCACCCCGAGGACTCCTGGACATAGTTAAGGAAGGCTGGGATCCCCCAGAGGAAACTGAATTGAATATGTTGTCACATTTAGCTCAATTGAGGCAGAGACTAGCCCAGTTGGCAGGGTTAGGTAAGGAGAATTTGGAATGGGCCCAAAATAAACAGAAAATATATTATGATAAGAGGGCTAAGGAACGCTGGTTTGAAGTGGGGGAGCGGGTGCTGATATTGGTGCCCTCAGACCCACACAAGTTTTTGGCACACTGGAAAGGGCCAGCCACAATAGTAGAGAAATTAGGTCCGGTGAATTATAGAGTAAAGGATGAAAAAAATCATCTCCAGACCTATCATGTTAACCTTCTAAAATCTTGGAGGGACAGGGAAACGTTAGCATTGGTTGCTCAGCGGTGCCAAGAAGACGATTTAGGCCCACAGATAGCCGATCTGGGTCGGGAAGAGAAGATTAACATAGGTACAGAGCTCTCGGCAACCCAGGCACAGCAGGTTCAGGCTCTGGTGGGAAAGTTTTCTGATATTTTTTCACCTATTCCAGGCCACACGAAGGGGATCTCTCACGATATTATAACCACCCCAGGTAGGGTAGTGAGGGTCCGTCCCTACCGACTGTCGGAAGAGAAAAAGAGATTGATTAACGGATTAGTACAGGAAATGCTGGCACTGGGAGTCATTGAACTCTCACAGAGTCCCTGGTGCAGCCCAATCGTGATTGTCCCAAAGGCAGATGGGTCTCCCCATTTCTGCATTGACTTTCGGCACGTCAATGAAGTCTCACAATTTGATGCGTTCCCCATGCCGCTGGTGGACGAGCTGTTGGATTGTCTTGGTCAGGCTCAGGATTTGTCTACCATTGACCTAACCAAGAGGTATTGGCAGATTCCCCTAACAGCTGCTGCCAAACCCAAAACAGCCTTTAGTACCCCCTATGGGCTTTACCAATTTACCCGAATGCCTTTCGAACTTCACGGGGCTGCTGTAACTTCTAGCGCGCAGTTAACGATGCCCTAAGGGGGCATCATGCCTACGCAGAAGCCTACCTTTACGATATTGTCATCTATTCTTCCTCGTGGGCTCAACACCTAGAGCATGTTTCTGCAATACTGAAATCACTCAGAAGGGCAGGATTTACTATAAATCCAAATAAATGTTTTCTGGGGCAGAAAGAAGTTAAATACTTAGGGTACACAGTAGGGCGAGGCAGAATTAGGCCACTGGTGGATAAGGTTCAGTGTATTCAGTACTACCCACGTCCAACCTCGAAGAAGCAGTTGCGGGGATTTCTGGGGCTTCTGGGATATTATAGGAGGTTTATCCCGGATTTTGCCACTAGAGCCACCCCGTTAACCAACATGTTGAAAAAGGATGGTCCCGACAAGTTACCATGGGGGTCTGGTAGTGCGGAGGCTTTTCAAGACTTGAAGGGAAGTCTCTGTAAACAACCTGTCCTGACAGCTGTAGATTTCAATAAGCCTTTCACTCTGCAGACGGATGCTTCCGGGTGTGGATTGGGGGCCATTCTCAGTCAGGAGAAGCAGGGCGTGGAACACCCAATCTTATATTTGAGCAGGAAATTACACCCTAATGAGAGAAACTATGCAATGGTGGAGTTAGAATGTCTGGCTGCTAAGTGGGCGATGCAGACCTTAGTGCACTACCTGGAAGAACAGCCATTCACTTTAGTTACTGATCATGCTGCTTTGAAATGGTTGGGCACTATGAGAAATAATAATGCACGTCTCACTCGGTGGTACATAGCGCTGCAAACTTTTATATTCACTGTGGTACACCGGCCAGGCAGCCTGAATACTAATGTCGACATTCTTTCCTGTATCCCAGAAAACACCTCACATACTTATGCTTATCAGGATAAGCATCGTTTAAGGGTGGGGGTATGTGACCAGTCAGATACGAGGCCTGCCAAGGTCCCAGTTAGGTCAGGGGGAAAAGTAAAAATGAAAACCAGGAAGGGAAATTCCAAGGTCCCTCCAGTTCCTGAGACTGATAATTTCTCCTTTGACCAACAGAGGGAGCCTGAATTGACTGAGGAGGAGTTAGGTGATCTGTACCCAAGTCGCCACCGGGGGAGCCCCTGGAACACTGCTGACTCAGCCAGAGTAGGCGTGCCCCTAGGGTATGTAAGCCAGCAGTTGAGAGCAGACAGGCAGGCTGGCTAGGGAGGAGGTTCAGGCCTTGCCTCCCTGAGGAACCCCCTGAGCCAAGCAGGAGCAATAGACCCATACCCATGGAGCTATTAGAAGCTGGACAAGCTGAGGAGCTGCCTGTATCAGAGGAGGAACTGTCCATGGAATGTCAGGAAAGTTTTACAGAGAATGATACTGACTTTGCTGAGCCCATGCAGGTGGATCTGATTACAAGCTGCAAACAGTGAGTTGTGGGTTTTTGGAACTGTTTGCTTGCTTTTTTTTTTTTGAGAAAGCTGAGAGTGTCAGTTGGGGAGAGGTTTTGCTAACACCCAGGGAGGGAATTTTGAAAGCTATTAGTTGTGCTTTTGTCTTGCAAAACCTGTGACACTCTCCTTTACCCAGCAGTGATATTTTAGGCTGCCGGAGGCTTTAACTTTGAGCACTGTGGTTTGGAGAATAAGTGCCCTGAACTTTATTTTGTTTGTTGAACTACCTGCTTGGGAGCAGGCGGTGCTAGCTCTGAGGAGAGCTGAAACCTCAGGTGCAACTGGGACTAAATTAGTACTCAGAGAAAGTTTGGACTGTTTCTTTTTTGATGCTGTTTCATTTGGGCTCTCTGTTGTATTTTGCATTACTGGAGTTTTTGCTTTTTGCCATTTTCATCTTTATTTATGAGCCACTGACTTTTATGTAGAATAAGTAGAAGTGAAATATTTTTGATTTAAACTCCATTTGTGTGTTTTGATTTTGTTGCTAAATTGGTAGCAGTGCAATCCTGCAGGGTGACTCCAGTCCGGGTCACACGTCTGTGCAATTTCAAGGTGTAACCACTAGTAGTGCTGTGGAGTTCCGATACCCGGCAGCAGAGTGGTGACAATATATAGTGCAAAGTGCTCAAAAAAATGGCTACACTGTAGCTCATTGTGCAGTTTCTTATTCAAAGACAAGACAGCACTATTTTCTATCATCACACTTATTTCATACCATATTACAAGAGAAGGGATAAAGTGCACTTACCTCCTTCTTCTCTTGAAAAGTGTGATGCATTGTTCAGTGCTGGCAAAAACTTGTAAAATATATTTTTATAATTCTTCAACATGCGTGTGTATCCTGGGTGCGGCCATGCGGTCCCAACTACAATCTTGGTTTCACCTAAAAAAAAGCTTCCTCAGAGGGGTGGAAAATTGTCATGATGCACACAGTAGAAACACTACCACCCTGCTTCCAAGATCTTATTTATGCCAGGGTTTTCTTGGCCTAAATACTGGCACCAAATTCCATTTTAGGTGCCTATCTGGAAAACACACACAATATCTGCCCATGTTCTGCCCTCAACCATGCCTACTTTGGACTAGCACCTGCCCAAAATCGGTAGAAGCTTACTAGAGAATAACACAGGGACAAATTTGTTCCTGTCCCCAATTTCCCCGTTCCTGCGAGTTTTGTCACTGTCCCATTCCTGTAAGCTCTGCCTTAACCACACATGCCTCGAACACATGATTTTAAAGTGTTTGATGCTTGTGCAGATGAGGACAGAGCTTAGGCATTGGTGGAATGAGGCATTATGACATCACAATCTGAGCTCTAGAATATTGCTACTTATGATTTTGAAATGTTTGAAGCTTGTGCAGATGAGGATAAAGCTTGCACGAATGGGGCAGGGACAGGAAAAGAACTAGCCAGGACGGGACAGGAAAATTAGTTCCTATGGGGATGGGGAAATATTTCTCCCCAGGTTGTTCTCTAGTGCTTACCACTCAATTAATTTCAATTGTTGCCAATTATGTTATCATTATTGCTTATTAACAGCATTGATTAAGCTAATTAAAACTTAAGTTAGGCACCAAGATTGGCTAGGCACACCAATATAGCAGCCTACCTTCAGGCACCATTATTTGAATCTGTGCCACAATGTCTATCTGTTCCATTGTATTCATTATCTTATGGGTATCTATCATGTTTCCCCACAGCTGTCTCTTCTCTAACCTGAAGAGCCCTAAGGGGCAAATTTAATAAATGGCGTCCCGATTTTAGGAAGCTTACTGTTGTCTAACCAACAATCGGAATGCACGTTAAAAAAAAAAAAAATCATTCTGGGCAAGCCGCCTACATTACGGATGTCATTCCCTAATCCCTCCAATGATCATCCGATCAGTTTGGGCACCTTTTTAGCACTTATTTTGTTATTAAAACAGGTCTAGCCTTAAACGTTCACATTTTTCCCTGGATGTTTTCTATAATGTTATATTTTTGCAGAAAAATATCCAAATCATAAGCTTTCCCTAGTCCCAATCAAACTATACCTCTAAAATGTCCCCTTGAGATTTAGATTAACTACAGATGAACAGCATAGAAAACCATCTAAAAATGGGTCTTGAAAAGAGTGATTTGGATGTTTTGATGAGAAAAACGTTCCTGTCCCTTTATGCCACTTTTTAGACATTTTTCTGTTATGAAAATGAGCTTCATTGTAACACAACTTCAGAGAGTCCTGCCGGCTCAGTTGATTGGGGGAGGGAGGATACCCCTATCATAATCAGCTGAGCTGGCTGTGACAGAAGACCCCACAACAGCCACCCCTGAGATCATCAGGAAGGATACCCACTCCTTCCTGCCTGACTATCCCCACCCCCTGAGATCATTAGGAAGGTTGCTCACTCCCTCCTACCCGACAACCTCCAACACTCCTCCACATTCAATATCTTTTGAAGACCTTGGCTCACTCTGCTTCTTCTTTGGCTGCTTAGATGGCAAGTCCAGCTATGAAGAACTAAGGCAAACTTGCATGGTCTGTGTCCTGTCCATGGCAATTCAGTTTATGATGAGCTGGAGAGGACTTTGATAGAAGCTCCAGTAATTTGGAATGTGCAGACAGTGTATGTCAGATTTATGGTCTGTGTCCTGCAAGACCCAATACAGAATGTGTTTCAACAATTTGCCTGAAACAGGGGTCTGTTGTACATAAACATAAAAATAGGATTAAAACAAGATTAAAAACAAATCAAGGACATTCAAAAAATGTATTGTAAGAAACATGAAATAAAGCACATACCACAAATGACAAGAAGGTTTAGATAGGGTGGCGTTGACTTCAATGGCAACTCCAGTAGTTGGAAACTAAGGACAGGGCCAGGTGGACTTCTATGGTTTATGTTCCAGAAATGTCAAAGACAATTTAATCATGCATTTATAATGAGTGTGTGGTTGGGCTGACTATACGGACATTTCAGGCCTTTATCTGCCATCATCTACTATGGCCCTCTTTTACAAAGGTGCGCTAAGCGTTTTAGTGCACTTTTCACGTTAGTGTTTAGCACGTGTTTAGTGCACACTAATATTTAGCGCATGCTAAAAAGCATAGCATACCTTTGTAAAAGAGGGGTATGCTACAATGAGGTAAGAAGGCAAAACGAATCCTAGCAATAGGACTAACATGATACAATATCAGAAATCTAAAAATTTAGCAACACTAAAACAATTATATAAGAGATATATGATTAATAACAGCAGAATGCAAATAATACCATATTAGGCAGAAGAATATTTATATAGTATAGATATGACACTCATGATGTCCAAGCAATACAAATGAAACACCTTAATAGATATACCGAACATTCAAATAACATATGATGCTAATGCTGTTTGTACAATACAATGAAAAGTAGCTGAGGAGGCAAGTGGCAAAGGGTGGTGGACACCTGGAATGCGCTTCCAGAGGGTGTGATAGGACAGAAAACGGTTTTGGGGTTCAAGAAGGGATTAGATAATTTCTTGAAGGAAAAGGGGATAGAAGGGTATAGATAGAAGATTACTATACAGGTCCTAGACCTGATGGGCCGCCGCATGAGCGGACCCTGGGCATGATCTGACCCTGCCTGGTCTGACCCAGCAGAGGCACTGCTTATGTTCTTATGCTTGAGCAAAGTCATTGATATAAACTGATGGATGGCTAATATGAAACAGATGATATATACAGTTAAGATATAAGCAATTGGAATGCTGCAGAGTATGTAGCAAGCTGGAGAGAGGGGGTATAAGCTGGAGAGAGAGAGAGAGAGGGGGAGAGAGGGTAGCAAAATATATATATATATAGACAGAGAGGGTAGCAAGCAGAGAGAGAGAGAGAGAGGATAGTCACCACATGTACTAAAAGCATAGGAGATACATGATGTGATTGTATCTATATAAACTGAAGCTGCTCTGTTCATGCAAATAATTGATGCTTTGTCTATTGTCTCGTGATGAAATAACCACAACAATTTATGAGTAAGACATCCCTGAAGAAGATCACTGATTCAAAACAAAGATCTTTTGCCAGATGTTCTTATGCTAAATGGAGATGAATGAAAACTGATTGAAGAAAAGATAATCACAGCAGTGATTTTAAGTGAAGTATATTAAGCTGTTTTGATAATAACCTTCAAATAGACTTAATGAAGTAGAGTTAAAATTTAATTTGAATTCAACATTTTGAGTTAGGAAAATAGTTATCAGTTTGTCCTGCCAATTAGATTTTATATGCAATTTATTTAAAACATTTATCAAAATTTGTCAGACTAAATTATGAAGAAAATTAACCAGGCAATTTAAGAAATATTGGCTTATGGAAAGCCACAAGAGATTGGCGATTGATGCTTCAATTAGTTTATAGTAGTGGTTATATAACCACCAAGTAATAAGTAAAGAAAAACTTATAAGTTGCTTTGAGCATGCTTTAGAGATAATTCACTGACAAGGGTAAGGTTAGCAGGATTATATCTGTATAAGAAATAACACATATTTTGCTCATAGAAAATATTGCTTTAATTAAAGAATGTCCTAAGATTTCACTGTCCGAGAGTACCATAATATTATGGAGCCCTTTACAAGGAGAAAGTGGTCATAATAATAATGAAAGGGTGGGTGATGGAGGAAGGGTAGAAAGGTGACCTAGGAGCTGTCTTAGCACCCTCAGATTGTGAGTTCAATTCTCACTACAGCTCCTTGTGACTTTGCTTAATACTTCATTGTCACCTGTAAACTACACAGAAAAAGCAGTATATCAAGTCCCATTCCCTTGTTTGGCATTCGGAAGGTATGGCTGATGGGAGGAAGAATAAGGAAGTGAAGTGCTGAGGTGAATTTGGTAGATTGAGGTAGTTTTTGAGGAGAAAATAGGGAGGGAGAGCATATAGTACTCACCTGGTGTTCTCCTTGTTGTAACTTTGGTGATGGCAGAGGGGGAGGGGATGTTATTGTAGGTCTGACATTGTGGCATGTGCTGTATTTCATGTTTTTTTATAATATGTTTTTGTACTGTATGTCCTTGAATTGTTTTTAATCATGTTTTAATCCTATTTGTATGTTTATGTACAACATGTCCCTGTTTCAGACAAACTGTTGAAACACGATCTGTATCGGGTTTTGCAATAAAGTTGCTTCCTTGAGATTGTGACTCTGCCTGTTTGTTCCATCCGCAGATCTCTACACTTTTTCATGCATTATGGACTTTTGTGTTATATATTTCCCTCTGATATACTCTTTATGGTGACCGTGGAGTAATATTTCATGGGTAAGTTTTTGCAGCAGAACAATTGGATAGAGACAAAGTGAACATACACCTTGCAAAAGGTTGTTGGTATGCCCTGCATCAGGTTTATAATGGCTCCCATTTCAGGAAAGAATTCTATTTAAATTCTACTGTATACTATTTAAAACTATAAAGGGAGACAGCCCAACCTACCTGAACAACCGCCTCATCCAAACTACCTCAACCAGACATAGAAAAACACACACCCCATTCACATACCCTCCAATCAAAGAAGTTAAATGGAAAAAACTATACGATAGCCTCCTAGCCACTCAAGCAGCAAAACTAGATAACCAAATCTCCAATCTACTGATTACAACCCCAGACTACAAGATGTTCAGAAAAGAAATAAAAACTATACTCTTCAAGAAATCCCTGAAACAGTCTTAACACCTTGAATACCTGCCTTCTTCCCATCTTCTTCCTGACTCACCAATACTACCTGATCTACTCTTAACCCTCACTAGAAATGACCAATGATCTTCTTTTGTAACCCACCTTCTATAACTCTTTTGTAATCCGCTTTGAACCGCAAGGTAATGGCGGAATAGAAATCTCTAATGTAATGTATCTGAGTATCTGTGCTGATTTTAGTTAAGGAAGCCTTGACAGGGCTTATGAGGGCAATCCAGCATGCCTGTATGTCCTGTTCTCCATCTTGTCTGCAGGATTGCATACTTTTTCAAGTCTAAAGTTTGTTCCCTACATCCAGATAAAAGAATAGTGGCTCCCAAAACCGAGCTCAGTAGATCCAAGAACCAATTTGGATGGCCGTGAATACTGTACTTCGGCTGCCACGTAATGAGGAAAAGGATGCGTTACAATCAAGTGCCGATATTTTGCAAGATGCTGAAAGTTCAACAAAGATAAGTGAATAGTTTGAGCTTCTGTAAAAAAAAAAAAAAAGTGCAAATTGTGAGTTTTAGAGGGACATGCTGTTTATATCCTTTAGTATTGATTTATTTATAGATTAATTTCATGGAAGGTTATAAAGTCACTTGTTTATTTAAAGCACACAAAAGGTGGTCCGGTGATGGTGTGTAGTATATGGCAAAGGAGCCGATGCAACAGTACAAGCAACTGAGCACTTTCATGTTCTACTACCTTATGCTGTCACACTGAGTACACTTCTCAACATTAATGTATTTATTGAGAGTTATATACTCATGGGTTGTTCAGTCTGTCCCTCTGATTACTCCAAATTTCCAGGAAGAACTATTAGTTATGTTCTAGTTGGAGTGTTTTTCATTTGGGGATTTTTGGTATTGATACAGTTCTGCATCTTCAGCAGCTGGGAATCATTTAGTATAAAAGAGTGAGTTGACTTCAGTGAAGTCTGCAACATTAGACTGCTGGGTCAGTTCTAGTGCTGCTCAGCTGGATGAGATCTTTATGAACGTTTTTGAATTACCAGACGAACTCAGGAGGAGGGGAGTAAGTTCTATTATTTCTCAGGCCCATTCATATATGTCCTTTAGGAAACTATTGAAAACTGATTTATTCAAAAAGTTTGTAAATTGATGTTTCAGAATATTGATAGGAAATTTGCACACTGATTTTACAGTTGTACTTTTTAAGGAATATCTATCTATTTTTGTTAATGCATTTTATTCAATTATTGTATAATTTTAGTCATTTTTAGATTATACTTTTATTTACTGTTTGTATATTTTTAGTACTGTATGTGAACCACCTAGAACTATGTGGTAGGGCGGTATATAAAAATAAAATTATTATTATTATTATTATTAAATAAGGGTATAAAGCAGGGGTATTAAATGTCTGTCCTTGAGGGCCACAATCCAGTTGGGTTTTCAGGACTTCCCCAATGAATATGTAAGAGATCTACCGTATTTTCGCGGATATAACGCGCACCTGTGTAAAACGCGCACAGGGGTATAGCGCGCAGAAATCACGATGATATGTACCAAAACTTTTCTATACCGCGCTCAGGCATATAACGCGCATGATGCCCGATGCTCCTTTCGCCCGCCCTGACTTTCCGTGCGCTGTCCCGACTCTCCGTTCACCCCCCTGACTTCCGTGCACTGTCCCCCCTTGAAGTCCTGTCCCCCCTTGAAGGACTGTGCCCATCCTGAAAGCCTGATGCCCCCCCCCCGACGTCCGATACATCCCCCCCCCCGGCAGCACCACTCGCACCCTCACCCCGAAGGACCGCCGACTCCCCAACAATATCGGGCCAGGAGGGAGCCCAAACCCTCCTGGCCACGGCGACCCCCTAACCCCACCCCGCACTACATTACGGGCAGGAGGGATCCCAGGCCCTCCTGCCCTCGACGCAAACCCCCTCCCCCCAACGACCGCCCCCCCCCAAGAACCTCCGCCCGTCCCCCAGCCGACCCGCGACCCCCCTGGCCGACCCCCACGACACCCCCACCCGCCTTCCCCGTACCTTTGTGTAGTTGGGCCAGAAGGGAGCCCAAACCCTCCTGGCCACGGCGACCCCCTAACCCCACTCCGCACTACATTACGGGCAGGTGGGATCCCAGGCCCTCCTGCCCTCGACGCAAACCCCCCTCCCCCCCCAACGACCGCCCCCCCCCCAAGAACCTCCGCCCGTCCCCCAGCCGACCCGCGACCCCCCTGGCCGACCCCCACGACCCCCCCACCCCCCTTCCCCGTACCTTTGGAAGTTGGCCGGACAGACGGGAGCCAAACCTGCCTGTCCGGCAGGCAGCCAACGAAGGAATGAGGCCGGATTGGCCCATCCGTCCTAAAGCTCCGCCTACTGGTGGGGCCTAAGGCGCGTGGGCCAATCAGAATAGGCCCTGGAGCCTTAGGTCCCACCTGGGGGCGCGGCCTGAGGCACATGGGCCAAACCCGACCATGTGTCTCAGGCCGCGCCCCCAGGTGGGACCTAAGGCTCCAGGGCCTATTCTGATTGGCCCACGCGCCTTAGGCCCCACCAGTAGGCGGAGCTTTAGGACGGATGGGCCAATCCGGCCTCATTCCTTCGTTGGCTGCCTGCCGGACAGGCGGGTTTGGCTCCCGTCTGTCCGGCCAACTTCCAAAGGTACGGGGAAGGGGGGTGGGGGGGTCGTGGGGGTCGGCCAGGGGGGTCGCGGGTCGGCTGGGGGGGCGGTCGGAGGTTCTTGGGGGGGCGGTCGTTGGAGGGAGGGGGGTTTGCGTCGAGGGCAGGAGGGCCTGGGATCCCTCCTGCCCGTAATGTAGTGCGGGGTGGGGTTAGGGGGTCGCCGTGGCCAGGAGGGTTTGGGCTCCCTTCTGGCCCAACTACACAAAGGTACGGGGAAGGCGGGTGGGGGTGTCGTGGGGGTCGGCCAGGGGGGTCGCGGGTCGGCTGGGGGACGGGCGGAGGTTCTTGGGGGGGGCGGTCGTTGGGGGGAGGGGGTTTGCGTCGAGGGCAGGAGGGCCTGGGATCCCTCCTGCCCGTAATGTAGTGCGGGGTGGGGGTAGGGGGTCGCCGTGGCCAGGAGGGTTTGGGCTCCCTCCTGGCCCGATATTGTCGGGAAGTCGGCGGTCCTTCGGGGGGGGGGATGTATCGGACGTCGGGGAGTCGGCCGGGCAAGAGGGCTTGGGCTCCCTCTTGCTCCGATCGTGGATGCGGGTGCGGGTGGGAGCGCGTGCGAGCGGTCGTTCGGGGTGGGGGTGCGAGCGGTCCTGCTGGGGGGGTGAATCGGGCGTCGGGCGGGGTGGGAACTATGTTTAAAAACTTTTCTATACCGCGCTCAGGCATATAACGCGCGAGGGGTATGCGCGGTAGGTAAAATTGCGTATAACGCGTGCGTTATATCCGCGAAAATACGGTATTACATTACATTAGTGATTTCTATTCTGCCATTACCTTGCGGTTCAAGGCGGATTACATCCAAACTAAAACAAAATTACATTCAAAATTTGAAGGAATAGAATAAGCGATGACAGAATTTTTAAGGTAATATATATTGGGTAAAGAGTTACCAAAGGGAAGTGGAGGTCTTTAGGAGATAAGAATAGGGTGATATTATGGGTTACAATGAAAGCAGTGCATGCCAATGGACCTTATGCATATTCATTGGGAAAATGCTGAAAACCCGACTGGATTGTGGCCCTCGAGGACTGACATTTAACACCCCTGGTGTCAAATGTCAGTGAAAGGGTAGTGTTCCTGGGAAAAAGTAAGGACCTAGCACTATGAATCAACAAAAGGTTTATGAGTAGGTAAAAAGTTTAAAGTGGGAAGAACAGGTGTTGGAGGTGATTGGAGGAGACTGATGGATAACGGTGTCTCAATTGACTGCAAATCTGCATTTGCCATAATTCATGATGACTTGGAATACAGGAAAGTCTGTGCAGGATGGGTTCCCAAACAGCTTACTGATCTGCACAAGCAACAGTGTATGAAGGTTGTGACCCAGTTCCTGAGACAGTATGAAGAAGATCCGAGTATTCTGGAGAGAACTGTCACCGTCGACGAGACATGGCTAATCACTGTGACCCGGAGAGCAAAAGAAAAAGCATGATAAAGTAAAGGAAGCAGTGATCACCTGGCTTCGGAAGCAACCCAAAAACTTCTTATCTGCAGGAATTCAGAAGCTAATTAAATGATACAACAAATGGGTTGTCTTGCATGGGGGCTATATGGAAAAGTGATATGTTCAATTGTTCACAGTTACTTCTATTAAAACCATTAAATGTATTTTGCCTTTACTTTTTGATTTACCCTCATATTAGATATATTTGTAAAGATATGTGCTCTAAAGCTTCACTTTTTAGTTTTTCATTAAATAATATAATATTCAGAAAAACTGATAAATATTTAGAGATAAATATCTATATAAAGTTATTTTAGAATGAAAGAAAAAATTTAAAATGGAGCTATGATGAGCTGGGTGGATCAGGAGTAGAAACTTAATATTGCCTCCGTGAGCACTACTGATGTTCTGAAACATCAGTATACTTGGGGGCAGATTCTATAAATGGTGTCACAAAGATGTCAAGATTGTGTAGACATGTCCACTTGCTCTGAACCTTTTGAGAATTAAGTTTAGTATGCTAGTTATATTTGCTTGAGTAATGCATTATTAAACATCTTTTTCTATTATTATCAAAGAGGAGTCCTCTTTACCCCCCAAATAGAAGGTTTAGTATGCAATATATATTTTTTTTCATGTGCTTTGCTTATGCAATGCATTATTAAACATCTTTTGACCTTAATATCAAACTGGAATCCTCTATACCCCCTAAAATAGAAGCCCTCCTCACCTATATGTGGATGCCTCTGACACGCCTAAGTGATGTCTAAATTGTGTCCACCTAACTCGTGCCTACCTAGCACCCAACTTATGCTCAAAAGTAGACTTGCTTTTGCAACACCTACATTTTAGGTGTTAGGTAGATGCATTAGGATGCTGAGCGGCATGCAATTCTGTAAATGGATGTCTAAATTGAAGCCACACCCATGCCTATACCATTAGGCGCAGCTTTTTCTGATGGGCATCCACAAAATTGTGGATGCCTATTGTATGAATCGTGTCCAGCCTTTGGACGTCTAACTTTCAATGATTGCTTGTTAAAGTCATTAATTGGATGCCTAAGTCAATGGACATTGATGGACATACATTTTAGGCATTAGGTAGATGTTGTAGGATGCTGAGTGGCATGCAATTCATGTACATTTTAGGCATTAGGTAGATACATTAGGACGCTGAGCAGCATTCAATTCTGTAAATGGATGTCTAAATTGAAGCCACACCCATTAGGTGCAGCTTTTTCTAATGGGCATCCACAAAATTGTGGATGCCTATTTTGTGAATTGTGTCCAGCCTTTGGACATCTAACTTTCAATTATTGCTTGTTAAAGTCATTAATTGGGCTTATTATCCACTTTATTTGGATACCTAAGTCGATGGATGTCCACAATGTGGACGCCTAAAGTTAGACATCTTTTACATAATCTGCCCCTAAAAGTGCAATGAGAAAAATAAGAAAACCAAGAAAGAACAGAGCCCTGAAATCCAAGTGAGGACAGCGTATCAAGGAGTAGGATGTGGTCGACAATGTCAAAAGCAGTAAATAGATCAAAAAGGATGAGGATAGAATACAGACTTTGGATATGGTCAGAAACATGTCACTAGAGGCTTTAGCAAGGGCAGTTTCCATTGAATGCAGAGAGTGAAGGCCTGTTTAAAGTGAGTCAAGAATACTTTGAGATGAAAGAAAATCAAGACAATGGCAGTGAACAGCACATTCAAGTAGCTTGGATAAGAAAGGGAGGAGGGAGATGGGGTGATAGCTAGAAAGGCAGGAATGGTCTAGTGACAGTTTTTTGAGGAATGGTGTAACTACAGCGTGTTTGAAGACATCAGGAACAGTTACAATGGGAAATGAAATTTTGAGGACATGAGTGGTGTAACTACAGCATGTTTGAAGACAGGAACACTTGTAGTGGAAAGTGAAAGTCTGACTCAAAGTGCCCTCACTTCCAATCACCCCTTCACTTTTTCCCCAGTCTATGGCTGAGTACAGGAGGGGCCTAAGGCTCCTGGGCCTATCCTGGTTGGTCCAGGCACCTCAGGCCCCACCTGTGGGCGGGGTTTGAGCTGCCTGGGCCAATCCAGCCCCATTCCTGAACTGGTTGGCATGTCGGACGGGCGGGCTTGGCACCCGTCTGTCCACCCAACAATTTCAAGGTATGGGGGGTAGGATTGGGGGTGGGGGAGTCATGGGGTCTGTGGGGTATCACGGGTCAGTGGGGGGGCGATTGAAGGGTTCAAGGGGGGCTGGTCGTGGGGGGTTGCGTCGAGGGCAGGAGGGCCTGGGATCCCTCTTGCCCATATTTTAGTGGGGGGTGGGGGTTAGGGGGTGTCACCAGGCCAGGAGGGCTTGGGCTCCTTCCTGGCCAGATCGTGTGGGGGGGAGGGTGGTTGGAAATCGCTGGGACAGGAGGGCTTGGGCTCCTTCCTGGCCCCATCAGACTCGGCAGGGGGGAGGGGTTTGGGGATCGCAGGGCAGGAGGGTTTGGGCTCCCTTCTGCCCCGATAGTGTTGGGGAGGTCGGGGGTGCCACGGAGCAAGAGGGCTTGGGCTCCCTCTTGCCCCGATAGTGTCGGGGAGGTCGGGATGCCGTGGGGCAGGAGGGCTTGGGCTCCCTGCTGCTCTGATGTCATCGGGAGGGGGGGGGTTGGATTCTGTAACCGGTATTGTTTTTCACAGACACTGGTTACAGAATCCAGCTTTGAGGTGAAGGACTGGCTCCTCCTTCGCCTAAAAGCCCTTGTTTTGGACGTTTGGGGCTTAGGCTTTTTTTAGGTTGATTATATGGTATAAGTTTAGACGTAGTGGTGGTCTGGGTGTTTAAACAGCTGAACGTAGAGGCAGGACATTATTTTTTTTTAAAAAAACCTTCTTTAGACGTTTTTTTTTATAATGGACATTTTCCCTGCTTCTACTTTCAACGTTTAAGGCCTTAGGCCAAAAGGGGATTTAGACGTTTTTTTTTATTATGCCCCTCCATGTAACCTTTGTTCAAATTTTCACTGACCACATTTTTGACTCAAAACAATTTTTCGAAATGGAGTCCTGAATTCCAGGTACTTTTTTATAATATCTGTATAAACATAGAGTGTAAAACTAAAAATATGGCAAAACAATATGTTTTCTCTTCTTTCTATCCTTAAATTACTATCCTATTATAAGTATTACAGTCAGAAAAATCCTGGCACTTATTCAAGTTTAAGAAATATTTACTAAATATTAACAGCAGATCTTGTTTATATATTTAATATAAAACAATCTTGAATTGTTTGCATGCAAAACTTCTTTAATGAAGAAATATATGCATTTAACTTGCCTGACAGCCAGACTATTCAAGAAGGCTTTACTGTACCCTGCCCTAATCCTTCATTGAAAGATTTATTTCAGCTACATAGTTCCAAGCAACAAACTGATGGAAAGGATTTGCCTAAGCTTGAATATATTTCATTCAATATCCTGAAGATACTGTTAGTTTGGTTGAATATTTTTCTTGAATAAATGTGGGCCATGTGGGCATGGTCCTGCCTGACAAGATAAACCCAGACCTGGTCCAGAACCCTTGCAAAGTCTAAGCCAGGCAGAAATTTAGGGGGGGGGGGAGATGAGGAGGTAAATATTGGGTTATTTTTGAGGTGTGAGGGCTGTGTGAGCACTAGTGTGCTTGGGGGAGGGATGCTTGCATCAGAGAGTGATAATTGTAAGGGAACAAGGGGGTTCAGTTTTATATAACTTGATTGATTCACCAATTGCTCCAATGGTAGTTGTCTCCTTTGTAAGCTGTTCATGTATTTTGTAGCAGGTTCCCAAATGCTGCAATTGAGCTAAAAAAAACCTTTGTCAGATATTGCCTTTCTGGATCAGAAGGCTTTGGATGTAGTGCATGCATGGGTGAATGCCAGGGGAAGAGAGCTGGTAGATGACATAGGGCAGGCATATTTTACCACTAGCAGCAGCCCACGGTAATGGAATCTGGGAAAAAAAGCAGGAAAACCAATGGTGTTGCACTGCAATCATAACATAACATAACAAAACAATTCCTTTGTATAGTGCAATACCTTCCAGTTCTATGTGGCTCACAATTCAAAGAAACTGAACAAATTCAGGGACGTACAAATCTTATTCTTACAAAAATGTATCAAATAAGTCAGTTTTCAACAGTTTCCTTTAATGATGATAAGATGTAGTAGCAGTAACAACTAAATGACTAACCCCCTCCTTTACAAAGCCACACTAGCATTTTTAGTGCCGGCTGCCGCGGTAACAGCTCCGATGCTCATAGAATTCCTATGAGCGTCCGAGCTGTTACCGCCATGGCTGGCACTAAAAATGCTAAATTGGCTTTGTAAAGAAGGGGGTAAAGCCCTTAACTCTTATTGATGCTTGGAATGAAAGTAATCTATTCAAGTATTTTTTTCTACTGGGAGTCCTTGACTGGAGGAAAGGCAAAAAAATGTGAGGGAACGTTGAGAACGCATTGAGTTGGCAAATATAAAATGATCCACCAAGTAATCTGCTGTGAGACCATGTAGCATCTTGTAACATAATAATCCAAATTTAACTGTCACTCTAGCTTCAATTGGAAGCCAGTGCAACCTTCGATAATAAGATGTCACATGAGCTGACTTTTTAAAGTTGAAAATTAATCTTACGTCAGTATTTTGAATCATTTGCAATCTATAAAGATTTTTTGGGGAGACCTGCATAATAAATGTTGTTACAGTAATCCAAAGTACTGAGAATCAGAGATTGTACTAATAATCTAAAGGAGGAAGTATCAAAATATGATCTAATAGTTCGTAATTCCCACAACGTGTGGAAACTTTTTTGAACCAAGTAGTTGGTGTGAGCTTTTATTGACAGATCTTGATCTAAGATGATCCGTAATACTGTATATCTAAAAAATGTCTTGTTTCCCCATTTTACCGTGTCAGCTATTTTTTCTTATATTTGCATCTTTGCTTTCCTGTTTTTCTGTGCATGAAGCAATTTTACAAAGTGTCTCTGAACTTTAGTGTATCTGTCCCTCTATTGTAATTATTGCTAGTTTTTCAGAAACACTGTTCATAGGCAACTTCATATGTTAATGCAATAAATTATGCTACCTACACAAGTGCCAAGAGAAAAAAAAATTAACAAAGATGTTAGACTATAACTGGTAACAAAGATAAATCTCTTAAAAAAATTACTCATGATTACTCCTTGACAGTGATGCACGATGCATCATTTTCCTGGCCTTGTCTTTATTGCAAGTCTTATACTTTTTGACTGCTAATCATTTTTTGCTTACTTTTTTAACCACCTCTTCTGAAGATCATACTGCTCTCTTTTCTCTCTTAATTTATTTACTTTCCTAACATACTATACAATCATACTTCCCTTATGCAGGGTATTTCTTTCTTTTTTTTTAATCAAAGGTCAACTAGGATGTCAGGGCAAAAAGATGCTAATTTTCAAAAAAGAAAGACATCCCAAAATGGCATAAATCAACATTTGGACATTTTTCTTGACAAAATGTTCAAGTGCCAATTTTCGAAGTTTACTTTTTGGACATCTTGCTAGGCTTCTTAGCCGCTGTACAACCAAAATTTGAGGGGGGGTGTTAGAGGTGTGTTATGGTTGGGCTTTTGGTGTACTTAGCACTTGGATGTCTTGCAGTGATAAACATTTCTCAAGACGTCCACTATGGCAGTGATTCCCAACCCTGTCCTGGAGGACCACCAGGCCAATAGGGTTTTCAGGCTAGCCCTAATGAATATGCATGAGAGAGATTTGCATATGATGGAAGTGATAGGCATGCAAATTTGCTTCATGCATATTCATTAGGGCTAGCCTGAAAACCCAATTGGCCTGGTGTTCCTCCAGGACAGGGTTGGGAACCACTGCACTATGGAACATAGATGTCTGGCACTAGACCAGTTTTAAAAGCATCCAAAAAAGTGCCAACAAGGTACCCAAACTGACCAGATGACCACTGGAGGGCTTAAATAATAATCCTCCACACTCCCTCAGTGGTCACTGACCCCCTTCCCAGTCCACAAAGATCTGAATGAAACAGTACATGCTTCCTGGTATGGGAAAGTCTAGTAAATCTGCACACTGGTGTCTTAAGTAGCCTGATGGGTGGGCTAGTGAACCATGGAGAGGATGACCCAGGCCCATAAGTCACTCTAACCACTACATTTATGGTGGAAAGTGTGAGGACACCAAAACCCTACTATATTGCCATATAGGTGCCACCTGTAGTGATAAGGGCTATTGGGGTGTTAGACAGGTGGGTATAGTAGGTTTTTAAGGAGTTTTTGAGGGATAAGGGGGTTAAGGTGAGATGTATGTCTTACACCCTTTCTGTGAAGTTCAAAGCCATGCCCTCTAAAATGCCACACTGCTCTGTTGGCATGTCTGTTTGGCAAGTCCATTACAATGCTGGCCCCTCCCATATCCAAACTGTCTGGATTTGAACATTTTGATTTTGGTTGTTTTTGTGGTTGAAAATGGCTAAAAAAGTTAGACATCCGAAAGTTGAACATCTTGACTGCCAAGATGTTCAAATAGGTCATTTTCTAAAATAAAAATTTGGACATCTAGCAGTTTTGAAAATTGATGTTTCCTGGTCCCCACATTTGGGCGTTCCAGGAAACATCCACCACTTAGATGTCGTATTGAAAATGGCCCTTCACATATTCTTATAAAAATAATATAGTAGGGGTAAACTGGCAGAAATCATGGCTAGACTAAGGGCCTCTTCTATCAAACTGCACTAGCAGTTTGTAGCATGGTGAGCCATGCTGAATGGCCCACGCTGCTCCCAACGCTCATAGAGTTCCTATGAGCTTCGAGAGCAGTGCGGGCCATTCAGAGCGGCTCTCTGCGCTAAAAACTGCTAGCGCTGTTTGATAGAAGAGGCCCAAAATGTTTGTTGGCAAAGTATAAATGCATGTGTGTATTTTATATACTATGGGGGAAATTCCATAACTGGGTGTATCCTTTAAGATGCACCAATAGTACGCAAAAGAGCACATTCTATAATGACACCTGGCTGCCCAAGTTCTGTTATAAAATATTGACATAACCTGGTATAAGTGTGTCTAACATAGATCTCATGTATCAGCAGGTGCCAAAATGTGGCAAGGGCATTCCTTCACAGCTGTAGTAGAAGGAATGCTGTGTATGGTGTGTGTGTGTGTGTGTATTAAGTCCTTTTCTCCTGAAGAAATGGAATGGAGTGAAACAAGGCTCTTGTAGAGGAAGGGATTTGTTTTGAATTTTTTTGGCTTCTTGCCAGAAGTACAGATGGAAGCTGCACATGAGCCTCGAGACTGAGTGATTTGTTTAAGAAGGAGATGTGTGCCCTCAGTGGTTTGAAGCCTTCCAGGGATCTGTGAACTTTGAATTTGTTTGTTTAAAGAGAGATGCTGGAGATTTGCAACTGTGAACTATGATGAAGAGGAGATAATGTCAGTGTTTGTAGATCTGCTGTGTGAAAACTTTGTTTCTGTTGAGGTCCCGGGACTGAGCAGTTAAGTACTTGGCTTGTCTGTGTGTTTGCTTTATTAAGTGTTTGTTCTTTGTATTACCACACCCTTAGACACTGGGGAGTTTAGTGCTTTTGGTTTTATTTTGTCTCTACAGCTAGCAATACCTTAGGTTGTTTTTCTCCCATGGGTGAAGTTTTTTCCTGGGTAAGTGCTGGCTGTAAGAGGAGCCAATGATTATAGCAGGTCAGCTGTATAGCTGAATACAGAGGCTCTGGTGTTCCTGGCCGGACCTGTAGCTCTGAGGCTCATTTTGGATAAAAGGATTGTTTAACTTAGATGAAGTCTACTCTCCCGAGTTTCTAAGTTATTTTGTCAGAGTAGGTATTTGAAATGTATGCCAGCATTTTGCTAATGAGACGCCTAGGGCCACCTAACCTCTTCTAAAGCCACTTCTGGGTGAAACCACAACCACACCTAGACTTGAGTGAGCTTAAGGGGCCCTACAAACCTCTTTAGGCTCACAAAAGCACCTACAATGTAGACAGCCTGCCTTGGAGTAGTTATTTTTTTAAAATGTGTGTCCCAATTGGCTGGTTAGACAACGGTAGGATGCCTACCACCACCTACAATCGGGACATTGTTTATAGAATTTTCCCCTTAGACCTGTGATTTTCCACTTTTTTCATTCTATATAAAAAATACAGAATGAAAAATATGGAAAATCGCTGGACTAAGTGTATGGTCCTCAATGGAGACTGCCCAAGCTTTGTTGGTTGAGCTGAGAACTTTTCAGTGGTCCTTCGTATGTGCTATGTAATTTATGATCATATTGTATTTACAGAATTAGGCTCATGTGAAATTTTGGCATTTATTTTCATTGGTATATATATATATGCACATGAATCTTGATATTCTAATCATTCACATGCACATTTGATGTAGTATACATGTTAGCATCTTATTATAAAATTGACTCCCTAACTTTTATTTATGATATAGTTGTCAATAAATAGTTGTAATTTATGTAAGCATTGGTTCTTTTTTATCATGGAGGACTTCTGTATCTGTAAATATTCATTGCCTGGAGCAACTTGGCCCCAATCTATTAGTATAAAAGATTTTGACTGTTTGATACATCCATACAAGACCTCTGCTAATATTGAATCTGATGTCGTGAGTGAAGAAGATACTGAGATATTTTTGAATTTAGCCACAGTATTGCTATCTTACTTAAGCAGCATTCTAGAAGTAGTCATATGTGTATGCAATTTATTTTGAAGTACTTTGGTGTAGAGTGTTATATAAATGCTAACATAAAAATGGATACATAGATAAGACCTCAAGAGGCCCATGCAGTGATGTTTTTGTAACTCTTATAGTCATCATAACATTTTTCTGAAAAAAAAAATATTTCTGAATTCTTTCTTTGAAAAACAGTGGCATCGTTTGCTGTTGGTTGTAGCTTGTTGCCTTGATATAATGATCAGAATGTATTATTCAAAAGGTCTGATGTTCAAAGTATTTATGTATCTTACTTTTAAGCTGCAAACCTTTAGAGCTATGCTCATAAATTGACCTCTCTGAACATTTACAAGGGCTGAGTGTAGAACATTATACTCAAAATATCACAAAACTCTTAAATTCAGAAGCATAAAAGGAGGATGGAAACAGATGGAGAATGCTTTTCAGCAAAGTCTAATAAATTAGGGGATCAATAGTCAAAAATGGCTGAGCTCCTACATTTATGCTTCTAAATGTGTGCTCTATTTTCAACCAAATTTATGAGCATAAGTTTTCAGCAGAAAATTCATCTTAATCTAGGAGCTCTAAAGTTTCTACCCAAATATTAAGCTGGAGGCAATCAGGCCCAGGTTCTATAAACAGTGTCATGATAGGCAGCCACCCACAAAAGCAGTGCAAATCGTGGATCAATCACGTGATGGTGCCATATATAGAATTACAACTAGATCACAGCTAGGCACTGGAAATATAGGCCAGGGTTTTCAAGGCCTACATTTCCAACACCTATATGTGATGAAAATCTCAACTACAGAGGAACCTACTGATGCCTAAACGTACTTCTGGTGTTAACCATGTCTATTTTACCCCTAGGCACCAAAAGGCACCTCCGCAGTCATGGTTCTGCTGCCATTTGTGTAGGTATCATCTTTTTTAAAGACATTTTAATTGCTTTTAAACAATGCAATCAATTATCACGTTGATTAAAGGCAATTAAATCAATTAAAACCAGTGACAGGGTGTCTGACACCTAGTTAGCAGCAAAAACAAAAACCTTATTTGTGAAAGACTATCAGAATAAGATGCGACAGTTGACTACAAAATAGAATTATATTTACTGTTTTTTTATTTTTTTTTTCTTTTTAAATTGTTAAGGAGAATTTCAGTAGAGGGAACTGACTAAAAATGGTAGTATACACCGCAGAACATACGTGCAGCACACCCTCTGGTCAAAAAGCACAGGTCCGCCACTACATCACCATTCTCTATATCTAGTAAATCTATGTTGTCTGTTCAAGGTCAGGCACTGTGGAATGCCTTATCATTGTCATTACGTCAATTGACTGTGCTTTGGCAATTCAGAAAAGGAGTAAAAACTGTGTTTGAGCATGCTTTTTGGTGCAAGTCATGTGATAGTATGAGGATATAAAGTTTTTTCCTCTTCAGGTCGAGGGTTGTATTGTTATTGAATTGTTTTTTGGGGTGCATGTTATGTGACAGCATATGGATATGCAGGTTCTTTTAATTTTGTTTTCATTGCATTTTATTTTTTGTTATTATTGCATTTTTGTTTGTCATTTGGACTGATTTTGTATGTGTGCATTGTTCCCCGCCTAGATTTGTAGATAGGCGGGTTATAAATAATTTTAAATAAATAGTTAGTGGCACCATTTATAGAATTTGAGGCTCAGTGCTTTTGTAAGCATTCACTATTTTGGGCTAACTTAACTCTGGATATTCAATGCTGAGCCATGTCCAATAGAGTTGTCCAGAAAACCTAAAGTTGAAGAAACTTTACTAATTTAAGTTTTTCCAGTGCATTTGTATGTGTTTGATCACAAAATATGCTTTGCTTAATATTTTAGGACCATCCTGAAGTCGCTCAAAGCCAATAAATATAAGCACCACCAAAATCTGTTTTTTCCTTAAATTGGCTGATAATTTTGTACTATATAGGTGATAATATTCTTACTATGCTATGGACATAGATTAAGTGCCTGTTTTACAAAGCTGCGCTAGCGGCTGCCGCGCAGCAACAGCCCCAAAGCCCTTTAAATCTCTATGGGCTTTGGGGCCATTACCGCACTGCAGCCGCTAGCGTGGCTTTGTAAAACAGGCCCTAAATGTGTAAATATAAGTAAATTTGATAGTAGACATATGTGAAAGAATTTATGGGTTACAATGTCATATAGAAATCAAACAGAAATTCATAGAACAACAGAATGTTTCACTGTCACATGGCTGATTGGACTTGTTTAGCAAATATGACATCAGAAGTTGATCTGCTGCCTGAGAAATCCTTGTGAGCATTCCCACCTTTACTAAAACATCAGATAGTTCTTATTCTAGGCATGCTCTGAGCTTGCAAAGTGTGTCCCGATTTTAGGCAGCTGTAGGTGTCCTACAGCTGTCTAATCAGCTAATCGGGATGCACGTTAAAAAAAAAAAAAAAAAATGCTCTCCAGGCAGGCCACCTATATTGAAGGCGCCTCTGGGAGCCTAGGGAGGCCCGCAAGACCGCCTCAGCTTGCCTAAGGGCCTTAGGCAAACCTAAGCGGCCCTATGCATCTCCCTAGTAGAGGAAGAGATGCTTACAATGTAGGCCAGCAAAATGCTGGCCTACATTGTAAGTAGACGCGGCCGCTATACTTATCGCGGCAAGGGATCTCTCTGCAATAGTGGCCGCGGCCGCCTGTCCAATCGCTGGCAGGAGGGTGGACCAAACAGGCCTTAGGCATAGTGGGTCCACCCATCCCCACTAACCCCAAGGCCTAATTGGCCCAGGCACCTAGAGCCTGGGCAAATCAAGCCTTATGCTTAGTGGGGATGGGCAGACCCGATAATCCTGAGGCCTGATTGGTCCAGGCTCCTAGAGCCTGGGCCAATCAGGCCTTAGACTTAGCGGGGATGGGCCGGGAAGGGGCAGGCCCGCCTCATTTCGACGAGGCGGGCCTGCCGGCTGGACGGCACTAAGATCCGTCCATTCGGCCAATTTAGAGGTTAGTTGGGGGTAGGTTAGTGGGGTCATTGGGAGGGTGGTAGCATGGGGGGGTTGTTATTGGGAGGGGTCTGGAAGGGGTGCGGCTTTCCGGCAGGAGGGGTTGGATACCCTCCTGCCATCGATCGGGAGTTTTGGGGGGGGCACCCTCCTGCCGGTGATCAACAGTTCTGGGGGGGAAGGCGTTCCAGCAGGAAGAGTAGGGCACCCTCCTGCCAGCGATCAGGAGTGTCGGGGGTAGGCGGCCTTCTGGCAGGAGGGGTTCAGCACCCTCCTGTCAGCGATTGGACAGGCGGCCTCTATACTTAAAGCGGTAGGGAGATCCCTTGCTGAGATAAGTGTAACGGCCGTATCTACTCTAATCCGATTCTCTAACCGTCATCTTTAACATGAACGCCGGTTACAGAATTGAGGTTAGTATAGGCCTGATTTTGTATAGGACACCCCTCCCGGGCATCCTATACAGAATCAGGGCCCTAGCACCAGCACCTATATAAACCCAATATTGGATAAGTGTAAGTTCACTTTTATTCAAAGCAGTGTTTGAATTTTGCTGTCATATGGCAAAAGATTAGAGAAACTGGGCCTCTTCTCCCTTGAACAGAGGATATTGAGAGGGGACATAATCGAAACATTCAAGATACTGAAGGGAATAGACTTAGTAGATAAGGACAGGTTGTTCACCCTCTCCAAGGTAGGGAGAACAAGAGGGCATTCTCTAAAATTGAAAGGGGATAGATTCCGTACGAATGTAAGGAAGTTCTTCTTCACCCAGAGAGTGGTAGAAAACTGGAACGCTCTTCTGGAGTCTGTTATAAGGGAAAACACTTTCCAGGGATTCAAGACAAAATTAGACAAGTTTCTGCTGAACCGAAACGTACACAGGTAGGGCTAGTTTCTGATAAGGCACTGGTCTTTGACCAGAGGGCCACCGCGTGAGCTGACTGCTGGGCACGATGGACCACTAGTCTGCCCAGCAGTGGTAATTCTTATGTTCTTATGTTTAATCATCTAAATACAGTAGCACGTTTCAATAGTAACTAAGCATGTCAACTAGAAGTGGAAAAACCTATGAAGCTGGTTTATCAAGTTCATAATCTGAGAAATCCTCAAGGCCAGTTACCAGAGCAGTGAGTGAATTTTGGCTCATTGGACATTCATCATCTTTGATTATAGGGTCTAAATTGCCTATCTGTAGACAAAGCATGAAGTATTTTTTTTATATCTCTGCCATGATCAGGAAAATTACACACACAGTCACTGTATTTTGGCAAATGGCCCGCATCAAGACAAAGACCGGGCAGAACGCTATGATGGATGTTATGGATCTCTGGCATGAATGGAGTAGTCTTTTAAAAAATAAAGGATGTGAAAGTGATCTAAGAGGAAACTTTATTATAAAACTGGACACACTTTTTGATATTGCTGCTCCAGATGCTATTGGAACTACTGTATAATGAGTTCTTCACTGCTTTTAAATGAAAACAAGAAAGATGACGTGGACTTCTACCTTGAGAAAAGAAATAAAAGACAGGCAACCATGTCTGGACATGACATGAGATTTTCAACAAAAGCACTGATGCAAACTTTTAGACGAGAAAATGAAAAGCGAAAGATTGAAAAAGAAAAGGCAAGGCAATGTTAAAGTATGTGACAGTGGTGAGATGGATATTGAAGCAGCAAGTACTGAACAAAGTGACATGGAGATTGACAACTTCATACCTAGAGAAAAGACTAAGGCAGCCAACTTCATAACAATTCAACTTCCATGGAAAATAATGCAGTTTGATGAAATAACTGCTGCAGCTGACAGATTGAAACTATCAGAAAATCAGACCACTCTCATTGAATCAGCAGTCATTAAGTCTGGCAATGTTGACCTCAGCGACTTTGACTTCTCATGACCAACTTCATGCCACAGCAGAATGGCTAACAGACAAAAAATTGCTGAAGGTATTATTGTTGCTATACGAGAGAATCCTCCATGCTATTCTGCCCTTCACTGGGATGGTAAAGTGATTAAAAATCATCTTCGAGAGTCTCATGAATTACTTGCTGTGCTTGTATCTGGTGCTCCAGAATACACAGAAGATGTATCTTATGAGTTACTTCAGCTATGGCAATGCAATGAAAACAAAATTAAAAGAACCTGCATATCCATATGCTGTCACATAACATTCACAATAGATCTACCAGGAGGATTGTTTAAATTTTTATGAATTTTAGGGACAGAGTAGATATTAGGTGTGTTTGGGTACTTTTCAAGTAAGAACTGGTACTCTTTTTTGGTTAACATGCTTTTTTCATAGTGTAGAGTAACCCAATCGAAAATTTATTTAATCAATGGGCCTACTGGATCCATAGGGATGGAGCAATAAGCTGTAGTATCAGAAAGTTGACAAGTAGCTTCTTTTAGATAACATTCTCTATCTAAAATAACTGTAGCCCCTCCTTTATCTGTTCTTAATATCATAATATCTTGTCTTTCTTTTAATTGCATAAGGGTTGACCAAGAAAGAGTACCAGTTCTTATTTGAAAAGTACCGAAACACACCTAATATCTACTTTGTCCCCAAAATTCATAAAAATTTAAACAATCCTCCTGGTAGACCTATTGTGAATACAAGGGGATCCTTGTTAGAACCACTGTCAAAATTTGTGGATGTTTTTTAGCAAAAGAAGTAAAAAAGATTCCTTCCTATTTGAAGGACTCTTCTCATCTCGTGAGAATATTTTCACAGAAAATCAGTATGAACCCTCAAACCTTTTTAGTGACATTGGACGTTGTTTCACTATATACAAAAATTCCACAGGAAGGAGCCTTAGCTATTATTAAGGACACTCTTAAAATGAGAGAAGGAGAACAAAGAATCAGTACGGAGTTTTGGATACATCTAGCACAATGGGTGAATGAGAGAAATTATTTTGAATTTGAAGGGATATATTACCAGCAAATACAAGGGGTAGCAATGGGGGCTACGCTAGCCTCATCGGTGGCTACCTTATATATAGGACAGTTTGAAGATAGGGAGATATATCAGTCAAGATACTTCCAATTTATCACTCCATGGAAGAGGTTCCTCGATGACATTTTCTTCCTATGGGAGGGTCTGAATGTGATCCTTGTGATTTTTTGAGTTGGATTAATACAATAGATCCCCATCTACAGTTTATTCCTTCCTATAACTCAGAAAGAATATAATTTTTAGATTTAACAATAATCAAGGAAGTATTCCGTTTAAAAACTAAGCTATTTAGGATACAAAAACATTTAAGGTCAGTTAACTTGTGATTCCATCCTTTATTTCAACAAAGTTTTAAGAATAGCGTTCACCAGAGAAAGAAAATTAAAAGATATTTTAAGTCCCATGATGATAACTCAGCAGCAACCGATAACTGACAATTTGTTAACCAAAGGATTTCTCAAATGCGGGAAATGTACTTTCTGTGAAGTCACAGTATCTATGAGAGAATTCACCAAGCCTGCCAACGGCAAGAAGTGCACCATTCGGCAATTTTTGACATGCAATACAGATCATATTATTTAAGTTATAATTTGTCCCTGTTCGAAATCGTACATCGGCATGTCAACCCGACCGTTCAGGGTCAGGCTCTCCGAACATAAATCTAATTTAAAACATAAAAAATTGACAGCCCCTATAGTGGAACACTGTGTTCAGTGGAATCACAAGTTCACTGACCTTAAATGTTTTTGTATCGATAAAGTTGAGTCTCAGTTGAGAGGAGGTGATAAACAGAAGCAATTGCAACAAAAAGAATGCCGGTGGATTTTCTTTTTAAACACAGTGAAACCAGCAGGTCTCAACAGTGCCATAGATTGGTATGCCTTCTTCTGAAAATAAAATACAGTGGTAACTTGGATTACGAGCATAATCCGTTCCAGGAGCATGCTCGTAATCCAAAATGCTCGTTTATCAAAGCGAGTTTCCCCATAGGAAATAATGGAAACTCGCTTTGATGCGTTTCCCCCCCCCCCGAGAACCGGCATTGCTCCCCTCGAAGGCCCCCCACGCGATCAGGCACCCTCCCCCTGCAATCCGGCACCCCCTGCCTAGAATCGGTACCCCCCCCGACACGATTGGGCACCCCCCCGCCATGATCCGACACCCCCCCGACACGATTGGGCACCCCCCCGCCATGATCCGACACCCCCCCGACACGATTGGGCACCCCCCCCCCGACACGATCCGACATCCCCCCCGACACAATTGGGCACCCCCTGCCGCTTCTTACCCTCATCTGGGCACTCTTGAAAATCGGCCTCCTCCTCTGCTGGGCCTTGAGCATCTGAGCATGCTCAAGGCCCAGCAGAGGAGAAGGCCGATTTTCAAGAGTGCCCAGATGAGGGTAAGAAGTGGCAGGGAGTGCCCAATTGTGTCGGGGGGGGTCGGATCATAGTGGGGGGGTGCCCAATCGTGTCGGGGGGGTCGGATAGTGGAGGGGGGTGCCCAATCGTGTCGGGGGGGGGTCGGATCATGGCGGGGGGGTGCCGTTTCGAGGCAGGGGGGTGCCGGATTGCAGGGGGGTGTCGGATCACGGGGGGGTGCTCGTAAATCGAGCCATGCTCGGTTTCCGAGGCACCGATTTTGCAAATGTTTTGCTCATCTTGCAAAACACTCGCAAACCGGTGCACTCGTAAACCGAGGTACCACTGTAACTGTAAATGTTTCTATAATTAAAATTGATTCAGAATTAACTTTTCAATTTTTTGTGGGAGGAGTTTTAGAATCGGAGGAAGGTCAAGCAATGACGTCATTATTTTCTGCTTATTAAGAGCATGCACGTATTCGGCAGTTTAGCCGGCACCATTTTTTGATTTGCTAAGTGCGGATCTAGCTGTTCACAGTGAGTACTGATAAATAGTTTATAGATAGTTTTACTTGTCTGGGAGGGCGAGAGTAGTATTAAATACTGAATGATTGTAATTTTTCTTACAGCCTGAACTTACCGACCTCTAAGGAAGCTTAACCGGTGAAACGGGTCCCGTCGGGCCAGGCGTTATCACTAAACATATAGCGACTTGGTAAAGATAAGTGTCGTTAGTTACATATTTGCATTTAATAAGTATGCATAGAATATAGATCATTCAAGGGATAAAATAAATATGCAAACCCAATGAAAGACACACTGTATACCTGCTATCAGCTGTTACAATAACAATATTGAGCAGTGCAGGTATCTGAGGTATATTCAGTAAATAATTACTCCACTTAGACTGTTCCAGTCAAGTGCAGTACAAGTTCGTGGGTCTTTGTTCATTACAATAGTGGAACTTGTCACCATTTTTTGAAGTAGTGAATCGCTTTGCTAATGAGCCTGGATAGCTTCCCTACTCATTAACCCTGCCCCCAGCAGAGCTGATTGCAAGAGCTATCCCTTTATGGGTTTTGCTATCACCTGCCTGGTGCATGCTGGTCCTTGTAGTTCTTTGCTTTTAGCATTCCCTACATTAGAATTAGGCAAGTATAATTGGGTCCCTTTTAGGTTGCCTTTCACTGAGGATAAATTCTACAGGGCAGTTTCCCTAACCTGCCTGCTTCTAGGGGTAGGTTTAGGAATAGTTTTAGAGCACTGCAGGGCTTCTTCCAGCATGACAGGACTCTCCCTGTCACAATATCTAGCTATCTATCTATATTATGATGGGGCCAGGGGTAAGCCTAGCACTGGCAACCCATCTCCCGCCCCAGGCGCAAGTATTAGCGCTCTTTGGAGGACTACTCTGGAATAAGCACAGCAGAGAAAAAGAAAAAAAAAACTTTCCACCAATAATTTCCAGTTCCAAGTTTTATTATCCAGTTCAGTTTGCACTGGTTCTAATACAGCCACACCGGCTGATGATGCTTGGAAAAGGTTTATCACAAATAAAGTTCTCCTTCTACATCAAGTCCTTGCTTCAATCAAGAAAGAAAAAAAACAAAACAAAGCATTTTTCCTTTAACCCAGGGTTTCTTCCTCACAGTTCAGATGCCATGCTTTGCACAGTTTTGGGTAGCATCCTGATTTCAAGAACTTATATACAAGAGCCCCTGTGGACCAGCTGGCCCTGGGCTTTAGCTCCACTCTTTTTAGGCTTGACACAATTATTGTATTGAGCAAGAGCCAGAGCCAGAGCCAGAGCCAGAGCTCAGTGATTTGGGACCAAACCACCTGAAATGATCAGTTGTAGTAATCCCACCCAATCACATTCAGGCTTTACTATTTTTAAAGTTCTGTATTACTACATTGCTTTTGCAGGCTCAGCTTTATTTCATCTTTCTCATTATTCCTCTCAGGGAGCACAACGTTTTGCCCTTTAGAGGCTATTAATGTTATCAGGAGCAAGTCCTAATCTTTTTTTTTTTTTTTTTTAGTGGGCCATTTCCTACTAGCCATTGGAAACACATCTTTAACACTGGTTATTCCACAGAGCAATAGACTCACAGGCTTTTAAACATTTCTATTCAATGCCTCCAGAAACATAGTTTAAGCTCTGCATGCACATTCTTCAGGATATCAAATTCTCTAGGCAATAAAATTTCAGTCTTTTAAACCACTTTCACTCTACCATCATGTTTTCTACAGGGAAATATTCTGAAGAGCTTTCACTAAAGTCCATAGGCTCTTCTCTATTTATTTATACAATCTCTTCAGAACAAACAGACATGAATTCCTCCTGACACTCTGTTTCAGGGTACTTGGGCTTCAAACCTGGTCTGTCTTGTTTCCCTTTTCTAGCTGAAAGCAACATGGTTTGGCTTCTGCCTTCAGCCTCTGTTGCTTATTCCTGCTGCTCTCCTCCCCTTTGCTTCTGCTTACTAGGGATATTAAGGCTCACCTCAGCTGTATGCTTCTCCCTGATTGGATGAACCTTCCTGAGTGCAGTGATCTGATTTGACACAGTTTTCTGCATTATGCAGTATGTGCCTTTAGAGTAAGCCAGCTTTGGTTTACCCTTTCCTGGCTTAAAAGGAATTCCTTGCTCAGACTATATGTGCCAGATTTCCTTGTCTCTGTCTAGGTTTTGGAATAGGCTTATTACCCTGGACCTGTGTTGGCATGGCTACTATTTCACCAGTCTCCAGCTTAATGCATTGCACATGTACAAAAAAAATTTAAACAGATACCATAGGGAGTCTTTTAAGAGGAATGCTTACTGTACAAAATGTTGGTAAACATTCAGAAACTGAAAGTGAAAACATTGCAATGTAAAAAAATAATAAAAACATACATATACAAATAAAAATATCAAGTGAGATAAAAAAATATTTCACTTAGGACTCCTTTTACGAAGCTGCGTTAGGGCATTAACGCATGGAATAGTGCGTGCTACATTGCCGTGCGCGCTAGACGCTAACACCAGCATTGAGCTCTGTAGCACGCGGTATAGTGTACGGTAATATCCTGCGTGCGCTAAAAATGCTAGCACACCTTAGTAAAAGGAGCCCTTAGACTCATTATAAAGTAATTCAAATATTTTATAAAAATAAAAGAATAAAAATGAATTTGAAATAAAAACTATGCTATAAAGATGTTATACAGAATTATAAAGGTGAATACTGTCATGTCAAGAAGATAGCAAACACAAGATCCATATGACAATAATTACAACCCTCCCCCCCCAATTATTACAGCATATAAGTGTGTTGAGTGTATAACACTTGCTACAGAAAGCATTCCTCATATAAAACTGCCCTATGATGTCTATTTATATTTTATATATGTTTTAATAATGTTATAGGTTTCAACATTTTTGAACATAAATGAGCAATATATATAATGACATAATTATTTTTTGCCTATTTGTATGTTTAGACCCCTGACACTGTGTCAGGTCTCTAACACCCCCCCCCCTCCTTTTTGACTAAGCCCACTGCACTCTGCTCTCTATTACTTCTCATTTGGTTGCTAACTCCTTCCGTTGTGCCTGTTCTGCTGACTCATCTCCTCTAGTCCTATGGTGATGAGTATAGATTTCCTGACAACCTTTCTGCTTGCATTGAGTTGTTTCTATTTACATTGAGTTGTAATAGCAGAAATATTCATACTGTAAACAGTAAAATTCATGTGAATTTCTAAATACTGATAGAACACATCCTACAACTAATTGTTATCAAGAACTGGCATGGAGGGAATAGGATAAAGGTGTAAAACTGTAATATAACTTATTTACCTGAAAAGCTCATTCACTTCAAGCCCCAACCAATCGGGTTTGAAGACCTACTATATAAAGACAAAACTGCAGACCTTACAGCATACCCTGAAGAAAGTCACAACATGATGGCTGAAATGTCAGTTTCTACCTGACAAGATGCAGCGAGACCAATAATCCTGCAACAAGCATGATGCCACCTACAGAAACCCTGAGAGAACATGGGTTATTACTATTTTGCTTACCAGTTTAAAGATAAGATTAACCATAATTAAGAGATTTAACATATCAGAATTAGTGGTCTGCTTTAGAGACAGGTGTCAGGAAAGGAAATTAAACACTGATCCTCCTGGTCCAGCTCCATTTTCTCAGCTGTCACCAACCTATTGGTGTAAGTGAATGTCAAGGACATAATAATGTGACAGATTAAAAAGATAAATCAATATTTTTAACTCTCATTTTCATGGCCTTGCATATAAATGTCAAACTAACAATTTTACTTCAATAAGTTTATAAAAAATGATTTTTTTTCATGTTTTCAGTAATTACATATATATTCAAGTGGTCTAAGCTCAGTTTTGGTCACGTATTCAAATTGCATGTTTAATTGTTTGAATAACAAGCTAATTAGCACCAATAATTGGCATTTTAACAAGCAACTATTGGTGCCAATTAGAATCAATTACAAGTTACATGTATAAATTTTGGTGTGAGATCAACACAATTCAAAAAAGGAGACAGAAATGAGTGGAACATGGCTAGGTCATGGGCGGATCAGGGTGTTACTTTAATATACATGTGTACCATATATACTTGAATAAAAACCAAGATTTTGGGGCCCAAAAAATGGCCCATAAATGGGAGTCTCAGTTTATATTCAGGTCCTCAGGTCTGCATGCTCCCCTGCCCCCTACCTGAACTCCTTGTGGGCCTCCCTTAAGCCCTGGTGGTCCATCAGTGAGCCAGGACAAGAGTGATCCTTCCTGTGCCCTCTCCTAGCCAACTATTAACCACCCTGCCTCCCTCTCACCTCCTGGACCCATTGCAGGTCTCCTGCAGGTCTGTATTAAGCCCTGGTAAGCCGGTACAGGAGCAGTCTTACCGCATCCTGTCCCAGACAACTGTTAACCATCCCAACTCCCTATCACCTCTCTGACCCCTCTGCAACATACCTTTAAACCCTGGTGGTCCAAAAGTGAAGTAGGGCAGGAGCAATCTTCATTCTCTCCTGCCCCGTCCAGAGCCACACTCAGAAATGACAGCTGCTAGTTCCTGGGGCAGTCTCATGAGACTGTGAGAATTTGCAAGATTGCTGCAGGAACTCCCAGCAACCATTTCTGATTGCGGCTCTGCATGGGGAAGGAGTAACCAATATATACCACAGGGTAGTCTACATTCCATTTACACTCTAGACAAATCCACAGAGAAGGAAGACAAAGGAGATTGGCACAACCACAAACAAGTGCCCTTTCTAAGCTATCCTTAAACAAACAGTAGCTCTGCACATTGCAGTATCCTACAGAAATTTATTCTCGAGTGGGAAAAAGACTTCAAATGCTCACAGGTATTACACGTTTAGAATTAGCTTAGTGCAGTCCTCTATGCGTGAGCTATCATTAGTCTTTTAAAAAAAACGGTAATTTTATATTTTAATTTTTCTTAATAATTTTCTTAGTAATAATTATTGTCTATTAAGTGAAGTGCTTAGCTCAAAATGAAGACTGCTGGTTCCCTTTCTAAGCTCATCAGATGTTGAGCACTAGATGAACAGACAGAGCTTCCTGAAGCCCAACTGAACATCACACAAAAGCAGCCCATTAGCACCAAATGCATTTTTGCAGGCACAACAAGCTCACTCACATGTAAGGCCCCATAGAAAACCACTATAAATGTCACCTGAAATAAATTAACATCAAATAGAGAAGAACAAAGCTGAGGAAATGCAGCTAATAATGACCGCAAAGTATTATAAGAGGTAAGCATACCAGGTGACAAGCTGCTACCTTACTTCTAGCATAGCCATAGACCAGCTTATGAACCAAAAGACTCAGGATAACCACACAACTTAGAGAGAAAATATATAGCAGCCATGGACTGTACAACCAAGCCCATAGACCAGGGCTGCCCAAGTCCAGTCCTCGAGATCTACTGGCAGGTCAGGTTTTTAGGATATCCACAATGAATATTGTGATATGCAGGCTGTGCCTGCTAGGTCTGGCCCTAGAGTAAGATCCATTACTAGAGCAGACATTTCTCATTCGGGTACATTTAAAACCCATTCTGACAAGTTCCTCAACTTTCCTTCTTTGGCCAGTAGAGGGAGCCAGGGAGCTGAGCTGCAGATTTTCCCTCCCCCACACTGTCCCAGAATAACTAACAGGATATCCTCTGCACCTGAGAGTTTGGGGCGTGGTTGCAGGCTTCTAAACCTGAAGTCTGAACTATTAGAGAGGCAGAGGGAGAAACTGATGGCAGAGAAGCAGCTGCAGTTGAAGAACTGGCAGCCAAGCTCAGGGCTAAGACTCTGCAACGCCGCCAACAGCCGGAATGCATGGAGCTAACAGAAGCCGGAGCAGATTTATCTCTTGACCCATCTGAAGTCCCTTAAGACATGGAGCTGGATCCGGAGCCTAATGCTGTGTTTGAGAACAGAGTCCAACCCATGGAGGTGTGCTGGTCCAAAAAGGCAAGTAGTGGAAACTGCCTAGGAGGATTAATCATGTGTTTTGTTTTTGAACTATTTTGAAAGTGTCCCTTGATTACCCTGTTGAGTTTGAAGCAGGGTGGGAACCTTTATAAGGACTTTGAAAGACTTATGCTGTTTTGTTTTTTTTTCCTTTTGGGAAGTTGGACTGTTTCAAGTCAAGGTGGTGGGGTTTGCCCCGCATTCAAAGAGGTGAGATCGAGGGCCTAATTTTGGCAAGAGTATCACCACACGGAGCACACCGCCTGACCAGCATTTTCTCTGCTGGGAAAGCCAGTGCCATAGCACTGGTATACACCAAGGTCAGCTGCCTAAAAGAAAAGACTGTTGGATTAATATTTTGTTTTTGAAACCTTCCAAGCTGGGACTATTAGTTAATTGTGGAGCCCATAACAGCTGGTGAATAAGGTTTGCATGTTTGGGGGTTTGAAACCTCCTAGAGTTTACATTCAACTCAGATACTGTTTTGTTGTGCCAGTTGGATGATTTGGGACTATGTTTGCCTATCAAGAATCCTGACATGTTTGTTTTTGTTTTATGACTGGCTTGTGGACAAACAAGTGAAGCAGCTTATTTGCTTTGATTTAAGAAATAAATCCAGTCCTTTGTTTGACTATTACTTGCCTAGTGTGTTAGTGGATCCTTTCACTGAATGTTTACTTTATTTGTTTTTTCTTCCTTGTGCTGCCCGCAATGGCGCACAAGAGTAATTCCCTTGTCCCGGTGGCCCGGGACCCATTGCCCTAGGCTGCCGGTGACAATATGCATGAGAGAGATTTGCATACCAAGAAGGCAATGCTGGCAAATCTCTCATATGCATATTCATTGTGGATATCCTGAAAACCTGGCCTGCCAGTAGATCTTGAGGACCGGACTTGGGCAGCCCTGCCATAGACCAAATAATAACCTAAGCATATAAAAGCAATTTCACCATCCAATCCACTGCAATTGGTATACCACACCCCATTGATTCATAAACAAAAAACCCAAAAATGCATCTATCTATCCTATCTATCTATCCCACAGCAAAGGACTTCCACATGTTGGCAGTGAAATAATTCTTTATCAATTGCTCGAACACTCCAAGAAATGACTCTACATCATTCTACACGTTATAATCTCAGTCAATACTCTGCCATTGGTAAACCATTCATAATACCACAACTATATCTCTCAAGGCCGCTCTCTCTGCTTAATAAACTGTTTTAAATTATGGTGAGACATCCAGACAACAATGTCGGACAGGCAGGCTGAGACTTTGGCCTAGATTCCTGGATAAATTTCTGGTGTAGAGAGAGGTACGAAGATCTGAATCATCAACATAGAGGTGATAATGAAAAACCATGGGAAGAGATCAGAGCATTGAGGGAAAGAGTACAGTTGGAATAAAGAAGAGGTCCCGGGTGTGGCTTTGAGACACTACGGAATGGAGGTATAGTGGTGAAGCTCTCATCTCCAGGCATATTTTTTTATTTTTCAGTTTAAAATAAAAACTTTTTCCCCATTAAAAAGAAGCCTAAATATACCTGACTATGGCCTCTACTAAGCAAACTAAGTTGGAAACGGCTTTTAATGCAGGAGGGAAGGCAAAACGACTGAAAGCTGATCCGCCCACACCATCTAAGATTCCCCTGCCTGTTGATGTTTTTGACGCTACAGAGTTAAAGGAAGAGCTGAGAAGTATCAAGTTACTGCTGCAGGGTAACTCAGAAAAACTGGAAGCAGTGAGAGAAGAAGTTTCTAACCTGGCTCAGAAGACTGAGAGGGTGTATCAGCTGGAAGCTAGGGTTGTGAAAACAGAGGTGGATCAGATACAGTACCAGAAAGATCACAAGGCTCTCCAGGACATGGAAAAAAGGATGGAAGAATTTGAGAACCAATCGAGGAGGAATAATGTGAGGATACTGGGTCTTTTTGAAGGGGTGGAGGGGAATAATGCATTCACATTCCTGGAATAATTTCTGCCAAAAATGCTCCCTCTTAACCTAAAGATGCCATTGGAAATTGAAAGGGCGCATAGAATCCTGATGAGGAGGTCCAATGGTCAATCAGGCTCTAGACCATTAATATTTTGAGTCCTCCGTTTCCAGCATGCCATGGAGATGTTTAGGCTAGCAAAAGAAAATAGAAGCCTGAAGTATAAAGTTTGTCCCAGATTTTGCAAGGGCAACAGCGAAATTGCGCAGGCAATTTATTATTATTGAGACCACAATTGCAGCAGCTTGGGGCAAAGTTTGGGCTTTTTTTACCCTGCGATAATGCGGGTGACTTATGATAACAAATCTGTTCAGTTTGATGATCCTGTTAAACTGAAAGAATTCCTGTCTCAACATACGGCACCAATGAACTAAAGAACCTGAGTACACATTGTATTATTCTACTGAACAGTATTTTTTCATTTTTATTTTTTGGATCTTGTGTATTTTGTGTGGGTTTGCTTGCGAGACTATTGCTCAGAGATTTTGGTGCAAGTGGACTTTAGGGGATACTTGAAAGTTCGGGAGTACAGTGAGTACACTGAATATGAATGTTAGCAAACTTTTCAGTTGCAGAGGTTGTGCAGACAGGGATTTTGTATGGCTGGAAGTACTACAAAGGATTTTTGATTTTCAGTATATTTCTATATGTTTTTTTTAAATGGCATTCTTTATTGTATGATTTTTGGTTTTTAAACATTTTGAAATTGGAAGTTTATGTTTTCCAACTGTCACGGACCATGAGTACATTCTGTTTATTTTATTTGAATCTGCTTCATGATTGGAGTAGGATTGATCTTTGTTTCACTCCTGACAAATGACGTTGGTCTGAGCTGGTAGTTCCTCCCCTGAGAGAGATCGTGGACTCCAATCGGAACGCATGCTAGTGATTGTACTAGCTCCGTCAGAAGAAAGTGAAGAAGAATGTCTGGCTTGGGAGGAAATACAAGTGGTCATGTCGTCAAAACATTACTGGAGAAGTTTATTGGATAAGTACAGTTGACAATGAAATGAGTTAGCTCTGTAACTACAATAAGGAAAGTTTTGACTGACAAAGAAAGATGTATTGAAGGATTCCTATTATCTCACTGTAAACCCGTTGGAGGGAAAGGGTGTAATGGATGAATGATTGATGAAGGAAGGAAGATGAATGATCTTGAGGTGTCTAAAAGTCATTGAAGATACTGGGTCGCTTTCTAGGAGTCACACAAGCACTTTAAGGATTTTTTCTAAGTTATTTACTCTTCAACATATTAATCTATTTAAATTGATCTATTTAAATATTTATGTGTTCATATATTTTATATAACTTTATTATATACTTATCTATTTATCTTTAAGGGCCAGATATTTAGCTATACTCAATATTGTGCATTTCTTTGTTGTTTTTGTTCTAAAAGGTACAACTTGGAAGTCATATATAAAGTTATACGAGGAGGGGTTATTTTGTCTTAACCTGGGGTAATTCACTGGGAGATAAGTTTTAATATTAGTTCATTGTAGTGGACTTTTCTGGGATATCAGTCATGTTTTATTTTTTTGGGTTATTTATAAGTAATGCACTGGTTTGATCAATTTCTTATAATGCATTGCATTTTCTATATTAATTCAAGTAATATATTAATTCATATTTATGCAATTCATAGGTATTTGTCCATATATTCTTATTATAATACAGCAATTGTTTGTTATTATTAATTATTATTATTTATTAATTACTAGTATTTTAGCCCGTTACATTAACGGGTGCTAGAATATATGTCTGTCTGTCTTTATTTCTGTCTCTCTATCCCTCTCGTTGTCTTTCTTTCTGTCTGTCTCTCTCCCTGGCCCCCTTTGTCTGTCTGTCTTTCTATGTCTCTCCCTGTCCCTGTGTTTTTCTTCTTTTCTTTCTGTCTCCCTTCCTCCCACTGTCTGTCTTTCTTTCTATCTATCTGTCTCTCTCCCTGCCTCCTATGCAGCAGCATTTCTCTCCCCCACTTCCCTGTGCAGCAGCCACAGCAGCATTCTCTCCACCTCCATTCCCTCCCCCCACACCACTTCCCTGTATACAGTAGCAGCGTTTCCTCTACCCCCCTTTCCCTTACCGAGGTCTGGCCGGCTCCCTTAGTCCCTTTACGCCCCCCCTTCCCTTCCTGTGGTCCTGACAAACCTGCCGATTCCAGCACTCTACACATGCTGCTTCGGGGTCTTCTACTGCCCTTATTTACTCTGGCATGTTCCTGATGACATCATCAGAGACGTATCAGAGGAAATCAGGGCGGTAGAAGGCCCCGAAGCAGCGTGTGTACAGTGCTGTGGATGCTGCTGGAGTCGGCAGGTTTGAAGTCGGAAGTCTTCTCCGACGCTGGTGAGGTACGAAAATAAACTTTGTCAGTCTGGCCGGAGCCGGCAAGCCCGCTGCGAGAGAGAGAGATGCGTGGTAACGCGCATGCGCACTCTGCCAACCACGGAACTACAGATCAGGTAACACACTGGTAAGAGTGCGCCTGCGTGGCTAGGGTTTTATTATATTAGATAAAGGAATTTATATCATTATTAAGGTATTTAATTATTATTAAGATATTTATTGAATTATTGATGCATGATGGGGTAGTACAGTGTTTGGATTTTATGGGAAAATTTTTATGTTGCCTGGACTACTGACTACTAGTCTATATGAGCGCTTTCAAGCAATCGTGTTTTGGGGGGATTGGGAAGAGGGGGGTGAGCAGGGGAGTTTTAACAAGGGGTTTTGGACATGTATGGATCAAAGAGTGTTATTAAGGATAAATGGATTTTTTGGTTTATTTTGTATGGTCTCAGTTTTTTTTTAATGGTACAATGAACTGTTTTCTTTAAATGTCAATGGGCTCAATCATCCTATTAAGAGGAAAAAACACTCAATTTTCTAAAACAGCCCAAGGAAGTCAGAAGATGAGCTTTCCAGTCTTCTGCACCAGCTGTAATAGGTATGACTACCTCTCCTCAGGGACATGGGCATACGCATGCAGTCGATGCATGGAGCTGGATAGCCTGATACAGCAAGTCCGGCTGCTAGAAGAGACAGTGAGGGAACTAAAAGAACTCCTCACATTTGAAGAGGAAATCCGTGAACAGGAGAAGCGACTAGTGGAGTCCAGTACCAATGAAGAGATCGAGGAGCTTGAGAGATTCATTGAGGAAGCCCACCAGCAACATGTAGAGGTCCCAGGGCTGGAAAACTGTACCCAAGCAACCCAGGATGATGGCCTAGATGAGATGGGAGAAGACACCACTACAACTACAGATGTGACTGAAGCAGAGATAGAGGACGACCACTCACCAAGAGGAAGAGGGAGACTGCATGGATACATACCTCAGGAGAGAGAAGATCAGCCTTACACCATGGATGGATTTACGACCCCCGAGGAACTCCCGAACAAAGAAGATGGGGATCATTGTAGGAGACTTTATTATACGACATGTGGACAGCCACACCGTAGAAAGAAGAATGGATAGACTTGTCACCTGGCTGCCTGGAGAAAGAGTGAAGGATATGGCCAACAGGATCACCAGGATCATAGACAATGCAGAAGGAGAGGACACTGCTGTGCTTATCCACGTGGGAACCAATGATGTGAGTGGATGGAAGTATGACAGGGAAGAACTGAAGGGCCAGCTCCGCTCGTTTGGAAGAAAGCTGAAAGTCAGGGAGGTGAAGGTGGCCTTCTCCGAGATCCTCCCGGTACCGAGAGCGGATGAGAAGAGGCAAGAGGAACTATGAGCGATCAATGCCTGGATGAGAAGATGGTGCGAAGAAGAAGGCTTTTACTTCGTGCGCAACTGGACAGCGTTCTGGGGAAGAAACAGGTACTACAGAAAAGATGGATTACACCTCACCAAGGAAGGAGCAAGAGTATTGGCAGGCAACATGAGGAGGGCCATTGACAAGGCTTTAAACTAAAGGTCAGGGGAAATCCACCAGTCGACCACCAGTCGACCACCAGTGACAGAATGCCCCAAAGAAGGATCCACAGATATAGAGGTGAAGACCACAAAGCAAATGAGGGAGACAACATAGGAGCACATACAGATACCGTGAAAGATACAGTAGGGGCTGTGAAACTTAGAAAGTCCAAGAAGGGACCACAAAAGGAACTTAAATGTATGTATATGAATGTTAGAAGCTTGAGAAACAAAATGGGAGAGCTAGAAATAATAGCAAGACGCGACAAACTAGAAATCATTGGCATAACAGAAACATGGTGGAATGATGAAAATGAATGGGATACAGTACTACAGGGATACAAGCTATACAGAAGGGATAGAACAGGGCAGAAAGGGGGAGCTATTGCCCTATATGTTCAGGAAGGAGTAGAATCTGTTAGAGAGGTAAAGACAGAGGGGAAAGAGAAGCTGGAGTCCCTCTGGATCAAGATTCCTAGATGCAACAAAAATTGGCCTTTACTATCGCCACCCAGGACAGACGGAGGAGACAGACTCAGAAATGATAGAGGAAATCAAACAAGGATGTAAGACAGAAAATGTAATGATCATGGGAGACTTCAACTTTCTGGGGATCGACTGGAACCTGGGAACCTCAAACTGTGGCAAAGAGACGAAGTTCCTGGAAATGATAGGGGACTACTTCCTAGAACAAATGGTGGGAGAGCCGACGAGAGGAGACGCCACCTTGGACTTGGTCCTAAATGGCATTACTGGTCAGACAAAAGAAGTAGAAGTCACGGTCCCGCTTGGGATGAGTGATCACAACATGATCAACTTTAAACTTGACATCGGGAAAGGGAAACGTACCAAAACCTTAACCACGACCTTAAACTTTAAAAAAGGAAGATATGATAGCATGAGAGCCATGGTAAAAAAACAGCTCAAGAAAAGGATGGATAAAATCAGAACGGTAGATCAGGCATGATCCCTACTAAAAAATACTATCACGGAAGCACAAAATCTCTACATTCCACAGATAACCAAAGGACAGGAAAATAAAGGCAAAGGAGAACTGACATGGCTTACTAGAGAGGTGAAGGAAGACATAAAAGCAAAGAAGGACTCCTTTAAAGAATGTAAATGCATGAAAACAACCAAAGCTCGGAACAAACACAAGGATGATCAGAAGAAATGTCACAAGACGGTGAGGGATGCCAAAAAGGACTATGAGGAGAAAATAGCGCAAGAGGCCAAAAACTTCAAGCCCTTCTTTAGATATATAAAAAGAAAAAACCCCGCAAAAGAGGCGGTGGGACCGTTGGATGACCAGGGAAGAAAAAGGTACATCAAGGAAGACAAACAAATTGCAGACAAACTAAATTCCATCTTTGCGTCTGTCTTTACAAAGGAGGACACCGCAACAATACCAGAAGCAGTGAAAGTGTTCAAAGGAGTAATAAAGGACAGCCTCACCACAGTAGAAGTGGACTTCGACCAGGTATACTACCAGATTGACAAACTTAAAGGTGACAAATCCCCTGGACCTGATGGAATTCACCTGAGAGTCTTAAAAGAACTGAAGGTTGAAATTGGAGAGCTATTGCAAAAACTTGCCAACCTGTCAATTAGAACTGGTCAGATACTGTATGATTGGAAGATAGCGAATGTCATACCAATTTTCAAAAAAGGATCAAGAGGAGAACCGAGCAACTACAGACCTGTGAGTCTTACATCTGTCCCTGGAAAGATGGTTGAAGCATTGATTAAAGATAGCATAGTCCAGCACTTGGATACACATGACCTGATGGGAGCCAGTCAACACGGTTTCAGGAAAGGGAAATCATGTTTGACGAATTTACTTCAATTTTTTGAGACTGTGAACAAACAAATTGATAATGGAGAACTAGTGGACATAATATACTTGGACTTCCAAAAAGCGTTCGACAAGGTTCCACATGAAAGACTTCTCAGGAAACTACAAAGCCATGGAATAGAGGGAGATATACTAAGATGGATAGGCAAATGGCTGGAGAACAGAAAACAGAGAGTGGGCATACATGGGAAGTTCTTAGACTGAGAGAAAGTGACTAGCGGTGTGCCCCAGGGCTCGGTACTTGGACCCATCTTATTTAATATTTTCATAAATGACCTAGAAGGAACATCCAGTGGGATCATCAAGTTTGCTATGTACTGCGTCAGGGTATGTATTGGATCCTTCCTGAGCTCATGGAACATCTTCCTGATTGGCTTTACATAGAATGGCAACTCAGGTCTCCAATGCGATTGTGTCATGTTTTAAGTATCAAGTTACCCAGATATACTAAGGACAATAGTATTTTATTTGACACCTGGAAAACTTTGAAATTTATTAACAACTTAACATATATTCCAGTAGAGAAGTCTATGTGTCAATTCTTACAGCTAAATTCCAAGATTCAAATTGACAAGTCTAAGATCTTCTGGAAGCATTGGATGCAGACAGGTATGCGTACACTAGATAATGTTTTATCAAATGGTAAAATGCTTGATTTTTTATGAGTGCAACAATCATTCGGTATTTCAAAGTCTCAAAATTATAAGTGGTTGTAGTTGAAGCAAGCTATTCAGAAGGGGTTCCCTTATTGGCGAAATCTAAAAAATCAGTATAGCTTGCCAGTTCTATGCTTCCAGACAGATTTCTTAGGATATCAGGCCACCCAGTGGTATAAATTAATATCTGGTTATATGAATAAGAAACCAAAAACTAGTCTTAGAGACATTTGAAGCATTGAGATAAAGCAGCAGATTTCTGCGTCTCAATGGCCATAAATTTTGACTTAGATGATGAGTTGTACAGCGTCAGCATCTATGAGACAACTTGTTTTGGTTTTTTTTTTGTTACATAGAAGTTTTTGGACCCCGATTAGATTACAAAAACTAGATAGTACTAAGTCAAATAAATGCTGGCACTGTCATCTTGATATAGGGAAACTGGATCATCTGCTCTTCCTTTGTCTCTTGATACTTAAATTTTGGCAATCCATTTGGAGTCAAATCAATAGAATACTGGAAACTCCAGTAGCACTGACATATGATACAGTGCTGTTTGGCACATTAATGAGGGCCAAGAGTCCAATAACTTCCTATAATAACAAATTACTTTCCATCATGGCGGGAGCTGCCATACAACTTATTCTGAAAAACTGGAAAAATTGGGACAGGTTAAACTATAGTTTTTGGTGGGAATCCTTGTGCCAAGCTTATAAATTTGAATGTATGAGAGCAATACAATTAGGACATTATAAGAAATTTAAGGATGTTTGGGACCCATTGGCAAAATTTTGTAAAGATTGATTATTGGTTTTAGCTCTTTGATTATACACATCCAGGATGGGTGGGTATGTAATTAATTTATTATTTGATTGCAAGGATTTTTATCTTGAACATTTGCATTATATTAAGTGTTTTTACATTTCTAGGAAGGGTAGGTGGGGATGGGGAGGGGGGTTATGTATTTATTATATCATTTGAAGGAATTGAGTGCTATCTATAGTGTTGATTGATAATATGTTGCACTTTGTGCTGGTTTTAAAATGAATAAAGATTAAAAAAAAAAAGAAGAAGAAGAGGTCCAAAGTCAGAGTCTCGAGATACACTGACTAAATTTACTACTGCAAACACAAAAAGTGTGATTGAAGAGATAAGAAAAAAAATCAAGAAAGAACCGAGCACTGAAATCCAAGTGAGGACAGTGTGTTAAGGAGTGGGTGCTGGTTAACAGTGTCAAAAGCAGCAGATAGATCACAAAGGATGAGGATAGAATAGAAGCCTTTGGATCTGGCCAGGAACAGGTCATTGGAGACTTTAACAAGAACTGTTTCCGTAGAATGCAGAGAGCAAAAGTCTGATTGAAGTTGGTCAAAAATAGCTTGAGATTAAAGAAAATCAAGACAATGGTGGTAAACAGCATGTTCAAGTACAAGACTTCAGGAACAATTGCAGTGGAAAGTGAAAGATTGAAGATATGACAGATAGAAGGGATGACAGTAGGAAAGATAATGCTGAGTAGGAATGGGAATTGGATCAGAGGAAGAGGTAATGAGTTTGGAAGAGGAAGGAAAATATGTAGTGATTTCAGAAAAGGAAGAAAAAGGGGCAGGGATTGAAGGAAGGTTGACAAAATGGACTGGAGGAAGGAGAAGTGAAGGTGACCTGGTTGAGAACTCAAGGTTAATCTTGTGAACCTTGTCCTAGAAGTACTCAGCCATAGTTTGGGGAAAAATTGAAGAGGGGATTGGAGGTGAGGATACTTTGAGTAGTTTATTCAATCAATCTGACCCAGTAGTGGCTCAGCTTGGTTATGGAGCCCACTGCTAAGAACTGTAGGCTTTCCTTATTCCCTAGATATATTGAGTCATATCTGCTTTGCTTCTCCTCCTGACCCATTTTGGTACATTTTCAAACCATCATGGTACACATTCAATGCCACCTGGTACAAAGAGACTGATGCAAGAAAATCTGTCTCCTCTGTACCACTATATGCTGTTTCATTATCCAGAGTTGAAAGTGCAGGTGTGTCTACTTTGTTTCTCTTCAGCAGTTGGGGCGATTAAACTGGAGAGGATAAAGAAACCAGCAATGATTTTTTGAGTGACATAATGACTTTAAAGAACAGCTGGCAATGAATAACAACAAAGCTCTAAACTTTCCCTAAAAGCCTTTTAAGTATACTGACATTAAAAGTGATGTAGTTTTTTATTGAACAGTAATGCCTAATAAAACATTAAAGACATTAATTTGCTTAATATTCCATTCAAATTTATTTTAGTTTGATCAAATCTAATATTATGATAAAGGAAGCTTGCCTGATGGCTTAAGGTTTATACTGTTTCTAATTAATTTGGAGATCTGATAGTTTCTAATATTCATTTTTACTGGTGTTTCTTATACATAGTATAATAATTATTTTACCACATTTCATGGTGTCCCTCTAAAGCAGGGGTCTCAAAGTCCCTCCTTGAGGGCTGCATCCAGTCGGGTTTTCAGGATTTCCCCAATGAATATGCATGAGATCTATTTGCATGCACTGCTTTCAGTGCATATTCATTGGGGAAATCCTTAAAATCCGACTGGATTACGGCAAAACAAGGGACACGGACATCTGTGTGGCAGCATAGATATGTCCATCTCATAAAATGGCCATGCAGATATCTATGCAAAGCAAAGGAGTAGCTTAATGGTGAAAGTGTTGCGTCAGTGGGTACGTGCAGAACATCTTGTTGCCATGGACCATGGCACAAAAATTACAAAGACTTGGGGACACTTGATGAAGTTACAGGGAAATACTTTTAAAACCAATTGGAGGAAATTTTTTTTCACTCAGAGAATAGTTAAGCTATGGAACGCGTTGCCAGAGGATGTGGTAAGAGCGGATAGCGTAGCTGGTGTTAAGAAAGCATTAGACAAGTTCCTGGAGGAAAAGTCCATAGTCTGTTATTGAGAAAGACACGGGGAAGCCACTGCTTGTCCTGTATCCATAGCATGGAATATTGCTAAACTTTGGGTTTTGGACAGGTACTAGTGACCTGGATTGGCCACCGTGAGAATGGGCTACTGGGCTTAATGGACCATTGGTCTGACCCAGTAATAATAATAATAATAATAATAATAATAATAAAGCTTTATTTATATCCCATCATACCTGTTCAGTTCAACACGGTTTACAATAGTGGAAAAGTACAAAGTAGAAGATGAACCTTTTCGGTTCTGGACAGTATCTAATAGTGGATACAGTAGTGGATGATTACAGAGTGGGAATGTGGGGTAATCTATATATATAAAATCGGAGGTATGTGTGTGTGTATGTGTGTATGTGCCGCGATCACGCAAAAACGGCTTGACCGATTTGAACGAAACTTGGTATGCAGATCCCTCACTACCTGGGATGATATGTTCTGGGGGTCTCGCGGCCCACCTGCACATGTGGGCGGAGCTACAAACAGAACATCAGATTTCACCCATTCATGTCAATGGAAAAAAAGTAAAACGCTGCCATTCTCACAGTAATTCAAAAACGGCTTGACCGATTTGAACAAAACTTGGTATGCAGATCCCTCATTACCTGGGGTGATATGTTCTGGGGGTCTCACGGCCCACCTGCACATGTGGGCGGAGCTACAAACAGTAAATCAGATTTCACCCATTCATGTCAATGGAAAAAATGTAAAAAGCTGCTATTCTCACAGTAATTCAAAAACGGCTTGACCAATTTGAACGAAACTTGGTATGCAGATCCCTCACTACCTGGGGTGATATGTTCTGGGGGTCTCGCGGCCCACCTGCACACGTGGGCGGAGCTACAAACAGAAAATCAGATTTCACCCATTCATGTCAATGGGAAAAATGTAAAAAGCTGCCATTCTCACAGTAATTCCAACTACCTGGGGTGATATGTTCTGGGGGTCTCGCGGCCCACCTGCACACGTGGGCGGAGCTACAAAGAGAACATCAGATTTCACCCATTCATGTCAATGGAAAAAATGTAAACAGCTGCCATTCTCACAGTAAATCTAAAACGGCTTGACCGATTTGAACGAAACTTGGTATGCAGATCCCTCACTAACTGGGGTGATATGTTCTGGGGGTCTCTTCACCCAAGAATTTATATGTTCTTGCTCCTGGAGGTGAAACTAAAAATGTTGTTTATAATCAAGTTTTGTGTTAGTTGTATTGTATTCATTTTGTCAAATATTTCATATTATAATTTGAATATTGTACTTTTTATAAAGCTGTAAAAAAATAATTTCATTCACCACTATAAAGTATCTTTATTTGAATCCATTTACAGTGTTATTGCTATAATTAAATACCCGTGCAATGCCGGGGGATCAGCTAGTTAACAATATATGGAGGAGAGGAGGGAAAATAAGGCTATTCTTATGTTCTGATCTTTTTAATGCTGTTCTTAGCCCTTTATCTGATGTTTAGCTCTCTGAAGAAATGTCCCCATAAGCTGTTCAGCAGTCAGCAGAGATGTGCAGAAAAGAAGTTTTAAAACTGTCATTTTGTCCTTAGAAGAATCCATCTTGATCTTGGGCATATTGTTGAGCATAGCTTTTCAGGGCCTGTGGTTGGAGGGTCCCCTCTGGGGTCTCTCAAGAGGTAACAGCATGCAGAGCCTAGCAGGGGAGGAAGGGAAGAGGACTGGATGCAAAGAATGGAAGGGAAGGGAGGGGGTCTGGGTGCAGAACCTGGCAGGGTAGGGAGGAATGGAAGGGAGCCGGGTGAGAGCTAAGCAGGGCAGGGGTAGGGGGAAGCTGGGTGCAGAGCCTGGCAGGAGAGGAAGTAATTATAAAGATCAGCTGAGCCAGGGCTAGGAGTAAAGACACAACTCAGAAGAAAGTGGTTTTTGCCTCTGGAGGAACTACCTGAGGAACAGAAGGAAAAAGCAGAGCTCCAGGACTGAGAAATGAGTGAGACTGTATCATGGGATGCATGCAATGATACATAGGAACTGTGTGAGGAAAATGCCATGGAGTGGGAGCTAGGTTCTAGCCAACCAGACCTGCCTAAAGAGATCATGGAATATGAGTGATGCCTCTGTGCAGTAAGCGGCAAATTCTATAAACAGCATCCCGATTGTAGGTGGCGATAGGCATCCTTTCACTGTATAACCAGCCAATTAGAATGCATGTTAAAAAAAACAACACCCTGAGGCAGGCAGACTACATTGTAGGTGTTTTCATGAGCCTAGGGAGATGCATAGGGTTGAATAAGCTTGCCCAAGGCTAGGTGTGGGCATGGTTTCACCCAGAAGTGGCCTTAGGTGAGCTTAGGTGGCCCTAGGTGCCTGAAATGTAGGCCAGCAAAATGCCACTAAGTCAATTGCAGCAAGGGAATCTCCCTGTCATGCTCAGTTTAGCAGCCACAGCAGGGAACCCGTCCCTCCCCCATGAAGTTGGCAAGCAGGAATAATGCCTTCTGCCAGAACCCCTGAAGCCCCCCCCCACCTAAATGTTAATGGCAGGAGGAGCACCCAATTCCTCCTGACACAATAGCAAACCCTACCGGCATAGATATGGCAGGAGGAGTGCCCAATTCCTCCTGCCACCACCCCTAAAGATCACCATCAGAAGGGATGTTCAGTACCTCCTGACTGAACCCCTACCCCACCCCCCCACACACACACTGCCTGAATTTAACTGGCAGGAGAGATGCCCAATCTCTCCTGCAAACTCCAAAAATATCCCTGTAAAGAGAGATACCCACTCTCTCCTGCTGGGAACCCCCCAAAGATCAATGGCAGGAGGAATGCCCAGTCCCTCCTGCCAGAATCCCACCACCCTAAGATCAACGATGCCTACTCTCTCCTGCCAGAAACCCCCTACCCCTCCATGAAGTTCAACAACAGGAAGGATGCCCAGTACCTCCTGCCGGATACCCCCTCCACCCCCAATGATCAACAGCAGGAGAAATGCCCACTCTCCTGCTGGAATCCCCCCAGAAAAAATGCCCAGAATGGTGGGTCTTCTCCTTCCTGGTGCATCCTGATTGGCCCAGGCGCCTAAGGCACCTCCCTGTACCAAGTAGAATCTTAGTTCTCTCTTCCAGTGCATCCCAGAATGCACTAGGAGTAGTCTAAGACTCTAATTGGCCATTCTGTGTAGGTGGGCCTGCCAGTCGGAGGGAGTAAGCATCCCTTTGGCCAGACTGCAAGAAAAAGGTACGGGAGATCTGGGTGGGGCTTGGGAGTGTCGGGATGGGAGCATTTGTTTTGGGGGAAGGTCTAGAAGGAGGGAGTGGGCATTCTCCCTTCCATTGATCTTTGAGGAGTGGGGTGTTTCTGGCAAAAGGGACTGGGCATCCCTCCTGCCATTGATCTTCGGGAAATGGGGATGAAGGCTCATCATAAATTCTAAGGGGGTTATGGTGAGATATACTGTACATATGGCACCTTTTATGTGAAGTTCACAGCAGTGCTCTTTAAGGTTTACCATTGCTCTATTGGGATGTCTATGTTACCAGTCCATTATTATTCTGGTCCCTCCCATATCCAAATGGTAAGCATTTGGACGTTTTCAACATGGGTGTTTTCCTTTTTGAAAATGGGGCATAAAGTTAGATATTCTGGTAGCCTAGAGATCCCAGTGGCCAAGATGTCTAAGTAGATAATTTTCAAAAAAATATAAATATTCGGATGTCCAATGAATTGCCATTTGAAAATGGCCATTTCTGTTCCTCCAACTTTGGATGTCCAGCTGGAAACATCCAAGTTGTACTTAAACATTTGTTTTTTGAAAATGCCCCTCTATGGCTCTCTGTAATGAATGGAATAGTTCTCCCCCCCCCCAAAAAAAAAAAAAAAAAAGGACCTGGAAGTGATCCTGGAGGAAACAGAGGGAATGTTATTATAAAGCTAGCACATTTGTTGATACTGGTGCTCCAGATGCCATTGAAATTATAATGAGTTCTCGACTGCTGTCACGTGAAGACAAGAAAGCTGACATGGACTTCTTCCTTGACTAAAGAGGTAAAAGACAGGCAACCATGTCTAGACATGACAAGATATTTGCAACAAAAGCAGTGATGCAAATGTTTAAACAGGAAAATGAAAAGAGAGCCTGAAAAAGAAAAGGCAAGGTTGCTTAATGTTAAAGTATTTGACAATAGTGAGATGGATATTGAAGCAGAAAGTACTGAAGAAAGTGACATGGAGGTTGACAACTTCATACCTAGAGAAAAGACCAAGGCAGCCAACTTCATAACAATTAAACTTCAAAAGAAAATAATGCAGTGTAATGAAATAACTGCTGCAGCTGACAGACTAAAACTATGAAAAAATCAGACCACTCTCATTGTCTCAGTTGTCAATAAGTCTGGTAGTGTTGACCTCAGTGACTTTGACATCTCATGACCAACTATGCACCACAGCAGAATGGCTAGCAGACAAAAAAATATGCTGAAGGTGTTATTGCCACTGTACGAGAGAATCATCCATGCTACGCTGCTCTTCACTGGGATGGTGAAGTGATTAACGATCATCTTGGAGAGTCTCACAAATGACTTGCTGTGCAACAGTGGCATTAAGAAAGGTGCTGCAAAACTATTGGAAGGCAAAATTGGTAAGAAACTCTTCTATTTGTTCTGCAGACATCATGTCTTTGAAGTAGCTATTGGGGCAGTATGGAAGGGTCTATTTGGTAAAACTATAGGGCCAGAAAATGAACTGTTTTCAAATTTCAAGAAACCGTGGGACCAACTAGTCAAGCAGGATGTGAAACTTCTGACACTTGATGAATCTTGATTAGTGAGCACTAGAAACAAAGTTGTCATGGAACTGACTGTAGTCCTAACAAGCAGTGACTCAACACTTCTACTACACTATGACTTTTGTGAGGGCATTGGAAACACACTTATGATTCTTGGAGCAGCACCTTCTCATGATGTACATTTCATGAAGCCGGGAGGAATGCATCAAGCAACATATACTCAACATATACTGCAACAAAGAATGTTCATATTTTTCAGTCAACTGCCGTACAGCATGGCGATGATTGTGAAACTCGAGTGGTTCAACTGTTTTATGTGCTCTTTAATGTGTCACTGTGGATGAAAGCATACAGAGCACAAGACACATCCATTTTAGATCTGCAATTTTTCTGTGACATGCATGAATACAAATCAGTCAATTGTAAAGTCATTGACATTGTGTTGAATACACCAGTGCCCAAATAGATTTAATGGGGCAAGCCAATTTTCAAACAGATAACCTATAGCATGTCACTGGGAGACTTGGTTGGACTTGAATCATGCTCTTGGTATTACCAATGAATAGATAACAAAGTCAGTGGGCATGTGGTCTGAAGATCCAAAGTTCCATACTGCTGGGCAGTTTGTCAACACAGTGAAGGTGATTAATGACACAGCCAAGTGAGGTGGTAAACTGATAATTGACTTTGCCACTGACATCACCACAGATCCAGAGCAGCATGAGACTTTGTTGCAAAGAGTTAAACAGCATCACAGGCTTTATCCTATCTCAAGAAGACATTGAGGCCCATATTCTATAAATGGCGCCATACCAGTGCCTAACTAAGTGGAAAAAAACATTTAAAATAATTAATAGCATTTGTTTTAAAAGTAGGTGCCCCCCAAAAATGTGCTTGTATCGTGGTTATGGAGGCACTTTATGATGCCTAATGCCATTGTAGGTGCTTACCTTTCATGAAGCCACAATTCTATAGACAGCACCACTGTGTGATTGACGGCCATTTTTTAGGTGGCTGCAACCAATGATGCCATTTATACAATCTGGACCTGAATTTTTGAATGTTTGGAATGCTATTGGTAGAAGACTACACCAAATTGTATGTGTTTAGCTATTAACCCCCCCCCACCCCCACCCTTTTTATAAAACTGCAATAATGTTTTTTAGCGCAGGCCAGCATGCTGAATGTTCTATGCTGCTCACGACACTCAAAGGAACTCTATGAGCATCGGGAGCAGTACAGAGCATTCAGTGCACTGGCCTGCGCTAATAAATGCTATCATGGTTTTGTAAAAAAAAAAGAGGGAGAGGGGTTTAGCAAAGTATGATAAATTTCTATTATATTCCATAATAAAGTCCAGATACTCAAGGTTCATATAATAAAATACTGCTAGTACTTATACATACAGGGGCTCATTTTCAAAGCACTTAGGCCCTCTTAGGCCGCCTAGAAGTCGCAAGATTGTGGCGGTATAGAATAATAAAGTTATTATTATTTTACTAAGGTGCGCTAACCGATTAGCACACACTAATTGATTTAGCGCGTGCTAAACGCTAATGCGTGCATGTTAGTCTATAGATGCATTAGCGTTTCACGCATGCTAATTCGATTAACATGTGCTAATTGATTAGCACAACTTAGTGAAAGAGGGGGGTTAAATACACAAAGTACTATGGAAATGTAGGGGTATTTCCTTATTCACAACTGAAGGTTAGGCCTCTCTGACGTCATAAAGCCTGAACCATTGTCTGCAAGAAATCATTCCAGCCTGAACCATGCAAGAAGAGAAAGATGAAAACATCTTTGCTGTTTATGCCTGATGCATTCTGGGTATGTACCAGAACTGTATTCTAGTCAAGGACATCCAGCTATGCCTACATTCTCAGCCTGTGTGAATATTGGGGGAGGCATTGCTCCTATGCTGTTCTTATCTAACAAAGGTGCCTCTGTTTCACAGCCTGTACGAGACTCTATACAGAAAGGCTATTCATTCAGGTCTATTTTCTGGATTGGTCCTGAGAGGTCATCTGACGAGAACCAAGTGGAATGTGCCTAATAATTAATTAGTCTGTGCTAGGATGTAAGGAAGCTTGCATCTTCTCATAGGTGTTCTCTGCACATCTTCTAAGAACATAACATAAGAACATAAACAATGCCTCTGCTGGGTCAGACCTGAGGTCCATCGTGCCCAGCAGTCCGCTCATGCGGCGGCCCAACAGGTCCAGGACCTGTGCAGTAATCCTCTATCTATACCCCTCTATCCCCTTTTCCAGCAGGAAATTGTCCAATCCTTTCTTGAACCCAAGTACTGTACTCTGCCCTATTACGCCTTCTGGAAGCACATTCCAGGTGTCTACCACATGGGTAAAGAAGAACTTCCTAGAATTTGTTTTGAGTCTATCCCCTTTCAACTTTTCCGAATGCCCTCTTTTTTTTTTTACTTTTCGAAAGTTTGAAAAATCTGTCCCTCTCTACTCTCTCTATGCCTTTCATGATCTTGTAAGTCTCTATCATATCCCATCTAAGTCTCCTCTTTTCCAGGGAAAGGAGTCCCAGTTTTTCCAATCTCTCAGCATATGAAAGGTTTTCCATACCTTTTATCAGACGTGTCGCTCTCCTCTGAACCCTCTCGAGTATCGCCATATCCTTCTTAAGGTACGGCGACCAATATTGGATGCAGTACTCCAGATGCGGACACACCATCGCCTGATACAATGGCAGGATAACTTCTTTCGTTCTGGTTGTAATACCCTTCTTGATTATGCCTAGCATTCTATTTGCCTTCTTAGCGGCCACTGCGCACTGTGCCATCGGCTTCATTGTCATGTCCAACATTACCCCCAAATCCCTTTCTTGGGTATTCTCATTCAATAACATCCCTCCCATCGTATAGTTGTACCTCGGGTTTCTGTTTCCCACATGTAATACTTTACATTTCTCAATGTTGAACTTCATCTGCCATTTCGTCGCCCATTCCCCTAGTTTTTTCAAGTCCCTTTGCAATTCTTCGAAGTCCTCTTTAGTCTGAGCTCCACTAAATAGTTTGTTGTCATCCGCAAATTTTATTATCTCACACTTCATCCCTGTTTCTAGATCATTTATGAATATATTAAATAGCAGCGGCCCGAGCACCGAGCCCTGCGGTACCCCACTCGTGATACTCCTCTAGTCCAAGTAGTGGCCCTTCACTCCTACCCTCTGTTTCCTATCTGCCAACCAGTTTCTGATCCATCTATGTACGTCTCCTTCCACCCCATGGTTTTTCAGTTTCCGGAGTAGGCGTTCATGGGACACCTTGTCAAAGGCTTTTTGGAAATCTAGATATATGATGTCTATGGAGTCTCCTCTGTCCATCCGTTTGTTAATTCCTTCGAAGAAGTGCAATAAGTTCGTTAGGCACGATCTCCCCTTGCAGAAACCATGTTGGCTGGTTATCAGAAGTTTGTTTCTTTCAAAATGTTCATCGATGTTTTCTTTTATCAGTGCTTCCGCCATTTTCCATGGGACCGAGGTCAGACTCACCGGTCTGTAGTTTCCTGGGTCACCTCTTGATCCCTTTTTAAAGATGGGAGTAACATTGGCTATCTTCCAATCCTCCGGGATCACGCCTGTTTTCAGGGATAGATTGCAAATTAAGAACTGAAAAGTTACCTCTTGTGACTCTCTGCCTGAGAGAGAGAAAACAGATTTTTATACAGATCTGGATTCTATCACATAAAGGAAACCTTTGCTGCCAACCTAATTTATAGCTTTTCCAGTGGCAGACGGACTGTTCCTAATCAGAAGAATTTCCATATCTGCTAAGCGGAGGAAAGACACCGATTCCTTCTCCCCGATTTTGCTGAGGCCTGATCTATGTGGTGAGAATAAGGAATTATATGTCTTTTCAGCTGGGTTAGAGAGAGAATTCTATTGTCTTTGGGACAAGGAAGTGAAGTACCTGTGGTGATAAGCTATATTTTAGTTGCTGCTAATCAGGAATTATTATTATAAGGAATTATTTAGAGTGTAGGAATTAGTTTTACTCATTTATCTAGCAAGTGTGGTGTGAGAACTATGTACTGAGTTTCATATATGTATTTAGATATTTTGTGAACAATAATTAGTTATTGCTGCTGGCTTATGAATTATAGTTTTCTATTTTCATAATAAAAGTATTTCATAAAGCCTGGGTCTCTGTGTCGTGTAAGTAGGCAAAGCTTGCTGAACCTCATTGAGGTATTATGGATTTCCCTAGCATCTGACTAAGACAGGCACTTATTTGTTTATGTAACTGATTAGTCATCTATAAATCTTACTACAGAAACCTATGGTAATTTCTGTGTCTAATTACTTTGAAAATGAGCCCCAAAATGTCTTTTTATCAATGTATCATTGCTGAGTATGAAAACATAAAAGTTATGGTGCAGTGGTTCAAAACTACAGCTTCATCACCCGGAGGTTGTAGGCTCAATCCCACGCTGATCTTTGTGACCCTGGTCAAGTCAATCCCCCCATTGCCCCAGGTACATTAGAAAGATTGTGAGCCCACTGGGACAGACAGGGAAAATATCTGAGTACCTGAATAAATTCATGTAAACTGTTCTAAGCTCCCCTGGGAAAACGGTATAGAAAATTGAATAAATAAATAATACCAATAAATTTTCTCTATTAAGCAAAAATAGCAAATTTTAAGAAAAAATGGAACTTTATGTAATCAGTGGCTTTGAGCAACCCCAGGATGTGCTTTAAATTTAAATATATGTATACTTTTTGATCAAGCATAATCAAATTCATGGGAAAAACTTCAATTTGCAGTTTTTACAACTTCAGTTTTTTTTCTGGACAACCCTAATGTTCATATTTTGAAGCTGGTGTTCATGCCACAATTTGTAGTGGTATTTTACAAGGAAACAAGGCCCACATGGGATTCCAATCTTAACTAATCCCCTCCTTTATTAACGCGTAGCATGAGTTTTAGCACCAGCAATGGTGGTAACTGCTCCGACGCTCATATAATTCCTATGAGCGTCGGAGTAGTTACTGCCGCTGCCGGTGCTAAAACCCATGTTACGCATTAGTAAAGGAGGGGGTTAGTCCATTCAGAGTTCCCAATTTACTGCCATATTCTGGAAACCATAGTTAAAGAACTGAGGTATTCTCCTTTTCTTTTTATAATATCATCCTCAGACCAACAAGCTAATGGAAAGGATTGACCAATATCTGGAACAACTTCAACTGTGTTTTGTGTAGTCTTGTGATCAGGACCCTGATTCCCTGTTGTGATTCTATTCTTCTACTATTCTTGTGTTTGTTTCTATCCTTTTACTGTGCAAATCGCTATCACTTATAGTGATATCTTAACATGTGATATAACTCCTATGTACTAAATTGAGGGACCTATTTGTTGAACTGCAACATACTAATGTACATTGCTACCTCCATCACTCTCCAGGATGGTCATCCAAGGCAAAGACACAACCCCTCCCCCTCCCCCGCCAAAATGAGCACAATTCTTCATGGAAGATCATAAGTCATCACACTGGAATATGCACACTCCCAGCAGTCTTGAGGGACCCTAAGTTTGATATTCATATTCCCCAGACTAATAAAAAGAATTAGTGGAATCAGGAGCAAAAGAATCAAATGATACTGAATAATCTGATGTTCTCCTTGGTCCTACATGAACTCAAAGGAAGGATCTGAGAGTTTGAAATCACTATAAGAACTCTAAGGGAGAAAGGTACCATTAGGGCAGCAGGAGGGCTATTATAAAGGAGGTAGTACAATTTTGCCAGGAAAGAGAAGGCTGTTCTCATATCAAGAAGGTGCTACATTCAAGCCAGCAGCAGGAGTTTCCTCATGCTAGGGGATTATTTTGTCCTTGGATGGTCCACCAAGGAAAGTATGTGGGTGTCTGTTGAGGGGGAAGAGATCAAGGTGACATTATGATTGTCAGTAATAGCACATTTCTGATTGGTTGTTCTAAATCCATATTTGTGATGCTATTTGCTGAAGGTATAATGCCTTTTAGCAAATTACATATTACTTGTGCAGCAATAACATAAACATGTATTAACTTGCATTTGTAGTTTAGCTTGGTATTTCAAGTTTTGACATGCAAGGCAAATTTACATGATAACTTTACAATGCCTCCATATTTTAATGTCATAGTCCCTGAATTTGAAATCCGCTACTGCTATACCTACCTTCCAGAACTAAGAAATTAAAAAGTCAATAGCTATAGAAGTCATTTCATCAATTTACTTTTAATTAAAAGTACTTTATGGAAATGTATTGATTTATCTTTTAAAGTTGCCTGCGCTCTGAAAGAATTTCAAACATATAGAACTGTAATTGTGGAAATTACAGTGTAGGTGTTAAAATGACACTTTCAGAAATCATCTGGTATACCAATTACATATTCATAGAGGATAAAACAAACACTAATGCATTTTGCTTACAATCCCGATTCTAGTTCAATGCCAGTTTTAAATTCCACTGTTTACTTCTGAATCTATAAGACAAGATTGCATGGGAAGTTATTACTTGATGGTAGAAAGAACAATATGCAGAAAATAAACTGATTTGACCTGAGTAAAAATGGATTTTTGGCATATACTCTACAATTTCACTTTGTTTAGCCACAGGTGAAGTGAGTTCAGGTTCTAGCTACAATAAAGTGTTTTCTGTACTTCTCCGAGGCACCTAACTATTGACAGGAGGTCCCACCCTCCAGTGAAGTGAGAGGATATTAAATTCTCAGTACTCATAAAGCAGAAAATTGTGTACTGCTTTTTTAATGTAGGGATGTAGTCCACCAGGAACTAAAACTACCAGACTCATTTCACTGAATGCCTTCTGGTATTTGGTCAGACTAATATTCCCTGAAATAGGACAGATTTGACTGTGGCCCCAGAAATGAAAGGCCACTGGCCAATCTCCTAAGCTTGTTGCGTGAATGCATTCATTTAACAGTTAAAATAAAACCTACACAATATAAAAGTAATCTCAAGAATGTAGGTCAGTTGTATTATTGCTGTGCCATCACTTGTAAAGGCAACATCTGCAATATAGTTTAAACATTCAAAGGTACTTTCATAGATCAGCAAATAAAAGACACCAAAGTGCTGTTCACAGCATATCTAAAGAGTTGTGTTGCTTGTGGTGATTAAAATAATTTGGAAGAGATTGGTCCCTCTGGAACAGTGATTAAGTGGTTTAACTAATTTTCAGAAAATACAGCATAGATTAAAGCAGGGATCTGATGTTTCGGAATCTTGGCAACTTAAATCTGGGGTGCTTTAAGATCTCTTTGGTCACCAATTTTGTTTAATGTTTATTTGAGATCACTGGGGATATTATTAGAAGGGTTGCAACTTTTATACTCTAATTATGTGGCTGATGTCCAATTGCTTGCTCAGGTCACAAATGGAATAGAAGAAACTTGGATGTTTTGCGAAGATAAGGTATTAGATGAAAATTAATTACTTGAAAATTAGCCGAGAAGAGACAAAAATTCTCTAGAGCTCAGTGACCAATTTATAGATTCAATGTCGGGGAATGTTAATCCATTATCATCTTAATTCCAGAGTCTAGGAGTTATCATCAATTATGGGTGTGCATCAAAAATAGTTTAGCTTCATTTAGTTTCCTGAGTAACTTATGGGAATTTTCATGTAACTATTTATTCATGTCTTCATTCATTTAGGAGGCAAAATCATAAATGGTGCACACTATTTGCAAAGAGTGCATGTTATTTTTCAATAGGACATACATTCATGGACATTTGAAAAATAACATTTATTCATCATAATTAGTATATAATATTCATCAATAGCCTTTATAAAGAAACACAATCCCTAGTGGTAGTACTGTGAGACTATTGCTAGCGGTTTCTGGCACCATTTTGGATCCTGGTGCTGGTGAAGGCAACTGGGAATCACTCCTGTTCAAGTTAGACCCAGGAAGAAGGCTTTGGGAGGGTAGGGGAATCTTCCAATAGGGTAGATGGAGCTCTCAGATTGGAAGGGAGTGCTAAAGAGGTCCTTCAGCTTGAGGTAGTTCTGGTTGGGGGGCTACTATTGAGGGCTATGGTTTTTTGGGGGGGTCACAATTAGTGGCATAGTAAGGGGGATAGGGATGGAAAGCCATGGGTGCTGTCTTCATGGGAGGGGCTTCTCTTCCTCTCTGACCCCATCACGTACCTTTTTAAATGTTGCCAGTGCGAGCAGCATCTTCCACTTGCTGCTCACTCCGGCCATGTTTCCCTTCTGACATCACTTCCTGGTCATGGTACCAGGATTTGACATCAGAAGGGAGCCATGGTTGGCGTGAGCAGCTGTTGGAAGATGCCGCTCATGCCAGCAAACATTTCAAAAGGTACGTGGGGGGCGCTCAAGCAGCAGAAGAAGTAGGGGAGCTCAAGCAGCAGGGAAGAGTAGAGGGCACACAATACAGCGATACAGGGTGCCACTGCCCCAGATACTAACCTCCCTCACTACGCCACAGATCACAACTAAGTTGCTGATTCCTTTAAGATGCAGCTCAGGATCATCAGACCATGGTTTGGTGACCCGATGCTCCCAGGCCAATGGAATAGCATTGCTTGCAAGATGGCTCACAACCAGTATTATCCTTTTGCACAGGAGTCAGCAACCTTTAGTACTCAGATACCACACCTTGATGACTTCTGTGGAAATCAAGATGTAGTAAAAAAACCCCAGCCTTTTAATACACCTTGATATCTTCTCCCTCAAGGCACGTAAGAGGGTAATTCCTGCTGAAGATTTGGTACAATATTTTGAGCACAAAGTAGATGCTGTAAGATTGAGCATAAAGACGAACACTGATGATAATGCTGATTATCACATTGAGATACCTTTGGTTTGTTGGTTTGGTGCTTTTATACTTTTGACACTTCTTGTGAAATACACTCCCATCGGACATGTGACAAGAGAGGGATGAACGCATGGCTTTCATTTAACTTGCCTTTAACATGTTTTATAGCTTAATGTTGTTTGCTATTCGGAGTTTTATAAAGGCCAAGAGGTAGTGTCTGACTGGGCATGGGTAACGTGGATTGAGTAGACGAGATGACTGGGGGAGGCTAGTGGTCAAAAAGAGTGGGATTTGAATAGTGGAAGCAGAGAGTGATGAAGGATGATGGTTTAAGGGAAATATGTGATCTATAAGGTGTTCATAAGTTCATGTTTATTTGATATACCCTGAATATAAGAGAAATCAAAGCTGTTTACACAGTCAACACAGGGGAGAGAAGAAAGAAGGAAGATCAATAACTTCAACAAAGGAAAAGGATAAGGGACTGAAGGTATTGGTTAATGGAGGGGGAGAATTTTGGGAGGTGAGAAAAGAAACATTTTGTAGAGAAGCAAAAGTGAAAATCAGTTTGCTCATAGGATGACTGAAATTGCATTTAGAATTAATTAATTTGATGCCCTTTTCCCTCCATTGGCAGGACAAATGGCACAGTTGGTTTCACAGCAAGTTTGGAATCCAGGGTCAAGCCGCGGGCCAGAAATCAGCCAACAATGATTGAATCACTCTCTTTAGTGAATATGGGCCAGAGAGAATATGGAAAACCTTGTTAGTGTATGCCTAATGTGACCATTAATTTTTTTCCCTCAAAACGAAACAGGACCCCCCAGATCCCTTCCCCCCCCTCCCGGATCCTCTGGATCCCATTAAACATAGTGCAAAATATAGACAGCAGATATAAATTCTCAAAACAGACACATTTGATCACTAAATTTAAAATAAAATCATTTTTCCTACCTTTGTTTGGTGATTTCATGAGTCTATGGTTGCATTTCCTTCTGACTGTGCATCCTCTCTTTCATTTATTTCTCTCTCCCTGCCCCCCCCCCAAGCCACCTTGCTTCCCTGACGCAGCCTGCTTTCCCTGCCCCCCCTGACAAGCCAAGCCAGCCTGCTTCCCCTGCCCCCAACAAACCAAGCCACCCTGCTTCCCCTGCCCCCCCAACAAGTGAAGCCAAGCCATCCTGCTTCCCTGATACATCAACACCAAGGCGCGTGCAGTGACTGCACTGCACAAGCGCCAGACCTACAATCTCCCCCCCCCCCCCCCAATGTCAATTCTGATGTCAGAAAGGAAGTTCCGGGCCAGCCAGCGATTGGCTGGCCCGGAACTTCCTCTCCGATGTCAGAATTGATGTCAATGGGGAAGGCTTGTATGCCCGGCACTTGTGCAGTGCAGTCGCTGCAGCGCCTGACCTGTTGCTACATCGGGGAAGCAAGGAGTTGCAGGGACTGGACCAAATGCTGGTTTGGTATTCTAGCAGTCTCTTTAAAAAACTGGTCAGAGGGGCACAACTGTGGTTAGACTGCATAGGCTAACTGTCCATCAAGGGTCAGATTCTGTTTCTAATTGTGGCCAATCCAGCTCACAAGTAGCTGGCAACATGCCAATGACCGAAAATACAATTATGAGACCAATCTTTCCTATATTATGTGGACTTTACCAAGTGCATTTCATCAGGACATATGGATATTTATGATGGAACTTCCTCTCCGATGTCAAAATTAAAGTCAATAGGGAAGGCTTGAAGGCCCGGTGCTTGTGCAGTGCAGTTCCTGCAGCGCCTGATCTGTTCCTGCATCAGGGAAGCAAGGTGAAGTAGGAAGAAATACTGGGCTCCGAAAACATGATGTTTCAGTTGTGCTTCGAGACAACGGGACAAGGTAATTAAAAACGGGATGGTCCCATTCAAAATGGGACGTATGGTCACGTTATAGATGCCACATCTCCACATTTCCAGGAGCAATGCAGGAGCAGCTTGACTTGAGTATGCAGGGTGGAATAGTAGCTTTGGGGTCTGTGCATGCAGGTTGAGGAAGAGGAAGCTTGGAGGGAAAAGTGAAGGGAAGAAACAAACTCCTTTGGAGATTAGTGCAGGGTAAGTGAAGCAGTGGAACTTCAGAGTGAGAAGTGAAGGGAAAGGGCAGGCAGCCAGCTCCAGCAATGGATGAACAGTCAAAGGAGAGAAGGGATTCTCATGGGGCAGATTCATTTGAGAGTTCAGACAATGTGTTATGCAAGGTTCTAGGAATGGTAAGTGGGAATATCATCAATCAGACAATTAGGACAAAGAGATTTTACGCAGATGTAAATGTCCACATCTTTAATATAAATGTGATTTCTGTAGGTCTTGTGTAATTAGGAACCAATAAAGCTAGTGCCTGACTGCATAGCTCTCCTAGGCAAGCTGTTATCCTCCACATACAGTATGTGTCACATTTAAAAACAGAGAGGTTTTAGGAATGTAACAATTCACGCTTGTCTTACCATCTTTACTCTGAAAAACAGTGCAGCTCATACATATTGTATTCATAAAAAATAATTTCTTCAGATCTCAATGATGACAATATTTACAGAAACGGAGATATTTTGTTGCTCATGTTGATACGATTGATAACCTTTTGACACACAAAACAGGTCTGTGGTCCTGTGATAATATAACTTTACTAATTCAAAAAATAAAATTGTTGGCTTTGGTCATAGAGCTTTCTAGAAGTAACACAGTGGGCTCTGTATAATGTAGTGTTCTGAATCAAAATTAAAGCAATATTTTTTTCTTGAGTTAGACTGATACTGGCAGTTTTCTCATTACACAAGAGGACAACACCTCAAACAAATGCCTTGGTGTCCTCCAATTGAATGTAAACTGCTTTATGGCTCATAGGAGTAATGCAATCTGAAACAAAGATGTCATGCATTATAATTTATTTGTTTGTGAAATCCTTGGAAATTGAGTATTATAATTACAAACGCACCAGTAAAGCAACAATTATTCAAGAGATATTGAAGTTTGAAGATTGGAACAACTTCATTCATTCAGAAAGTCTTCTATCTTCAATGCTAAATCATTTTTTTCTTTAAACTTTGAATGTTTTATTAACTCTATTTTAGAACTACAGTGTTTACTAATGCTGAATCTTTTCCCTTTCATAGTGCACTTGCCTAAACTAAGGTATAGTATATTTCTGGAAAGTTATGTTTCCTTTGAACTTACTTGAAAGGATTTATGTTTATTTTATATGGAAAGATAGCCATGAGAGCGTTAATTGGCCAAACATGCATGAGGAATAGGTGAAGGGATAGGAGGTGGGGTAAGAAGGGGTTAATTGTGTGAGAGTTAGTTGGTAGAAGTGTGAAGGCTTGTAATGGTGGTGGGTAATGGAGGAGGGGAGGAGTTAGGTGTAGGATTTTGGGAGTGAGGATTTTGGTGAGGTTTTGTTGTGAGGGAGGATAGGTGCTGGTGGGGAAGGGTTGTGGGTGACAAAACTCTAGCCTGTCCCTCCCTGGATTATTGAGGGGTTCAGTTGGGATTTTGGTGGCTGTGTCTTGGGAGTCACAGCTTTAGCAGAAAAGGGAAGAGGATTGAGGTTGATGAAGATCAGTGAATTGGATGAAAGATTATGGTTTGCTTGAGTGTACCACCGCCTCGAGTGATTTGGGTTTCAGGCTCTGAAGTACCACGGGCCTGTGGGAAGAAGAGGATCAGCACAGCTAACAAAACACCATTTAGCTGGGGAATAGCAAAAGAATATGACATTGTTTGAAATATGTTAATTGAAGTGCCATCATAATTGTTCATGCCATCATAATTTGGTATTGGAGGGGATGATATGGAATGGGAAGTGTGTGGGCTAGTGGATGAGTGCATGCGAGTGCCTAAGTTAGAAAAAAAACAAAACCCCCAGTTATTTTATAGAACTATAATTTTAATGTAACATCAGGGGCATAGGCACCATTGTTCAAACAAGAGCAGGCAATTACCAGCCCTCAATGTTAGGGGCCACCTTTTCCATTCAGACTGGCAACCTGAATATCCAAAAATGGGACAAAAATAACAGGAAAAAAAATTGTAGAATGAGGCCTCAGAAACCTGTGTTTATGTACTAGATATCTGTCATTCCTGACCTTTCAGTGTAGTATGTTATGTCAGAGGGGTTGGATAAGAAAGATATTGAGCACACAAAATTGGTCTCTAAGGCCCTATGCTTGCATTTTCTATTATGCTTTAGGCTTGAAAGCCACAACACAGATGGAAAAGAACATTTGAAGAGATGCTGGACATTGCAGAGATGCATGATTGGGGATGTACTAGATGTAGGAGAAGTTGAAGGCATGATTGTGCAATGTGCTGGATATAGGGGAAGTAGAAGGGGAGATTGGGGAGAGATGGAAGAGATTGGGAGAAGAAGAAATTAGAGGACATGGTCATAGAGGTGAAAGACTGAGAGAGATGCAGGAAGGTAGAAGGGAAAATTAAGAGAGATGCTGACAAGGGCTCTGGAAATAATTTAGAGGGGAAATGTTGGACATGGGTGAAGGGTACAGAGGAGAGATGTCTGACATGGAAGAAGGGGAAGAGAAGAAAAATAAGAGATGTTAGACATAAATGCGGGAGAAATAATCAGACCCATTCCTTGAGTGCTAGGAGTTCTTTGCACTGAGCACACATGTAAGACCTCTCACCAACTGGGAGATAATTGAACATGTAACATTCAGTGCAAAAGACTGGCTATCTCCCATCTTGCTGCACTGTACTTTGACAATGCCTCCTTTTGTCTGTTAGTACAATCTTCCATTCTGAGTATTCTTGATTATTGCGCCTTTAAGAAAATTATCAGGAAAATGAGGATGGTTCAGAATAAGACCGTCCGTCTTATTTTCGGCCTGAAGAAATGGGAACATGTTACCCCTTTCTATCAAAAGCTACATTGGCTGCCATTGGAATCCAAAGGTCTGTTCAAATTCTCATGCATCTGCTACAAAACAGTATTTGGTATGTTACCGGGTTATCTCAACTCCCACTTTACTTTGAGTTATAACAATAAGAGCTCTCGAAGAATAGACGTGTTTGCTTTTCTTTGAAAGAACCTTTTCTTTTCATGCAGTCAAACTGAATTCATGGCTTGCCAAAATTGTGCTGGATGCCTCTTCTTATCTTGATTTTAGAAAGCAGATTAAAACTCAATTATTTAACAGGCTGGGCTCTTAACATATTTTATCATTATAACTTTTTTATTCTTCTTTAAGATTGTTGTACCCTTTTTATATGGCATGTATGCATTTTTCCTATATTGTATGCACATAACTTGTTGATTCTCAATGATTTGCATTGTTTGTATTACAATTAACTGTTTGTGAACTGCCTAGAACTTTTTGGGTATGGCGGTATATAAAATAAAATTATTATTATTATTATTAGTTTCCAGAAATACACTCTACCTTAGTTTAGCCTGCATCTTAATATTGCTGATTTCTTTGTTAAGTTGTTATGTGATTTGGAAAATGTACTGTACAGTAAGGTCCCCTAAGAATGCTACTTTATGGTAATGTTTTTTTTATTATTATGTTGCAATGTTATAACTGTTAGGTTACCCTCCAAGGATTTCTTAGACTATTTCTTAAGAGCTAATTACTAGCTAATAGATTGAATAATTACTTTTTGGGCCTTTTAATTGGTTCATGGGCCTATAAATCAGATATCAGGCCAGGGGTGGGTGGGAATTAAACACTAAACAAAGGCTTTCCTCAACTGCCATCTGTACCCTAATCTGCTATTATCTTATGTTCTTAAATGCAGCCTAAAATACTAACCTAGACTAAACAATTTGTATATAAAAACACTAACAGAGACTGTAAAGAAGACATGTCAAACTCTGGCCCGGAGGCCAAATCCGGCCCATGGTGAGTTAAAAATTGGCCCGCCAGACTTTTTCAATTTTATACTCAATCTGGCACGCCGGCACGAACAGTTGCCGCTGCTGATACTTCTCTTCGCTCGCATCTGCCTTTGCCTGGTCTCCTCTTCAGAGCAGACTGCTGAGGATCGCTGGCCTGCTTTAGCGAACCTCACAGGCCGTTGTTGAGCTCAGTAGCATGTTCCCTCTGATGCAAGGAATGAGAATCTTTGTGAGGTTCAGAATATTATAGGGAGGAGGGGATTAACACATGTCAGACTGAGATCTGGAAGCTATGGGGCTCATAATTTAAAAAAAAAAACATCTAAAAAGTGGCCTAAATGGGTACTTGGATAATCAAAAAGCCTGATCGTCCAAGTACCCATAATCAAAGCTGGTTTTAGACTTATCTTAAATCAGCTTAGGCCTTTCCCCTGCCTCTAAATCCATAGAGCAAAAAGAGGCGTTTTTAGAGGAGGGGAAAGGGCGGGAAGTGGGCCAACCTAGACCTAGGCGTTCAGCAGGTATAACCAAAACTGTAGACAGGTTGCCTACAGGTATAAGTGCCGAAAAGGGTATAAGTGCCGAAAAGGGGCCGCAGAGCTGATTGCTGCAGCTCAGCGGCTCCAGCAATTTACCTACCCCCTACTGCAACATTCACTGCAGGAGAGATGGCTCATCTCTCCTGGTACGATAGTGATCACCACCCTCCTCCGAACTGTGGCACTTCGGTGTGATCATCGCGGCAGGGCATCTCCCCTGCCGGCGATCCTCACCCCGAAGTGCCATGGTTCAGAAGGGGGTGGGCGATCACCTTCGTCGGCAGGAGAGATGAGCCATCTCTCCTGCAGCGATCAGCCCTCCCCCGGTGATTATGATCGGGCAGGAGGGAGCCCAAGCCATCCTGCTTGGTGACACCCCGAACCCCTGACAGAATTGGGGCAAGAAGGAGCCCAAGCCCTCTTGCCCCGGTGATCCTCAATTGCCCCTCCCTCCTGCCAATTATGATGGGGCCAGGAGGAAACCCAAGCCCTCCTGGCCATGACCCCCCCTACAAGATTGGGCAGGAGGGAGCCAAACTCCTCCTGCCCAGGCGAACCCACTACCCCCCACCCCCACTAAAATGCAGGCAGGAGGGATCCCAGGCCCTCCTGCCCTCGACGCACCCCCGGCCGACCCCTCAATCCCCCCACCCCAATCCCCCCGTACCTTTAAATCATTGGACGGACAGACTGGTGTCAAGCCCGTCCATCCGTCAGGCCAACCATCCATTGAATGGCTGGCCTTAGGGCCTGATTGGCACTGGTGGTTCAAACCCCACCCACAGGTGGGGCCAGAGGTGCCTGGGCCAACCGGAATAGGCCCAGTAGACTTATGCTCCTCCTGTGGGCGGGGCCTTAGGCATTTTCTCTGCTTCTACTTTCAACGTTTAAGGCCTTAGGCCAAAAGGGGACTTAAGATGTTTTTTTTAATTATTATGCCCCTCCACGTGTGTGCTGGCCAATATTCAGTGCCCTCTAAAGCATTAGTAAACACCTAAAGGTAGGATTGCTATTCATGCATTCTTATTCCATCCGTTGGCTATGCAAACACTGACACTGACTATTGCCAGCACCTGTATAACTGACAGCTCTTTCCTTCCTCTACACTCTGCCCACTTCAAAAAAGACCAATAGGAATCAATATTCAGTGGCACTGCCTGCTTAAGTGCTTCTGAATATCAGTGGCTGAAACGGAGTGTCCAATTTAAGCAGGCAAGAGCCTCTTCTGCCTACTTAACCAGTTTGAGTATTGAGAGTGTTTCATATACTATCAGAGACTTTTACACAGGGTCCCATTTAATGCTCCATCCAAGGGACATTCGAAGCATGTTTTAATCATTCTATACAATATAAAAAGTACATTTTCAAACTTTACATCTAAATACATTCCTAGGAGGACTTTGTGCAGCACTAAGGGAAAGATATGTTTAGACAAATGATTCACACAGGTAAAAATGCTTTTCACCCCATAAATCACTTTCAAATTTTTCTTTAAAAAAATCACAAATACCAACCTTGAAAAAAAAGATAATTTGGAAAAGTAATTTATAATGCTATCCTTCAGAGAGAGATGAAGAAACATCAGTGTTTGACCTTCGACACAGGCCATGTTTTATCCAGATGGCTTATTCAAGTGGAATTTATTAACATTGTCGGTACATTTCAAAGGTTTTACATGTCCTTGTTATGTCTGATAAGTTGTTGCTGGGCAAATAAGGACTTTTTGCTTGCTAACATCTCAATAGGTCAATAAGTTGCACAATATCTGCTGAATTTTATTGCATGATAAATTGTAGTAATTTGCTTGTGGTTGTTTCCAAAAAATCTCATAGAGTTACATCAACCTTTTACTATGATCATGTCAGAGCTGCAAAAAAAAAGTGAATCTATAATAAAAGCATACTATTCTTTCACACTGATAGATTTTAGATTCTTTTGGTTCAAGTGTTGGCCCTTTTTTTTTTTTTTTTGGGGGGGGTTCTCATTCCATGTTAAAAGCTATCGGATCGGCCTCACCCGCACTCGTAATACCCACCTGTTTACCTTCCCGTCCCTAAAGGGCTGTGTCTACAAGAGATTCCTCGATAGATTCCTGGCATTCCAAGCAGGCAAATGGAATAAATGTCTTACCACTTTCATCTCTAGCTCACCCCCCTACCAAACTTTCAGGAAATCAATCAAATCCTATCTCTTTGACAAATTTCTCTGACTCCCCTCCCCCCCCCCACCGCCTTGTAACCCTGCCTTGTATCTCCGACATACCTCCGGATTTCCTGACCACTCCCGACTTGCTAAGCTAAGCTGATTGACTTATTTGTAACATCACTGTATATGTACAGTCTCTTACTCTGTTAACCGCTCTGAACTGTTATGGTACTACGGTATACAAAATAAAGTTATTATTATTAAACTGCTTTTAAATTGGATTGGGAAAGTTGAACATGCAAATGCTAAGAATTTGTGGCATTGGAGGGTGGCAGAGACTTATTGAGGAGGTGTTAACTGAAAACAGAGTTAATCATTGTATTTGTTTTCTATTTGCTGTTTCCAAATTTACTTCATTGATTGTATTTAACTTTATTTGGTCATTTAACTATTCCTATATGCTGTTAACAAAATTGTAAACTTTGGACCCCTCTTACAAAACTGCAGCAATGAGTCCCAGCATGGCAAATACATTATAGCAAATAAGAAATGAGTATATGAATGGTGAGCAAATAGATCTGATTCTTCTATGTCCTATTGTTGTCCTTTTGTAATATAATATAATGTAATGTAATGTAATGTAATTTATTTCTTATATACCGCTACATCCGTTAAGTTCTAAGCGGTTTACAGAAAATATACATTAAAATTATAAATAAGAAAGGTACTTAGAAATTCCCTTACTGTCCCGAAGGCTCACAATCTAACTAAAGTACCTAGAGAGTAATAAAGAAATGAAAAGTGGAGATAGAGGAAAAATAGGTAAATAAACATTCTAACAAGTCTGTATTGAACTATGTACTTTAGAAGGTAGAAGAAAGGAGAGAAAAGAATATATGCAGAAGGAGGAACCGTTGATCAAAAGAATTCTGGAGAAATTTAAATGATAGAAATAGAATAAAACAAAAACAAGTGGCAAAACAATGAATAAGAATAAAAAAAATTCATAAACTGAAAAAATAAAAATAAAAACATAATCTTCAGTCCATGGTTTCAGCTTCAGTGATGAAGTGGATTAAGTAGGATTTTGGGGATGACTCAGTATATAAATTTAAGGATTGGATTGGATTGGATTGGCTGTGTCACATTTGCCACACGGGAATTTCTACCATGTCTTTATACAAGGGACCTTTTATGTTAAACTGTAACTGCTGTACATGGCCTTGGGTGAATCGGTGCTGGGACAAAAGCGTGCCGACTTTGCAGCGCTGACAATTCGGTGCAAGACAGCAGCGCGCCACCTAAAAAGTGACTTTTAAAGAGCTCCGACAGGAGGTGTGGGGGGGGAACCCCCCCCCACTTTACTTCAGACAGTTTGCGCTGCCGTTGGGGGGTGGGGGGGTTTCAACCCTCCCATTATAGAGAAAACAACTTTTTCCTTAAAAAAATCAGGAAAAAGTTAAGTTTACTCTATAATGGAGGGTTCCAAACCCCCCCAACCCCACCTCAACGGCAGCGCGAAGAGTATGAAGTAAACTGGGGGGGTTCCCCACTCACACCCCGCGTCAGAGCTCTTTAAAAGTCACTTTTTAGGCGGCGCGCTGGTATCTTGTGCCAAATTGTCGGCGCACTGAAGTCTCGCGCGCGAATGAGTATGAACCGGGTGAATCCCCTCATAAAGCCAGTTAGTAAATCCCAATACATCATTAATTTTCAAATGGGGCATCTAGTGACACTAGTTAATTCACCCAGAGAATACATGCAGATTAAGCACATTTTCAACAGCATTGCACATATGAAGGGCAATTCTAAAGTCTAGATGCCCATATTCATGCATGAGCTACACACATAAATGTTTAAAATACTAGCACTTATATGAGCATATGCACATGGACCTATGTAAGTGCTAGCCTAAGCACTATACTACAGACATCCACTTAACTTACATAAGGAGGTGTACACTAGGGCAAAACCTGAATTAGAAATAGGTTTGGCTCATGCTACTTATTTGCATAAATTACAGAATATTGTAAGTTACATGCATCCCTGCTGTATTTAGGTGCCCACATTTATACCAGCACAATGGCTGGTATAACTGTGGTCAACTAGTATTATACAATGCCTAAGTTTTGTTATATAATAGCCTCCAACTGTGTAGCCTCAGGGCACTTAAATGGAAGCATTCAATTATAAAATTGCCTACATTCTATACAATGCTGATAGCACATATCCATTCTATACATATACTTAGATTAGTGGTCTCAAACTCAAACCCTTTGCAGGGCCACATTTTGGATTTGTAAGTACTTGGAGGGCCTCACAAAAAAATGGTTAGGGCTCCTTTTACTAAGGTACGCTAGCGTTTTTAGCGCACGTACAAGATTAGCTCGCGCTAGCTAAAAAATTACCGCCTGCTTAAAAGGAGGCGGTAGCGGCTAGCGCGGGGCATTTTAGCGTGCGTTATTCCGCATGTGAAGGCCCTAACACACCTTTGTAAAAGGAGCCCTTAATGTCTTATTAAAGAAATGACAATTTTGCAGGAGTTAAAACTCTTTATCTATATATATAAAATCGGAGGTATGTATGTGTGTATGTATGTGTGTGTGTATGTGTGTATGTGCCGCGATCACGCAAAAACGGCTTGACCGATTTGAACGAAACTTGGTATGCAGATCCCTCACTACCTGGGATGATATGTTCTGGGGGTCTCGCGGCCCACCTGCACACGTGGACGGAGCTACAAACATAAAATCAGATTTCACCCATTCATGTCAATGGAAAAAATGTAAAAAGCTGCCATTCTCACAGTAATTCAAAAACGGCTTGACCGATTTGAACGAAACTTGGTATGCAGATCCCTGGTAGTGACCTGGGGTGATATGTTCTGGGGGTCTCACGGCCCACAACTCTATGTTGCTTGCTCAAGGGTGGGTTCACCCAAGAATTTATATGTTCTTGCTCCAGGAGGTGAAACAAAAAATGTTGTTTATAATCACATTTTGCGTTAGTTGTATTGTATTCATTTTGTCAAATATTTCTCATTATAATTTGAATATATGTGTGTGTGTGTATGTATGTATGTTCCAGCATAACTCTTCAATGCATGCACAGATTTCAACCAAACTTGACATACACATTACTTACTATCTGAGGACAAACACTGTGGGGGTGGGAAGGGGGGGATATGTAAAAATGATTGAAAATGACAGATTTTAGTATCTACCCCATAGTGTTTTCGGGCTCACAGATGAATACTCAGCATAACTCTGAAACGCATGGAGAGATTTCAATCAAACTTGGTATACATATGACTTACTATCTGGGGAAAAATATTGTGCAGGTGGGACGGGGTAAAATACTGTGGGGGTGGGAAGGGGGTGATATGTTAAAATTATCAAAAGCGACAGATATTAATGTCCAACCCATAGTTTTCGGGCTCGCAGAGATGAATACTGACACTCCCGATGCCGTTTAAGTCTAAGTTCAGCCCCATAGAGAGGGTCATTCCTTTGGGACATGTGGAGGGTAGGGGGTTGGGACATGGGGTGGGGCATATGGGACATGTGGGGGGGTAACGTGGGGGGTGGGACATGTGGGACATAGGGGGGTGGGACATGTGGGACATAGGGGGGTGGGACATGTAGGGGGTTGGACATTTTGGGATAAATAAATCTCCGGGCAACGCCGGGTAATCAGCTAGTAGTTTATAAATCTTTCCAAGTCTTAATAATAATATTGTAATTTATAGCTAAAGAGACATAATCAAGAAACTGTTTTATTTTACTTTTGTGATAAACATACCGAGGGCTTCAAAATAGTACCTGGTGGGCTGCATGTAGCCCCCGGGCCGCAAGTTTGAGACCATTGACTTAAATGCATAAGCCTAGATATTAGATGCCTATATGTCTAGCATTTACATTTGAGTCATATGCTCTAGGTCAGGGGTGGGCAATTCCGGTCCTCGAGAGCCGGAGCCAGGTCGGGTTTTCAGGATATCCACAATAAATATGTATGAGATAGATTTGCATGCACTGCCTCCTTGAGATGCAAATCTATCTCATGAATATTTATTGTGGATATCCTGAAAACCTGACTTGGCTCCAGTTCTCGAGGACTGGAATTGCCTACCCCTGCTCTAGGTCAGTGATTCCCAACCCTGTCCTGGAGGAACACCAGGCCAATCGGGTTTTCAGGCTAGCCCTAATGAATATGCATGAGAGAGATTTGCATATGATGGAAGTGATATGCATGCAAATTTGCTTCATGCATATTCATTAGGGCTAGCCTGAAAACCCAATTGGCCTGGTGTTCCTCCAGGACAGGGTTGGGAACCACTGCTCTAGGTTATACCTAGTTTTGGCACACCCAATCCAAATGTATATGCTAGACCAACAGGTACTCAATATCTGAACCTGTATGTTTAGAGTAGGTGCATAGTGGACCCTGCAACTGAAACATCACTGCTGTGTACATTGTTCTGCATGTGTAAAATTACACATACACCAGAGTATACATCTAGTTTCGTATATGCACCTCCACTGAAAATGAAACTCAATCGGCACAAACTTCCAGAACAGCACCAGACACCTAAGAGGCAACGATAATGTAATGCACCATTAAAATATGTTATTTTACTATTAACTCATTATTAGTAACTTAGAGGGGGATATGCATCGAGCAGAATTCAGGTTTAATGCACATTAACATGCGTTAAAGGAACTGGTACGTGTCCTTGTTTTTAGCTGTGGACTTAATAACCTGGCTGAGCTGCTACCTGATTAGCTGGGTGAATTGAGTAGGGAGGAGTAGGGGAAGAAGGATGGGTTAGATAGGGTTTAAGGGGCTAGATAGGGGTTAAGGGGTTGGTGGCAATGAAGTAGGTAAGGCAGGAGATGGGTTGCTAGGTGAATGTGAAGGAGTGGTGTAAAAGGGTGTCAATATTGGCTAGGTGAGGGAGTGAGGGGTATAGTGAAGGTCTATGTTGGGGATTTGGCAGGCAAAGTTTGTTAGGTGAAGGGAGCAGTTAGGAGCATGTGTTTGGTAGGATGTGTTGTAGAAATTGACTCCCATCCTACCCACCCCTTTTCGTTAATGGGTTTTATTTTGGTTGAGGATGGTTGGGTGGTCACAGCTCAGAAATAATAGGGTTTTATCCCTTGGTGTAGTAAGGGAGAGGTACACCACCCTGGGTGTCATCTTCACGGGGAGCACCAATGCCTCTCCTCCTCCCCGGTGTACTTCTTTACATGTTTGCCAACATGAGCAGCATCTTCCATTTGCTGCTCACACTGGCTCCCTTCTGATGTCACTTCCTGATCATGGGACCAGGACGTGATGCCAGAAGGGAGCCGAGTCCGGTGTGAGCTGCAGATGGAAGATGCTGTACATGCCGGTGAACATTTAAAGAGGTATGCGAGGGGCGGTGGAGCCCAATTGGTGGGGGAAGAGCAGGGAGTACAGTGATGCCAGGTGTCATCGTCCAGGATGCCAACCTCCCCAGCTACGCCACTGGTTCTTCCCATGAGGATTGGTATGTGGACTGGAAATATTTGACGTTAAATGACATGCCATTTAGGAGACTAGTGTGATGCCGCCTCAAGTGGAAGTATGGTCTTGGTGTTACCACAACCATAACTTGGGGGTGATTTAAGGTTAATGATACTATTGTGGAATCTGTTGGCTAAGCAGTTACCAACTAGCCTTAGGTGGGTAGAGGCAATGGGTAAAGGCAATTGTGGGAATTATGGGAGTTAATTGTTTGAATGTTTGGAATATTGTTTCATTATGTAAATAAAGTTGAAGTCAATTCCTGTCAGGTATGTTGTGAGGTGTTTTATTCTGCTGATATATACAGAGATTGATTGTGTGTGAGGTACAGGTATAAAATGGGCTTTAGAATTTAGCATGTGGTAATTCGATTACCACACATTAAAGGTGCATTAAGCCCTAATGCTGCTTGATTTATTCCCCGCTAAGATCTATTTCATAAAATAGGACCTGTTCTAAAATAGCATAAGATAGTGGTAAAATAGTATAATTTAACGGTATTCCATGTTAATAATTATGCCCCTAATTGCCACTTAAAAACTGACCTCTGAATTTATGAATGTGCAATTTTTATTTGGAAATTTAAAGTTAATATTGTTGTACCTTGGATTTGTTTGTTTCAGAAATATGAAAAAGCCTTAGAGGCCCAGCTTTCTCTTTGATTCAAAACATTTCATAAGAGGATGAAGCTGGATGAGTGTAATTAAGTCAATCCTTGAGAGGATTATTGATTGCTTTCTTATGATGCTTTGAATTTCAATTAGAACATTTAAGTACTTATTGAGCCCTCATACTTATGTATTACTATTAAAGAATATTTAATTATGTTGTTATGTTGATTTTACCGACAATATAGGCAGACTGGATGGGCCATATAGGGCTCCTTTTACAAAGGTGCGCTAGATTTTTAGCGCACACACCAGATTAGCGTGTGCCATATCGCGTGCTAGCTGAAAAACTACTATCTGCTCAAGAGGAGGAGGTAACGGCTAGCGCAGCATTTTAGCGTGTGCTATTCCGCATGTTAAGGCCCTAACGCACCTTTGTAAAAGGAGCCCATAGTCTTTATCTGCCTTCATTTTTCATTTTTCTTTGCCTTACAAATGAGCAATTTTCACATTTAAAATGTTTGAGCTAAAACATAGTAAAATGGCATCATTCAAATGACACTTAATAATATATCAGAATTTTGTAATCACGTTGACAATTTTTTTTTAAAAAAAATTTTTTTAATTTATATACCGTTTAAACCTAAATGGTTTACATATTGTTACATATATAATTCAATAAAACAAATAAGATCAAATAAACATTAACATATAATCATCAGAAAATCACGTGAAGTGCCCATCAAAAAAACAATCACAAAAATCAGTTACTAGAAAAATGCATTAAAAAATAATTGTGTTTTTAATAGTTTTCTGAAATTACTCTTGTCATGACAATTCCACAATTTGACCCTCGCACAGCAAAAGGCCATTTTATTGGTCTCAGCATATTTCTTCCCACTGTTGAATTTCTAATTCACAAGATGATATGTAGCCACTATGGCCTTAGCTCTGAAGTTACCCCCTCTTCTACAAAGCTGTTGCCACATGGCAGCCGCTAGCAGAGCTTTGTAGAAAAGGGGGTTAGTTTAATTTAAGAAGAAATTTATTTACCATAAATGTACAATTTTTTGCGGTTACAACTTACATACATAAAACACATTGATGAACAACATGTCATTTCTTATAACATGCAAATATTAAATCAATGATTTATGTCAATGAGCCCAAGCAATTTAATATCACAAGAGCACTTGAGGAAACAGGCATATTTTTAAAGCTTTTCTAAAGTCATTCAAAGACTCAATCGATCTCAAGTCTTTCGGAAGTGTGTTCCATAATTGAGGTCTTACAATCATAAGGATTGAATTTTGATACATCTTTAATCTTATTTGCTTTAAATTCAGCACATCAAGTAATGCTTGGTTGCTTGAACGCAAAGGATGTCCTTGAAAGTGAACTTTTAAAGTTGCAGCTAAAGAAAGAGGTTGCTACTGATGAAGAATCTTAAAAATCAACGTCAAGATTTTAAATTTAATACGTCAATGAATAGGCAACCATTGCAATTGTTTAAGAATCAGTGTAATATGACCAATAAATCATAACAAGGACATCTTGAAATAAGCCTAGCAGCACATTTTGTACAATATGTACAACTCTTAATTCTTTCTTTGGCAAGCCTACTAACAAGCCTTTGGCAAACCTCTGAAACCTTGTTTACGCAATGTCTAAATTATCATTTTATTGGCTATTAATATCTTGCCCATGATTGTGATCCAAATTTATTTTAAATGCCTCACTAATTTGCTTGATTAAACAAATGGATAAAGGTGAGCCAGTTGATATAGCGTATCTAGATTTTTTGGAAAGTTTTAGCCAAAATTAAAGAGTCAGTTTTAGACAAAGAGTTTTAGACAAAATTAAGTCAAGGGATATGAATCAATGTTTTGTTATAGATTAGGAATTGGCTATTGGACAGAAAACAGAGGGTAGGGTTCAATTACCATTTTTCTCAACAGAGGAAGGTGAATAGTGGAGTGCCGCAGGGATCTATTCTGAGACCAGTGATATTTAACATATTTATAAATGATCTGGAAATTGTATTTAACTTTATTTGGACATTTAACACATTTCCATTTTTCATCTTTCTCCTTTCACTAATATATCTGAAAAAATGTTTGTCTCCATTTTTATATTTTTAACCATTTGCTCTTCCGCTTGTGCTTTCGCAGATGTATCTCTCTCTTGGCTTCTTTCCATTTCACCTGGTAGTCCTTTCTGTACTTCTCTTCTTGGTTGGTTTTTTTTTAATATTTCAAGAACGCAAACATTCCTCTCTTCATAAAACTACAGGAAGGATTGGTCAACCTCCAATTAATAAACTACCTAGACAAATGTAACATCCTCAGCGAACATCAATCAGGTTTCAGGAAAGGATATAGCACAGAAACGGTCCTAGCCTCCATATTAAATCACCTCTATGATCTCTTCAGCAAAGGCAAAAGTGCATTGATTCTGCAACTAGACCTTAGCAGTGCGTTTGACCTAGTAGACCACAAAATTATGCTACTATGACTTGACGCAATGGGAATCTCAGGAAAGGTAAAGAAATGGTTCCAAGAATTCCTAACAAACAGATCCTACCAAATAGCCAGCAATGGAAATCACTCCAACCCATGGAAAAACCCGTCAGGGGTACCCCAAGGCTCCCCTCTATTACCTACATTATTCAACATCTACATAGCATCCTTAAGTCACCGACTACAAAACTTAATACACTACATATACGATATATCCATCCTAATCCCCTTAAATGATATTTCAACTGAAATTATAGACAACCTCTCACACACAATGATAAAAATCGAAAAATGGACCACCAACTTCAAACTGAAATTAAACACTGAGAAAACAAAAGTCTTCTTGGCAAGCCCCAACGACAAAATAACGAGAACATCATAAAAAATAAACGACCACAAATATCCGATTTCCAAAACCATAAAAATTCATGGTATCACACTAGATACGCACTTGACCATGGCTGACCACACAAACTTAACAGTGAAGAAATGCTTTTATACACTATGGAAGCTAAGGACTATTAAAAAATACATTGACACAACATCCTTCAGGTTACTGGTGCAATCGCTGATTCTATCCACCCTGGACTACTGCAACATCGTCTACATGAGTATCCCACAAAAAAACAATAAAGAAACTGAGATTAGTACAAAACACTGCAGTTCACTTAATCTTCGGACTGAGAAAAAAAGACCACATTAGCCCATACTACAAAGAACTGCACTGGCTACCAATGGAAGTGTGAATACAGTTCAAATTTGCATGTATCTGCTTCAAACAAATCTGGGGCCTAGCACCTTCCTACCTGCAAATATCCCTTTTTTAGCTAAACTGACTGAAAAAGTAATATTTAACCAAGTATCTGACTTCATTGAAACAACAAATGTTCTGCACCCTAACCAAACTGGCTTCCGTAAATCTCATAATACTGAATATTCCATGATCGGCTTAACAAATAACATCCAATATTTTCTTGATCATCATAAGTCGGTCGCTCTATTTTCATTGGATATATCTGCCGCTTTCGATACAGTCGATCATGATCTCTTACTCAGTAGTCTCGAGTCAATAGGCATTTGCGATCAAGTCCTTGACTGGTTCACTTCATACCTTTCTAATCGAGTCTCTTCAGTTAAGTTTAATAATGAATATTCCACTCCCTACTCTACATCCTTCGGCATCCCTCAAGGTTCTATTTTATCACCACTCTTATTTAATATTTTTCTTTCCCCATTGTTGAGTCTTTGTCAATCTATTGGTTTTACTGCCTTTTCTTACGCTGATGATATCCAATTAATGTTCCCTTTTGATCCCGAAAACCAGGAAGACATACTGTCTATAAATAAAAAACTTGATCTAGTACATAATTGGCTAACCTTGAATAAATTGGTGTTAAATATCAATAAAACAAAAACTATGATCTTTAATTGGAAAAACGATCTAACTCTCAAAACCCCATTTATCCTAAACAATAATCCCATAGAGATTGTTCATAATCTAAAAATTCTGGGAGTCATAATCGATGATAAACTGATTTTCCATGAACATATCAATAATATAGTTAAATCTTGTTTTTACAAATTGCGACTAATAAGATCCATCGCTAAATTTTTGGAACCTAAATCTCGTAACATTCTCATCCATTCTTTAGTTATAACAAAGATCGATTATTGTAATTCTCTATTAATTAATATCACTCAAAAAGAAAAACGACGTCTTCAAATTATCCAAAATACTGCTATTAAATTGATTTACAATGCAAAGAAATTTGACCACGTTACTCCTTTATTAATCGATGCCCATTGGCTTCCTATAAGCCATCGTATTTTATACAAGGTTTTACTGCTTATATTCAAAACTTTAATTTACAATGAACCTCAGTTTATAGCAAGAATGTTAATTCCGTATAATCCCTCTCGCTCTTTAAGATCATCTTCCCAAAATTTATTAGTCATACCCTCTTTGAAAACAATAGGAACAAGAAGAGCAGATATGTTATCTGTCATGGGCCCACAATGGTGGAATTCTCTTCCTCAATTTATTGCAATTGAAAGAGATTTACATTCTTTTAAAAAATCTTTGAAAACACACCTTTTTAAAGATGCTTTTAATTCTTAATTTTTTAATTTTTCTTAGCATTTTAATTTTTAATCTAACCCTTTCCCTTATGTTTTTTTTCCCTTTTTGTTTTCCTAACTAAGACAAATGTAATCTTTTCCCTTTCTTTCCCTCCGCCTCAAGTTTGTCCTGTCCTAATCTAATGTTATTGAGTTTTAATATTGTATATCTATATCTTATGTTTTATATTGTACATCGCTTTGTAAACAGATTCAGCGATAAATCAAATGTTAATAAACCTTGAACCTTGAACCTTGAACTTCACTCTACACAACCCCACACGAACAACCAGAAACAAAAACATCTTTGCCTATCCTAAAATCACTGGCTGCAAATACAAAACCTTCCTTGACAGAACCTTCATGTTCCAAGCTAACAGACAACAATCCTGGCTGGGAAACTACATAAAAATAAAACCAGACAGACCTACAACGCATTCCAAAAATCAATCAAAACCACTCTGTTTGACAAATTCATCACCTAAACAGACTGACCTTTGCTCTATGCATTTTTCCCCTACAAACCCGAAACAATCTCTCAGGCAATCCCAACCCCCTCTAACATTCCCTCCCCTCTCAACCCCACTTACTTTCCCTCCCCCCCCCTTTCTTCTGCAACATTCCCCTCACACATTTGTAATTCGCTGAATGTCCAGCCTTCTTTCGATGTGAACCGCCTAGAAGTCATCTGACTATGGCGGTATAGAAAAATAAAGTTATTATTATTATTATTATTATTATTTATTTTCTCTGCCACTAGTTTGGAGAACCCTATCGGTTTCCTTTTTCTCTTGTTTTTATTTACTTTTTTCACATAAAGATCCATGGCCATTTTTATTGCTCCTTTCAGCTTAGACCACTGTTTTTCACTTCTCTTATTTCCTCCCAACCTTACAGCTCTTTCTTCAGGTACTCTTCCATTTTATTAAAGTCCATACGTTTGAAATCTAGGACTTTAAGTATTATGCGGCCACTCTCCACTTTAGCTGTTATATCAAACCAAACCGTTTGATGATCGCTACTTCTCAGGTCAGCACCCACTCGAACATTAGAGATACTATCCCCATTTGTGAGGACCAGATCCAATATCAATTTTTTCCCTCATGGGTTCCCTCACCATTTGTCTGAGCAGAGCCTCTTGAAAAAGGCATCCACAATCCCCTTACTTCTTTCCAATTCCGCAGATGGAACTTTCAATTCCGCATCCGGTAGGTTGAAATCTCCCAACAGCAGCACCTCCTCTTTCTTTCCAAACTTTTAGATATCCACAACCAGATCTTTATCAATTTGCTCCGATTGAGTCGGAGATCTGTAGACTATACCCATATAGATAGAAATTCAATCTTCTCTTTTCAGAGCGATCCTATCGCTTCTTCCTCTCCCTGGGTCCTTGCATTTCAGTCGCTTGGATATTGATCTTTACTTAGAGAGTTACTCTTCCATCTTTTTGACCATCTCTGTCCTTCCTAAAAAGATTATATCCCAGTATGTTTGCATTCCATCCATGGGATTCACTAAACCATGTCTCTGTGATAGCAACAATATCCAGGTCTGCCTCTAACATCAAGGCTTGCAGATCATGGACTTTGTTGCTTAGACTAAGAACATTTGTGGTCATTGCTTTTCAGCTATTTTTCAGTGGTAATATCCTTTTTCATATAGTTTTCTGTTTTGTTTCACTTCCTGTTAATTACCTTATGCTAGGGTTCACTTTGAGAGTCAGCACCTAAGAAAAAGATCTGGGTATCATTGTAGACACTACACTAAAATCTTCTTCCCAGTATGCAACTTCAACAAAAAAAAATAAAAATAAACTGGATGCTAGGAGTTATTAGGAAAGGGATGGTAAATAAGACTAAGACTATAACAGTGCCTCTGTATAACTCCATCATGCATCCTCACCTTGAGTATTTCAGTTTTTCATCACCTTATCTCAAAAAAAGATATTACAGAATTAGAAAAGGTTCAAAGAAGAGTGACCAAATAATTAAAGAGATGGAACTCCTCTTGTATGAGGAAAGACTAAAGAGGATGGGGCTTTTCAGCTTAGAAAAGAGTCAGTTGAGGTGGTATGACTGAGGTCTACAAAATCCTGAGTGATGTAGAACGAGTAAAAGTGAATCAATTTTTCACTCTTTCAAAAAGTACAAAGACTGGGGGATATTCAATAAAACAAATAGGAAAAAATATGAGGAGAGACTAAAATGGTTAGGGCTCTTCAGCTTGGAAAAGAGACGGCTGAGGGGAGATATTATTGAAGTCTACAAAATTCTGATTGGAGTAGAACGGGTACAAGTGGATCGATTTTTCATTCCGTCAAAAATTACAAAGACTAGAAGACGCTCGATGAAGTTACAGGGCAATAGTTTTAAAACCATTTGGAGGAATTTTTTTTTCACTCAGAGAATAGTTAAGCTCTGGAACGTGTTGCCAAAGGATGTGGTAAGAGCGGACAGCAGCTGGTGATAAAAAAAAATGAACACAGCTTTATAAAAAAGGGGTGATAGTTTGCTATTGAGACTAACATGGAGGAAACTACTGTTTGCCCTGGGATCATTAGCATGGAATATTGCTATTATTTGGGTTTCTGCCAGGTAGTTATGATTTTGATTAGCCACTGTTGGAAAGAGGATATTGGGCTAGATGCAGTGGCATAGTGGGGGTGAGAGGCACCCGGAGCAGTGGAACCCCTCTACCGCCCTCTTCCCTGCCCCACCTGCTGTGTTTACGCACCCCTTCCTCGTACCTTTTTATCTTCAGCATGAGCAGCCACGAATTTGCTATTTGTTTTGGTTTTGGCGCTCTCTCTGACAATACTTCCTAGGCATGGGTCCCGGAAGTGACATCGGAGAGAGCACCAAAGCCAATGCAATAGAGTAATCTATGTGCTCAATGCATAAACTAACAGTTGTTACATGCTAATATACAATACATGCTAACCACTTAGAGGATTAGTGTTTCTAATCCTTTATTTACCCCTTTAAAACAAATCATTTTTAGTCCCAGAAAGTCATTGTTTAATAGATCCTATGATCCTTTTACTCATGGAACTGTTCCTTGTAATTGGCTGTGCAAGTGCATGAAAAAATTTAGTGTATAAATTAATGATCATATTATCCTACTATTTCTCCATAAAAGTATTTTCCATCTTTACTTTAATCATTCCATCTTCCCTTCAAGGTACTCTCCATCATGCTGCTTGACATTCTTGTGTCAGATAGAATCTATTTAGTTCTCTAGAGTCCCCTCTGACGCATGCATACATGAATTCATAAATGCGTTATTACTGATAGTGTTTGGAATGATTGATAGAGATATCTTTCATAAAACAAAGGCATTGCTGAGCTTAGTCTATATGGCATAGTACCATGGCCATGAATAATTATGTTCCAAATAAATCGTTTAGTGGGATTCTTATGATGTATCAGTGTAATATGAGTACAAAATTGAAATGTATCTTATAGCTAAAATATTGGGGATGCAGAAGTTCTTTTCACTTTTAAGTATTTAATAATATTTGAGATATGGTATCGATATGAATTTAAATACATTTTACAAATCGGTCAAGTGTAAAATGTCACAGCAGAAGGCTGAGAGACAGATCTATAAGCATTTTTTTAGAAAGGATACTGTAAGTTTTGCATGCCGCTGATCCATTTATATGCCAAGTTTCAAGTCCAAGTTTATTTGGTTTTGATAAATCGCTTATCTAAAAAAAATCTAGGCAATATACAATAAAGTATAAAAAAATAAATTGACAATACAAGTAAACATATTATATATGTGGTAAGACTTTTACAGAAATAAATGGGAAAGAGGGGAAGAAATACAATCCATGAAAAGGAAAGAGGGGGAAAGGGGAAAGTACAGGAGGGGAACAACAGATGATCCAATGTCCCAATGTCCAGATGACAGTGCCAGCATCTATTAGATTTAGAACTGTAGATAATAGACCTGAGAAAAAGGAGGAATTGAATCATCTGGAACCATCAATACTTCCAAAAATATATTTTCAACATCTCCATTTGCATCATTGTGAACATCTGAGGAAAGTTCAGAAAACGTAAATTATTGTTTCGAAAACTATTTTCCAATATTTCTATTTTTCTCCTCAAGTTCATATTATCTTTTATTATAGCCTCCTGTGTTTGGCGTATTTCACTTAAATCCTTATCATTTTTATCAAACTGAGATTATGAAGAGCCCATTTCAACTCTCAATTCTTTCAATTCTTCTTCTTGCTTAATTCTTCCTTTCAGACACTGAGGGCTCCTTTTACAAAGGTGCACTAGCGTTTTTAGTGCACGCACAAGATTAACGCACCAAATGTGTGCACAGGGTTAGTGCACAAGATTAGCTAACAAAAAAATTACCGCCTGCTTAAAAGGAGTCAGTAGTGGCTAGCGCACCTTTGTAAAGGGAGCCCTGAATTTCAGGGTACAAAGATTTCCCCAAATTAGCCACTAAATCCCATAAAGAATCAAGAGTAACTTCGGAAGGTTTAGTCAAGGAATAAGTTTGCAATTGCGCAGATATATGTTGTTCACCAATCTGACTCTTCTCCTGAATACCTCCATTGGAATTCTGCTCATGCTCAGAAGTTGGTAAGCTCACAGGGTCCTTAGATAGACCTTTCTCCTTACAAGGAGAGTCTAATTCCACTGGTGTTAACACAAAGCCTCTGGGAGAGGAACCACCACTTTCTCCGGTATATCCTGAGTCCGCTTCTGCTAACTGACACTCTGCAACTGAGGAGGAGGGGGGTCTGAAGTTGGGGCTCAGGGTAGTGTCCAGTGCTTCCACTCCATGACGGCGTCTCCTGTGGATGTTCCTCCGACATAGTAATCTCCTTCTGTGGATTATCGTGGATAAAACCAATGTTACCTCCTTCCGACATCGTCCCTCCAACATCATCTCTTTCAAAAAGTTATCCAGCGAGCCAGGTGGAGCAGACTCGGGGTATTGTGAGGCTCAAGTGGTGCTCCTACCGTGTTGCATCGGTATGAAAGAAAAAGTTTTCCTTTACACAAAGGAAAACCATAAAGAGAGGAAAAACCCAGAATAGACCTTCCACACATCAGGTGACTGCACCATATTGGATCTCCTCCCACAAGAGCATAGTTTGGAGTTCTTGAAGACAAGGAAAGGAATGCTGGCTTCGTCCTAACACTCAGTAAGCCTATAATTTCACCTGAGTAATCACAGAGTCAGGATTGACCAATGTGCTCAGAGTAACTAGTGCAGTTCGACGAACCATAGTGGTTATAGAAGCTCAGCTACACCTTTGGGTAGGTGGTGAGGAGCCCGAGTGCATGAGGCAGCCATGTATTTCCAGTTCCCTTGCTGAAAAAGCAAGGACCCAGGTGAAAATATTGCTGCACAATCTAGTAAAGCATGGTCTCAGATCAAAACATGACTTCATTGCAGTGTGTGAAGCTGCAAAACAGGAAGAGAAGCCATGTGCTTCTTAACAGTGATGCAATGATGTCATCAGGTGGGTCTGTTGGCTATGCCAGATGATGGGATTAGCGAAGGTTGACTAATTGAGATTGTATTGTACAATATTATCATTATTTTTTGGACTGAGGAAATAACAAAAAGTGTCTGTGAGGAACCTTCCCATTTATGTATAATAGTAAATTATTATCATAAAAATAAAATCACATATATTTTGTATTGCTATTAAAGAAAATCATTGGCAAAAGTGCTCTGTTTACGTAGCTCACAACTTTGGTAGAGGAGAGACCTGTGTGTGCACAAGAAAATCCAAGGAACTATACAGCAATGCATGAGAAATCAATAAATATTGATTTTATGTAATATGACATTATTTTTTTAAAAAGAGATGACATTTTACAGATTTTTTTCCAGTTTATTAAATAAAGAAAAAAAATATCACTGGTAAATGTCAGAAACATTTTTCTGTTGACAAAAAAGCAAACAAAGAGAAATATCAAACTTCCATTGGTTATCATATATGACAAATAGTTAACCATTTCTAAAAACTATTTTATAAAATATATAATTGCTACCTTTGTAAAAACCAGTGCATAATATTTTTTTACTCTGTTTTTGTTAACTAAGGGGCTGTCTCACTCATTTGAATGTAGGCAAGAAAATAGATGTACATAGTCAATTCTTCTGGTAAGACAAATATAGTTTGAACAATAAAAAATAGGGATCACATATAGCAATCAATATGTTGTAACAGAGTACAGGAGTGGAGGTGTGGGAGGAGGAAGAAGCAATTTCAAAAGGAATTTCCATGCATAAAAAATGGTTCAATATGTGGATTATTTTGTTCTCACATGTGGGTGACATAATCCATGGAACCTGGCATGAACAGTCAAAAAGTGTTCTGTCACTTTAAAAACTTTAAGATCACTCATACCATGTGGGTGCTGGTGTCTTCCCACCCAACATTAGCACATAGGTCTTATAGTTCTTAGTTTTATGTGGAGCTGAGAAACTGTGATTTAGAGTCTCTGTAAGCATGTCAAACTTAATTTTTTTGTGCCTTCTTGTTCGTTTTTCTTTTTGTCATACTTTTATATTTATTTTTCTTTTCCAATGTTTGGTTAAAACATTTGTCAAATTGAAGGAGGATTGCCTGGTGGCCAACATTCAAGTATTGTTTGATTTTGGTGGTTAAGGTCAATAAAAAGACCTCTGTGCTATGATTTGAGTGAAATCCAAATTGAGTGGGATAGAGGCAAGAGTGTTCTTCAAAGTAGGCAGAGAGTTGTTTGCTTAGGTGCGTTTCAATAAGTTTGGTTAGTATTGGGATTCCAGTTATGGGTCTGTAATTTGAGGTGCTTCAAAGGTCAATATTCTGGGCTTTGGGGATCTGCTTGAAGGCTGTTTGCCCCATTTGGGATGGTAGTTGGCCGTGATGAAGAAGATTGTTTAAAAGTTTTGTTAACCATTTTATGATGTGGTCAGGGGCTTCAACAAGTAGACAATTGGGAGAATTGGTCAAGTATGCTGTTGTAAGTGGACAGTTTTTTTTCTTCAGGAGAGTAGTAGTGGTTGTTTAGGAAGATGTTTCAGATTTGGTTTGCTGGCTTCAATTCTGGAGGTGCATGATTTGGTTTGAGAGATATTGAGGTTTTGATGGTAGCTTTGTTGACTTCTGATTGTACTTTTTAAATCTTGTTTTGGAAGAAGTCTGAGAAGAACTGTGCATTAGGTTGGGAGTCAGTATCTCACTGACCTAAGACCAGGGGTGAGATCATGGTATGCATTAGGCAGAATAACCTTTTGATATCAAAATTATTGCTCTCAATTTCAAAAGTGTAGAGTTTTTTTTGCCTCATAAATATGGAATTTGTATTTGTTGATGGCTGATCTCTATGCAAATTTTTGTTTTTGGAGCTTGATTTTTTACCATTGTCTTTCAAGTCTTCTACAAGACTGTTTTTCGCTTTTAGAGTATCCGTGAACCAAGGTGAAGTCTTGGTTGATTTTCATTTTTAGCGACATAATGGTGCAATGGAGTTGAGGGTTCTAATATGTTGTTCCAGCTGTTGAATGAAGTTCTGAAGCTGGTTGAAGTGCTAGCTTGCATTTCAGAGGTCTTGCTCCAGAATATGTTGGCATTAATCTTGGCTCTTGTAAGAGGCTTCCCAGTGATGGTCTTGGCAGTAGTTTTTTCCTTAAATAAGTTGAGGCTGAAGTATAATAAGTAGTGGTCTGACCAAGAGATTGTTGTCCAGTTTCTGTTAGTTTCTATTATAAGCATAGTGGGTTTGTAGGTAAGAAGTGAGCAGATTGCTGGGCATGATGGACCACTGATCTGACCCAGCAGCGGCAATTCTTTTATTCTTACTCTGGAGACTCCTTTCAATTGAAAGAGATTTGTCTCATGTGCATTTATGCCACATATGTATTTGAACATCTCATTCATATCTCCTCACTCCTGCCTCTCCTCCAAAGTATACATATTATGATCTTTAAGTCTGTCCCTGCACGCCTTATAACTTAGACTATAAATCATTTTAGTTGCATTCTTCTGGACTAACTCCATCCTGTTTATATCTTTTTGAAAGTGTGGTCTCCAGAATTGTACACAATATTTTAAATGAGGTCTCACCAGAATTTTATACAAGGGCATCAATACTTCCTTTTTCTTACTGGCCATTCCTCTCCCTAGGCACCCAAGCATCCTTCTAGCTTTCATCATCATTTTTTCACCTTTTTGGCGACCTTAATGTAACATGGCCTATTTCCAGAGGCATAAATCCCAGGAAATGTATATTCTTTGTAGTTGTGGACTGAGTGCTTACTGGGATTTCCCCTCAGGAAAAGACCAAATTAGCATCTAAAATTTCCTTTACCCAAGTATTTTGATAACCGGGTAAATTTAAATAAAATAACTTAGTTAAATTTTAAATAAAACTGTTTTAATATACCTTTAAATAATCAACTCTATAACTGGATAATCTGAAATAAACATTTTCTGTGCTCTGTGTTCTATGACTTGCTTCTCTTAAAATTTCAAACCAATGTAAAGTACTTTAATCAATTAATAAGAGTTTTTTTCTTTAGATATTTCTTCTCAAATAACAGGTGACTTCAGGCAGAAACTATCAGATAAGTAAACTTTTCCTTCTTTTTCTTCTGAATACATTTTGTTTAATTTAAATTTTAGAAAATGCCTCAATTCTTTGTGTGTTTTTTTTCTTACAGGTTACAAAGTTCAGAAGTTCCACATCCTTTGGGTAAATATATTTTGTTTCTTTTCTGTCTGTGATGGGTACCTAATTGGGGCAATGTTGATTGTAGGCTTGATCTTGACTGAAGATCTAATGATACCCTACTACTCTGACTTTTAAGAACTCAAAAATAAAATTCTATAGCCCTAACAAGGTTTAATGAAATTGTTTTTTATTAACTATTTCAAAACAAAGGATAATTGTAATACTCTAAACTAAATCATTCCCCAAATTAAATAAGAATTCTCAAAAACTGAAAAATTTTGTACATACCTTACTGGCCAGAATAAAACCAAGCGTATGTCACCAATGTTATAATTTTTTTAAGTATAATTTAAAAAATCAGTATTTAGTATGTCTGTACACTGCCACAGCTAAGTATATATGTTCCACAACAATAACCTTAATGCCAAGATACCAATACTATTTTACTGACCAATGTCAGCAAATAGGAAACCTTACATTTAAATTATAGGTTCCTTGAAACAACTGAATTCCCAGATAGTAAATTCAATAAACCTGCTCCAAAGCTCCAAGATACCTTTAGAGTTCTCCTCAGAACTCAAATATCTCCAAATTTTCAATATAAAGTCACCGAATTAAACAATAACAATTAAAGTTAAGTCAGAAAGGAAACTCAGCTTCAGCCAATGCCAATTTCTTTCTTTCTTTTTTTTTTTACCAAACAACTTAAATTTAACTATAGCAACCAAGACTGCTTCAGACACACAGCTATCTTTTTTAAACACATCACCCAAACTGTTACTGTGACAGTTTAGAACACCAGTGCTGCTGACTTCTACATGAGGAACTTTTAACCTGGTGCAGAAATCAGCAGCTCACAATTCTAAAAAATGTCAATATAAAAACCAAAATTCAACCAGTAGCAAATATAAACAAAAAATTAAAAAAACAATCCTTACCTTAAAAAGCTCCTGTAGATCTTCAAGCCTTTTTAATTTTTCTTCTTTTTCCTTCTGCTACAACCCCCATCAGCCTATAGCAGGCTCTGGCCATGAACCAATCAGGGACGCCTTCACTATGGTGACCACCTAATGCTGTCCAGCACCCTTTGTGCTAGCACTCCCCATGTGACTAATTTAAAATTTTTAAAAACACACGGCAAAGATCTTTGGGAAAGGCTCTCTGGAGCCTTTCCCCATTTCCTCTGATCCTCTCTGACGCTGCCCGACACTTGAAAGCACTTTTTAAACTTTTCTTCAGGCCATTTAGGCCCAAAACGACTTTTACTTGGAATGAACAACTGAATGTCATCTTCATAAATATAAAAAGTGATTCCCATTATTTGTAAAAGGAGTGCAAATGGTACATCAAAAAGAAATAGGAACAGATTAAAGAGGTAATTATTAAAAATGCTCTGAAAATTATGTCAGTTTTTTGTATTTTGGGCTCTGCATATTCCAGCAGCTGTATTTTGCAGGATCTGCAGCCTTTTGAGCACTGACTGGACAGAAATGTCCATGATACTCAGTGTGTTTCTGAGATATACTTGGAGAGGCCTTAAGGTTTGGAGGTTTGAGGATGGGTGTGGTGCAGCTGTTCAATGCCAGTAGCTGCTGTGGAGGCTGCCACACAGGCATGATGAGCTGCTGGGATCAGCAAATGGCCTTTCCACAAGATTTGTGGGGTGGCAATATTGATGGTTTGAAAAAGAGAGCATGAAACACGGTTGGGCTCAGACCATGGCTCTCTTAAGATATTGGCAAACACAGCTTGAAAGACAGCAGTGCATTTTGGTAAGATAGGACACAGATTTTGAGGTCCATGCACATAATCAACAGTCTTTCTGCCCCTAGGAACCACGAGGAAAACTGTGCTAAGGGAACCTATAAAGGACTGTGGATCCAGAATGGTGTGTTGTGCTTGCATGTCACACCACTCTTAAAAGAACATTGGTTCCCCATACCCCATAGAATAAAAGTTAAAAGCACAATTTTATAGGTTAAAGTGATTCAAAACAATCAACCCGATTTCCTTAACATTTTAATTCTATACACCCTGTCTAGAATACTCAGATCCTAGTCTCTAAATCTACTTACCATTCCATCACTTCAAAATGAATATTACACATACAACAAATTTTGCAGTTACCGCACTGACTGTTTGGAACTCATTACCTATCGAACTACGCAATGAAAACTCTCTTGAAAAATTTAAAGGAAACCTGAAAACATTCCTCTTTAAGGATGCCTGTAATCTCTAACCCCCTCTTTTACAAAGGTGCGCTAAGCTTTTTTGCGGCTAAAGGCTAACGCATGCATGTTATCCTATGAACGTGTTAGCGGTTAGCACGCATGTTGATTTAGCGTGTGCTAAAACGCTTAACTCACCTTTGTAAAAGAGGGCCTGGATCTTTCTTTCCTGACTCCTCCTTGCTCTGATTTTCAGATGAGATTACTCCTCCCTCTCTTATTTTGCCTTTCTTGGACTACTTTACTTTTTATAGATGGATTTCTTTCTTTCATTCCTCTTGTTCCAGTTAGTCTTGTTAGTATCATGTTTGTTGCCCTCCTTTTTGGTGATTTACCTGTTTAAATTATTTTATGATGGAAAACCGCCTAGAAGTATGATAGGCGAAATATCAAATTTTTAATAAACTTGAAACTTGTTTCCTTTCAACTGAATTACACTGGATGTGCACTTAGGGTTACCATATTTTGAGACACATAAACCTGGACAAATGGTCCCGCCCCATTCTGCCCCCATTCCCGCCTTGTCCTACCTCTAGCACCACCCCGTTCCACCCCCAACCCTGCCCCCACAAAGCCTCATCTCTTCTTCTCCAACCTCTGGGTTGCATCAGGAGAGCCTCAAGTATACACGGATGGGTGTGACATCATCCGCACATGCTCAGAGGCCCTCCAGATGTGACTAGAGCTAGTTGGGGCTCTTCAAAACCCGGACAAACTGCTGGGTTTTGGAAAGTCTGTCCAGGCACCTGGACAGTCCTCTAAAAAGAGGACAGATCTAGGTTTTCCCAGACATCTGGTAACCCTATGTGTGTTCTCACTGTGGCAAAATACCAGGTGATATAATTTTAACAGGTAGCATAAAGGCTGGGTCTTGCTGTGGGTCAATAGCCGTGTGTGGATGTCCTCAGAGTATGAATGCTTGATATTTACCTGTTTCCTATTGCATCTGGGAAATGTGAAAATGAAGAAATCAAATTGTTTTTTGTTTATATTCCCTTCAAACCACATGGTTAATAAATTGTCATGCTGAGATTTTTTTTTTTAGCATCCTGCCTAATATATACAGTGTAATTTGAACAATTTTACCCATGCTACTTAATTTTAAATGAATACAAATTCTGTAATATCCAAACAACATTACCCTTATCATTCTGTGAAAGAAACAAATCTGTGAAAAACATTTTTATATTAATTTTATTAAGCATTATTCCTAGTATACTTTTTTTAAAAATTCAAATATGTGCAACAGAAATGCATTTGCAAGCTTTAAAGCATTATCAAAGTTAGTGCTTTAAATTGGCCTCCACTGTATCTTCATTAGAGCAATTCAAAGAGTCAATAAGTGAGATAACCTTTCCTGCTGTGAAGAATACTAGAGCACTCGGTTAAGAGCTTACAGCACTTGGCATGCATACATTTTACTGATAAAGAGATAAAAAGCCACAGCTGCACAAAACCTCTCTCTATTAAATAATCTAAGCACATTCTTACTGTAGTATGTTGTATTCGAATATGCTTGTTAGCTGTTGGTATGAAGAACATCTCACAGCAAAATTCATCTGTGATATTCTTTGATTTTGCTTCAAAAACTGCCTTATCTGTGAATCTCTGCCCGAGGTACAGTTGATCGGTTTACAGCAGGGGTCTCAAAGTCTTGAGGGCCGCAATCCAGTCGGGTTTTCAGGATTTCCCCAATGAATATACATGAGATCTATGTGCATGCACTGCTTTCAATGCATATTCCTTGGGGAAATCCTGAAAACCCGACTGGATTGCGGCCCTCAAGGAGGGATTTTGAGATCCCTGGTTTACAGTGACTTCCTTATTTCCATAAACATTGAGGGCTCCTTTTACAAAGCCGCGCTAGCGGTTTCAACGCACGCACCGGATTAGCGCACGCTATAGCATACCCTAGCCGGAAATCTGCCACCTGCTCAAAAGGAGGCGGTAGCGGCTAGCGCGTGCGGCAATTTAGCGCACGCTATTCCGCGCCTTAAGGCCCTAGCGCAGCTTTGTAAAAGGAGCCCGGAGTTTTAATAACTTCATGGCATGCTATCATTTATCCTGGAAAAAAAAAGTTTTGATTTTACATAGCAATGCAATGTACTTTGGCAAACCACAAAGGCTGATAATATATTGTTGGCAAACATTTTAGTTTAGGAAGCAAACCAAGACAATGTTACCCACATTAACTTTGTTTAAAATGCTTCATATTTTGTCAATCTTATAAATCCACAATGGACCATAATAAAACAAATGAAATACTAAAATGCACTTACAGACAGATCAAATACCAAACCCATAATATCTGATAAAACTTTATGCTCTATCTTTTCAAAGGCATGTTGAGATCCTTTGTGCTGGCTGCTCCGGCTCTGTGGAATACTCGTAATTTGTCAAATGAAGGTCAGCTTCTAAGTGTTATTTAACTTTTAAGCAGATCTTCATTTGTCAAATTGTTCCACAGAGTGGGAGCGGCTAGCACAAAGGATCTAATTTTTCTTTTTACCCATTTAATCAGTTTGACAGAAGGAGCTTCTATCAAATTTTGATTGACTGAGCACAAATTCTGCCTAGGTTAATAAAGAAGCAAAGTTAATACAGTAATGTGGATCCTTTTCACGAAGAGCTTTGAAAACTAAAGTCACAGTTCTGAAACCCATCCACTGGTTTAACTGGCCTGTAGCTCTTGCAACTGAGGAGTAATGTGGTCACCTCTTATAGCTCCAGTCCTAGACCAGTCAATATCCTGCATTTGTTACAATGGTTTAAGCAATCTTGCCAGTAATCTCATATAAAAATAAATTTGCAACAATCAATACATGTGAGTACTACAGACTAAATTACTATATGAAAATCTTAAACATCAAGACAAATACTATAGGGTCAATATTCAAAGCAATTTAGCTGGCCAGAAATAGCTCTTCACTGGTTAAATCACTTGTTCATAGTAACATAATAAATGACGGCAAATGAAGACTACTACCATTTATTTCTTTAACGCTACTAGACACACACAGCGCTGCACAAAGAGTAAGAAAACAGTCCCTGCTTGAAAGAGCTTACAATCTAAACAGGCAAGACAGACAAACAGGATGCCATAGATACAGTTAAGGGGACTGGTGAATCATCTGGCTGGGTTGGAAGGCAGAGAAATAGGTTTAAGGATTGAAAGCTATATCAAAAAGGTGGGTTTTCAGTCTGCTTTTAAACATGGGAAGGGAAGGGGCTTGATGGACAAATTCATATAATTTATTCCAGGCATAGGGGGCAGTGAGATGAAAGGAATGAAGTCTGGAATTGGCAGTGGAGGAGAAGGGTAACGCTAAGAGTGACTTAACTAAGGAACGGAGTTCTTTGGGAGGTGTACAAGGAGAGAGAAGCGAGGAGGGCTCTTGAGGGGCAGCAGAATGAACACACTTGTAGGTCAACAATAAGATCTTGAACTGTATGCGATGACAGATAGTGAGCCAGTGAAGTGACTTAAGGAAAGGGCTGACATGAGCGTAGCGAGGTTGGTAGAAGATGAGTCGTGCGGCAGAGTTTTGCACAGATTTCAAGGGGGAGAGGCGACACTGCGGGATACCAGTTAAGAGTAGATTGCAATAATCTAAGCGTGAGGTTATGACAGCTTGGACAAGGGTCCGGGTAGTGTGCTCAGAGAGGAAGGGGCAAATTATGGTGATATTGAAGAGATAGAAGCGACAAGTCTTAGCAGCTTGTTGGATATGCGTAGAAAATGAGAGGTCAGAATTGAAGATCACTCGAAGGTTGCGAGCAGAGGAGACTGGAACAATGACAGTATTATTAACCAAGATGGAGCAAGGAGGAAGAAAAGCAGAGGGTTTAGGAGGAAAGAGGAGCAGCTCTGTCTTGGACATATTTAGTTTCATATGAAGGCAGGACATCCAGGCAGCAATGTCAGCCAAAGAAGCAGAAACTTTTTCCTAGTCTTTAGGTAAAATTTCAGGTGTAGAGAGTCATCTGCATATAGGTGATACTGGAAACCATGGGAGGAGATCGTGGCACCAAGGGAAATGGTGTAGAGAGAGAAGAGAAGAGGACTATGAGAACCCTGGGGTACACCAATTGCTAACGGGGTAGCAGCAGAAGAGGACCCACCAACACATACACTCAAAGTATGTTGAGAAAGATAGGAGGCAAACCAGGAGAGGACAGATTCACAGTAGAGAATGACACGGTGACAAAATTCATCACCGTTCCCGTCCCCGCGGATAACCGCGGGAAACCATCTTCATGTCATTCTTTAAGGAGAGAGGGAAGAATCAGAGTATAATTGGGCACAACCACTGACCCGCAAGCTTTGCTTTGAAGAATGTTGGTGTAGAAGGACCGAGGTTGAAATAGACATGGGATTATTTCCCACGGTTATCTGCGGGGACTGGGACGGTGATGAATTTTGTCACCGTGTCATTCTCTAATTCACAGAATCCAAACGAGGACAGCATATCATGGAGTAAGCTGTGATTTACAGTATCAAAGACAGTAGACGGGTCAAGAAGGATAAGGATAGAGTAAAGGCCCTTAGATCTGGCCATGAACAAGTCACTGCAGATCTTAGTGAGGGCCGTCTCTGTGGAGTGTTGGGGGCGAGAATCTGTCGAGTTGAGAGGAATTCCAAACAGCAATGGAGGATGGCACACTGGAGTATCTTGAATATGAACAGAAGAAAGGTGGCAGAGTGATAGTTGGACATGCAGGAGGGGCCCAGCGAGGGATCTGTGTGGTCCATCTAGCATGCCTAGCAGTCACATTCAGGACTAACTGCTGTATGAGATTCAGTGGCATTTAACTGCTTAGTGCCCCCCTAATGTATCAATGGGTCAGAGTTAGCAATATTCAGCACTTAAACGCCTAAGTTAAGTGGTCAAATTGGACTGCATAAAAGTCAGTCATAGCTTTACTGGTATCACTTAGGCAGTTAAGTGGTTAATATCACACTTAACTGCATAAGAGATATCTGGTTGCATAAAACTGGATAGTCAGTGCTGGTGCTTGGACTTGGCCTGGCATTGAATATCCAGAAACAATGCTGGTGGTGGCCAATGTTCCCTCTAAGGATTGATGATGTGTGTGCAAAAAAAAATATGCATGAGCGACAAGTTACATATTCCACAAATTTATGAGCAGGCACGGAGGACGCATTTTTAAACAAATGTAGTTTATCCTTGTACTCCTTATGTATTTTTAATCATCTATGGATATGTTTGTATGTTTATTGTTCAAATGGTTTTATTTATTTCCCAAAATTTATTTTTGTTATACACATTGAAAATATTTGATATTGCGTTTAAATCAAAATCTCAATAAACTTGAAACTTGAAACGAGTGCCCATGAGATTGTGGGAGGGTTAAATACTCAAAACTTAGAAGAATAACAATTTACTTAAAGTTTTTGCTTTGCCAGCTTTCTGGTATCTTTACATACAGTGGCGTACCTAGCATATGTAACACCCGGGGCCCATCATTTTTTGGCACCCCCCCCCATCTGTACGAAAAACATGATTTTTAGTAACAAGCCACACGTCACACACGAGTACCTAGGAAAAGGCAGCATCTTACATATTGCAGTGAACAGTACATCAATACACCCATTGTAAAACTAAACAAGCCAGACCAGCACAGAGCAATCCTACACCGTCAATCCTAACAGAAAACTATGTCTTTCGAACACACAGAACACACCTTCGCCTAGTATGGAATATGTAATCACAAACTAACCCCTCCCTCTTTTACAAAACTGTAGTGTGGATTTTAGCTACGGAGGTAACAGCTCTGATGTTGCTAAAAAACGCTTCACAGTTTTGTAAAAGGGGGATGAAATAAAAATACATAGACAAAGGTTAAATTGAACCAGCAAGAAGCTGGACTCTGCATACAATGCTTCACAGAAACAGTGACACATGTCTCCTAAAGCAATAAATAAATAGAAATTTTTTTCTACCTTTGTCTTCTGTGGTTTCTGCGTTCCTCATCTTCTTGTAACTCTCTTCCTTCCATCCACTGTCTGCCGTCTCTCTTCCCCTATATGGCATCTTCGCTCCTTCTATGCCCCTTCCAGAAACTGTATGCCTCTCCCTTCCATCTCTCCTTTCACCCCCATTGGTCTGGCATCTCTCTCCTCTCCTTCCCTCTCCCACACCTCTCCTCTGCAATCCCTTTTCCTTTTTTCCCTCATTTCCCTTTTCAATTTATTTTCTGCATCTGTCTAGATTATGTTCTTATTACCCTCTCATCATTGTCCTTTTTTACTGTCTACCTAAAGCTTGCCACCTCTTTCCCTTACCCCTCCAGTGTTTCCCTAACTCAATCCTTTTCTCCCCATCATGTGTCCTTTTATTTATCTCCTCCTTCCATCATGTACCCTCTTTCTCCAACCCATCCATCTAGTACCTTCTCCTCTCTCTGTCCACTTATCATCCAGCATCTGCTCCCCTCTTTCTTTCCTCCCATTTCCTTCTGGCATTTGCTCCCTTATCTCTCCCATCTGCACTTCCATCCAGCATAGGCTCCCCACTACCATCCAATGTCTGCCCTCTCTCCCTCCATCCACCCCTCTTCAATCAGCATCTTCCCCCTTTCTTTCCCTCCAATATCCTTCCCCCTTATGTCTTTCCCCTTTCTCTGTACATCAATTCCATCAGCACCACCCTTCCATACCACCCTGCCCCCTTTCTTTCCCTCCACCACTCTTCCATTCCAGCAGTTCTGCTCCTTTCTCTCCCTTCATGCAGCAAGGTCCCGCGATGATTGCAGCTGCCTGCTGCCAATCCACCCCACTCTGACGTACTTGCTCTAGAGCGGACTCAACAGCCGCATGCTGGAAGGGCCCGCGATGACTCGTCTGCTGGCTCTGCTCTGGAAGAAGTAAGTTACGTTGGAGGGGGTGGACCCGGCAGACGCAGGGAGTTGCGGCAAAGTCCCGCAATGACTACGTCTGCCGGGTCCACCCCCTCCGACGTAACTTACTTCTTCCAGAGCAGAGCCAGCAGACGAGTCATCGCGGGACCTTCCTGCACCTCAGCGCGGATGCTGACTCTGCTGAAGAGAAAGTAAGTCAGTGGTAACGTGACCATTTATTTTTTTCATCAAAAGGGGACATCTATTAATTGACTGTGTATCCTTTCTTTCTTTCTGCACTCAGGCCCAACAATTGTCCCTTTCTATTCCCTCCCTCCTTCCTTCCCATGTCCTTAGTGCCCCCAGTGCCTCCTTCCCATGTCCTTTGTGCCCCCAGTGCCGCCTCCTTATGTCCCCCCACTGCCTTCCAGATTTTGCCCACCCCCAAAGCCAGCCAGCTCTGCCACCTCTCCATTATTTTCTCTCTATCACCACCGCATCCCCTATGCTCTTGCATCTCTCTCTTCTCCTTTCTTTCCTTCGCACCCCATAGTCTGGTATCTTCCCTTCCCTGATTCTCTGGCATCTTTCTCCTTTCCTTTTCTTCCATCTTTCCCTCCCCCTCCATGCTCTCACATCTCCCCCTTCCTTTTCCCTTAGTCTGGCATACCTTCCTCCTTCCCTCCAAGCCCTGGCATCTCCTTTCATTCCCTCCCTCATCTTCCTTCTCCCTCCAGCTGGTACTGCAACACTCTCCCCTGCAGCTCTGGACTTCCCCACACCTGCTCCCCCAAAATTGCCATGCTTCGGTTCCTCTTCTTCCTTCCTCCCTCCCCCCGCGGGACCCTGCGGCACCATCAACTCTTACTCCTTCTAACGCCGGCCCTGCAGCTCCGGACTTCCCCGCACCTTCTCCCCCCCCCCCCCTGGATCGCTATTATTTTAAATGTTATAGCCGCGGGGCTGTATCCATCAGTGGAGACGTCTAACCTCGGCCTGCCCCGGAACTCTTACTGCAGCAGCCGCCCGTCTAGGCAGGAACAGGAAGTCACTGTTGCAGTAAGAGTTCCGGGGCAGGCCGAGGTTAGACGTCTCCACTGATGGATACAGCGCCGCCGCTATAACATTTAAAATAATAGCGATCCGAAGGGGGGGGGCAGAGGTGGGGAAGTCCGGAGCTGCAGGGCCGGCGTTACACCAATGAGAACAAGGGGCGGACCGCCCCCCACTTAATACGCCACTGATTGCGGGGATCATGAAAGGAGCCGCCGCTGCTGCTGCATCTTAGGCGAGCAGGGCAGACCGCCACCGCCGCCACTTCCTCTCACCTCCGCTCGAGTGAGCGACACCAGAAGAAACATGAGCGACACCACTGAAAATAGTGAGCGATCGCTCATGCGCTCACCTTAGAGGGAACACTGGTGGTGGCTAGAAAATTATCTCCACTGCTGGCTATATATTTACCCCTTTATTGTCTGAGCCTGAAAGGTCAAGTGAAGGCATTGTAAACCATTGCTTTAATTTGATTCCCAATTTCCAATGATTCAGATCACAGACCTTGTTTTGAACAAAAACTCCTTCATCCCCCACATTTGTAGTTTGATATTCCCAGTAACTCAGACATCTTTAAATGAAAAGCAATTTTTGTTACTCAGTGTGGCTTCAGGTGGTGGGCAGTGGTGGCTGCAGGTGGAGGCTTGTGGTGAGCAGTTCAAGTTTCTTTATTTTTGCTATACCATTTATCATACAAGTATATAAATGGTTTACAATAAAAAGTAGTATAAATTTTAAAAATTAAAATAAAAACTTATCTAAACTAAAAAAGGGGGAACATTTGCACATGGACATACATGATACATTAGGAGAGGATGGGAAGGAAAGATTAATAAATACATTGAGATGAAAATAAAAATAAAAGAGGAAAATAGGAAAGGGAGGTACAATTAGGCTGGGGAGGTCGCTTAAAAAAAAAGCATTTTGGTTGTCTTAAGATTTCTGCAAAGGATAATCAAATTTCAAAGGAAATGGTATATACAAGGTAAAGGCGTCTTTAAAGAAGAACGTTTTAAGTTTGGATTTGAATTTATCTAAAGAGTTTTCTAGATGAAGGTCGGTGGAAAGAACATTCCACAGTGTGGGAGCTGTGACAGAGAAGATGGATTTGCGTGTAGTGTCATAAAAGAGTTCTCTTATTAGAGGAATGGTGAACAGCTTTTGATTACTAGATCAGAAAGTCCTGCAAGATGCATATGGAATTAAAAGTTTATCAATGAAGGCTGTTTGATGCATGTTTTTTGTTTTGAAAGCAAGAAGCAGTATTTTATAGGTAAAATGGTGAGTAATGGGCAGCCAATGAGCTTTGCGGAGAAGAGGAGTAACATGATCATATTTTTTTGCGTGGTAGAGAAGTGGCAAGGCAGTTCTCCTGGGAGGGCAGTGGTGGCAAGGGTTGCTCTCCATGGGGGTAGGCAGTGGCGGCAAGGCAACTCTCTAGGGAGGGTAGTGGCAGCAAGGGCTACTCTCTGGGGTGGGGACAGCGGTGGCAATGACAGAGAGGCAGCTCTCAATATGGCTCTAAGCCAACGTTCCTCCAGTGTCATCTTCTGTCTGACTCCAGTTCCAGTGAAGCGCATCAGAAGTGATGTCAGATGAAGAATGCTGTGACTAGGAAGGCAGATCTGACTGTGTTAATCCCTTTAAAAAAAAATGCTGTTAGACAATTAACATGTTAATCGCTTCATTAACACATTAATTATTCAACCCTAATTTTAACATTTAGGGGTCCTTTTACTAAGGCACGCTAGTGCGTGTTAGCGCACGCTAAAAATTTGTGCATGCTAAATGCTAGCACATCCATTATATCCTATGGATGCGTTGCCACATGTTAGCATTTAGCGCACACTAATATTTCGCGCACGCTAAGACGCATTAGTGTGTCTTAGTAAAAGGATCCCGTGGAGGGGCATTATTAAAAAAAAAGTCTAAGTCCCCTTTTGGCCTAAGGCCTTAACCGTTGAAAGTAGAAGTAGGGAAAATGTCCATTATCAAAAAACAAAAAACAAAAGGAGGTTTTTTTTAAATAATGGCCTGCCTCTACGTTCAGCTGTTTAAACTCCCAGACCACCACTACGTCACCAACAACATATAATCAACCTAAAAAAAGCCTAACTCCCAAATGCCCAAAACAAAAGCTTTTAGGCGAAGGAGGAGACAGTTCTTTACCTAAAAGCTGGATTCTGTAACCGGTGTCTATCAAAAACAATATTGGTTACAGAATCCCCCCCTACAATGATCGGGGCAAGAGGGAGCCCAAGCCCTCTTGCCCCGCGGCATCCCGACTCCATCGGGGCAAGAGGGTGCTCTGTGGCACCCTGAACCCCTCCCCTGCCAATTACAATTGGGCAGGAGGGAGCCCAAGCCCTTTTGCCCAGGCGAACCCTCTACCCCCACCCCCACTAAGATGGGCTGGAGGGATCCCAGGTCCTCCTGCCCTCGACACACCTCCCTCCCATGAACGCCTCCCTGAACCCCCAATCGTCCCCTCCCACTGACCCACGAGATCCCTTCGACCCCTCGACCTTCCTCCCCAATCCCCCTCCCGTACCTTAAATTCATTGGCCGAACGGACGGGTGCAAAGCCTGTCCATCCAGCAGGCCAGCCATCCGTTGAATGGCTGTCCTTAGGGACTGATTGGCCCAGGTGGCTCAAACCCAGGTGGGCCTGAGGTGCCTGGGCCAACCGGAATAGGCCCAGTAGCCTTAGGCTTCTCCTGTGGGCAGGGCCTTAGGCACATAGGCTTGGTTGGGCCCATGTGCCTCAAGCTCCGCCCACAGAAGGGGCCTAAGGCTACTGGGCCTATTCCGGTTGGTCTAGGTCGGCCCACCTTCCGCCCTTTCCCCTCCTCTAAAAATGCTATATGCATTTAGAGGCAGGGGAAAGGCCTAAGCTGGTTTTAGATACATCTAAAACCAGCTTTGATTATGGGTACTTGGACAGTCAGGCTTTTTGATCATCCAAGTACACATTTAGGCCACTTTTTAGATGTTTTTTTTTATTATGAGCCCCTTAGTGTTTAACATTAAAGTGTAATATCTTGCTCAACCACTAGGGGGTTCACATTTATGTTTTTAAAAAGAACGGGTGAATCATTGTGGAAAACCACTTGATAATGCCATCCAATCTGAAGCCATCTTCCCTGTTTTTATTTATGTGGCCATCCAGTAACAATCAAACCAAGTAAGATTTGTGCCAAAATTATAAGTGGGTGCTGAAAAGTTCTCAGCCCAACCAAGAAGAAAATGACATGTATATGGTTCAATCAATGATCTGAAACAATGTTATAAAACAATAGAATTTTGTTTCTGCAAATCAGCACTTAACAAAATAAGATAACACTCTTTTCAGCTTCAGTGGCAAAATAACGCTCAAGTTAGGAATTTGGTTGGTTGGGCTAACATTTCAGCACCCCCTCAGAGTCCTACTAAAATAGTGCAGTAAGTAATGCCACCTTGATTTCCTTCAAAAAGGTGGTAAATAAGTCCTAAAAAAAAACCCAAAAACCAAAACATAGCTGATAGCATTCCTATATCTATTCCATGATTATATCTAAATCCATTTTGATTCAAATCAAATAAATGCTATTCGAAAACAAAATTCTCAGTACTATATTGCGAAAATGCCCTGACCATGCTCTATCCATTTATTTACCCCTTATCAAGTTAGGCAGAAAGGCACTTATGGACTAGATTATTGCATATTTACATGCACAAGTACTGCTCTTCTGTGCACTTGCATGTGCAGTTAGAAAATTACCCTTATGGTGAACTTCCAATTCAAGAAATAAATAATGAACCATGGAAAACAAATCAAAAGGTCAATTAGAAAGTATTTAGGGGCAAATTCTATAAACGTCATCTCGATTATAGGCAGTAGTAAGTGGTGGTAGGTGTCCTACTGCTGTCTAACCAGCCAATCAGGGTGCCTGATTAGCCAGATTGGCCAGATCCCTTAGGCCACCCTCCAAAGGGGAGGGGTCCAGGTGAACTTCAGGGTATTAGGGTGGGGGCATGTTTTCAGGGGGGTTCTGGGGTGATGATCTTCGGGGGTGGAGAGGAGGTTTTCCGGCAGGAGGGACTAGGCATCCATCCTCCTGGTGATCTTTGGGGAGTGGCAGCAGGAGGAATTGAGCACTTCTGCCACATTTGTGTCGGGAGGGTTCACCGTTGTAGCAGGGGGAATTGGGTACTCCATCTGTTGCAGACATTGAAGGGGGGGGGGGGAAAGCTTTGAATGTTCCAGCAGGAGGGACTGGGTATCCCTCCTGCTGGCTGACTTCACGGATGGGTGGTGTCCTGCATTGGCCTCTAAGTTGATCCTGGCAGGGAGATTCCCTTGCTGTGATTATTTCAGTAGCAACACAATTCTCTAGCCAGCACCTATGACATGGATGCCAATTAGAGAATCTGGGTGTTATCTATGTATTTCTTCATGTGTAAGATATGCTCTTTTCTTTTCTAGCACATAATTTTGTATATGCCTCCATAGCTGAGATATAAGGCTCCTTATTAGCCACTGACCTATTACTGTATTATTATTGTTCAACCTTTTGCTTTCTAAATCACTTAGCAACAAGATCTCCAAAGAATCAAGGGAAAATGTTGTTTATTGTTATGGGGGGGGGGGGGGAGGTTCACTGTGGCTTCAAACTAATAAGTTCCTTTGCAGCAATCTCTAAATTCCAGTGGCTAATGAAATCATTAACACTCATTCCACCCATTTTTAATCGTATCAACATCATAATTCTTTCACTCGAGGAGGCTTTTACCACCTCTCACATAAGAAACATTAATTAATAGAGGGACAGAAAAAGAGATCACTGCATGATCACACCAGGGTATTGAACAATAGTTATGCCAGACTGAGAGATATATTCAGCAAAACAATTCATCTTAGTGACTAATTCAAGTATATGCCTTCTTTGATGTCTCAGGGTGTTAATATACTGTGTAAATCCAAGGTAATCCATTGCCCACAAACTTGCATAATTGGAACTGAGGTCACAGCTTGGTCAATATGAATATTATAATCACAGAGAAGTACATATGAATGAAATTGAGATGCAGGTTAACAACCATTTCTATTGATTTGATTAATGCCAATTCAGCTAATCTAGGATTGTGATACACTACACATAAATAAGCAAATTGTAATGACCGAACTATCATTGTAACCCATGTAATAAAGAACATATCTACTTTTTTGTTTTGTAGTCTTCTTTCTTTCTTTCTGACTATTCTAACATATTCCCAAATCTATTTCTAGGTTGATGTACCCAGGTATAACCAGGTAGATATACCTGGTTAAGTACAATTAAGTCTGATTATGGCAACTAAGATTCTACAGCATACAATACATCAAATTTATAATTCTCTATTGTCACAAATAATTGCCAATTTATTTGTCTTCACATAACATTAATAAGAGCAGTACAGTATGTATATTCATATGAATTTATTTAAGGTTCAGTTTTACTGGGCAGTCACATTAGATAAAGAGATGAAGCAGCATAACAACAAAAAGATTGTGGAACAGAAGATCCAATATACCAGTTTGTAGTTTAATAAGAGTCTAAATAACTTAAAAACAAACAAAAACAAAAATCTAAAAACAATCCATAAAGGGTGCATACAGTGACAAGTGACCCACAGGATATAAACCAAATAATGTATACAATAATAATGACCCAATAAGGGCCATGTTTCGGCAAAATAAAAATGCCTTCCTCCGGGTTCTTACAGGATCTTTGGCTGTCTTAAATATAAAAACATAAAAGTCACAAAAAATCAAGTAGTTAAGAGGCTACAAACAAGCAGCACTGCTCACAAGACTACAATGTAGGCTTGTGTAATGTCATGGCTGGAGAGAGAAATTCTTATGTAACTTGACCATATCACCCATAATCTGGGGTAAAAGAAATGGGCTGCTCAGATCTAAAATCCTTAGTTTAAGCTCCTGCGTTTATCATTAACTAGCTGATTACCTGTCTTTGCCCGAATATTTATTTATCCCAATCATCTGTCATTTTCAATAATTTTTACATGTCATCTCCTTCCCACCCCAACAGTATTTTTTTCCAAGATAGTAAGTCATATATATACCAAGTTTGGTTGAAATCTCTCCATGTATTCGAGAGTTATGCTGGAACATCATCTCAGCGAGGCTGAAAAGTATGAGTTAGACACTAATATTTGTCATTTTCAATAATTTTTACATGTGACCCCCTTCCCACTCCCACAGTATTTTTCCCCAGATAGTAAGTCATATGTATACCAAGTTTGGTTGAAATCTCTGCATGTGTTCCAGAGTTATGTTGGAACATTATCTTAACGAGGCCGAAAACTATGGGATAGACACGATCTGTTGTTTTTTGAGAATTTTTACATGTCACTCTCTTACCACCCTCACAATATTTTTCCCCAGATAGTAATTCATATGTATGCCATTGGAGATTTTTTTTTTTTTTTAATTCTTCTTCTAATGGGCAAGAGACCCAGGGAACCTAAAAGTGCTGCCTGCCTGCCTGCCCCAAACACACCTGCCTTCCAGCCCTGAACCCGAACACCCTGCCTGCCTGCCACAACTCTCCCATCCATCCCCGCACTGGAAGCCCGTGGTTTTAACCCGCGGGCTTAAACAGGTTAAAACCATGGGCTCCCAAAAGTTCCTCGAAAATAATAGTCAATTGAGGAACTTTTCGGAGCCTGTGGTTTTAACCCATTTAAGCCCGCGGGTTAAAACCACAGGCTTGCAGTGCGGGGAATGGTGGGAGAGTCGGGGCAGGCAGGCATGGTGTTCGGGTTCGGGGAAGGTAGGCAGGCAGCGTGTTCGGGGCAGGCAGGCAGCATGTTCGGAGCAGGAAGGCAGGCAGCATGTTCGAGGCTCCAGGATAGGGGCTGACAGGGCACAGATCAAGGCGGCAGAGAGCAGGGCAGTCAGAAAGGGATTGAGCGACTGGTCCTCAGTAGTCGCTTTTTTTTTGATCGGCCAGCCCAGTCGGTGTTGCAGGGTTTTCTTTAGTGAATCATGTCCCTGCCTATTTTGCATGCCATTGCCCTCATTTGCATGCGCGGATTGGAGGATGGTCGGAAGACAGGTAAGTAAATCGGGCCGGGGTTGCCAAGGGGTCGCAAACCGATTGGTACACGATCGGTTTGCTTAGTGAATTTGGGCCATTCATAGAAAGAAGGGGGTTTTTGCAGTTTGGATGGCCCCTTTAAGAATCAACCAGGAACATCATGCTGTAGCTGTGCACCCTGATCCTCCCAGCCAGGAAAAAAAACCACAAGTTTATACTTGCATTGTTTTTATGAGAATGATACAGTTTGTAGTATTCACCTTAAATTGTGTTATTCAATTTATATAGTAATGAGGTGTTTTGCAGGCATTTGCATGTTATGCATCTGATTGCTATGCATCTCTTGGTACCTTAAAAAAAAACATGTACTATGGTAATATAACACATCTTATTGTTCTTTAGTGCATGTTAAAAAGTTCACAGTTTGGCACTGTTTTGGGGACTGTGCACTCTGAGGAAAGTACAAACATTGGGCAGAATTCACTAAAGTCCCAAAATCTATCTTCTTCGTGTCCTATCCGTTTCCGAGTCATTGTAGACGATCGATTCAGTAAAGCTTGTCCATGCAAATGATCTAATCGTAAACTATTAGCGCTATTAGCGCTGAAACATCAATCGACACGCATGCGCACTGTATCCTTGTTGGTTTTGAAGCTCATAATGCATGTGCTAGCTCTTTAGGACTTCACTGCATAGAAATGGGGTGTGGTTTAATCGCGGACATCATTAGCGTGCTCCGAATGCGCCTACCGCAAAGCATTGTTGTCGTAAAAAAGGCAATATAAGGAAGTCTTCTTACCAACTGTTATTTTTCTGAAGTACTGTTGCAAGCTATACAAGCTATGACTGTAGTTTTTAGACATTTTTTAGCATCGGAGGTTTGTGAGCGAGCTGTTTCTCTAGCCGTAGCCTCATCTTCCTCGGCATACCCGTATTCCAAAAGAAGCAGATAGTGTAGTCGACGAGCGCCATCCATTTCTCTCTGGAAAAGTACTGTTACGTTGCTAACAGTTAACGACTGTTGAATGCACTGGGATACACGCTGTTATATACAGCCTACGAATCCCAGGAGGCTATGCGGCTCTATCAGCTGTGAAGCAAGTAGCTACCACTAGCGACACCCTGACGTCACATGCACGCGACAATCCAGCTGGAAGGAAGGGGGCAGGGATAGCTGGCCCATAAAAGTTTTATTTGATTTTGGATTTTTTTTTTTTTTAATTTGGTATTGATATTTGAAATGTACAATGTGCAAGGAGAGCATGGGGTTAATCTGTGATTTTCTCGCCATGCGCATTAAAATTTGGTATTGATATTTGAAATGTACAATGCGCAAGGAGAGCATGGGGTTAATCTGTGATTTTCTCGCCATGCGCATTAAAATTCTCCATTGACCATCTCTCTCCTCAAGAGCTTTGAGACAGAGGACAGAAAATACCCACTACTGTATAATTGAAAGTAGACCCTATAGCAAGAATTCTTGTCACCTGAGATTTTTCTGGTGACATTCAACCTTATATTGGCCTACATGAAAATTTGCTTGCTCATCATTATAAGAGAAATTAATATTGAACGATATTTCAAAAAGTTTTCCATTTTCTATGAGCAGTAAAAAGAACCTCACTTGGTTACATTAAGCAGCCCTATGAGAATTATGGAATATTCAAGGTGTAAGTGAAACTGAGAAATTCACGCGCTCTGAGATTCACGTGCTCGCTATGTGCATTCCAAAAAAATAAAAAAATATATTTCTAACGCTTATGTACATGAACGTTTACATATATTTAAAAGTTTTGATATATTTAGGATTTTTGGAGGGGTAGATATATATTTTTAATGATGTTCTTAACATGCACGTGCCAGTTGCTAGGCAGAAATAGTCGGCGAGGATGTAAACGACTGGTTCTCAGCAGTCGTAACTTTTTGTCCAGGAAAGGCCAGTCGGTTTGGACGAAATGGTTTCATGAATCGACACGTTAAGAAATTTACATGCCTTTTTACTCATTTGCATGCGCAGATCGGATCGGGTGCAGATGGGGTCTGGATGAAGGTTAGTGAATTGAGCCGGAGTCGGAAAGGGAGTGCAAACCGAGCAGTACACAATCGGTTTGCTAAGTGACTCTAGCCCATTGACAGAGTGTTTATTGAGGACTTTTACATCTTCGTTCCTGCTTCCTGCTAACAAGATTCTGTGAGATAAGGTAGATAGGTGATGCTATGATGTTTTAGATTACACCACTGCCAGTGAGAATGGTGTTAATCTGATTGAAAACAATCCATTATATTTTTTGTTGTCTTTTTTTGTGTTTTAAGTAGCAGATCCTCTTGTTTCTTGAGTGCATGTTAAGAAATACATATAGGCCTAGATTCACTAAACTCACCTTTCAGTTCTGATCCGTGGGTGATCCATGTCCAAGTCTTGCCGGGTGACTGATTCACTAAAGAGTCCCCATGCAAATGACCTGATTGGACACATGCCCACAAGCAATCCCATGGATTGCTGCAGAGCGATCCAGACGCATGCGCAGACCATCCTCTCTGCCTGGAGATGCGATCCATACATGCACTTGCTCTCCACGGGTTTAAAACACGGGCTTGCAGAGAGGCAGGGCGGCAAAGAGCAGGGTGATTTTTGCACAAGAGAGATGTTATTTATTTTGATGGGTTTAGGGCTGCAGGGTTGGGATTTCAGGGCGGCAGAGAGCAGGACAATTGGCAAAGATGTGAGTGACTGGTCCTCAGCAGTTGCTTCTTTTTGGATTGGCTAGCACAATCGGTGGGTCTTCATTGGTTTAGTGAATCATGCCTTCCCACTTTGCATGCCATTTCCCCTGATTTGCATATGTGGATCGGATCGGGTGCAGATCGGATCAGCCAGAAGGTTAGTGAATCGGGTCGGGGTCAGAGAAGGCTCGCAAACTGGTCAAAGAAGGCTCACAATGCTTAGTGAATCTAGCCCAGTGGTCTCAAACCCGCAGCCCGAGGGCCACATGCGGCCCACCAGGTACTATTTTGAGGCCCCAAGTATGTTTATCATAATCACAAAAGTAAAATAAAACAGTTTCTTGATCATATGTCTCTTTAGCTATAAATGACAATATTATTATTAAGACTTAGCCAAAAGGAAAGGTTTATAAACTATAAAGAGTTTTACCTCATGCAAAATTGTCATTTCTTTAATAAGACATTAACTATTTTTTTCTGAGGCCCTCCATGTACCTACAAATCCAAAATTTAGCCCTGCAAAGGGTTTGAGTTTGAGACCACTGATTTATCTCATAGTCATAATAAAGGCACACCCTAAAAACTATCATTTAATATGCCTTTATAAAATAAATCTCAAGTATAAGAGCATAAGAATAGCCTTAGCCCAGTAGCCTGTTCTCATAGTGGCCAATCCAGGTCACTAGTACCTTATCAAAACCCAAGGAGTAGCAATATTCCATGCTATCGATCCAGGGCAAGCAATGGCTTTCTCAATAACAGATTGTGGACTTTTCAGGTTCAGCATGGATCTAATAGCAGTCAAGTCTAGCAGTTAGATTCAGGGTTGGCAGATTTCTGTAAATACAGTTTAAATTTTAGTTGCTGAGCTCAGGTAGGAGGATTATTGGTCATTAAATGAAATAAAATTGATTTTGCATCTGCAAAACCTTGCCTTTTCAGAATTCCAAAAGAAAAAAAAAAGAATTTATATTTTTTAAAGACCTGGCAAGTTCTTTCTGTTCTCTTGGACCTCCAGCCTAAATGGAACAAGAATGAGATCCTGGTGCCATAAACCTTTATTAGCAACTAGAGGGTTTTTTTTGCTCTACTTTATGCTTCTCCTCCCCCAACATACAATATGTCTAGAAAGCTTTTGATAAAGTTCCTCACACGAGGATCCTAAGAAAATTAAAGAGTCATGGGATAGGTGGCAAAGTTCAGCTGTGGATTAGGAATTGGTTATTAGATAGAAAACAGAGGGTAGCGTTAAATGGTAATTTTTCTCAATGGAGGAGAGTAAACAGTGGAGTATCGCAGAGGTCTGTACTGGGACCGGTGCTATTTAACTTATTTATAAATGATCTGGAAATCGGAACGATGAGTGAGGTGATTAAATTTGCAGATGAAACTAAACTGTTCAAAGTTGTTAAAACACATGCGGATTGTGAAAATTACAGGCAGACTTTAGGAAATTGGAAGACTGGGCATCCAAGTGGCAGATTAAATTTAATGTGGCCAAATGCAAAGTGATGCACATTGGGAAGAATAACCTGAATCACAGTTACCAGATGCTAGGGTCCACCTTGGGGGTTAGCGCCCAAGAAAAGGATCTGGGTATCAATGATACCCAATGTTGGTATCAATGTGGGATCTGGGTATCAATGATACCCAATGTGCGGTGGTGGCCAAAAAAGCAAACAGGATGCTAGGAATTATTAAAAAAGGGATGGTTAACAAGACTAAGAATGTCATAATGCCCCTGTATCACTCCATGGTGCAACCTCATTTGGAGTATTGCGTTCAATTCTGGTCTCCTTATCTCAAAAAATATATAGTGGCGCTAGAAAAGGTTCAAAGAAGAGCAACCAAGATGGTAAAGGGGATGGAACTCTTCTCATATGAGGAAAGACTAAAACAGTTAGAGACGGCTGAGGGGAGATATGATTGAAGTCTACAAAATCCTAAGTGGAGTACAACGGGTACAAATGGATCGAATTTTCATTCCGTCAAAAATTACAAAGACTAGAGGACACTCGATGAAGTTACAGGGCAATACTTTTAAAACCATTTGGAGGAAATTTTTTTTCACTCAGAGAATAGTTAAGCTCTGGAACATGTTGCCAAAGGATGTGGTAAGAGCGGATAGCATAGCTGGTTTTAAGAAAGGTTTGGACAAGTTCCTGGAGGAAAAGTCCATAGTCTGTTATTGAGAAAGACACGGAGGAAGCCACTGCTTGCCCTGAATTGGTAGTTTGGAATATTGCTACTTCTTGGATTTTGGCCAGGTACTAGTGACCTGGATTGGCTGCCATGAATACAGGCTACTGGGCTTGATGGATCATTGGTCTGACCCAGTAAGGCTATTCTTATGTTCATAGTCAAATCATAAATTGGCATGTAAGTACCAAACCAGAATAACTAAACTAAAACTAAAACTTAGGGCTCCTTTTACAAAGGTGTGCTAGTGTTTTTAACGCATGCACCGGATTAGCACGCGCTAGCCGAAAAACTACTGTCTGCTCAAGAGGAGGCAGTAGCGGCTAGTGCGTGTGCCATTTTAGCGCATGCTATTCCACACTTTAAGGCCCTAAGGAGGTGCTGGTCCCTTAGAGTGTGCACCTGGGGTGGACTGTCTCCCTGCCCCCCCCTTGGTAAGTCACTATATATATGCTGTGTGCCTTTTATAGAATCATGGAATCACGCTAAGCACAGTTCTGATTGGTGCTAATTTTTAAGTGTCATATATAGAATCGGGCCTTAAATGATAAAAGCCCATTCTATATCTATTAGCATTTGGTGCTTGCTAATTCCCTTAGGAAGCATTAAGGTATGATAAGGTCATAACATTAGCATTCGCACCCTGTCACCTGTAACTGAAAGCTAAACACCATCAATCAATAATCACACAACTCAATTTTATTGGAATAAATATTTGGCCGCAGCATTATTATCTATCTTAATATTATCTCTACATAAAATACAATCCATGTCCCAAACCAACAAACCCCAAATGCATATTTCATATACCCCCCAGGAAGCTGTTCATTGTCAAAACTAGCTCCCGTTAAGTCTTCAAACTTATAGCATTCCCCCAAACATGACCCAGAGTGATGCCAGGCCATGAGTCCCCTCGCAGCAGTGTCATCTACGAGTGTTACATTTATTTATTAACTGCTCATTTCCCAGATCCAACTGGTCCAAACCCCATTTTCTGCCCCGCCCAAAGCTTTGACCACCTCCCCCAACCCCAAAAGTTCAACCAAACCTACCTAAGCCACATAAAACCTGTAATCCCCCCCCCCCCCCACACACACACACACCAACACTGAAACAAAACATATCACCAACACACATGGGAGGGAAGGAAAGTTTTTCCTGAAGAGACTACTCTTCCCCTTTCTTCACAGAACGCCCTCCAACCTGCCACAACATCCAACCAATTCTGTGACTTCTTTATCTCCATCACCTCAGAAACCTCCCCAATCCTTTTTCTTTCTTACAAGCTCTGTCTATTAACTCTTCTTACCTCCTCTTATAAACTTGTCAATCTATATTCTATAGACCCTTGACATTACCTCATATATTCCCCTCACCCTCTGCCCCCCCCTCCTCAATTTTACCCACACCATCATCCAATAAATATTACCAGCAGGTGACATCCGCTAATATTATATCACGCCATATAAATTTGGTGTTCTTCTTAATTCTGCTTCATGAATTCCCCCCACATGTCCATTTTTCTATGAGTACCTGGACACTTTATATGACACACTCTGCAAAACAATTATCAGTTAGATTTTAATTCAGTTTTCATCATATTAATTCCTCTTTTAATTTTTACTGAAAATTGCATAAAAATAACACATTTTTTCTTATTGCAGTGTTCATAGAAATAACATTTTGTTAGCTGCATATTACCTGTGAAGTGATCAGTGAGTTAAATTTCCCTCTTGCACTAATTAGGTTCATGAAACACCTTATCTTCCTTTCTTTCTTTAAGAATAGCCTCAAGCCTAACTAATTCAGCCTGTAGCTAAGCGATTTTAGCTTTCTTTTAAAAACATTTTATGGTCACTATGTTGTATTTAATGTGTCCCCAGAGCACCACATTAACTGCATCCCACACTGAAAACAGAGATTCTCAGTATTATAATTAAAATGTACATATTCTTCACAAGTCTCTATAGGCCTTTTGAAAAAAAAAAAAAAAAAGAAAGAAATTGCCTATTCACAGACCACCCCTTTACCTTCTTTGAATCTTCAAACTCTTTCAAAGTGATAATAGCATGAGCACAATCAGAAATCATAATAGATCCAATATCACAATGTTGTGTCATTCCCAAGAGGTCAGTTGAAAAGAATGAATAGTCAACGCAGGAACAAGATTTATGGATAGACAAGAAGAAAGCATAATCCCCTTCCCCTTGTGAATTTAACACCACATATTGCCTAAACTCAGCAGTTTTATCTCAATTTGAAGGAATTGCATTCTGAATTTATTAGAGTTTATTTTTTTATCTTTATAATGGTCAGAGTACAATTAATGACTCATTGCATTAGTGCAGCGTGCATGTTTCTTGCCTTGTTAACATTTATTGTACTTAATATACCAAACTTATTAAAATTTTTTGAACTTAAAAAATATTCTTTCAGATAGAACAATTGTCAGGCATCTGAATAAGTTTTTGAAAAGGAGACTAAAAAGACACATCCCTGCAGGTCAATTTTTAAGTTCAATAAGTTTTTATTGAGATTTTCATAATGTAAACAAATAACAAGATCATAAGATGCAGAATGAGAATACAACATTAATAACAATTAGTGACCACATAATAACATTAATGATACAATAGGATGATCAAAGAAGCATCTAGTGACCCTGAAAAAGATAAGGAAAGGGAAAGTAAAAGAAGAGGAAGAATAAAAATTACACAGAGTATACTATGGCCATGAAAAAGATATTGTGAAACATACTGTTAAAACGAAAGCCATGTGAAAAATCAAATCGAGTAAATCAACCTAGAAGTTGATGCAAAATTAGAACCAAAATTCTCGCTTATCGTCTACAGGAAATACTACCTAAATTAATTGGAATAGAACAAAATGGATTTATGACGGGCAGATTAGCAAGTGATAACGCTAGAATGTTTGCGAATGTGATACAACATGCAAATCGAAGTAACACACCTCTACTAGCAGGTCAATTTTAAAGCATTTTCTGCAAGTAATATTTTTCACATATGTAAAAGGGCTGACAGCTTCATTTTTCTTGGGTCCCTCATTCATCACAGTGGTGGTTCGGCAACAGAGATCAAGTGTCGATTAGCACTGGGGCATGCAACCATGGTGAGCATGGACCAAATATTGGAGTGCAAGGACGACTCAGTCACCATCACACAAAAACTGATCACTGCCATTGTGTTCCCAATTGTGTCATATGGCAGCATGACATGGAAACTCACAAAACTAGATAGAAGAAAATATGAGCTGAGGTGCTGGAGAAGACTTCTATGAATCCCATGGACAGCTTGGATCATGAACAAAGATATTCTTGAACATATAAACCCAGGGTTGTCCCTGGGAGACAAGATTACCAGACAGAAACTGGCCTATTTTGGACATGTAATGAGGACAAATTCACTAGAAAAGGAAGTGCTAATCGGAATGGTCAGTGGTAAAAGGAAGCAGGGGAGACCAAATGACTGTTGGCTGGATATCATCAAAAATTACAAGGGAATGAACATCAAGCAATTGAAAGAAGCTGTGGAAAACAGGGAAGCATGGTGAGGACTGGCCTACAGAGTATCCAAGGTTCAGACACAACTGAATGAATAGTTGTAGTAGTATTAAAAGGACTGAAGTAAAAAATTGCATGGGAACATATGTGGGAAAAACACAGTTGAAAAAAGCACATGATTGAGATCTGTATGTTGATATTCTCAGAGCCATTGTTTGGGCAGAGCTGGGACAAAGAATTTCATGTGCACGTGTATTTTATAAGATATACAACTTAGCCAGCTCATCTGTGATTGGGGCCTTTAGACCCATTGGCCCTGATTCTCCAAAGTGCGTCCCAATTTTAGGCAGCTGTAGGCGTCCTACAGCTGTCTAATCAGCCAATCGGGATGCACGTTTTTAAAAAAAATGCTCCCCAGGCAGGCCGCCTATATTGAAGACGCCTCCGGGAGCCTAGGGAGGCCCACAAGACGCCTAAGCTCGCCTAGGCGGCCCTACGCGTCTCCCTAGTAGAGGAAGAGACGCTTAAAATGTAGGCCAGCAAAATGCTGGTCTACATTGTAAGTAGACGCGGCCGCTATACTTATGGCAGCAAGGGATCTCCCTGCTGCAATAAGAATAGCGGCCGCGGTCGCGGCCACCTGTCCCATCGCCGACAAGAGGATGCCCAATCCTCCTGCCGGAACCCCCCTGGAACCCTCCTCCCCCCCAAACTGGTAATCGCCGACAGGAGGATGCCCAATCCTCCTGCCGGAACCCCCCTGGAACCCCCCTCCCCCCCAAACTGGTAATTGCTGGCAGGAGGATGCCCAATCCTCCTGCCGGAAAGCCCGATGACCCCTCCCTCCCTTCCCCAACTAACCTTTACATGTTGGTCTGCTGGACGGGTCTTGCTGCCGTCCAGCCGACAGGCCCGCCTCATGGAAATGAGACGGGCCCGCCCCTTCCCGGCCCATCCCCGCTAAATCTAAGGCCTGATTGGCCCAGGCTCTAGAAGCGGTTTTTCGGGCAGGAGGGCTTAGGCTCCCTCCTGCCCCAGTCGTTTCAGGGAGGGTGGCAGATCCTCACCCCGAAGTGCCATGGTTCGGGGGTGGGCAATCACCATCATGGCAGGAGAGATGAGCCATCTCTCCTGCCGTGATAGTTGCAGTAGGCGGTAGGCAGGTTGCTGAGGCCGCTAAGCTGCTGCGATCAGCTCAGCGGCCCGTTTTCGGCACTTATACCTGTTTTGACTTGGTCTAAGTCAAAACGTATAAGTGCCGACTAGGCAACCTGCCTAAACTTATGGTTATACCTGCTATACGCCTATGTCTAGGTTGGTCCACCTCCCACCCACCTCCTGCCCTTTCCCTTCCTCTAAAAATGCCTCTTTTCGCTCTATGCAATTAGAGGCAGGGGAAAGGCCTAAGCAGGTTATGGGTACTTGGAAGATCAGGCTTTTGGATCGTCCAAGTACCCATTTAGGCCACATTTTAGATGATTTTTTGTTTTGATTATGAGCTCTATACTTTACTCGCTAACATTTACATTTTCCCAAGTATGTGCAGATGTCACTGTCTTCATTCAAGCATGGTGACAAAGAGCAAATGATTGTTTAAGTGTGCACAGTTTTTCTTATTTCTCATGAGTGAATGTTTCTTTCCTATTGAAAATATAGTTCTGTTCTTCATTTCTAATATTAATTTTTTATATTATTAACCACTTTGATTAGTCTGCCAACTAAAGCAGTATATAAAGCTTATTAAATGATAAACAATTAAATGTTTAACTGCCTATTATCTCTTTAATTTAAAATATGGGAGGGGAACATGTACACTTCATTAATCCCATGCCACCAAAATTTTGTATTTCATGACTTTTGACTGGTTTATATATATTTATTTATTGAAGTTCTACACACATTTTGTCGTCCTGTATAATGAATGTCATCTGTAAAACCAAAATGATAGCTTCCCAAAGTTAAGTTCATGATATTGATTAGATTAAGAATATTAATAAAGAAAAAGGTTTGAACCCCAAAGCTGCATAAGTGGCTCAGTTAAGCTTTTAAGATATATGCATTTTCTCATAGGTATCTCTGCTTTCAAGGTTCCATTCAAAGATTTGGCAAAGGATTTAGGAAAAAAAAATTTCCTTTAATTAATGATTTAACACTTTGCCAGTGTCTTTCCTTTAATCCTCACTTTCTTCTCTTTTTTCCTCTTCTAGAATTTTTGGTTCTTGAACCTCTTGATGAAATGTTTAAAGAACACAGCTAGTAGTACCTAAATCCTTTCATTATTTTTCATGCTATGAAGTGGTTTGAGTACTTAAATGATCATTTATATGACTTCTGAAGATCTGATCCTTAGTAACATTGCAAGGACGTGACAATTATACTAATGACTTCATTTATTCTCTAAGACTTAACAATTTTTCCTTGCTATGTTTTCTTCTTTGTGTAACCTTATCCTATCAACATTTTACACTTAAAAAGAGGAATTTCCCATTATTTTGTTTTACGTGCAGCCAAAAAAATGGAATCTAGCCAAGGAGGACTTTTCTGAATTCTTACTAACTAATTCATTATCAAGCCCATACAACTTATTATGTGGGGATATTAATATTCACCTTGAGCAAATAGAACAACCAGAAATTACGGAATTTTGGACACTCGTCTCTCTATTAGGTTACTTCCAACCTTCTCCAGTCAAAACCCATCAAAGAGGTCATCAGTTAGACTTAGTTACATTCTCCTCTAGAGAACCAACCAATCCCAAAATCTATTGGAAAAAAGATAATTGGACAGATTCTTTATGGTCCGATCATAGACTATGCAACTTTAATATTGACTGCCAATTAAAGACAACTAAATCAAAATACAAAAACTACAAAACAAGAAATAAAAAAGTTCATGCTAGTAGAGGTAAGATAAATCCTGTTGAATTTTGGTTGCATTATGAGATTGTTTCAAAACAAAACAAAAAAACCGATCAACTTATGAACTCCTGGATTAACGATAGCACAAACATCTTAAATGAAATGGCTCCCATTAAAACCTGTAGAATAAGACCTAAAAACTTAGAGGGATGGTTTGATACAGAGCTGCTAATGGTTAAGAGGGATTTAAGAAAATCAGAAAGACAGTGGATAAAATCAGGATCTCAAGAACACAGAATTGCTTGGAAATTAAAACTGAAAAACTAGAAAAACCCCTCTAAGGAAAAACGCAAAAATTTCTACTCCCAAAAATCGGAAACATATCAATCAATAGCAGTAGCCTTTTTAAAATGGTTAACGATTTATATAATTTAGAGACATTTACTGACACCCAAGAAGAATCTACCTTAACCACAAACAGCTCGGCAGATTTCTTCAACTCTAAAATACAAAAATTAAAAGCCTCGCTAACAGTTCCTGCCAAGCCTCACTGGTACTACCCCATTCTGCTAGATACTGACAAGTCCAGAACTGACCTAGAATCCAGAACTGCAACACTGGAGAAAATGTGTACAATGTACTTATGCAGGAACTTGAAAACTTAGGAGTGGAGGAGTGGATAGTGGTTTTGACTGCAGTTTCAGTACCTTGATATTGCAGGTTCAAACCCAACACAGTTCCTTGTCCTTGTGTAATATTTCATTGCCCCAGGTATGTTAGCCAGGTTATGAGCCCACCAGCACAGATAGAGATAATGCTTGAAGACCTGAATGTAAACTGCTTATGTTATAACCAGTGTATAAATACTAAAATGAAATTTAAAAAATAGTAATATCTGTGGTCAAAATAGTAATTTTGAGCCAATCATGGCCTTTGGCCCCTCCCATTGCATCCCAAGTTCCCAAGATGCACTGGGAGGGGAAAGTCCCGTCATTTGCAGCACATGGCCCTGTAGGCAGGAGGGAGGGAGTGAGCTTCCCTCCTGCTGTTTGATCTTCTGAAGGTATGGGGAGGAGGGTTCCTGGAATGTGGTTGTGGGGCCCAGAAATGTTAGGGAGATGTTGGAGGGGCAGAGATATCAGGGGATGTCAGGGGAGGTATGGGATATCAGGGGATTGTTGGGATGTCAGGGGGGATGTGGAGGACGTCAGGGGGAGGGGTGGAGGACTCCACAGCTCAGCTGATCCTTGCAGGTGGAATCCTCTTCAGATGAGCCTCTAGGAATCCTCAAAAATCAGCTCATCTGATGGGGATTCCTTCTGCCATGAACAGGCAAGGTAGTTGGTGGGGCCTGAGGTGCCTGGGCCAACCGGAATTGGCCCAGTAGCCTTAGGTCCCTCCTATCAGTGGGGCCTTAGGCACATGGGCCCAACCCAGCCCATGTGCCTATGGCCCCACCCACAGGAGGGGCCTAAGGCTACTGGGCTGATTCCAGTTGGCCCAGGCGCCTCAGGCCCCACCTGTGGGTGGGGATTGAGGTGCCTGGGCCAATCAGTCCCTAAGACCCGCCATTCAATGGATGGCAGGCCTGCCGGATGGATAGGATTGGGACTCGTCCATCTGGCCAACTGGTTTTCAGGTACGGAGTGTTGAGGGTGGGGGGTGGTGTTGAGGGGTCAGCAAAGGGGGTCACGGAGTCGGAAGGTGGAGGGGCCGATCGGGGGGTCGGGGGCAATTGTGGGAAGGAGGTGCGCCAAAAGCAGGAGGGCCTGTGATCCCTCCTGCCCATATCTTACTGGGGGCAGGGGATAGGGATTTTTGCTGAGGCAGGAGGGCTTGGCCTCCCTCCTACTCCAATCATGTCGGAGAAGGGGTCACTGGGGAAGGAGGGCTTGGCCTCCCTTCTGCTCCGATCAGGTGTGGGGAGGGGGTTGCTGGGGCAGGAGGGCTTGGGCTCCCTCCTGCCCTGGTCATGTTGGGGAAGGTGGTGGTTCTTCGTGCAGGAGGTCTTGGGCTCCCTCCTGCCCCAATCTTGTTTGGAATTGTGGTGGTTTTTCGGGAAGGAGGGCTTGGGTTCTCTCCTGCCCTGGTCGTATCTGGGAGGGTGGCAGTTCTTCAGGCAGTAGGGCTTGGGCTGCCTCCTATCCCAGTCGTGTCACGGAGGGTAGAGTTTTGGCAGGGAAGGAGGGCTTGGGCTCCCTCCTGCCCCAATCATTGTTGGGGGTGGTAGGCAGGTTGCCAGGGCCACTGAGCTCATCGCGGCAGTGCGATCAACTCAGCGGCCCCTTTTTCGGCACTTATACCTGTTTTGACTTGGTCTAAGTCAAAACATATAAGTGCCAACTAGGCAACCTGCCTAAAGTTTTGATTATACCTGTTGTACGCCTATGTCTAGGTCGGCCCACCTCCCACCCAACTCCCGCCCTTTCCCCTCCTCTAAAAACGCTCTTTTAGTTCTATGCGTATAGAGGCAGGGGAAAGGCCTAAGTTGGTTTTAGACGTATCTAAAACAAACTTTAGTTATGGATACTTGGTCGATCAGGCTTTTTGATCATCCAAGTACCCATTTAGGCCACTTTTTAGACATTTTTTTAATTATTATTATGAGCCCCCTACTATATATCATCCATACAATTTGTACCCACAAACCTTCCATGCCATGTACTTATCATCCCTAAACTATCATCCCTAGACTCACAACAGAAGCCCAACTCACATGTACATATACCCACACTACGTAAATACACTCAACACATCTATAATCCTAAACATACCAATGCACATAAACAAGTCATACACCCTCATGCAGATAGAACTCCTCAGTGCACAATTCTCCTGCTACAACCACAAATACTCTTATCCATACAAATTCACAACACATATTCCTTCTTCCACATACTACCCATACTCCACAAATAGCCACAGATCTTCATACATATATATGCACACACCAATTTTCCTACAGTCTTACCACAAGCATTATGTGAATCAGCTGTTTGGATAGGCTAAAGTAAGTGGAGCTAAGCTGAGATATAGGGTGGGGCTAGGCAGAAAAGAGCAAGTTAAAATTCTTAGGGTGGCAGTAATACCTTTGTTGGCAGGAATGGAACAGTAGGACACTTTTGAACACAAGATTGAAATCCCTCACTGTGTGTCTGTAGTGCAGTTGCATTAGCTGTCCTTCTCCTCCTCCCCACCCCCACCCCACCCCAGTAGCACTATGATTGATGATAATATGCAAACTGAATGCACTCAAGAAATTATGGGGCTGATATTCAGAATGAGTTAAGTAGGCATTAATTTTATGTAATTATATTTTTACTTAAGTGTATATGCATATACATTCTCATGTTATGATCAATTGGTTGATTGATTGTCCCTTTTATGTTTTCTTCCAAAACATGACCGTGTTGAGTCACTTCTACTTTTGGATATTGTACTGCTATCAATAAATCTGTTTACAATTGACACTGATTGGATACGTGTTTTGTTCAGAACCTCTCTCTCTCTCTTTTTGTGATCTGACAACTGTGAAACGGGCATCTCCTTTTTCGCTCCATCCATACAAGATAACTACTACATAAAATGGGGTAGGATCAAATAATATTGTATTTTGATTGTTGCTTGCCATGTTTATTTTTCCTTGAATGAAGGCCTTTAAGGTTCTCTGGGTGAAAATGCTTCCCCAAATTTATGATTCAGCTTCAACTAATAGGAGGTGTCCAATCACATATCTTTAATGTGAGATGGTTTTACCCCCCACCCCCTCCAATCAACAAATACTGCTTCTGAAGGTCTCGACAATTTTGAATACTATTGTGATTTAAAAATTCTGTCTACTTGAACATTTTAGTATGCTCCCGTCTTTTTAATCAAGTAGCACTTTACATTAAGACAAAATTACATGAAAGGCACTTCTCTAAGATTCCAATTAGCCATTCTCTTAACTTGCTGACAGTTACAATGTCTGGTGAGAAAATATGTGGGGTTTAATTAACAAGTATAACAAGGTTTTCTTAATGCTATGAAGTGGTAGAACACTATATTCTATATCTATTTCAACAACTACATATTGCAAATTAAAAAATGTATTCATATAAATTTGAGATTGAGCTTGTTAAGAATTTGTTAAAATTCATTGAGCTGCTGCATGTGTATTGAACTGTGTTACTAGACAGTAAGTTTTTCAAGACTCCTGAATGAAATAGTGTACCTAATCCAAATAAAACACATAGGGCTCCTTTTACAAAGCCATGATAGTGATTCCCAGTACAGCAAATACGACAAAGCCTATAGAAATTGAATGGGCATTGTTGCATTTGCTGCACGGGGATAGCTACCATGACTTTATAAAGGGAACCCATAGTTTAAGAAAACAATTTATGATTAAAATGCATAAGCAAAAGACCTTAATGTTAGTAGAAAGTAAAAAAGTAATTAGATGAAAATTTAACAATAATACAAATCTACAACAGAAGAAATCCTGGTACCATCAGATAGTATTTCTACCATATGTCTATCATGCTATACAATGAGGGTAGTTGTTGACTGTGTTAATTAAACACAGCATTCATGGTTTTCTTCAGCAAAGGAACAATTTATTGGTAAGCCACAGCAGTGGTGTACAACATTTAATATCAGCTTTCTTTTAACATTATCATAAATACAACACATACAGCCTATCACGACTTATAAAACAATTCATAACCTAAATCAGATTCTAAGCTATCTGTTGATCAACTCTTGAGACACGCTGCCAAGGCATTGGGGGACCAGTTAGCTCATATAATATGCCTCTTAGTACTATAACATTTGCAAAACTTTCAGTCAATGTGGAACATAAAGGCATTACCATGCAATCGGGATGCCCTAAGCTTGAGGCCCGGTAGCTGTAGCTAGCTTGCCTTGCTTCCCATTGGTCATCTCCTACACGCCGCAGCCATACAAGCAAAGGTGTTTGTGTGTGTGTGTGTGTGTGTGTGTGGAGGGGGGGAGGGGGGTGTTCCCAAGTCTTATTCATGTTAATGTCATTCTATTATGCAAACCCCTTTCAGTCAAGAAGGGTTGCCTCAGTCACACATCTCTATAAGGTATCCCCACTTCAGAGGCCACCTTCTCCTTGATACAAACTTGCATGCCTCCCTCAGCCTATTGGTCTCTTTTGGGTCATTCAATTGTGCTATAGATCATAGGCAGTGACTCTTCACTTGCGCTGAGCCTTCTACCTCCATCCTAGCATTCCCTACTGCGGCCTCCCTGAGAAAATGCCTGTCAATTGTGTCCTGAATGTCGCTGAGGAATATATCCATGCCAATGTCAGACAGGTTTGGACCATTTGGGTGATATAGCCCAGGGCAGGACTCCATTATGAAGTGATGACCATGGACATTTCCCTCAATGAATGTATGAATTTCTGCATCCATTTGTTGAGCTTCTTCCTTATTCATTTGACCGCCAGGTGTGAGCCTTCTCCTTTCCACACCAAGCGAGATATGATATGGGATATAGCCTTTATACCCTCTGCATTTTTTTTTTTTAATCAGCTCAGCATTAGGGGTGGATGTTAAGTCATTTTCCTCCTAATGTATTATCAAGGCCTAAGGGATACTATTAACACCTATCTGTGGGAGAGGTGTCGGGAGCAATTGGTCCTTCATACCATGCTGCTCTAGCCAAACCAATGATACATCTGCAGTCGACCGGTAAAGACCTACTCCCAATATATGGGAAAAGGCTTCCTTGTGGGCCCAGTACACAAAGGAGTGGCCACAAATCCATACTATCCTGGACCTGCATGAAACATAAGAACATAAGCAATGCCTCCGCTGGGTCAGCCCTGAGGTCCATCATGCCCAGCATTCCGCTCACGCGGCAGCCCAACAGGTTCAGGACCTATGCAGAATCCTCTATCTATATCCCTCTATCCCCTTTTCCAGCAGGAAATTTTCCAATCCTTTCTTAAACCCCAGTACCGTACTCTGCCCTATTACGTCCTCTGGAAGCGCATTCCAGGTGCCCACCACACGTTTGGTAAAGAAGAACTTCCTAGCATTCATTTTGAATCTGTCCCCTTTCAACTTTTCCGAATGCCCTCTTGTTCTTTTATTTTTTGAAAGTTTGAAGAATCTGTCCCTCTCTACTCTCTCTATGCCCTTCATGATCTTGTAAGTCTCTATCATATCCCCTCTAAATCTCCTCTTCTCCAGGGAAAAGAATCCCAGTTTTTCCAGTCTCTCAGTGTATGAAAGGTTTTCCATCCCTTTTATCAGATGTATTGCTCTCCTCTGAACCCTCTTGAGTAACGCCATATCCTTCTTAAGGTATGGCGACCAGACTGGACGCAGTACTCCAGATGTGGGTATACCATCGCCTGATACAACAGCAGGATAACTTCTTTTGTTCTGGTTGTAATACCCTTCTTGATTATACCCAGCATTCTATTCACTCTCTTAGTGGCCGCTGTGCACTGTGCCATCGGCTTCATTGTCATGTCCACCATTACCCCCAAGTCCCTTTCTTGGGTACTCTCATTCAATAACATCCCTCCCATCGTATAGTTGTACCTCGGGTTTCTGCTTCCCACATGTAATACTTTACATTTCTCAACGTTGAACTTCATCTGCCATCTGGTCGCCCATTCCCCTAGTTTGTTCAAGTCCCTTTGCAATTCTTCGCAGTCCTCTTTAGTCTGAGCTCCACTAGTTTGGTGTCATCCGCAAATTTTATTATCTCACACTTCATCCCTGTTTCTAGATCATTTATGAATATATTAAATAGCAGCGGCCCGAGCACCGAGCCCTGTGGAACACCACTCGTGACTTTCCTCCAGTCCGAGTAGTGGCCCTTCACTCCTACCAACACACAATGAGGGAGTCGTGAGGGCAGGATGTCAAGAGATCAGCCAAGGGTGTATTGTTTGAAAAGTCACTTTATTGATGGTTATGCCGCAGTGGTTCAATAGACTCGACACTGACAGTGTTTTGGCGTCTGTGCCTTTATCAAGAGTCTGGTTTGAATGAAGCAGAGTGCATACGTGCACTTGGAGAGACATGCTATGGAGATGTTAATGAAAGCAAAACATGTTCACCACCCAGCTTTTTCAAGAATAGTCCCTCCTTCAATCTATCCCGACTTGAATTTTTGGGTACCTGGATAACTTCTGGCTACCACTCCAAGAACCATATATTCAGTTCCAGCAGCCAAATATGGCCCAGTACTAAATATACAGGTCTAAATCAGCCTACGACAGCTAGCATTTCAAAAACACTGACCACCACAGGCTGGATATTGCATAGAAATTAAGATATAATGCAAACTTACTCTATGAGCGTCGGGAGCAGTGCAGACCATTCTGCGCAGCTCCCTGCACTAGAAACTGCTGCGCAGTTTAATAGAAGAGGCCCTTAGATTTATTGAACCCATGCTGATCAGTAATTTTGGGTCTGCTATTCCAAAAAAGCTGAAGTACTAAAATTAGAATTGTAAATTTTTGCCCGTATCCAGCTAAAGTTTTCAGTGGAAAATGCATCTTGATTTAGGAGCATAACAGTTTTCTCCTCACTATTCAACCTGTGCAGTCAATGTGTTTTAAACGCTGACAAAAGCAGGCTGATTTATAGCCAAATATTTAATACTAAGCCATGCCTGAGTGCCAGCATTGAATATTAGGGTATGAACAAGTAATCCAAAAGCTGAAATAGTACATACTCTAGTATAGTAGTAATTTTTCTGTCCCTGGAAAGACAACAATCTAAATTTGTACTTGAGGCAAAGGATTTGAACTGTGCACTCCTTGTTCTCAGGCTGCTTTTCCAACCATTAGGCTATATCTCCATTACACTTCTGTGGTAACTAAGCAATAATCAACTAGGACCTATATAAGACACTTATGGGGGTCCCAGCAAAATATTTTCCAGGACCAACAGAAAAGGATCAGTCATAAGGCAGACCTCCCAAACCCCTATTCAAATCCCCAGATCTCCCTCCCAAGCCTCCTTTATATTGAATGTTGACCCCCCCCTAATGATAAAACGTCAAAACTGCACAGGAATGGCCTTTGTATCTGGCCAATTGGAGACTTAAGCCACTCCCAGTGCATCCCAGAATACATGGCATTTATTTTAATGAGCTTATTTGCATGGTCGGACCAGGGAATGAGCGATCGTGCAGAAAACCACACGATGAGCCATTTTCTGCATCATATGGGCAAATGTGATCATCACTAAAGCTATTAAAACGGGTTTAGCGATGAATTCTGGCTTTAGTGCATCTGGGCCATTGTCATGAGACTCGAAAATATGTTAAACAAAAGAAGGAGCAAGATAGATCTTAGAAGAACTTCAGCTACTGTCTTAATTTATAACGATATCACAGCCAGTGCATATTTCAATGTAGAATCTTGATCAATTCCTAGAAGAGATAACATCACTAGAGTTATTTTGCACTCCTGGAAAGGGATAAGGTGAAGCTTCCATTATCACCCAATTTGTTGCTATTCAGCTTTTTTGCGCAATTTTAGCTCCAAATATGAACTATCGTTTCTAATTTGTAAGTCTTCCAGAACAACCATTAAATATGTCCCTCTTTCTGGCCCGCAAACTGGGTCAATCAAGCACTATTATAATACAAAGAGGCAGATAAAAGATAGAGCAGAGAGAGAAATACACATCCAAGTCAAGATATGGGGGAATCTCCAAACTATTTTACAAGATATTCTGCCAAACATGGAACTTCCTGTATGAATGGAGTGGAACAGCTGCTTATTGATTGGTACAGTGGCCTGATGCTCAGAGTCACAAGGAGTTGTGTGGGAACTAAACCCAGGTCCCCAGAATAAGTCATTTAACCCTCTATTGATGATAGGTGACAGGTATAGCAGGGTGAAAAAACCCTCATAGGCTTTAAAAAAAAAACCTTCCATATGCAAATTAAATAGGTGCTCTGTGCAATATAAGTAAATCCATTAAAATTTCAAAAATTAACAAATGAAAGGCTTATCTGCATTAGAAAAGGTCTGTCACACCAACAATGACCAGTATTTCACATTCTTGGTTCCTTCAGGGTATGAACACACTGCACAGATCTATCAACAAAAATCATAATAACTTCAAAAATCAGATACATGCATACACATAAGTGCTGAAAAATACATTGGCTGTATTGTATAAAGAAGAAAACAGTAAAAAGTACTTGTGTTGTCAGAAACTACCTCAATGGTACTAAAAAGAAAGGGATGGAAAAGTGTGTGTGTAGGGGGGAGAGGAATTGATGCCATATCCTTATATCCCCAAATGCACCTGTTATACCTGTCACCTGTCTCTGTAGGGTGGAGATTGGGATCTGAGGCTCCCCCCCTCCCCCATATTGGTTGCTCTGTTTCTCTAGGTACTTGTTGTAGTGCCCGTTCATTAGTGTTTGTGATACAAGTATGTACCTATTTTGCTTTTTATGACAAGTATGAGGGGATGCCAAAAAGCTCTCAGCCCAACCAACCAACTTTCTAAATTCTGAGCATTATTTTGCCACTAAAAAGGGATACTATTAACACCTATCTGTGGGAGAGGTGCCAATTTCCAGAAATGGAATTCTTTGTTTTGACAGATCATTGATTGAACCATATCCTTGTCAGTCTCTTCTAGGGATAACCCACGTCTTTTCCATGGCACCCGGATATGAAAATCCTAGTCATAGAGCTTTGGGAAACCCCTGAAGGTGTCTAAAACCATTGCAAAACTATATCCCATGGATCAGGCATTCTGGCAAAAGTTTTCTATCTTATACCTCAAGGGAATTTACTTATCCAAAGTGATATACTAAATATATTCTACTGACTCACTTTGTTTTTTCAAAACAATATCATATCAATCAATCAAATAACTGAAGTAATTTCGTGAACACTCAGACCCACACTGAGACCTCAGCTGTGGGTCTAAAAGTTTTCTATGCCAAAGGTGGATTCCCTGGGAGCCCAGGTTACCATGTGCACTTCCCTGCCAAGTGAAGAAGGCATAGTTTTAAAGGATCTGTAGGACTACAGAGTGGATATGGTCCTCAGGAGGCAGCTTGAGGCTCTAGCCTTGGAAATTAAGGCTGCAGTCACAACCTTCTTTAAGGTATGCACCTGTTATTCCAAGCTACGAACTCAGAACCTGGCGGAGGCTGAGCCCCTGCCACAGCTTGTATAAGCTGGAGTAGACTACATAGCAGATAGATATGCTCTATTTTATTATATGTACAGCATCATGACTAACATTCCAAGTTGAGAGTATACAAAGTAAACAGAGCCTTATTTGTAAGTCTAATAAAGTTTCCAAAGCAGATACATTTTGACAGGCTGATGGCAGTATCTTTCATTTGCCTTGGAGGTAGGTGTGAGCAAATGAGAAACCAATCTGGCTCCAGTCTGACTATGCTAATCGCCAGCTGGTTAAAATAAGTAAACTATACACTTTCCCTTTACAGATTATACATTATATGACACTAATTCCTTAACCATATCCAGATTTTCATGAATTAATTCATTAGTTAATAAATAAATTACATAAGAGTACTCAACATACTTCTGTATAAAATAATATATGGTTTCTCATTTACATTTTTATGGGTAACTGTTAGTTTGGGTTTTTATAATTACTAACCAGAAGCACCAGTGACAATACCAGATTTTATGTTAAAGATGGTAAAATCTGCTGTTTTCCTCATCAGAATGATTCATTTTTATAAGTTTGATTTGATTTCTGAACAGCATGTGATGAAATCTGAACATATTTGTCTTGTTCTGAATTTTTAAGTTTTTCATCCCTCCAGGTGGTGAGTGCACACAGTCTCTTGCATGCTATAGACAGTTGCCTTCTGTTTGATTATGGTGATATTCATATGAAACAAGAATAATATTACGTAGGTTTGCTAATGTGTCTACTTCTACTTAAAAATAAATTGTGAATTGAATTCACAATGATTTAACAGGCAAGAAATAGGAAGCTTAAACAATATTTGTGCATTGCTAGGTCTTTATCCTTTCCTGTGTATTTCTTACCAGTGTCAATTGGTATCAGTCTGTGAGAAGACAACAGACTATCTGGAACATCATAATAAAGTAACTGTTTCAGGGGTCATGACTCATTACTATACCATAAACCTTGATTCTAGGTTTAAGCATCAGGACTAGAAGGAGAGAAGGAAAAAAAATGTGCAGAGTAATAGATTTCAAGAAAGCTAAAAAGGTCACCATGAGCAATTTACAGATCCATGGACCTAATCTTGTATCTGTGAGTTTGTAAGCTAATTCTCAAAACCCACTTTGGGACTTTAGTGAATGTGATTCATTTTATTTCTGCTTCATAACAGATACAAAGTAGATGCAAGAACATATGTGCAAGGATTTCATAATGAAGCTTTATGTGCTTTTGTGTCCTCAACTCCTGTTTTGTTTAATTTTGTTTTCCCTTGGCTAAATCTAGTTCCTTAGTGGAATTAAGTAGACAAGAATGAATTTTAGCCTGAGGAATTTACCTGGGTAATTGCATTATTAACCAAACACATTCTGTTCTAGGTGCCCAGACCAGATATGTTTCACATATTTAAAGAAGGAAAGCCAAACTATTTGAGAAAAATGAACATCCTTTGGAAAATGGAAGAATGATCCAAATGAAAAAATTATGAAAAAGGAATGGAAAGATACATGCAAAGAACTGATAAGGAAGGTAAAAAGACTTTGTAAAGAAGCCTGCAAGAAACATATAATAAAAAAGTACTATTGATGCAAGAAGCCAATAAAAGAATCAATTGGGTCAGTAGATGCTCAATGGACAAAAAGGGCACTCAGGGAGGACAAAATCATAGTGGAGAGACCAAATGAATTTGTTGCTTCAGTCTTTACTGAGGAAGATATGGGTGAGATGTCATTGCCAGAAATGGGATCTAATGATGATAAGTCAGAAGAACTGAAATAAATATCTGTAAATCTGAAATATGTAATAGAGAAAATTGACAAATTAAAGAGGAAGAAATCACCTACAGTGGATGGTATATGCATGCCAGAGTAATGATAGAACTAAAAACAGAAATTGTAGAACTATTTCTAGTAATTTGTGACTTATCTTTAAAATCATGTGTGGTAACTGAAGATTTGAAGGAGGCCAATATAACACCAGTTTTTAAAAAGAGTTCCAGAGGTGGTCATGGAAATTATAGACCAGTGAGCTTGATATTGGTACCAGGCAAAATAATAGAGCAAGGATTAATGGGACAAAGGTAACATGGATTTAGCAAAAGGAAATCTTGCCTCACCAGTCTGCTACATTTATTTCAAACGGGTAAATAAATATGTAGCTAACGATGAGGACTAATATTGTTTGTCTTAGAAAACATTTGAAAAAATCTCATGAGTGAGTCTTGAAAAAATTAAAAGTAGTGAGATAGGAGGCAAAGTCTTGCCATGGATTAAGAACTGGTTAAAAGACAGAAAATGAAGAATAAGGTTTAACAGTCAATATTCAATGGAAAAGGATAAATAGAGAGATTATCCAGGGATCTTTGCTGGGGCCACTGGTTTATAGACTGTCAGTTCATCTTAGGTTTATTTGGAAGCAAATGTAGTTGTTTTCCTAGTCCATATGTGAGAGTAAAAGGGCTGTGATAGGGTCATCGGATGAGATAGGTTTTCACTGCTTTCCTGAATTTATCAATCCTTCTAGGGATCTGATGTGTGGGAGTAACAGGTTCAATAGTTTTGGAAGGAAGTAGGTGAAGGAATGATTGTGGGCTGTTTCTAGGTGGAGGGATCATCCTGAAGGTATGTTGAGTCATTTCTCATCTTTAGAGCAAAGTGTTTGTCAGGGTGTATAAGGTTTTAGTCTAGCAGATACGTAGCTTAGTACCTTATAATGGAAAATTTTATAGGCCCAACAAAATATTAAAAAGGAGGACTGGAAGGAAAATATGAATAAAAAAAAACAAACAAAAGTCACTCCAGTGTCAAAAATACACCATGTAGGCCCCAGTAAGTATGATACCAAAGCGAAAGAAAAGCCTCAGATCACAGGCAAAAACATTTGCAAAAGTCATGCGTGGTCATGTGGTTTTCCCCTGACTGGCTCTGGCTTGGTTTTTTTTGGGTTTTTTTTTAAATCATTTTTATTAAAAAGTCAACAAGATAAATAAGCATGATGCAGTGTAAAAATAGGCAAACAATGGCATCCAGAGGAAACCCCGCAGTATTACCAGTGAGTTTGTGGTTGAAAGCAGCTGAGTGGAACTGCGAATCGTGATTGCAGGACGGCCTGGGATTATGTTCAGTGATTTTTCCACATCTTTTTTTCTTGGCTATTTTGAGGCTCCCACCTGCCAGTATTTAACTCTTGTGAAAGCTTTTGCCTGTGATATCAGGGTGGAAGAGTGTGGGTACACCTCTCCGTTGATCTGAGGCTTTTCTTTTGCTTTAGTATCATACTTACTGGGGCATAGATGGTATATTTTTGGCACTGGAGTGACTTTTTTTTTTTTTTAAATTCAGGTTTTATATGCCAGCATTAAGCCCTTAAAGATAATGTTTGTTGATGGGTAGCCAGTGGGCAGAGCGTAGTGCTGAAGAGAATGGGTCACGGATGTTGAGGTCCTTTATGAGACAGATTGCTGCATTTTGTACTTGTTGCAGATGGAGTAGATTTTTTGCTAAGTCCAACACAAAGAAAGGGATCAAAATACACAAAAAAGTCAATAACACCTAAAAAGAAGTGCACAAGCCAAAAATACTGGGACCAATAATGAATAAATAATTATTATTCCCAGTTCTGTTGGCTTGTACACTTCGTTTTGGGTGTTGTAGAATTTTTGCTGACAGACCATTGAACAATGTGTTGAAGTAATTCATACGGGATAGGACAAAGGCATGAAGGAGCTGTGAGAAGTCCGGTTCTGAAAGGTAATATCTGATTTTCTGAAGCTGATGAAGATAGTAAAATGAGGTAGAGATGACTTGTGCTATGTGATAGGAGAGTGATAGATTACAGTTGAGTGCGACTCCCCAGTTTCATACTTGGTCTTTTACTGTTAGTGTAGTTGATTCCCAAGAGAGATAAATTGATAACTGAGGCACAAAAGGCATTAACATGCAATACAAACACATAAAAACTATTATCAGATCACTTAAACATATTTCAGTAATTTGTATAATTTTGCATAATGTCCTAGAACTTCCATATAGGAAAATAACATATTACACAAAAATTAAAGTCAGTTGCTGATTTTCCACCTGAAATTGTACCATTTTTTTTACTAGGGAAATTACTGTATTTCCACACATATAGGCCACCCTCTTGTATAGACCGCCAAAAATACCTATACAGATTTTAAAACTAGTAGATAAGCCACCCTATTGTATTAGCCACGAAAGTAACTGGGATGACCTATACAGACGAGTCCTATGAGAACTGACAGCAAAGCCATACAGGAAGCAGTGTGGGGTTGGCCTAGAGATGAAAACATTGCTCTTGCCCTGCAACGTTGGTGGCGCGATTCGAGGAGGCCACCGTCCAGCGAGGGAGGTAAGGGGAGGGAGGTAAGGGAGGGTGGGGGGATAATTTTAAAACCCTGTATGGGCGCCCCAGTTATGCAAGCTGCACCCACTGGGCCGGCTTGAAAAAAACATATATATGCCGCAACCTATATATGGGGAAATGCGGTATATCTCCAAAATTGACACACTCTATTATGATGTAAACCATGTGATTGGAATCACACATTGTATGATGTTTTAGTTTATAAATTTTTCCTGTTAAAGGATTAATCTATTCTGAGCCTTCCCATGTTGCCTCACAGAAGGAACAGTTTCTACACGTAAGGCCCTTCTTGACTGCAAGCCATTCAAAGATAGGAAAATACCTACTTACGGTAAAATAATATAGCTAAGCTTGAGCTACAGTATAACTATAAATAATGGGCTCCTTTTATCAAACTGCGGTAGAGCTTTACACTGCAGGCCGGCGAAGTAAATGCTCAGACACTCATGGGAATTGAAGGAGCATCAGAGCATTTACCTCGCCAACTTGTGGTAAAAAGCTCTTCTGTGTTTTGATAAAAGGGACCCAAAGGTATAAAATAATCCAATCTTTTCCCTTCCCTCTCTAACCTATCAATGATGGTCCTAGACTGAGGTCCATTCACTAGGATTTTTCTAGAAGCCTCTAAACATTTAGGTGCAACTCTTATGCAATAACCATGATTCTCTCTCCCCAATGGCCATGAATACTACCTCTGAACCAGTCCTAGCTATAGCCAACCCATAACTCTGCTATCAGTCTTGAGGATCGAATGACTATGGATCCCCCGTCCTGAGGAGATGTGAATGCTGTCTTTGCAGCAACCTAAGTCATATCCAGGCCAGAAACAGAAGACCCCACTCAAGGATGGGATCAAAGGTTTTCTTTATAGCTGTGCATAACACTCATCACCTGAAACCCCAAGTTGGCCACACATTTTTTTTTATTATCCAGCAAATGAATGAGAGGTAGAGGTATCTACCTTTGAAAGTCTCCATTTACATTATTATTTCTGTTTCCTTCCTCTGTCTACTTTTTTTTTTCTATTAGTTCTTCTATCCTGTGATATTTTGATGCACCTGCCTACTATACATAACAGCCCTCACCTTGTTAATTCCAGTTCCGTTGTACTAGAATCAATCATCGCTTGCTTCTTTCTCCCTTTACCATTCTCTGCCATTAGGCTAGTGCATGGTGTCTTTTCCTTCAGATGAAGACATTTCTGACATTTTTTTTTTTTTTTTTGCTAACTCTAGAAAAAGACAAGAGATATATTATGATAGCTATTGACCTTCAAAGAGTTCTTGCTCTTCAGAAAACAAAGTATGACAACATTTCAATTTGTTTTCTTATAGATGTGCTGTCTAGCTGCATTCCTTGACAGTGTGACTGCATAACAGCATGGAGCCACTTTCTTCTACTTCTCAAGGCAAGAAAGGATATTTAAAAAAATGTTTTCATGTTTATTTGTTAAATAAAAATATCCTGTCTTTAAAACTAATTCTATATTATAGCATGCTAATTTTCTCAGATAATAATTAGCTGGAGAAATTTAGGACATGGACTTTTTTAAAAAAATATTTTTTATTCATTTTCAAGATTACATTAAGTGTTAAAATATATTCAATCACATAAACAATAAATACATCACTTAGAAATAATTATTGACACATCTCACAAATTTTTATCCCCATCCCTATCCCAACCCTCCCTCCCATATATTCCATTATCATATAAAACATGTGATAATAAAATACCCCCCTCCCTGCACCTTAAATTAACAAATAATATAAGGGAACCAATTTTAAATTAATCTTTACAATATTTCGTTAATGGTTTCCACACATCCTGAAACTTTTTAAGATAACCCCGATGTAATGCAATAAACCTTTCCATTTTATATATATGGCATAAAGAGTTCCACCAGAAGTTGTAATTTAATCTCCTCCAATCCTACCAATTAAATGTGATCTGCTGAATGGCAACTCCAGTCATTATAAGTAATAATTTATTGTTATTTGCAGAAATCTGACTTTTTGCTCTCATTTCCATACCAAATATCACAGTATCATGGACATGGACATGGACGGATCTTTATCTGCCGTCATCTACTATGTTACTATGTTACTATGTTTAAAAAAGATACTAATGAAAATAAGTGGCAGGAGTATGTCAGACACCTATACCTAACAAGCTGTTGCCAAAAAGCAAAAAGTATTAAGAATAATGTTCCCAATAAAGAGCCAGACAAGTGTCTGCAGTTATTACCTTTGAACTAATCTTAGAGTATAACCAACATACAGACTATCATTGGTCCTATTAGTCTCAATTTAATATAGTGGTTGTATCCAAAGAATTAATTGTGACATTCTAATACTCTATTTTTAGAAGTTTTTTTTAATAAATATATAAAAAGTATCCGGTGCAGTTATTGCTCTGCATCAATTCATATGATTTTATATACACCCTACACCGTATTTCTAGGTGAATTAGTTTTCATTCAATTCAAAGCAGTACTGAATGGTATTTAGCTTGGGTGTAAAATCTCTACCCAGCCATCCGGAGACAATATTGTGATGGAAGATCTCCGTTTCGCTCTACTTGCGTTAACTAGAGCTTCTTCAGGAAATTAGTGCTTTGCAATTGTGAATGCTATAAATAAAGAAAGGAAACAGCAAACCAAATGTTAACAGAATCCTAAGATTTATATTTAATACTAATACACATTGCTACACAATCTTATTTTAAAAAATCTTTACTTTTCTTTTTCTCTTTAGCAATTTAAGGCGGCACAAGACAGCCCACCTGTATATTTCATTGTGGTTATTGTAACCTTATCTTTAAACTTAAAATTTGAGCATAACATTATACGTTAATGGTAAAACCTAAACTAAACTAAGCCTTAAGTTTATATACCGCATCATCTCCACAGAAGTGGAGCTCGACACGGTTTACAAAGTTTAAAAATATAGGAAGAGAGAGGAGAAAGATTTACAAGAGCATGTGAATAGAGGAGGATGTGGACAGGGGAAGAAATGTTAGATGTTAGAGAAAAGCCAGGTTTTCAGTTGTTTTCGGAAAAGTTGGAGGGAGCCCAGGTTCCGCAGCGGGATAGTGAGATCATTCCAAAGGCCTGTGATTTTGGAGAGAAGGGATTTTCCCAGTTTGCCAGCGTGGAGGATGCCGTGTAGAGAGGGGAAGGATAGTTTATATCTGTGAGCGGATCTGGTGGTGGCAGGCGTCCGGACGAGGAAGGATAGAGGGATTAGGGGCGGAAGGATGCCGTGAATGATCTACTTCTAAAGGTTTACCTGCCTTTAACCATGCTTCTTGAATATTGAAAATGTGAAACGGATGTCACTTCCACACCCCTTTCTATAGACTCACACTTGTCAAAAGTTTCTTCAATAGTCACCAACCCTCAGAAGTGCCACCACGATACTCAAAACATTTCACTGTATCTGGCTCCACGCACTATATCTTCACTGGGTCCAACTTTTCTAACTGCCTTAGTTGAATTGTTTTTAAAGTTATTATTAAACATTTTTTAAACAACCATTTCTAAGAGAGGTACTTAGCTTTTAACTTTTTGCCTTCAGGTGGTCAGTTTGTAGGGACATCTATGCCTCAGCATGTTATCCTCATTTTAGAAGCAGCTTGAATCGCAAACAGGTTGTATCACAATTCACTCTGTTTTTAAAGGTGTTCCACGTCATTTCCGGTCAGTCTTTAACGGAAATGACGCTCTACATTACTACAATGTCATATCATTTTCATTATTTTAATTTCAGTTTAGATTAAAGGAACTCCAATTAATGAAATGCTCACAACAAAGCAAACTACTTTCGGCAGAACAAACTGCTTTCAAACGTACGGAGGTACCAACATTTTTATTTTGTATATATAAATATAAACCCCCAAAAGGGCTCACTGGTGATAATGAAATTCAAAAATAGTACTAAATAAAAGGATAGTGCTGATTAAAAGAAAACCTGCCAGTTAACTGTCATATTCAGACCTTTTGGTTGTATACAATGTAAACCAGGGGTCTCAAAGTCCCTCCTTGAGGGCCGCAATCCAGTCGGGTTTTCAGGACTTCCCCGATGAACATGCATGAGATCTATGTGCATGCACTGCTTTCAATGCATATTCATTGGGGAAATCCTGAAAACCCAACTGGATTGCGGCCCTCAAGGAGGGACTTTGAGATCCCTGATGTAAACGGTCAAACCATTTATACTCTAACTGTAATAATTTTTTCCCTTGTCCCCCCACTCACTGATTCCAAAACCTTATCGATAATCATACATTGTAACTGTTCAAACGAATGATTGTAAGTCAAACAATGTTCCACAAGAGGCGCTTCGTTCCTTTTTAAATGAAGGCAGGATTTATGCTCGGTCATTCTGGTCTTAAATGGCCTAGTAGTTTTTCCAATATACATTTTCTGGCATGGTTATTTAATCAAATAAACCATATGATCAGATTTACATGTGATTTGATATCATAAATTATATATTTTATGATTTAAAGCAGGGATCTCAAAGTCCCTCCTTGAGGGCCGCAATCCAGTTAGGTTTTCAGGATTTCCCCAATGAATATGCATTGAAATATGCATGCACATAGATCTCATGCATATTCATTTGGGAAATCCTGAAAACCCGACTGGATTGCGGCCCTCAAGGAGGGACTTTGAGACCTGATTTAAAGGGTTTACAAATGATGCCCACTGTAATGTAAGGGGACATATTTGACATTTACCATACCTTGAATGGAACCCATTAAGAGAATCTCTATTCAGAGTGACATCTGGTTTTACACTTAAATACTCCTTTAAATTATACGCTCTTAAGTATGCCAGACGTAATTTAACATTTTCAAAAGACGGATATCTTTGAACAATCCTCCAGTGAGACTAATAGGACCGATGATAGTCTGCATGTTGGTTATACTCTAAGACTAGTGCAAAGGTAATAATCGCAGACACTTGAGATCCTCTGTCTCTGTATTGAGAACATTATTCTTAATACTTTTTGCTTTTTGGCAACAGCTTGTTAGGTATAGGTGTCTTAGTGTGCAACACTTGTAGTATTAGGAGTATGTCACATACATTGTTATCTATTACAATAACTTATTGAAATAGTGGCATCTGAGATACTGTACACAAAGGGGCTGATTCTATAAAAGACACCTAACTGAATTGGCCTAATACCCTTAACAGCCTTAATAATTGGTTTTAAAAAATTTAATTGGGTGATAGACGCCTATCCAATTCTGTAAAGTTAGGTACCTATCTCAATGATCTTAATGGCACCTAATATCTAAGTTGGTATTTCTATGGGCAGAGCATGAGTTAGACATCTGGACATCTTGGCCACCAGAATGTCTAACTTTATTTGCCATTTTTTTTTACCACAAAAATGTCCAAGTTAGATTTTCAACCACTAAAGCTAGAAGTTAGAAAAGTTCAAATTAGGACCACCATTCTAATGGACTGGCCATATAGACATGCCAACAGAGCAGTGGGGCACCTTATAGGGAACTGCTGTGAACTTTACATTTTATCATATACCCCTTATAATTTATGCTGAGCCCTCCAAAACCTACTATAACCACCTGTATACCACCCTAATAGCCCTTATGGTTGCAGGTGGTATCCATTTGGCAGTATAGTAGGGTTTTGGTGAGCTCATACTTAACACCATAAATGTCATACATTGAGAGATTAGAGTAACTGGGCCTCTTCTCCCTTGAAAAGAGAAGACTGAGAGGGGACATGATTGTAACATTCAAGATAATGAAGGGAATAGACTTATTAGATAAAGACAGGTTGTTCACCCTCTCCAAGGTAGAGAGAACGAGAGGGCACTCTCTAAAGTTAAAAGGGGATAGATTCGTACAAACGTAAGGAAGTTCTTCTTCACCCAGAGAGTGGTAGAAAACTGGAACGCTCTTCCGGAGGCTGTTATAGGGGAAAACACCCTCCAGGGATTCAAGACAAAGTTAGACAAGTTCCTGCTGAACCAGAACATACACAGGTAAGGCTAGTCTCAGTTAGGGCACTGGTCTTTGACTTAAGGGCTGCCGCGTGAGCGGACTGCTGAGCACAATGAACCACTGGTCTGACCCAGCAGCGGAAATTTTTATGTTCTTATGTAGGGTTAGAGTAGCCCATGAGCCTGGATCCTCCTTTCTTTGGTGCACTACCCCATCCAATTTATAAGAGCCTTACTCTGAAAAAGAGGGGTCAAAAAAATCTGGAAACTCCAAGTAGAGACCTGCTCTTTTCAACTTCAAACACCTAAGGGATTGTGGGCCGACTTAAATCATTATACCAATTCACCCTAAAGTGTTATAGGGTGTTGAATCAGTAGGTGGGAACTTGCTTTTGTTTTTTTTTAATATTCAACACAAGTTCACTAGGGTTCAATAACGCCAGTAGCATAGGAATGCCCGGCAGACGTTACCCACTTACATCACTTAGAACATCCTATAAGCCAATCTACTTATAAAATCTATAAATAATAATACTAGAATTTTAAAAAAAGTTTTTTCTTTTTATCTGTGTTGATACAAAACCTTACTAACCCTACCCCACCCACCAGGTTACTTAAGACATCTGCGTGATGCTCTACTATACTTTCCCATACCAGATGCTGCTGTTCTAAAGACAGGTACTGTATAAACTCTTTGAATCAGATTTTTTGTGGGGTGGGAGGGGGGTCAGTGAGCATTGGGGATGTCATACCTTCATATATCCAGTGGTCATCTGGTCAGTTTGAGGGACATAGATGCTTCTAAAACAGGTCTAGCTCCAAACGTTTAAATTCCATCCAGGACATTTAGCAAAAGGTTTGATTATTCCCACAAGATGCCCAAGTATAACATGCCCATAACATGCCTCCTTAAGCTCTGGACACACAGCAGGTGAAACATCTTGCTAGATGTCCAGGAAAATGGTTTTGATTATCGGCACTTGTACGTTCTGGCGATTAGGACGTCCAATTACTCACAGATGCTTTTTTTTAATGTTTTAGTTGTTTGATTATGCCTCTAAAAATCACTGTAGCTAAGTCAATAATAATTCTGCAAATGCCCTCTAAAATTTTTGAGTAAATCCATCAGGTGTTATATTGCTAGCCAACATCTTCAATGTATTCTGAATTTCCATTAGCAAGACAGGGCCGTTAAGTCTTTCCTCCTATAATGGTGTTATGTTTGGGTCCAGTACTTGTGTCAGAAAAACATTATTCTCTGTATAAATATTTTGCACCTTGGATTCGTTACACAGACAACTTTACAATCATTATCCTGTTCACTACTTCTCTCTCTGAAGCTACCCCCATGGCAACAGAAGCACTAAACCCGTTTCAAGATTTTGAGTTTACGCCCAGCAGCGTCTACTACGAACTTTCAAGACTCCAAGTAAACAAAGCCATGGGACCAGACAACATATTCCCCAGGGTCCTCAGAGAGTTGAGCCAAGTCCTGGCAGAACCGTTAGCCGTACTCTTCAATCTTTCCCTAGGTACCGGAAGAGTTCCCTTGGACTGGAAAACAGCCAACGTTATTCCACTTCACAAAAAAGGCTGCAGGACAGAGATGGCAAATTACAGACCAGTGAGTCTCACATCCATAGTGAGCAAGCTTATAGAAACACTGATCAAGCAGAAACTTGACACAATCCTGGACGAAGAAAACCTACATGATCCCCACCAACACGGATTTACCAAGGGCAGGTCCTGCCAATCTAATCTGATTGGCTTCTTTGACTGGATAACTAGACAACTGGATGCCGGGGAGTCTCTGGACGTGTTATATTTGGACTTCAGCAAAGCTTTTGATAGCGTCCCACACCGCAGGTTATTGAACAAGCTGAAATCGCTGGGATTAGGGGACACACTAACTGCATGGGTTAGGGACACGGTAGACTTCAAAAGGTAGTGGTTAACGGTACCCCCTTCAAAACGTCAGACGTGACCAGTTGAGTACCACAGGGCTCGGTCTTGGGTCCGATTCTATTCAACTTATTCAAAGGTGATATGACCCAAGGGCTTAGAGGAAAAGTATCTCTGTTTGTCGCCGACGCCAAACTATGCAACATAGTAGGCAAAAGCATTTTGCCTGACAGTATGACGCAGGACCTACTACTACTGGAACAGTGGTCATCGACTTGGCAGCTATGCTTTAATGCTAAAAAGTGTAAAGTAATGCACCTGGGTAAGAGAAATCCATGCAGAACTTACACACTAAATGGTGAGACCTTGGCTAGGACCATGGCGGAACATGATTTAGGGGTGATCATTAGTGATGACATGAAGGCTGCCAATCAAGTGGAGAAGGCTTCCTCCAAGGCAAGGCAAATGATGGGTTGTACCGTAGGGGTTTTGTCTGCAGGAGACCTGAAGTGATAATGCCACTGTACAGATCCAAGGTGAGACCTCATTTGGAGTATTGTGTTCAATTCTGGAGACCACACTACCGGAAAGATGTGCGGCGAATTGAGTCGGTTCAACGAATGGCCACCAGGATGGTCTCAGGGCTCAGGGATCTCACGTATGAAGAAAGGCTAAATAAATTGCAGCTGTACTCACTAGAGGAACGAAGAGAGAGGGGGGACATGATTGAGATGTTCAAATATGTTACGGGCCGTATCGAGGTGGAAGATGATATCTTCTGTCCTATAGGTCCTTCGACCACCAGAGGGCATCCGCTGAAAATCAGGGGAGGAAAATTTTGTGGTGATTCCAGGAAATACTTCTTCACAGAAAGGGTGGTCGATCATTGGAACAGTCTACCTCTGCAGGTGATTGAGGCCAGCAGCGTGTCAGATTTTAAGAGAAAATGGGATATTCAGTGGGATCTCTAAGGGAGTAAAGACAGGGGGGTGGGTCATTAGAGTGGGCAGGCTTGATGGGCTATAGCCCTTTTCTGCCGTCATATTCTATGTTTCTATGTTTCTATGTTTAAACTTGATGAAACAATGGACAACAGAACTCAGAGTGAAGCTTAATTCAGAAAAAACTAAATTCTTTGTAGCCTCGCCACACCCACTTGTTACTACAACATCACTATGCATCAACAAACTCAGCTACCCTATTCAATCTACATTGAAAGTTCTGGGGGTAATACTGGACCAAGGCCTAACCATGAAAGACCAAGTGGACTCCCTAGTCAGAAAGGGTTTTTTTTACTCTCTGGAAGCTTAGGTCCATTAGAGCATACTTTGACGCTTCATCATTCAGATGGTACAATCCCTAATACTAAGCCATCTCGATTATTGCAACATTGCCCATCTGGAAATCTCCCAGAAGAACATGCAGAGACTGCAACTGGTGCAGAATGTGGTGGTCAGGTTGATCTTTGGGTTGAAGAAGTCCGATCACATAACCCCTTCCTACCGACTCCTACACTGGTTGCCGATGGAGGCACGTGCGAAGTTCAAGCTGGGATGTTTCTGCTTTAAGGTACTATCCAGTTTAGCCCCTAAATATATAACTGACCTCTTCTTCTTCTCAACCAATAGACATAAAAGAAGTACACCCTTGAAGTTCATCTCCTCATTGGTTAGAGGATGTAAATTTAAAATACACCATCAACATCTTCTCTCTTATCAAGCAGCATTATGGGGCAAAGACCTGGAAAAACTAATTATACACGCAAATAACTATAGTGAATTTAGGAAACACCTAAAAACATACCTGTTCTAAAAGTACCTAGGCAGCGGATCTACACAATGTCTCCCATCACAATCTCCTATCTCAATCTCTCCCATAACAACTGATCCCTTAAACTGTTAGCCACTAATGTCCAACTATGTAAGTTCAATTCAATTTATAGCATCTTTCTAATCATTGTAAACCGCATAGAACTTCACAGTCCTGCGGTATATAAACTGCTATTATTATTATTCGTATAAGTTGTCATAAGATGGTAATATTCATCCAGTGTCAGTAAGTGGCTTGTGAGCTGCTTACAATCACAAACTGAGTTAACCCCAGATATTCAGTGCTCTGCCCAAACTCAGGCCCCAGACCGTCTCTAGCTGGTTAGGGAATGGACATCTTGAAGATATTTAGTGGCACTTCTAAGTTAAGTGGAGTTACCAGATTTTGGGTTGCAAAACCTCAGACACATACCCCTGCCCTGTTCTGCCTCTGGCCCCACCCTGTTCCACCTCTAACCCTACCCAGCCCTGCTTCCAGCCCCACCCCCGTAAAGCCTCCTCACTTCTTCCCTGATGAGCTCTGGTTGTGTCTGGGAGGGTCTGGAGCATGCACAGATGTGTGTGTCATCATCCACTTATGCTCTGAGGACCTCCAGAAGTAGCTGGAGCTCATTGGGTCTTTCCAAAATCCAGATCCAAAATCCAAATTTGGAAAGCCCATCCGAGCACCTGGACAGTCCTCTAAAAATAGATCATGTCCGGGTTTTCACAGATGTCTGGTAATCCTACTGGTGGCTGGCCAGCTCAATTAGGATTAGCGGGAAAAGAGCCTCTCATGCCTGTTTAAACCCTGAATAGTGGGCCCATAATGTATAAAAATAGCTCAGCTGTCTCCTATTCTGAGTGAAAGTTTAGTGTTCATGGATCTTTAAATCCACCATTTCCCTTCTTGTTTTCCTTCATTTTAGGTAATTATCTAGATGCTTACCACTCTGGTTGTTGTTCTCACAGTAAGCAACTTGATGAATTAGAAGTTCATGAGCAGTTTGACCACTCAATATTTTATTACACTCATTATTTACCTTATATAATGGAGTAAGTAAACTAAAGTCCTGACTGTGAATGTATCTTAGCGCTTAACACATTAATACTCTGCATCAGGGAGTCTAAATGCATAACTTACTCCTTATCTTAAAATTCATTATAATTAATTATTTCTTTTCATAGAGTAGCTCTGAAAGTATCCCAAATTGTTGCATATGAGAGACAGGGAATTGATTTTTTTAAAAGAATTCCTTAATGACCTTCTCCTTGTAAATATTCTACAAAATTGAATTTGTTAGATACATAAAAAAAAAAATCACACACACACACCACAAGGGGGGCTTAGACTATGAACCACCTTTTCCTATTTGCAACAGTGTAGGGAAAGGTCTGAAATGACTTTATGCAGAATGCTGTCTTCTTGAACAGATGGGATGAGATTATTAGACATATACAAAGAATAATCCAATCTAGATTGGGTATATGGCAATTTAAAAAATGTAAAATATTTTCAGTAGGGTCTTTGGGGAAGGGGGTTGGCTCATGAATATATTTGTCTTGTAGCTATTAGTAGCACTGGCCAGTATGGTGTGTAATGTGGATCCTGGCACTATGTGTGTGTGTGAGAGAGATGAAGGTTCTCAGTGGAGCATGGGGCAGTGGCCCCTAGAAGGCAGCCTTTGAAGGATCCATTTTTGGTCCAAGCAAGAAGGAGTCTTTGGTCCCTTTATCTTGGAGATCTGGTGACTGACCCATGTGAGGAGTTCTTAGCCCCCTCCTCTCATTCCTAAGGAACTGATTAGGGGGCCCCACTACAACTCAGTTTTTCTGTGTTCTTATAGTCTGCTACTGCGATCAGTAGAAACTAGGCTAGATGGACCATTCGTCTGATCCAGTATGGCTATTCCTGTGTTGTAAGAATATATACTGACAGGACTTGAATCAAAATTTATTCCATACTTGTTCAAAAAAATGGAGGAAAGACCCCAGGGTCACCAAATTTTATAGAGAAACTCTGTTATCATAGGGACCAACCTACTTCAGATAAGAAATGAAGTAGGAAGACACATCATCAGTCAGAAAAAACTCCATTACAGCTACATCAACATTTCAAAAAACTTCACCAAAATAATAATTGAAATCATGAAAATTTAAATATATGTATCAAAAGCTGTAAAAGGTTAACTTTTCTGAAATTTTCCCAGTTCCTAGTCCAAAGTTCAAAATTCAATGCGAATTAGCAGAATATCAGATCTTCACAGCAGAAAGTAGCTGCTAATCCAACAATGCGATTCCCAAAAATGGTCCCTGTTTCACTAATGCTTCATCAGGGGAACCACTAAAATTAAAGGAGTCGATACCTAAAAAATAAGATTTACAGATATTTAAGTAATTATCTAAAGGAGATGCCTTCCTCTCTTGTCCTCACAGTAAGTAACTTGATGAATTAGAAGTTCATGGGTGATTTGACCACTCAGTATTTTAATACACATCTGTATATATCACTCTCATCATGAACTGGCTCTCTGGATTCAACACAGTCTCAAATATCGGTAAAATCAATTTCATCTTCCTATTCCTCACAAGTTCTTGTACTTCGTTATCCTATATCTTTCATTTATTTACAACTATTCCAAAGTCTAATAATCAAAAAGAAACACTGAATTAGGATAATATAACAGAACACACAAATTGTCAGCCCCCAAGAATACAATAAATGATATAATGGCAAACCTAAGACAACACACAAATTTTTAAAAAATAGCAACCTACACTATACTCCGTAGTCTATTTACAAATCTGCAGTAAAAATTACCTTAGTGTTCCCTCACATGGGACTTTTCCATCTGCTAAAGCCATTTATTATATTTCCTCCAGTCATGGTATATGAACTTGTTGTGCCATTGGGGCTTGCGCTAATCTGAGAAGCTAAAAGCTTTATTGTCGGTAGTTTCACTACCAACAGGGCCTCCCAAAGTGGACTGGTTTCAGTGGAGATGTCAGACTAATTATGTAGCACCCATCCGGGCGGCAGCAGATGGGCAGTGTTAGAGGTGGAGGATCACAGTTGATGCAACAGGGCCAACATTGAATTTATGCTGCACAGAAGAAAGGCCCAGCAATCTATTTCTGTATTCTGCCATGAAAACTTGATGATGTTCATCTAGTCGCTAGGATTTGAATACAAGATGATGGCAAGCCATTTTTACTGTGGTCATAAAAGCCTCATTAATGGCTATATGCTAATGCTGCTATAAGCTCATGGTCATTTAAAAAAATTACCACTGCCTAATTGTAGGTGGTAAGGGTTCTAGTGCTAACTGTGCACTAACCAGTTAGGGACAGATTCTGTAAATGATACCTACATTACATGCTATTAGATGCCCTAATTGAGGACATCTAGTGTCTCCTAACTTCGGAATCAGCACTTAACTTTAAAAATTGGCATGGTAATTGATTGTGCATGGTAATTGTGTCAGTTTTCAGCCAATGGGGAAAAAAAAAGACCAATTAAAAGTTTGACATCAAACTCTTAGGTCACCTAGCAATGCCTAAGTGGAGGTGACCTCTGATGCCTACCTGCAAAGTAGGCATGGTTAATGGCAGAGAATAGGTGTGGTAAACTTAGGCATCACTAGGCATATGAGTTAGGCACCGGTAAATTAGGTCAAGTAAAACCTGGCTTAATATACCAGTGCCTACCTCTATGGCGCTTAGAAATGCCTAAACAAGCCTAGGCACTGTTGGGCGGGATTCTATAAGCTACACCTAGTGGTTGATTGACAACCATGCCGATCAGTGCCTACAATGTAAGCGAGCTTAGGTGCCATTTATAGAATCTGGCCTTTGGTTCACATTAATGTAAACACATTAACTTTTTAGTGGAGGCATAGGTGTCAGAATGGGGGAAGCCACAGGAGCCATGGCCTCCCTAAAAATTGATGAGTCAGTTATGAGTTTACTCCCCCACCCACCTCCTTCTGGCTGTTGTAATTTTAAATCTGCAGGCAGCTGCCGCACAGCATCATTATAGAATGAAGACTTCCAGGGCAGCCTGCTCATTGATGCTGTGCGGCGACTGAAGATTTAAAATTACAGCGACTGGGGGGAGTCGGGTTGCAGGATCCTGCTGGGGCTAGGGTGGAGCTTTTGGTAACCCCCCTAACAAAAAAGTGTTCCGCTGCCTATGAGTGGAGGAATACAAACTCTCTCTCTCTGACACGCCTTCTCAAAAAAAAAAATAAAAAAAATCCCCCAAATATTTATTGTGCAGGTACAGTTCAGACATTCCAAAACTAATGCACAACACTCTAGCATGTCCCAAGTAAGGTCATTTTTTGCTTTGTTATTAAAAGGATACCACTATGTTTCTCATTTTCTTTTTCTTTCTCTCTTTTGCTTCTGTTCTCTGATTCTCACAAACACATCCTAGATTCATCCCTTTCATGCTGTGTATTGTCAAGTTTTCATTACACCATTGATTAAAAGATTTGCATATCTTTATTTCTAACAGTTTCTTAAACCATATGGTACAATTTTATATTTGTATCTTAGGTAGGATTTTGCCTTCAATGTATTCTTATTTTCTGTCAAATTTTATCCCCTCATTATGAGAAAATGAATGCTGACTTGCTGGGGTATAATAAGATATTCAAATTGGTTTGGGGTCCATTGACGTCTTTTGTAGATTTGTTATAGTTGCCCTTTATCTTTATTTTCCATTGTATTACACTCACACATCCAGGGTGGGTGGGAACAGGGGGAGGGTATATCTTTTGTTTTGGTATTATTCCTGATGATAATGATGGATGGGGGAGGGAATTTTTATCTTTTGTATAGATTCTGATTGTTTATAAGTGCTTATTTGATTATTATTTGTATTGTGGGACAGGATCCTGGCTAGTCCTAGTTGCTTCGCTGAATCCCAGTCCCAAAGTTTAAATAAAGGTGATGAAACACAGTACTCAGTGCCTCCCAAGAATTGCACACTGAGATTTCCTGGTTGATCAAAACAAAACACTTTAATGGAAAACAAAACTCCAAACACAATTTCAGAAATGGCACGAGCAAAAAGGACAGGCTTCCATCAATTCAATTTATTCCTCATAGGAAGCAAATAAGTCTTACTTTAGCATAAGCCGTGCTTTCAGAGTCAGTCCAGTCCATCAACAAAAAAAAATCCTTAACCTTTCCTTCTGGCCTTACTCAGGGCCTAACAAAACAGTACATGCACCAAACACTTGTTCTCTGGCTCTGGCTGTGGCCCTGTTGGGTAGAGTCGACTCCCCAACAGGCTGAGAGGAGAGGAGCTCATACACCACAGGTGTTGCCGCCCTCTCAATAGACAGGCTCAGGTTTTCCTTCTTCAACCTCCAAGCACAAGTCAGAGCAGTACACAAACTGTTCCAAGAAAAATAAAACACAAACTCAAAACTCCCAGGAGGAAAAAGAAAAACTGCTTGGCTTAACAACCTATTCACAATCCATTGAATGTTCTTCCCCATTAGGCAAAACACAGTCCTCCTGGTACTCCATGTCATAGTCCTCAGACTGAGCTTCTGTGACTGGTTTGGACTGGCTGGCTTCCAGTTCCTCCATCTCCCAATCCTCAGGGAAACTTCCTTGTGCTGGCCATGGTTCAGCTGGAAGGATTGGCTTCCTTCCCAGCTTCTGTTCAGCTCCTTGTCCCAGTTGTCTCTCCCCTCTATCTGACAAGGAAAGCTCAGTATATGGGAGCCTCGGCAACAAGCCATGCCCCTCCTAGCAGGGTTAGACAAACTCTTAAAGGGCCCTGTCTTCTCAATATCAGCCTGAGCTCTGGACACTCTTAAAGGGATGGGCTCCTTTCTAAAGTTGGGCACAGGATTTTCACACTGATCAGGATGTTTCCTATACCTGGTAACACGGTTTTTAATGAGGCTTACAGGGACTTTCTCCTTGTTTCTAATAGGGCTAGCCAGATCCCTGTCACAGTATGTAAATTGTATTGTACTTTTTGTTGGCATTAAAAACTGAATAAAATAAAAATAAAAAAATTATCCCCTCATTGTATTACAGTCTGAAGATTAATTATTGTTATTTTTGCAAAGTATACAATGACTTTCAGGAGTGTAGTTCTTTCATCAGTAATTCTACCCTATTTTAATTTATTTCAGTTTTTATTTGCTGTTATTAGATATTGCCCAAAACCCCAAAGCAGCTCTTTTACTAGGTGCACAAAGCTGTTAATACAGAAATGAACACTGCTCACCGCTAACCTATCAGCACGTGAACGGTTAGTGCAGTGTCATGCTGGCTGGTGTGCATACATTTGTGCATCAACCACATTAATGGGAGCGGAAGCTAGGCAGAGAATGAGCAGCGGCTGCATAGTACACTTAGCGCAAATTCTATATATCATGCCTAAAAAAAAATTGGCACTGCCTAGTGTAGCTCTAAGCACGATTCTATAAAAGTGATGCCAAACTTATTGAATCGCACTTAGTACCAATTATGTCATAACTTTTAGGTGCACTACTTAGGCCAAGGAAAACCTAGCCTAAATGCCTGCACTTAATTTGTGTACACATCAGCACAAAAGATAAAAACTTGCACATAGCTTTAAAAAAATGCTCATGATCCGCCCCTTAGCCATGTCCCCTTTTAGATTCGCACACTGGACATGACACATAGCACTTTGCACTCTACGCCTACCAAGTTGTGCACATAATTTTCTATTAACTTCAATTAGCATCACTTGGCGATGATTAGACCTGTTAAGTTGTGCACGTATGTAACCTTCACCCACCAATGTTCAAATACAAATTTAGGCACCATATAAAGAATTTGGGGGTTAGTGCAAAGTATTTACCGCACGCTGTTAGTTCAGGTTTACTTGGTACTTCCTCAATAGGAGACGCTCATGGCCAGATTCTACATGTGATACCAATATTGGTATGCCTAAAAAACGATTGCCAATCATCTGTCATTCATGCAGTGGCACTATTTGTAGAATCATAGCTACCTCAAACATAGGCACTGAACTATAGGCCAGGATTTTGAAGGCCTATTTTTCCATTACCTACAGTATGTTTGATGTGAATCACATCTATGGAGGTGCCTAAGAATGCCTAAGATCATTTTGGAGTTAGCCATGCCTACTTTAACCTTAGGTGTTCTAAGGCATCTTTGTAGACTGTCACAAGCCCGACTCCTGTATCAGCCTTGTGCCAGTTAAAAGATACAGAAATACTCCCATTAAGCTGGTTAGGGCATATCAATGTGTCTCTGCTGGGCAGAATCCAGAATATAGTGAACCCGCTGAGCCCAGACCGAACACTAGACACAGAACACTACCAGCACTACATTACAAGCACAGCCAGGGAAAACAGGACTCTGCTGCTTTAAGGACATCCATTTTGAAGTTATTAGTTGAACAGGTTAGGAGGCAGTCAGAAATGAGTAGAGACCATCCCCTGTGCAGGGCATGGCGTGGCTCTGCAGCTCTGCAGGATTTAGATGCCTAGAAAACTCAGTAAGAGAAGCAGCACATGCAGGAGAAGCCGCTGCAGCACCAACAACCAGAAGATATTGAAATGGTATTTCCTGAGGAGGACAGTGAACTGGCAGGGCAGAATGGGTCTGAGGCCATGGATGTGGAAATCTTACCTGAACAACCCATTGGGGAAGACATGGAATTGAGTTAAGCTTGCTTGTGGTTTTCTTTTGTGAAAAAAATAAAAATAAAATAATTTTGTTTTTCTTTGTGTCTTCTGGCTGAAGCCTAGGTCTCTGGACTAAGCTGGATTAATGAGAACTGATGGGGGCTCAGTGAAGGGGAAGTTTTATTTTTAACTTTCCCAAGTACTGGAAAAAAAACTTTTCTTGTCGAAGATGGCTGCCGCTACAGGCAGGAATATGTTTTGAGGGCTCTACTGAAGTCAAGCAGGTTCCAGCCCTGCAGAATATAGGGAGAAGTTTGTGTTTCTCTTGAAAAGTAAAAGCCTGTACTGAATACAAGAACTGTAGAGATTGGGGGTCTTGAGTTTGCCTGACGTCTTTGGAGTGGGTCTTGAGGGATGCATTTGAACTGCTTTTCAAAGTGCCAATTTTGGCAGACTCACCAATCTCTCTCTCCTAACCTAGTCAGAGGAGAGGGGCTTTGAAGTATCTTGAAGCCAACCTCTTAATTTTTTGTATCTTGGTTGGATTAAGGATGGTAAGAACTAGACTGAGGGACTCTTGGTTTCTTTGTTTGGATTGTTTTTTTTTTCTTTTGTGAAAATAGTTTGAACTTACTAGGACATTGGGGTAAGGACTCTATGATTGGCCTGCTTAACCAGGTCAGGAAAGCCTTGTGTTTTTTTGTTTGTTTTGTTGTCGAGATATGACCTGCTTTATTTCCTGAACAATCCTGTATGGAAAATAACAAACTTATTGAAAGCTTACCTGTTTACATCTTGTTGCCATTCTGACTTTATTGTGGTAAGCTCACCTGTACAGGGACTTCCTCCCATTTAGGGAAGCACGCCGGGCCTATATTGTGGCTTTCTGCCGGTCCCTGCTGTACCACAAGGGATGGCCACGCTACAAGATGCGATGAAGGTACCATTTTTGTAGATGCTTCTAGGTGCCCTCATTTTTTAAACAATTTTTAAATCATTTTTTGACAGCTTTGCCAATTAACCTCTTCCTTTTATAAAACCATGCAAGAGGTTTTTAGCGCCGGTCAGCGCTGAATGTTCTATGCTTCTCTGACTCTGAGTTCCTATGAGCAGCAGAGCAGGACTGAGCATACAGCATCTCTTATGCAGTTTTGTAAAGGGGGAGGGTAAGTTAGGTGCCGGTAGGGCACCTACCAGTGCCTAACTTAAGGCACTGTTAATAGAATATGTCCCTAAGGGCTCCTTTTACGAAGGTGCATTAGGGCCTTAACGCGTGCTAAATTGCCGCACATGCTAGCCGCTACCGCCTCCTTTTGAGCAGGCGATCGATTTTCAGCTAGTGCGCACTAATCCGGTGCATGCGCTAAAACCACTAGTGCACCTTCATAAAAGGAGCCCTAAGTCCCTCTGCGCTAATTGCAATCAAGCCTAGACACATTAATGAAGCTTTCAGTGCAGTAAATACAGAGGACATGGGATTTAGCACACTAGAATTTTTACTGTTAAAGTGTGCTGTGTGAAAAAGCATAGCACACTTTAGTAAAAACAAGCAAAAATAAAAACCCAAAATAAAAACCTAAAGTGTGTAGAGAGAAATAATTCAAAAAATTATAGTAATTTGCCTAAACATTCTGAATGTTTCTATTGGCCTTTAGTATGCCTTTAGCAAAATGTTAATGTAACAGCATAACGTGTACTTTTTAGAATAACAATAGAAATACGAGGTGTGAAGAATTTTTATTCAAATTTTATAAGAAAAATAATGTTCTAAATAAAAGTACTGTAGGAATGCAAAAAGAAATGACTAAAGTGTTAGCTTTATATTCCTGACTTCAATCCAAAGAGAAAACACAATCTAATGAAAATTTCCATTGAGTATATAAAAAGTATTTGAAGTGTCAATCATGAGTTTGTTTACCGATCCACCCTCTCTGTTAAAATTCTGCTGCCTGGAACATATTGGGATGTTATTCATTTGCCAGAGCTGACAGATACACATTCTGACAAGCCTCATATGGAGATTTCAGCCTAAGGGGATACTGCATCATTGATGAAACATGAGGAAAGGAGAAGTGATGGTAAGAAAAGACATAAATTAACACCACCAACAGCATCTTTTTAGATTTAAGGAAAATAAATAAATATAACAAATGAAGGAATCTTAGGCCTCCTTTTACAAAAGTGCAATAGCAGTTTCTAGCGTGGGGAGACACGCTGAATGGCCTGCACCGCTCCTATTGCTCACTGAGTTCCTATAAGTGTCTGGAGCAGTGTGGGCTATTCAGTGCAGTTCCCCGCGCTAGAAACTGCTATCATAATTTCGTAAAATAGGGCGTTAGTCTTCTAGTTTTACTGCTATGATGAATGCCTTTTTAAAAAGCTACATTATAATTTTGATGGGTACCTCTCAATTACTGAAAAACAAAAACATCAATTAATCAGTTTCTGATAGGTTCATTTTGAAAAATATTTATGTTAGTATTATTTTGCCACATATATTTCCCCTGAAATGACAGAGAAAATATATCTGAACAGAAAAACAAAACAAAATATAAACATTGTATGGGCAGCCACATTTCAGACAGAACATAGAAATCAGAATTGAGATGTCCAGGTTGAGAAATGTTCAATTCCAGTAGAATTCTGGAAAAGGATGTGCTGACATGGAGGGGCATTTTCAATAGGACGTCCAAGTCTAAGTTTGGACATTGTGGGAAAGACGTTAAGAAATCCAGTAGAGAAAATGTTTATTTTCAAAACTGCAAGACATCTATTTTCTTTGTTTGAAAATGTGTTATCTAGACCATTGATTCCCAACCCTGTCCTGGAGGAACACCAGGCCAATCGGGTTTTCAGGCTAGCCCTAATGAATATGCATGAGAGAGATTTGCATATGATGGAAGTGATAGGCATGCAAATTTGCTTCATGCATATTCATTAGGGCTAGCCTGAAAACCCAATTGGCCTGGTGTTCCTCCAGGACAGGGTTGGGAACCACTGATCTAGACGTTTAGGCCCTTAGTACACTATAACTGTTCAGCATTCCTCAGTACAGCAGAGGAGCACTCTAAGGATTACTGCAGTCAATGTCATATTAAAAGTCCCAGGTACAGATGTCAATATAACTTGCTTATATTGTATGGTGAGCTCTCCAAAACCCACCCAAAATTTACTGTACCCACCTGGGGGATGGGTAGCTGCAATGAGCAATTAGAGGAAGTCTAAGAGGTGGTGTCAAGGGTGGAGACAAGGACCATGAAGCATGAAGAGGGGAGAAGGCAACTGCACAATCTCAATTTTGCCTGCATCTCCAACTGCCATGCAGCTCCAAGGAATATAATGACCTGAAAGGCTTTTAGGGACAGATTCTATAAACAGTGCCTAACTTAGTAGGCTCCTAAAAAAGCAGCACCTACCATATGCCATTTAATATTTATATACCGGCATCTAAGATAGACTTCTATTGGCGGTGGCATAGCAAGGGTGGAAGGCACCCTGAACGATGGCACCCCCTTCTCCACCCTCCCACTCCTTCCCCACCCCCTGCCAAGCACACATGCCCCTTCCCTTCCCTTCACACCCCACATACCTCCAATTGCTGCCCATGCTGGCTTTGGCTCACCCTCTGATGTCACTTCCTGGTCCTGTTTAAAAATAAAAGCTAAATGAATTATTTCACTATTGATATATAAAAAAAAATCAAAAGTTGAAATTTTTTTTAATATGAAATGATACTTTGGGTGCAGTGGAAGATTGACCAGTGAGGAGGCTAGCTATAGAAACCTAAACTGAAATTTTGTTCAGGTGTGGCCACTGAGGTCTTACTCCAATTAAATGCTAACAGAGTTATGAATGGCAATTGTGCTATGGACATGTATTTTTTGAACATATGCAAATAACTACTCTGATAAGAAGAATTAGTAGAGGATAGAATTATTAATGATATAAAGACAGTACAGTACAGGGATTCAAACAGGGATTGGACAGATTCCTGAGGGAAAAGGGGATCGTGGGGTACTGAGGGAGGTGCTGGGGTGTTGCATAAGTATAGACAGCTCACCAGGTCGTGCAGGTGCAAGGCCGGAGGGTTAGGACATTGATGGGAAGATAGGACTTCGATGAGAAACCTAGGGGGCACCCTTCTGGTGATTAAGGCAGGTCATGACCTGTTGGGCCGCCGCGGGGGCGGACTGCTGGGCGGGATGGACCTCTGGTCTGACCCGGCAGAGGCACTGCTTATGTTCTTATGTTCTTAATTATATTTATTTTATAGAATCATGGCATTAGCGTGCACTTTTATTACTTTCACATTCACTGCTTAGTGTATCTTTTTTGGAGGCTGAGTTGTAGCGTCTTGGCGTTGGTTCCTGTCTTTCTTGACATTGGGCAGGATTCACTAAAGTCCTGAAATCTATCTGCTTCATGTCCTATCCATTTCCGAGTCATTGTAGGCAATCGATTCAGTAAAGCTTGACCATGCAAATGATTCAATCATAAACACGCTGCTATTAGTGCTGAAACATCGATTGACGTGCGTGCACACTGTATCCTTGTTGGTTTTGAAGTTCATAATGCATGCGCTAGCTCTTTAGGACTTCACTGTATAGAAATGGGGCATGGTTTGATCACGGACGTCATTAGCAAGCTCCGAATGCACCTACCGCAAAGCATTGTTGTCGTAAAAAAGGCAATATAAGAAAGTCTTCTTAGCAACCATTATTTGTCTGAAGTACTGTTGCAAGTTGTACAAGCTGTGACCGTAGCCTTTTGAAAATGTTTAGCATCGGACGTTTGCAAGCATGCTGTTGCTAGAAGGCACAACAGTTAACAGCTGTTGAATGCGCTGGGATCATACGCTGTTATATACAGCCTACTAAACCCAGGAGGCTGTGCTGCTCTATCAGCCGTGAAGCAAGTAGCAACCACTAGCGACACCCTGATGTCACATGCACGCGACAATCCAGCTGGAAGAAAGGGGGGAGGGATAAAAGTTATATTTGATTTTGGATTTTTTTTATTTAAATATTTGAAATGTACAATGTGCAAGGATAGCACGGGGTTAATCTGTGATTTTCTAGCCATTCGCATTACAAATCCGAGATTCACTTTTGCGCTCGCTATGCGCATTCCAAAAAAATGCAAAAAATATTTCTAACGCTTATGTACATGAACGTTTACATATATTTAAAAGTTTTTATATATTTTGGATTTTTGGAGGGGTAGATATATATTTTTAATGGGTTCATAGCATGCACGTGTCAGTTGCTAGGCAGAAATAGTCGGCGAGGATGTAAACGGCTGGTCCTCAGCAGTCATAACTTTTTGGACAGGAAAGGCCAGTCGGTTTGGATGAAATGGTTTCATGAATCTACGCGTTAAGAAATTTACATGCCTTTTTACTCATTTGCATGCGCAGATTGGATCGTGTGCGGTTGGGGTCTGGAGGAAGGTTAGTGAATCGAGCCAGAGTCGGAAAGTGAGCGCAAACTGAGCAAGCAACGATCGGTTTGCTTAGTGAATCTAGCCCATTGTCTTTTAGCAGCTTTTGAGTGTCTCTCTCCCAGTGATAACATAGCCTTTTCTCTCCCTATTAGCATTTTTTCTCTTCAGCAGTGTTCTTTAACAGCTTTTGTGTGGTTGTCCTTCTAGTAATCATGCTGCATTCCTCCTCACAACAGCGATCTCTTAATTTATCACCTTTTGAACAGACCAGTTTTTAAGATAATAAGTCTGGCCACTTGTTTGATTTGTCACATTTATTATAATTGTTATATATATATTGTTTTGACTAGTTACATGTGCCACATACGCTATGAGTACATATCTCATTTTATATTATTATTTTTTACATTAGGTAGTTCCTTTATGTTCACATTTTGATTATATTTTATTTATTTATTTAAAAGATTTCTCAATCGCCTATTCCTAGGCAGCTTTACAAAACATTCATAAAATAGGACAAATTAGACTTGTACAAACATCAAAGATTACAAATCAATCAGTCTAAACAGTCAGTTCACAACCCTCCATAATAAATCCAAAAACCAAAATTGGTCAGAAACATCATTCATTGGAATGCTTCTAGAAAAAGTGTGGTCTTGAACATTTTCTTAAACTTCAAAATATTGGACAGAGCTCTTTGCGGTCCAGTTAATTTGTTCCACAGAGTTGTTCCTATGATTGAGATTGCAGAGGCTCTCATATTCCAATAATGCACTTTTGAGAAGTCCATCAATGATAATCGTATCACACCCTCAGACCGCAGAGTTCTAAGAGGGCGATAGATTGTCATAGGTTGGGAAAATACAAAGGAACCCATGATAAATGACTTTAAAGACTATTACTAATGTCTTGAAAATAATATGTTAAGTATGCTTCATCATTGTATTTGATTATTTTATTCTAAAGACTATCCCCCTCTTTTTTTCAAAGGTGCGTTAAGCTTTTTAGCATGTGCTAAACGCGTTAAACGCTAATGTATGCATGTTATCCTATGGATGCGCTAGCGGTTAGTGCACGCATTGATTTAGCGTGTGCTAAATTCACGCTAAAATGCTTAGCGCGCCTTTGTAAAAGACGGCCTAAGGGGTCCTTTTATTAAGGTGCACTAAGTGATTTAAATGCTAAAATGCCCATAGGAATATAATGGATGTCTTAGCATTTAGCGCACACTGATCTTTAGCACACGCTAAATCGCGTACCTTAATAAAAGGACCCCTATGTTCCGCTTTATATTTTATATTATCTTTAATGCATTTTACATAATACTATATTTTTAATGGATCTGTACATGTTATACACATGTATTTATAAATGTCTTATTTTCTTAGGCTATATTTGATTTATGTGTTTTCTAGTGTCCCCTGAGGAAGGTATATATTAGAAATGACAAAACTTGGATCCTTGTTGGGACTAAACTTCTAAAGAGTAAAGATACTTTTGGTTGGAAAGATGTCTCCCTTGCCTTTTCTTTTGTACTGTTAAATCTGTTAGCATGCCATAGTATAAAGACCCTTATATTTTTTCAATCTCTTTATTAAATTAGATTTATGCCTTGTGTTTTACTCACTACTGATCCCTCATGCAGGAAGTAATTTGTATTTTTAGGTGGTTATTTTAGGAAACCTATTCATCTTTGGATGTACATAAATTGGCATTTAGTGCCAGATTTTCAAAAAGCTGGCAAATGTTAGTCGCCGACAGGTGCCTAGATCATGCCTACTGGCGGCTAACTTATGGGTTTTAATTGGTTCTAAGTGATGTGATAATTGATCACACCATTAAAGACCAATTAAAATCTCATTTACAAAATAGATGATGCTAGGCGGCCTCCAGGACCAGCGCTTAAGTCCATGGCGCCTAGTGTCACCTAGTGATGTGAAAGCCCAGATGTTTAGGGGCGGCAATAGATTTTGGCATCCCTAGTTACATAAGAACATAAGAATAGCCTTACTAGGTCAGAGCAATGATCCATCTAGCCCAGTATCCTGTCTTCGTGGAGGCCAATCCAAGTCACAAGTACCTGGCAAAAACCCAAATAGTAGCAGCATTCCATGCTACCATCCCATGTCTGTCTCAATAGCAGACTATGGACTTTTCTGCAAGGACTAGGGTTACCAGATGTCCAGGAAAACCCAGATATGTCCTCTTCTTTCTGGACAGACTTTCCAAAACCCAGCAGTTTGTCTGGTTTTAGGAAAGCCCCAATGAGCTCCAGCCACATCTGGAGGGCCTCTGAACATGCACAAATGACGACACACACATCCGTGCTTGCTCAAGGCCCTCCAGATACAGCCGGAACTTGTTGTGGAAGAAAAGAGAGCTTTGTGGCGGCATGGTTGGGGTGGAACTGGGTAGGGTTGGAGGCAGAACTGGGCAAGGCAGGAGGCAGAGCAAGGTGGGGATTGAGCAGGGCCAATGTTTCTGGGGTTTTTGATCTTAAAATATGGTAACCCTAGCAAGGATCCTAGGTACCGGACATGTAGGCCTATAAAACCATGGCCTACATTTCCAATGCAGTTGCATTTCCAGTGCCTACGCTCCTTGCTATGCACCGGTATCCCTGATTCTGAAAGTGGTGCCTGGCCTTGATTGATACACATTGAGATCAGTGTAGAATTTACACACACTTTCATGGATGGCTAGGATATAGAAAATGTGCTCATTTTATGTACTGGAGGAACTAGGGCAGTTTCCTCCCTCAATACCCCATCTAGTTTGCTTCCTTCAGCCCCTCCCAGGAGCAATACTGTGTTCTGTGAAAGTTTGGAAACACATAGACATGAAGGTTTATAAAATGGCAGACATATAAATATTTGTTCTGAAATGCTGTGTTGGCAACTGCAAAACATAGCCTTCCAAATATGAAGGAGGAGAGTGTGATCTAGTGGTTAGAGCTACAGCCTTGGCACCCTGAGGAATAGGCACCAGCTCTGTGGGTACCCGAGCACCCCCAATATTTTGGGGACCTCACATGACCGCAGACAGGAAGTTGAAGCACAGGGAAGGCTTCTAGATCCACCAGAGGCATCTGTTCAGCTTTATTAATGCTGCTGGCAGTCTGAAGCTTACAAGTGGCAGAGAGAGGTATGAGAAGTGTTGCACACGGTTGGCGGAAGGGAGGAAGGGATAAAGGAGAAAGCTTCCAACTTGGAAGAGAGGAAGGAAGGAAACAATAAGGACCACCAGGGAAGGGAAGGGAGAGGTGAAAGAGATGCCAGACCATGGGGTAGGGACTGGGACAGAAAATAAAAAGGAAGATTGAGGAGAAAGATACCAGATCATGGGGAAGGGAGGGAAGAGAAACAGAGGAGAGAGACACCAGAGCATGGAGAGGAAGAAGGGAGGGAGAGATGAAAGGAGACAGGGATGCCAGACCATGGGTTAGGGGCAGGGAATAAAATAAAATAGAAGAATAGGGCAAGGAGCGAGAAAGATGCCAGACCATATGGATAGGGGAGGGATGGAGAGGAGAGAGATAAGAACATAAAAACATAAGAATAGACTTACTGGGTCAGACCAATGGTCCATCTAGCCCAGTATCCCATCTTTGCGGAGGCCAATCCAAGTCTCAAGTACTTGGCAATGCATGGGGGTGGGAGGAGATATGGAAGGGAAGGATATAGATATGAAACCATGAGAGGAAGGGGGGGGAATATAGAGATGACAGATCATAGGGTGGGGTGGGGGTGAGAGAGATGGAAGGGAAGATTTAGATATCTGACCTAGGGGGAGGAAAGGAGAGAAGAGAGATGTCAAACCATTGAAGGGAGGAAGAAGGGAAGGAGAGATAGAAGGAAAAGAGACAGAGATGCTAGACCATGGGATAGGGTGGAGTGGGGTGAGAAAGGAAGAAAGAACAGGAGAGGAGAGGTAAGACATGCCAGAGTAAGGGAGGAGGGAGGAGACAGAGAAAGGAGAAATAAAAATGGACAGGGGGTGAAGCTGGAAAGAATCATGTTAAAAGGAGAGAGGGGGAACAGACTGGATGGAAGGGGGGAGAAAGCAAACAATTTATGGAATGGACAAAGAAAGAGGGTAGATGCCATATGGAAGGGAGAGAGAGCAGCCAATGGATGGAAGGGACAGTAAAAGAGGACAGATGCTATATGAAAGGAAGATAATGAAGAGAAAATGAGGAAAGCAGAAACCAGGGATAACAAAAGTAGATTAAAAAAAAAAAATAATAATAATTGCTTTAGGATAAAGTAGCATTATAGCCATGTTGATAAACATTTATAAATAGAAAATTGAAATAAGGTGATCTTTTTATTATACTACTTTTAATATATTTTTGACTAACTTTTGGAGACCAAGGGTTCCTTTTACTAAGGTGGGCTAGGGCTTTAACACACGGAATAGCGCGTGCTACATTGCTGCACGCGCTAGACCTTAACGCCAGCATTGAGCTGGTATTAGTTCTAGAAGCATAGCGCGCGGTAATTTCTTGATGCGCTAAAAATGCTAGCGTACCTTAGTAAAAGGAGCTCCAAAATTCCCTTCATCAGGTCAGGATAGGATACCATAACTGCAATATACTGTACTGACCTGAAAAAGTGGTTTGGGCATCTGAAAGCTAATTGAAAAATGTACTAGTCCAATAAAATGATATTATCTTATTTTCCATCCTTTGTTTTATTTCTTTTTATAAAATGGTGATTGTTATTTGTCTTTTTAAAAAGTTTTCATTAAACACATGCTTTCTGGTATGTTTGTGGTGGTTCTCTTCTTTAGATTTGGATGAAACTGTGATTGCGTTTTGAACTGCACTTTATAAGTTTATTTATCAACATGCTATTTTTGTTTGTGCCACATCAGCATTGACTCTAAAGTCCTAATAGCCCCCTGACAAGGGCAGAGACGCTGAAACATGGACCATCGTGGGTCTTTTTCAATAAAATATATGTTGGTCACCATCATCTGAAGGCCTATTGTGCTATTAGTTTGACTGTTGTTTTTGTGCTTTGTTTCCCTCTTTATATTGATCTTTATATTTTGCACAGTATTAGGGGGCATGCATCTCTGTTTGTGTTTCTGTGGTGTTGCATTGTATGCAGAGTCTGACATCTTAGCAGTTCAGTTTAACTTTTGTCTATATATTTCTATTTTAGTTTGTGATTCTATTCTGAATGATGATGTATCTGTGTTCTGTGTGAATAAGAAAATACATGGTTTTCTGTTAGCATTGACTGTACAGGATCAATCTGTATTAATCTCGCTTGTTTAGTTTTACAAGGTGTATTGATGGGTGTATTGATGTTCTAGTGTTCATTGCAGTGTTTAAAATTCTGCCTTTTTCCTAGTTACATCCTTGTTTGACTCATAGACAATTACTAAAATTAGTTTTTTTTCATATAAAGGAGGGGGGGATGTTATAAAGAGATTTGCCCTGGGTGTCAAATATTCTAGGTGTGCCACTAATAGTCTTATTGAATTTTGAAAAAAAAAAGTATAATTAATGTTCAGACAAGAAGAATAGATGTAAAGCCTTACGTATTTTGATTTTTCTGGAGTGTAATTGAAACTTGTAACCTGTGGGACTATGCATCTCTTCTCATATTTTACACAGTACAGAGGAAATGCAATCCTGTTTTCTATTTTTCCAGTGTTCTACTGCATAGAATGTTTATCTTCCTGGAGCCGGTGAGCTTGACCTCGGTCCCGGGAAAAATGATGGAAGCACTGATTAAGGACAGTATCTGTGAACACATAGAAAACAATGGACAGCTAAAGTCGAGCCAGCACGGCTTCTGCAAGGGTAGGTCATGCCTCACAAACTTATTGTACTTCTTTGAGGGGGTAAACAGACAGGTGGATAAAGGGGAATCCATTGACATCATTTACCTTGACTTTCAAAAAGCCTTTGACAAGGTACCGCACGAAAGACTGCTTAAAAAGCTGTGGAGACACGGGGTGCAAGGGGAGGTCCACCGATGGATCAAAAACTGGCTGGCGGACAGGAAACAGAGGGTTGGAGTGAAGGGCCATTACTCGGACTGGCATGGGGTCACGAGCGGAGTTCCGCAGGGGTCGGTGCTGGGACCGCTCCTGTTCAATATATTTATTAATGACCTGGAGGCAGGAACAAATTGCGAAGTTATTAAATTTGCGGATGACACCAAACTCTACCGCAGGGTTGATACCATGGAAGACTGCGAAGATCTGCAAAGGGACCTAATGACGCTAGAAGAATGGGCCAAAAAATGGCAAATGAACTTTAATGTAGGGAAATGCAAGGTCATGCATGTAGGGAAAAAGAACCCGATGTTCAGCTACAAAATGGGAGGATCACTGCTAGGGGTAAGTAACCTTGAAAGAGACCTGGGAGTGATGGTGGACACGTCTTTGAAGGCGTCGGCACAGTGCGCCACAGCCTCAAGAAAAGCAAACAAAATGTTGGGTATCATTAAGAAGGGTATCACGACCAGGACGAAGGAGGTCATCCTGCCACTGTATCGTGCAATGGTGCGACCGCATCTGGAGTACTGTGTCCAATATTGGTCGCCGTACCTCAAAAAGGACATGGCGGTACTTGAGGGAGTCCAGAGAAGAGCAACTAAACTGATAAGAGGTATGGAAAACCTCTCATATACTGACAGACTGAAAAAGCTGGGGCTGTTCTCCCTGGAAAAGCGGAGACTTAGAGGAGACATGATAGAAACCTTCAAGATCCTGAAGGGTATAGAAAAAGTAGACAGGGACAGATTTTTCAGATTATGGGGAACCACAAGTACAAGGGGGCACTCGGAAAAATTAAAAGGAGACAGGTTTAAAACAAATGCCAGAAAGTTCTTTTTCACCCAGAGGGTGGTGGACACATGGAACGCGCTTCCGGAGGCTGTGATAGGCCGGAGCACGTTACAAGGCTTCAAAGAAGGTTTGGATAGGTTCCTAGAGGATAAAGGAATTGAGGGGTACAGATAAGAGTAGCGGTAGGTTATAGGGATAGTCTGGGACCATTGCTCAGGCAATGGGCCTGATGGGCCGCCGCGGGAGCGGACCGCTGGGCGAGATGGACCTCTGGTCTGCCTCAGCGGAGGCAACTTCTTATGTTCTTATGTTCTTATGAGTTCAGGTTTTGTCTGTATTTTTTTTTTTTTAAATACATATACTTTATTAAGCAAGTACACAGCAGAACAAACAGCATTAAAACCAATCGCCATCACATCAAAAGTGCTGTGTGAACCACTGAAATCAGTGGCTTCCTTCATGTCTGTCTCAATAGCAGACTATGGATTTTTCCTCCAGGAAATTATCTAAAACTTTCTTAAACCCAGCTATGCTAACTGCTATAACCACATCCTCTGGAAACAAGTTCCAGAGCTTAACTATTCTGTGAGTAAATAAATATTTCATCCTATTTGTTTTAAAAGTATTCCCATGTAATTTCATTGCATGTCCCCTGTTTTTTCATAGTGTGAAATATCAATTAAACTTTTACCCATTCTACACCACTCAGGATTTTATAAACCTCAATCATATCCCTCCTCTGCCATCTCTTTGCCAAACTGAAGAGCCCCAACCTCTTTAGTTTCTCCTCAAAGGAGAGGAGACCCATCCCTTTTATTATTTTGGTTACTCTTCTTTTAACCTTTTGTAATTCCACTATATCTTTTTTTGAAATACAGCAACCAGACTGTTCATAGGCCAGCCACTCATGAACCAGTGCTGTGGCCAAGGTTATACACACCAAACTGCTTTAAAATATATTCAATATCAACACCATTGCAACAGTCCAGATCAGAAATACAAATACCAGCATGTACCTCTGGAAGAACCACTGTTCAAGTTTGCATACCCTTACTTCATTAAGGGGTCTTTTTACTAAGGGCTCCTTTTACTAAGCTGCGCTAGCAGTTTTAGCGCACGTGCTAGATGCTAATGCCTCCATTGAGCTGGCGTTAGTTTTTCCACATAGCGCGGGGTTTAGCGCACACTAATCCAGTGGCGTACCTAGGGTATGTGGCACCCGTGGGCCCATCATTTTTTTGACACCCCCCCCTATGTAAAAAAATATTTTTTGCAATGACCATGAAACAGAATAAATGGTCAGAATAGAAACAGGCAGTGAAAATTTTCTTATATTCCAAACATAACATAACATAAATTATGTCTGAATTGTCATGACATCAGAAGTACATATGGAGTAGTTGCAGGTGATGCTTGGGACAGTTCTGATTGTGTTAGTTCGGTTTTATGTGTTTTTTGAATAGAAGGGTTTTTATTTCTTTTTGAAGGTTTTGCAGTCTGTGGTCGATGTCAATTGGTTGTAGAGTTGGGGGTCGAGTGTTGCAGCTCGAATGGCTAGGAGGTTGTCGAACAGTTTTTTTCTTTTGACGTTTTTGGTTGGAGGGTGTGTGAATGGTGCGTGAGTTCTCCTATGTCTGTTTGAAGTGGATTGAATTATTTAGCTGAAGAAATTAGTTACCCCCTCATCCCACACACATTAATTCTCTTCCATTTTTGTTCCCATTATAAAAAACACTGATAAGTTCCCAGAAAAAAAATACATTAAAATAAGAAGTGAAAACAAAGGCCCCTACAGATGAGAATATAACATAAGAATAACCTAACTGGGTCAGACCAATGGTCCATCATGCCCAGTAGCCCATTCTCATGGTAGCCAATCCAGGACACTAATACCTGGTCAAAACCCAAAGAGTAGCAACATTCCATGCTACCGATCCAGGGCAAGCAGACACTTCCCCCATGTCTTAATTACATATTATGGACTTTTCCTCCAGGAATTTGTCCAAATCTTTCTTAAAACTAGCTACACTATCTGCTTTTACCATAACTTCTGGCCACTTCATTTTTAAGTTTAGATCTTTCCTTTCAAACAGAGACCTTGCTAGATGTCAAATACAGCACAAGGTAACTTCACATGGACTTAGCTGTGCAGGAAATGTGAATCTCCTCATACACCCACCATATAGTGCAAAAATGTGCAAAGGTCTGTTTTTTTCTTTCGTTCACTACATAGCCTAATGCCACACAAGCAGCGCTGTTACAAACATATTCTGTAAGTCAATGCTAAGGATAACAAAGTTTCCTTCCTTGGACCAGAAGGAGATAAACCACTGGAAGAGATCCCAAAACAACACCCAAAGACCCACTCAGTGTGTGAACCAGTTGAGTGGAGTGGACTAACTGGGGGGTGGAAATGGGCCCGGAGTTTGCTCAGCAGAATTTCCCAGACCACCTCTTCCTCTCAACACATTGACACGCTGCCACCATCACCACTAGGAACACCTCACTGGGTAGGCCAGCTATGCTATAAACTTTATAAAACACATTATTATATTTTCTTATAAAGCACATATTTTAACTGAACTCTCTGACATCCTCAGCCTTTCCATTCACAAAAATAGAAGGAAGAAAAGTTCCCATTTCCTGCTGTCTCATGTCCCCGGCCTATACAATATTTTTTTTCTGCAGACCCTTCAAAAGTCTGACCAAATCCTCGTTTCACTTGCATTATAAAGTACTGAGGATGCCATCTCTCCCCAATCCCAGGTCCTAAAGTCTAAGACAGTAGCGCAAACTAATGCTGCCAGATACAGGAAAAAAATTTTTGATTCTATTCAGCCCTATTGAATTGGTTTTTCAATTAGATTTTCCTGCCCAGTTGGGTGATTTTTTTCAAAACTCCTGGTGGGTTTTATAGCTTTTTCACCCCCTTTGGCTTCTCCTAACCACACTGGCGCTGTGGTTTTAATAAAATAAAGAAACAAAAAGGACTTTTCCTCTCTCTTTTAAATCCTAGCTCACGTTTGCAGTCCAACACCAGCTCTGGCAGGATACACATTTCAAATCTGACATATTATAATCACAAAACAGAAAATAAAATTAATTTTTCTACCTTTTGTTGTCTGGTTATATTTCAAATCTTGTTGGTCCAAGGCTCTGGTTTTCTTCTGATAACTTGCTTGCCAGGGTCTCCTTCTTTCTGCATGCTAACCATCCATCTGCCAACTCTGTCCTCCCTTTCCATTTCCCTTCCCTTCCCAGGAAGTCTGGTATCTTTCCTTTTTTTCATCTCCCTCCACAGATCCACCTTTTCTTAAATACCCTTTCATCCGGCATCTCTCCCTCCTTCCCCACCACCCCAGAGTCCACCATCTCTACCTTTCTTTTCCTAATTACCCTCCTATCCAGTATCTCTATCCCTCCTCCACACCATCCCTTGTGTCCAATTTCTCTCCCTTTCTGTTCCTTCCCTCCCTAAATCCCATGGTCCATCATCTCTCTCCCTCTCCTCTATTTTCAGACCCATTATTTCTTCCCCCCCCAAAGTTTGGCATATGCACGTCTCTTTGAACACCCCCTTCCCTCCATGTACTTCTAAATCATGGTCCCCCCCAAAGGCCTGTCCCCCCTTAAAGGTCTGCCTGTCCCCCCTTGAAGGCCTGCACCCCCCTTGAAGGCCTGTCCCATCCCCTTGTAGGCCTGTCCCCCCCTTGAAGGCCTGCCTGCCTGTCCCCCCCTTGAAGGTCTGCATCCCCGAAGGCCAGCACCCCCCCGAAGGCCTGTCCCCCACTTGAAGGCCTGTCCCACCCCCTTGTAGCTTCTCACCCCCCTTGTAGGCCTGTCCCCCCCTTGAAGGCCTGCCTGCCTGTTTTCCCCCCTTGAAGGCCTGTCCCCCCTTGAAGGCCTGCACCCCCTTGAAGGCCTGCACCCCCCCCCCGAAGGCCTGCACTCCCTTGAAGGTCTGCACCCCCCCCCCCGAAGGCCTGTCCCCCCCCTTGAAGGCCTGTCCCACCCCCTTGTAGGCCTGTCCCCCCCTTGTAGGCCTGTCCCCCCTTGAAGGCCTGCACCCCCCCTTGAAGGCCTGCACTCCCTTGAAGGTCTGCACCCCCCCAAAGGCCTGTCCTCCCCTTGAAGGCCTGTCCCACCCCCTTGTAGGCCTGTCCCCCCTTGTAGGCCTGTCCCCCCCTTGAAGGCCTGCCTGCCTTTCCCCCCTTGAAGGCCTGTCCCCCCCCTTGAAGGCCTGCACCCCCTTGAAGGTCTGCACCCCCCCGACGGCCTGTCCCCCCTTGAAGGCCTGCCTGCCTGCCTGTCACCCCCTCCCCCTTGAAAGCCTGCCCGCCTGCCCCACCCTGAAGGCCTGATGCCCCGACCCACCCCGAAGGACCGCTCACCCCCCTGGCCTCCCCGCACCACCTATGAAGCAGCCGCAGCAGGATCGCGAAGTCAGCGTCAGCGATCCCTGCGCTGCTTCCTGCGCCACGGTCCCGCCCCTCCTCTGACATAAAGAGGAGGGGCGGGATCACGGTGCAGGAAGCAGCGCCTAAGCAGCGCAGGGATCGCTGACGCTGACTTCACGATCCTGCTGCGGGCTGCTTCACAGGTGGTGCAGGAAGGTCAGTGGGGCGAGCGGTCCTTCGGGGGTGGGGGGGGACTGAACGGCAAGGCCGGGAGCACCCCCTTAGGGCTGGCACCCGGGGTGCACCGCCCCCCCCCTTGGTACGCCACTGCACTAATCTGCAGGGTGCACTAAAAACGCTACCGCAGCTTAGTAAAAGGAGCCCTAAGTTGAGGTATAAAATTTATCCAGATGTCTTAACTCTACCCCCTGTTCTCCTCCTTCTTTACAAATTCCCCCTCAAAGTCTCTCCCTCTCCGTAATTCTTTCTCCTCAACCATGTAAACAGCTCCCCAAACTGTAAATTTCCTGGAATTGTCCAGTCATCTTTTTGTAATCCAAAACCCTAAATTGTAATTTTCCTGGAAATGTCCAACTAGTTTCTTTTGTAATCCGCCCAGAACTGCAAGGTACGGGCGGAATAGAAGTCATTAATGTAATGTATAAAGTGACCTTATCATGCCCTCATGTGATTTTCCCATGTGCTAAGGCCATTTTTACCACGCAATGCAATGGCTGATTTTCAATTTCTCCTATTAATGTCCATGTACTAATGTGAAAGGATGCACAGGCCCTCCAAGTTCCACTCATCCCCACCTCATTACACCCCAGTCCCGCCCCCAATCCTGCCTTAGTCCCCCCCCCCCCCACTGCACAGATTTCCTCCTGCTTGATGCGATTTAGAGGAGGCGTTTCAAAACCCAGACAAAGTGTCGGGTTTTGAAAAGTTGTCTGTACCCCCATACATATCCTCAAAAGGAGTACATGTCCAGGGAAATCCAGACGTTTGGTAACTCTCAGTGAACCAAGAACTGTTAAAAATGTCAAAAGAGCATAGACTGAATCCAATAGTACACGTGAGTGTTCTAAAGAGAAAAGCAAGAAAACTAATGTGCTGAATATGAACTCTATGACCATCAGAGCAGCACAGAGCAACGCTAAAACCTCTTGTGTGGTTTTGTAAAATGGGGGGTAAGTTAGGCACCTAAGAGGCGTCTAGGCACCCTTTTATAGAAACAGCCCCTTAGTGTACAGTAGTGATTAGCTCAGAAATGCCCACTTTCCACCACCCCTCCATGATACAATTAAAGATATTTTTAGCATGCAGTTTGCACATGCAGATCAAGACATTTATGCTGTGGTAAACACACTAGTGTTTACTGCAGCTTAGTAGAAAGACTCTCAAAGTTTTATAAACAGAATGTGAAAGACCCAAATCAGCATTCATTTGAAGTGATATCCTAATGAAAAGATAGCTCAGTTAAAAAAAAAAAAAATCTTCCGTGGTCAAATAATCTAAATACTTTATATATCCCCTCTCTCTTGGAATTACTCTTTATGCAAAATTAGATTTCCCAAGCAACAATCAAATTTGGGCTACTGGCATCCAAGTAGTTTTCAGTGAACTCCACTACTTTAGTAAGAGCCCTACCCCCTTGGTTCCTTACCCACCCTCAGACATTCTTGGGCAAGGCTTCTAGGAACTGTTCCCAGAGGAATATCTGCTAAACAACTGCTCCATTAAGCAGCCCAGGTGTTGTAGCAGTGCTTTAGGGTATTCCCACTCCAACATATGAGCCCCTCTAAATTGTTGATGGTAATGCTCCCTAGTAAGACCTAGGGTAAGGGTAACTCGGATATACTCTGCTACTTGGTCTGGGCTTAAGATCTGATAAGCAGATAGAGCTTTCCCTGCTAGACAAAGTGCTAATTTCACGGCCCATTGACTTTCAGGCCACCACGCTGCAGTTGCTACCCTCGCAAATGTATTAAGGAAATCATCTGCAGCACCCTGCAGACCCATTTTGTATAATGTCAAAAACTGTAAAGGATTGGGTCCTACCAGACTCTGGGTGATTGCAGGTTGAACACTAGTCCCACTGGTTGCTTGTGGACTCGTGGTTCCACCTAGTCCAAGGGTTCTTAGTTGTGCAGACATTGCTTTCACCAACTCTTTATGCCGGTACTGTGCATTGTCTTGGCTGGCTTGCCACTAGAGGTCTGCACAGGAACGGGGATCCCACGGGGATGGAAGGCTTTGGAAGCAGGGTTCGTCCATATAATATAATGGACACGTCAGCCATAGTAAAAGAGGGGGTTTATAAGTTAATTACCTGAACAGAAAACAAAAAGGGTTCCACCAAAGAGATTCCACAAGGAAAACAGCAGTGCAAACACAAAAGGAACTGTGAAATTTGTGATCCTGTCAGAAGTAATTGCTGCTTTTTATGGGGACGGGCGGGGATGGAGGTAATTCCTTGCTGGGATGGGTGGGGACGAAGAGGATTCAGACGGGGACGGGTGGGATGGGTGAGATTTCTGACCCCCGCGCAACTTTCTACTTGCCACAGGGACAAATTTGTCCCTGTCCTGCAGGAACTCAATTTCCCCATCCCATCCCCAAAGGTTTTCTCGCTGTCGCTGCCCCATCCTGCAGACGAGGATAGAGGTTACAGGAATGGGGCATGAACAGGAAAAGAACTCATGGGGATGGGATGGGAAAATGAGTTCTCATGGGGATGGGGAAAAATTTGACCCCGTGTAATTCTCTACTCACAAGTAGAGATGAATAACCCACTGGTTCAATGCTGTGCTATGTTCAAAGGGGGGCTGGTGTTAATATCTTGCCTCCAACAACCCCAGTGAACCATCCCCAGTTTATGGAAGTTTGACCACAAAATAATCCATAGTTGAAGAACATAAGAAAGGGACAAGAGAAGAAAATGCTGATGCAGTACTAAGCCTCTGTTTCCTGTCACTTCTTTTGGCAGGCATTCTGAGGTAAGGAGCTGATGTAACAACCTCCTTCTACAGTGCCATCTTGAAAACTCCACAATCTATGTGCACCACTTTAGAGAATAAGCTTAGAAAGTTCTGTGTATAAATTCTAATTAGTGTCAATTAGTGGTAATAATTGCTTGTTAATTGGCAATTATCAGCACTGATTGGTTTGTTACTTAAGTTGCACCCACAAATCGGCAACAAGCACAGATTTGCACTCTCAACTTTGGTGCAATATACAGAATTTGGGTGATTTTTCACAATGGGAATATCTGGGACTGTCCTTTGTCAGTTTACATCTTTATTGTCCAATCAAACCTACACTGTCACAGTGCCTACCTCCAGCACTTTTGCACATCCTCTGCCATGTGGAGTGACTCATGGCTTAATCCTGGTTCTTCTTCTCTTTAATATCTACCTCAGTCCCTTGGCTAACTCTTCTTCAAGATCTTGCAGTTTCTGCCCAGTATTATGCTGGTGATATTTTTTCAGGATTATACCATGACCCTAACAACTTTGACTATATTGCAAATCAAAAGAAAAAGAAGGTAACTATTCAATTTCACTAACTGAATTAAACCAAACAATATAATAACAGTTTTCTCAAACAATTAGGCAACAAGAACCCTTTTTTATATGTAGATTTTTAATGGATATATAATGATTATAGAAACAAAAGCATTCTCAACTTACCTCATTTTATCTTTCTGATTGACAGCTACTTTCTTTTGAAAAAGTATGATTTGCATTTAAAAGCACTTGATTTTAATGAATTTTAGTCTTTCATGATTTTTCAATAACTTTATTAGCATGATTCATTTTCAGAATAAATATGCATGATTTGGCCTATTACTATGCTTTCTGGCAAAGAGAATATTGCTATTTCAAACCTGTGTCCAGAATTCAAAGGTCAAAGATTATTTTATGGGAGAAGTTCATTCTTTGTTTGATATTGTTTACAGAATTTGCATCACCTATGTGAAAAACATTTTCCATTCTTTTGTGAATTTTAGAAATGTCATTAGCAAATATATTTACCACAGTTCTATTTCGTACCACATTAAGAAAACTATTCATACATTGACAGAAAATTGTGCATGTGAGAACAGCTAGATATAAGATGCAAATGATGACATGAGAGATTTGCCAAAATTAATCAAATATATAAGATTCAAAAGCATGGGCAAAACTATTAAACACATGAAAAAATAATTTCAGAACTCATTATTCAAGCTACCTTGTCATATCTATTTTCACTCTGAACTAGTTTTGAATAGGGCTGCACAATAATTGCAATTAATGCCTCAATTGATATATTATTTGCTAGTCATGCTTTAAAAAACAAAACCAAAGCAAAGCCCTTAATTGTGTCTAGTAAAATGAATTGCACTGTGGAGTCAGCCACCCCTTTCGTGCAGATATGGCAAGTATCCAGCTTCATCACCATCAAGTTCCAGCGAGGGAGTGGGTTTCATATGCACATCAGCCAGAAGCATCAGGTCCCCTGATCATTGGTATATATGTGTGACAGGCAAGTCCTTTGCACCACTGCAGCTGCTCATGGACTGTGGCACAGGGCAGGCATATAGGGCATGTTTTACAAAGCCGCGCTAGCAGCTGCTGCACGGTAATGGCCCCGAAGCCCATACAGATTTAAAGAGCTTCGGGGCTGTTGCTGTGCGGCTTTGTAAAATAGGCAGATAGTGTGTGACTCCTGTAACTGGATTTACTCTATAACAAGCTCAATGGATCAGATTCCCATTGGTCAAAGGTGAGCTGACAGGCTGGACATGGGGAGGGGGTGGAAGAGATGCTGAAAGACATGGAGATGAGAGGGGGGGGGTGGAGAAATCATGAGAGATGTAGAATCTGGAAGAATTGGGAATAAGGAGATATGGACAAAGTAGACAGGGTGAGGTTGGGAAGGGCAGGTTGGACATGGGGAGGAGATGAAGAGTTTATGTTAGACACAGGAGTGGGGGAATGGAGAGATGGGGGAAATATGTTAGACAGAGTTATGGAAGAACGATGGAAAAAAAATGAGGTAATTGAAACAGATGGCACTGGAAATGGTGTGTAGTTTGAGTGAGGATTAGAAGTGCTTCTGTGGGAGGTCAAGTTAAAAAGACAACAACAACATTTTTTCTGATAAATTTCACAAAGAAACTCTTACACAAGATAATAGATTTCCCTCACGCTCTTCATCCCAGTTTAACTACTAAAACTGAGCTAGGTTAGTTTTATTTCCCAGTCTTCAATCTGTCTACATATACAGTTCCCCTAATATTCAGCCAGTGGTGGTCAGTGTTTTTAGGCTGTTTCTAGCTGATTTAAGCCCAAATATTCAGAGCTGGGCTATGTCTGGGTACTGTCACTGAATACTGGGGGCTAGATGTGAGTGGCCAGGCTATTGAAGACTATGCAGGCCCAGACAATATTCAGCCAAGCCTGCATAAGTGAGTTATGTGGGTCCTGGCTGAATATGGAGCCGGGACATGCAAAAGTATTTTCTTAAATATCTACGTCCAACTACGTGTTCTCATAAAGACACTCCCCCCCTCCCCAGCGTCAGTCTAGTTCACGCATAGCAATCGCGCAGTTAGTTTAAAGATATACTCGCTAAAAATATATTTAGCCCAGGCTTCATATTCCTTACAAACTCCTGACTAATTAATTATCTACTGACATCCATTCCTCGCTTTCATTTAACCCATTCAGAAAGTTCTTTCAAATTCAGAATTTTCTCAATATTCCCAACCTCCCATCACAGAAGCTACCAGGTTTGTAACTGAAATGCAGTTAGTTATATACATACACTGCTGCTACTACTACTACTTATCATTTCTATAGCACTACTAGACATACGCAGCACTGTACATCAGAACATAGAAGAGAGAGGGTGGAAGAGAAGGGTGGAAATCCCTCCCCCCCAGAGAACCTGACCCCCCTTCCAACAGGCCCCAACAATGCCCCCTCTCCTTGCCCATATCACAACCTCTCCCACCACTAAACACCCCCACCACATGCCTAGGTAGGTCCCTCCCAGGCTTTCCTAAATATTTGTGGTCTAACTCTACAAATGATACTCTCAAACTGGAAATCAGCTCATTTTCTCAATATTAATTTCTGGTGTTCCACTATTAGGATGATTCACAATTATGAATGCAAAGCTACTCTACACAAAAATAATATTAAGAAAATTTGGTCACCTATTTCATCATTCTCTCATATCCATTAACTATTCTTACAAATAACAGACCTAAAGGAAGGGCCTTAGATGCCTGGGCCAATTAAGCCCTAGGCTCCTTTGTGTTGGGCAGGGGCGGGGCGGGCCCGCATCATTTGGACGAAGGTGGGCCAGCCGGCTGGCTGGTGTGAGGACCTGGCCGGCCAGCCAACTTGCTCGGTGAACTCAGGAGTGTTCCGTGGAGGGGGGCTTTGTTGAGGGGGTCTGGGGAGGGGGGTTAGGGCGTTTCATTGGGGGGACTGGTGGGGGTTCGTTAGGGGGATCCGGCAGGAGGAATTGAGCACCCTTCTGCTGGTGATCTTTGGGAAAAGGTGGGCGGTCATCGGGCAGGAGGGGTTGGGCTCCCTCCTGCCACGACCGTATGTGGAGGGGTGGGCAGTCATCGGGAAGGAGGGAGCCCACCCCCTCCTGCCACAATCATATGGGGGTGGGGGGTCTGGCAGCCATGTCCGCTATACTTTTCATGGAGGAGAAATCAGAATCGGGTATATTATGGGTGGGCTTAGGCCCGATTCTGTATAGGACGCCCTTCCAGTTATTTGATGACCTGCCTTTCTTTGGCAGTAAGAGAAAGCTGCTGCTGTAACAGAAAAATCTTAATACTGTAGATGGCCTTCACTATCCACCATGTTTGATGGAAAGCCCCAGTGCTCAAAATGAAGGCTTTGTTTTATCTACATCTGGGCAACCACAAAGAAAAATTAAGCAGAGCTCATGAAACTCAGTGTAGTTTTCCCTTGGATGTGATACATTCAAGGCTGTTCTGCAGAAAGTTGCAATTTCTTTCTGAAGGACTGATATGTTTGCATCAAACGTATCATCTGCAGCAACCTCATACGAATCCTAGTATATATATGGCCAATTTTGCTAAAATCATTTAAACACTATAACTGGGTTACCAGTGGAATTACGGGAAGAGCAGTCGGTTAATTTTAAAAAGAAGATTAAAACTTACTTTTTTGAACAAGCACTTGATGGAAGGAATTGAAATGATACCAGCCATTCTCTTTCTTTTTAATTATTGGAACATTAAATTTTGTGTACTATCAATGTATCTGAGTGATTTATACACCACTCTAAATTGTGAAGGATGGTATATTAAATGAATTAAACATTAAACTATCTGATCCTTCACTAACTCCGGACAATTGGGTGAAAACGCTTCCAAGCATCAGTTCCATCATCAGATGTTGACAAGTGAACCATGCTAACTCTTGTCTTACTGATGATTCAATAAAGGTGCATAGGGATAGTCAGGAACCACTGCTCAGGTAATAGGCCTGATGGGCCGCTGTGGGAGCGGACCGCTGGGCAAGATGGACCTCTGGTCTGCCTCAGCGGAGGCAACTTCTTATGTTCAGTCCTGCATTACTCACAGTGGTATCAAACACCAGTCCCTGGACTTGTCTCTGAAGACTCCACTCATCCATTATTGTAAGACAGGCTTCAACTTGATGTTTGCCAGTTCCATTCCCAATTTTTGGAACTCTGAGTAACTTCTCTTCGTTGTCAGTGACAAATACTGCAATTCTGTCAACCATTTCTTTAACAATAGCAGTAGTGGAGTTTTTGTTGTTTCACCAATGAATTAATCCTTCAGTGCTCACATAAAAGTTATGCAGGACTTGTCTAAATATCAGGCTAGGGTGTGCATTAGTAGTTTTTGTAGTTTTGTAATTTTTTAAAAAAATCTATACTCTCTTATACCCCCGACAATTCACTTTCCCCCTCCTCCCACCCTGCCCATGACAAAGTCCCCCAACCTGCTCTCCCCATGTTTAAGGGGTACCGTGAAGTGCTGCGAGGTCGAAACAGCCATTTTGAAAGACTATTGAGGAGGTTGTACTCCTGCCCCCAAAAACCATGCTGGACCACCAGGTATGCAGGTAGACCTGGGTGGCCTTCCAACACATTGGGGGTGGGTAGTCAAGGGAGCTTTGCTTCAGACAGGGTAGAATGAGGGAGGGAGGGGGCACTGTTGGTGTGAAGGAAGAGGCTTTTTTTTTTTTTTTTTAAGAAAAAAACCCTACTTATGTGGTCCCGGCCCAATATTCAGCCAGTTCCTGCAAAAAATAAGTAGGAGAACTGAGGCCCATCATAAGCCCTGACTCATCCCCAGCACTTGCCAATATTCTTAGGTATACATTTGCTGTGGCATTCAAGTCAGTTTTGAAAGGTTCCACATACAGGCCATTTTGTGTAGAAATATGCAATCATCTATCTGGTAATATGCAATCAATATCCAGATAAGATTTCCAGTTTGAAAATTTTAGCCCATTTTTGCATGGTTGCTTTTACTCAGATAAGCCACCTCCCACTGGTCTTATGAATATTGACCAGATTTTATTTTCAGTAATATTATAAGATTTCAAAGGCTATGGGGTTTGCCTACCAGAGGTTAAAAACAACTACCTCGGGGAACGCTCAGTCATCATGTGGCTAATTTTTGATCAGTTCACATTTTCTAACATGCTAAAAAAAATTACTTTTTTAAATTGTTAGCTCTGGGGACATGTTTGGGAATGGAGAGTAGACGTGTTCTGTACTAATTAGTTAGATCATCCCACTGATTATTGAGTGATTAGTTCAGGAGCCCTTACCACCTAGAAAATATGTGTTGGCAAATGTTCGTGCACTAATGGGAAATTAGTGCAAGGTCATTAGTAGAAGAAATGGAAAATATGGCTATTTTATAACCACACTGAAAGTAACCTCAGTGTAGGGTTACCAGATTTTACGTAAGTAAAATCTGGACCCATGGCCATGCCCCCCCAGGCCCACCTAGTTCTACCCGGCCCTGCCCCATTCCATCCGAGTCACACCTTATTATGTCCCAGCTCCCTCAACCTGTTTACTTGTTCAGAGCGGCTTCGGGAGGGCATCTGTGCATGCGCAGGTATGACGCAATTATATTACATGCATGTGTATGACATCACCACATTGCATCCATGCATGCACTGATGCCCTCTCGACGCTGCTCCAAGCTGAAAGCTTTTCAAAGAGATAATGGTTACTGTTGATGGGCAGACTAGATGGGCCATTTGGCCTTTATCTGTCGTCATGTTTCTATGTTTCTAAAACCTGAACAAAGTACCTGGTCTTAAAAAGCCATCCGGACATGTCCTCTAAAAAGAGAACACGATCGGGTAAATACGGACGACTGATTAGAGAATGTCACGGTGACAAAATTCATCACCGTTCCAGTCCCATGTCATTTTCTAGTGTCTATTTCAACCTCAGTCCTTCTACACCAACATTCTTCAAAGCAAAGCTTGCGGGTCAGTGGTTGTGGCTATTCATACTCTGATTCTTCCCTCTCTCCTTAAAGAATGACATGAAGATGGTTTCCCGTGGTTATCCGCGGGGACGGGAACGGTGATGAATTTTGTCACCGTGTCATTCTCTACGTCTGATAACCCTACCTCAGTGCATAGGAAAGCCCTGCGTTAGTGAAGGCATTTTAGTGCAGCCTAGTAAAAGGGCCCCTGTTTTGGAAAAAAAACACAAAACAGAACATTTAATATAATCTTTAAATCTTATCACGCCTTTGCAACTGACTCAGACAGTTGATTCTCAGAAGGTTCAAAACACAAGTACCTGGTTAGTGTTTTTGTTATTTATTTGCCCAAGAAACAGCACTTCAGGAAGCTCCATTAATCAGAAAGGTAGAAAATTGCATGCAAAGATGCTCTGTAGGTTTGTTTAGTTTTTTTTTTGCACAGAAAATTTATGCAGATTTCCTGAAAATCTTGCAGAGTAGAAGAGATCATGAATGTGGTTCATTTTGTGTATGTGCTGATGAATGCACAGCAGCTTGTAATCATAATGACATTGCTGTATGGTTGTGGTCTTGAGAGAGATTTTGCAATTGCCCTTTTCTTTGCTGTAAGTAACTAAACTGTGTCCTTAATGCAAATCAGAAAGAAGTTTCCTGAATCACAGATGTGCATATACATTATTCAAGGAATTAGTTCATTTTGTAGATGTGATTAACCTCTCTACTGCCTATTGACATACACCATGCATCAATAAGGCTGACATATAAATTGCTTATTGACATGCAGTTTCTCACCTCACAACCTACTGCCTTCTTCTGCTTTTAGTTAGATCAGAGGCTTCATCTAAAGTCTAAATAAGGGGTGTCTAACCTTTTGGCTTTACTGGACCGCATTGGCCGAAAAAAATGTTTCTGGGGCCGCACAAACGTGCAAACGCTGCAGTAAGACACAGGAGGAAACGGGCAAGACGGTAAACACCCAGGAGCAGCAAAGGAAAACACTGCATCGCCCTCGACTGGGGCCACACAAAATACTTAACTGGGCCGCATGTGGCCCTTGGGCCGCAGGTTGGACACCCCTGGCCTAAACCATGGAATATGCTGCATCCCAACAGAGGACATAGGTGCTGTTAAATCCTGTCTCACTTAGAACTGTAGTAAAACTAACTGAAAAGAACATCTCAGAAAGCAGAGCAGAAAAGGCTAGAAAAAAAGGAAGAGGTGAAGCTGAACTAATTGTTCCTTCTCTGGAGAGGAAAACTGTCAGGAGCAAGGCTGGTGTTATGAACTAGGCAAAATGTGCTTGAACATAGGGCTGCAGCTTCCACTGACAGCAAGGGACAACTCTAATCATAGTAAAAGAAAAAAAAAATAGAATAAAATAAAATAATTTATTTAAATTTATTTTAAAAATTTCTTTCTCGCTTAACACCTAAGCGGGTTACAATAAAACATACATAATTTATCAACAAACAATATAAACAAAACAGTAAAACACATCATTTCCTATTGTATATCATCCGCTTTTTTAATATCAAAAATTTAGAATTGAACCACAATACTCAGCCACAAATAGATGAGTTCCTAGCAATGGCCTAAAAAGTATAGCATTTTTACACAATCTTGTTATCTGGTAATGCGTTCCATCCGATCAGCAAGAAGATAAGTGGATTTTTCCTCTATCAGTGAAGCACAGTTTTATGTTTAAGTGCTCAGTATTTATTGAAGATTTTGCCTGTGAGGTTACCGCTCAACCATCTTTTATATCCACCATTGTGGAGGTGGGAGGGCCTGTTCTGAGGCTTTTTCCTTCTTTTTAAGCCAATACTGATCCCTCACTGTTCTTACACTGTTTTTTGAACATCATATTAGTCTCCATTTGAAAGTGTTTATTATTACATATGCTAGGTACGCCACTCCTTGGTGGGTCAGATACGAAATTGCTGTGAAAAGGGCAGGTTTAGAAAACTTCTTAAGACCCAGTTAATTGTAGATGCCTTTTTTTTTAGCTATTTCTGGTAAAGTTGATGAATTATCCACAATTTTTATTATCTAAACTATGGTATTTTTCTGAGGATTATTTGCATGTTTATTTTATCATATGTCTATTTCATTATGTATTTGTTTTATCAAGTGTCTATTTTAAATACTATGGGCTCATAATCGAAACAGAAAAACGTCTAACATCCGTCCTAAATCAGCACTTGGATGATGTGAGACAAATCGTCCGAGTGTCGATAATCGAACCGGGTTTTAGACGTATTTAAAAATGACTTAGGCCTTCACAGTGCTGCTGAACGACCAGAGCTAAAAGGGGCGTTTCAGGAGGAGTGTAGAGGGTGGGATTAGGGCAGGCTGTGGGCCATCCTAGACTTAGTTGTACTGCATGTATAACTGAAAGTTTTACAAAACTGCCAAAACGGAACTTGGAGGTTGTGTCTTAGGCCATCTAAATCCAGGTCTAAGTCCACAGAAGGTATTCAAAGTGACCAGATAAGCATTGCAGACACAAAGTACAGACCCCCATACACTGCCCCAGTGATCACTGACACCCCCCCCCCCCCCCCACACACACACACATACTTTAAACTAATAACAACTTTATATATCTGCCTCCAGAACATCAGCACCTGGCAGCCTGGCAAAGGAAAGCCTAGTAGAGCTGCACAGAGGTGGCTTAAGTGATCTTGAGGGTGGGTTAGTGAACCATGGAGAGGAGGACCCAGGCCCATAAGCCACTGTAATCACTGCATTCATGGAGAAATATGTGCACCCCCTAAAAACCCCCCAACCCTTTTGTACTGCCATATAAGTGGCTCATGCAGCCATAAGGGCTATTGGGGTGGTAGATAGGTGGGTCTAGTAGTTTCTGGGGTGTTTGGGGGGGCTCACCATGACCTATAAGGGAACTTGGGGGGGCTCACCATGACCTATAAGGGAGTTGTAGTGAGATGTTTATGTGGGACCCTTTTGGTAAAGTTCACAGCAGTGCCCTGTAAGGTACTCCACTACTCTGGTGCCATGCCTAGGTGTCCATCCAGTCCATCACTTTTCTGGACCCTCCCACACCCAATATGTCTTTTTCTGGGCGTTTATGACTTGGATGAATTTTTGGACGAAAATGGGGTATAAATATGGATGACTTAGCAGTCTGGGCAATCAGACGGCTGGATGTACAGTTGGACGATTTTTGTGAAAAAAAAATATGTTGGATGTATTTTTTGAAAATGGACCTTTTCCCGTGTCCGACTTTGGGCGGCTTGTGACTTAGGCCCAACGGACTTAGACGTTTCTTTTGATTATGCCCCTCCACTTATGTAAATTATGTAAACCGCTTAGTTTTAAACGGTATATAAATGTTTAAAATAAATAAATAGTATGGCTTGTTGATATGATAGTGTACAGAATCAGCCATCAATTTTATTGTTGTTTCTGATCTCAGTTAGAGAATGACATGGGGACTATTTCATGCAGTAAGCTGCAGCTAACTGCGAAAAAACCCACAGGAACAGAGAAAAAAATTAGCTGTTTGCTGTAGGCACGGGAACAAGGCTATTCACCACCCCATGGAGTGATAAATGGCCTTGTCCTCGCAGTAAAGGATCTACCACAAGTCGCCTCCCTTCCCACTCCTCCAGGCCAGCAGCCCCCTCGTTATCACGGGTCCAGTAGTCCTCCACCTTGTGAGTCCAGCAGTCCCCCTCCCTCCCTAGCATGGGTCCAACAGCCCCCTCCCTCGCACCCTCCCTTCCTTGCTCCCGATCGCGGGGCACAACGGACAAAAAAACAAATCTGTGACTCCCCTGGGTCAGTCCCTTTGCACCTCCCGCCTTAGACCTACCAGCCTCTTAGAAGCTTCATCGACGATGAGGCAACATCACAAGACTGCTCCGGGACCTTCTTTTGGCAGAGTCCCTCCTTCTGATGTAGCTTTGTGAAGGGGAGGGGAGACAGGGGTTTTGTTGATCCTTGCTCTGTATTATTTGTGTTTATAAAATGACAATTGTACAGAATATTGTTTCTTTTTATACATTAATAAAATAAGTTCAATATAAAATCATAACTATTCGAAGCTTGTGCGGATGGGATCAGATGGTTTGTGGGGAAGGGGTGGGGATCCAGCTCATAGGGACGAGGCGGGGATGGGGCCCAAGTTCGCGGGGATTGGGCGGGGACGGGAACCAAGTTTACGGGGATGGGGACAAATTTTTTTCCTCCTAAATTAACCGAGAAGCATAATTCAAAGCTACAAAAATAAAAATTATGCTTGACACTTGAATAGAAAAACACACTGCTACATATAAATCAGAATGTAGACTGAAGAATCAAATACACACGGCAGATTTCCAAAATGCACTGCAAACAAGGTTTGTGGAGAAAAAGACCTCATGGGTCTTACCAAAAAATACTTCACATACAAAATACTTCCAATCAGTTCAAACAAGGTAAAGCAATGAAAATAATGTCCATCAGTCTCTGCATTCCGAAATTTAAAGTAGCAGTTGACTTTCATAACAATCCACAATTAGGTGTGACAATAACCAGCACTGCAGTAATCGCAGAGTTCTCCTATCTAATTGTACTTTCATGATCACACTCCCTTTGTTGTTCAAATGCATTTGAGCAACAAAGGGAGCATGACCAAGGATAGAATGGACATAAGTATTTTTATGGTGTGTAGGAGTTAGGAGTTTAAGACAGCATCAAAAAGTGGGCTCTTAGCTTGGAATTGAATACTGCCAGATATGGCGCTTGACATAATGACTCAGGCAGTTTGTTCCAAGCATACAGTGCAGCAAGATAGAAGGGATGGAGTCTGGAGGTGGCAGTGGACAAGAAGGGTACATAGAAGAGGAACTTGCCCGATTAACATATTTCACAGGGGAGGGAGCATAGGGGGAGAGAAATGTTTTTTGTTTATTGTTGTTTATTGTGAGCTTCTATACCGCTACTAATGACTGGGATGTCAATTCAGAGCAGCTGGCATGAGCTTCTGTAAAAGGTGTTACAATACTTGAGCTTCTGTGGAGGTATTATGTGCCTAAGGCCCTACCCAAAGGAGGGGCCTAGGTTGGCCGATTCCGGTTGGCACAGGCGCATCAGGCACCACCTGTGGGCGGGGTTTGAGGCACCTGGGACAATCAGGCCCTAAGGCCCACCATTCGACGGATGGCAGGCCTGCCGGACTGACGGGTTTGGGACCCATCCGTCCTTCCAACTTTTTTTCAGGTACAGGGGGTGCCGAGGGGTCGGCAGAGGGGTTGCGGGGTCAGCGTGTGTGGGGCCAATCAGGGGTTCAGGGGGGCGATCATGGGAGGGGGTGTGCCGAGGGCAGGAGGGCCTGGTATCCCTCCTGCCTGTATCTTAGTGGGGGTGGGGGATAGGGGGTTTCGCTGGGGCAGGAGGGCTTGGCCTCCTTTCTGCTCCGATCATGTCAGAGAGGGGGGTCACCGAGGCAGGAGGGCTTGGCCTCCCTTCTGCCCTGATCGATTGGGGGGGGGGGTTGCTGGGGCAGGAGGGCTTGAGTGGATCGCTGCAGGAGAGATGGTTCATCTCTCCTGCTGCGATGGTGATTGCCCACCCCCCCAAACCGCAGCATTTTGGGGTGAGGATTGCCGGCAATAGTCTGCTATTGAACTAGACATAAGGAAAGCCACTTCATGCCCTGGGATTGGTAGCATGGAATGTTCCTACTGTTTGGGTTTCTGTTGAGTGCTTATGACCGGGATTGATTCCCATAAGTAAAGGCTTTTATATTTCAGACCTCAGCAGTGCAACCCAGGAAACAAATGTTTCACTGAGCTTAAACCACTACACCTCTTCATCGGTCTTTCAAATGTTATTATGCAAACATATTGTTTTTAAATATAGTTTATCTTTTACTTTATCTGACCGATGGTTCTTTAAAAGGGGATGTTTCCTTGAAAAAGCCAGTTGGTGAACATGTCGGAAGAAGTCTCCGCCAACATTAAGCTAAGCCCCTTTCACGTGCTAACTGCTAATGTGTCCATAGACTAACATGCACGTGCTAGCATTTAGCGTTTGGTTAGCGCCCACTAATATTTAGCATGCACTAAAATGCTTAGCGCACCTTTGTAAAAGGAGCTGTCTTTAAAACAGTTTTGTAAAGATAATGGACACATTAGTGTTTAGCGTGCGCTAATCAATTAGCGCACCTTGGTAAAAAAGGGGGAAGTAAAAGATAAAATATATTTAAAACCAATATGAGTCCTTTTATTAAGGTGCGTTATCCAATTTAGTGTGCTCTAAATGCTAAGATGTCCATAGGTATTAGAGAATGACACGGTGGCGGTTTACCCGCGGCCACCGCGTTTAGCTGCGGGTAATCCGCCGAAATGGGGAACGAAAAATATCAGTCACTGCGGGGACGGGGACAAGGCCATTCATCGCCCCGTGGAGCGGTGAATTGTCTTGTCCCCGCAATGAGGCATGAAGGATCGCGCGGTCCGCGCAGCCACCACCCACCTGCCCAATCAATCCTAGTGTTTAGCCAGCTCTCTCCCTTCTCCTCATCTTAGTTTGTAGGCTTTCTTTTTCGGCGACCCGCACACTATCAAAGAGCTGCGCACCCGCTGCTGCTCAGTTTTGATCTTCTGCTCTGACGCAACCGGAAACAGGAAGTTGCAGCAGAGCAGAAGATTGAACACTGAGCAGCCGCGCGTGCGCAGCTCTTTGGGAAATCGTGCAGGTCGCTGAAAAAGAAAACCTACAAACTAAGGTGAGGAGAAGGGAGAGAGCTGGCTAAACACTAGGATCGATTGGGCAGGCGGGTGGTGGCTGCGGGGAACGTGCGATCGCTCGTGTTCCCGGCTCAAACTGGAAGGAGGGAGTGAAAGGGAAAAGGATTCTGGGCCAAGGGGATGAAGATGGAAAGAAAAACCCACAGCAGGAAAGAAAGGGAAGGACAGGCAGGTGAGCCAGATGCTAGAAGCAGGGGGGGGGGGGAAGAAAGAGGAAAAAAAGATAGATGGGATTGAAAAGAAGACACACTGGTATGGAAGAGGAAGATAGGGGAAATCTGGACACAGGAAGGTAACAGAAAGAGGGGAAATTATGTGCATGGGGCATAGGGACAGAGACATAAAGGGGACATGCCATGGGGATGGTATATGGACACAGGAGGGGGGGGGGTAATGGCAGATACATAGGGGAGATATTAGAAATGGGGAAAATAGGAGCACAGAAGCAAGATGATTTGTGGGGATGGAACAGGGACCGAGCTCGCAGGCTCCAGTGGCTTGCACAAATTACATTGTAACATGCCATGAAAATAAGAGGGAGGAAGGTAGATAGATAGGCCACGCGAGAGGAGCTGAAGGGTGGTAGAAAGGAACAGATGGTAAAGGAGGGAGGGAAGGGTGGTGGTGAAAAGGAATAGGACAGACATTGAAGGAGGGTGGAGAGGAACAGACCCTGAAGGGAAATGTGGAAGACAGAGTGGGAAGAAGACAGATGCCAGACTATGGGGGAGCGGAGGGAAGAAGATGGGTGCTAGACCAATTGGTGGGGTGAAGGGAGAGGCACAGTAACAGCAAATGGAAGACGCAGAGAGAAGACACACAGTGGATGGAAGGAATTGAATGAGAAGATGTGGAAAGCAGAAACCAGACAACAAAGGTAGAAAAAAAAATTATATTTATTTATTTATTTTTTGCTTTAGGATAAAGTAGTATATTAGTTGTGTTGATAAAAATTTATAAACAAAGCCCTGCCAGCTGAACATCTCTTTCTCTAGTTCAGCAGCAGGAACTTTGATTTATAAGAAAGGAATAAGCTAAATATTACAGTACTAAAGCTTATATGGATGCAGTGGGGACGGTGATGGGGCGGTGAATGGGATGGCAGTGGCGGTGACGGGGCGGTGAAAGGGATGACGGTGACGGTGACAGGGCGGTGAAGGTAACGGCGGTGACGGGGCGGTGCAGAGGATGGTGAGTCGGGGACGGGGCGGTGACGGGGACAGATTTTTTTCCCCGTGTCATTCTCTAATAGGTATATAATGAAGGCCTTAGCATTTAGCACATACTAATTGTTAGCATGCGCTAAATTGGTTAGCACACCTTAATAAAAGGACCCCTATATTTGTGTAATAACATTTGAAAGACCAATGATGGTGTAGTATAGGCCAGCAATTCTATTGGTGTATGTTGGCCAACATACACACGGCTTCCACATTTTTCCAGCTTAGGTCACCAGCATGAGCACATCTCTGCCTTGGTTTAGCCCTTATAGGCTCATGGAAGTAGACATCATGTGTAATGAATTGCACTATGGGAAGTACCAATGCAAGAGTATTAAACACCTTAGTTCAGTGGGTCCCAAATTTATTCTATACCCAGAATGAAATACATGATATAAATTTTGCATGCAATATAAATAGTACATGCAATCTGTTTCCTTTGTTCTTTTTCCTGGAAGCTGGAGATTCTCAGAAAAAAATGATACCCATTTATCCTACAGATGACTCAACATTGAGGTCTTCAACAATTATGTTGCTTTTTTGCAAATATTTAGTTGGCCTGTAATATCTGTTATTTTATTTATGAAATGTGTTGTATACTGATATGTAGAACAAATGGAATTAGGACTATGAGTAGTAATTGCACATATGTGTTTGTGTGTGTGAGAGAGCTAAAGAGAGGAAAAGTGTTGAAGATTAAAGGAATGTATAATAGTGCCTAGCTGAGGATAATAGAGATTTGGAGCCTGTTTTGAAAGCTACTGTAGCTTTCAAAAGGAGAATGTTGTGATTACCTATAGAGAAAGCAGTAGCATCAATTTTAAATATTTTGTTCCTTAAAAAAGCAGGCAGCTGGTTCTTTAAAGAAAATAATTTACATAATAAAACAGCAGGATTTGTTTAACCTAGGTTTGCTAATTCTGCAATAATGCAAATATAATAGTGAAAAAATTATTCCCTTGCATTTAAATTAGAGATGAACAGAAACAAGAGAGTTCCCAGAGATATTCTGTTTATTAATGTCAACAAATATATTAGGGTTTCAATAATGTGGGAGGTGAGTAAAGCAAAATAACTCTTTAAAAGCTGGTTTGCTAGATGGAGTATATGGTGTTAATGGGGAATCTATTATGATTTTTCCTCCGTTAAATCCAGTGCTTTTTTTTCTGCATCTAATGTCTTCAGGGTCAACTAATTTACTTTTCTAGCAATTTTTATTTTCTTTTTATTAAGATTTTAATACCGAGGGTTGATTCATAAATAATGGCAATTTTTTTTTTCTCTCTTGAGAGAAATGGTGTGGCAGCCGTGTTAGTCTACTCTTAAAGCTAATATGTAGAAATAAAAATAAATAAATAAAACATAATTGGACTAACAAAAGCATATTAGATTAGATTTTGAAGGTAATGCAAGAGAAAGCCAATATGTTTGTAAGTCCTGTCCGGTGGATTTCAAAGTGTTTTATCATTTTGATCTCAAAGATCTTGCATTCCTGGATTGTCTTAAAATTTCCTTTTAATATTCTCAATCTGTCCTCCTTTTGCTGGAGCTATATGGTAACCACACACACAACCCTAAACAAAGCAACCTACACACACTGGTTTGGTATACCAGGTATGTAACAGGGAGGGGTTCTGAATCAGGAAGGTTATGGGAAGTGAGCAAATGGACAGTAATGTAGGTGATATAGCTGAGAAGGAAGTAATAAGGAGTAGCTGCAACATGTATCACCCAAAGAGATTGCAAAATATACCAAACATTGTTGAAGTGGAAAGCAACTACTTACCTATGAATGGACATATCAGTAATATGGAGCAGGATCTACCAATACCGCACCAAGAACTGCATAGCAAGGATGCCCTTGCATAGCCACATGAAGATGATGGTCCAGCACATCTGAAAAGGGACACATTGGGGATGTACTCAATTTATCACAAGGGATTTATCATATGGCTCCAGAAAAGGAGGACAGATTGAGAAATCCAGATTTTATTTCTACTGAAAGCAATGGAATTAAGTAGGACTTCTAGAGACATCTGGGCTATACTTCCATTGAAAGCAAAGGAAGTTAAACCCAGATATCTCAAGCTGTCCTCCCTTTCCTGGAGCCATTAATCCTCCACTGCTCCAGGTACATTAGATAAATTGTAAGCTTGCCAGGACAGATAATGTAAATGTTTGAGCACCTGATTTGTAACCTATTTTGAGCTCCTTTAGGAGGAAGGGCTACATTAAAAACAAACAAAGGCCACAAGGGAAGAAAGAGATGCTGAAAACCACCACAGGGGGGAGGGAAAGAGAGATGAAAGGAGAAAGATGCCAGACCATGAGGGAACAGAGGGAAGATGATGATGCCAGACCAAAGGGGGGGGGGGGGCTTGAGGAGAGATGGCAGGGGGAAACAGACAGTTTCTGGAAGGGGCAGACAGTGGATAGAATGGGCAGATGCTGATTGAAGAGGGGTGGACAGAGAGAGAAAGGGCAGACATTGGATGGTAGTGTGGCAGGTAGAGAGGGAGCCTATGCTGGATGGAAGTGCAGATGGGAGAGATAAGGGAGCAAATGCAGGAAGGAAATGGGAGGAGAGAAAGAGGGGAGCAGACGATGGAAATGGATATAGAGAGGAGAAAGTACTAGATGGAAGGGGTAGAGAAAGAGGGCACATGATGGAAGGAGGGGATAAATAAAAGGAGGGCACATGATGGGGTGAAAAGGATTGAGTTGGGGAAATACTGGAGGGGTGAGGGAAAGAGGTGGCAAGCTGTAGGTAGAAAGTATAAAAGGAAATTGATGAGAGGGTAGTAAGAATATAATCTAGATGGATGCAGAAAATAAATTGAAAAGGAAAATGAGGGAAGAAAGGGATTGCAGAAGAGAGGTGTGGGAGAGGGAAGGAGAGGAGAGAGATGCCAGACCAATGTGGGTGAAAGGAGAGATGGAAGGGGGAGGCATACAGTTTCTGGAAGGGGCATAGAAGGAGAGAAGATGCCATAAAGGGGCAGAGAGATGGCAGACTGTGGATGGAAGGAAGAGAGTAACAAGAAGATGAGGAAAGCAGAAACCAGAGAAGACAAAGGTAGAACAAAAATTTTCTATTTATTTATTGCTTTAGGAGACATGTGTCACTGTTTCTTTGGTGTTGCATTGTATGCAGAGTCCAGCTTCTTGCTGGTTCAATTTAACCTTTGTCTATCTATTTCTATTTTATCCCCCCTTTTACAAAACTGTGGAGCGATTTTTTAGCGCCAACCGTGGTGGTAGCAGCTCTGATGTTCAGAATTCTATGAGTGTCAGAGCTGTTACCACATTGCTAAAATCTACACTACGGTTTTGTAAAAGGGGGAAGGGTTAGTTTGTGAAAACATATTCCATACTAGGCAAAGGTGTTTTCTGTGTTCTGTGTGTTCGAAAGACATGGTTTTCTGTTAGGATTGACGGTGTAAGATTGATCTGTACTAGTCTGGCTTGTTTAGTTTTACAATGGGTGTATTGATGTTGTACTGCTCACTGCAGTATGTAAGATGCTGCCTTTTCCTAGGTACTCATGTGAAGTGTGGATTGTTACAAAAAATCATGTTTTTCATACAGATTAAAAATGATGGGCCCTGGGTGTCACATATGCTAGGTACGCCACTGCACTTAGGCTCTATTTTACAAAGGCGCAATAAATATTTTAGCGTGGATTTAGTGCGCATTGAATCAACGTGTGCGCTAACCGCTAACGCATCCATAGGATAACATTCATGCATTAGCGTTTAGCGTGCATTAATATTTAGTGTGCGCTAAAAATCATAGCGCACCTTTGTAAAAGAGGGGGTTAAGTGCTCTTTTACTAAGCTACATTAAGAAGCTAATGAAAAATTACCTAATGCATGATGTGTAACAAGCATTACTCATTAGTTTTACCATTTGCAGAGCATATTTATTTATTTAGGGAGGAGAATGGGTAACGATATGCTATTCAGCTAGTGCTCTGACATTAGCACATGCTAACTGAATATAACAAACTTAGGCCTCCTTTTATCAAACTGTGTTAGGGTTTTTTATCGCCAACGGCTGGCGATAAAAACTCTACCATAGCTTGATAAAAAGGGGTCTTAATGCAAGAACCCTTAGGGGCTGATTTTTCAAACAGCACTGTAAGTTAGGCTGTGGTAGGCACCTTATAACCGCCTAACTTAATGTTTTAATTGGTTTAATCGGTGCACTAATTGACTGAACTGATTAAAAAACAATTAAAATCTTGGAGAAAAAAAAAAATTGTAGGCACCCACTGGCACCTAAAAAAAAGGATACTGGAATTGCATCTATGGAGGTACCTAGCAGCATCTAAGGTCAAAGTAGGCATGATTGGACCGGAAATGACCTTAGGTGCCATTAGACATGATTCTCTATCAAAGGAAGGCACTGATAATGTAGGCCTTTAAAGCCCTGGCTATGTTAGCGGCACCTACCTTTAATGGGAGCCATTTTTCTGCAAATGATGCTGTAGCATGATTGACATGTGATTGACACTGTTTTTTAAGCTGGTCGTCGATTACTGCACCATTTGCAGAATCAGCCCCTTAATGCCTCTAAAACAGGAAGTGGTAAGTGTTCCTGCGTTAATTATTTTTAAAACATTTCTCGCTAATGGTAATAGAGCACAGCCAGAAATTCAGCAATTGGTAAAAAGGTCATTTTACAGCCATGCTACAAATGTGCTTAGTGTGTGGGAAAGACCCATGTCAGGATGTGCTAAGCCCATTTACTAGTGCAGCTTAGTAAAAGGGTTCCTTAACCAGATAAGTGATCACTGTCCGCACATACCAGACATGGCTTTGCATTGATATCCAACCATAAACGCATTGGCATCCCCCCCCCATCACCACCAAAACCCCCCCAAAAAACTGACCACTGGCTGGCTGAGATTTTATTTCAGTCTTTAATGACAATAGTATGATCAGATTAATGTTTTAGAAATCACAGGCTCTACGTGAGCATTGCTAATTTACTTTGTGCTATGGGAAAAGAAATAAAGCTTCTTGTAGTTAGAAATATTTATGGTGACAGTAGATGGACTGATCCAAGCTCCTCAAAAGGGGAAACCATTTGTATAACACTCTTTTAGGTATTAGTGATACAGTCCCTGAACAGTAGTTATAAACTTCTATGAAGGCTCTGAGTCAGTGATCTGTCAAGTGTTCAGGGCCTGTGGCACAATTCTCTTTCCCAAGTTGGATATAATCAGGTTGGGCCTAATGTAAAATTGTCATTTATTTTCTTCCTAACAAAATGTACTTTGACTGTTGAATTGATTGATGAATGAACCCTACATATAAAATTCTTCAAGATCTCATCTCATAGTTCCTATTCTCCAAAGTTATATTTCTCAGTTTTTAGAATTTATATTGGTAATTTTTTTTTCACACCAGGGCCAGGCTATTTGAAAAGATGACTATATTGCAAACATCATTTACCACTTGATACAGCATTCTATCATCTGTAAAACAATACAGTAGTCTTCTGAAAACAATGAAGTTCAGTAAATTAGTCAAGCATGGAAAGTTGGGAATAATTTGTACTGAACAAATAAAGATATAATCATAGCTGTGGGAACTTGAAATGTATATCAGATACATGTACCTATTCTGTTGTATAGTTTATGAGGTACATAGGACAGTCAAAGAAAGTATGTGTGTGTGTGTGTGGGGGGGGGGGGCGCGTCTCTGGAGGGCATGTCTAAATGCCCCTCCAGACGCAGCCCCAAAGAGACAAGGTTTGTGTAGGGGTAGAACAGGGTGAGACTGTGGGCAAAATGAGGTGGGGCCAAGGCAGAATGTGGCAGGGCCACACATCCTCTATTTTTGGAGCATAAATCTGGCATCCCTGGGGGGGGGGCACTTTAACAGTTCATTAGTGTAATTTTGAACCTAGTAGATAGGGCAAGCAAGACTAGGGATCACTTCTGCTTCAGCCACAGAAAAAAAAAAAAGAAAGAAAGAAACTGGGCCCACATAAGTTCTGTGTAGTCAGGACACCCAAAATGATGCCCTATTTTTCAGTGCCAGGGCCCGTACATGGCCCAGAACTGAATACCAAATGATAATTTAGCCAGCAAAAAACAGCATTTAAAAAAAAAAAATTACTGACTACCCCTAGCTGAATATCAGGGGTATGTTTATAAATGTAGAACTGCCATTCATTTGCCTAGATTTATGACTGAGATGTCTTTGGGGAAGTGGGGGCTTTATACTGGGGTTCTAGGGGAAGGGGTTTGACTGGTTATAGGGGATATCTGAGGGGTAGGGGATTTCCTTAGGTTGTTCAAGGGTTGAGAATCTTGACTGAAGATGTAGGGGTAAGTTTAGATACTGGCTTTTTAAAGATGGAGAGATGGTCCTGGGGTGCATCAGGTCACTTGTTAGTGGCCCTATGCTTCCGAGCAAGAAAAATCATTCCAACTTAAGTCTGGCATTATTTTTTTTTTTTCACAAATAATGCAGCTTGTGGAATTCAACACAAACTGTGTTATCTGATTTGCATACGAAATCCATTTGCATATCTTGCATCTCATTATCATATGTCCCATGTTGATTTCAATTAATGTGTAATATCATAAAATTAGTATGATTTTGCCCTTTAACACATGGTTCTGTCAAACATCAGTTATTTTTGTCTTAATGCAGGTTAATAGCTACCCTCCTAGGTATTTAGAAAACTGGCTATTAATGGACCTTAGAGGAGTTTCTTAAATACAAACAGTATCTTCGTAGAAATTTTGAAATCAAGTTGCCTAAATTATGACAACTAATGGTAATAACTACGATTGTATAACTTACTGTAGAGGTAATAATTGCTGACTGAGTCAATACTAAGTTGGGGAAAGGAACAAAAATAAAAATAGAAACAAAGCATGGTGGCAGGTAAAGACCTCTTTTACTGAGCCGCAATAGAGGTTTCTACTGTGGCCTGGGGCGCTATATGCTCCAAAGGTGCTCCGATGCTTAGAGGATCTCTATGAGCATCGGAGCAGCGTCAGAGCATTTAGTGCTCTGAGTTGCAGTAGAAACCTCTGTCACGGCTTAGTAAAGAGGGGTGGGGGGGCATATTAGGGATATTCAATGTAAAATATTTGGTCCAGTTTAGTTTTGGATCACTCGCTCACTCTATTTGTTTATTTATTTATTTAATTTGTTTCCTATCCCGTTGTCCCCAAACAGCTCAGAACAGGTTACAGGTACCACACTGTCCTGCACTGTTAACAATTAAAACATTCACCATAAAATTACAGTAACAACTCATATAGGGGTCCTTTTATTAAGGTGCACTAACTGATTTAACGCATGATAATGATTAGTGGGCGCTAAATGCTAGGGCCCCCTTAGAATACGATGGATGCCTTAGCATTTAGTGTGCGATAATTTTTAGTGCATGCTAAATCGATTAATAAACGGGTCCCATGATTTGTTTTTGGATATATTGTGATATGTTTCATTAGATTCCGCCAAAGTCAATGGAGGAAACAGTTTTCTGCTATAGGAGTGGTGTCTTCCATTCATGTTTATTGCGGCTGGCATGGAAGAGTATACTAATGGCAAACGCTACGGTTAGAAGCAATCAAAGCCAGAGTTCAAATTCTGCTGCTGCTTTTATGTCTTAAATAGAAATGTAGGTCCTAATATCATAATAAAATCTGGGTTCTTAAATTTGTGTCTTATTTTCAGCCAAACTTAGAGGTATGTCTACTAAAGAGTGTTAAGACCTAATGAATGCTTAGCATGTGTGAAAATGCTTACCATAAGACACAATAAAAAAGCATTATGGGTTGGTAACATTTTAGTACATACTAAGTTCATATAATTTAATTTATATGATCCATTTTTTGCTGAGCATGTGGTATAGATGGGGAATGGACATGGACATGTTAATCAAATTGGGTCCATATTAGTACATTCTTACTATCTGCTTAATGTTGGCTTAACACATAGCTTTTAGCATCTCTTAAATAGGAGGTTGTACTGTATGTGCTCCTGTCACGGTTAAAAAGACTGCTAGCCCAGTCAAAAGTGCAGTCCTTAAACCTACAATCCCTAAGATATAGCTTGTACACCCTGCTAAAAGCACTAGTTTAGTACAGCCAGAAGGAAAAGAGAAAAGGCAGGTGATGTCACAGCCAGGAATTCAAGCAGGGAGGGCACAAAAGCTGTCCTAAATTCACCCACTTATCCGCCTTGAACCACAAGGTAATGACGGAATAGAAATCCCTAATGTAATGTAATGTAACTAGGGTTACCATATGGCTTCAGAAAAAGGAGGACGGATTGAGACATTTGGGTTTTACTTCCAATTCTTTCAATGGAAGTAAACCCCAGATGTCTCAATCTGTCCTCCTTTTTCTGGATACCCAAGCAACAACTGTAATTCAAACAAGTGCCCACTTTACATTTGTCTTCTCAATCATTAGTAGTTGTTTGTTTAAAGAACCAAGGCTTCAGACACACCTCCTCCACCTTCGATAACAACTTATATCCGGCAGGAATATAGGTGTATAATTCTCCTCACTGGCCTGGAAAAAGCATAAACAACATCAAAGCAGGTACCACAAGGTGATAAGAGGGGCCAAAAGAGACTATGAGGAAAAAATAGCCAAGGAGGCAAAAAACTTCAAGCCGTTCTTTCGATATATTAAGGGGAAACAACCTGCGAGGGGCTGTTGGATGACCATGAATAAAGGGAGTGCTAAATGAGGACAAAGCCATCACTAATAAACTGAACACATTTTTTGCGTCTGTATTTACCAAATAGGATATACACAACAACTGGAAGCCAAGAGGCTATACGCAGGAAACGAATACGGGAAACTGACAGGGTTATAAACGACCTGGAAATTGGTACGACGAAGGAGGTGATTAAATTTGCAGATGATACAAAGTTATTCAGAGTAGTGACGTTGCAGGAGGATTGCGAAGACCTGCATCGTGACATATACACGCTCAAGAAATGGGCCGCGACATGGCAAATGAAGTTTAACGTGGATAAGTGTAAGGTGATGCATGTCGGTAACAAAAATCTTATACACGAATACAGGATGTCCGGTGCAGTACTTGGAGAGACCCCCCAGGAAAGAGACTTGGGAGTACTGATCGACAAGTCATTGAAGTCATCCGTGCAATGCGCGGCGGTGGCAGCGAAAAGGGAGGCAAACAGAATGCTAGGAATGATTAAGAAGGGGATCACAAACAGATCAGAGAAAGTTATCATGCCGCTGTACCGAGCCATGGTACGCCCTCACCTGGAATACTGAATCCAGCACTGATCACCGTACTCGAAAGTATCCAGAGAAGAGTGACTAAAATGGTTAAGGGGCTGGAGGAGTTGCCGTACAGTGAGATATTAGAGAAACTGGGCCTCTTCTCCCTTGAAAAGAGGAGACTGAGAGGGGACATGATGGAAACATTCAAGATAATGAAGGGAACAGACTTAGTAGATAAAGACAGGTTGTACACCCTTTCCAAGCTAGAGAGAACGAAAGGGCACTCTCTAAAGTTAAAAGGGGATAGATTCTGTACAAACGTAAGGAAGTTCTTCTTCACTTAGAGAGTGGTAGAAACCTGGAACACTCTTCCGGAGGCTGTTATAGGGGGAAAACACCCTCCAGAGATTCAAGACAAAGTTAGAAAAGTTCCTGCTGAACCACAACATATGCAGGTAAGGCTAGTCTCAGTTAGGGCACTGGTCTTTGACCAGAGGGCCGCCACGTGAGCAGACTCCTGGGCACGATGGACCACTGGTCTGACCCAGCTGTGGCAATTCTTATGTTCATCGCCAGCAATGGCGAAATTACCTCCAACACTCATATGAATTCTAAGAGCATTGGAGCTAAAGCCGCCTTGGCCGGTGATAAAAAAGCCTAATGCAGCTTCGTAAAAAGGGGGAGGGGGGGGGTAAATGCTAAGAATCCCAGTAGGCTTCTTAGAACTTAGCTTGTGCTATGTTATAGTAAAAAGGCCTCTAAATCCTTTGAATATCGAGTCTATAGAATGATTTTAAAAACATTTATATCGTAGTCTAAATCACTGACAGTTCTAACCAACATTAAGAAACCAAAAAGACATACAATAAGGTTAAACAATTAAAACAATCAAAAACAAAACATTAAACATGTATAGCCTGATTTTAGAAAGGATGTAGAAGTTGGAATTTAATTTCTCCTGTTTATAATTTCTCCTGTTCTCCATGTCCTGCAAATAGAATCTGATGACATAGAAGCTGTTCTAAAATACAGAGAAATAGACATTTATGCACTGGGTAAATGTTGGCATAAACATCCCTATCAAAAAAATAAATGTCAACAATTTTTAAAGGGTTGAAAACCAACACATAATCAAGAATGTGCTGGAACATACTTGGTTATGTTACAGAAAAGCAGAATGAACATGTATGTGTTGTTATATACATGTTTATCTTTGCCAGGTAGAAATACACATGTTTTCCTGATGCTTTCACAGAAACCAGTATCTATATCTAGTTTGATTTTTGAGGATAACAAAAACCTCTGGAGGTTTTTAATTTTGGTGGGAAAGTCAGTTGGTCACAAATTTGAATTTTGGTGAGAAAATTTAAATTGGTGACCAGTGGACTTTCCTGCCTCATTCACCTCAAGCCCCTACCAATCGGGGTTGAGGACCTACTATATAAACTGCAGACCTCACAGCATACCCTGAAGATAGCCACAGCAAGATGGATGAAATGTTATTTCTACCTGACAAGATGCAGCGAGATCCAGAATCATACAAGCATAGTTAAACATGATACAGTTTTACTCAAAGCACTACTACTACAACTACAGTACTTATCACTTATATAGCGCTGAAAGGCATTCACAGAGTTGTACATTTTGACATTTATAGATGGTCTCTGCTCGAAAGAGCTTACTTTCTAACTTGGAAAGAGAGACATGACATATAGGGTTGGGGATGCAGAACCTAAGGTGAGAGGAGTTAGGAGTTGAAAGCACTCTCAAAGAGGTGGGCTTTTAACTGGGTCTTGAACACTACCAGAGATGGAGCATATAGTGCAGCAAGGTAGAAGGGACAGAGTCTGGAGTTGGCAGCTGAAGAGAAGAGCACAGAAAGGAAGGACTTATCAGCTGAGCGGAGCTCATGGGGTGAATCATAGGGAGAGATAAGTAAAGAGAGATAGTGAGGGGAAGCTGAGTGAGTTCATTTGTAGGTAAGTAAGAGGAATTTGAATTGTATTAGGAAATGGATGGGAAGCCAATTAAGTAACTTTAGTAGAGGGGTAATGTGAGTAAAGCAGTTCTCCTGGAAAATGAGTTATGCAGCCGAATTCTGGATGGATTGGAGGGGAGCGAGATGGCTAAGTGCAAGGCTTGAGAGTAGCGAGTTGCAGTAGTCTAAGCACGAGGTGATGAGGGTGTGGATAAGCATTTTGATAGTGTGCTCAGAGAGGAAGGGTTGGATTTTGACAATATTATAGGAGGAAGAAGCGGAAGGTTTTAGCAATATGTTATATCTAGGTGGTTAAGGAGAGAGACAAGTCAAAGATGATCCTGAGATTATGAGCAGAGAAAACACGAGGCACGAGAGTGTTGTCCACAGAGATAGAGAATGAGGAAAGCAGAGAGGTGGGTTTATGTGAGAAGATGAGCAGCTCTGTTTCAGCCATATTCAATTTTAGATGGCGGTGAAACATCCAGGGGGCAATGTGGTTTCAGTAGAGATATTTGGCGCAGAGAGTTAGATCTGTGAGTTGTCAGCATAGAGGTGATACTGGAAGCCGTGGGAGGAAATCAGCACTCTGTCATTGTCTGGGAAGAAATTGGAGTGTGTGTGTGTGTGTGGTGGGGGGGGGGGAAGGTGATTGGTGGCGAGGGTGCTTTGAATAGGGAGTTTAGTGTGATAAAAAGATGGTGAGGATTGGAGCAAAGAGAAGTAGAGAAGTGGTTAAGTGGATATAATATTCTTTTTGGCCAGCGAGAGGGCAGATTGGAATGATGTCAGAGACATTCAGCATAATGCACATTTGAGCACAGGTAGCAGATACGGAGGGGAGTGGGGTGGGGTGTGCCAGGGCTGGGTTCTGGCATGTCTAACAGGACATGAGATAGGAGGAGCAAGGTTATCTGGAGCAGAGGACAAAATGGTATTATAAGAGAGGACGGCTTCATTGATAGTATTTTATAATATAGTAGTTGAGGAGAGGGATGAGACAGCAGTGGAAAGGGCTGTGGGTCAATAGCCTGAAAGGAGGGGAGGCAGTTGAGAGCTGGTAGGCAAAGAAAGGGGTTTCTCAATTTGTGCCAGGAGGAGGTGTCTCAGCAGAAAATAAAACATGAACATTTATTCCCTTCTGAAATGGGGAATAAATATGTTTCTTCTAGGCATGCCCTAGACCCACCTAAAACACATCTAGACCACTCTCTCTTGCCATTTGTAGGCACTTTGGTTTTTGAGATGCAGATCTTGAATTTGTAAAACGTAAACATTTAAGTTCCACTTTGTACATGTTTCAAATGTGAATTGCCCTTTTAAAATGGCACTTTGTTGTGTCAAAACACTGACAGTTTTGGCTCAACACATGTCAAAGTTTGAATAAATTAAATTCTGCTTAAAGACTTGGTTACTGTGTGGAGGTCATCTTTCTTTCCTCATTTTTGTCAGACTTTTAAAATGACCATCAAAACAATAAAAACAAACATGCAGTGCCATTTAAAAAAAGGTCATAGAAGTCTGAATATAGACATTTTTGCCAAAATGTCTAGAGCCTGTGACACATTTTTCAAATACAGAGCTGAATGTATAAATATATTGTAAAACTGAATAAGATGTTGAAAACTTCAAAAACATATGGCATATGAGCAACAACGTGAAAAGTATAAATAAAGTATACCCAAGACTGCCCATGAAACTAAAAACAGCCCACAAGAATCCATACCGTCATACCATGTCCCCATAGGGTAAGTACACAGTGTTGTGATGTCCTAGTGGTGTCCCTGGTGTGCATTCAGTGCCTGCAGGGGAAAACATCTATTTATTTATTTATTCATTCATTCATTCCAATTTTCTATACCATTCTCCCAAGGGAGCTCTGAATGGTTTACATGAATTTATTCAGGTACTTCAAGCATTTTCCCTATCTAGTATTATCTTTGACAATGGTATAAAATATAGCATGCATGCAAAATATTTAGCACTGCTCTGATGAGCAAAAGGATTAGCACTGTCCCTGGATGCAAAACATTTAGAAGCCCACTTTGTAAAATGGCTGATATAAATGTTTTGCAATCCTAAATGTTTAGAGTTGCTGGCAATTTCAGAAACTTAGAGGTACCAGATATCAGTGTTTACATCCCTCCCACTAGATGTTTTTTTGTAAAGCATATTTAAACATGTTCTCTCAGGCATCATGCTTGATGCAGGTTTCTGTGTCTTGTCAGGTGGAACTGGTGTTTCAGCCATCATGCTATGGCTTTCCTCAGGGCATGCTATGAGGTTTGTAGCTTGTCTTTATATAGAAAGTTCTCAAACATGATTGGTTGGGGCTTCAGGTGAATGAGGCAGGAAAGTCCTTTGGCTAGTGAACATAAAGAATGACATGGTGACAAAATTCATCACAGTTCCTAGCCCCATGGATAACTGTGGGAAACAATCCCGTGTCATTCTTTAGTGTCTTATCTTAAACCTTAGTTCTTCTACACCAGCATTCTTCAATGCAAGGCTTGAGGGTCAGTGGTTGTGCTCATTCATACTCTGATTCTTCCTTCTCTCCTTAAAGAATGGCATGGAGATGGTTTTCTGCGATTATCCATGAGGATGGCTACCAATTTGAATTTTGGTGGGAATGTCAGTTGGTCATAAATTTGAATTTTGGTGGGAAAAATCTAATTGGTGACCAATGGACTTCCCTGCCTCATTTACCTCAAGCCCCAACCAAATGGATTTGAAGACCTACTATATGAAGACAAACTACAGACTTCACAGCATACCCTGAAGAAAGCCACAGCAAGATGGATGAAATATCATTTTTACCTGGCAAGATGCAGCGAGACCCAGAATCCTGCAACTAACATAGTTAAACATGATGCTTGCAGTTTTATAATCTCTAGTATACGTTAAACAGCATAGTAAGGTTTGCATTGGTTTCAAAGCAGCAGTTCTTGTCTCATAAAGGAAGGTGGACATATGTGTGTTTATGTATGGTTTGTGTGGTAGTATTGGGGGAGGGGGCGCTTGGACACTGCAAACATCTTTTTGTTCTGGCAAAGCAAAGGCACAGTGCCTGCACCACACAATAGGCATGGGTTGGGATCTGTCATAGTGATGGAACAATATTCCAGTGCCTCAGACAATATAAGGTAGGCAACAGTGATGAACATGTTAAGAACCAGATAGGAGATAAAGGTAGGGAAATGGAACAGGTGGGGGACAAGAAGTAGATGTATAGTATTAGAAATATGGGGAATTGTGGGAGCAGACAACATAGCAGCTGGCATGGAGGAGAGAACACAACAGGTGTGGAGATGGAGGGGTTTCAGACAACAGAACTAGGTGGACAGAAACAGCAATCAGTCTCAGACTCTCAGCTCCCTTGCAGTCAGCATCAAACAAACAGTTACAGGGACATGTTGCAGCCAGTCGCATAGTAACAATGTGGAGTGGGTAGGAAATCAACAGGCCCCCAAGCCAAGCCCTAAGCTAGAGAGTTGCATGAGAATGGTGTTGGTGGGAATCCTGTGATGTCCAAGGGGATTCTATGGGGCTCTCTTCCAGGTCCATGAGGATTCTGCGGGAATGGAAGTGGTTCTTGTAGGTCTTTCACAGAAGTGTACCTGTCTCTGGTGCCCTTCAGCACAGCCACACTTGCTCTCTTCAAATGGCCACAGGCAGCAGTTTCTATATGCTGCCCACAGATGACCCGTAAGCCTTCCCTCTGACATGTTTGTAGAAATCACTGTCTGAGATCTGTTGACGAGGTAGGATGAAAAGAGATGGTGCAAATAGAGGCAGGTCAAGGAAACAAGAACTTGATTGGTAATAGAAATAAGCTGTAAGGTTTTGATATCAACTGTTTCATCTAATGTTTGATCACATTTCACCCTAAAATTTCTTCAGCAACAAATTTGACCACTGAAGGGTAATAAGCTACCTCCTCCCTTAAAATGTGTAGATCCATAGGCATAACCTTTAACTTTAACCTATTAACTTTGAATCATTTTCTCATATTTCTGAGTAAAGTGAGAGATAACAATTGGGAAATAGAATCTGTCAGTGAATGCCAAAGTATCTTCAAATAAAAGAAAGGACAGGACAATCTTAAACCACAAAAAAATAAGGATAAACTCGAGACAATCAACCAAGTGTTCTGAATCCAATTCATGGGCTAACTTTATTGGTTAATTCCCAAAAAATCTATTTCTAATAAATCTACATCACTATTCACCAATATAACACTACAGTCACAATAGGAGGGAAGAGGAAAAAGCCTCAGGAATCAGCTGCCCCATTAAAAGTATGAGACAGCAGAAAGGATGATCACTGGCATAAAAAACCTCCTTCACCCCTATATTTTCAAAGACTGAACAAATAATAACAGCTTTGTGCAATGCAAGTTGACACAGAGCAAAACAGCAATGCCATTTAGAGAGCAAAAAAATATTTTTCTTATTTCTAATAGTAGGATATCTAACACACCGACATTGGTCAGCATTTTACAATTAGAGCTGCCTCAAGGTATGGAAGTAAAGATCCATCCTAAAACATTATATAGCTATTAACAACCAAGGGAATACATATGAATAACCTCTGTGGAAAATTTTAACAAACAAAAGGTGAATACCTATATTCATATGCATCATAACAATGTCCATGTTCGTTACAAAGACGGCTGCCAGATGCTGACTCTAAGAATGAAATAACACTCCCATGACATCATCTCCAAAAGGTCAATGAGCATTCAGAGAGAATTAAAGTTACATCGAACACAATAATAGTAGATGGTTCCAATCTAAATCCTCGGGTTCTTCAAATTGCAATGCATGGATCCAAAACTGTTCACGCTGAAGTAACATATGTTTTTTGTCTCTGCCATTCTCAGAAACATGATCCAAAATGCTGCAACAAAAATCTTCAAAAATATGATCATTTTCAAGACAATGTCACATTGGATGTCAAGTCTTTATACACTGCTATCCCGCAAGGTGAAGCTATTACCATCATAAGAGAATACTTGGATTTATTTGCCCACAATAGTAGGGTTCCTACAGAGTTTCTCATTGAAATTTTGGCTTTGGCAAAGCAAAATATCTTTTCCCATTATAAAAACAGATTTTCCAGCAGATATCAGGAGTTGCAATGGGATGCACAGTGGGTAAGAAGTCCCACTAGACATCAAGAAAGTCAGTTTTGAAAATGCCCACATGGACGTTTTGACTAGTAAGACGGTCCAAGTGTCAGTTTATGCTGTATTTTGGACATCTATCATTTTTGAAAATGATCCCCTTACATATTATAGATAAACTTCTCCCTCCGGATTCGCGGGGGATAGGGGCAGAGCTGGACCGCGAATGGTGAAATACCGCAAATATCTTCTGGTCCGGTTCTGACCCAACCCGCCTCCTTCCCACCTTCCCCCCCCCCCCCCCGGCATCCTGGCCTTACCTGGTGGTATAGCGGGCTTTCGGATCAAGAGCGATCTTCCTACGCTCCTGCCCCTTGCAGATAGCCAATAGGAAATGGCTGCCGTGAGTTCCCGTAGTCTCTCAAGACTACAACGGGAACTCCCCACAGCCATTTCCTATTGGTGATCTACATGGAGCAGGAGCATAGGAAGATCGCTCTTGCCCTGAAAGCTCACTAGACCACCAGTAAGGCTGGGATGCCGGGGGGAAGGCTAAACTATGTTTTTTTTTTCTTTTTTCCCCTCCCCAAAAAATCACGAATATGTGAAATCGCGATTGCCGAAACCGCGAATGGGGAGGGGGAAGTGTATTTGCAGTTTTCAATTTATTTTTTAAATGCACAAGGAAAAACTGAAACCATTTTTTTTCCAATGAATCAAGTAGCATGTGGTCATGTGGCTTTATTAGCTACTAGTTTTTAAGCCCGTTACATTAACGGGTGCTAGAATAGATGTGTCTGTCTGTCTTTCTTTCTGTCTCTCTCCTTGGCTGCTGTCTGTCTTTCTTTCTTTCTGTTTCTATTCTTGGTCGTCTTCTGTCTTTCTTTCTCTATCTCTCCTTGGCCACTGTCTGTCTGTTTTTCTTTCTTTCTTTCTGTCTCTCTCTCTCACTCTCCGTGGCCACTGTCTGTCTGTCTGTCTTTCTTTCTTTCTCTCTCCTTGGCAGCTTTCTGTCTTTCTTTCTATCTGTCTCTCTCTCTGTCACTGCCTAACTTTTCCATCTTAGCATCAATGTGTGTGTCATTCTGTGTATATTCAGTCGGCACCTCTTGCTTTACACTACCCAAACTGTGGTCTTCTTCCCGGTTCTTGTCTTCACCATTCTCATTCTGCTGGGCTGCAAATTCGCCATTCACTGGGAACATCTGCACAGGGCTCCTTCCTCTCTGTCTCATTCATAGCTTCCTCTCCTGTTAGCTTCTCAACGTTCTTCTTAGCTTTGTCCTTCTCAGTCATGCTGTTTTTGTTTGTTTTCTGAAGTGGCCCCCTCAGCACGGGCTTTGTTTTCCTTCTGATTTGGTTTCCTTGCTGACTCGGACTGCTGCTTCTTTACGTCATCACCAGTGTTGCTGTCACTATACTGTCCTGCCCTTTTTCCATCTGTTCTCCAGAACTGCCACACGTGCCATAAACTGCCACAGGCTCCACCACTGTACGCATTGCAGAAGCAGCATTGAGAGAAAAGCGGTGCACCGCACTACCGCTGGCTTTGCCGTCTTCTGTCCACTGCGGCCCACCCTCTCTGACTACTTCCTGTTTCCGCTAGGGTTGGCCGCAGCGATAGCGCGATGCAGCGCTTTTCTCTCAATGCTGCTTCTGCGATGCGTACAGTGGTGGAGCCTGTGGCAGTTTATGGCACGTGTGGCAGTTCCGGAGAACAGATGGAAAAAGGGTAGGACAGTGATAGTGACAGCAACACTGGTGATGACATGAAGAAGCAGCAGTCCGAGTCAGCAAGGAAACCAAATCAGAAGGAAAACAGCGGTGCAGCGCTTTTCTCTCCATTTAAACGCGGGTGAGCCGGCGAGAAGGAGGAGGTGGTGGTTTTGGCAGTGAGTGAGGGCGGGAGGGGGTAGTCACTGGCTGCGCTGTGCTTTCCCGATCTGGCTACCGCATACGCACTCTGGCCACGGACCTACGGATCAGGGATTACAGATCACACAGGTCTGAATGCGCATGCGCGGCTAGCATTTTATTATATAGGATTTTGTTTTGTTTTGTTCTTCTAGTTCATGTGTTTAATTTCCTCCAATGTCTATATGTCACAACAGCATTCTCAGTCGGTAGCATTATATTATGAGTATTTAGCTCACAATAGATGTTCTTTTATTATGTTTTATTCACACGTGTCATAATATTTTCACTAGTTTAGTTGTTCTGTAAGAAAAATCTTTCTGTACTCATAGTTTCATTGTCACTGACATTCAAACAATTATATTCACAAATGTTTCACTGATATATAATACAACATTTTAGGAATTGATTTATCTATTCATTATCTCTTTCAGTAGGGCTTTTTAATATATGGTTGAGTCACATTATTATGACCATGTGCTAATATCCAGAATAACTGCCTCTGGCAGCACAGATGTCAGTCAGATGTCATGAGAGTGACTCAGTAAGATGCTGGGTGATTGCTAGAGGTATCTGAAGTGCATTCAACAGTTGCTAATGGATGTATGGTGGTAAATCCAGTCATCAAATATGTTGATCAAAGTGATCCCAAATGTGTTTGATTGGGTTAAGGTCTGGGAAATTCAGAGGCCAGGGAAGTAGCTGGAAGTCTTGGCAGTGCTCAGCATTGCTCTATTTAAAGATCCCATTGGCCATAGGGAAGACTGTCAACATGATAGGCAAGGATGGAGAGATATCCATATTGGCTGAGAGTGCCTTCCAGAAGTATCACGGGTTCCAGACCATACCAAGGAAAAATTCCTCAGATCACAACGCTGCTGCCACCAGCTGGTGCATGTTGTGACCGGGTAAGAACATAAGAACATAAGAAGTTGCCTCCGCTGAGGCAGACCAGAGGTCCATCCTGCTCAGCGGTCCGCTCCCGTGGTGGCCTATCAAGCCCATTGCCTGAGCAGTGGTATATATCTATCTATACCCTTCAATCCCTTTTTCTTCTAGGAATCTATCCAAACCTTCTTTGAAACCATTTAATGTGTTCCTGTCTACCACAGCCTCTGGAAGCGCGTTCCATGTATCCACCACCCTCTGAGTGAAGAAGAACTTCCTAGCGTTTGTTCTAAACCTGTCCCCTTTCAGTTTCTCCGAGTGCCCCCTTGTACTTGTGGTGCCCCTTAATTTGAAAAATCTGTCCCTGTCTACTTTTTCTATGCCTTTCAGGATCTTGAAGGTTTCTATCATGTCTCCTCTAAGTCTTCGCTTTTCCAGGGAGAAAAGCCCTAGCTGCTTTAATCTGTCGGTATATGGGAGATTTTCCATTCCCTTTATCAGTTTAGTCGCTCTTCTCTGTACTCCCTCTAGTACCGCCATGTCCTTCTTGAGGTGCGGCGACCAGTACTGGACACAGTACTCCAGATGCGGCCGCACCATTGCACGATACAGCGGCATGATGACTTCCCTCGTCCTGGTCGTGATACCCTTCTTAATGATACCCAACATTCTGTTAGCTTTCCTTGAGGCCGTGGCGCACTGCGCCGATGCCTTCAGTGTTGCGTCTACCATCACTCCCAGGTCTCTCTCCAGGTTACTGACCCCTAGTGGTGTTCCCCCCATTTTGTAAGTGAACATCGGGTTCTTTTTCCCCACGTGCATGACCTTGCATTTCCCTACGTTGAAGCTCATTTGCCATTTTTCGGCCCACTTTTCCAGCTGTGTTAGATCCTTTTGGAGATCTTCGCAGTCTTCCCTCGTTTGAGCCCTGCTGTATAGTTTGGTGTCATCTGCAAATTTTATGACCTCACACTTGGTTCCCGCTTCTAGGTCGTTTATGTAGATATTGAACAGGAGTGGTCCCAGCACCGACCCCTGTGGAACTCCGCTCGTGACCCCTTTCCAGTCCGAGTAGTGGCCCTTTACGCCAACCCTCTGTTTCCTGTTTGCCAGCCAGTTTTTGATCCATCGGTGGACCTCCCCTTGCACCCCGTGGTTCCATATCTTTTTGAGCAGTCTCTCGTGTGGTACCTTGTCGAAGGCTTTTTGGAAGTCGAGGTAAATGATATCTATAGATTCCCCTTTATCCACCTGGCTGTTCACCCCCTCAAAGAAGTACAATAAGTTTGTGAGGCAAGACCTACCCTTGCAGAAGCCATGCTGACTCGGTTTTAGCTGCACATTGTTTTCGATATATTCACAGATGCTGTCCTTAATCAGTGCCTCCATCATCTTTCCCGGGACTGAGGTCAGGCTCACCGGTCTGTAGTTTCCTGGGTCGCCCCTTGAGCCTTTCTTGAAGATGGGCGTGACATTTGCTATTTTCCAGTCCTCCGGGATCTCTCCGGTTTTTAGGGATAGGTTGCATATTTGTCGGAGTGGCTCCGCTATTTCGTTTTTTAGTTCCTTGAGTACCCTTGGGTGAATGCCGTCTGGACCTGGCGATTTGTCGCTTTTTAGTCTGTCTATCTGCTTGAGTACATCCTCTTGGCTTACCTTTAAATTGACCAGCTTATCATTTTGGTCTCCTATTACGATTTCCTCGGGTTCCGGAATGTTGGTTGTATTCTCCCTCGTGAAGACTGACGTGAAGAACTCATTTAACTTGTCAGCTATCTCTTTCTCTTCTTTTACTACTCCCTTTCTATCTCCATCATCCAATGGTCCCACCTCTTCTCTTTCCGGTTGCTTCCCCTTGACGTATCTGAAGAAAGACTTGAAGTTTGTTGCTTCCTCTGCCAGTCTCTCTTCGTATTCCCTTTTTGCTTTTCTAACCAGTCGGTGACACTCCTTCTGGTGTTCTTTGTGCACCTTTTGGTTCTCCTCTGATTGGTATTTTTTCCATTTTCTGAATGATGCTTTTTTGTCGCTTATCGCCTTCTTCACTGCATTTGTTATCCACACTGGGTTTTTTGTTCTATTTTTTTTGCACCCTTTCCTGAACTTGGGGATGTACAGGTTTTGTGCTTCATGCACAAACCCCTTGAGTAAGGTCCAGGCTTTTTCTACGGATTCCTTCTTTCCTATGTTGCCTTTGAGTTTCTTTCTCACCATTTCCCTCATGGCATCATAATTTCCTTTTTTGAAGTTGAGTGCCGTCGTTGTGGTTCTTTTCCCCTTTGATGATCCAATTTCTAGCCTGCACTGGATTGTGTTGTGATCGCTGTTACCTAGCGGGGCTAATACCGCCACCTCCTTTGCTTGCCCCCCTAGTCCGTTTAAGATTAGGTCAAGAGTGGCATCGCCCCGTGTTGGTTCCGTGACCAGTTGCTCCATGAAACAGTCCCTCGTGACCTCTAGGAATTTGGTCTCCCTTGCGCAGTTTGAGTGTCCAATACTCCAGTCTATCCCAGGATAGTTGAAGTCCCCCATCACCACCACATTTCTGCTTCTGCATACCTGCCTCAGTTCAGCCTCCATGTACTGGTCGATTTCTTCTGGTTGTCCAGGTGGGCGGTAGTACAGACCCAATTTAATGTCTGCCCCAGTTCCTCCCTGTAGCATAACCCATAATGATTCCTGGACTAGAGTAGCCCAAGCACTGACCTGGGATATCCAAGCCTCAACCGAGTGGTTGAATGAGGCATGAAGGGGTAGAGAGGTGTCTGTATTAAAATAAAAAGGTCCAGTACAGGTGTTTAGTGTGAATTTTAAGATGACTTTATTTTCTAGTCATATATTGTAGTGCAATTCCAAAAACATACAAACAAAAACTCTCATTGGGGGCTAAACAGCCTGTTAGCCCACCATGTTTTATTTATTACTAAAGTTCAAGAAAACACAAAAATAACTTTTCAATTTCAAGTCCTGGAACCTGCAACCTGTTTGCACTACTTGGACAGGTTCCCCACAGTTCTCCTGTAATTATGCAAATTCAGAAAAAAAACTGTGATTCTTAACTCTTCTGTTATTCTTAATCCGCTTAGAACCGCAAGGCACAGGCGGAATAGAAATCACAAATGTAATGTAATGTAATGTAATTCCTGATCCTTCTGGTATTCTTAATTCAGTCAGAGGCAGTACTTCTTAACTCCTCCTTCGCCTAAAAGCTCTTGTTTTGGACGTTTGGGGCTTAGGCTTTTTTTAGGTTGATTATAAGGTATAAGTTTAGACGTGGTGGTGGTCTGGGCGTTTAAACAGTTGAACGTAGAGTCAGGCCATTATAAAAAAAAAAACCTCCTTTTGGACGTTTTCTTTGATTATGGACATTTTCCCTGCTTCTATTTTCAATGTTTAAGGCCTTAGGCCAAAAGGAGGCTTAGACAATTTTTTTTTATTACACCCCTCCACGCATTCTTACATTTATAGCTCACAGGAACATTATTATGCCTTTTTTTTTTTTAATAGTTCAAAATGTGCATTCAGCTGCATGATATGCTCAACTTTGGTATGTATTTTTAAAATGCATTTCTTCTATCTTTATTCAATTTTAATACATATATATGGGGTACATAAAAAGTTTGGTGATACACCATTTGTCAGTATAACGGTTTTAAACAGACATCTTTTATTTTTCTGGTCATTATGACTTTACAAGTATATGTTGGCTTTTCATTGACCATCTTTTACTTAGGAAGTTATTATAACTGTAAACATTGGGTCCCTTTACTAAGGCATGCTAGCCTTTTTAACGTGCGCTAAAAATTACCATGCTAACGCATCCATTATATCCTATGGATGCTTTAGCTTTTAGCATTCGCTAAAACAGCTACCGCACCTTAGTAAATGGACCCAATAGTTTGGTTTTTTTTTTACTAGTATATTTAATATACTTGTGGGGTATTGTTTCACTATGTTTTTCTGTTATCTTTTCTGAAAAGCCAGACATCTCTAGGATATTTCTAGCGGTTGTTTTATATTAGATAATGTTACAATTGCACCTCTCACACTCATTTACATATTTTTAGTAGGAGGTGTTTTATCATTTCTAGACAGTTTTATCATTTCTAGACAGTTTAGGGTTGTATTTTTAGATGTACACTACAGTAGAATTGGTTAGTCTATGAACTTTTTTTTTTACATTTCATAAATGGCTGATTTTATAATTTTATTCATTATGATGAAATGTTTATGTGCTTCAAAGGTCAATCAAAAAATACAAGTGAAAAATCAATTTTCTAAAATCTCATAAGCTCCACAAAAAAAACAAATTAATGAAAGTGTTCATAAATGTAGAGGATAATGTCTATTAGAGCACCCCGATGTAAAGTAGAGGTTGGTTTAAAGAAAAAGAAAATTTCAAAAGAAAGCTTTAAAAGATAAAAAAAAATAACTAAAAAGTTTTAAATGAACAAAATGAATTAATTTATTAGTCTGAAAGGTTTGAAAAAAAATATTGATTACAATGAAGCATTAAACTAGCTACGATAGAGTAGTAAGTAGTGTGGAGGTTGTGTCTATAAAAGATAACCATCACCACAGAAATTAAGGGTGAAAGCCTATATGATCCCTTCAGCGGTGCTCTGAGACATTATCCTCTACGGTACATTTATGAACATTTTCATTAATTTGCTTTTTCTGTGGCGCTTCATAGGTCAATACAATATCTTATCTATTTATCTATCTATATCTGCCCTCTCCCTTTTTTTCTGATTATAACATTATTACTTGCTACATAAATGGCATAATAGTTCAGACAGTCAGTTTTTTTCTTCATTGTCTTTAATAATATAGGGCTCCCTTTATCAAGCTGTGCTAGAGATTTTTAGCATGGGCCAGAGTGGTAAATGCTCCAATGCTCTTATAATTCCTATAAGTATCGGAGTATTTACATCACTATCTCATATTATAAACAGTTGATAAAAGAGAGGGATAGATAGTTATGTACTATTTTCATTACATATATGTTTTATTGCAATTGCAAATATATTTTTAATGTCTATAATTTCTGCTTGTGTTTTAAAATATTGGAAATCCCGCTGAAACATGGTCCACGTTGGATCTTTGTAGAGTTGATGCTTTGTTATTAAAATTAGTTTTTATCCCTGGAATTTCTTTGGCCCACTCCTATATTTTTTTTTTGGGGGGGGGGAGATTCAGGTTAACAGCTTGCATCAGAGGCCATCAAACAATGACACAATCTGGATAATTTCAAGATCCACTAACAAATAAATATGATTCATTAGCAAACACACTCATGAAAGTTCCAGACTAGAAAGGTCATGGGTCTCATTCTCAAAAAATGGCATAAAGTGGCATTGAGACATTTTATTTGTAAAAATATCCAAATTGCCATTTTCAAAACACATTTTTTTAGATGGTTTTCTATGCTATTTGTCAGCAGTCTATCTATATCTCAATGGGGTATATTTTGAGCAGACATGATTTTGAAGTTTTTTTTGCAATAGTAGAACAGTATAGAAAACATAAAAGAACAAAATTTGAACATTTGATGCTAGACCTGTTTCATTAACAAATAAATGCAAAAGATGGCCAGACTGAACGAATCACCACTGGAGGCATGAAGGCATGGTCCCCTTACTCTCCCAAAGGTCATTGACCTCTCCCACCTCCCAAAAGTGTGAATAAAACATTACATACAAGCTTGTATGACAGTCATATTAGAACAGCAAGTGGTTCTCAGGAGTAACATAGTGGTTGGTGCAGTGGACTATAGAGAAAGGGCCCAGGCTCATAACACACTTAGCTAGTACACTTATGGTGGAAAGTGTGAGTCCTCCAAATCCCATCCCAAACCTACTATACTGACACATACAGAAGGTGACACCTATATAAGTGCTATTGGGGTAGTTTACAGCTGGGTACAGTAAGTTTGAGATGAGTTTTGGAAGGCTCCCCATATGTAACAGGATTATAGTAAGATATGTACCTGGGATCTTATATGTGAAATTCACTGCAGTGCCCCACTGCATTCCTGGGATGTCTGAATGGTTGTCTACTAAGAATGTTGGCTCCTCCTACGTCCCAAAGGCTGATTTTTGTGCATTATTCATTTGGACTCTTTATTTTCAAAAATAGTTTAAAAAGATAGATGCATGAAGATCTAACACATCTAGTAAATGGACATTTTTCAAACTAAAAGATAGACATTTTTTTGTTTTAAAAATGGCCATTGTTCCTACTGAATGTTTGGATGTTTTCTGCAAAATATCTAAACTTGGATTTAGATGTCATACCAAAAGGTTCCTTCCATATCAATTAGTAAAAATTAAGAACTTCTGAACAAATTAAAAAGGCAAAGGAAAGGAAAGAAATACACATACAGGAGCTGCAAAACAAATTACTGGTGTAACTGAGACTGTGGTTATAAATGATAAATGAATGAAAAATGCATCTCTTTGCTCAATAGGGATGACTATAACATGACTAAGACCTTCCTGACCATGACCTTGCTTTGGAATTCTCTTCCCTCATCATGCAGTTAACAGTTGTAAAACTAACTGAATAAGAGTGGTAGTAAAGGGGTCAGGAACTGGATGATCAATGAAAGGATGTCATGTGATTAAGGTATATTAGTGGATTCTGCAGAGGCAATTGCTTACTTTATAATACGCATATCTGTTATCTGCTTGATTGGTGTATACAATAAAATCTGCCCCCCCCCCTCCAAAGTATACGGATACAACTAAATATGAATGATCTATGGAGAAAAATCAAATGGACAAACTTCTGTTATCAAAGTTCCACACTTCTTCAATTCATTAGTATTGCAATGTTTAAAATTATCCTTTCCATCACCTCAATAAGTTCAGTGGAAGAAGATGATTGAGGCTACCTTTGAATAGGGCGTAATAGGGCAGAGTACGATGCTGGGGTTCAAGAAAGGATTGGACAATTTCCTGCTGGAAAAGGGGATAGAGAGGTATAGATAGAGGATTACTGCACAGGTCCTGGACCTGTTGGGCCGCCGCTTGAGCGGACTGCTGGGCACGATGGACCTCAGGTCTGACCCAGCGGAGGCATTGCTTATGTTCTTATGTTCTAATACAGAGAACCTCTTATCTGGATTAAACTGCCAACATAACTAAGACAACCCACCATTTATCTTGACTTCTTGAAGAAACTAAACATAGAAACTTAGAAACATAGAAGCATGATGACAGGTAAAGGTCAAATGGCCTATCTAGTCTGTCCATCCACAGTAACCATTATCTCTTCATTTCTTTAATAGATCCCACATGCCTTTGCTACACCTTCTTGAATTCAGACACAGTCCCTGTCTCCACTACTTCCTCCGGGAGACTGTTCCACACATCTACCACCCTTTCGGTAAAAAAATGTTTCCTTAGATTACTCCTAAGCCTATCATCTCTTAACTTCATCCTATGCCCTCTCATTCCAGAGCTTCCTTTCAAATGAAAGACTCAACTCATTCACATTTATGCCATGTAGGTATTTAAATGTCTCTATCATATCTTCCCCCTCCCACCTTTCCTCCAAAGTATACAGATTGAGATATTTAAGTCTGTCCCTATATGCATTATGACAAAGACCACACATCATTTTAGTAGCCTTCCTCTGGACTGACTCTATCCTTTTTATATCTTTTTGAAGGTGGGGTCTCCAGGATTGTACACAATATTTTAAATGAGATCTCATCAGAATCTTATACAGGGGCATCAATACCTCCTTTTTCCTACTGGCCACACCTCTTCCTATGTACCCTAGCATCCTTCTAGCTTTCACTGTCATCTTTTCAATCTGTTTGGCCACCTTAAGATCATCATATACAATCACACCCAAGTCCCTCTCTTCAATCATACACATAAGTTCTTCACCCCATAAACTGTACTGTTCCTTTAGGTTCAGTTTGCACACTCCTTGGCTTGTTTGTATCCCATTCTGGTGGGAGATAGGGCTACCTTAAAGTCACCAGTGATAGATGCGGTGGTCTCAGCTATTGCTACACGGCATACTCTGCCTGTCGAGGGCAGTTCTGTCTTAACAGACTCCGAGGAGCGTAAGTTGGAGACCATTCTTAAACAGAATTTTGATGTCTGCCTTGGGGGTCCAGGCAGCTATTTGTGCGGAACTGGTGACTTGAGTTGTTGGTGGGCCGAGCGGGTCCTTGACAGTGAGTCTGATGGTCAGGAAGTGGTGAAGATTCAGTTGGCTGCCTCTTTCTTCTCATATGCCCTCTATGACTTCTTACGGTCGTCTGCCAAATCCATAGCTGCACATCGGACCTTCTGGCTTCGGGCTTGGTCGACGGACACGGTGTCCATCTCTAAACTCTCTAAATTTTATTTTTCAGAAGTCCTTGTGGTTTGTCAGAGATTTTGGACTAGTTAGTTCAAACTTTGAAGGACTCTAAAGTGCCCTGCCTGCATGAAGACAGTGCTTTCCAGGCTCTTCAATGTGGCATTGCTCAGGGGAGTCTGTGAGATTTCCTCCCTGAGCGTGGGACTGCTCCCTACCTGACCTCTGATTTTGCCAAGAGTCATTTTCTTCAGTGAATGCAGGCCTATCAGGAGGCTGAGAATCCCTCTGTCGGTTCCCCCACTGTCCGTCCTGCCCAAAGACTCTGTGCCTGCACCTCCTCTGGTTCCGGTGGGTGCTCAGCTGGAGGTAATTCGGGATGGTTCTGCTCTGCAGTTTGCCCATTCCCTGCCAGATCATTTTCTAGCTTCTCCTTGTCATGCACCGTGGAAGAAGTAGGTTTTTCACCAGATCCTTAAAAGATTGCTAGATCTCAGAGCTGTGGTTCCAGTGCCCCCTCTTAAGTTGGGCACCAGCAGGTACTTGATTTACTTTGTAGTGCCCAAGAAAGAGAGGATTTTTCGGCCCATCTTAGATTTGAAGGGATCATCAGGGCTCTCAGAGTTCTGTCTTTTCGCATGGAGATGCTGCAATTGGTGATTGTGGCAGTTCAGCCAGGGGAGTATCTAACCTCTCTCGACCTGACAGAGGCCTACTTGCACATTCCAATCCAGACCTTCCATCAGCGCTTCCTTCGTTTTGCAATCTTGGGCCTACATTTTCAGTTCTGTGCACTCCCTTTTGGTCTGGCCATGGATCCTCAGACGTTCACCAAGGTTATGGTTGTCACGGTAGCCTTGTGGACAGAGGGCATTCTGGCTGAGGGTGCTCCTCATTTAAAAAAATTTAAATTTGAGGTTTGTATTTTATTCAGTGTGGAGACTAGGGAGTCAACTTGCCTGCAGTGCCCTAGGGCATGCCTGGTCCATTTTATGTAAACCACTTAGATACTTAGGCGGTATATCAAATACAATAAACGAACCAGTTACCATACAACAATGTAGTTTTTCTGATTATTGCAGAAGAACCTACTCCATAATCCCAGACATACCCTTCTATGGTACAAATGATAATAATTTTCTACCACAAGGTATGCACATGCTAACCTGGAACTTGCTATAGGATGCCCATGTATACCCCATGGTAAATCCTTTTAAGATGAGAAAAGCATGTGTTAGTGCTTAATGCAGATTGATAAAAGAAACCCTATGTAAGTTAAGTAGGTATTTTGAGAATAGCACTTATGGACTCTACTGGTACTTTCATAGTAAGTGTACACTTTTGAACATAAGATAAAGGTCATGGCACACATTTTGAAGACCTCTATTTATTATTATCACAGCTCTATAAATAATAATTAATTTTAATTTGTGAAGTGTTCAGACCAATACCCGTGTATTCTGTGATCTCACTGAACTGGGGTACGTTTGGGACCATCATTACACTTCTAATGTCCCATTGCCAGCCTCCTTCTTCTATATAATTAGTAAGACTCTTTAATACTCATTATATGTGTTTGTAGATAGTAGCTGTAGCTGGAAGTTAAAGAGAATAACGCCAAGCCTATTGGAACAGCTATCAAGATAAGTGTGTTTTTAAAAAAAACTATCTACAAACACATATAATGAGTATTAAAGAGTCTTACTAATTATATAGAAGAAGGAGGCTGGCAATGGGACATTAGAAGTGTAATGATGGTCCCAAACGTACCCCAGTTTAGTGAGATCACAGAATACACGGGTATTGGTCTGAACACTTCACAAATTATAATTAAAATTAATTATTATTTATAGAGCTGTGATAATAATAAATAGAGATTTAATAATCATCACAGAATAACATTGTATATCTCCCTATCAGTTGGCATATACACATTTTGAAGAGCCACCACTAGGGGCAGGAGTGAGGGGGCTGCACTCCTGCTCCCACCCAGTGGCATACCTAGCATATGTGACACCCGGGGCTCATCAATTTTTGACCCCCCCCATCTATATGAAAAATATGATTTTTAGTAACAATCCACATATCGCACAAGAGTGTACCTAGGAAAAGGCAGCATCTTAAACACTGCAGTGAGCACGAGAACACCAACACATACATTGTAAAACTAAACAAGCCAGATCCCGCACAGTCAATTCATCCTGCAGTCAATGCCAACTGAAAACTATGAACTTTTCATACACACAGAACAGAGATACACCCTCGCCCAATATGGAATAATCACAAACTAAAAATAGAAATATGTAGATAAAAGTTAAACTGAACCACCAAGAAACCAGACTGCATACAATGCAACACCACAAAAACAGTGACACATGTCCTCTAATACTGTGCAAAAGATAAAGACAGTAGATGTAAATTTGAAAAAACCGATACCTAACAATCACCACATTACAAATTAACAAATAAAAATAAAACAAATAATGAGAAATAAGAAAATATCATTTTATTGTACTAATCCATTTTTCAATTAGCTTTCAGAGGCCAAATCTTTTTTCAGAATATTACAGTGTACTGCTATTATGGTATCATGTCCTGACCTCAGGAAAGGGTTTAGTCCAAAAAATTGCCTTATTTCCATTTCCTATTTATTAACTTTTATCAATACAGTTACAATGCTACTTGATTCTAAGTAAAGCAACAAAAAAATCTTTCTATCTTTTGTTGTTTCTGCTTTAATCATCTTCTCTTTGCTCTCTTCTTTCTATACAGTGTTTGTCCTCTCTTCCTTCAATGCAACATCTGCCCTCTCTTTGCCCCTTCTACCCAACTTCTGCCCTGTCTCTCTACACCTTCCATATACTGCCCACACTCTCTCTGTCCCTTCCATCTACTGTCCACCCTCTTTCTCTTCCATATGGCATCTTCCCTCTTTCTATGTCCCTTCAATAAACTGTATATCCTGTGTCCCTTCTCTCCTTTGCACATGATTCATTTCAGCTTCACCCCCTCTCCATTTTTCTGTCTCCACCCCCTCCCCTATACTTTGGCATCTCTCTTTCTCTTCTCCTTTCCTTCCTTCCTTCCCACTCCACACCATGGTCTGGTATCTCGATCTCCTTACCTTCCCTCACCCCATACCATGGTATCTCTTCCTCCCCTTCCATGGTCTAGTATCTCCTTTCCTTTCCCTCCCCACCATGGACATGATATCTCTGGTTCCTCTCCCTTGTTTTCCTTCTCTCTCCTTCCCTCTCTCTTCCCAATTGGGTGCTGCAGCAGCAGCATTTCTCTCCCCCCCCCCATCCCTGTGTAGCAGCAGCATTTCTCTCTCCCTTGCTTGTGCAGCATTTCTCCCCCTTGCCTATGCAGCATTTCTCCCCCCCTTGCCTGTGCAGCATTTCTCCCCCTTTCTTGTGCAGCAGCAGTATTTCTCTCCCCCTTCCTGTCAGCAGCAGCAGCATTTCTCTCCCCCTTGCCTCTGCAGCATTTCTCCCCCCTTGCCTCTGCAGCATTTCTACATCCCCCCTTTCCCTGTGCAGCAGCAACATTTCTATGCCCCCCCTTCCCTGTACAGCAGCAACATTTCTATGTCCCCCCTCTTCCCTGTGTAGCAACATTTCTCTTCCCTGCCCAGCATTTCTGGCCAGTTCCCCTGCTCAAAGCTGCAGGCGTCTACACTTCACGAGATCCGCAGCTGCATCGGAAGCTTTCTCTCCGACGTTGTGATGTCAGAGGGAACACTTCCAACACAGCCACAGTTTGCATGAGGAGCTGACACCCGCGGCTTTGAGCAGGGGAGCCGGCCAGAAGCTGAACAACCGCCAGAGTGAGCATCTGCGGACACCCCTGTTACTGCCACTGCTGCTAGTTAAGGAAAACAGCAGTGGCAGAATAGGGAGGGTGGCCTGCTGTGCACCCCCTTGGGGCGTGCACCCGGGGCAGAATACCCCCGCCCCCCCTTTGTACGCCACTGCACCCAATGATTCCTGCCAAACCACCAGAGATAAAGGTAAGCTTGGGGGCTACCTATACATTGGATGGTTTTGGGGGGTGGTCACAGTCTGGGGTGAGGGCAGGGGGACATGTTTAGGGTTGGTCAGGAGTGAGGAAGAACAAGGGTGGGGGTTAGGGGGCTTAAAAAAAATTATATTAAAAAAAGCCATATAACTCTTATGCAGCCCTGACTGAACAACTGGGCCGCATAAGTTCCTGGTGGCCAGGCCACCCAAAATTATTCAGGGATATTCAGTGCTGGTGCCTGGACATGGCCCGACACTGAATATCATTTGATAATTTAGCCAGCAGCGATGGGTATGTAAAAACACGATGACCACCACTGGCTGAATATCAGAGCGCAGCAATTGAAACAGTGCCATGATTTAGCATAAATGAGATAGAAATAAAGAGGTATTTGGATAAACATTCTTTAATTTAACCCAAGTAGACCTGTGACAACAGAATAAACAGATTCAGATCTGCAAACTTGGTCACTGTTTTCTCCTCACAGCTATATTTTTCTGGCAATCAAAATCATCAGCTAATTTTGCATAGTGTATAATGTCAAATGCCAGTACTAAAAAAATATACTTATGGCAAGGTGTTTGTGAAAAAAAAAAGTCAGACCAAAAATCTGATTTTTTTGATACATTGAAGACTTTTCTTCTTCAGAGTAATCCCACAGCTTCTTCAATTAACAAGGGATTAGAGAAAGAAGTTGAATACTGTTCGGCAATTACAGAAAGAAAAGTACACTGACAGATCGGTATACAGTTATGATCAGGGGAAAACCTAGGGTTATGGAAGGTGCCAGATTGTGGCTGATGGGCTGACATGTTGATGGAAGATTGCATCCCTGAAGCAAAAAGTATGAACATAAAGAGTTCTTTTGATCTGTTCTTCTCTTAGCAGACATATAGCAAAGATCATATAAATCTTGACCTGAGAATGAAAGATTAGTTCAACCTCCTTGTCAAATCATTTTGTATGTTATTACCATTCCACCAATTATTTTTTGACATGAAATGCTCTGAAATGAGTAAAATTGTAATAACTAATTCAAAAGAAGTACAGTAAAATCTGAATAATTATATTTAATTTTTGCAATAATTTTAAGAAATAACTTGCAAATTCTATAAAGTTAGGTTCTATAAAGTTAGGTGTCTAACTTAATTGATTAATACACTTAATTGGCATGGATAATTGGCTTTAATTAGTCTTAATTGAAAGTTGGGCATCTAACTCAAAATAAAACAATGCCATAAAAAGTAGGCACCTAGTCCAAAGTGCTGACCTAACAGTGGGTGTGGTTAGGGGTGGATCATAGGCATGCTTTCGAGTTAGGTGCCTCTATGTGAATTAGGTGCCTAACTTAAGCACAAGTATTTAGGCAAAGAAAACCCTGGCTTAAATTGGGTGAGCTTAATGTTAGGATATTAGTAATGCCTAAGCCCACTTAGGCAGTAGTAAGCAAGATTCTATATAATGTGCCTAACTTATAGAATTGCACTTAGCGCCGTACTAGTTGGCACCAATATTTTTAGGCAGACTATATAGAATTGGGCCAAGTGTGTGTGTGTGTGTGTATGTATGTATGTATGTATTTGTGTGTGTGTCTGTGGCAGACCTTTTCTTTAATGGTTCTACACAGAGCAGGAGTGAAGGAGGATTGATTCTACACAAGTGGTATTCCCTAGGGGTCTGTGCTGGGACTGTTGCTTTTTAATATATTTATCAATGATCTAAAGATGGGAATAACTAGTGTGATAATTAAATTTGCTGATGAAACAAAGTTTTTAAATCGCAAGAGGTTTGTGAAAAATTGCAAGTGGACCTTGTGAGACTAGGAGACGGCATCAAAATGGCAGATGACATTTAATGTGAGCAAGTGTAAAGTGATATATGTGGGAAAGAGGAACCCAAACTATAGCTATGTAATGCAGGGTTCCTTCCCATGGTGCCCCCCATCCCTGTGAAAGCCCCCTGAACAACCGATCGGCCCCCCAATCCCGACTGTCCCCTGAACCCTGTGAACCCTGACAACCCTTCCACTCCCAACATCCCCTTTCACTTATGGTAAATTGGCCGGACAGATGGGTCCCAAACCCGTCTGCCCGGCAGGCTCACCATCCTCCGAATGGCGGACCTTAGGGCCTGATTGGGCCAGGTGCCTAAGGCTCCACCCACAGGAGGGGCTTAGGCACCTGGGCCAACTGGAATTGGCCCAATTGCCTTAGGGATGCCCACTCCCTCCTGCCAATACCCCATGAACCCCCAATTAGAGTCTTAGGCTATGCCCATTCCATCCCAGGATGCACCAGGAAGGAGGCCTAAGGCCTGATTGGCCCAAGTACCTAAGGTCCCTCCTATGGGAGGGGCCTTAGGCAACTGAACCAATCAGGGCTTAGGCCCCTCCGTGGTGCATTCAGGTTACACCAAAAAGGGGACGATCCACCATTTTGCAGAGGCAGGCCTACCAGCTGGAAGGAGTAAGCATCCCTCTGGCCGGCCTTTCTTCATCAAAGGTATGGATGCGGGGGTGGTAAATGGGGTGCTGGGATGATCTTAGGTGGTCCAAGGTGGGGGTCTAGAGGTTTGGGGTTTGTTGAGATGTCTGGAGGTTTTAGGGGTATCAGGGGGTCTGGAGGTTCAGGGGTGTTGCTATTTGGTGGGGTGTTGGGGTTTCTGGGGTTGATGGCAGGAGGCTGTTGGCAACTTTCTGGGGAGGTATAGAGGATTCTGGAGGTGGGATCAGGGAGGAGTGGGCATCCCTCCTGCCAATGGTGCTTCACGGGAGGGGGGGGTCTTGGTGGATCACAAGCTGGTGGCAGGAGGAAGTGGGCATCCCTCTTGCTGGGCTACTTTCTGAGGTGTGTGGTATGGGTTCAGGGTGTGGTGGCAGGAGGGAGTGAGCATCCCTCCTGCCCATGGTGCTTCACAGAGGAGGGGTGTTGGGAGATCATGGGCCAGTGGCAAGAGGGAGTGAGCATCTTTCCTGCCAATTTTGGAAATACTTGTCGGGGGGGGGGGGGTTGTTTCCTCCCGCAGCTGCTCAGGTGATTATGACAGGAGTATTTTCCCCCAATCGGCTAAGCCGGCAGGACTCTCTGAAGCTGCAGCTTCAGGGAGGCCTGCTGGCTCAACTAATCAGGAATTCCTTTGCTGCAATCATCTGATGGCCAGGGATCCCTCGAGCAGGAAGGCATGATTCTGTAACCGGAGCTAGTGGCATGGGCACCAGTTACAGAATTGGGATGTAAGGCATTTGTTTTTACATATAGATGCAATTCTGTATAGGACATCAGTGTGTGATTCTCAGCCACTTCTTAGGTGACAGCTGTGGCTGGCTTCCATAGAATCTGCCCCTTAGTCCAGTGATGTTCCACTGTTTTTGTTCCATAGGAAAAATACAGAATGAAAAAAGTAGAACATCGCTGGACTAATTGTATAGCCCTCATTGGAGACTTCCCCAGCTTTGTTGGTTGGGATGAGAACTTTTCAGCGACCTCTCATATCTCTGGGCTATTGTAAACTGTTTGAAGCCATTCACCATCTTGGTGTCATTTAGCAGTCTTAACAGATTGGTTTTCTCCTGAAGCAGCAAGAAGCCTTAAACAAGGGGACCTTGTCCGGAATTGGTTTTCCTCTCTAGCTGGATGTATGGACTGTTGAAAATAAGCTACTTTGGATTGGACGTGAAGTTTCATCAACTTAACTGAAAATCTTGACTTTAAGATAAGTGCTTATTTTGCCCAAGTGATTTATATTGATATTTTCTTGAACCGCAGATCATTTGCATAAAGGATTCTGATTTGGAATAATAGAGTCTAGGTTTTTGTAGAACAGTCTTTTTCTCCTATCCTTTTATAGGAGTTTTTTCACAGTTCTGTTTTTTCCCCAACTGTTAAGGACAAGTCTAATTTATTGTCTTGCAATGGTAATCTCAAGTTTCTCAAATTACTATTTATGAATTTCATACAGCAGAACATAATGATACCTTATCTACATACAAGGCTATTTGGGAACCTTTTTGTCTTTTTTTTTGTCATTGCTCAGATTCTCCTACCACTAATGAATGTGTAGTCCATACCACATTTCTCAATATAGCCAACTGATGTCTCATTTTATTGAATTCTATTGTCTTGTCTGATATTGTATATTCTTGATATTCTTGAAATAAGTCCTGATATTGAAATGCAAGCTACAAATTTGTTCATTACATTTATGCATCTCATGCCATATATATATTTGCGTATACATTATTTATCTGTTTGATTATAATTATAATTTGTATTATGGAAAAATATAATAAACATATTGAATTAACAAAAAAAAAATCTCTCTTAATTCAGAAGGCCTGTAATGAATAACTACAGTGGGAGTGGATGGCCTGAAGCAGGCAGACATTCTTGGCCTCTTTCGTATTATACTTTCACTTTATTTAATTAATATTCCTTTTCTTCCTTTTGATTTTATTGATTACTAGGTGATGCCCCGGCGTTGCACGGGTATTTAATTATAGCAATAACACTGTAAATGGATTCAAATAAAGATACTTTATAGTGGTGAATGAAATTATTTTTTTACAGCTTTATAAAAAGTACAATATTCAAATTATAATGTGAAATATTTGACAAAATGAATACAATACAACTAACACAAAACTTGATTATAAACAACATTTTTAGTTTCACCTCCAGGAGCAAGAACATATAAATTCTTGGGTGAAGAGACCCCCAGAACATATCACCCCAGTTAGTGAGGGATCTGCATACCAAGTTTCGTTCAAATCGGTCAAGCCGATTCAGATTTACTGTGAGAATGGCAGCTGTTTACATTTTTTCCATTGACATGAATGGGTGAAATCTGATTTTCGGTTTGTAGCTCCGCCCAAATGTGCAGGTGGGCCGCGAGACCCCCCAGAACATATCACCCCAGGTAGTGAGGGATCTGCATACCAAGTTTCGTTCAAATCGGTCAAGCCGTTTTTGAATTACTGTGAGAATGGCAGCGTTTTACTTTTTTTCCATTGACATGAATGGGTGAAATCTGATGTTCTGTTTGTAGCTCCACCCACGTGTGCAGGTGGGCCGCAAGACTCCCAGAACATATCACCCCAGGTAGTTGGAATTACTGTGAGAATGGCAGCTCTTTACATTTTTTCCATTGACATGAATGGGTGAAATCTGATTTTCTGTTTGTAGCTCCGCCCACATGTGCAGGTGGGCCGTGAGACCCCCAGAACATATCACCCCAGGTAGTGAGGGATCTGCATATCAAGTTTCGTTCAAATCGGTCCCACAGCTTTTTACATTTTTCCCATTGACTTGAATGGGTGAAATCTGATTTTCTGTCTGTAGCTCCGCCCACGTGTGCAGGTAGGTCGCGAGACCCCCAGAACATATCACCCCAGGTAGTGAGGGATCTGCATACCAAGTTTTGTTCAAATCGGTCCCACAGCTTTTTACATTTTTTCCATTGACTTGAATGGGTGAAATCATATTTTCTGTTTGTAGCTCCGCCCACGTGTGCAGGTGGGCCGCGAGACCCACAGAACATATCACCCCAGGTAGTGAGGGATCAGCATAGCAAGTTTCGTTCAAATCGGGCAAGCCGTTTTTGCGTTGGCAGCTTTTTACATTTTTTCCATTAACATGAATGGGTGAAATCTGATTTTCTGTTTGTAGCTCCGCCCACGTGTGCAGGTGGGCCGTGAGACCCCCAGAACATATCATCCCAGGTAGTGAGGGATCTGCATACCAAGTTTCGTTCAAATTGGTCAAGCCGTTTTTGAATTACTGTGAGAATGGCAGCGTTTTACTTTTTTTCCATTGACATGAATGGGTGAAATCTGATGTTCTGTTTGTAGCTCCGCCCACGTGTGCAGGTGGGCCGCAAGACCCCCAGAACATATCACCCCAGGTAGTTGGAATTACTGTGAGAATGGCAGCTTTTTACTTTTTTTCCATTGACATGAATGGGTGAAATCTGATTTTCTGTTTGTAGCTCCGCCCATGTGTGCAGATGGGCCCCGAGACCCACAGAACATATCACCCCAGGTAGTGAGGGATCTTTATATCAAGTTTCGTTCAAATCAGTCCCACAGCTTTTTACATTTTTACCATTGACTTGAATGGGTGAAATCAGATTTTCTGTTTGTAGCTCCGCCCACGTGTGCAGGTGGGCCGCGAGACCCACAGAACATATCACCCCAGGTAGTGAGGGATCTTTATATCAAGTTTCGTTCAAATCAGTCCCACAGCTTTTTACATTTTTACCATTGACTTGAATGGGTGAAATCAGATTTTCTGTTTGTAGCTCCGCCCACGTGTGCAGGTGGGCCACGAGACCCCCAGAACATATCATCCCAGGTAGTGAGGGATCTGCATACCAAGTTTCGTTCAAATCGGTCAAGCAGTTTTTGAATTACTGTGAGAATGGCAGCTCTTTACATTTTTTCCATTGACATGAATGGGTGAAATCTGATTTTCTGTTTATAGGTCCGCCCACGTGTGCAGGTGGGCCTCGAGACCCCCAGAACATATCACCCCAGGTAGTGAGGGATCTGCATATCAAGTTTCGTTCAAATCGGTCCCACAGCTTTTTACATTTTTCCCGTTGACTTGAATGGGTGAAATCTGATTTTCTGTTTGTAGCTCCGCCCACATGTGCAAGTGGGCCGTGAGACCCCCAGAACATATCACCCCAGGTATTGAGGGATCTGCATACCAAGTTTCGTTCAAATCGGTCCCACAGCTTTTTACATTTTTTCCATTGACTTGAATGGGTGAAATCTGATTTTCTGTTTGTAGCTCCACCCACGTGTGCAGGTGGGCCGCGAGACCCCCAGAACATATAACCCCAGGTAGTGAGGGATCTGCATACCAAGTTTCGTTCAAATCGGTCAAGCAGTTTTTGAATTACTGTGAGAATGGCAGCTCTTTACATTTTTTTCCATTGACATGAATGGGTGAAATCTGATTTTCTGTTTGTAGCTCCGCCCACGTGTGAAGGTGGGCCACGAGATCCCCAGAACATATCACCCCAGGTAGTGAGGGATCTGCATACCAAGTTTCGTTCAAATCGGGCCAGCCGTTTTTGCGTTGGCAGCTTTTTACATTTTTTCCATTGACATGAATGGGTGAAATCTGATTTTCTGTTTGTAGCTCCGCCCACGTGTGCAGGTGGGCCGCGAGACCCCCAGAACATATCACCCCAGGTAATGAGGGATCTGCATACCAAGTTTCGTTCAAATCGGGCAAGCCATTTTTGCGTTGGCAGCTTTTTACATTTTTCCATTGACATGAATGGGTGAAATCTTATTTTCTGTTTGTAGCTCCGCCCACGTGTGCAGGTGGGCCGCGAGACCCCCAGAACATATCATCCCAGGTAGTGAGGGATCTGCATACCAAGTTTCGTTCAAATCGGTCAAGCCGTTTTTGCGTGATCACGGCACATACACACATACACACACACATACACACATACATACCTCCGATTTTGTATATATTGTGGCCTCAAGTACAGCCCAGGATAGGGCTTGGAAGAAATCCTGAAGACCACAACAAACAGTACCTTACGTGTGACCCGGCCTGGAGTCACCCTGCAGGATTGGGTTTCCAGCAGTCCTGAAACTTATATAAAAAAAAACTCACAATAAAGTCCCAACAATTGGATATGTTAACTAAATAGTTTTCTTTACTTAAGTCTTCAAAACAGGTAAGTAATGCCTTCCACAACTTAGGCACAACAGTCAGGATTCCATACAGCATTCAAGTAACAAAAACCAAAACTGCCAAAAAGGCAAAGAAAATAAAGCAGTCACAATTAACTCTTAACTTTCTCTTTATGCTGCTTCCTAAGTCTCACAAATTTCTGAGACCTTAGTTCACTGCAGCGCTTACTCTGCCTGCTGCAAAGCAGATATTTCACTTGATCCAAACAAAACAGTCCAGCATTCAGTTTTACCTTAATTTTCAGTTCATTGAAGAAGAAAAAAGGTAAGAAAGCCTCTGGCAATCAGTGCATGGTAGCCAGGAACAAGAGAGAGTATCAGGTTTTGCAAAAATACAGGCCTTCAGGTAGGCTTCAAATTCCCTCCCAGCTGGAAGCAAAACCTCTCCCCACCCTCTCAAAGCTTTCTCACAAAAAAACAGCATTCAAAAGAAAACACAGCACACAAACAGTTCCCAAAACACACTCACTGTTTGTGGCTCACAGTCAAGTTCACCTGCATTGGTTCAGGCAAATTATCCTCAAAGCCAGCACAACTCTCCTGGAAGTCCATAGATTCTTCATCCAGGTGAGACAAATCCTCTGTCTGTTCAACCTCAGACAACTCCATAGGTTGGGGTCAGTCGCCCCTGTTTGGCTCGGTAGGATCCCTAGGGAGACAAAGCTTAAGCTTTCTCCCTAACCGGCTTGCTGGTCTGAATGCCACTGCTGGCTTATCTACCTTAGGGGCGTGCCCTGTTCTAGGTGAGTCAGCAGAAGCCCAGGGACCTCTAGAGCTCCCCCGGTGGTGACTTACACACAATTCACTCATTTCATCTTCAGCTAAGTTTGGCTCCTCCTGGTGGACAGTGACATTATCCCTTAACATACACTCTTGGGAGATCCTGGAATCTTTCTTCCGGGGTTTTATTTTTACCTTATCTTTTAACTTAGCTGGGACCTTGACAGGGAGACTACCTGGCTGGTCACAATATAGATAAACTGTTCTACTATTTTCATAGTCACAGTGGTATTTAATGCATAATTAACCATAACCATGACCATAACTGCTTGATTCAACTGAAATAGTTCCTCTGCAATTGGACCTGAACTGAAAAACATTGATAATCCCCAATGTTATATTCGCTCTGAGAACTTCTAATTAGCTAGATAATAAACACCTACATTTGTACACTATAAACACTTATGAAAGAACACCTATGTATAATCAGTGATGAAGTCTTCTGCAAAACAGACAATTCAGAAATCCATTTTAAATTGTATTTATGGTAATTTATTTAAAACAAGAAATCTGATTTTCTTGTTCACAGACCCATCTAGGGAAAATCACTTAAAAATCCCTGTCTGAAGCTGTTTGCATCAAAATAATAGTTTTTCAACAGTAATCTCATATGTTCTCACTGCTTTCTAATTACTACTTAGCAACGAGATTAAGACCTATTGTGTTCTAAAGTATCTGTAACTTGCTGTATTGCTTATCAATACTGCCAGCTGTTCAGTAGTAGATCCAGTGATGACGACATTTTTAATTGCTTTTTTCATTTGGCTAACCAAGTTCAGATGGTCACTAATTAGTTCTGTCATGCAGAAGTAGCTTTGTTATGAACAATACAATCTGTGTTTCATTCAAACGACAACCATCTAAAGATCAACATTGCTTAATTATCCCCAGGAATTCATCCCTATTTTTTAATGTGTTATCGCTGTCATGAATAAGGTGACAAGAATTAAACTAAACTGCTGTTCCTGCTGTTGTATCTGCTGCCAAGAAAGAGGTTTTTTCATTTATGCATAATAACTTCTCAATTTGCTTTCTTCAAAAGAAATCATTGATAAAGTGGCATGCTCTGCAAAAGTAACATAAGATCTAAGAGTATTTCTTTAGACTCTGGAGAAGCCTTGGCTATTGAAAAATCATCAAGAATATTGAGTATTACACTAGATTCTGTTATCTTTCTGTCAAAAGATAATCTAGTTAGAAAATGTTTTCTAAGCTTAAGTTTTGCCACAATTGTTCAGTAAACTATATTAGTTCAGTTGGACTAGTGTAATTAAGTTTATTGTACAGTAGTATTGGTAAAAGTAATTTAAAACATCTACAACTGATATAGAATACTGCAGCTTGGCTAACTTTAACAAAAATAAATGTAAACATGTCACCCCCCCCCCCCCACACACACACACTTTTAGATCACTACATTGGCTTCCTACTCAGTCACGAGTCAAGTTCAAATGTGCCTATTTTTTAACTTATAGCTTTTATTATGATAATATATGCAATGCTGTAATAAACATAGCCAACAGCGAATGAGTGCCACAAAATTTTTCAATCTCAGCCTCAACCAATACCAATGTATAAGTTTCCTACAAAAAAAATATTGCCTCCCCCTAAACATAGCATATTCCCAACCAATAGATCAGTGGTTCCCAAACCTGTCCTGGGGGACCCCCAGCCAGTCAGGTTTTCAAGATATCCCTAATGAATATACATGAGAGAGATTTGCATATAATGGAAGTGACAGGTATGCAAATCTCTCTCATGCATATTCATTAGGGATATCTTGAAAACCTGACTGGCTGGGGGTCCCCCAGGACAGGTTTGGGAACCACTGCAATAGATCTTAAAGTACAGATAGGACCCTGAAACTGTCAGCGCAATGTGTGGCGGCGGCGAAGAAAGCAAATAGAATGCTAGGCATGATAAAGAAGGAAATTACGAGTAGATCAGAGAAAGTTATAATACCACTCTACAGAGCCATGGTCAGATCACACCTGGAATACTGCATCCAGCATTGGTCTCCATACCTAAAGAAGGATATAAAACTGCTAGAGAGGGTACAGAGATGAGCAACGAAGCTAGTGAAAGGTATGGAGAACCTGGACTACGAGGAACGACTTATTAGACTGGGGTTGTTCTCCCTTGAGAAGAGGAGACTGCGAGGAGATCTGATCAAGACTTTAAAAATACTGAAAGGATTCGACAAAATAGAGCAGGGGAAGCAGTTATTTACAATGTCCGATGTGACACGGACAAGAGGGCATAAACTGAAGCTGAGGGGGGACAGGTCCAGGACGAATATCAGGAAGTTCTGTTTCACGAAGCGAGTAGTGGATACCTGGAATGATCTCCCAGAGGAAGTAATTGCAGAATCCACTATTCTAGGATTTAAGGGTAAACTAGATGCACATCTCCCTTGAGAAGCATACGGTGATATGGGGACTAAAACTAGGCCAAGGTACACCTGGTGGGGCCTCCGCGTGTGCGGATCACCGGACTTGATGGATCCAGGGTCTGATCTGGAGATGGCAATTCTTATGTTCTTATGTTCTTATCTCTTCCACATTTTCATAGCATGACCATTTCCTAACAAAACTTACCATTTTATGACATTTCAAGGCCGTTAGCTTGTACAGAGAAAACTAATCATTCATCTTGTTCAGCACTAGTTTCTCATCTGGGGGGGGCAGGCAGTTTCCAGCTCACAGCCAGAACAATTTGGACTGCCATCAGGAATAGCTTGCTAAAACTAATTTCCCCATCCTCCCTGGCAAGATCATAATGATGCATGAATACCAGCTCAATCAAAGCTTCTACTTTTTTTTAACCATAATGGAGGATAAGATATGAAATATAGATTTCCAAAACTCTTGGGCCATGCCACACTCCTACCACATATGCAAGTTTCTCTCTGTCCACTCCCCCACCCCCCATCTCTACCAACTTTCATTTTGGCTAATAGTACAGGGGTATAATATACCAGCAGTACCTGGTTAAGTTGTGACTTCACACTGACTTCTCTGCCAGACCAAACTATCTAAATAGCACCAATAAGCAGCAATTATTCTTATGGGAACCACTCCCAAACATGTGCTCTCCTTGAAAGACCTCAACCACAACACTGATAAGTGCTCTTTGCTTTTATTCTTAATTTTAATCTGTCTGGTTATAGGGTTTTCTGGCTGATATTTATTTTTTAAACTTTAATTACTTAGTTAAACTGTGCTGACTCTATATCTGTATTGTGGAATACTGCTCTGTTTTCAAACCTAGACATCTTCCTCCTCAAAATTAAATTTTAAAAAAGATTTCTCTCCCTTTCTGGCTAACTCTGATACAAGAGGGGATAGCCCTTTCAAACTGACTCTATTCTTTCATGCTGATAATTTTTCTAAACTTTCCTAACTTGTTTTTTGAACTGTAGTCTAGCTCTGTCTGGTTTATTTTCCATTGTCAGAGCTTGGATAGGTAGCAGATTGTCTTGCAGTTGGTTTATTGTGCAGAAACTTGCTATATATACATTTATTGGGGATGTTTGGCTGTAGAGTGAAAAATTAGATTCCAGTAGAATGTGATTGTGTTGTGAGGGCTTGCCCCTTCTCCAGTGCAGTTTGGTGGGGAATCTGGCTGACTCATTTTAATTTATAATCCATCTCACCCACCCACCCCAGAGTTGCTACACATACTGTATATAGACAACCCAATAATCAGGAAAACTCCTCAGTCAATACTCATTCCAACCAATTAGGATGACTTTTATTCAGTGCAATGATTGTGATGCCTTAGTTCTAAGGAGCACCATCTGGAGACTTAGGGCTTGCCCCATCAGCTTTCTAGTATTAAGGAGGAGCTCTGTAAACTTAAAGCAGATTCTAGCACTCCACAGGATCATATTAATTTAGTGCCACTGCCTCAAGAATAAAGCAATCCAGGAATAAATGGATCACAGTATGGTCAGATAGACTGCAACATGTGACACAGAAACATCCATCCTCACAATTGCACCTACAGAATTATTTTGCTCCATTAGATCACTGCAGTACTCAAGAAATAATTGAAATGGAACCAGAACCAGTGAAGGCAACTCATGAATAAAAGTACTCCCAAAAGAAAAATAAGAAAGCTAAAACCAGAAAATTATTGACTATTGAAATGCCCTATACCTAGGAGTAACTAAGTCAAGTGACTAAGGCCCTTTTTTACAAAGGTGCGCTAACCGTATTAGTGCATGTTTAACGCTTGCTAAATCAACCTATGTGCTAACCACTAATGAATCCATAAGATAACATGCACGTGTTAGCACACGCTAATATTTACCGCACGCTAAAAAGCATAGCGCACCTTAGTAAAAGAGGGGGTAAGTTACTGGATCCAAATAAATATGTTATTGCTCAATATCTCAAAATCATCAACAATATTATTCCCATGCAAAGAAGGATTGCAGCTACAATCACCCATGAGTTTCAACTCCACACCTTTGTGCATAGTGTCATCTATAAAGCTCCTGGGAGTTATCCTGGACAGTAAACTAACATTTCATCAGCAAATCAGTACTGTCATTCAAAAATGCTTTTATGGGCTTCGATTAATACGTTCTCTTTCCAAAGTCCTTGAGTTCTCTGCATTGAACATATTAGTACATTCCCTGGTGATCTCATGTTTAGATTACTGCAACTCACTATATAAAGGCATCACGCAGAAAGAAATCAGACGCTTGCAAGTTATACAAAACACAGCAATAAAACTTATTGGAAATGTGAAAAAATTTGACCATGTTACACCTCTTCTGATAAAAGCTCACTGGCTCCCTATTCTACACAGAATAACCTATAAAATCATACTTTTAACATTCAAAACACTCTGTAACAACCAGCCAGAATTCTTAAACACTTTTCTAATTCCCTACACTCCAGCTAGATCACTGAGATCACAATCACAAAGGGCTCCTTTTATCAAGCCCCGCTAGCGGGGTTAGCGCATCGAACATTTCATCATGCGCTAACCCCCGCGGCTGTCTAAAAAAATAACGCCTGCTCAATGCAGGTGTTAGCGGCTAGTGCAGCAGGCGGTTTAACGTGCGGTATGACCCACGTTAAAACCCTACCATGCCTTGATAAAAAGCCCCCAAAATCTTTTAACGGTTCCACCTCTCCTTATTTTTAGCAGTACATGAACAATAAACTTCTCTGTCACAGCCCCATCTTTTTGGAACTCATTACCCTCGGAATTAGTGGATGAACCCATGCTAAATCGTTTCAAAGGAAAACTAAAAACATTTTTTTTATAGATGCATTCAACCTCTAATGCACTTACCTTATGAAACATTATCTTCATTTCTGCTTTGGTTATCAGATGGGATCTCCCTTCCTTTTGTATTTCCCCTATATGGCTCTCTTTCCTATTTTATAATGTAATCTTTTATCTTAATCCTATCGTTCCAGTAGGTCCTGTATGTTTTAATGTATGTTACCCTATTTTAATATTTTTATTATGTACAAACCACTTAGAAGACTGATAGAGCAGTATACAAATTTTTATTAAACTTGAAACTTATAGGGCACTGCAAATACACATATTGCAAAATGTAGCTGCCAGATTGATTACAGTAACATCAAAATATGCCCACATTACACCTTGGCTTCAGAAATTGCAATGGTTGCTAGTGGCATTTAAAGTACAGTACAATGCTATCAATTTGTGTATGGTATAATCCCAGAGTACTTTAAGAGTAAGATGATTGCTTATCAGCCTGAAAGATTGCTACGTTCTGAAAATTCTGCTTTGTTAAAGGCTAATGTTAATCCAAAATATGTTGAAACTTGTGCAATGACCTTCTGTTGTGCTGGAGTGACATTATGGAATTCACTGGTAGGACAGCTGAGAAAATGTGCTGATAGAGGAACTTTAAGGAAGCTCCTCACAACCCAATTGTTTGACAATGCTTTTTTATAGGGTCTGATTTGTCTTGTTTAAGGAATTACTGTGTATGTAAATTTTAGATGATTTGTTCCTTTTTTGGTGCAGTTTTAGCTATTATGTATGTGCATATTTGTAAGCCACTTAGGAATTAGACAATATAGAAAAATTTAAAATAAATAAATATACATCTCTGTCTGTCTCAGCTATCCCAAGTCTTCTACTCTAGCCTCGAGTGATTAGACCAGTAGTTCTTAACTTGTCCTGGGGAACCCCGAGTCAATCGGGTTTTCAATATATCCCTAATGAATATGCATGAGGCAGATTTGCAAGCCTGCCATCTCTATTAAATGCAAATCTGCCTCATGCATATTCATTAGGGATATATTGAAAACCTGATTGACTGTGGTTCCCCAGGACAAGCTTAAGAACCATTGAATTAGACTCATTCTCTGATATCTAAGAGTTCTTTGTACCTAATTCACACATATGACCTCTAATAAACTAGGAGATAATGATACATGTGATACTGAATGAAAAGACGGATAGCACTCATCTCACTGCTGGACTACTGTCTGCATCTTAGTATTGATGAGTTCTTTAGCTTATTTGAACTTCCTAAGGGAGTAGGGCTGCTAAAATAATATAAACGACTTTAAGATTATTTAGTATATTTCATGTTTTTTTGTGCATGCTTCTCATTAAACTGTAAAATAAACTGATGTTTAGAGTATATTATTTCCTGCTGAAAATACCCTGTGGTGGAAAAAAAAATGTCCCTCTTGTCCTTTTAATTGGGATAATTGACTATTAATTGAGGGCTCCTTTTACAAAGCCATGTTAGTGATTCTCCTTCAGTAAATGCACTGAAGTCTCTTCAATTCCTATGAGCTTTGGTGCATTTGCCATAGAAGAATCACTATTGCGGATTTGTAAAAGGGTCCTGAAGAAATGTGCCTGAGGTAGATGGAAAAGAAGCGCTAATCAAAATGGTGTAGACCTGATAAGTATGTAATACCTTTTTACCAATTTATGGCTCTAACAAATTTAAACTAAAAGGAAAGGAATGTTAGACTATTTAATCAAGCTACTATTTGCCTGCTTGGTTTAAATGAAATAAAATAAATAGATTTTTATCAATAAACTTACAAATTTTCCTCTATGCTAAGCTTTAAGTCATAACCTGTAATAGGAAATCCCTTCCCATTGAAATTAGATATTTAATAGATTACTCACCATTTTGAAGAGCAGTTTAAACATAGAGAAAATTGGATTGATGATTAATTATCAATTAATTATTTATATATCAAGATAAATCTCCTGGGGTATTCCCAGCTCTTTTTCATGTGACCTGTTTTGAGCTGAATAGATATACAGTACACAGACTATAAGAACCGGAAAGTAAAGCAAGTCACCAAATCTTGTAACAAAGTAAAATTCATTTACTAAGTGGAACTTTCCCTTTTCTCAGAGCTCTTTCTGAAATTACATTGAGCTACATGACTTCTAAATCATCTCAAAACTGATCACCAAAGTATGATTTCTGAACACCATGAGTCAAGCTAATTAGGCAATTTGATGATTTGGATTTTTCAAATATTTCTTTCACTGTATTGGTATTGGAATCTAATTTTTTAATTTTTTTTTTTTTAATTTTTCTACAATTTTCAAATGTCATCGAGTGAAATACATACAACTTGAATAGATCAATATAGCATACTTATGAATTCATAAAATCAGGAAAAATAACTAATTATTGGATATTTAGTCCACAATATTTAAGGAGATCAACAAGAAATAATTAAAATAAAGTAGTACAAAATGTGTTACCTACTGCTGGTATAGCAAGCTAAGTACTATCGGCCACAATTGCTCTTCCTTCTCTCAATTCAATAAATTCCAGCAGCTGTTTGGGTCTGGAGATGGGAGGAAGAGAGAAATGTTAGGCCTGTGGATGGAAGGCAGAGAGATGCAGCATCTCTCTCTATTTTTTCCTCCATTTCATTATTCAGCATCAAGGGGGGAGGGAAGAAGAAAAACAGAAAAGAGAGGGAGCAAATTGTTGGACCATGGAGATAGAGGAGGAGAAATGGGAGGGCAAGAGGGAAGAGAGCTGAGATAAGATGATGCTAGGGGATGGAAAGAAAGGCACGGCGTTATAGCCTGACCAGTGGAGAGAGGGAGGGGGATTCTGAAAGTGGTGAGCCATGTGGATGAGGTCAAAATGGAGATGACAAGATGAGTGAGAGAGCAGTGAGTATAGTGGTAGAAATGTGGTAATGGGGAGTAGATAGAAGGGAATAGGAGGCTGGGAAAGGAGTGAGATGAAAAATGGGAGAGCTAGAGACAGAGAAGATAGAGAATTGAGAGAGACAGCTGAACATTTAAAAAGAAGAAGGGTGAGAAAGAAGGCAAGATTTGAGTAGACAGAGGCAGAAAAGAAAAAGTTAAGAAAGCTGAAAAGGAAAAATCAATACATTGGAGACAGGCATAAGAAGGAAATGGAACGAGAGAAGAGGAGAAAAAAATGGACAGCAGACACTGGAAAGAGAATTAGTTGAAGATAGAGAAAAAAACAGAAAGAGAAACTGGGACCAAGATAATGGAAAAACAAAACATCCAGTCAACAAGGTAGAAAAATGGTTTTATTTTGAATCTATTAACTGGAGTATGTTAGCTTTGTACATCACAATTATTTTTCTATTCAGTTGATTTGGGGGAGGGATGAGTCTAAAATTAGTAGATGGGCACCAAAGTTTCTCCCTGCCTGAGTGCAATTTATAAATACTTGAGCTAGTGGGGATTCCCAAGCCCTGCCAACTGAAGAGATCTTCCTCCAGTCTGGCAACTCATAATCTCCAAGCTTTGCAGCCAATGGCAATATCCTCAAGCTGCCCCTGCTTTCATGCATGCATGAAAGCCAAAGGGGGGGGGCAGGGAGGAGGGAAGGCAGCAGCTCTGCAATATTGCTGCCAGCTGCAGAACTTGAGAAGTTGGAGGATGAGGAGGTGGCTGTCAGTTGGTGAGGCTTGGGGATCCCTACTAGCTACAACAGGGGAGATGTTCATTTTGAGGGAGCCTATGCTCCAAGTGGGAAGCCCAAAAAAGCAGTAATATTTACCTTGATTAAACGATCATCCACATGTGCTCCTGACAGCTGATTCAGCATCCCCACTCTGATGAGGCTCACCTCTGAAGAGGTTCACCGTAGCTGTAATAGAAGTTAATGAGAGAACCAGGAGCGTGCATCCCTGCTCATCAGAGTGGGGATATGGAAGCCTGTGGCTGCTCCCACTGTCAGCGGTGCATGTGGAGGATCATTCAATCAGGGTAAGTATTACTGCTTTTTAGGATTCCACTCCACAGTGTCCCTTTAATGAAGGTTTATTATTAGATATATACATCTTCTATATTAGTGATTGCAAATTTGGGACCTGCTCAACCTTTTTTTGGCTCATTGGCTATTGTTAGTGTTTGTGTGGCCCCAGAAAATATTTTTTTCGACCAATGCGGCCCAGGGAAGCCAAAAGGTTGGAAACCCTTGCTCTAAACATTCCACATTCATAGAAAATTTGTATCTAATTTTAAAACCAGAAAACTTTGCAATGAGTACATCAGAGGACTTAGGGCTCCTTTTACAAAGGTGCGTTAGGGCCTTAATGAGCGGAATAGCGTAGCTAAAATGCCCTGGCATCTTTCCTCTCCTTCCAACTCCCCCTTCCCCTCCATTATCTGGCATCCCCTCTACTTCCTTCCTTCCTTCCTTTCCCCTGGCCTGGCATCTGTCTCCTTCCCTCCCCTCCCCTCCCTTCCAATGCCCTGGTATCTCTCATTCCCATGGACTTGACATCTCTCATTCCTCTCCCTTTTCCTTCTCCATCCTTCCCTCTCCCCAATTGAGTGCAGCAGCAGCAGCATTTCTCTTCCCCCCTTCCCTTCCCTGTGCAGAAGCAGCATTTCTCCCCCCCTCACACACCCATCAGCAGCACAGCACCCCCAAATTACCCCACAGGGCCAAGTGAAGCATTTGCTTAATACTGCTGATTCCTTACTCATTCTCCAGCAGGGTCATACAGAGCACTGGATTGTTGGCCTTGTCCATGGAGCAGCTAGTATTTTCCACGTGGCCACGCGCAGCAAGGGTCGGCATTTGTGCACAACGGGGAAGGGCTCGATGGGTGCATGTGCCACCTGCAGCTGCTCCAGCCTGGCTCACCCCCGGCAGGGTCATCAGCTCCTCCTCAGTGGCCGCGTTGATGTTTGGTCACTATGGGCTCCCCAGAATCAGGCTGAAGTTACAGGCGGCACTGAACTTGCGGCTTTTGGAGCAAAAGCACTGCCTGCAGCATTTGCTCAAAGCCGTGGGCAGCGTCTTCCATGTGCCTCCTGCGGCTGATCTGGAAGCGTTCCCTCTGATTTCACAATGTCAGAGGGAACATTTCCGGGTCAGCCACAAGAGGCACATAGGATCCGCTGCTCGCGGCTTTAAGCAAACGCAACAGCAAGATGGAGGAGGGAGTCGGCAGAGGAAAACACCGCATCATGAGCAGGGCCGCACAGAATTCTTCCCGGGGCCGCATGCGGCTCGTGGGCCGCGGGTTGGACACCCCTGGTTTAGAGCATATTAAATGTTACAAGTTACCCATTTTGACTGCCAAATGGTATTATTTCTCCACTTCCCTTTGGAATTCTCTAGGCAACTGTTTCAGCTTGTTAATAATTAAATTGATGCTCCCCTCGCTCAATTAACAGATGTGGATGTTTATAATAAAGACTGATAAATTTGTTCAGTTTTTATAAACAAAATTTCAGCTATATAAGTTGAATTAGAAGTGTCACCATTAGTAGATTCAGATAATTTATCATGTAATATATATATATATATTACTTTGTTTAGACTGAATAATTTATACAAGCAGTAGAAAATGAATAAAAATTTGAGTGAAATGGAATTTCATGGTGCTCCAGGAACTTTATTTTAGATGTTTTCCCTGATGATTGTAATGGCATAAAGGTCATTCAGGAAATTATTAAGCCAACATTCTGTTGCCTTGACAACTGTCCCTCATGGATTTTGAAGTGTGAAAGGGATTTTTTCAGAACAGGTAAAATTATTACTAATTCCTCTCTGTTTTCTCTCATTTTGTTTGAAAACAGCAGTTGTTTAAAATCCACTTGAAAAGTCATCTCTTCGTAATATGACTCCAGTCACCTGGAATAGTTTGTATTGAACAAGGTTGGGCTGAGTTTCCTTTCTTCTCAAAGGAATTTAAGAACTTAAGCCATGCTGAGTCAGAGCAAAATCCATTAAGCCCAATGTCTTGACTTTGACAGTTGTCACTCCAGGTCACAAGTACCCAACAGGTCCTCAAAAGTAGATCTACTCGTACTGTATTTTCTCATTGCCCATTTCCAAAGAGAAGCAATGTTTTTCACAAATCTGCCTAATAATTTTATTATGGATTTTTCCTTCAGGAATTTGTTAGGCCACTTTTGAATCCCTCTATTTTAATCACCGTAATCACATCTTCCAGCAGCAAATTCTGTAGCCTAATTATGTGCTGCATGAAAAAAAAAAAAATAATAAAACAAAAACCCTTCTATGATTTGTTTATTGTTATCTACACTTTTGGTATATTTCATAGATTTTCTTATGGAGGGTTGAGGAAATTTATTTCAGGGCCTAGAATATGTGAATATTGCTTTAGAATATTTATACAAACTACTGGGAGGGTGGATGGGTATTTCAGTATAACTTTATTGAAATGAGAATACAGAGATGCAAGAGATGGCTAGTCTTAAAGACAGCTTCCTAAGTAGAAATTTGCTTTCTCTGCTCCTATGTGAATTCTTTATCTAATGCTTGCTCCACTAGATTATCTGCTTCCTCCTCTTCTTCTTTATCTTGATGTCTGGGTGATACTTCCTGTAGTCCTTTCTCTGTGTGAACCTTTCTAAAAAAAATAAAAAAACATTTTAGTTGTCTTCTCTTTCTCAGGTACCACATAGGCAACCAAATCTATTTCTTTCCCTCTTTTACCCTTCCAGTATATGGTATCTCTAACAGAGAATTCCAAGAAGGCTCTTTAGGTACATCTATATCTTTAGGAACAGAGGGGTGGACTACATTTATCCTTCTCAAAATAAACTACCATAACAAATGAAAAACCAGGTACTTTGAGCTATATGAAGTTATTCTCCTTCCTCTGCAGTTCAATTCTGGTTACGCCTAGACTGTCCCAACAGGGATCCTGGTTTCGGCATCCATAGATGCCTTCACCAGGAGATGAATGGACACTGCCATGAGTGAGGGATTGTAAAAACCGGCAGGACACTGACAACAGTCAAAACACGATGAGAGCATTTTTGCTCTCACAGACACTCTCATCGTGTTTTGACTGTTGTCCTGCCAGTTTTTGCAGTCCCTCACTCATGGCAATGTCCATTCATCTGCTGACGAAGGCATCTACGGATGCTGAAACCGAGATCCCTGTTGGGACAATCTAGGCGTGACCTAGACTCAGTTGTACTCATACCATAATGGACATTATACTATAGACTGCACCTATTTTTATGACTTTTGTTTTATTGACTTAATAAAGAGTTCCCTTGGTTGATATTCTGACATCTCTTTTGCCTCTTGTTTCTGGTTTTCTGCAGTATTGTTGAGGTAAAATTCTTCTTTCCTCCTCTTGTTTGTATGTAGAATAAAATGTACCATGAGTCACTAACCTGTTGGAGTATGAGAGACTGGAGATCACTCATATCTCCACCTCCAGTATCTACCAAGAAAATTCTCAATAGATTCTGGGAGGATTGGGCTAGTGAGTAAGGGATTCTGAAGTGTGAGAATGTGGAGATGTTTGTTCAGCTCCTGTCCCTTTTAAGAAGCTTCCAGAGAAGAAAGATAATATCACCTCAAAGATGAAGGTATATTTCTATGAAAACTTTAGCTTGAAAAGTTAAATGTAAGCTACATTATTCATTTTATTCATACCAATTAACTGTTTTGCATGCATATGCATACTTATCAGCTATTATCTACATATGTTGCTCAAAGACAGGGGTTATCAGATCAGTCCTCAGGACACACCAAATCAGTCAGGTTATTAGGATACTCACAATGACTTTGCATGATGTAAATTTGCATAAATTGTCCTCCTTGTATGAAAATATCTCATATGCATATTATTTGTGGATATCTTGCAAACCAGATTGCTTTTGTTTGTGCTGAAGACTGTTCTCTCATAATCTAAGAAATTGTGTGTTAAGGCCAAATAATGCATGATTTTGCTATTTACATTACATTAAAAGAAATGTATATAGCCCACATTTTACAAACTTGAGTTCAAAGTGGCTAACAAAATAGCTGAATAGTTTTCAGGAATTCTTAAAAATTTGTTTCTTAAATTAATCACAATACAAATTTCCTAAATAATAATAAAAAAAAGTGTTTAACAATTTGTGAAACATGTCCTCAGTGTGCAGAGACTCTAGAACCTCAAGCAATGAGATGACATGGCATGGCTCAGCAGCAATCCCAACAGCATGTCATATACTCATATCTACCAACCTGCAACATCTGTGGGGAAAAAACAAAAGCAGCTCCCACAGACACCAACCAAGAGTCTCAAATAATTTGCATGTCATACAGCATTTTTTAATTCTAGTGCCTCTATTTTGGAACTCTTTTCCTCTATTTATTTATTTAAAAATTTATATACCGCATATTGACTATGCGGTTTACAAATTATATACAAATCAACTTAAGCTCAATATACAAACAATAGTAAAACAGGTAACAAAATCCAGAGCTCTTTATTTTACTAAAGATGCTGGTGAGGCTTGGACCCTAGGTAATTAATTTGCCTCATGTTTTCCCTTCCTTATATCAAAAAAACCTATATAACTTAGGTCTCCTTTTATAAAAGTGCGCTACCGCTTCCTTTTTAGCAGGTGATAGTTTTTCGGCTAGCGTACGCTAAAAATGCAAGTGTACCTTTGTAAAAGGAGCCCTTAGTTCAAAAGACAGTCAATAATATTACATATCACTATAATATAGAGTCAAAAAATGGCTAAAGAAGAACCACCTGTTGGGACTAATGAGGCTTGATACCACCTGAAGTTATATTGGTGGTTATATAGTGGTGGTCTGAAGACCTTGTTGGAGTAAAAGCCATTTTTTGACTCTGTATTATAGTGGGATGATATATGATATTATTGTCCTTCCTTATAGTCACCCTTTTGAATGCTGAATTTTTATTATGTAGATATTGGGAGTTCATATGTGATTTGGTGTTTGAAAATTTTTTGTGTGTGTGTTTTTAATCTGTTTAATGAGCTTCTAAACCACTTTCATGTTTCTTCAAAGAGAAGTACAGTGGTGCCTAACACAACGAACTTAATTGGTTCCAGGAGCAAGTTTGTTATGTGAAACGTTCGTTATGTGAAACGCGTTTTCCCATAGGAATACATGTAAAAAAAAATAATTCGTTCTGCAGCATAAAATATGCTAAGATGACATAAAAAAGATAAATTTTTTGTTATTATTTTTATTTAGATACATCTAAAAACATACATCTCCCTGTCCTTTTACTTCCACTATCTTCCTATCCCATCTCTATTCCCTTTTGTCCCTCTCCCCATGATCAATCATCTCACCACCTCTCTCTGCCCTCACCCTCAGGGTTCAAGATTGCTTCCACTCTTTTTCCTGTTGTTCTCTCTGCCTGTCACCCTATGATTTAGCATCCCTTCTGCCCTTGTCCAATATTTCCCCTTCTCTCCCTCCCTCTCATCCCCTGCTCCAACATGTGCTTTCAGCGGCCTTCTCCCCCCTTAAGCGTCTTTTCTTCTCCACTCCACCTTTCCTCCCTCCCTGCCTCCACCTTTGTGGCGCTTTTGCACCCGACCGACAACAGAACAGGCCCGGTCGGACAAATCTCCCTGTCCTGTAGCCGCGAATCTAAATTACCTTCTTACAGCAGCTGGATTATTGAAGCTGCTGTAAGAGGTAATTTAGATTCGCGGCTACAGGGCAGGGAGGTTTGTCGGCCGGGCCTGTTGTCGGTCGATCGGGGGACCTGACCAGCTGTGCACATTCTTCGGGGCGGACCACCCCCCTCCCCCCTCTTTCGTTCGCCATTGCCTTCTTCCTACCTGCCCTGCCGCAGCCGCACACAGCCGAACGGAAGTCTTCCTGATGTCAGCGCTGACGTCGGAGGAAGGGAGGGCTTTGCTTAAGCCCTCCCTCCGACGTCAGCGCTGACATCGGGAAGATTTCCGTTCGGCTGTGTGCTGCGACAGGGCAGGTAAGGAGAAGGAGACTACCCTCGCGGCTCGACCAACCCCGCTGCGATCCAACCCCGCAGGAACCCCGGACTTCGTTGTGTGAAACGAAGTCCGTTGTACGAATCAAGACATAAAGTTCGTTGTGCGCAGCGTTCGCTGTGCGAGGCGTTCGCTGTGCGAGGCACCACTGTATACACAACCATAATTAAACTACTGTGACTCAGAGGGGAGCAGTAATGGCATACAAATCAATGACTGAAAAGAAAATATAAGACTTGCTCTGAAATGTCTCATTTTAATTTCGAGGACTTGTATGAGGGCTGCTGAAAAGTTCTCAGCCCAACCAACAAAGTTTGGGCAGTCTCCATTGAGGGCTATACCTGCTCTGAGCTCTTTTGGGAGGTTGGGATATAAAACCAAATCTATATATATAAAATCGGAGGTATGTATGTGTGTATGTATGTATGTGCCGCGATCACGCAAAAACGGCTTGACCGATTTGAACGAAACTTGGTATGCTGATCCCTCACTACCTGGGATGATATATTCTGGGGGTCTCGCGGCCCACCTGCACACGTGGGCGGAGCTACAAACAGAAAATCAGATTTCACCCATTCATGTCAATGGAAAAAATGTAAAAAGCTGCCATTCTCACAGTAATTCCAACTATAAAACACTTTCTATGACACTATAACCACTAGGGACATCGTTTCTATTCTACCACGGACACCATGCATATAGAGTTTGTATGTTCTAACTGTGTTTGTAACTGTTTCCTTCATGCACCCCAGTTCATAATGTTATTACATTACATGAGTACTCACATATCCTGAACTAGGAACACAGGTTCCATTCTGAACCGGGAACAAACTGCATGGAGTTTCTTTTCAACCTGAGTTTCCACATATTGAGTTGTTTAAATCAATACTGAAACTTTTGGATGCCACTTATTCCAACAGATCTTCCTTTTCAGTTTAAGAGATTGCAAATTCCAGTGAGACTTGCATTCTCTATCACAATCAACAAATCACAGGGACAGACTATTACATACTGTGGAGTGGATTTAAGATCCCCCTGTTTTTCCCATGGTCAACTCTATGTTGCCTGCTCAAGGGTGGGTTCACCCAAGAATTTATATGTTCTTGCTCCTGGAGGTGAAACTAAAAATGTTGTTTATAATCAAGTTTTGTGTTAGTTGTATTGTATTCATTTTGTCAAATATTTCACATTATAATTTGAATATTGTACTTTTTATAAACCTGTAAAAAAATAATTTCATTCACCACTATAAAGTATCTTTATTTGAATCCATTTACAGTGTTATTGCTATAATTAAATACCCGTGCAACGCCGGGGCATCAGCTAGTAAATAAATATATACCTAGTTCAGCAATTTTCCACTTTTTATCATTCCATATTTTTCTGACAGAATGAAAAAATAGAAAATCACTGAACTAAGGCCTGGAATCTCAAACCAGTACTGATTTTATAGGCGCCGGTAGGCACCCAAATTCAGTTAAAAATGCCATTCAAACAGTGTTTTTAACTGAGCTTTAAGACGCTTACTGGTGCCTATAATATCAGCGCTGGAATCATGCCTGCAGAGGCGCTTTAGGCCACCAAATGCCTTTGTGTACAAGGCTAACGCTACAAGTAGCATTAGGCAGCCTAAAGTGCCTTCATAGGCACGATTCACATCATAGGTAGGTACTAGAAATGTAGGTCAGGAAAACTCTAGCACCTACCTTTGCTGGACATGCGATTCTGTACCCAGCACCATCAAGTGATTGGCGGATGCTTTTAAGACAGCTACCAACCACATTGCAGGTGACAGAATCTGGGCTTAAGTGTTTAGCCCTAGATGGAGACGGCCCTCAATCACGACAAACACCTACAGTGTAGGCAGCCTGCCTCAAGGTTTTTTGGTTGTTTTTTAATGTGCATCTTGATTGGCTGCTAGACAGCGGTAGGATGCCTACCACTATCTACAATCGGGATGCCTGTTTATAGAATCTGCCCCTAAGTCTGCATTTTTCAGTTAGGGATCCATTTACAAAGTCACATTAATGATTCTCTCGCAGCAAATGAACTGAAGTCCATAGGAACTGAATGTGTTTCGGAGTATTTGCTGTGGGAAAATTGCTACCACGGTTCTGTAAAATGGGACCTTAAAGTGCTAATGTCAGCACACTAGCTAAATGATGAATTCATGACCTTTTTCCACCCCTAAATTACCCCCTACCAAAAACATTTTTTAAAATTAGGATTTTATAGACTGCCTATCAAGGCTTTCTAAGCGGTTTTACAATCAGGTACTCAAGCAAAATAAAAGTACCATGCACTTAACATGTGCAGATAGCAGAATATTTTATCATGGCTTGCATTAAGCCTCTTTTGCTGAATTAGGCGTGTATTAACACTGAAGCGGCTTAGTAAAACTGCCCATAAATAAATAAAACAAATATTACAACCACTACTACTATTAATAATAGTGGAATTTTAGATCAACAGGCTGAAAGTGAATAATATAAAGATATTTTCATCAACTAGTAATTCAATGATATTATGATTGCATTAAATATTAAACAATAATTATAATAACAACATTGCCACTCACAACACATACTCACCAACCATAATCAGTCACCACCCACACACCATTATATTGGCAAATTAAAGTCTAATTCCCGTTTGGGAGAGCATTGGCTGCAGCTTTATTAACTGCAAAACATGGACCCCTTTTACAAAGCCACAGTAAATGCACCAAAGCCCATTCAGTTCCTATAGGCTTCAGTGTATTCACAACAGCAGCATCAGTATCATGGCTTTGTAAAAGTGGACCTATATAGCACGCAAGAACATTCTTTAACTACCAGTCCATGGTTGCTAGTCGGTATCGAACCAGCCTTCTTGTCCATTAACAGAACACTTCAGATATTAAAGAATAGCAAGGCCTGGGGTGCCGTAGAGTCTTAGCCTTGTACATAGTCATCCATATCAGAACAGAAGAAAATAATGTGGCCCAGAGTGTCGCCAAGCTATGTCACAAATTATGGTGGTGATGCATCATGGACTTACCTTAGAGAACCAGACTTTTTCAACTTTTTCACACAGATAAGTTGAACATTTTGCATTGAATTCATATTATATTTATTGTTATACGTTGTGTTGGAACACCTTCATTGGGCATTTACTACTGAACTTTGAATTTTGAGGATTTATCATTGAAAGAGGGAGATGAATGAATGAATTATAAATTTCACATATTTTTTCACTGATTCTGATTAAGTTTTTGATTTGCACGTTATACAACAGAGAAATGATGATGTATTGGGCGAACTCACTCGGGCTTCAATAGTCCTCATGAGATTTGTCAGCCCGGGGGATACTGATTAGAAGTACTGAATCATACTTCAGTTCCCTGATACTGAAGTCTCTTACATTTATAGATTTATCACGTAGGAGATTTTCCATAGATATCTTCATTCACCCCCTTCTTCTTGAGTGTATGGGAAGAGATGTTCTCCTCTCCCCATATTTTTGACAATTTTGTTGAGTTTATGATGCACAAAAGTACGATCCTCTGAAATTACTCTTCTCTATATTTCATGAAGATTGCCATGCTCAGGCAGCATGTCACTTTTCCTCAGCCAACACAGAGAAGTAGCTGCAGCCATTCTGCCACCATGACAATATTGCAAACGATCCTGTACTGTGCTCAAAAAGATATCCAGTCTTATAGCTAAACAAATGCATACCACAGGGGCAATAAAGCCCCAGACAATTCCTCCTCCCACAAAAGAAATCACAAACTGAGCAACATCAGCATTCATGTGCATGCACAAATTCTCCATCACTTTAGTATTCATAGTCCCATGCCTCAAGCCTTGGGACAATAGCAGACCATACAAGGCATGTGCTAGGAAAATAACATGCAACCACAAAATGCCACCCCCTTCATTTTCTGAAGCATATCTACCCTTTTTACAGTGAAGATATCATTGCTCCCTCCCTAAAATATATATGAAACAGCTAGTTATAATTCAGCCATGACTAGCCACAAAAGAACTGATAAGCCCATAGGATAAGATCCAAATAACTCAACAAAACTAGGATAAAACATGAGCTTTGCACCACCCAAAACACTAGAATAAATATTGAAATCTAGCAACCAACTGAATATATTCCTCAAAAACTTCCCCTTCTCCTCCTCATCTTATCTTATCATCCCTCTTCTTATCATCACCCTCCTGCTCCTGTTCCAGTAGTGAAAACAATCTGCATATTTCCCCTGAATAATTTTTACCATGTCTGTGAAATTTAGCATCTAAAGGGGCAATTTTTGCACAGGATATGACCCTGTCTAGATACCCTCACTGCTGAAAGCAATTGCTGAGCCTACCCTGAACTATGTAGTCCCCCAGGCCTAACAACCAAATCCTCATTCAAAGATGAGGAATAGAACAATGAAGCCAAGGATTCCCAAGATCAAAGGCCTTCCAAACTGCCAAAGGGTCCCCTGCTCTCACCCTACGTTGTCACTTCTTAATATCCAACTGCCTAATGTGTGAGATATTTCAGAAATTTCTTATTCCTCAAATGCTGCCCAAGGTACACCATCCTGGATCCTCAATCCCCAGCCCCAACTGCAACATCATCCTGGAATACTGGAGGAAAGCAGATTGGCAGCATCAGAAAGGACCTTTTGCTGAGCTCCCAAATTCTTATCCACATCCCCTTGCTCATGACCCCTCTCCCAAACCCCTGGAACAAGTGGAGCAGCAGCACCTCATGGTCCTGCCCTTTCCTTTGTTATTACTAACTGCTCTGCCTCCAGGAAAAGTCATTCCACTCTAGGCCTTCTATGGAGCCATCACTAATGTAACAGTAACCCAAAGGTTTGAACAAGTTACTAGAAGGATAGTCCAAAACTGTTGTTGAGACAGACATGGGAGAAGCCACTGCTTGCCCTGGGTTGGTAGCAATGGTAGCTTGCCCTGGGTTGGTAGCAGTGGTTAAAACTATAGCCTCGGCACCCTGAGGTTGTGGGTTCAAACCCACACTGCTCCTTGTGACCTTGGGCAAGTCACTTAATCCCCCCATTGCCCAGGTACATTAGATAGATTGTGAGCCCACCAGTACAGACAGGGAAAAATGCTTGAGTACCTGAATTACATTCATGTAAAGCATTCTGAGATCTCCTGGGAGAATGGCATAGAAAATTGAATAAACAAATATTTGTGTTTTTGCCAGGTACTTGTGACCTTGATTGGCCTCCATGAAGATGGGATGCTAGGCAAGATGGACTAGTGGTCTGATCCAGTAAGGCTATTCTTATGTTCTTACTCTTATAGGTGCATGCAAAAAAAACTGGAACCCCATTGAGCCAGAATGAAACTCATCCCCTTCCCCTACACACCAAGACCAAACGACTCATTGCTGCCTGCCAGATGAGAAGAACTTCTCAAGCAGGAAGAAAGGATACTGAAATCATGCACATGTATGAAGCGCATAGCAGATTCACCAAATATAGCCACTAACCTCATTGCCATACTAGAAGCAGGCGCACAGGATGGAAACCAGCATCACCTGTGACTGTGAGCCCTCAGGATCAACCATATATGTCCGCCAATGCAATTGGAGCTGAAGTTCCACCAACAAACTGCACACCAAAGTAAAACCCCCACACCTAGTATGACAATGTTAAACAGCCTAACTTTTCTCACACACAATTTCCTCAGTACACTCCCATCTGGTCCCTTCCACCCAAATTATTCCTGCCTAAACTTCCCTCTCACACTCCTTCCAGTTTTCTCCCTCTGTCCACTCCCAGCTAATCTCAGATCCTGCAAGACCTATACCCCTCAGCAATTACCCAACTCATCCACCCCCTTCAACATATCCTACACTCCCTTTCTTTCTTTGACACAAACCATCACCACCTTTTCCCTCCATCAGTTCCTATGTGGTCTCCACAAATGTTATCTGCGAGCTCATTCAAAAAGGCACTGTCTACTACTTTGTGACCCTAACCAGCAGTTTAACCATCCCCCACTAACTGTAATCCCTACCCTGGCATCCTGTTTGTTTGCCTTGATTGATTATATTGTGAGCTAATCCGAGTAGGGACTTTCTCCTTTGTGATACTGTGCAGTGCTGCTTACATCTGGTAGCACTCTAGAATAGTAGTAATAATAGTAGAACTATCTGCCCTCAGCTAAACGCTGAGGGTAGCCTCATAAACTCCACAGAAAACTGTGCAAATAAAATAATATTAAATGATAGGTATAATGTTTGTACTCTGAAAATTATACAAAAAAAAGTAAATAGTTTATAATTGGACTTATGATTATTTGTGGAGGCCTTTTAGTAGCTGAATTGTCAGTCGATGAACTTAGCGGTACGATGGGCCCAATTTATTATAGCACCAGATCTATAACTTTTAAAAAATAAATTAGACCATACAGGAATGATTGTATAGTTTATATAAACTAGGTGACACTTTAATGTTTATGAGGGGAAACAATGTTCTATGTGGGGAGACACACATTTATCCACGTGGAAACCATAATTGGTAATAGCTGATAGATGATAGGACTTACTACTTTATGCTTCTAGATTTAAAAGAAGAAAAAAAAAAGTTTAAGCAGAGCAATGTGCTTCAGAGCAGAAAGTATGGATTAGATGTGCTCTCATTTTCCGGGACAGAAAAGCTTCAGCTTATCTTTAAGATAAATATCTAGGCCTCAGAAGATTTACTAGTGCCTTCACTACCAATTACTAAAGAAGCATTAGCACTGTTGTCTTCAAGGAGTTCACCTGTCTAGATTTCTAGATGGAGAGTAGGTGGAACACCGATGGTACAATTTAATGCTTTTGCCATTAACAACATATATACTACAAAAGATGAAAATTGATAAAATAAATGATAGTGAATGGAGAAAATGAACACAAAATAGTAAAACAAACAAACCTCAGATAATGCATTTTGAACATGGAGAATAGTTTTTAAAAAGATCTAGCCAAATAACTAAGGTGTTAATAGTTAGATCCCCAGAGTTGAAATTTTCCCAACCCAGAGTGGGTAAATGTAGATGTCAGGCCAATATAATATGAAACTTTTTTCACCTTAAACTTTAGTCACAATTTGATTAATTAAAGAAATGTGTGCACTAAAATTAGCATGCATATATGTTAATCCAATGTAAATGAAGGGATTGCATATTACTTCCCAACCCTGGGAAATGTGTTAAAGCCTGATTTATTTATTGTTAATTTATCACCTACTTTAAACTAAATACAATTCAAGATGAGCTTAATACTTTTTTGTAAGGCTGAAAATTTGACTGCCGGCACAAAAGTGGTGAAAAGCTAACTGGATTTTTAGGCCAACCTTAGTTTATAATGTCATGCTAACTCAGCCCCAGATATGGGGCTCTTGGGTATGAGTGGTACTGGACTCAAATCTCCAGGGTCCAAGTTAGACAACTGTCTACAGGACCACCAAATCTAGTATCACACTGGCGTAGCTAACACTAGTCACAGGATTAAAATTTGTAAGTATTAAATAAGTGGGGAATACATGCAAAGCATGACTCATGGGATCCTTTCCAACTCCTCTGCATGTGTGTGTGGGGGGGGGAGTGGGGGAGGGCATATGCTTGCTCACATATGATATCTGCATTACCTATATGTGTATATATTTTGTCTTTGTTATATAACAAATGTTAGTTATATTTCTGTTTTTTATATTTATCTGCATTGTGTATGTGTTTTGTTTGCTTGTGTATACAAGTTTGTATGTATGTTGGCATATGTATATGTACTGTACATGCATGGGTGTGCATTTAATTTTGGCACTCATTTTCAAAGTAGATGGACATCTCAAAATACCCCAAAATATCCATCTGTCCAAACCTTGATTTTCAAAAGGTAGTGTTTGGATGTCCTACATTGCTGTTTGACTAGGGTTACCATATGGCTCCAGAAAAAACAACAACAAAAAAACAATACAGCCTTAGGCCCCTCCTATGGGCGGAGCCTTAGGCACATGGGCCCAACCCAGCCCATGTGATTAAGGCCCCGCCCACAGGAGGAGCCTAAGGCTCCCGGGCCTATTCTGATTGGTCCAGGCGCCTCAGGCCCCACCTGTGGGCGGGGTTTCTGATGGCTGGGCTAATCCGGCCCCATTCTGGACCCGGCTGGCCTGCTGGATGGGTGGGCTTGGCACCCGTCCGTCTGGCCAACGTTAAAGGTACGGGGAAGGGGTGGGGGTGGGGGGGTCGTAGGGTCGGCCAGGGGGTCGCGGGTCGGCGGGGGTGCTGATCGGGGGTTCGGGGGGAGGAGGATTGTGTCGAGGGCAGGAGGGCCTGGGATCCCTCCTGCCTGTATTGTAGTGGGGGGTGGGGGATAGGGGGTCTCCACGGTCAAAAGGGCTTGGGCTCCCTCCTGGCCAAATCCAGTCGAGGGGGTCGCTGGGGCCAGGAGGGTTTGGGCTCCCTCCTGGCCATATCGAGTCGGGGGGGGCACGATTGCCGGGACAAGAGGGCTCTTGTCCCGATGTCATCGGGGGGGTCGCGGTTCGATGGGTCAAGAGGGCTTGGCTCCCTTTTGCCCTGATATCGTCGGGGTGGGTGATGTATCACGGCAGGAGAGATTGGCCATCTCCCCTGCCGCGATGCGATCACTTCTGTACCCGAACTGCCACAACCCGCGGCAGGAGAGATTGGGCAGATCGGGTAGTAGGGGAGCTGAGGCATCTCTCCTGCCACAATGGTTGTGGTGGGCAGGTTGCCGGGCCGTTGAATTGATGTCGCCAGCGGCCATCAGCTAAGCGGCCCCTTTTTCGGCACTTAGACCTGGTTTGACTTCATCTAAGTCAAAAAGGTATAAGTGCCAACTAGGCAACCTGTCAAATGTTTTGGTTATATGTGTTGTATGCCTAGGTCTAGGTCGGCCCACCTCCCGCCCACCGCCCACCCTTTACCCTCCTGTAAACACGCCTCTTTTCTCTCTGTGCATTTAGAGGCAGGGGAAAGGCCTAAGCTGGTTTTAGATACGTCTAAAAACCAGCTTTGGTTATGGGTAATTGGACGATCAGGCTTTTCGATCGTCCAAGTAGCCATTTAGGATACTTTTTAGATGTTGGTTTTTTTTTTTTATTATGAACCCTTTAGCTTTCATTTGCTCCTCAGATCTCTGCTCTGAGCAAATCCTACTTTTATAATATTCAACAACTTTATACAATCAGAAATCTAATAGACTCTCGCCACACTTATTCTCACACTCAACAACTAGGCTAGATTATTGTAAAATAGGGCCCTTTTACAAAGCTGCGCTAGCGGTTTTAGCATGTGCTAAATATTAGCGCGTACTAAACACGCGCTATACATCAAAAACTTATGCCATCTCAGTGGTGGCGTTAGCATCTAGTGCGTGCGGCAATTTAGTGCGCACTAAAACTGCTAGCGCAGCTTTGTAAAAGGAGCCCATAGTCTATATATATATGTATACAGTATTGTAATATAATCTATATATATAAAATCGGAGGTATGTATGTGTGTATGTATGTGTGTGTGTATGTGTATGTGTGTGTGTGTATGTGCCGCGATCACACAAAAACGGCTTGACCGATTTGAACGAAACTTGGTATGCAGATCCCTCACTACCTGGGGTGATATGTTCTGGGTGTCTCCCGGCCCCCCTGCACACGTGGGCGGAGCTACAAACAGAAAATCAGATTTCACCCATTCATGTCAATGGAAAAAATGTAAAACGCTGCCATTCTCACAGTAATTCACAAACGGCTTGACCGATTTGAACGAAACTTGGTATGCAGATCCCTCACTACCTGGGGTGATATGTTCTTGGGGTCTCGCGGCCCTCCTGCACACATGGGCGGAGCTACAAACAGAAAATCAGATTTCACCCATTCATGTCAATGGAAAAAATGTAAAAAGCTGCCATTCTCACAGTAATTCACAAACGGCTTGACCGATTTGAACGAAACTTGGTATGCAGATCCCTCACTACCTGGGTTGATATGTTCTGGGGGTCTCGCGGCCCTCCTGCACACGTGGGTGGAGCTACAAACAGAAAATCAGATTTCACCCATTCATGTCAATGGAAAAAAATGTAAAAAGCTGCCATTCTCACTGTGACCAATTTGGACGAAACTTGGTATGCAGATCCCTCACTACCTGGGGTGATATGTTCTGGGGGTCTCACGGCCCACAACTCTATTTTGCTTGCTCAAGGGTGGGTTCACCCAAGAATTTATATGTTCTTGCTCCAGGAGGTGAAACTAAAATTGTTGTTTATAATCACGTTTTGCGTTAGTTGTATTGTATTCATTTTGTCAAATATTTCACTTTATAATTTGAATATTGTACTTTTTATTAAGCTGTAAAAAAATACTTTCATTCACCACTATAAAGTATCTTTATTTGAATCCATTTACAGTGTTATTGCTATAATTAAATACCCGTGCGACGCCGGGGCATCAGCTAGTCTTTTCTATAAATTTAAGTCCAATTTATTTTGTTTCTTCTCTTTCCAACCAGTCAATCTACCAGCAGTGCAGGGTAAACAATATAAACAGTTTCACAACACACTTATCTTAATACAATTGTTCTTATTAGGCTTCTAAATCACTTCTTCCACTGAAACATTTCTGTTGCTGCTTCCAATCATCCAATGCAGCCAGTGTTTTGCAGCATATTTAGCTGCTATGTCAGCATTTTTTTGTTCAAAATGGGTTTAAATTTTGAATAATGAAGTTTTTGTTATTTTAGAATTAGGAAGGCTGTTGAATTTGAATCCCTAACACAGTGGTTTAATATGCCATTAAACTCTGGCTGCGTCGGATGATTGGAAGCAGTGACAGAAACATTTCAGTGGAAAATGTGAGTCCACCAAAACACTTTCTTTCTTTTTTTTTAAATTCTTTATTGATTTTTAATCACAAACAGTGTCATACAAATGAAAGAACAGAAGGTATTACATACATTACACCAATATCCTTATAGGTAACAAAAATATCATTCAATAATTTCAATTTCTTATATATAACAATATCAATATATATCTTAAGGGGAATCCTTTAACTGCTATGTTTCATTGCAAGGAAGTTTCTATACTCCAGATTCAGGAACTGCTTCTCCCATAGACATTGGAACATTTTTGGGAGGAGAAGGGTTTATTTCTCCTCAACCCCTACTCTGATCTTTCCCACACATTAAGGCCACATTTTACTGCTGCCAGAAAATGGCTGATTTTCCATTTTCCGACTTAATGACCATGTACTAATACTTCAATTAGCATATGAGCCCTTCCTACCACCTATTTTCATGTGCTAATGTTAGCATGTGGTAATGCCAATGTGCTAATTGATTAGCTCAGAAATACCAGCTCTCTGCCCCAGACATGCCTCCTTGGCAAAAAAAATTATATACCTGTATACAATAAACCCCACAAATTTGCGATCCATGAATCGAGGACTCAGTAATTTGTGGTATTTTCTGACCACCACTTCCTTGTACTAAATTCATGGTTACACCAATTAGGAGCTTCTTTGACACGCTATCTGGCATGTCAAAGCAGCTCCTGATTAGTGTAGCCTGACTTTAGTAACAGGAAGAGGCGGTTGGAGTATACCGCAAGTGATTTTCTGCATCCCAACTGCCCTCTCCTGTCTTTTGACAGGCAAAAAAACGTATTCACAGTTTTTTTAAATTCACGGGGGTTCCTGGAATGGAATCCCCGCAAATTTCAGGAAAGTACTGTGTATATATACAGAGCCGTGCAAAAGTTTTGCATCACCTCTGAGTAATACTTTGTTCCACCTTTCTTGCTGGATCATAGCAATATTTCTGATGCCTACTGCTGCATATTATATACTGACGTGTTCAGAATTTTATGCTCTCTCAACCCTGCACATTTTAAATTGATTTAGGACTTCAGATTTAAGACTTGCAATGCATAAATTGTGGAATGTCGAAAATGACCATAGTTCACACCAAAACTGGATCAAAAAGTCCAATCTGATTACTCCATTTTCAACCAATGGCTTTAATTTTGAGGAACCAATCACATAGCAGCATTCATATGCATATATGGCAAAGTGGGAAAATCAGTTTTCATAACTGTCTGCTACTCCAGTGACAGCATAATTGCAAAATGGGAAAAGTTAAAAATCTTTCAAAAGAAGAATGTGTGACGATGGTTGTACTTAATAAAGAAGGCTATTCATGCCAGCAAATTTTAGCCAGGGTGAAGTGCAATCAAAGTACAGTCATACACTTGCTCAGTAATAAAAAAGAGATAGGAAATGTGACTAAAGGGCTCAAAGTGGAAGGCCACGCAAATCCACTGTGCGAGAGGACATGGTTGTTCACGGAATCTCAGTGGCATATCACCAGAATTGTCAGCCAAGTGGCAGGAAATGTGTTCAGTGAATATATCTGCCTCAACAGTACGTCAGCGGTGCCTAGAGTTTGGCCTACGTGGCTGTAGAGCAAGAAAAAAGCCGTTGGTAATGGTGATGCAAAGAAAGTGACGGATTGAGTGGGCCAGAAAGTACAGCATGTGGACTCCAGAAGTGTGGGAAAATGTTCTCTTCAGCAACAAGAGTACTTTCTGTATGTTAGGAGGCCACTGCAACATGTTTGTAAGATGATTTAAGAATGAAGCTTTCAAACCACAGTGCCTGGACTTGACTGTAAAACATCCGACATAAATCATGGTCTGGGACGCTTTCAGCTGATTGATGGCTCGATCAACAGTGCCAAGTATCTCTCCACTTTGCAAAACGTAATGGTTCCATCTGCAAGGAGTCTCATCCAGGGTGACTTTCACTTCCAGGATGAAAATGCACCCTGTCATCGGGCAAAGATGGTGACAAAGTGGATGACATCGAGCCATATTCAGCGACTGGAATGGCCAGGGCAGTCACCAGATCTCAATCCGATTGAGAATTTGTAGAATAATCTTACTATCAAGGTGTTCATAAAACACCCCAAAACAAAAGTCGAGTTGATTGAAGCACTGATTAATGCTTGGCACCATGTTGAACAACCAGATAAACTTCAAAAATTGGTTCACTTCATTCCTGAACGCTGTAAGCTTGTTATCAAGAACAAAAGCTGGCCCATACATTATTAGAATAGCAGAAAACAAAAAACCCTTTTCAGGGCTACCTCCTCTTGAAGGGGATAACAGTTAAAATACAAATAAACAGTACATATTGAAATAGCTAATGTAATCCATTTACGAAATATCAACATTTTTCAACATTCTGCAGTTTATGCATTACAAGTCTTAAATCTGAAGTCCTAAATCAATTTAAAATATGCAGGGTGATAGAGCATAAAATTCTGAACACGTTAGTATACTGTATAATATGCAGCAGTCGGCGTCAGAAATATTGCTGTGATCTAGCAAGAAAGGTGGAACAATGTATTACTCGGAGGTGATGCAAAACTTTTACACGGCTCTGTATATTAGCATGTGAGTAGAGTTCACATTTGTAACTTATCATGGAAGGCCTCAGAATGCCCCATATGAGTAGTATGCCATTTTAATCAGTGGTAATTATGACTTAGTGCTTACCACAGCTTAATTAAAGGACCCCCTTCATGTTTCATACCACTTTATAAAAACTTCACAGTGTTATTTTGTACCCTGCCAGACAAATAGATATTCTTAGCCCCTTTGGTGTAAGTCTTTCTATTTCATGTTGGGTTGAAAAGAATAAGAAGAACCATAAGCATATGGTTATTTGAATTCTGGGTAATATCATCCTGTCAAGTCATATTCTGGCAGTAGTAAGGAGGGGATAAGATAATAATATTAAAATAATGATGATATATCTCCAAGTAAGTTGGAGGGTAGAATGAGATTAAAGCAGTGGTCTCAAACTCCAACCCTTTGCAGGGCCACATTTTGGATTTGTAGGTACTTGGAGGGCCTCAGAAAAAAATAGTTAATGTCTTATTAAAGAAATGACAATTTTGCATGAGGTAAAACTCTTTCTAGTTTATAAATCTTTCCTTTTGGCTAAGTCTTAACCATAATATTGTCATTTATAGCTAAAGAGACAAATGATCAAGAAACTGTTTTATTTTACTTTTGTGATTATGATAAATATACCAAAGGCCTCAAAATAGTACCTGGCGGGCCGCATGTGGCCTCCGGGCCATGTGTTTGAGACCACTGGATTAAAGGTACCAATATCGAGAACCAGAGAAAACGGAGAATAAAACAGAAATTACGGTAGTTCCTCTAATTCCATGAAGCTTGAAGATGACAATCAAGTATGAATGGACAATATAACCAATAACCAATATAACCAAATTATTAACAGGTCAATGTTTTTGTTTTTCATCAACAGATCTACTTTTTAAATGCAATAATGCTCCTTTCCTACATTTCTCAGGTAAGTAATTAAGCACTGTAGTATAATAAGATAAAATGAATCTCATAAGAACATAAGAATATAAGAATAGCCTTACTGGGTCAGACCGATAGTCCATTAAGCCCAGTAGCTCGTTCTCATGGTGGCCAATCCAGGTCACTGGTACCTGGCCAAAACCCAAGGAGTAGCAATATTCCATGCTACCGATCCAGGGCAAGCAGTGGCTTCCCCCATGTCTTTATCAATAACAGACTATGAAAGTGATAAGTATCTTAGTTCAAGTTTTCCACTTTAATATGGACTTACTAGCTGATGCCCTGGCGTTGCACGGGTATTTAATTATAGCAATAACACTGTAAATGGATTCAAATAAAGATACTTTATAGTGGTGAATGAAATTATTTTTTTACAGCTTAATAAAAAGTACAATATTCAAATTATAATGTGAAATATTTGACAAAATGAATACAATACAACTAACGCAAAACGTGATTATAAACAACATTTTTAGTTTCACCTCCAGGAGCAAGAACATATAAATTGTTGGGTGAACCCACCCTTGAGCAAGCAACATAGAGTTGTGGGCCGAGAGACCCCCAGAACATATCACCCCAGGTAGTGAGGGATCTGCATACCAAGTTTCGTTCAAATCGGTCAAGCCGTTTTTGATGTACTGTGAGAATGGCAGCTGTTTACATTTTTTCCATTGACATGAATGGGTGAACTCTGATGTTCTGTTTGTAGCTCCACCCACGTGTGCAGGTGGGCTGCGAGACCCCCAGAACATATCACCCCAGGTAGTGAGGGATCTGCATACCAAGGTTCGTTCAAATCGGTCAAGCCGTTTTTGAATTACTGTGAGAATGGCAGCTTTTTACATTTTTTCCATTGACGTGAATGGATGAAATCTGATGTTCTGTTTGTAGCTCCGCCCACGTGTGCAGGTGGGCCGCGAGTTCCCCAGAACATATCACCCCAGGTAGTGAGGGATCTGCATACCAAGGTAGGTTCAAATCGGTCAAGCCGTTTTTGAATTACTGTGAGAATGGCAGCTTTTTACATTTTTTCCATTGACATGAATGGGTGAAATCTGATGTTCTGTTTGTAGCTTCGCCCATGTGTGCAGGTGGGCCGCAAGACCCCCTGAACATATCACCCCAGGTAGTGAGGGATCTGCATACCAAGTTTCGTTCAAATCGGTCAAGCCATTTTTGAATTACTGTGAGAATGGCAGCTTTTTACATTTTTTCCATTGACATGAATGGGTGAAATCTGATTTTCTGTTTGTAGCTCCGCCCACATGTGCAGGTGGGCCGCGAGAACCCCAGAACATATCACCCCAGGTAGTGAGGGATCTGCATACCAAGTTTCGTGCAAATCGGTCAAGCCGTTTTTGAATTACTGTGAGAATGGCAGCTTTTTACATTTTTTCCATTGACATGAATGGGTGAAATCTGATATTCTGTTTGTAGCTCCGCCCACGTGTGCAGGTGGGCCGCGAGACCCTCAGAACATATCACCCCAGGTAGTGAGAGATCTGCATACCAAGTTTCGTTCAAATCGGTCAAGCCGTTTTTGAATTACTGTGAGAATGGCAGCTTTTTACATTTTTTCCATTGACATGAATGGGTGAAATCTGATTTTCTGTTTGTAGCTCCGCCCACATGTGCAGGTGGGCCGCGAGAACCCCAGAACATATCACCCCAGGTAGTGAGGGATCTGCATACCAAGTTTCGTGCAAATCGGTCAAGCCGTTTTTGAATTACTGTGAGAATGGCAGCTTTTTACATTTTTTCCATTGACATGAATGGGTGAAATCTGATATTCTGTTTGTAGCTCCGCCCACGTGTGCAGGTGGGCCGCGAGACCCTCAGAACATATCACCCCAGGTAGTGAGAGATCTGCATACCAAGTTTCGTTCAAATCGGTCAAGCCGTTTTTGAATTACTGTGAGAATGGCAGCTTTTTACATTTTTTCTATTGACATGAATGGGTGAAATCTGATTTTCTGTTTGTAGCTCCGCCCGCGTGTGCAGGTGGGCTGCGAGACCCCCAGAACATATCATCCCAGGTAGTGAGGGATCTGCATACCAAGTTTCGTTCAAATCGGTCAAGCCGTTTTTGAATTACTGTGAGAATGGCAGCTTTTTACATTTTTTCTATTGACATGAATGGGTGAAATCTGATTTTCTGTTTGTAGCTCCGCCCGCGTGTGCAGGTGGGCTGCGAGACCCCCAGAACATATCATCCCAGGTAGTGAGGGATCTGCATACCAAGTTTCGTTCAAATCGGTCAAGCCGTTTTTGCTTGATCGCGGCACATACACACACACATACATACATACACACATACATACCTCCAATTTTATATATATAGATGAGTACCAGTGAATTATGATTTTTACTTTAATTCTATTTTCCTCTTGTGTTTTTCAGATTCTCCCACTCAGAAGAGAAAAATACTCTTAATAAATAAGTATGAATTACATTTCTGAGGACTTAAAGATTCAAAAGTTACCACAGTATAACAGATAATATGGTTAATGAAATGGTTCTCACTGTATATGTATATGAGTGACTTGCCAGTAACTGTCTTTTTGGAAGCCAGTGGTAGAACCACAGGTATGCTTGAGTGGACAGAGGTCCACCCACTTTGGGCTCAGGTCCACTCAGCAGTGATGCATCCTTGCTGTGGTAGGCAGGGATCCACAAGCTGATGACTGGCAGAATGTCTCCCTCTCTCATGTGGTCTGTCTCCCAGACTCTAAATTACTCCTAACCCCCCTCCCCCCCCATGTATACTTATAAAAAAATGCTGTTCAGTTCTGGAGGTTACCAGCAGTGGACAGTGATTCATACTCACACCATTTGTGCCAGATCCAGAGTCTTCCCACTAATGCGAGTCCTTCTAATAGATTGTATAAATCACTGCCAGCAACCCCCAGAATACATTTTTTAAAGTTATACCAAGACAGGGGATTTAGAGACCCGGAGAGCTGTCATGTTGCAAGTAGGGGAGAGAAGGAAGAGATGCATACCACGGGAGGAAGGGTGCAAAAAAAGAAAAAAAAATTGGCTGAATGGCTATGCCACTGCTTGAAGCTTTTCAGATAGGATCTTTGATTCCATTCTAGAAAGAGATCATTGTAGTAATGTAGCTGGCATCACCTGGCCATGGTCCTCCTGTCTCCTGGTCTTGTCAGATGAGTACTTTATTTCCCCCTAACATTAAATAAATGCAAAGCAGAAACTTTCTACTCTGCCATCAAACAATCTTCAGTAAACTAGGTGTGGAAGTGTTCCTTCACTCTTTAATTGGAATTGTAGTTACTGTGAAAAAAAAAAGCCTTGAAGTGTTTCCATGGCTAGTGTTATTCTGAAAGGCAAAAATCTCAATGCAAATCCATTCTCACTCTGGAAACTGAAATCTGCCCTCCCTTTCTGAAGCTTTTACAGACAGCCTTCCTTGAAGTCAGCAGTTTTCACAAGAACTTGAATTTTATGTAAAATCACAAGAAACAGTCAAACTTCCTTTTGGTCAGTCACTTTTTCATATTTTTATATGACAGAAAGCTATTTTCTAACATTCAAACAATTCTCATTTTTGGAGCAGCAGTCAGTTATCCAGTGAATGAGTGAGCTGGCTGCTGAGAAGAGCTCCTGGCCTGTTGGAAAGATGCCACAAGATTCCACTATGGTTGGATAGAAAATTTTTGGCAATTTGCCCAGTTCTGCTATGGTTGGACCTTTATAGACTACCAAGGTATAAGGGCAAGAGTCAAAGCCTTTAGATTCTGTATCGATTTCTCCTTTGGTTAAACCTTATAATGTGACTCTGGGTTCCCTTTGGGATGTGATTGTTCTTATGCATAATTCTATCTTAACTATTGCTGTTCTGGAAAGTCAAAGAACTTAATAAATCTACCTGTGAATCTGTTAAAAGTGCACAAGTGAGGATTGACAAGCTAGAGCACCAGACCACTGATTTACAGAAAGTATAAGCAGCGGTTGTAAAAGATAAAACACTCACAGCTAGAAGGCTGGAAATACTGGAGAACTCATTCAGATATCTTTATTTGTGTTTTTTTAAGCTCTCCAAAACATCCACTTTTGTCTGCTGGTGAAATCTTGAAAAAATATTTGGAAGAGATATTGCATGTCCTTAAAGAAGCATTAACAAAGTTAAAACGGTAGAACAGGCATGGTCCCTACTGAAAAATACTATCACGGAAGCACAAAATCTCTACATTCCATGGATTTCCAAAGAAAGGAAAACTAAAGGCAAAGGAGAATCGGCATGGCTTACTAGAGAGGTGAAGGAAGCCATAAAAGAAAAGAAGGACTCCTTTAAAAAATGGAAATGCATGAAAACAACCGAAGCTTGGAACAAACACAAAGATGATCAGAAGAAATGTCACAAGGCGGTGAGGGATGCCAAAAAGGACTATGAGGAGAAAGTAGCACAAGAGGCCAAAAATTTCAAGCCCTTCTTTAGATACGTAAAAGGAAAAAACCTGCAAAAGAGGCGGTGGGACCACTGGATGAACAGGAAAGAAAAGGGTATATCAAGGAAGACAAACAAATTGCAGACAGACTAAATTCCTTCTTTGCTTCTATCTTTAAGAAGGAGGATGCCGCAACAATACCAGAAGCAGTGAAAGTGTTCAAAGGAGTAATAGAGGACAGCCTCACCACAGTAGAAGTGGACTTGGACCAGATATACTACCAGATCGACAATCTTAAAAGCGACAAATCCCCTGGACCTGATGGAATTCACCCGAGAGTCTTAAAAGAACTGAAGGTTGAAATCGGAGAGCTTTTGCAAAAACTTGCCAACCTCTCAATTAGAACTGGACAGATACTGGACGATTGGAAGATAGTGAACGTCACGCCAATTTTCAAAAAAGGATCAAGATGAAAACCGGGCAACTACAGACCTGTGAGTCTTACGTCTGTCCCTGGAAAGATGGTTGAAGCACTGATTAAAGATAGCATAGTCCAGCACTTGGATACACATGGCTTCAGTCAACATGGCTTCAGGAAAGGGAAATCATGTTTGACGAATTTACTTCAATTTTTTGAGACCGTGAACAAACAAATTGATAGTGGAGAACCGGTGGACATAATATACTTGGACTTCAAGAAAGCTTTCGACAAGGTTCCAAATGAAAGACTTCTCAAGAAACTACAAAGCCATGGAATAGAGGGAGATATACTAAGATGGATAGGCAAATGGCTGGAGAACAGAGAGCAGAGAGTGGGCATAAATGGGAAGTTCTCAGACTGGGAGAAAGTGACTAGCGGTGTGCCCCAGGGCACTTGGGCCCATCTTATTTAATATTTTCATCAATGACCTAGAAGAAGGAACATCCAGTGAGATCATCAAGTTTGCAGAAGACACAAAGCTATGCCGGGCAATCAGATCGCAGAAGGATAGCGAGGAACTCCAGAGTGACTTGTGTCAGTTAGAGAAATGGGCGGAGAAATGGCAGATGAAGTTTAATGTGGAAAAGTGCAAAGTAATGCATTTAGGCAGAAAGAACAAGGAACATGAATATAGAATGTCAGGTGCAACTCTGGGTAAGAGCGAACAAGAAAAGGACCTGGGTGTACTGATAGATAGGACCCTGAAACTGTCAGCACAATGCGCGGCAGCGGCAAAGAAAGCAAATAGAATGTTAGGCATGATAAAGAAAGGAATCAAGAGTAGATCGGAGAAAGTTATAATGCCGCTTTATAGGGCAATGGTCAGACCACACTTGAATTACTGTGTCCAACATTGGTCTCTCAACTTAAAGAAGGATATAAACTGCTGGAGAGGGTGCAGAAACGAGCAATGAAGCTAATAAAAGGTATGGAGAACTTGGAATACGAGGAATTACTTAAGAGACTGGGATTGTTCTCCCTTGAGAAAAGGAGACTGTGAGGGGATATGATCGAGACTTTCAAAATACTGAAAGCAATCGACAAAATATAGCAGGAAAAAAAATTATTTACAATGCCCAATGTGATACGTACAAGAGGACATGGACCGAAGCTAAGGGGGGACAAGTCCAGGACAAATATCAGGAAGTTCTGCTTCACGCAATGAGTGGTAGACACCTGGAATGCTCTCCCAGAGGTGGTTATTGCGGAATCCACCGTTCTAGAATTTAAAAGAAAACTAGATGCACATCTCCTTACGAGAGGCATAGAGGGATATGGGTGACTAAAATTACGCCAGGTGTACACCTTGCTGGGCCTCCACGTGTGCGGATCACCGGACTTGATGTACCGAAGGTCTGATCTAGAGATGGCAGTTCTTATGTTCTAACACTTGTTTCTAAATACAGCACACTGCAGCAAGAAAAATGTCTCAGAACACAGTGGATGCTTCAGGAGCAAGAGAATAATTAACTTAAGATAATCCAGATCTGTTTTTATTTTTTATTTTTTTTTAAGATCTGAGCCTGAATTAATCGGTAGAACTACTCTCATGGCTATATTTGTTTTTCCTCAAGACTATGGGCATATCTTGAGACTTTTCTTTAAGTATAAAGCTATTGATTATATGAGACAAAAGATCTGGGGTTTCCCAGGTCTTACTAAAATTATTCAAGAGAAGAGAAATAAATATATTTCATATATACACAGCAAGGGGCTGATTCCACAACCGAGCAACCCGATTGTAGGCGGTGGTACAGGTCTTACCACCATCTGGCAGCCAATCAAGATACACATTTTTAGAAAAAAACCTCGGGCCAGGAAGAATGTCTACACTGTAAGTATTTGTCATGGGTCTAGGGCAGGGGTCTGCAACCTTTAAGACATAAAGAGCCACTTGGACCCGTTTTCGAAAAGAAAAAAAAACTTGGAGCCGCAAAACCATTATAAAACAAATCTAACACTGCATATATTGTTTCTTATCTTAATGCTATATACAGGATCACTAAATTGAAAATAAAATCATTTTTCCTACCTTTGCTATTTGGTGATTTCATGAGTCTCTGGTTGCACTTTCTTCTTCTGACTGTGCATCCAATCTTTCTTCCTTTCTTTCAGCCTCCTGTATGTTTCCTCTCCTCCAGACCTCATTCTCTCCCCCAACTTTTTCTTTCTGTCTCCCTGTTCCCCCTTCTTTCTGTCTCCGTGCCCTCCCCCAAGCCACTCGGTTTGCTGCCACCGCAATCGGGGAACAGCCCCCAAGCCACCGCCGTCCCAAGCTTTCCCTGCAGAAGTGTTGCGCTGACCAGCATTCCGCTCCCTGACGTCAATTCTGACGTAGGAGAGGAAGTTCCGGGCCAACAAGGCATTTCTCCTCATTCCATCCAGCCTGAGCCCCATCTCTCCTTGATCCAGCATTTCCCTTCTGTGTCTGTCAGAATTACCATTCCACCTATTTTCCAGCATCACCCTTCTTTGTGTCCATCTCACCTATATCCCTATCTCACCACTTTTTCAGAATCTTCATTTGTCTCTGTCCTTATCTTTACGCCATGTTCACCATTTGCCCTTTCAATGTCTTTATCTCCCCCTACACACTTTTTCAGCATTACTTCTATGTCTCTATTTCACCTCCTCTTCATGTCCCCTCTGTATCTCTATCCTTATTCAGTAGGTCCTGCTTACCCTTTCTCTTCTTTGTGTCACTATCTCCATTTTCAGCTTTCCCCCCTTTTCCTTTGTTAATGCACCCTGTAGCCAGAATCTTTCTACCCTCCCTCCACTCCGGCCCAGCCCAGTATGAAATATTTCCTTTTGTTTCCCTCCCCTCTCTCTTCTCCTCCCTCACCCACGAGTCCTGCATCTGGCCCTCTCCCTTCTACCTGCACCTGGCAACACCCCCCTGCTCCGCGGCTCTCTTCAGCAACTCGTCAGCAGCGGTGATCAAGACAAGCTGCTGACATCGAGGCCTTCCCTCTACGAGTCCCGCCTTTGTGGAAAAAGGAAGTTGAAACAAGCGGGACTCGCAGAGGGTAGGCCCCGACGTCAGAAGCTTGTGTCGATCGCTGCTGCTGAGTTGCCGAAGAGAGCCGCGGAGCAGGGGATGTGGCCGGAAGCAGGTAGAAGGGAGAGGGAGATAGGAAGGCTGTAGATCTCCGGAGCATGACACCGACCCCGGCCAGGATGATTTCTTTTTCAGGCGTGCATCTTACAAGTCCGGCATCGCGGCGGGAAATAGCCATGCTGAGTGAGCTCAGCACGTACACAGATGAAAGCCTTGCTTGCTGATTGGTCCGGCGGCATGGCGGGACGGGGCCGCCGGACCAATCAGCAAGCAAGGCTTTCATCTGTGTATGTGCTGAGCTCACTGCACAGCGTGGCTATTTCCCGCCGCGACGCTGGACTTGTAAGGTGCATACCTGCGTGACACACTACCGGAGCCGCAGCAAAGGTGGAAAAGAGCCGCATGCGGCTCTGGAGCCGCAGGTTGCCGACCCCCGGTCTAGGGAGATGTGTAAGGACACTTAAGCTCACCTAAGGCAGGGCGTGGGCATGGTTTCATCCGGAAGTGACTCTTGATCCCCTGATACCATCGGCAGGAGAAATGTCCACTTCATCCTGCCTAACACCCCTCAATCCCTGACACCATCAGCAGGAGAGATGCCCACTCCCTCCAGCTGCAAGGGCCCCTCAATCCTCTGATCCCCCACCCAAACCCCCAACACTCCTGACACCCCAACTCCCCTCTTCTGACAACCTCTCCCCCCATAACCACCTTTGCCTTTAAAAGAAGACTGGTAAGAGAGATGCCCAGTCCTTCCTGCTGGCAGGTCCACCTCTTCCAAAATAGCAGACTTTCCCCTTCTCGGTGCATCCTGGGATGAACCAGGGAGGGACCTAAGGCTCTGTTTGGCCCAGATACCTAATGTTCCTCCCAGAGGAAGGACATTAGGCACTTGGGCCAATCGGGGCCTTAGTCCTCCTTCTCAGTGCATCCTGGGATAAGTGGGAGCGGCCTAAGACTCCAATTGGCCAGATACCAAAGGCCACTCTCATGGGATTTATGGAGGGTTGGGCTATGCTAAACAGCTTCCATGGAATTTTTACCATGCTGGCTGGTTTTAGCATGCAATAGCCATTATCACATCTGCCATTTAGTAAAACTCATGCTAGCTGCTTGACTTAGCTTCATAACAGGACTCTTAAATTTGCCTACCTAAGGGGCATAGTTATCACATGGGCTACCATGAAGTTATATTATTTTATATCTAACTTGTGCTATTTTAGTACACATCCCATTTTATACAATGAGATCTGATATTAATAGTAAAATTAACACATTTTAACACTAGCCTATCTCAAGTGGAGGAGTAACCTAGTGGTTAGAGCAGCTGCCTCAGCACCTGAGGTTGTACGTTTAATTCCTACTGTAGCTCCTTGTGACTCTGGGCAAGTCACTTACTGTTTCTTTACCCCAGGTACCAAATAAGTATCTGTCTAAAATATATAAACTACTTTGATTATAACCACACAAAGAAAAAAACAATATATCAAGTCCTATCCCCTTTCTAAGTGTGATTGCAAGAAAAGATTGCCTTATATATGAGTGTGTATACTGAGCTGCAACCTTTTGAGACTAACAAATGCTAAATTTAGCAAATTATGTCAACTGATCTCTTTATAAACTTAATTTAATACCAAGGGCTCCTTTTACAAAGGTATGTTAGGGCCTTAACGCGCGGAATAGCATGTGCTAAATTGCTGCGCGCGCTAGCTGCTACCGCCTCCTTTTAGGCAGGCGGTAATTTTTCAGCTAGCGCACACTAATCTGGTACGTGCACTAAAAACGCTAGCGCACCTTTGTAAAAGGAGCCCCAAATTTTCAAGTTATAAAAAAGTCAGTTCTGTAGTGTCAGTAAAAACATTAACATTTTATAGACTAAGGGGTTCATAATAAAAAAAAAAGTCTAAAAAGTGTCCTATATGGCTACTTGGATGATCAAAAAGCCTGATCGTCCAAGTACCCATAACCAAAGCTGGTTTTAGACGTATCTAAAAACAGCTTAGGCCTTTCCCCTGCCACTAACTGCACAGAGAGAAAAGAGGCATGTTTAGAGGAGGGGAAAGGGCGGACGGTGGGCGGGAGGTGGGCTGACCTACACCTAGGCGTACAACAGGTATAACCAAAACAGTTGAAAGGTTGCCTAATAGGCACTTAGACCTTTTTGACTTAGACAAAGTCAAACCAGGTCTAAGTGCTGAAAAAGGAGCCGCTGAGCTGATGGCCGCTGGCGCCATCAGTTCAGCGGCCCGGCAACCTACCCACCGCAACCATCGTGGCAGGAGAGATGCCTCATCTCCCCTACCATGATGCGATCACCCCTCTACCCGAACTGCCGCAACCCGCGGCAGGAGAGATGCCCAATCTCTCCTGCCGCGGGTTGTGGCAGTTCGGGTACAGGAGTGATCGCATCGCGGCAGGGGAGATGGCCAATCTCTCCTGCCATGATACATCACCCCCCTGACGATATCATGGCAAGAGGGAGCCCAAGCCATCTTGCCCCGGCGATCGTGCCCCCCCTCGACTCGATATGGCCAGGAGGGAGCCCAAGCTCTCCTGGCCCCAGCAACCCCCCCTCCGATACAATGGGCCAGGAGAGAGCCCAAGCCCCCCTGGCCCCAATGACCCCCTACCCCCCACCCCCACTACAATACGGGCATGAGGGATCCAAAGACCTCCTGACCTCAACACAACACCCTCCCCCCAACGACTGCCCCCAAGAACCCCTGATCGGACCCCCCCGCTGACCCACAACCCCCCCTGATGACCCCATGATCCTCCCACCTCCACCCCCACACCTTCCCGGTACCTCTAAGTTGGCCAGACGGACGGTGCCAAGCCCGCCCATCCGGCAGGCCAGCCGGTTCCAGAATGGGGCTGTATTGGCCCAGGTGGTAGAAACCCCGCCTATGGGTGGGGCCTGAGGTGCTGGGCCAATCAGAATAGGCCCGGGAGCCTTAGGTCCCTCCTGTGGGCAGGGCCTTAGGCACATGGGGGGGTTCGCGGTTCGACATGGCAGGAGGGCTTGGGCACCCTCCTGCCTGGATCGTTGTGGAGGGGGATTCTGTAACCGGTGTTGCTTTTGACAGACACCGGTTACAGAATCCAGCTTTTAGGCGAAGGACTGGCTCCTCCTTCGCCTAAAAGCCCTTGTGTTGGACGTTTGGGGCTTAGGCGTTTTTTTGGTTCATTATGGCCAAAAAGTGTAGACGTTGTGGTGATCTGGGTGTTTAGTAGAGGCAGGCCATAATCAAAACAAGGACATTTGTTTTGGTTATGGACACTTTCCCTGCTTCTGCTTTGAACGTTTAAGGACTTAGGCCAAAAGGGGACTTAGATGTTTTTTTTTATTATGCCCCTCCACGCATCAACTTGATTAGTACTGTATTGTTTAAAGTCACAAACTCTTCTTGGCTTATAATGGATTGCCTTGCACCTCAATTAAAATATTTAAAACAAGTCAGTGAGAATATTAACAATATTAGGTTGAAAAATAGTGATGTAAGAGAATACAGTAAAACCTTGGATTGCAAGTAACTTGGTTTGCAAGTGTTTTGAAAGACAAGCAAAACATATGATTAAATTTTAACTTGATATACAAGCAATGACTTGCAATACAAGTACATACAGTATACACACATCACAACTTAGCCGATGGCTCTTCTCTCTCTGACGCTGCAGGAGTGTAGTGACTGTTCTAAATGAGCAAAGTTTTGCAAAACAGGTGTGTATAGTATTTTCTATTAAAGGTTTTGGGTTATGAGGAGTAGTGGCTCGTGGCCAGTAGGGGGTGATGTTTATGGGACGGTAATGGAATAGATGTCGGAACATGATAGTGCAGTATTGTTGTGGAGTTTTTCTACAAAAGTGCCTGTTTTTCATATGATTCTGGGTAATTCTAGTTAGATACAAGCATATGTGTTAGTTAAGGCCACACCCAATAGAAGCGTATAAAAAAGGGTGAATAAAAAATCTAAATATAAATGTAGCTAAAGCCAGAAAACACACTACAGATTAATATAAGGGAAAGCATAATAATATCTGTTTATGTACTGTGCTGTTAGGCTAGATCAGTGTTTTTCAACCTTTTTTGGGCAAAGGCACACTTGTTTCATGAAAAAAATCACAAGGCACACCACCATTAGAAAATGTTAAAAAATTTAACTCTGTGCCTATATTGACTATATATAAAGTAATTCACTTGAGTGCCACCGCCGCCATCGGGAACAGGCTGGCGCCAAGTTCTCCCTGCTTCTCTTCCCCGCGGGGCCGACCAACTCTCGCCACCCGTCGTCAATTCTAACGTCGGAGAGGACGTTCTAGGCCAGCCAGGCAGCGATTGGCTGGCCCAGAACGTCCTCTCCGACGTCAGAATTGACGTGAGTGGCGAGAGTTGGCCGGCCCCACAGGGAAAAGCAGGGAGAACTTGGCGCCGGCCTGTTCCCGATGGCGGCGGTGGCACTCAAGTGGCTAAAGAGCCGCAGTTTGCCGGCCTAGGGACAACACTGGAGGGTGGCCAGCTGTGCACCCCCTTGGGACGTAAACCCGGGGTGGGGCAGACCGCCCCCCCCACCCTGGTATGCCACTATCTGTACCTCACTCCCTCCCTATGACCAAAAATTCTCCTTTCTTCTATTCCCCGTGTACACAACCATCTCTTTCCCTCCCTTCCTCTCTCCAAAGTCCATGCCTTGTGTCCAAACACTCATTCCCTCCCCCACCTCAGCATCTCTTTCCCTCCCTTCCTCTCTCCCATGTCCATTTCTTCTGTGTCCAAAAACGCATTCCCTCCCCCACCTCAGCATCTTTCCCTCCCTTCCTCTCTCCCAAGTTCATGCCTTGTGTCCAAAACGCACTCCCTCCCCCCTTTTGTGTTCCGTGTTTGCCTCCCAGCCCATCTTTGCAACTTTCTCAGCAAAACGAAGCTCAAGCCGCAAGGCTTGTCTTCTGCTTCCTGCCTGCCCTGCCGCGCACAAATAGCCGAACGGAAGTATTCTCCGACGTCAGCGCTGATGTCGGAGGGCAGGCTTTGCTTAAGCCCTCCCTCCGACGTCAGCGCTGACATCGGGGAACGCTTGCGATCGGCTATATGTTAGCTGCAGGGCAGGCAGGAACAGAAGACGAGCCTCGCGGCTCGAGATGTATTGAACTCTGCGGGTCCCCCGTCCAGCTCTCTCCTGTCCACGTGGGGCGGACCACCCCTCTCCCTAGACTGGTGGTACTGCCCTGATGGCGGCCCTGACCGTACGGCACACCAGGCAACATCTCGCGGCACACTAGTGTGCCGCGGAACAGCGGTTGAAAAACACTGGGCTAGATCATGGAGGAAATCATGAAGGAAACCAGAGGAATCCATTTTGGTTCTCTGTCTTTGCTATATCTTCTCAGTCTTTTGGAATCCATTTTGTGGTCAGTTTATCCAAGTCTTTGTTCTCAGCATCGTGGTGGTAATTACCACATGTGTCCCAAACTAAGATATAACAGGAATTAAATATAGTTATGAATGAATCAAATTATGAATGAACGCTTGGGCCCAAGCAAGTGCTGGAGTGAATTGTATGACTGTGTATTGAACAAAAGAATGGTTTTTGAAAAACATATTATATATCTTTGCAACCTAAAGAAATCCTAAAGCAACATCTGGAAGTAATTAAGACAGAGACTCCTGTTCTAACATAGAAGGGCTTTTGTGTGAAGCTGTCAGCTCAGTCCTTCAGGCTGACAACTTTTCAGCACTGTGTGTGGATGAAACTTAGCTGACAAGCAGGCTGAGAACTTTTCAGCACCCTGTTAATAATTGTAAATTCTCTGAAATAAATTTTAAGAATGATAAAGGAATATTGGAAATGTTATGAATATAAGAAATCAAATGTACTTTTCTGAAACTTTTGTCTTTGTCTAACTTTTAACCACCTCCTTTGTAAATTGTTATTGGTTGAGAAACTGATGATGTCACGGAGCCAAAAGTATATAATAGAAGGTCATAAGATCCTGAGGTGAGCTCGTTATTAGAAGGCCAGCATTTGGTAACTATAACGATCTCCCATTAGCGCAACTGTTAAGCAATTATGCTTTATTCTTTTGATCTCATAATGGAAAAATAGAAACAATAATTCAATAAATCTTAATTATAATTTTTAAAACCTTGCGCTGGTGTCATTTTGCATGTTTTATTACTTTTCAAACCTTGAGCTTTCATGAAGGCGTCGATGTCCCTTGCTCAGTTGTGAAATGAAGAAGGCAAACAGGATGTTGAGCATGATAAAGAAGGGAATCATGAGTAGATCGGCAATGGTCAGACCATACCTGGAGTACTGTGTCCAGCACTGGTCTCCCTACCTAAAGAAGGATGTGACCCTGCTAGAGAGCAGCAGAGGCGAGCTACGAAGCTAGTAGAAGGTATGGAAAATTTGAGCTACAAAGAACACCTCAGAAAACTGGGCTTATTCACCCTTGAGAAGAGAAGACTGCGAGGGGATATGATAGAGACTTATAAAATAATAAAAGGATTCAACAAAATAGAGCGAGAAGCATCGTTATTCACGTTGTCAAATGTGAATCAGACAAGAGGTCATGGACTGAAGTTGAGAGGCAACAGGCTCAAGACAAATACCAGGAAGTTCTGTTTCACGCAGCGAGTGGTGGACGCTTAGAATGCTCTCCCGAAGGAGGTTGTGAAGGAGACCACCATTCTGGGTTTCAAGGGCAAGTTGGATGCACACCTTCTTGCCAATCACATTGATGGATACGGGTAAACAGGTCTTCATCGGGGAACACCTGGCTTGGCCTCCGTGTATGCAGGTCACTGGACTGGATGGACCAAAAGGTCTGATTCGGTGAAGGCGTTTCTTATGTTCTTATGATATACGAGTGCTTTGGATAACAAGCATGCTTCTGGAACAAATTATGCTCGCAAACGTATTACTGTATTTAGTGGCGTACCTGGCTTGTGTGATACCTGGGGCCCATCATTTTTTGGCACCCCCCCTCCCCATATGTACGAAAAACATGATTTTTAGTAACAAGCCACACATCACACATGAGTACCTAGGAAAAGGCAGCATCTTACATACTGCAGTGAGAAGTACAACATCAATACACCCATTGTAAAACTAAACAAGCCAGACTAGTACAGATCAATCCTGTAATCAATCCTAACAAAAAACCATGTCTTTCCAACACACAGAACACAGAAAACACCTTTGCCTAGTATGGAATGTCATCACAAACTTACCCCTCCCCCTTTTACAAAACTGTAGTGTGGATTTTAGCCATGGTGGTAACAGTTCTGATGTTCATAGAATTCTGAGCATCAGAGCTGCTACCACCATGGCTGGTGCTAAAAAACGCTCCACAGTTTTGTAAAAGGGGGGATAAAGTAGAAATACATAGACAAAGGTTAAATTGAACCAGCAAGAAGCTGGACTCTGCATACAATGAAATACCACAAAAACAGTGACACGTCTCCTAAAGCAATAAATAGAAAATTTTTGTTCTACCTTTGTCTTCTCTGGTTTCTGCTTTCCTCATCTTACATAAGAACATAAGAAATGCCTTCACCGGATCAGACCCTAGGTCCATCTAGACTGGCGACCCGCGCACGCAGAGGCCAAGCTAGGTGTTCCCTGATGAATCCCTTGTTTACCTGTATCCCTCAATATGATTCGCAAGAAGGTGTGCATCCAACTTGCCCTTGAATCCCCGAATAGTGGCCTCTGTCACAACCTCCTCTGGGAGAGCATTCCAGGCATCCACCACTCGCTGTGTAAAGCAGAACTTCCTGACATTTGTCCTGGATATGTTGCCCCTCAGTTTCAGTCCATGATCTCTTGTCCGTGTCACATTTGACAATGTGAATAACGATATTTCTTGCTCTATTTTGTCAAATCCTTTTAGTATTTTAAAAGTCTCATATCCCTTCGCAGTCTTCTCTTCTCGAGGGTGAACAATCCCAGTTTTCTGAGGCGTTCTTTGTAGCTCAAATTCTCCATACCTTTTACTAGCTTCATGGATCGCCTCTGCACCCTCTCCAGCAGGGTTATATCTTTCTTTAGGTAGGGAGACCAGTGTTGGATACAGTACTCCAAGTGTGGTCTGACCATTGCTCTGTAAAGCGGCATTATGACGTCCGCCGATCTGCTCGTGATTCCCTTCTTTGACATGCCCAACATCCTGTTCGCTTTCTTTGCCGCCGCTGCGCATTGAGCCGACGGCTTCAGGGTCCTGTCTATCAGTACTCCCAGGTCCTTTTCTTGTTCGCTCTTGCCCAAAGTTATATCTAACATTTTATATTCATGTTCCTTGTTTTTCCTGCCCAGGTGCATGACTTTGCATTTTCCTATATTGAACTTTATCTGCCACTTTTCCGCCCACTTCTCCAGCTGGTTCAAATCTCTTTGTAGTTCTTCGCTGTCCTTTTGTGACCCAACTGCCCGACCTAGTTTTGTGTCATCTGTAAACTTGATAATATTGCTTGTTGTTTCTTCTTCCAGGTCATTTATGAAGATATTGAATAAGATGGGCCCAAGAACCGAGCCCTGGGGCACACCGCTTGTCACCTTCTCCTAGTCCGAGAAATTCCCATTTATGCTCACCCTCTGCAATCTGTTCTCCAGCCATTTGCCTATCCATCTTAGTATGTCCCCATCTATTCCATGGCTTTGCAGTTTCCTCAAAAGCCTTGCGTGCGGAACCTTGTCGAACGCTTTCTGGAAGTCCAAGTATATTATATCCACCGGGTCTCCGCTATCGATGTGTCTGTTCACCTTTTCAAAAAATTAAAATAAATTCGTCAAACATGACTTCCCCTTCCTGAAGCCGTGTTGACTGGCTCTCATCAGGTCATGATTTTCCAGGTGTTGCACTATGCTATCCTTGATTAGTGCTTCAACCATCTTCCCTGGAACTGACGTAAGACTCACAGGTCTGTAGTTACCCGGTTCTCCCCTTGATCCTTTTTTGAAGATTGGGATGATGTTCGCTATCTTCCAGTCGTCTGGTATTTGCCCGGTTCTAATTGCCCGGTTCTAATTAGCCAGGGTTTGTACTAGTTCTCCAATTTCAAACTTAAGCTCCTTTAGCACTCTCGGTTGAATTCCATCCGGTCCTGGACTTTTTAGTTTGTCAATCTGATAGTATATTTTGTCCAGATCCACATTCACTGTGATGACGCTTTCCTCAATTTCTCCCTTGAATACCCTTCCTGTTTCAGGCATCGTTGCAGTGTCCTCATTCGTAAAGACAGAGGCGAAGAATTAATTTAGCCTATCTGCAATCTGTTTGTCTTCCTTGATACACCCTTTTCTTCCTTGGTCATCGAGAGGGCCTACTGCCTCTCTCGTTGTTTTTTTCCCTTTTATATATCTAAAAAAGGGCTTGAAGTTTTTGGCATCTTGTGCTATCTTTTCCTCGCAGGCCTTTTTGGCGTCTCTTACCGCCTTGTGACACTTTTTCTGGTCGACCTTGTGACAGTTCCAGGCCTCTGTTGTTTTTTCACGTTTCCATTTTTTGAACGAGATCCTCTTATCCCTCACTACATCCTTCACCTCCTTAGATAGCCAAGCCGGTTCTCCCTTGTTTTTGTTTCTCCTTCCTTTGGATATCTGCGGAATGTAGAGATTCTGCGCTTCGGTGATAGTATTTTTTAATAGGGACCATGCTTCTTCGACCGTTTGAATTTCAGCTGTCCTTTTCTTGAGCCGTTTTTTAACCATGGCTCTCATGCTGTCATAGTTCCCTTTTCTGAAGTTAAAGGTTGTGGTTTGGGTCTTGGTTGGTTTCCCCTTCCCGATGCTAATTTTAAATTTGATCGTGTTGTGATCGCTTGTCCCCAGCGGGGCCGTGACTTCTACATCTGTTGTCCTTGCAGTTATGCCATTTAGGACCAAGTCTAGGGTTGTGGTCCCTCTTGTCGGTTCTCCCACAATTTGTTCCAAGAAGCAGTCGCCTTTCATTTCTAGGAACTTTGTTTCCCTGCTGCAGTGTGAGGTTCCCAGTTTCCAGTTTATCCCCGGAAAGTTGAAGTCCCCCATGATTGTTACGTTTCCTGTTCTACAACCATGTTTGATTTTTTCTATCATTGCTGTGTCTGTTTCCTCCATTTGACCTGGGGGTCGATGATAGAGGCCAATTTTTGTGTCTGCTTTGTTTTGTCTAGGAATCTTTATCCAGAGGGACTCCAGTTTATCTTTTCCATCCGTCTCCCCTTCTCTGATAGACTCTATTTCTTCTTGGACATACAGGGCAATACCTCCCCCTTTTTGCCCTGTTCTATCTCTTCTGTATAGTTTGTATCCTTGCAGTGCTGTGTCCCATTCATTTTCTTCGTTCCACCATGTTTCTGTTATTCCAATGATATCCAGTCCCTCTCTTCTTGCTAGAGCTTCCAGTTCCCCCATTTTGTTTCTTAAGCTTCTGGCATTTATGTACATACATTTGTGCTCCCTTTGTGCTACTATCCTGGACTTTTTTGTTGTTCTTGCCGCAGCTCGGTGGACCGCGTGCCGCCAAGAATCGCCCCTGCACAGCCGGAGAGGAGCGTGGGAGCACTGCTCCGCCCCCTCCCGAACCAGCAGGAGCCCGACTCCATAAAGATCGCAGCACCACCGGAGCGCGGCCTTTTTGTTGTTCTTGCCACAGCTCGGTGGACCGCGTGCCGCCAAGAATCGCCCCTGCACAGCCGGAGAGGAGCGTGGGAGAACTGCTCCGCCCCCTCCCAAACCAGCAGGAGCCCGACTCCATAAAGATCGCAGCGCGGCCTTTTTGTTGTTCTTGCCACAGCTCGGTGGACCGCGTGCCGCCAAGAATCGCCCCTGCACAGCCGTAGAGGAGCGTGGGAGCACTGCTCCGCCCCCTCCCGAACCAGCAGGAGCCCGACTCCATAAAGATCGCAGCACCAACGGCGGGCAGCCGTTCGGTGTGTCGTCGAAGGCACACGTCAAAGGCGCGTGCGCCTTAGCATGCGCCTTTGCGAAGCACCTGCGTGAGGCACCCGCACAGGCAGCCTCCGATACCAGACTACTGACCACACAACTTAGCCCAGACCACAGAGATCACAGAGACAACCACGGATCTCCACTACAGTCACAGTCTCAGCAGCCCGACAAAGACACAGCCGTCTCAACCCCAAAAGGAACTCCTTCCCATGAGACAGACCCAACAGCACCGATAATCTAGACTCCCGGTCTCATGGTTATAGTCCTGGTAACCCCAACCGGATAAGTATTACTGTTACTTAATACTCTGTTGTATAACCTTGCTAGACCTGTACAGATTGTAGCACCACTGTATTGAATCTACATTGTTTATCCTTTCACTGTTCTACAGGATATTATACAGGAATCTACTATACCGCTCTTCGACCCGCGAATCTAGTACCCCTCAATTACCGTCTACCTCTCTGCACTAATCCTGACCACTCAAGCAAAAACACAATAAAAAAAATAAAAAAAAACCACCATCCTGAGTCATCTTGCTCCCTTTTTTACCCCCCTACAATTGCCCGCAGGAAACTCCCTAACTTCTCCAACTGCAGTTGGACGAGCCCTTCACAATGGCCAGGCCAAACACACACCAATGCGCAGCTCTATTTCTACTCCTCTTGTTCTCTTCCAGGCTCTGCAATGCAGACAACTCCAATGCATCCCCCATTCCCATCCACTTCACGCTGCACCGATCGGTAAAACCCACTCTCCACTCCACACAAGACCACCCTCATGCCTATTCGCCCAACAGCCCCCCTCACCCCTACAAACCAACCAAGCCCCACCCAAAAAAACCAAGAACGCTAAAAAAAACTTGAGTACTCCCACTACTCCCCACCTAATCACACCAACCACCAGTCCCTACTGGGCTTTTACCTGAACATCAGATCAATGAGGAATAAATCCACTCTGATCAAAGACTGGCTGACCGAAACTAACCCCGACTTTGTCCTTCTCACAGAAACCTGGTTGCTATCAGACAAAGACATCATCATTAAAGATTGTCTACCACCACGATTCAAGATACTCTCACTAGCCAGAACAGGGGGAAGAGGAGGAGGACTAGCAATAATCTTCCGAGACCACCTCAATGCTTCCATTCTCAACACAACCTCTTCGCTCAATTCTGAAATTCTAACCATCACCCTAGCATCAACATCTCTGCCCTCCTCACTAACCATCACTTTATTTTACATACCCCCCCAAAAATGGACCACGACCAAAGATGACTTCGCTGAATCACTACTTACCAATTCTCTAACAAGCCCATACAACCTACTGTGCGGGGACATCAACATACACCTCGAGCAAACTGACCAACCTGAAATCTCGGATTTCTGGTCATTGCTCTCCCAACTAGGCTTTGACAAACACCCCCCTATCAAAACCCACCAAAGAGGACATCAGTTAGACCTGGTAACTCTATCCTCCAAGGAACAGGCCAATCCCACTTTTTATTGGAAACAAGGCAGCTGGTCAGACTCCCTTTCGTCCGACCACCGCCTATGTACCTTCACCATTGGATGCCAACTCAAACCTCCTAAAAGCGGCAAAACAAGAATCATCAAAACCCACACTACCAGAGGAAAGATTGACCCAACGGAATTCTGGTCCCATTTCGAAATCAACACCAATCCAATAGAAGATACGGAACAAATCATGACCTCTTGGATACAAGATAGTACCAACATACTAAACGAGATTGCCCCCACAAAAACCCGCAGAATAAGAACCCCTAACCAAGAGGGCTGGTTCGATCCTGAACTGCTGCAATGCAAGAAGGATCTCAGAAAAGCTGAAAGATTATGGCAAAAATCCGGAACCCTAGAACACAGATTGGCCTGGAGACAAAAATTAAAAAAGTACAAAACCCTCACTAATGAAAAAAGAAAAAATTTTTACTCCCACAAAATCGACCAATAGCAGTAACCTCTTCAGACTGGTCAACGATCTATAATATAGAAACATAGAAACATAGAATATGACGGCAGAAAAGGGCTATAGCCCATCAAGTCTGCCCAGTCTAATGACCCACCCCCCTGACTTTACTCCTTTAGAGATCCCACGTGAATGTCCCATTTTCTCTTAAAATCTGACACGCTGCTGGCCTTAATCACCTGCAGAGGTAGACTGTTCCAATGATCGACCACCCTTTCTGTGAAGAAGTATTTCCTGAAATCACCTCGAAATTTCCCTCCCCTGATTTTCAGCAGATGCCCTCTGGTGGTCGAATGACCTATAGGACAGAAGATATCATCTTCCACTTTGATACGGCCCGTGACATATTTGAACGTCTCAATCATGTCCCCCCTCTCTCTTCGCTCCTCTAGTGAGTACAGCTGTAACTTATTTAGCCTTTCTTTATACGTGAGATCCCTGAGTCCCGAGACCATCCTGGTGGCCATTCGCTGAACAGACTCAATTCGCCGCACATCTTTCCGGTAGTGAGGCCTCCAGAATTGAACACAATACTCCAAATGAGGTCTCACCATGGATCTGTACAGTGGCATCATCACTTCAGGTCTCCTGCTGACAAAACCCCTACGGATACAACCCATCATTTGCCTTGCCTTGGAGGAAGCCTTTTCCACTTGATTGGCAGCCTTCATGTCATCACTAATGATCACCCCTAAATCACATTCTGCCGTGGTCCTAGCCAAGGTCTCACCATTTAGTGTGTAAGTTATGCATGGATTTCCCTTACCCAGGTGCATTACTTTACACTTTTTAGCATTAAAGCATAGCTGCCAAGTCGATGACCACTGTTCCAGTAGTAGTAGGTCCTGCATCATATTGTCAGGCAAAATGCCTTTGCCTACTATGTTGCATAGTTTGGCGTCATCGGCAAACAAAGATACTTTTCCTCTAAGCCCTTGGGTCATATCACCTATGAATAAGTTGAATAGAATCGGGCCCAAGACCGAGCCCTGTGGTACTCCACTGGTCACGTCTGACGTTTTGGAGGGGGTACCATTAACCACTACCTTTTGAAGTCTACCGTGTAGCCAGTCCCTAACCCATGCAGTTAGTGTGTTCCCTAATCCCAGCGATTTCAGCTTGTTCAATAACCTGCGGTGTGGGACGCTATCAAAAGCTTTGCTGAAGTCCAAATATATCACGTTCAGAGACTCCCCGGCATCCAGTTGTCTAGTTACCCAGTCAAAGAAGCCAATCAGATTAGATTGGCAGGACCTGCCCTTGGTAAATCCGTGTTGGTGGGGATCACGTAGGTTTTCTTCGTCCAGGATTGTGTCAAGTTTTTGCTTGATCAGTGTTTCCATAAGTTTGCTCACTATGGATGTGAGACTCACTGGTCTGTAATTTGCCGTCTCTGTCCTTCAGCCTTTTTTGTGAAGTGGAATAACGTTGACTTTTTTCCAGTCCAAGGGAACTCTTCCGGTACGTAGGGAAAGATTGAAGAGTACGGCTAACGGTTCTGCCAGGACTTGGCTCAACTCTCTGAGGACCCTGGGGTGTATGTTGTCTGGTCCCATGGCTTTGTTTACTTGGAGTCTTGAAAGTTCGTAGTAGACGCTGCTGGGCGTAAACTCGAAATCTTGAAACGGGTCTTTCTGGTTGTCTCTTGTCCGTAACTGCGGACCGGCTCCCGGCGCTTCACAGGTGAAGACTGAGCAGAAGTATTCGTTTAGTAGTTCTGCCTTGGCAGAATCCGATTCTGCATAGTTTCCGTCCGATTTCCTAAGACGTTCTATCCCATCTTTGTTTCTTTTCCTGGCACTAATATACCTGAAGAAGGATTTATCCCCTTTCTTAATATTCCGTGCTAGATCTTCTTCTGTTCGGAGTTTGGCCTCTCTGACTGCCTTTTTGACTGCTCTAGATCTGACCAGATAGTCTTCTTTCGCCCGCTTTCCGAAATGTTTGTAGGCAATAAATGCTTCTTTTTTCTCTTTGATGAGGTTTGAAACTTCTGAGCTGAACCACTGGGGTCTTTTGTTTCTCCTGCGTTTGCTAACTGTTTTTATGTAGCGGTTTGTAGCTTCGTGTAAGGTGACTTTCAGAGTTGACCACATAGTCTCCACATTGTCAGTTTCTGCTTGGTTATACAGCTCCCGATGGACATAATCTCCCATGAGGTCGAAGTCTTTGCCTATAAAGTTGAGGACCCTCGTCGCTGTGTTTGATCTAGAGAATCCTTTCTTGAGGTTGAGCCATACCATGTTATGGTCGCTGGAGGCCAGCTTATCTCCTACTGAAACCTCCGAAACACTGTCTCTGTTGGTGAGTACCAGGTCCAGTATTGCGTGGTCCCTGGTGGGCTCCAATACCATTTGTTTGAGTCGTACACCCTTTATGGAGGTTAATATTCTTTTGCTGCCACATGTAGTCGCGGAGAGTGTGTTCCAATCTGCATCGGGCATGTTGAAGTCACCGAGCAGAACTGTGTCCCCACGCAAAGTGATGTTCTCTATATCTTCGATCAGTTCTATATCTTTGTCTTCCTGTTGTCTTGGAGGTCTATATACCACACCAAGGTATAGGCATTTTTCATTTCCTCTGGCCAGGTTCACCCAGAGGGATTCCCCGGTGTATCTAACATCTGTGATTCTGGTAGTTTTGATGTTTTCCTTAGTATATAGTGCGACCCCTCCTCCTAACTTGCCCTCTCTGTCACGACGATGTAAGTTATAGCCTGGTATAACCATATCCCACCCATGCGAGTTTGTGAACCAGGTCTCGGATATCGCTATCACGTCTAGGTCAGCGTTCATTATCTCAGTCTCCAATTCCAGAATTTTGTTGCCCAAGCTGTGTGCATTGACATACATTGCTCTCCATACCTGAGAAGAGATTTCCTTCCGAGATAGTGTGGCTCCTAAATTATTGTACGTAGTATGGGTACTTACCTTAGACTCAGAAGTGTGGGTGTGATTTGCCTCCTCACAAACTTACACGAAGAATCCACCTTAACCGCCAACACCCTTGCCGACTTCTTCAATACCAAGATCCAAAAATTAAGAACAACACTACCCGCCAGTTCCAACCCCCTCGAGCTCTTCCCCATCCTCACAGACATGAATTTATCAAACCCAGATCCTGGAGCCAGAGTCGACCTTAGCTGGAAACAATTCGCATTAACCGATTGGCAAACCTTCAATACTTACTACAACAAGTATACACACTCCTATTGCCATTTGGACACATGCCCACCAAATATCATGAAAACTGCTCCCCCCCCCACACTTTAAAGCAAAAATGATGACATGGGTTAATTACCTACTATCCACAGGAAACTTCCCGTCGGAGCAAGGTCATATAATGATTACCCCAATTTTAAAAAACGTGAAACAACCACCTAACTCCCCATCTAACTATAGACCGATCGCCAGCATCCCCCTATTTACCAAAATAGCGGAAGGGATGGTAAAGGCGGAACTTTCCGCATACCTTGAAAAATTCAACATTCTATGTGACAACCAATCAGGCTTTCGCGCGGACCATAGCACTGAAACCATCATTGCCTCCCTTCTCGACCACTCCACACGCTCTTCAGTAAGGGCTCAAGTGCCCTGATCATACAACTCGACCTGAGCAGTGCTTTTGACCTGGTCAACCACACCATTCTCCTTGAATGCCTAGCTCACATTGGCATCTCAGACCAGGTCCTCAACTGGTTTCAGGGGTTCCTACAAAATAGATCATACAAGGTATTCAAGAATAACTCTTTCTCTTACTGCTGGGACAACACCTGTGAGGTCCCGCAGGGCTCCCCCCTATCACCCATCCTATTCAACATATACCTAGCCTCCCTAGGTAAACTCTTACACAACCTAAATCTCAAATTCTTCATTTATGCAGACAATATCACAATAGCCATCCCACTAACCAACTTTTCACAAGAACTACTCGACCACATTACAAACATTCTCAACCAGATAGAACTCTGGATGCTTTCATTCAGACTGAAATTAAACCCTGACAAATCAAAATTCTTCCTAGCCTCCCCCAAAGATAAAATCAAGGAAACCACAATTCAACTAAAAAGAATGACCTTCCCCCTCGATCCGACCATAAAAATTCTGGGAGTCACGCTGGACAAAAACCTATCCTTAGAAAACCATACCGACCTCATCAAAAAATACTTCAATGACACTGCATTCCGCCTACTTGTACAATCCTCCATCCTCAGCATTCTCGACTACTGCAACATCATTTTCCTTAACGCCACAAAGAAAACTACCAGGAGACTAAAAATAATCCAAAATGCCGCAGTGCACCTCATCTTTGGCCTAAAGAAATGGGAACATGTCACCCCTTTCTACCACCAACTACACTGGCTGCCATTTGAATCTAGAGTTCTTTTTAAATTTGCATGCTTCTGCTACAAATCGGTTAACGGTTCTTCTTCAAGTTACATAAATACCCACTTTAACCTTTATTGCAACAACAGGACATCAAGCAGAATTCAACTGTTCGCCTTCCCTTCGCTAAAACACTGTCTTCTCAAAAGATTCCTCGATAGAACTTTCGCCTTCCAAGCAGCCAAGTCGAACCCATGGCTAGCCCAGATGATACTCGAGGCCCCCACTTACCTTGCCTTCAGAAAACTACTAAAAACTTACCTATTCAGCAAACACAACCCCTAATAATCCCTTCACCCCACATAACACCTGCCCCACCCCTGCCCCCTTCCTCCTTCACCAGACCCTCCCTTTTTCCCACTCTCTACTTCCCTTGTCTAGTTCGATCAAAGCTGCAATTTCTGTTAAATTGTTGTAAATCTTCCCTTCATTGCAGACTGTTGTAAATTGCTGTAATTTCATTGCTCACTGTTGTAAATTGTTGTAATTTATCGTAAATCTGCTTGTAATTTGTTGTAAATCTGCTTGTCAATGCAGGTCATTTGCTAATTGATGTAAACCACCTAGAACTCGCTGGGTATGGCGGTATATAAGAATAAAGTTATTATTATTATTATTATTTTTAGTCTTCACATCCCTTTCCGTATCTATTTTTGCTCCTTCTTTGCCTCTTGCAATTTCAACATTCTTTTCCCCTTTATCCGAGCAGTTGCTTGTAGTTCCCTCTCTGGACTCTTTAGTCTTCACGTCCCTTTTTGTATCTATTTGCTCCCCTTTCTTGCCTCTTGCAGCTTCAACATGCTCTTCCCTTTTATCTGAGCGGTTGCTTGTAGTTCCTTCTCTGGGGTCTCTTGATCTCCGGGCCATCAACTGGTTGTTGACTGTCGGCTCTCCCCTGATCCTTAGTTTAAAGCCTTCTCAATGGTCTTCTTCATGTTTTCAGCCAAGACTCTCGCTCCTTGCTTGGTGAGGTGTAGGCTGTCCTTTCTGTAGTATCTGTTTCTTCCCCAGAATGCCGTCCAGTTTCGCACGAAGTCAAAACCTTCCTCTTCACACCATCGTCTCATCCAGGCATTGATTGCTTGCAGTTCTTCCTGTCTCTTTACATCCGCTCTTGGTACCGGGAGGATCTCGGAGAAGGCCACTTTTACCTCCCTGACCTTCAATTTCCATCCGAGTGAGCGGAGTAGGTCCTTCATTTCTTCCCTGTTGTACTTCCGTCCGCTGATATCGTTGGTTCCCACGTGGATAAGCACAACAGTGTCCTCTCCTCCTGCGCTGTCTATGATCCTGGTGATCCTGCTGGCCACATCCTTCACTCTTGCACCAGGCAGGCAGGTAACCAGTCTATCCTCTCTTCCTCCTGCGGTGTGGCTGTCCACATTGCGTATGATGGAATCTCCAATGATGATCCCTATCTTCTTTATTCGGGGGTTCCTTGGGGGGCGTAAGTTTGTATCCATGGTGCAGGACCTGTCTTCCTTCTTCCGAGGTGCATCCCCAGAAGGTCCCTCATTCCTGCTGAGTGTGTGATCAGCCTCGACCTTTGATTCAACCTCTCCGTCAATTGTATTGGTGCCTCCTTCCATATCGCCTGGGCCTTCTTCCTGGGTTGTTCGGGAACTGATCTCTAGCCCTGGGACCTCCACAAGTTGCTGGTGGGCTTCTTCGATGAATCTCTCCAATTCCTCGATCGCTTCGCTGGTACTGGACTCCACTAACAACTTCTCCTGCTTGCGGTGTTCTTCTTTCATGGCGAGGAGTTCTTCTAGTTCTATCACAGTTCCTTCCAGCAACCAGACTCGCTGTTTCAGGCTATCCAGCTCCTTGCATTGACTGCAAACATATGCCCTAGTCCCCGAGGGGAGGTAGTCATACATATTGCAGCCGGTGCAGAAGACTGGAAAGCTCATCTTCTGGCTTCCTTCTTGTTACTCTCTTCCTTCCATCCACTGTCTGCCATCTCTCTGCCCCTATATGGCATCTTCTGTCCTTCTATGCCCCTTCCAGATATAGTATGCCTCCCCATTGGTCTGGTATTTGTCTCCTCTCCTTCCCCCCTGCTCTGGCATCTCTCTCTCTGCTCCCTTCCTCCTGTTCTTCCCTGGTCTTCCATCTCAATTTATTTTCTGCCTCTGTCTAAATTCTTTTTTACTATTCAGTCCTCAATTTCCCTCTTTCACTGTGTCTACCTATTGCTTGCCACCTCTTTCCCTCACCCCTTCCAGTAACTAACTCTATCCTCTTTCCTCAATCCTGCATGTGCCCTTTTTTTCTTTCTTCTCCCCACTTCCTTCCAGTATCTGCTCCCCCTTTCCCTCACACTTCCATTTTGCAGCTGTCCATCCTCTCCCCCACACTTCCATTCAGTGTCTGTTTCCCTCTCTCTACCCCTTCCATCTACTGTTCACCCTCTATCTCGCCCCTTCCATTCACTGCTCTCTGTGCTCTTTCTATCCAGTGTGCACCCTCTCTCTCTCTCTCTCTCTTCCATATGGCATCTTCCCTCTTTCTATGCTCCTTCCATAAACTATCTATCCCGTGCCCCTTCTCTCCTTTGTACATGATTGATTTCAACTCTATCACCTCTCCGTTTTTCTCTCTCTGTCACCACCCCCTCCCCTATGCTCTGGCATCTCTCTCTTCTCCTTTCTTTCCTTCCCACCTCACGGTCTGGCATCATCCCTTCCCTGATTCCCGGCATCTCTCTCCTTTCCTTTTCTTCCATCTCTCCCTCCCCCTCCATACTCTGACATCTCCTCCTTCCTTTCCCCTTCCTTTTCCCTTGATCTGGCATTCCTTCCTCCTTCCCTCCATGCCCTGGAATCTCTTCTTCCCTCCAAGCCCTAGCATCTCCTTTCATTCCCTCTAGTTGGGTACAGCCACACTCTCCCCAATTCTCTCCCCCTCTGCTCCCTTTCCTCCTTCTGTCACCCAAGGCCTGATGTCCTGAACTTCATCGGGCAGCAGTAGCATTCACAATTCACTGCTGTTGCCCACTTCAGGCCTTCCTCTCTGTCGGATCCTGTCTTCATGAAAACAGGAAGTAGGCAGGACCCAGCAGAGAGGAAGGCCTGAAGCCGGCAACAGCAGTGAATTGTAAAAGCTGCTGCTGCCTGAAGAAGGTAATGGAGCACCGAGGCAGACCGCTTCTTCCCCTTCCCAGCCGAACCTCCGCTGACCCTCCTATCTCTCTCCCCCCCCCCAGTGAACCTTTCCGATCCTCCCAGCGAGAGCAGCAAACCTCCTTTCAGTAGCATCGGCTGCTTTGCGGCTTTCTCCTGCCGGTGAAGTGTCACTGATTTCATCAGTGACACGGCAGAGGGAGGAGAAAGGGATAGGGATAGGGACCACGCTGGCTGTGCACCCCCCCTAAGGCTGAACCCAGGGTGGATCGCCCCCTCTCCCCCCTTGGTACGCCACTGACTGTATTTATCTTGCTGAATAGAGTGTAGGGAAGTTGTTTTGCTACCTTTGAAAACCAGGACCAAAACTGACAGAAAATGTTTAAATTCCTTCCCATGATATGCAACTTTTTAGGACTAAATTGTATTGAGTCTCCATATATATATATTTTTTTCATTTGCTATCAATCTTCTTAAATTTGCAATGGGTATTACATGCTCTATTTCTTTCTATACATAAGTCACACTTGAAAATTTGAATGAAGTATGACAGTGAAGAAAGTATGAAATCCTTGCTACGCTTTTTTAGGAAAGCTTTTTGACATAGAAACATTTTTTTAGGATTTTATTTTACAGTTTATGCATTTTGTGTTCTTTTTTGATCTTGTTATAAAGTTATATACAGATGATATTTATGTATCTTTGTCGCCATTATACAAAACCACAATAACATTGGAAGTTATTACAGTTCAGTGATAAAATTTCAAGCAACAAGGAAAAGAGCTTTCTCATATGCAGGAATTTCACACTTCATGACTTCTTCGAGGGAATATCTTACTCCTCCTTCCAGAAACTAATGAAACCGATTCTCTTTCATCTTCACTATGGATCCATCCAAGTCCATTAATGAATGTCTCAAGTTAAATATTAGATCTGGTGCTAGCCTTTCCTGGATGACAAACTGAGCCATTTGTTTTGTCTATTGGATTGGAATGAAATTCAGAGCTATAAACTGTCTAGAGTTTACTTCTTAATCTTTCTTGTTTTCCTATTACTGATTATTGATTTCTATTATTAATTCTATCTTTCCTTATAAAGTAACTTTAATACTCATTTTCTTAGATCTTGGTTTGTTTGTTTTTCTTTGTCTTCAATGTTCTTTACTTTCCATGAAGTACTTTCTTTTACTCCCTCTTATAATACTGTATATCTCCGTAATGTTAGTGATGTCTTCTCTTGTATGTTTAATTAGATTGTGCATCCATTTGGGACAGAAAGAGTAGCTCAATGCCTATATTTAGGCATTGAGAAAGATTGTGCATCCATTTGGGACAGAAAGAGTAGCTCAATGCCTATATTTAGTATTGTATATCGCTTAATACCTATGTTCAAGCAGTATATCAAATGCAATAAATCCAATCCAATCCAACACAAGACGGTAACTGAAAATTAACATGGCAACTATTGGGGGCATTTCTAGCATCTCAATCACAGGTGTCATTTTAAATTTGCTGCTACCATGAAGTACTTTGCTTGGAGTTAGTGCAAAAGTATTTAACATCTCCTTTTTAGGAGGCAGCAAGTGGCCCCAAGCTAAATAAAAAGTACTGATTAGCAGATGGCATTTGCTTTTCTAACTATAAAACACCTTACATGCCCATTCTTTACTCTCCCATAAAACAAAACAAAAAAACGTGGTGCGGCATAATTAAAAAATAAAAATAAAAAATGGCAAAGTCCTTTTTGGGCCTAGAGCGCTAGTCGCTCAAAGTCGGCAGTGTCTAAAGTCCATTCTTAAAAAATACGTCCAATTTTTTCCCCCAAGAATCATCTGCTTATACGTCCAGCTGTTTTCCGCTAAGTTGTCTATCTTTATACCACATTCTCGACCAAAAATTTGTTCAAGTCTCAAATGCCCAGAACAAGACCTTTTGGACATGGGAGGGGGCCAGCAAAGTGATGGACCGGACACCCAGACATAGCAACAGAGTAGTGGGGCACCTTACAGGGCACTGCTGTGAACTTCACAAAAAGGGTGCCAGATAAACATTTCACCACAACTTCCTTGCAGGTCATGGTGAGCCCCCCAAAACACCCCTAAAACCCACTATACCTACCTGTCTATAACCCCAATAGCCCTTATGGCTGCAGGTGCCACATATATGGCATTACAGTAAGGGTTTTTTTTTTGGGGGGGGGGTGTGGGCTCATATTTTCTACCATGAATGCAGTGGTTAGAGTAGCTTATGGGACTGGGTCCTCCTCTATATGGTTCACTAGCCCAACCCCCACCCCCAAACTATTTAAGCCACTTCTATGCAGCTCTACTAGGCTTTTTTACTCCAGGTGCTGATGTTCCAGAGGCAAGTATGTACATTTTTATTATGATTTTTATGGCAGTGTGAGGGGGTCAGTAATCACTGGGGGAGTATGTGAGGGTTTGTACTTTGTCCCTGCATTAGTTAACTGGTCACTTCGGATACCTTCTGAGCACTTAGGGCTCCTTTTATCAAGGTATGCTACGGGGGTTAGCGTGTCGGACATTTCATCACGCGCTAACCCCCACGGCAAGCCAAAAAACTAATGCCTCATCAATGGAGGCGTTAGCGACTAGTGCGGCAGGCAGTTGAACGCGCGGTATTCTGCGCATTAACCGCCTACCCCACCTTGATAAAAGGAGCCCTTAGACCTGTTTTTAGATCGCCTAAGTCACAACGTATAAGTTCCATCTAGGCAGTCTCGTTAAACTTGTGATTATCCCTGCAGGACGACTAATTCTAGGTCAGCCCACATCCCACCCACCTCCCACCCTAACCACTCCTACAAAAATGCCCCTTTGAGCTCTGGGCGCACAACGGCATTCAGAGGCCTAAAAAGTCTCTGGATACGTCTAAAAACCTGTTTCGATTAAACGCACTTGGATGATCTGTCTTTTAGGTCATCCAAGTGCCAATTTAGGCAGGTTTTTAGATGTATTTCTGTTTCAATTATGAACCTCTTAACCTGCAATTTACAGTGTGGTAATTGCAAAGATACCCCAAGGTCCTATAACATGGTTTAATACATGCAGTTACCATGTAGTAAACCATATATTAAGGCCCTCTTTTATCATGGTGCATTAACTGATTAGTACGCTAATCGTTTTAGCGCACACTAAACGCTAACACATGCACATGCGTTTTAGCGCTTAACGCACGCTAATTCTATTAGCGTGCACTAATTGCTTAGTAAAAGAGGGGGTAAGTGTTAAATGCGGATCAGTAAAATGACTCTTTGATATATAGAGATATAAAGATAGATATACAGATATAGGGACCTATTTACTAAAGGGTGTTAAGCTCCTCAGATCTGACATGTAAAAAAAAAAAGGTTTACAACTGTGGTTCTGTGATAATTTGCCATTTTGTGCATGCTAATTGCACATTATTTATTTATTGTTTTTGAAATGTTTTTTTGGGAGGAGAATGGGTGAGTGGAATATATAACCTGGTGGAATACTGTGTGTTTAATTGCCAAATATGAGCATATCACTGCAGAAAGATCCAATGCTTTACATAAATATACTAAAACATGGGAACCACTGATATCCTATAGTCATGCGCCTGATAGACCAAACCCCTCTTCTATTAAACTGCGTTAGAAGTTTTTAGCGCAGAGAGCCACGCTGAATGGCCTGTGCTGCTCCCGACGCTCATAAGAACTCTATGAGCGTCAGGAGCAGCGCAGGTCATTCAGCGCGTCTCCCCGCACTAGAAACTGCTAGCGCAGTTTAATAGAAGAGGCTCCAAATGATTGATTATGATTTGCTTGAATAAGATGCACATCCACACTGTTCCTTTTGTTGTAGTTATGATTGTATGAATGATCATTAATTTATTGTTAATTTGCTGTTTTTCTAGTTTTATCTGAGTAACATTCTAATATCTATTTTGCATAATACAGAATGGTTGGGTTTGGGATTGTAAAGGTGATGATGGTCCCATCAATAGCCATAGTTTGGTGTTGCCACTAAACATATGATTATATGGTCTGAGCACTGTACAAACACAATTTTATTTATTTATTTATTTATTATTATTTAGAGCTGTGACTTAATAAACATTAAACATTAATGTGGGAAAACTTTGTGCCTTCTAAATAAAAGGCAGTGTTCTCACATCAAAATTTATTTATTTATTTGTATTTTTTATTTTGCAGGTCCCAAATAAGTATGGGGGCTGCAAAAAACCTAGAAAAACCCTAAATACTGATGTATTAAATCTGGGCTTAGGTCTACAACAGTGGTCTCAAACTCAAACCCTTTGCGGGGCCACATTTTGGATTTGTAGGTACTTGGAGGGCCGCAGAAAAAAATAGTTAATGTCTTATTAAAGAAATGACAATTTTGCATGAGGTTAAACTCATTATAGTTTATAAAACTTTCCCTTAACAGTTAAAAGGAAAGATATATAAACTATAAAGAGTTTTACCTTATACAAAATTGTCATTTCTTTAATAAGACATTAACTATTTTTTTCTGCGGCCCTCCAAGTACTCTATTTTTTCTGAGGCACTCACATTTAAAGTTTAATATATTTTCTTTCTCAAAACTAGCACATTTCAATCACTAAATTGAAAATAAAATCATTTTCCTACCTTTGTTTGGTAATTTCATCAGTCTCTGGTTGCACTTTATTCTTCTGACTGTGCATCCAATATTTATTCCCTTCTTTCAGCCTCCTGTATGCTTCCTCTCCTCCAGACCTCATTCCCTCCCCAAACTTTTTCTTTCTTTCTCTATGTCTGTCTTTCTTTGAGTCTGTGTCCCATTTTTTGCTTTGTTTCTGGCTACCTGTCCCCCCCCCTTCTTTCTTTCTTTCTTCCTTCCTGCCCTCCCCCATGCCACCGCTGCCGAGGAATATGCTGCTGCTGCTGCCGCCATCGGGAACAGGCCGAGATCTCCATGCTTCTCTTCTCCACGGGGCCGACCAACTCTCGCCGCTTGACATCAATTCTAACGTCGGAAAGAACGTTCCAGGCAGCCAGGCAGCGATTGGCTAGCCAGAACGTCCTCTCGACATCAGAATTGACGTCGGGCGGCGAGAGAAGCAAGGAGATCAAAGAGCACGGTGCTGGCCTGTTCCCTGATGGCAGCGGTGAGAAGGGAAGGGAAGCAGGTTGGGCACCACTGCTCTAGACGAGCCGTACTCTAGGGAGAACAGTGGAGGGTGGCCAGCTCTGTGGACCGCCCCCCCCCCCTGGTACGCCACTGGATCAGCAGCGTGTCTGGCCGGCTCGTTCCATTCAAAGCCGCGGGTGGCGGCTCCTTGCGAGATCCGTGCCTGCGTCTGAAGCCTTTCTGATGTTGTGATGTCAGAGAGGCTTCCGATGCAAGAGTGGATAGCGCAAGGAGCCGCCAACCCGCGGCTTTGAACGGAACGAACCGGCCAGACACGCTGCTGTTCCAAAAGGAACAGAATGATCCAGTCCAGACCGCGGGCTGCAAATAAAACTTGGAGAGCCACATGCGGCTCGTGGGCCGCGTGTTTGAGACCGCTGGTCTACAAGCACCCATTAGCTGAGATAAAGGCATGGTGGTGTGGTAATGATGTTTAATGTGTGTGGGGAAGGGGGCATAGGATATGAAAATTTATAAGGGGGCATAGGATATGAGAATTTATAAGGTGCCACCATGTTTTCTAATAATATCTGATCTTTATAGAGTGTGAGGGACATAGATGCTATATATATGCTATCAGCAAGCTGTTAAAAGTAAAATTGTTCAGTTTTGTAATTAGTTCTCTTGCTATTGTGCAGTAATCTCAACAAAAGTTAAGACTGTTGGCATCTGCTGCTGACCACATACATTATTTTCAATATCATCCTATTTATAATATGCTTTCACACTAAGTGATCAAGCTGTGAAACAAAATGAAAAACTATCTTATCATTTAACACATGGTGATATAAAGAGATACATCATATAACTATAACAGTAAATATATACTTTATAATGAAAAACAAGCAAAAATGAAATGCATTCTTATTACGCATTGATTTGTGACAAACCCTCTTAAAAGTTTTGATTGACATATACATGATTAAGGGGTTCATTTTTTTTTTAAAAAAGAACACCATCCAAAAAGTGAAATAAAGCAGCAGATGGATATTGTTCTTGCTAAACCCTTTTAATATGCTATTTTCAAAACCCATTTTCTAGGTGGATTTCTATGGTGGTCGTCTAAAGTGCATCTAAATCTCAAAGGGGGAGGGGGGTGTTGAAGGCATGGTTTGGATGGTACTAAGTTGGGATTATGAATTGGACATTATTCTGCAATAATCAATCATTTTAGAAAATGTCCAGGGCACAGTTTAGATATTTGGAGCCAAGACTACTTTTAACAATAAATAAATGCAACAAAGGTGCCAAATCTGATCAAATGATTACTGAAGGGATGAAGGCATGAGCCCCCTCATATTCTTCCAGTGGTCACTGATCCCCTCCTACCCTCAAAGATGTGAATAAACACAAAAAACCAAACTAACACAGTCAGAACTACCCCAAGCATCATCTGCAAGTACTCCTTATGCACTTCTAATATCATGACAATTCAGATATAATCCTTAGCAACTTAAAGAAATGTACTAACTACTCCCAACACACTTCTAATGTCCTGACAATTCATTTGTAATCCACCTTGAACCGCAAGGTAATGGCGGAATAGAAATCACTAATGTAATGTAATAAAACAGTATATACCTTGCTGTATGATAGCTTCATATGTTATGATCAGTCTTATTAGATTAACAAGCAGGCTCCTGGAGTAGCCTAGTGGGCAGTGCAGGGGACTATAGAGATGGAGACTCAGGCCCATATCCCACCCTAACTAGTAAAGTTGTGATGGAAAATGTGAGCCCTCCAAAACCCACCCAAAACCTACTGTACCTACGTATAGGTGACACCTGCAGGCATAAGGGCTATTGATGGACATTTGAGGAGGGGCTTTGGGGGTTCCGGCAGGAGTGAATGGGCAACCCTTCTGCCGGCCAACTTTGCGGGGGTGAGACAGGTTCCCTGCCATGGCCACAGCCACTAAACTGATCGCCGTGGGGAAATTCCCTTGCAGTGATCAGCTCAGCGGCAACGCAATTCTCTAACTGGTACCTGTGACATGGATGATGGTTAGAGAATCAAGGTGTTTAGGCGTCTATCCATTAGGACAGACATGATTCTATATAGGATGCCCGTGTGCGATTCTTAAAAACCGCTTAAGTGGCTGCTGAGACTTGGCATCCTATACAGAATCCAGCCCTATATATCTAAAGTAGCATTCAGAATAGCTATAAACTACCTTGCAGTCTTCACAGTATACATCAGAAAAGGAATCCTAAAACATACACACACACACATATATATATATATATATATGTATGTATATATATATATATATATATACGTGTGTGTATATATATATATATATATATGTGTGTGTGTGTGTGTGTATATATATATATACATACACACGCACATACATACTTTTTCAACCCTATTTTTGCTTCCTTTTATTTTTGCAATTGGGATAATTACTTTCACAAATATGTTACAAATATCTTCTTTTCAGTGAATGTATGTGCTTTTTGTATTATATTTAAGTTCACCTATTCTAATTTTAATCACTGTTTTGTACAATGTATTTGCATTTATCAGACTCTGTTCTTCATTAGTTAGTTTAATTGTATTATATATTTTTATGAATGCAACTTTGTTGATCTTACATTTTGGTATTTCCTTTTGGGGGTTGGGGTGTCAGGAATGTGAGATCATGGCACAGAGGAGCCTTTCTGTGGTAGAAAATTAGGGGATCAGGGTCTAGGTGTGCCTTAGGGGGCTATTAGCTATTATGTTATGGTGCAACTGATGCATAACAATGAGCTAACCCTTTTATGCCTTTTCAGATGTGTTGCGCAGGTTCCTGCACGGTGCTTGCTCTAGTCATCTGCAGTTATTCTCTCCATCAACGTCTAATGTGAGGTTTTACTTCTCTATAAAACCTTTTTTTTTCCATCTATCATCCAGTGCAGATATCATGCTAACTGCACCCTACCATCTTGCCTAGTTTTCCTCATTGGCTTCTCTTTCAGCAGTGATGTTCTGTCTCTTGACCCGTTTTCTTGACTTCTAAAAGAAAGCAGTTTCTTCCTGACACCCTCACATTCAGTCAAGCTGTTCTTGCAGCAGCAGACTGACTAAGTGATGCTGTCTTTATCTTTGTTCATTACCAGAAGAGAGCCAAGAGCCCAGGATTATTCTGACTACTCTGCTTTCATCTTTTCTCACTTCTTTCTTTTCTGGCCTAGGAGATGTCAGTGTATCAAGACAAACAGTTTTCTTCACTCCTACTTGTACTGCTTTTTTTTTTTTTTCATTATAGAATCAGGAAACAATTTCTGTCAACTTACTTCATGCCTAAAAAAAAAAAGAGAGAACTTTGCAAACCATCATAAAAATGAGAAATATCAGTTTATAATTCTAAGAGTTCAGTTGTGACTTCAACAAGTTTATATCGCAATTATATTCAGAAATATTCAGTTAATCTGACCAGAGAATGATACGGTGGCTGTTACCCATGGCTAGCTGCAGGTAGCCACGGGCAACTCATAAAAACGGGGAGAGAAAAAATAGTGGTCGCCGCGGGGACGGGGACAAGGCCATTCACCACCCCATGGAGCGGTGAATGGTCTTGTCTCTGCAGTGAAGTAAGCATGGATCTCGCAATCCAGCAGCTCCCTCCCGCCTGAACGCCGTGTCCCGCCATCTCCCTCTCTCTCTCTTCTCCCAGCAGCTGCTTTCAACAAGTTACGCACGCGGCTGCTTGTGTTGTTGAATCTTCTCCTCCGACGCAACCGGAAACAGGAAGTTGCATCAGAGAAGATTCAACTCAAGCAGCCGCGCGCGTGACTTGTTGAAAGCGTGCCGCTAGGAGAATAAAAATTAAATTTGGCACATAAGGTGAGAGGGAGGGAGGGAGGGAGATGGCGGGACATGGTGATCAGGTGAGAGGGAGGTGCTGAACCGCGCGATCCATGACCATGCGTGTTCCCTCACAGTAGGAAGGAGGGAGTGAAAGAGAAAGAGATGCTGGGCCAAGGGGATGACGAGGGAGACAAATATTAAACCCATAGCAGGAAAAATAAAGGGGAGGACAGGCAGGTGAGCCAGATGCTGGAAGCGGGGATAGAAATAGGGAAAGAAGCTAGAAGGGGTTGGAGAGGAGAGAGACACATTGGTGTGGAAGATGAAGAGAGGGGAAATCTGGACATAGGAAGGTAACAGAAACAGAGGGGAAAATATGTGCATGGGGGCATAGGGACAGAGACATAAGGGGGAAATACACGGGGGGGGAGGGGGGGGAATTATGTGAATGGAAGCATAGGGACAGACACATAAAGGGGAGATACATAGGGAAATTATTTGCATAGGGACAAAGACATAAACAGGAGATACATGGGGGAGGAATTATGTGCATGGGGGCATAGGGACAGAGACATAAAGGGGAGATACATGGGGATGGTATATGGACACGGGGGGGTGGGGCATTGCCAGATAATAATAATAATAATAATAATAACAGCTTATATACCGCAATACCGTGAAGTTCTATGCGGTTTACAAAGATTAAGCAAATTGATTGACTTTAAGAGGGGAGGAAGAAAGAGGGTTAATAGGACAGGAAATCCATTTTTGAGGAGAGAGTGATCAATAGAACAAGTTAATCGCTATAGAGGGGAGAGAGAAGAGAGGATCAGTTGTCTAGATACTTTAGGAACAGGTGTGTTTTCAGACGTTTCCTAAATTCCTCATAAGTAGTGGGCGAAAGCAATTGTGCTTGGTGCAAGAGAAGATGTTCATGGTGTTTTTTCAGTTTACAACCTCTCACTGGGGGGGAAACAAAGTTGGAATGTGAGCTTCTCTTGGGTCTGTTTGCTGAGAAGACGAAAAGGTCAGTTATATATTTAGGGGCAAGTCCGTGCAGTGCTTTGAAGCAGAAGCAGGCAAATTTAAACTTTACGCGCGCCTCCATTGGCAGCCAATGCAGCTGCCGGTAGTAGGGTGTCACGTGGTCAAACTTCCTCAGCCCAAAGATCAGTTTGACCGCTGCATTTTGCATCAATTGTAAACGCTGCATGTTCTTTTGGGAAATTGCTAAATAGGCGATGTTACAGTAGTCAAGTAGACTCAGTACGAGGGATTAGACTAGGGTTCTGAATGCCGCTGTATCGAAATAAGCTTTAATGGATCTGAGTTTCCAGAGAGTGAAAAATCCCTTTCTGATCAAGGAGTCCACCTGGGGAAAATAGGAACACAGAAGCGAGATGGTTTGTGCGGATGGGATCAGATGTTTTGTGGGGCCAGGATGGGTACCGAGTTTGTGGGGACGGGGCGGAGATGGGGACTGAGCTTGCGGGGATGGGACGGGGACAGGGATGAGCTCACGGGGACAGGGACAAATTTTCCCCCGTGTCATTCTCTAAATCTGACTTCAGAGTAAAGATAGAGAATAGAGAAGTGGGGAGGTAGGGGGGGGAAAGAGAGAACTGTTAATTTGGAAAAGCTTATGCCCTTTAATATAACAACCAGAACCACAGTGCTGTCTATTAATATGCACCAGCTTTGTGCTGCCAATATTTTTCCAAGATAAACACAGCATGGAGAGTTCAACTGCAGCTGCATTGCTCAATTTGCACAATAATGAGATGTATTGCATGTATTTGCATCTCACTATTATGCAACCCGTGGTGACTTACACCAGTGTATGCTGTGATAAATTAATGGAAAAAATTTTTCTTTTAATGTGCATGAAGGGGCACACATTGTGTTTTATTCTCATAGCATGTAACTAACCCCCTTAGTGATCCACTTATACACCACTTATAACCTAAGTGGTTTACATTCAGATACTCAAACATTTGTCCCTATCTGTTCTGGTGGGCTCACACTCTTATCTAATATATCTGGGGCAATGGAGGATTAAGCAAATTGACACAGACTATCAAGAACTGGATATGAATCCTACTCCTTCTCTGCAAGACATTATAAAAGCACTCACCTTGATGCTTATGAGAAAAGAATCCTTACGCGTCAAGAATTTCTGTTCCTTAATGTCGATCAACCTCAAATACCAGTGATATACCTTTTACCGAAAGTGCATAAAACCTTGCACAACCTTGCCGATTGTTTCCAGTAGGGGTTCACTATTGGAACCTTTGTTGACATTTGTGGATTATTTTTTGAGGTCTAGTTCTTCCTACATTAGAGACTCATCAGATTTCATGATGAAATTATCAGCCATAGATAATTTTGAAGAACCTACATTGATGGCAATCCTTGATGTCAAATCACTCTATACTGTGATTCCCCAAAGTTTTGACTAAATAATTAAATGTAGTTTAGTGCAAGTTGATAGAATTTGGGGGTTAATCTTTGCAAGCATTCCTTTTATTTTATTTTTCCTAGTTTCCTCTTTGCAATAGATTTCCTTAATGCCATACTTCTAGTGTTTATGACCAGTTTGATTATGATCACTATTGCAAAGTGACTCCTCATCAGCTTTCCCCTTATACCAGATCTTGAGTTTCACTGAGAACTACATCTAGGGTGGATCCCCCTCTCATTAGTTACAGGCCCAGCATTAATGTCATGCTATTTACCTTATCAATACTGGGGTAATCTTTTATTGTTAATTGTTTGACAATTTTATTTACCTTCCTAATTTCTGTTAATAATGTACTGTTATTATTACCGCCCACAAATCAGCTCTGTAGTAAAGAACTGTCCATGTCACTTGTCTATTAAAAACTGCTCACTGGCTACCAATTCCACACCATATCATATATAAAATAGCTATCCTTTCTTTCAAGACTCAAAACACCAAAGAAGCGGCCTTTATCCACAAACTTCTTATCCCACATGAACCTACAAGAGTCCTAAGATCCTCTTCCCAGCATCTTCTTCATACACCATCTTTGAAAATCATTAGCACACATCAGGCCACCTCATTTGCAATTATGGCACCTATGATATGGAATTCCTTACCTCTTTATATCCGGGTAGAAAAAAATGTAGATAAATTTAAGGGAATTCTAAAGAGTTACCTTTTCCAAGATGCATTTAACTGTTAAAAAGACTTGGTTACAGCCAGAGTGGTTAAATAATTCTTATTCCCTATTTTGCCTATTGAGGTTTACCTTTTATGTACTCTTTACTCATAATTTGTAGTTCTTCCAATTTTCCTATTGTTTTATGTTGGTCAAGTATAGTTCCGTGGGTATTTATTTGTTTATTGTCTCCCCCTTTTTAATACAAATTGTAAAATGCTTGATTTGTGTTTTATCAAAAGTTTAATAAACTTGAAACTTGATTTCATTCATACCTATGAACAAAACAGCTGCCCACTCTCCAGCACTCTCTAATTTTCAATCTAGATGACCTATGAGCGCCCTTATCTTTGTACCAGGTATATAGATTCCCAAGTGATCTTCATGTCCATTCGCCACTCAGTTATTTGCATTGATAATGATTGAAACACCAGTCTGAACTTTTTTTTTTTTTCTGTGTACTGTATATGCCTCTGTAGAAATATTCATGGTACTGCTATTTTTATAGAAGCAGCTCTGAATTTATGTATAATGCAGTGACTATGCTAGCAGTATCTATTTAGCAGCAATATTTAACTGCTAGGTGAATAATTATTAGGGCTGTTTTCATCCAAACCTTAATATGACCCAAAATTATATAGATAGTATCTGGATGTTTAACAATTTAAATGGTCTAATACTATCTATAAATTTTTTGAAAATATAGGGATAAGCAAAGTATGTACATACGGACAATTGTATAATGTGGTGCTTTGGTTATGCACTCCAATAAAATATCATCCCAGCATATTCTATAATGAATATATTCTCTAGTTCCCACGTGTCATCATAGAAAACCAGCATAACCAGTATTAGCATGCCTAGCATTAAGCACCCAGATTTAGTCAGCCATATTTGTAGGTGACTAAATGTGGATATGATGCATGCATCTTTCAGTATTCTATAAATTATGTGTGTCCCACCTATGTATTGTCCCTATTTCATCTATATGCCTCTCTTGAAGATAAAATTCCTAAATGTCTTTTAAATCCTTTATGTTTTTGACTTTTTCTTATATTTTTATTTTTATATTTATATATATGTGTGGACCTTTGGACTGCATCCAGGCAACAGACTGCCGGTTGCTATACTCTTCGTGAGTCCAATCTTTATTAAATATGTGTTGTACTTAATTTATAAGCTTTTCATTTTGAAATTTTTCATTTTCATTTTCAAATACTACAGTGTGAAGAAAATCACTTAACTTATCTGTGATAATTTCTTCTTTCACCCCTACCGACATGCATGTTTCAAAGAACACATTTCTTCAGGGTCGAGGTAAACTGTTAAAACATAAGTAATTAAATCCATTACTGAATTAGAATAGAGGCCATCATACCAGCGAAGGCCTGCTGTTGTAAAAATCTTTCACTATACCGGGAAGCTAAAATGCCAACACCACTCGATTTATAATAATTACTTTAGCTACTTGAATTAGAAAAGAACATAGCATAGCAGAACAAATCAACACACTCAGGGAGCATTTTTCATATTGTAACATGGCCGCGGTCTGAAATGAAAGCGATTAAATACAGCTGGCCCGACGCACACTGAAAAAAACGTGTGACGTCATCATCAACGTCGTGCGGGGCTCAGCTTACATCAAAACATTAAAGAATGAATAACCATTCAATTTCTTCATTGAGACCCGCTGGGGCTAAGGAATTTAATTTAAAGATCCATCTTTGCTCTTTAATAGCTAAGGCTTTTTTCAGATCACCACCCTCCCACCCTGCAGTTACAGTATCCAAAATTCTCCATCTTATATCTGCCCAGCTATGTCCCATCAACTGCCAATGCTTAACCAACGGTGCAGTATCTCTTTCAGTGTGAACCCGGGACTTGTGTTCGTTGAGGCGAATTTTAATAGATCTCATGGTGCAACCAATATAGATCTTATCACAGGGGCATTGTATCAGATAGACTACCCTGATAGAGTCACACATAGTGGGTTCCCTAGCATAATATACAATCCCTGATTCAAGATGAATCCAACTACTGCCCGTCATTGCCAGAGGGCACCATTGGCATCTGCCGCACACTCCATGGGTACCACTATTGGCCTCAAAAGGATTTCCTTTATTTTTAACCATTTCTCCAATGTTTCTAGATTGTTTAAAGGAGAATACTGGTCTTTCAAGATATTGTGGCACTGCTAGACTAGCAACATGCCAGTGTTTAAGTATAATTTTGTTGATTTTGTTGGACAAATATCAACTCTAATCCCTCAGGCCCTGATTCTGTATAGGACGCCCGGGAGAAGTGAACTATTCAGAATTGGGCCTACACTAAACCCCGATTCTGTAACCGGCGTCCATGTTACAGACACTGGTTAGAGAATCGGGTTAGATTAGGCATGGCCCGCTACACTTATCGCTGCAAGGGATCTCTCTGCCGCTATAAGTATAGCAGGCCGTGGCCGCCTGTCCAATTGCTGGCAGGAGGGTACCCAAACCCTCCTTCCAGAAGATGCCCCCCTCCAACACTACCGACCGCCCCCCCTGACACTACCGATCGCTGGTAGGAGGGTGCCCAAACCCTCCTGCCAGAAGATGCCCCCCCTGACACTATCGATCGCTGGCAGGAGGGTGCCCAAACCCTCCTGCCAGAAGATGCCCCCCCCGACACTACCGATCTCTGGCAGGAGGGTGCCCAATCCCTCCTGCCCGAAGACGCACCCACTCCACACCCTCCCCCCCGTGCTAACAGCTCCCAAACCTCCACCCCACCAAACTAACCTTTTCTTTTGGCCAGATGGGTCTTGCCCGTCCAGCCGGCAGGCCCGCCTCATCGAAATGAGGTGGGCCCGCCCCTTCCCGGCCCATCCCGCCGAAGCCTAAGGCCTGATTGGCCCAGGCTCTAGAAGCCTGGACCAATCAGGCCTTAGACATAGCGGGTCCGCCTATCCCCACTTAATCTAAGGCCTGATTGGCCCAGGCTCTAGGCGCCTGGGCCAATCAGGCCTTAGACTTAGCGGGCGGGCATGCCGGCTGGACGGGCAAGACCCGTCTGATGACATTACACAGATCCCAAAACTATCAGACTTTAAAGTTCATTGAGAGAAAAGGCCTGCCTGCCTTTTACGGCTAGTTTAATGATGAAATCAGATACTACAGAAACATGATTTGTGAGGATTGTATCAATAATGAAAAATGTCAAGACTTAGCTGTCCAAACAACTTGTGACTTATGAGTCTGTCAGGCTTGGCTATGCATGCTAAATAATCAGTTCTTTGCTATAATATTATTTATAGGGAAGGTAATTTTCAAATCAATTTCCAATGGTAAAAGCAGTGCTTTACCTATGAAATAGGTTTAAGACAATGTCCTTCTGAACTACAGGTAAAAAATATTCATCTTGATCTATAGATATTTGTTTTATGCTCATACCAACAGTAAGTAGAGGTGTTCCCATGGATGATGCTGGGGCACAGCTTCCAGTTTACATTCATTTTTTTTCTGTTCTTCAAACATAAGCACTTAGGGGAAAAATTCAGTATAGAATGCCATGGATGGTAGCCTAAGGGATCTGGCCAATCAGAGTCTTAGGCCACTCCCAGGGTGGGGCATGTTTTCAGGGAGGGAGGGGTTCCTGCAGGAGGGACTGGGCATCCCTCCTGCCAGTAATCTTTGGGGGGGGGGGGTGGCAGCAGGAGGAATTGGGCACTCCTCCTGCTGTAGCCATTGGGGGGGTTTTGGGGGTTCTGGCAGGAGGGAGTGGGCATCTCTCCAGCTGGTGGATGTCGGGAGGGGGTCAGCAGGATGGAGTAGGCATCCCTCCTGCCGGGGGATGTCTCAGGGTGGTGGCGGCAGGAGGAATTGGCCACTACTCCTGCCGCAGACATTTAGGGGTAGGCAGTTCAGGGGTTCTGGCTGGAGTGAGTAGGTATCCCTCCAGCCAGCCGATTTTGTGGGGCAACAGGTTCCCTGCTGCGGCCTCTAAACTGATCACAGCAGGGAAATTCCCTTACTGCAATCAGTTCAATGGCTGTGTCTATTTGAAATATAGGCCAGCATTTTGATGGTCTACATTTCAGGCACCTATCGCAGCCCTAGGGAGGCATGTAGGGCCGCCTAAACTTGCCTTTCTGGCAGAAACCACACCCACGCCTAGCCTTGGGCGAGTTTAAGCGGCCCTACATGCCTACTTAGGCTTGTGAAATTGCCTACAGTGTAGGCGACCTGCCTTGGGGTGGTTTTTTTTAAACGTGCATCCTGATAGGCTGGTTAGACAGTGGTAGGATGGTGGGGTGCGAGCGGTCCTGCGGGGAGGGGGGGAGGTGAATCGGACGTCGGGGGGGAACTATGTAAAAAAAATTTTGTACAATGCGCTCACGCGTATACCGCGCAAGGTTATGCACGGTTTGTAAAAACACGTATAACGCGCGCGTTATATGCGTGAAAATACGGAACTGCGTCCAGCACTGGTCGATGTACATGAAGAAGGACACAGTACTACTCGAAAGGGGCTAAAGAAGAGCGACTAAAATGGTTAAGGGGCTGGAAGAGTTACCATTCAGTGAGAGATTAGGGAAACGGGCCTCTTCTTCCTTGAAAAGAGGAGACTGAGAGGGGACATGATCGAAACATTCAAGATAATGAAGGGAATAGACTTAGTAGATAAAGACAGGTTGTTTACCCTCTCCAAGTTAAAAGGGGATAGATTCTGTACAAACATAAGGAAGTTCTTCTTCACCCAGAGAGTGGTAGAAAACTGGAACGCTCTTCCAGAAGCTGTTATAGGGGAAAACACCCTCCAGGGATTCAAGACAAAGTTAGACAAGTTCCTGTGGAACCAGAACATACACAGGTAAGGCTAGTCTCAGTTAGGGCACTAGTCTTTGACGTAAGGGCCGCCGCTTGAGCGGCCTGCTGGGCACGATGGACCACTGGTCTGACCCAGCAGCAGCAATTGTTATGTTCCTTAACCAGAACACTTCAGAAATTGGAAATACTTGAAAATGTGAAAATGAAAGTATAAAAATGTCCAAAATATATACCAATGGGATAAAATGATGGCATTTAAACTATGAGAGCTTTTCTTCTTATGATGGACCATTCTCGAGGTAGGAGCCCTGACATCTGTACTCTTCATACTACAAGATTAACTTCAAAGTTGAAATGCAAAAGCAGAAGGTGGACCAGGTTGCCGCAACCACTTGAGCCTCCCCTCCCAATAGATCCCATGTAAACTAAGGAAGACACTTGTATCGTTATTGATTTTTTCAAACCATGCCCTTTTTATTTATTTTGAGGACAATTTTAGAATTCATAAGAATAGCTTTACTGGGCCAGACAAATGGTTCATCTAGCCCAGTATCCCGTCTTCATGGAGGCCAATGCAAGTACCTGGCAAAACCCCAAATAGTAGCAGCAGTCCATGCCACCAATCAAGGGCAAGCATTGACTTCTCCCATTTCTGTCAACAACGGACTATGAACTTTTCCTCTAGGAACTTGTCAAAACCTCCTTTGGCAATGCATTCTAGAGCTTAACTATTCTCTGCACAATCATGATTTTCTCTGCATGCCTACTTGTGAATTTTCAAAAGGAAGTGTATTTGTCTACTTTGAATATTACCCCAGGGATTTTTTGTGTGCGTACATACTTGCTGTTTTCCATGCACATTTTTCCTGTGCAAGGTTGCTGTGTCATATAAAAGTTTATTTAAAAAAAACCAAAACACAAAAAACTCAAAACTTATTGCTCTATGAAATGGGCTTAGTGCACAATGGGACAATTTCTAGCACTTCCATAAAATAGGTCATTATCTTTTCTTTTTTTTGTGTACATTTTCATGTCATGCACAGGGTCTTATTGTATCCAATGGGTTCCTCTAATAAAATAACCAAACTTGTGTTAAAATAACTCAACAGTAACCCATACTGATAGTCTCCCCCTCCTTAAAAACAAACCACTGCAATTTTACTTCCATAAAACCTTTTAAAGTTTGATGTCTTAGAAAATAAAGGTAGCATTAGAAATCTCACAAAGCTGATAGAGGTACTATAAAAATTATAAATAAATCAAATAAATTTATCTGAGACATTATGGACATTTAAAAAACTATAAAAGCAAAAAACCCCAAAAAAACAACCAAAAAAAACCCTATATAATTTTAATGCAATGCTATTATCAACAATCTTTATAATAAAAATACCAGTTCCTCATTGCTTTGCCTGCCAGGGATTTCTGAAGCCTTTTAGCAGATGGCACTGTGGTAGTCATTCTCCTTAACAGAAAATAAACTGCAACATAAATGATTAGACCTAATATCAGCTAGAACAGATATTTATATATATTGTTGCTACTGCTAGGGTAAGTGACTTGAAAAGAGTATGCATTTTAATTCCTGATGCAATTTCATAGCTCAGTGTTCCCATCATATCCATCTTTGTATAATGCATAAATCTTTGAAATGTCGGTGACTCTAGTAAGAGGGAAATTGCATCTGCTTCCTTGGTGTATGGAGGCAGACAGAGTGATGTTGTATTCAACTGGATAGTAACAGGGAAAGAAATCACTAGGTCTTCATAATTTGAAGTCAGAAACAAAATGTAACTTTCTCATTTTAATTTTCCAATGTAAAAGTATATGTATTGATGCTGACCCTTTCGAATCACAATGAGGAAACAAATCACCATTTTGACTGCTGCTATTTATATATTTCTAATTTGTTGATATTAAAAAAAAAAAATGTATTAGTCACCAAATCACAAGGTGCTCACCTAGAGGAACTAAGTAGTAACTTTAAAAGACCCTGAAAAAAATATTTTTTTTCACAATGTGTAATTAAACTCTGGAATTTGTTGCTGGAAAATGTGGTGAATACTGAAGAATGTTAGCTTAACAGGGTTTAAAAAAGGTTTGGATAATTTCCTAAAAGATAAGTCCATAAACCGCTATTGTTTCTTTCACATCTTTGGGGTGGTAGGAAGGGGTCTGTGACTACTGCAGGAGTAAGGGAGGTCATGACTTAAACCCTCCAGTGAACAGTGTGGGCACGTTTTTTACCTTTACTTATTTTTTAAATAAATCTAATCCCAAAAATCTAAATGGTACCCTCGATGTTTAACATAAGAACATAAGCAATGCCTCCGCTGGGTCAGACCTGAGGTCCATCGTGCCCAGCAGTCTGCTCACGTGGCGGCCCAACAGGTTCAGGACCTGTGCAGTAATCCTTTATCTATACCCCTCTATCCCCTTTTCCAGCAGGAAATTGTCCAATCCTTTCTTAAACCCCAGTATCGTACTCTGCCCTATTACGTCCTCTGGAGCGCATACCAGGTGTCCACCACACGTTGGGTAAAGAAGAACTTCCTAGCATTTGTTTTGAATCTGTCCCCTTTCAACTTTTCTGAATGCCCTCTTGTTCTTTTATTTTTTGAAAGTTTGAAGAATCTGTCCCTCTCTACTCTCTCTATGCCCTTCATGATCATGTAAATCTCTATCATATCCCCTCTAAGTCTCCTCTTCTCCAGGGAAAAGAGACCCAGTTTCTCCAGTCTCTCAGCGTATGAAAGGTTTTCCATCCCTTTTATCAGACGTGTCGCTCTCCTCTGAACCTTCTCAAGTAATGCCATATCCTTCTTAAGGTACGGCGACCAATATTGGACGCAGTACTCCATAGGTGGATGCACCATCGCCCGATACAATGGCAGGATAACTTCTTTCGTTCTGGTTGTAATACCCTTCTTGATTATACCTAGCATTCTATTCACTCTCTTAGCGGCCGCTGCACACTGTGCCGTCGGCTTCATTGTCATGTCCACCATTACCCCTAAGTCCCTTTCTTGGGTACTCTCATTCAATAACATCCCTCCCATCGTATAGTTGTACCTCTGGTTTCTGCTTCCCACATGTAATATTTTACATTTCTCAACGTTGAACTTCATCTGCCATCTTGTCGCCCATTCCCCTAGTTTGTTCAAGTCCCTTTGCAATTCTTTGCAGTCCTCTTTAGTCCAAGCTCCACTAAATAGTTTGGTGTCATCCGTAAATTTTATTATCTCACACTTCGTCCCTGTTTCTAGATCATTTATGAATATATTAAATAGCAGCAGCCCGAACACCGAGCCCTGCAGAGCACCACTCGTGACCCTCCTCCAGTCTGAGTCGTGGCCCTTCACTCCTACCCTCTGTTTCCTACCCACCAACCAGTTTCTGATCCATCTATGTACGTCTCCTTCCACCCCATGGTTCTTCAGTTTCCGGAGCAGACGTTTATGAGGTACCTTGTCAAAGGCTTTTTGGAAATCTAGGTATATGATGTCTGTGGGTCTCCTCTGTCCATCCGTTTGTTAATTCCTTCGAAGAAGTGCAATAAGTTAGTTAGGCACGATCTCCCCTTGCAGAAACCATGTTGGCTGGTTATCAGAAGTTTGTTTCTTTCAAAATGTTCATCGATGTTTTCTTTTATCAGTGCTTCCACCATTTTCCCCGGAACCGAGGTCAGACTCACCAGTCTGTAGTTTCCCGGGTCACCTCTTGATCCCTTTTTAAAGATGGGTGTAACGTTGGCTATCTTCCAATCCTCTGGGATCACGCCTGTTTTCAGGGATAGGTTGCAAATTTTCTGCAGTAGTTCCACTATCTCCTCCTTTAATTCCTTCAGAACCTTTGGATGGATTCCATCCGGACCCAGGAATTTGAAAGTTTTTAGTTTTTCTATCTTTTTAAAAAAAATTCTTTATTCATTTAAACTTTCAACAGGTGAATCATAATACAACCATATACACTTTAATAGTTTTTCTATCTGCCTGCGCATATCTTCAAGGCTCATTTCCATGGATGTTAATTTTTCTGCTTGATTTCCATTAAAGAATTGCTCAGGTTCTGGTATGTTGGTTGCTTCTTCATTTGTAAATACAGACGAAAAGAACGTTAAGTCTTTCCGTGACTTCTTTCTCCTCCTTCACCACTCCCTTCCTGTCTCCGTCTTCCAGCGGTCCCACCTCCACCCTAGCCAGCTGCTTCCCTTTAACATATCTAAAGAATGGTTTGAAATTTTGTGCTTCCCTGGCTAGCCTCTCTTTATACTCTCTTTTGGCTTTTTGAACCACACGGTGACATTCTTTTTGATGCTTCCTGTGCTCTTTCCAGTTCCCATCAGTTTTGTCCTTTTTCCATTTCCTGAATGAATTTTTCTTATTGCCTATTGCTTCCTTCACTATTTTAGTTATCCACGCTGGGTCTTTTTTGCGACTCGTTTTGCACCCCTCTCTGAATCTGGGGATATACAGATTTTGCGCCTCGCTCACCGTGTCCTTGAAAAAAGACGAGGCATGCTCTACCGTTTGCCATTTTTTGGAAGTGTTCCTAAGTTTCTTCCTTACCATTTCCCTCATTGCTTTGTAGTTTCATTTCCTGAAGTTAAAAGTTGTCGCTATGGTTTTCTTTCCTTTCGGTATTCCTACCTCAACCTTAAACTTGATCAGATTATGATCGCTGTTTCCCAACGGTCCCACTACTTCCACTTCCTTTGCAGGTCCCCTTAACCCATTTAGGATTAGATCCCTGCAGAAGGTCTAAGTCCTAAGCTTGTCCTAAACATGTCCCCTTAAGATTTAGATGCATTGGAGACAAACGGCCCGATTCTGCAAACTGCACCTAACTTTAGGCGCAGTTTAGACATCCGATTTAAGTGGTTAATGAGCAATATAAGTGTCTTAACAAGCGTTAATTGGGACTTAGGCTGAGTTAGGTATCAGGTAGGCGTTCTCCGAAGATAGACACAAGTTTTTGGAAAAGTTGTGTCCAAGTATGTAGGTGTGGGCGTAACGAGGGCGTAACGTGGTCATGGTTAAGGATAGGCACCAGAAAATTGTAGGTGAATGAAAAGCTGGTCTAAGTGTGGTTTCTGCTTGGGCTTAATGCGAGTTTCTATGGGTGGAACATAGACGTGCTTTGGTCTTGTGAAATTATATTTTCTACATAGACTTCAGGAATCTGTTTTTTCTCTTTTTTTCCCCTCCTAATAGATTTAATAAGCCACCATATCAATAGGGCACATCAATACAAACATATTGCATGCAAAACATAGTACTTTTCTGCCCAAACAGCAAGATGATTTACTAATTACAGCACCTTTGGCTTTCCTGCTTAAAAAAACCCCTTTTTATCTCACCAAACTGTGCTGCAATCAGCTCTTGTTTGTAAGCAAAGAAAGAACATGAAAAAGATATAAATATTAAAAATAGAAAAACCAGATACAGACCTTAACATGCATTTTTCCTCATTGCAAAATGGAACTGTTCAGCTGCACAAAGCTGACCTCATTGTGAGATCATCTAGGTGCACCTGCAAGGTAGAATGCCACAATTAACAAATGCACTGGGTGTTAAACTCACAACCTCTGCAAGATCAGCATAGCTTACTGAACTTCCTATGTATCATCTGCTTATGAATATCACAATCACCACAAAGAAAGCATTTCTGGCTCACCAAGTTAATGCACCTTGTCCATCTTCTAGAGCCCACCTTCATTCATTTTAACAACTTCCTAACAGCTTGTGGACGTTGTTGTTTTTCAACGCATTGCTGTTTTTCAATTGCATTGTGCAATTTGCAGGCACATTTATTTATAACTTGCCATGGCTAGCGCATCCTAAGCTTTCATGGTAAGAAACCTCTCCACTGACAGAAAGAAGCCATTTGTGGCTCACCAAGTTAAAGTGCCTTGTTGCATCTTGTCTATCCGTCCCAATTCACCAGTTAAAATCCTTTCCTCACCTTTACTCATTTTAACAGCATCCTAACAGCTCTAATAAGTGGTGGCCTTTGCTGTTTTTGATCAGCATTCTGCAGTTTGCAGGCACAGGTGCATCAGATACATTCATTTACAAGCCATTGTGATAGGAATGTATTTCGTTTTAAACAATATCACACAGGGCAACAGGTATAAGAGTTTACTAAAACTTCAGAGGTCTTGGATAGGTGTTGAAAGAAGGTACATGTTTTGAGATGTATCCTAGAGACATTGCTATTGGTAAATTCAGCTTGGCTTTAGAATTGGGGGAGGGGATGTAGAATGAGAGAAAAACTGCTTTAAAAATCAGACAATGGCTGCAGATAATTAAAGCTGAACCAAAATATGTTTAATCAAAGGAATGGACAAAGAGTTTGAGGATTTTATTTCTGGTAGAAAAATTAATATCAAATATTTGCTAACCGCACTCAAGATTTGAACCCCAGACATATGGAAGATAAAAAGCAGTACCTTAAGGCATAGATCTGTAGAGGGAACTTCATTTAGAATTTGGTAATAGAGCCTCTAGAGACTAAGCAGATGACAAATGGCTTATTGTAAAAGCTTTTGGAAGTTAAGGAAATGATTAAAAGTCAGTGCAGCTGTGTTTGGGCAAACCACACCAAAAGCACGTCCAATCTTCAAGGTTCGAGGGTAGATACGGGAAACTACAGACCGGTGAGTCTGATTTTGGTACCGGGAAAGATGGTAGAGTTGCTGATAAAAGACCGCATCATTGATCACCTTGACGGACACGGGCTGATGAGGACCAGTCAGCACAGTTTTAGCAAAGGCAGATCGTATTTGATGAACTTGCTGCACTTCTTTGAGGGAGTAAAGAGACAGATAGGCAAGGGCGACCCAGTCGTCATTGTATATCTGGATTTTCAGAAGGTGTTTGACAAGGCTCCGTATGAACGACTACTTTGGAAAATTGCGAGCCACGGAATCAAGGGTGAAATACTCACGTGGATTAAAAACTGGCTGGAGCATAGGAAACAGAGTGGGGGTAAATGGACAATACTCGGACTGGAAAGAGTGTCACCAGTGTGGTGCTGAAAGGCTCAGTGCTTGTACCCGTGCTCTTCAACATCTTTATAAATGATCTGGACATCGATACAATGAGTGAGGTGATTAAATTTGTGGATGATATGAAGTTATTCAGAGTAGTAAAGAAACAGGGGGATTGTGAAGATCTGCAACATGACATAATCAGGCTCGAGGAATGGGCATCAACATGGAAGATGAGGTTCAACGTGGATAAGTGTAAAGTGATGCATGTAGGTAAAAAAAATCGCATGCATGAATATAGGATGTCTGGGGCGGTACTTGGAGAGATCTCCCAGGAAAAAGACTTGGGAGTTATGTTCGACAAGTCAATGAAGCCATCCACACAATGTGCAGTGGCGGCGAAAAGGGCAAATAGAATGCTAGGAATGATAAAGACAGGGATCTCAAACAGGTCGGAGAAGGTTATCATGCCACTGTACCGAGCCATGCTGTGCCCTCACCTTTAGTACTGCAACCAGCACTGGTCACCGTACATGAAGAAGGGCACAGTACTACTTGAAAGAGACCAGAGAAGAATGACAAAGATGGTTAAGTGGACTGGAGGAGTTGCCGTACAGTGAAAGATTAGAGAAACTGGGCCTTTTCTCCCTCGAACAGAGGAGATTGAGAGGGGACATGATCAAAACATTCAAGGTACTGAAGGGAATAGACTTAGTAAATAAGGACAGGTTTTCACCCTCTCCAAGGTAGGGAGAACGAGAGGGCACTCTCTAAAATTGAAAGGGGATAGATTCTGTATGAATGTAAGGAAGTTCTTCTTCACCCAAAGAGTGTTAGAAAATTGGAACACTCTTCCGGAGTCTGTCATAGGGGGAAAACACCCTCCAGGGATTCAAGACAAAGTTAAAAAAGTTCCTGCTGAACTGGAACATGCTCAGGTAGGGCTAGTCTCAGTTAGGGCTGAACCAGAATGTGCTCAGGTAGGGCTAGTCTCAGTTAGGGCACTGATCTTTTATCAGAGGGCCACTGCGTGAGCGGACTGCTGGGCACAATGGACCACTGGTCTTACCCAGCGGTGGCAATTCTTATGTTCTTAATAAGATTTGGAAGTTTTCTGGTGGGAAGTCCTAACGGTGCCTATGACGTCAGACACTACTTAGGCGTGCTTAGTATAAGAAGGTCCATCAGAGCAGTTTTTTCTCTTTTAGGACTCCTATTCTGTATTATTGCTTATGCTGATTTCTGAGACCTTACCTTTCTTGATTATCTTTTAACCTTTTCTTTCCTATATCTGCCACAACTTTCTCCATTCCACAGGACCATTAGCAGCTATAGTAATTTGCAATGTTGATGTCTTTCTAACCTTTTTCATCTTTCCAGGTGACTATGCTGCACCTATGCATGGAACTCCATGCTAGCAGCTCAGATACCAAATCCAGGTAAGAATGATATATTGCTAGCTACTTAGGTATCTTTATTAGATAAAAGCTGAGTCAGAACTGGTTTCTTCTTTTGGGCTCCCATTCTGTGTTATTGCTTATGGTGATTCTCCATTCACTTTTTGTCCTCCCTGATATCTTCTACAACTCTCTCCATTCCACAAGGTTATTAGCAGGTCTGAGAATTAGTGATGATAAAAATTGGTTCCAGGTATGTTAGCTGAAAAAACATTCATGCTTTTTGAAACTTTGGTGACAAAGGGAAATAAAGGGAAGATAATTCAATAAATAAATGGAGTGATTGAATAATCACTTCTCACAATATTAATAACTGTGTCAAGGCCATGATGGCATCTTAGCAAATCAAATTTAGATCAATAAGTTCTAAGAATGTATTCATAAAAATATTAATATTAAGTCACAATTCCTATTGAGTGTTTAAAGAAAACAGTGGTGGACATATCATAGATTATACAGACTTCAGTCTTTGGAACTTCTTATGATATATACCATTGCAAGTTCCTGTCTTGTTTATTGTAATCATCTATGCCCACCACTCCCTACCAAAAATATATTGGACTATTTAATTTTAATCCCTGAGATAATTGTTATCACTGATTTTGATTAATTATTATTATTATTATTATGAGTAACTTTGTTGTTGTAATATGTACTTTTTTAAGAAGTAAATAAATAAATGTGTAATTTATGTGCTGTGTTCATATTATATTAAGATTCAAAAAATTATGACATTGGAAAGCTTACTAAAGTGCATGTGCCTAAAAGACCTTAGGGTATGACAGACCCAATTGATTAACTATAAAATATAAAAAAATGTGGGCATGAATGTATGTAATAAACTAAAGTGCAAGTGCCTTAGATGTACATATGCCTAAAAAGTGTCTTAATATAAATAAATTATGTGCAAAAAAGCTAATATTTGAAAGGAAAAAAGGCAACACTTAGCTTGTTGTAAGGTGGAACCTGCCACTATCAACGTTGATATAATAAAGAACTCCTGACACCTTTTCTTTTTGTGGGCATTTCAACCCTGAACCGGGTCTTCTTCGGGGGAAATTTTGAACAAAAGCTGCCTTTCTGTGTAAAATGTGCAGAAAAAGGAAAGTGAGACACTTATATGTATGAAATTGCCAATATAACAACAACTTATAAAGTGTACATGTGATAAAAAATTAATTGAGGGTAAGAGGAATAAACTAGTGAAACAAAACAACAAATAAAACACAGAAGCCAAATAACAAACCGAAAATACCAAAGGACAAACTAATAAATGACGGCGAATATCATAAAACTAAAGAAGCACCCACAGAACTTCGAAATTTATATTCCTACATGGTTACGTTGTTAAGAAAGGAAGAAAAAACAGGCAAATGCTGTGAAAAATTCCTTCCTACTTACCTAGAGGAAAGAGAACTTAGCGTAGACTAACAAATACGACAAAAACTTAAATGAGCATTATTAACGTGAAATGAACATTGAATGGCTGAAAAATAAAAAAACAAGCTGATTAAAACAGGACTGGAAGCAAAACTAACGTTTGAAAAGTAACCTGCAAAAAGAAGCCAAAATAACATACCAAATTAAACAGGCCTGACGCCTAAACAAATTTTTATAAGGAGCAATATCTTCCACGTTGTCTTTTGGCATCAAAGGCTTTTAAAATATGCATTGAAAAGCATGAAGGCATTATTACCAGAAATCAACGTGACTTACATCCTTATGTAGTGAAACGTCGTCTACATAACATTCAAAACAAAACTCCAAACTGTTCGATTATGCTAAGCATCACATGGCACAAAGAACAACGTAAAATACATTTTGAATAACTGTAAATAAAAAAATCTGTGGACCCTAAACAACTCAAAAAAATGTACAACGTACAAAACTAAAACATGAAACAGTAACTAAAAAAACTAAAAATAAAAATGTGAATATAAGGGTAAAAGGAACAAAAGATAAATACAGAAAATATAATTGATCAATTAGGAAATAAATTTGCACAACTATCATAGATCAAACTCTCTGTTTAGACCTGCTGGATGAACACAAATCAAATAGAATATCCAACGTTGTTCTTTACGGAGCAGGATGGCAGTGGTATCTCCCCATCTAGGAGAGGGCAATACCACTTCGACAACTGCAAATTTTAGATCTGTAAACAAATGGTGGGCTACAATGCAATGGGCTACCATTGGTGCATCCATGTTTTGTTGGCATAATCGGGACCGATGTTCAATCAATTTCATCTTTAAGACCCTTGAGGTTTTGCCGACATAAACCAAACCGCATGGACACCATATAGCATATACAACGTGGGCTGTTAAACAGGTGGAATGGCGTTTCAACTTAATTATTTTATTGTTTAGATATAAAATCTGACCTGAAAAGGAACAAGCACATAGACTACATTGTCCACACGGGAAATGGCCAGGTGTTCATGCATCATTTGCTACCAGATGTCTTGCAGGAAGAAAAGATGGAGAGAGGTGTTCCTTCAAATTTCTACCTCTGGTGAAGGCAAAACGTGGAGGCTCATGGAACCCTTCATGTAATTGCACTATGTGCCAGTGCTTAAATATGTATTGCTGGACTGTGTGCACATAAGGTGTAAAGGGAAGAATGCAGGTTACCCGACTAGTGATTTCCTTGGGCTGAGGATATAAAAAGTATGTATGTTCAGCCCAAAAGGCTCTTTTATAAGCTTTTTTAATGACAGAAACAGGGTAACCACGTTCAAGAAATCTTTTTTTCATTATTTCTGCTTGGAACTCAAAGTCATTTATTGATGAACAGATCCTGCGAAGTCTACCGACAGGTATGTTCCTCTTCAAATGTAAAGGATGACAACTATTATAATGTAATAGGGTGTTTCTGTCTGTTGGCTTAAGGAAGATAGTGTAAGAAAAACCATCCCTTGTGAGGTTCACTAACAAATCCAAGAAACAAACGAGTTTGTTGAAAAAGTGTATGTAAACCTAAGATTATGGTCACAGCCATGCAAAAAAACTTTTTAGATTTTCAACATTACCTTGCTATATCAGAAAAACATCATCTATATATCTCTTCCAGTATGTAATATGGGACTTCCATGGTGAACTATCTAAAAACGTTTTTTCAAAATTGGTGACATAAAGGTTTGCTACATCGGGGGCAACAGAAGCACCCATAGCCATGCCCTTTATCTGAAAATAATATTTATCTTGAAACAAAAAGAAGTTATTTTTAAGGACATACCATAGGAGAATAGATGATAAAAAAACTAGTGGGTGGTTACATGACATCTTGTCTGGCATCAAGGAGAGAACTAATGAGTAAGATCACTGCTTGTTGTGGTATGTTGGTATAGAGTGCCTCGATATCAGCTGTAACCAATAAGATAACATTGCTATAATCCACTTGGCATGCGTCTATCTGTAACATGAAATCGGTAGAATCTCTAATGTATGAGGGGGCTAATGGGACTAAAGGGCATAAAAATGTGTTGATATAAATAGACAAGGGTTCAAATAATGACCCCTTAGATGAGATGATTGGACGGCCGGGAGGATTATGTAGATTTTTGTGAATTTTAGGGAATAAATATAATACTGGCATGACAGGATACTGAACTGTCAAAAAAGAATATTATTTAGTTGTAATATATCCTTTAGTGTGGCTGTCTAACAAAACTTCATCTATTTCTATCTTAAGAGAGCTAGTTGGATCTTGATCGATTAACGCATAGAAGGTGGTATCTGCTAACTAACGATGAGCCTCCATTACATACTTATTGTAGTCCATAATAACTATAGAGCCTCCCCTTGTCAGATGTTTTGATTATTAGAGAGTTTTCTTGCTGAAGAGAACGTAAGGCTTCTTTTTCAATCTTAGAGAGGTTATAATATTTCAACGGTGATGGTGTGCGATGTGTAAGATCTTTAAATACCAGTTGCTGAAATATATCTATTGCAGAATCAACTGGTCCAGGAGGCACCCATTGAGAAATATTTTTAACACGAGAAGTGTCTTCAAAAGAAGATTGATCTTTGAAAAAACTTTTAGCTGTAAAGTGCAAAAAAATCTGAAACTTTGGTGCCAGGAAAATGGATATGCAAGTTACATGAATATGTGGAATCTATAGCAGTGCTTTTCCTCATAGAACTAAAGGTAAATCTTTTTAGATTCATAATTGTTAGGCATCCTTATTATAAAAAGGGAACAGTGTTTGTGCTTCTATTCATTCTAGCTGTTATTTTGAAACTGTGCTGTGACATATTCTCCCACAACTGCTTTTTATTTTTGCCACAGAGGTCTAACATTTTCCCCCTTTTCTCCAATTTCAGGTTCCCAGAGTGGCTAATGACTCCCCTTGTGTTTCCCAGAGGCCAGAGCAGGTCTGTTAAAACTGGGTTCAGCACACCAGCTTGCACCTGGCCAAATAGCCAGCAGCTCAAATACCAAAATAGAAAGAATAGGTGAGAATGATGTACTGCAACTTTTGTTTGCCCTTGTGATAAATTATATACATTTTCACAATACTAACATGTTTCACACTTTTTTCCTTTCAGAAGGGTATAGTTATTGATGATTTTCTGAGAGAACAGTAAATTGGTGAGTTTTAGGATCTCTTTTACAAAGGTGCGCTAAATCAACGCATGCACTAACTGTTAACGCGTGCATAGGATAACATGAATGTGTTAACATTTACCATGCACTTATAGCGGTGCCATTTAGGATGCCGCTAGTGTGTGCTAAATGTTAACGCTTGCACATTATCCTATGGAGGCGTTATCAGTTAGCGCATGCGTTGATTTAGTACACCTTTGTAAAAGAGAGCCTAAAACTCACCAATAAACTCTTAATTTGTCTCAATCCATCTTCCTTTATCTACAGCCTGCCTCCTCCTACTAAGAGAAGATTATGGGACCTTAACAATTCTACCAGAATAACAACTTGGACCTAGGAGTGGCTTACTCTGCATACCTGTCATCCATCTCATCGAACTGCAGTTGCCTGATATTACACTTGCATGCTGCTTTCCTGGACTGTGAAATGATTCTAGATGGTCTACAATAAAAATATTAAACCATTTTTCACCTTGTGCTTATTTACATTAAGTAGCAGCCGGGCATTAGTGCTTCCTTAATAAGCACCACTTCAGCTACTTCGTCACGTTGACTTTTGTCTTATCTAGTGTTCCATGAGGCCCAGGCTACAAAGGAGAGAAGTGGGGAGGCCCTTAGGGGGTGGCAAACAGGGTAGCTGCCATGTCTCCAGCCTCACAGACTGCAACCAGCATAATATTTGAGAAAATGAGTTTATATGAGAGCTGGAGAGGATGAATAAGGTGCAACGAGGTGCCTTAACTTGGTGAGCCAGAAATGGCTTTTTTCAGTCATGGGAGAAGTTTCCTACCCTGACAGCTTAAGATATGCTTAACTGCAGCCATTTTAGCGTGCTTTGGGTGTTCCACTACAGAGCTGCAAGAACGCCATAGCTACAGCCATAACAACGCCTAAATGGAACAGTATAATCAAACCTGAATTGCTATTCTTGCATGGCTCATTGTGTAGCACAGTGGTTAGAATGAAGGTTGGTGTGTAAGCCTGGTGTGGGTTTGACTTCCTCATGTACTTCAGCTGACACAATACTCATTTTAGTAAAAATTACAAGCTACAGACCAATCAAATCTAATTTTCATCGCAAATAGCACATTAGCAATACTAGAAGCAATCAATTCCAAAAGTGGAGTTTGCATTTGATAAAAACAGCAGTATTTGACTCCATGTCACATTTATTCAACCATATTTGAGATTCTGGCTTTTGGGAGAATGAAACCAGTGCTTTAAACCATTGAGCCTTTTGTCTCAGCTAACTGTGATATGATAGCTAAGCAGATGATACCTTAGCAGATCACTAAGCTATAATATGGCAGGGGAGTCAGTGACCCTAGAGTGGTGTAGCTCAATGAGTAAAAGCTCTGTGCTGATCTTGCAGAGGTTGTGAGTTCAACTTCCAGCCTGCCTTTTACTTGTGGCATTGTACCTTGCAGGTGCAACTTGATGATCTCACAATGAGGTCAGCATTGTGCAGCTGCACACCTCCCGTTGCAATGAACTAGAAGCTACATTCAGGTCTGTTCTGTGTTGTATTCTGTTGAAGTTATGGGCTTTCTTTGCTTTGAAGAATGAGCTGATTGGAGCAAAGTTTAGTGAGAAAGGAGGTGTTTATTTGGAGCTTGAAACCTAAAGCTGTGATTGTCATGTGCTGTAATTTGCTAATAACATTGCTTCTTTAGGCAGTTTTAAATTCAATATGCTTGTATGGATGTGTCCTGTTTATGTGCTGGCTGAATCACAAAATAAAATGGCTGAACTATATTTAGATCACTTTGGAAACGTCCAAAATCTGCCTAAACCCCATTCAGAGAAATGCCTAACACCCAAATAAAGCTCAACAGATGACCTAGAGGGCTGCCTAAATAGCATCTATCCTACTAATGTCTTTCTGAATCCCAAACCACGTCTATCTAAAGCCCAAAAATGCTCAAACAGCTATTCTTTACACTGCTTCAAGGAGATCATTGTACAATTACTATACAGTTTCCTATGTAGCACACAGGTTAAACTTACACCCTTCTACACTGATGTTTGCAGTTCAACTACCAGTCAGTCAGTACCTCTCACTGAAAATGAAATATTATAAATATGCTTTTAAAGATGGCATACTGTGTTACTTTTTTTTGTTTTTATTCTGTTAAAGCTTACAATTCTGACATAATGAAGAAAAAGAATATGACAGGGTAGTAAGATCATGCTTGTGTTGTCTCCAGGCATCTATCCTATATGAAACAGTATAATAAAACCAGAATTGCAATTCTTGTATGGCTCATTGTCTAACACAGTGGATTAGAATGAAGGTTAACATGTTAGCATGTCACGTTTTTTCAAGATTCACTCTGATGTTCCCAGTTCAAGTCCCAATGAAAATAATATATTATAAATATCCTTTTAAAGAGGGTATACTGTGTTTTTATTATGTTAAAGCTTACAATCCTGAAATAATGGAACAGAATCGAACGTCTAAACCACGCCTAAAGTTAGGTGCAGTTTACAGAATCGGGGCAAAAATGACCAAAAAGACATCTAGAAAGTACTGTATTTTTCGCTCCATAAGATGCACCTGACTATAAGACGCATCCATTTGTAGAGGAGGAAAATCCAAGAAAAAAAAATTTGGTTCGGAATTTTTTTCTTGGTTTTTCCTCTTCTATACATGGGTGTATCTGGTGGTCTGGTAGTCTGAAGATGCTTTAGGGACATGTGGGTGATGCAAAAGCGTGCATCAGGGCAGCGTTTGAGAACAGGAAGTACAGGAATTTGTGGCTCTGGAGCTGAGTATCCAGAGAGAGTGAAGGGCTTTCTGCAGCCTTTGTTACTTGCTGCTGGCTTCCCTCCATAAAGAAGATGGTCCCTGTGCTTCAGGACCTCAGACATTCCCTACTCTCCTCTCTCCCTTTCCTCCCTGGCTTCCCTCCATAAAGAAGATGATCCCTGTGCTTCAGGGCCTCTGACTTCCTCTTCATCCCCTCTGTTTCCTCGCAAGCACTACAAGTGCCATGATACCCCCCCTCCCACTGGGCCCAGTGGATCAGCCCATCTCCCTTGCTGCTGTGGAGTCTGAGGTCGCAGCATCCCCGTCACTCACCATTGTAGACCTTCCCTCCACCTTGACTGTATGCCATGGAGCCGGCGGAGGAGCAACGAGTCGGCAGCACAGAGTGGGAGAGTGCAGGGAGAGGGAGTGGGGCCAGGCTTAACCCATGGTAGGGGGCAGGACTCTGCTCCAGCAGCAAGGCAGGGGGAGGTGTGTGCCATGGAGCTTAGAGAGGCCCAAATGAACATAAATGTCTAGTGGGGGCGGGGCCAGCTGCACCATCCTGAAGCGCATCGTAATTGGCTACGGCAGCACATTGTAATTGGCAACAGCAGGGCTACCGGATACCGCCAGGTACTAGGAACCTGCCTTAGCCACTGTTGCTCTGACCCAATAGAACAATCAGAGAGGCGGAGTTCTGTGGATCTTGTCTGAGGAAGGAGCGGGGCTGAGCGTGAGGAAGTAGAATTTAAAAAAAGGTACCCAGGGAGGTGTTTAAAAAAGTGTATTCGCTCCATAAAATGCACCCACTTTTCCACCCACTTTTTGGGTGGAAAAAAGTGCATCTTATGGAGCAAAAAATATGGTAGTTTTGAAAATGGCCACTTGGATGTTTGGTCTAGTAAGATGTCCAAGTGCCGGTTTATGTCATCTTTTAGATGTCTATCTTTTTTGAAAATGAGCCCCTTTGTGCATTGGGAATATGATTAACATAGGAAAATCAAAGGCAAACCACCATGCTAAAGGATTGTGCAGCTGTTAATACTGAGCCCTATGTGAGTGCTTGTATGTATGCCCTTTACTCTAATTACCATAATGAAACTACAGGTAGTTTCTCTGAAAATTAGCTCATATGGAATCTATCATTTATAGTTTATTTAAAATGGTGATAAACAGCTTGATTTTATAAGAAAGAACTCAATGGTGTACAACATTTTAAAAATTGAAATAAAGAACTCCATTATTAAAATTGAAAAGGAATATTTTCTTCTTCATCCATCCGATATATGTGCTGAAATACCTGTATGCTTTGTATCTGTAATTCCTATAATACTGGGGAGAGTAATATAATACATATGCATGTGAAAAATTAAAGTATGCATTTTGGTTCCCCCCTCCCTTGAACCATATCCACAGGACACCTTTTATTTAACATACCTAAATGACTCGTGTCTAGCCTACCTCACTGACCTTATTAATATATCATTACAGTCCGGAGAGGTCTTACTTAAATGAAAACTTTCAGTTATCAAGCCCATTCTGAAGAACAAAGGAAAACACCTAGAAGAACTCTCCAACTACAGACCGGTAGCCAACCAACTATGTGTATCTAAACTAATAGACAAACGAAAATAGAATGGCAGGGGATTACAAGCAACTGGTAAGAAATAGACATAGGAGTACCACAGGGATCAGCCATGGTACCCATGCTATTCAACATCTTCCTAGGAGTATGGCTAGACCCAAACTTGATGTACAAATCAACTAGATAAGGAAACTTAAAGAAATATCCAATTGATATAGATACCAGATAGTGAGGACAAATCTAAAATAAGTGGATTTCTTGCTAGACCTCAAACACCCAAGGCACTACTTCTAATTCTATATGTGCCCTTACTGGGGTGGTGTTTTCATCATTGGTCATACTTATCTTTGTGCCTTTCCTTTACAGCACTATAGAGCACTTTTACACCACTGTGTGCACTTTATAATTTATGCAGAACCTGTTGAAAATTAACAAAAATATTTATTATACATGCTATTTGCGAAGACCAATGATGAAAACACCACCCCAGTAATGGCATGAATAGAATTAGAAGTAGTGCCTTGGGTGTTTGAGGTCTAGCAAGAAATCCACTTATTGTTTTGGACTAGAATTATTATTTGGGGAGTTTCTGGTATAACATACTTGTCCTAATCTATGCTAATTAATTATAAGGATAAGATATCTTTCTGTTAAATTACTTATACACTGCACTTTTCAGTTTCCTACAATGTCATCGGATTAATCTAAGTGGACAATGATCAAAAGTGTCCATGTTGGTACACTGACCCAGATATTTGCACAGGTTTTTGCTTTAATTATTTCCTCAAGGAAAAATGCTTACAGTTTTTTGGCTATTTTTTTCTACAGGTAATATTATGATCTGAAACTGTATATACTGTAGATGGGTAATACAAAAAGATACCTTTAAACTCTTGCCCTTTTCCCTGCTCTGGAAATCTCTGTTTATATATAACTCTATTAGATGTCCACAGTGCTGTGCAATGGTATTGTTTAGGTACAATAAGACTCTTCTCAAAGAATTTATAATCTAAGGGGCCTTCTTTTTACGAGGGGCTGCTGAAAAGTTCTCAGCCCAACCAAGAAGAGAATGACATGGATATGGTTCAATCAATGATCTGAAACGATGTCAAAACAAAGAATTTCATTTCTGCAAACTGGCAATTAAAGAAACAAGATAACGATCAGAATTTAGGAATTTGGTTGGTTGGGCTGAAAACTTTCCAGCACCCACTTGCACTAAGCTCTGGTAAGCATTAATGCATGGTTACTACAGCAAAACATGGCAAAACTTTTGAGATGCCCTGTAGTAATTTTTGGATGAGGGTCTGGGGAGGAATTTGGACATGTCCTGCACTAATTGAAATAGTGCAGCTATATTGTTGCATGCTAACAAATTAGTACATACTTAGCATGTGAGCCTCTACCACCTATATAATGAGTGGCAGCAATGGTCATGCACTAAAGGAAAATTAGCATGAAGCCATTGGGGTATTATCTTAGTCTTACATTTCTTTATGAACTCTAATTTTTCTATTTCATATATTAAACTTCTTATATTTTTTTATTAATATTAAACTTAACTTAGCTTGCAGCACCACCTCTTCCAACGTGAGCCCTGTTTCAATACTTCATCAGGGAATGAGGGGTAACAACATGCTATATGCTAATCTGTCAATTTTGCTTTTTGGCTATACTACAACGCTGCCTCTCAGCAGGTTTTCTTTTAAGACAATAAAATATAATTATATAACAAAAACAGTAAGGACTATATATGTATAAATGAAAAAACAAAAAACAAAAAAAAAACAGATTAAGAAAGTATAAAAAGGTATATCTGATAATCACCCTTGAGTACGAATTCCTTTTACTCCGGGTAATAAGGTTTCCGGCGCGGAAAGCTCTTTAATATCAGTAAGCATTTCCACTGAAGTAGGACTGTAGAAATAATACAGGTAAAAGCCCAATAATCAGGCATTTAAATCTGTTTAATATTAAACGCAACGAAGGGTCGGTATATATAAAGCATAAAATATAAATAACAAGGTAAAATAAAGAAAGAACGGTATGTAACTTTAAAACTTAGTAAAATAAAAATGTAAATAAATGTATCTCTTCCGGGGAAGGGATATCGGAAATGACATCGAACGCTGTTAAAAACTAGGGCGAACAACACGTCAAGGATTTAAATTTAAAACAAATTACAACTTGCTGAAAACCAATTGGAGTTATATCAAACAGTAAGTAAGTTAACTATTTATAAATCTTGAAGTACGATTAAACATATATATATATATATATATATATATATATATATATATATATATATATATATATATATCTATCTTGTGGTATAGATTCAACAATTTCTGTGAAATTTTAAGAAAAACAGCATTCAAAATAAAAATAGAGGGCGGTTTCCCGAAGGCTTCTTAGATGATTAGAATGAGAGGTTTTTATAAAATATAAAATAAGGAATATAATGTAGTAGTATCCTAAAAAATATTTTGTTCCTTTGTCTTTAGAAAAATTGGTATAATACAACGCTCAGTTCTGAAGAAGCTCTCAGTATTGAACGAGAGCGAAACGGAGATCTTCCGTCAAAAGCAAAAGACAGCCGGGCGACATACAACACCCGAGCTAAGTACTATAAAGTACTATTGAACACAAGGAACAATAGTAATAAAATAGTGGTTTAAACAGCAATAAAATAAAATAAAAATGAAAAATGTTTGAATAAAAGGGATAGACTCAGATCAATGATAGTTCACATGAAAGGTCAATAAACCAAGATTAGTTCTGATAATTGATAGTGGACACTTGAGATCAGTAGTCTTTATTCTTGATGCGATTGAGTAAAGATCTTCTTGATTGTATATTAATAATACTTTCTAAGAGAGTTTTTTTGTCTGGGGAGGGGAGTTAGGCAAGGATGTCCATTATCTCCTTTACTGTTTGATATAGTTTTGGATCCCTTATTATTGGCTTTTCAACAGGCAGAGGAGATTCAGGGTATTCCTTATGCAGGTCGGGAATATAAAGTCTCTGCTTATGCAGATGACATTTGGCTTCACTTGAGAAATCCAAAAACAACCATTCCACATTTACTTGAGTTGATTGAAAGATTTGGGAAATTTTCAGTAAATTGGAGTAGATCCGAGGTTTTCCCTTTAAACGTTCACTGTTCCAAGGGATTATTTGATAAATTTTCTTTCTTGTGGAAGAAAGGAGGTATTAAATATTTAGGTATTTGGATCCAAAAAACGTTGGAAGAAATGATGCAGATGAATGAAAAATCCATATTGCTAAAGGTCTCAGAGATGTGTGAACATTGGAACCTACTGGATTTGTCATGGTGGGGGAGAGTTCAGACTGTAAAAATGATTATTTTGCCTGTAGTTTGTTACCAATTAGGTTGATACCGGTTTACTTTCAGGAGTCTTTCTATAAAAAATTAAATAATATTCTTGTTAAATTTATTTGGCTGGGTAAAAATGCTAGAATTGCTATGGTAACTTTACAAAAGCTGATTGCGGAGGGTGAGGTAAATTTTCCCAATTTTTATAGGTATTATCAGGCCTATATTATGTGCGGAATGTATTGGATGCTCCCCGAGCTCATGAAACATATGTCAGACTGGTTACACCTAGAATGGAAAATTATATCCCCAATGCAACTTGCACATGTACTAAGTATCAGAATACCTAGTTATTCTAGAGATAACGTAATTTTATTGGATACATGGAAAACAATTAAATTCATTGATAAACTAACAGATGATCCTATAATGAAATCTACTTTGCAGTCCGTGTGGTTAAACTCCAAGATTCAAGAGGGTGCTGCTGGGATCGCCTGGAAGAATTGGATGCAAGCAGGAATTCAGAAACTGGATGATGTTATATCTAATGAGAAACTGCTGGAATTTTCACAGCTGCAACAATCATTTGGTATTTTGAATTCTCAACAGTATAGATGGTTGCAGTTGAAGCAGGCCATTCAGAGTGGGTTCCCTGAATGGAAAAATTTTAAAAATTATTTTAGCCTGCAGATCCTTTGCTACCAGACAGATTTAATAGGACATCAGGCTGCCCAGTGGTATAAATTAATTTATGAATTTAAGAATAAAAAACCAAAAAATAGTCTTAGAGATATTTGGAGCATCGAGATTAAGCAATATATTTCTGTATCTCGTTGGCCACGAATTTGGAATTGGAGGTTAAAATGTATGGCATGAGCATCTATGAGACAAACATGGTTATTTTTATTGCATAAAATTTTTGGGTCCCCAGTTCGGTTGCAAAAATTAGATAGCTCTAGATCAAATAGATGCTGGCATTGTCATACTGACATAGGGACTTTAGATCATCTGTTATTTTTTTGTCCGTTGATATTTAGTTTTTGGAAGTCAATTTGGGGACAAATAAATATAGTCTTAGAATCAGATATTCTATTAACATACGAAGCAATAATTTGTGGTACTATTTTACATATTAAACCTCCCCTTGATAAATTTAAAAGCCATCTTTTCTTGATTTTAACTGGAATTGTGGTTCAAATGATCACAACAAACTGGAAAAATCATGACAGGTTAAATTATACATTTTGGTGGACAAATGTATGTAATACATATAGATATGGGAGAGTGAACGCAGAATGTTTAGGATTTAGTGTTATATTTAACAAAATATGGAGTCCATTGGCTTTATTTGCTGTTTCACATTAAAAGATAATATATCGCCTTCTGAGTTTTTTCATTACACATCTGGGATGGGATTGGGGGGGTAGGGTAGAGAAAGGTACTGAAAATATGGATATTAATTCTTCATATTAAAGATGTTTAATATTGTCAATATTAATAATTGATGGGGTATAGCTATGATTTTATAATATTATTTGTTTGAAATAGTGTATTCTTTGTAATATTTTGCTATTTTCAATTAAATGTCTTACACTATTGTAATTTAATAAAATAATAAAAATGTTAAAAAAAAGGAATTTGCAAGGAAAACTCAAAAAAGGTAGCATCAATAGCCAAGACTTTTGGCTTTAATACAAAAAATGCCTTATGTCTCTTAAGTGTTTGATATGCTACATCAGGAAAAATGTTGACCACAAAAGGATACATTCTATATAGGAAAATATGATTTCAAGATATTTCTTTTTTTTCTGCCTCAGTCTGAAATGTTCCAAGAACTGAAAGATATTTAGATTGTCTGGATTAGAAATCTGACCATATTGAGTCCCTTCATCACTAGTTTGTGTAGCTCTTTATTTACTTTTCAATCATTATGCTTAGCTGTCCGTTTTATGAACTGTTTGACATGCAAAAATATTAAAACATCATACAGGTTAGCTTTACCTTTTCTTTCCCTCAGGAGATGAGCTATTTGTATATTAACTGACTTTATAGGTTTTTTTGTGATTAGCATATGGCAAGATATGCTCTGTTAAATTAAGAATGGGTGAGTGAATAGTGCAAAGTGGTGTGAAATTGTTTGCCAGAAATGCATAGAAAACAAAATGAATGACTTAACTTATTTAATCTAGGAATAGAAAGGGAAAATCATTACTTAGTCCTATTTTTGTGATGATGTTCTAGAAAAAAAAAATCCCAATTCATGTAATGGCCAAAACAGGTAATGCAATTTAGTAATTCAAACATTGATACAAAATAAAATATCAACAGTTTAATGTATGGTTGAAAAATCCCTTAAAATAGCAACAGAATAAAGAAAAAAACATACGGAGAGAAGCAACCAAGTGGATTTTGTATCACACCATCTGCCATTCGTCAACTATTAATATATGTTCTACTGAATTGATTCAGGTATTATTATTTTTTAAAAAATTATACCTGCATGTGAACAGAGAATTATTTAAAAATAGATGTGATCTAAACAAAAAATAATTACATTGAAAGGTGCTAAGTAGCAGGAGTACAGAAAAAGTTCTGCATAGATCTCTCTGGCCTTTCTCAGAAATAGTTTCATACCTCCCTTCACCTATATAACTTTATTTATTTATTAAATTATCTATACCATTCTCCCAGGGGAGCTCAGAGCAGTTTGCATAAATTTATTCAGGCACTCAAACGTTTTTCCCTGTTTGTCTCGGCAGGTTCACAATCTATCTAAAGTACCTAGAGAAATGGGGGGATTAAGTGACTTGCCCAGGGTCACAAGGAACAGTGTGGGTTTAAACCCACAACCTCAAAGTGCTGAGGCTGTAGCTTTAACCACTGCGCCACACACTTCCTTTCTGAGTGGTGCTAAAAAAAATATTGCCCTAGGGAAGACAGTGCTCATCTGTTTTCCTATACCTTCCTTGCCTAGAATAACTAATCAGTAGGGACATTTCCTCTCAGATTGTGCAGGCATCAGAAACAAAGCAGGTTAAAAACTCCCAAGCAGACTCATGCTGAATAACGGAAATGCCAGCACATGAGTTTTCAACCTGATCTATTCTTGGTGCTAACAAAAATTAGACAGGAGAGAGCAATCTGTGACAGCAGGTTCCAATTCCTATAGCAAAGCCAAAATCAGAGACGTGCAAAGAAATAATGGTGGGTTTTTTTTCTCTCTTTTTTATATCAGATAACAGAATTCGTTAGAACCAAGATAGAAGGCCAAGCATTGACAGGACCAAAAGAAGGTTGCAGCACAGGTAGCGGCACTAGAAACACAGAAGCACAGGAAAGGAGAAGGGGTTTCTTTCTTTGTCTGTTTTGTATGTAAATCTAACAGAATTTGCTCTAGTACAAACAAATCCCAGTAGCAAGCACCAGATTGGAAAACAAACAAACAAACCCCAAAAAACACTGCAAGACACTGGTGTGTGTGTGGGGGGGGGGGGAAGGAGAGGTTTGGAGAGGTTTGTCTTTGGACCACCATTTTTTGTCCGTTTAATCCATGAACAATGTGGACTCACAATCAGTGGCATACCTAGCATATGTGACACCCGGGGCCCATCATTTTTTGACACCCCTCCATCTGTATGAAAAACATGATTTTTAGTCACACATGAGTACCTAGGAAAAGACAGCATCTTACATACTGCAGTGAGCAGTACATCAATACACCTATTGTAAAATTAAACAAGCCAGACTAGTACAGATCAATCCTGCAGTCAATCCTAACAAAAAAACATGTCTTTCGAACACACAGAACACAGAAAACACCTTCACCTAGTATGGAATATATCATCACAAACTAACCCCTCCCCCTTTTACAAAACTGTAGTGTGAATTTTAGCCATGGTGGTAACAGCTCTGACGCTCATAGAATTCTGAGCATCAGAGCTGCTACCACCACGGCTTGCGCTAAAAAGCGCTCCACAGTTTTGTAAAAGGGGGGATAAAATAGAAATACATAGACAAAGATTAAATTGAACCAGTAAGAAGCTGGACTCTGCATACAGTGCACCACAGAAACAATGATACATGTCTCCTAAAGCAATAAATAAATACAAAATTTTTTTCTACCTTTGCCTTCTGTGGTTTCTGCTTTCCTCATCTTCTTGTAACTCTCTTCCTTCCATCCACTGTCTGCCATCTCTCTTCCCCTATATGGCATCTTCTCTCCTTCTATGCCCCTTCCAGAAACTATGCCTTCCCCTTCCATCTCTCCTTTCACCCCCATTTATCTGGCATCTCTCTCCTCTCCTTCCCTCTCCCACACCTCTCCTCTGCAATCCCTTTCCCTTTTTGCCCTCATTTTCCTTTTCTGTATTTGTCTAGATTACGTTCTTACTAACCTCTCATCAATGTCCTTTTTTACTGTCTACCTAAAGCTTGCCACCTCTGTCCCTCACCCCTCCAGTGTTTCCCTAACTCAATCCTTTACTCCCCATCATTTGCCCTCCTTTTCTTTGTCCCCTCCTTCCATCATGTACCCTCTTTCTCCAACTCTTCCATCTAGTACCTTCTCCTCTCTCTGTCCACTTCTATCCAGCGTCTGCTCCCCTCTTTCTCTCCTCCCATTTCCTTCCTGCATTTGCTCCCTTATCTCTCCCATCTGCACTTCCATCCAGCATAGGCTCCCCACTACCATCCAATGTCTGCCCTTTCTCTCGCCATCCACTCCTTTTCAATCAGCATCTGCCCCCTTTCTCTCCCTCCAATATCCTTCCCCCTTATGTCTCTCCCCTTTCTCTGTACATCAGTTCTATCAGCACCACCCTTCCATACCATCCTGCCCCCTTTCTTTCCCTCCACCACTCTTCCATTCCAGCAATCCTGCTCCTTTCTCTCCCTTCATGCAGCAAGGTCCCGTGATGATTGTAGCTGCCGGCTGCCAGTCCACCCCACTCCAACTTGCTCTCGAGTGGACTCAGCAGCCGCATGCTGGAAGGTCCCGCGCTGACTTGTCTGCTGACTCTGCTTCAGAAGAAGTAAGTTACGTCGGAGGGGGTGGATCCGGCAGACGCAGGGAGTTGTAGCAAAGTCCCGCAATGACTGCGTCTGCTGGGCCCACCCCCTCCGACGTAACTTACTTCTTCCGGAGCAGAGCTGGCAGACGAGTCAGCGCGGGACTTTCCTGCACCTCAGCACAGCTGCCAACTCTGCTGCAGCAAAAGTAAGTCAGAGGTAACGTGACCATTTATTTTTTTCATCAAAAGGTGACATCTATTAATTGACTGTGTATCCTTTCTTTCATTTCTTTCTTTCTGAACTCAGGCCCAACAATTGTCCCTTTCTATTCCCTCCCTCCTTCCTTCCCATGTCCTTAGTGCCCCCAGTGCCTCCTTCCTGTGTCCATAGTGCCCCCAGTGCCTCCGTCCTGTGTCCATAGTGCCCCCAGTGCCTCCTTATGTTCCCCCACTACCTTCCAGATTTTGGCCACACCAAAGCCAGCCTGCCTGACTACCTATCTCCCTCCCTCCCTGCCGCGCTAAAGCCAGCCAGCTTGCCTGCCTGCATCCTGCCCTCCCTGCCGTAGAAAAAAAAAGCGCCTCTCCCCTTCCTTTTCTCCATCCCGCACCGCTACGATCCTACCTCCCCCCGCCGACAAGAAGTCTTTCTGACGTCAATTCTGATGTCGGAGAGGACATTCTGGGCCAGCCAATCACTGCCTGGCTGGCCTGGAATGTCCTCTCTGACGTCAGAATTGACATCGGAAAGACTTCTTGTCGGCGGGGGGAGGTAGGATCGTAGCAGCGCGGCTGGGGGAAAGAAAGAGCTGGAAGACCCAGACCTGATCGGTTGTGCACCCCCCCAAGCAGTGTACCTGGGGCGGACCTCCCCCCCCCCCGCCGCCCCCCCCTTGGCACACCACTGCTCACAATATCTCCTGCCATTGAGAATATATGTTTGCTGGACACACTAGAACACTGTTCACTGGAAAAACCAAACACTCCCACAGGATGCCAATGGAAAACAACAGAGTGGGAATGACCATCATATGGGAGTGGCCTAAGGGATCTGGCCAATCATGGTCATAGGCCCCTCATTGGTGCATCCCACAATGCACCTGGAAGGGGAAGATCTGCCATTCTGTAGAGGTGGGCCTGCAGGCCAAACAGACTAAGCATCCCATTAGCTGGCCAATGAAAAAGAGTACTGGTGGGCTTGGGAGGTGGGTCAGAGTGAGGATATGTCTTCTGCCAATGATCTTAGGGGGGTTCCAGAAGGAGGGACTAGGCATCCCTCCTGGTGGTGATCTTTGGGGGGTAGGTGGGTTTCCAGCAGGAAGGAGTGGGCATCCCTCCTGCTGGGGGATGTCTTGGGGCGGTGGGGTGGAGGCAGGAAGTTCAACAAAAAGGCTACCCTTACACCCACATATTCCTGGGTGCTATCTTCCTGGGATCCTCCCTCCTCCGTAATGTAACATTTACCCCATCATATATCTCCCTCCAGCTTCAAAAAAGTGAACCTTCAACCTGGATTTGAATAATGCTAGAGAGAGAGCCTGATACACCAAGTCAGGCAGGCTATTAAAGGCATATGGCACAACAAGATAGAAGGAATGGAGTAGGGAGTTATCAGTAGAGGAGAAAGGTACCAACAAGAGAGACTTATCTGACTGAGTTCTTGGGGGAGAGAGAAAAGGAGCAGTAGAGGGAATATACTTGTAGGTCAGTAAGAGGGGTTTGAACTGTATGTGGAAATGGACAGGGATTCAGTGAAGCGACTTGAGGAGAGGGGTAGAAACATAGAAACATAGAAAATGATGGCAGAAAAGGGCCATAGCCCATCAAGTCTGCCCATACCAATGACCCACCCCCTGACTTTACTCCCCTAGAGATCCCACATGAATATCCAATTTTCTCTTAAAATCTGACACGCTGTTGGCCTCAATCACCTGCTGAGGTAGCTCGTTCCAATGATCGACCACCCTTTCGGTGAAGAAGTACTTCCTGGCATCACCATGAAACTTCCCTCCCCTGACTTTCAGCAAGTGACCTCTGGTGGTTGAGGGCCCTGTAAGACAGAAGATATCATCTTCCACCTCTATACATCCTGAGATATACTTAAACGTCTCAATCATGTCTCCCCTCTCTCTTCGTTCCTCCAGTGAGTACAGCTGTAATTTATTTAGCCTTTCTTCATACGTGAGATCCCTGAGCCCCAAGACCATCCTGGTGGCCATTCGCTGAACCGACTCAATTCGCAACACATCCTTCCAGTATTGTGGTCTCCAGAATTGAACACAATACTCCAGATGAGGTCTTACCATGGATCTGTACAGCGGCATTATGACTTCAGGTCTTCTGCTAACAAAACCCCTACGGATGCAGCCAATCATTTGTCTTGCCTTGGAGGAAGCCTTCTCCAAGTGATTGGCAACATTCATATCATCACTAATGATCACTCCTAAATCACATTCCGCCATGGTCCTGGCCAAGGTCTCATAATGACCCTGATGGAGTACGAGTCATGCAGCAGTGTTCTGAACAGGTTGAAGGGGAGAGAGATGGCTTAGTGGAAGAACTTTGCACTCAGTTTATTTATTAGATGTCTATGTGGAACCATGTCAAAGACTTTCCCTCTAGCCAACTCTTCTGGTCATCCAGTCAAAGAAACTGATCAAATTTGTCTGACAAGACTTTCCTTTAGTGAGACCATGGTTTTATAATCCATTGGATTCCAGAAACTTCACTTACTTACCTCAGACTTACCAGTCTGTAGCTCCCTATCTCTTCTTTACTTCCACCATTCTGGAGAAGGACCACATAAACCTTTCTCCAGTCCTGCAGTATCAATCCCAATTCTAGAAATTTGAAATGGGAGAACTATTGCAAAAACTTGCCAACCTATCAATCAAAACAGGACAGATACCGGATGACTGGAAGATAGTGAACATCACGCCGATATTTAAGAAAGGATCGAGAGGAGTGCCAGGCAATTACAGACCTGTGAGTCTCACGTCTGTCCCTGGAAAGATGGTTGAGGTGCTGATCAAAGATAGCATAGTCTGGCACCTAGAAACACACGACTTGATGAGAGCCAGTCAACATGGGTTCAGGAAAGGGAAATTATGTTTGATGAACCTACTTCAATTTTTTGAGACAGTGAACAGGCAAACTGATAGTGGAGAACCGGTGAATATTGTATACTTGGACTTTAAGAAAGCATTAGACAAGGTTCCACATGTAAGACGTCTCAGGAAACTACAAGGCCATGGAATAGGGGGAGATATACTAAGATGGATAGGCAAATGGCTGGAGAACAGAAAACAGAGAGTGGGCATAAATGGGAAGTTCTCAGAATGGGAAAAGTGACTAGCGGTGTACCCCAGGGCTCGGTACTTGGACCCATCTTATTTAATATTTTCAGAAATGACCTAGAAGAAGGAACATCCAGTGAAATCATCAAGTTTGCAGATGACACAAAGCTATGCCGGGCAATCAGATCGCAGAAGGACAGCGAGGAACTCCAGAGTGACTTGAATCAATTGGAGAAGTGGGCAGATAAATGGCAGATGAAGTTTAATGTGGAAAAATGCAAAGTGATGCATTTGAGCAGAAAAAAATAAAGATCACAAGTACAGTATGTCAGGTGTAACTCTGGAAAAGACCGAACAGGAAAAGGACCTGGGTGTACTGATAGATAGGACCCTGAAGCCATCGGCGCAATGTGTGATAGCGGTGAAGAAAGCAAATAGAATGCTAGGCGTGATAAAGAAGTGAATTACGAGTAGATCAGAGAAAGTTATAGTACCGCTGTATAGAGCCATGGCCAGACCGCACCTGAAATACTATGTCCAGCATTGGTCTCCATACCTAAAGAAGGATATAAAACTGCTAGAGAGGGTGCAGAGACGAGCAACGAAGCTAGTGAATGGTATGGAGAACCTGGACTACGAGGAATGACTTAGGAGACTGGGGTTGTTCTCCTTTGAGAAGAGGAGACTGCGAGGAGATCTGATCGAGACTTTCAAATTACTGAAAGGATTCGACAAAATGGAGCTGGGAAAGCAGTTATTTACAATGTCCAATGTGATACGGACAAGAGGACAAGGACTGAAGCTGAGCGGGGACGGGTCCAGAACTAATATCAAGAAGTTCTGTTTCATACAGTGAGTGGTGGACACCTGGAATGCTCTCCCAGAGGAAGTAATTGCAAAATCCACCGTTCTAGGGTTTAAGGGTAAACTAGATGCACATCTCTTTAAGAGTGGAATAGAGTGATACGGGTAAGGGAATATTAGGTGCACATCTCCCTTGAGAAGCATACAGTGACATGGGGACAAAAACCATGCCAGGGCACACCTGGTGGGGCCTCCACGTGTGCAAATCACTGGACTTGATGGACCAAGGGTCTAATCCGAAGATGGCAATTCTTATGTTATGTTCATTGAAATGGTCAGCCAGTGAAGCCACTAGAACTTCCCTAAATTCCTTCTGTACACTCAAAAGTGTGACATCCAGCCTCACTGCTTTGTCCATGTATAGTTTAAATAACTTCTCATGAACACAATCCTCTGAAAATTGTTCAGGGTCTACCATATCTCCATTTCTCATAGTTGAGAAGAATTGCAGTGGTTAAAATTAATATTCTGTCTCGATTGATGATTTTTTTCAGACCCATGAAAGTTCCCATAGGGATGCTAGAGGTTAATTGCTTTGTATGAAGGAGGCGAAGGGAAGGGTTAGCATAAACATTTTATCACAGCAGAATCAGATAAGAGGCCTGGCATTTTCATATTTCCAAATTGTATTATGTAGTGTCTCACAAGAAAGATGTTTTTAAATGGGAGTTAGGGGAGAAACTAAAGGAAATGCACCTTAAATCTCTTCTGTGGATTTTACCAAAGGACTGATGCAATGAACTCACTCACCCTTTTACTAAGCACTTGCTGGGAGTCTGAAGGAGGTGTTGAAGGTAAAAGGGATCAGAAAGAAAAAGAAATATTAGTTTGGTTTCACTTAGATGCAATCCTGAGTTTACTCCAGGGGGAAGATAAGGGGAATGAGAGAAGAAAGATATATATAGAGTTAGATATTTGTGCTCTAATTCTATATATGGTGTTCAAAATCGCATGTGCAAATTTAGGTGCACACCTAATTTGTATATGCAATTTAAATGATAAATTATCCAATTAACAGTGACAATTGGGTGCTAATAATCAATTACTGGCACTAATTGGCATGAAATTTAATTTGTGCAAACATATTTAGGCACCGGTATCCATGCATAAATTATATGCACAGATCCAAAAATAGGGCACAACAGTGGGAAGGGCATGGACAGATCAGAGGTGTTCCTGGAATTTGTGTGGTGTTATAGAATTCTGGGTATCTACATCTAGTTTAAGCATGAAAATTTACACCAGGTTTCAGTTGGTAAAAAATTATTGCACCCAAAATTTAGTGCTATTCTATAAATGGCATCTAATTCAGTTCTATTTAGCACTAATTTTGATTAGCTCAGAAATTTGGGCACCATTCACAAAACTGAGTCCTTGATGAATGTACTATAGAGTTATTCTCATATGAGGAGCACAGAGGGAATGTGGGTTAGTAATTGGGGATTTTTATTTTACAAGTGATGTCAGTATACCATTATATAGACTCCCAAACATAGGGCTGATGGACATTTGGCCTACATTCAGTGAAATGTCAGTTGGTCATCTATAAACAACAACAATAATGTTTTATGTTGTTAACAATACTACTTTGCTGAACTCTTTCACACACTGAGACTCCTTTTCAGTGTCAATTGGGGGACACTACTATTCTCTCCCCAAAAGTCTACAATGTCTTCCCTATCCAGCAGATTTACTCCTCTCCATCTATGGTTTTCTGCCCTTCCTCCAGACAACACTCAGGTCACCTATGGGGCAGTTTCAACTTTGTTGATGTCCTTGTGTCTGAGGGTTGTCTGGATGGTCAACAGACATTTGGCTACAGACATTTCTATGCATGTTGGGTAGATATCCAGCCATGATTATATAAATGATAATAGTGAAAAGATGAGGACTAAGAATATGACTAGGGACTTGGAAGAGCTATGAGTATCACTAAAGAGTTTAAAAGGAACCATTTCAAAATTGTATAGGGATTTTGGAATGTGTGTATGTGTGGGGGGATTTCATTGATATAAATTCATAAAAGAATAGGAATGCCTACAGAAGGAAAATGGAAGATCTTTAGAGTGACTGTAATGGTTTTGGAAGCCATTTTTTCAAGGAAAATGTATACAAAATATTGTATAAATGGAGCTATATGCCATGAAGGCTTAGAATTCTATTTTAAAGGCCTCAGATGTTAGAGGGGATGTGAGGAGTAGCCATAAACCTTATGGTAATATTGGTAGATACAGGAATATTGGTCCAAGGTAAGGGAGGGAATGAGTTCTGCAAAGGTGATTGGGAGATGGCCCCAGGCAGCTGTTGAAGGCAGGTGGTGGCAAATGATTTAATTTAGTTGGGTTATGATATTGTTAATGTAATTCCTGAGAATGCCCTGTCTCTTTTCTGTAAGCCGTATAGAACTATTTGCGGTAATTGCAGAGTAGAAAATCAAATTGTATGATATATGCCCTCAGGTTTCTTGGCTAGATGGTGGAAGGTTCCACTGAAATTTCTGAGACTTACTAAAATGGAACAAGAAGAGGAACCAATGAAAGATAGTATTTGCATCTGTATAGAAATAATGACAGGAAATTTGAAGGGGGACTTTAAATTGAAGGAAAATGAAGGGGGAGGGAAGGGTCTTAGCGGGAAGTGGAAACACTTTTAAAACAAAGAATACTGAAGTTTATGGAATCCAATGGATTATGGGACTCAAGGTAACATGGATTCACTAGAGGTAGGTCTTCTCAAACAAATCTGATCGATTTCATTGGATAGAGGGAGTGTGCTAGATGTGGTGTATTTAGATTTTAGCAAAGCCTTTGACACTGATCCACACAAGCATATAATAAATAAACAGAGTGCCCTCAGTATGGGCCCCAAAGTGATGAACTGTATCAGGAACTGATTGTGTAGAAGGTAACAAAGTATAAGGGTAAATGGAGATCAATCTGAAGAAAGGGATGTTACAATACTGTGCCACAAGGTTGGGCCTGTTCTTTTTAACATTTTGTAAATGATATTGCTGAAGGGCTGTCTGGTAAGACATGCCTCTTTGCAGATGATACCAAACTCTGCAATAGAATAGACACCCAGAATGGTGTGGATAACCTGAGGAAGGACATAGTAACATAGTAACATAGTAGATGACGGCAGATAAAGATCCGAATGGTCCATTCAGTCTGCCCAACCTGATTCAATTTAAATTTTTGTTTTATTTTGTTTTATTTTATTTTTTTTTGTAATTTTTCTTCTTAGCTATTTCTGGGCAAGAATCCAAAGCTTTACCCGGTACTGTGCTTGGGTTCCAGCTGCCAAAATCTCTGTTAAGACTTACTCCAGCCCATCTACACCCTCCCAGCCATTGAAGCCCTCCCCTGCCCATCCTCCACCAAACGGCCATACACAGACACAGACCGTGCAAGTCTGCCCAGTAACTGGCCTAGTTCAATATTTAATATTATTTTCTGATTCTAAATCTTCTGTGTTCATCCCACGCTTCTTTGAACTCAGTCACAGTTTTACTCTCCACCACCTCTCTCGGGAGCGCATTCCAGGCATCCACTACCCTCTCCGTAAAGTAGAATTTCCTAACATCTACCACCCCTCAACCTCAAATTATGTCCTCTGGTTTTACCATTTTCCTTTTTCTGGAAAAGATTTTGTTCTACGTTAATACCCTTCAAGTATTTGAACGTCTGAATCATATCTCCCCTGTCTCTCCTTTCCTCTAGGGTATACATATTCAGGGCTTCCAGTCTCTCCTCATACGTCTTCTGGCGCAAGGCTCCTATCATTTTCGTCGCCCTCCTCTAGACCGCCTCAAGTCTTCTTACATCTTTCGCCAGATACGGTCTCCAAAACTGAACACAATACTCCAAGTGGGGCCTCACCAATGACCTGTACAGGGGCATCAACACCTTCTTCCTTCTACTGACTATGCCTCTCTTTATACAGCCCAGCATCCTTCTGGCAGCCGCCACTGCTTGTCACACTGTTTTTTCGCCTTTAGATCTTCAGACACAATCACCCCAAGGTCCCTCTCCCCGTCCGTGCATATCAGCTTCTCTCCTCCAGCATATACGGTTCCTTCCTATTATTAATCCCCAAATGCATTACTCTGCATTTCTTTGCATTGAATTTTAGTTGCCAGGCATTAGACCATTCCTCTAACTTTTGCAGATCCTTTTTCATATTTTCTAGCGAAGCATGGGGAATGGTCTGAAATTATGCAGCTAAGATTTAATGCTAAGAAATGCAAGGTCATGCATTTGGGTTGCAAAAACCTGAGGGAACGGTACAGTTTAGAGGGTGAAGAACTTTTGTGCATAAAAGAGAAGTGGGACTTGGATGTGATAGTATGTGATGATCTAAGGTGGCCAAATAGGTTTAAAAGGCAATGATTAAAGCTAGATGGATTCTTGGATGCATAGGGAGAGGAATGTCTAATAGAAAAAAGGAGGGACTGATACCCCTGTAGAAGACTCTGGTGAGACCTCATTTAGAATATTGTGCACAATTCTGGAGACCATACCTTAAAAAAGATATAAACAGGATGGAGTCAGTCCAGAGGAAGGTTACTAAAATGATTAGTGGTCTACATCGTTAGGTGTACAGGGACAGGAAAAGTGGGAGAGGGGAGATATGATATAGATGTTTAAATACTATAGTGGTCCATGGTAGCATGCAAAAAATCAAACTTGTCAAATCTTTTCTCCACAAGGTTTATTTTTGTCCACTTGGTATGTCTTACTCATGTGTAAAATTTCAGCTTGATTAGAGAATATTTAGAGGTCACCCCAGCATACATTGTTTGCTTATATGTTGTGTATATAAGTAATTGTGCATAATTAGTTTGTATGGTTTCATCTAATTTGCAATCTGCATCTGAAATCTGACTCTGTGAAGTCAGTCTGTCAGCTGTTAAGTGCTAGACTGTCACTTGTACTGGATGTTCATATTTAGAGCACAGTTTCAGATGACAGCATGACGACTCACCAATATAACTGACTTGGCTTTGTTTGTCAGTCTTGTGTACGTTTGACAGTGGAATGAAGTGCCAGTAGGAATTAAGGCTCCATACAATGATGTTGAACTGCTGTCTACTTTCAACACATATCCAAATAAAACTGTTGCAAACAAGGCATTCATAGCCATTTTCAGACATCTATGGTTTCTGTCCAAGCACCTAGCAGCACTTGCCTTTTTTGATGACAGAATTTCACCGGAAACAAAGCTACAAAAGTTGGTCAGTTTTTCAATTACCATATTTAACCAAACTGAAAAAAATTATTTAGTACAATGCATGTTACTTTTTGTGACTTAGATCAAGTGTCTTCAAAATGGCTCTCAAGTTCTAGACATGGTCTAATGGCCTTAGCTTTAACTATGATATAGAATAGTCTAAATAGTAGAGAGGTACCTGCATGTTGGAAAAAGGTGATTATTAAACCGATTTTGAAGAAGAAAGATTTGGATATGTTGAATCCAGCAAATTATAGACCAGTTTCTAATCTTTGCTTTTTAGCAAAATTAACAGAGAAGATAGTTTTGAAACAGCTGGTGTCTTACATCGAATCAACAAATGTACTTAACCCAAGACAAGCGGGGTTTCGATCAATGCATAGTACTGAGACAGTGTTAGTAGGCTTTCTTAGTGAGGTTTATTCAATATTGGATGGGGGGAATTATGCAATGGTAATTTCATTAGATCTGAGTTCAGCGTTTGATCTAGTGGATCATAGACTTCTGTTAAATTTTTTTTACAAGAGATTGGCCTAACAGAAGTAGTTTGGGACTGGTTTTCAGCATTTCTTCGAGTAGTCACTGAGAAATCAATATCTCAGAATAGATTGCTAGATTGTGGAGTACCACAAGGGTCAGCCTTATCACCAGTTCTATTTAATATTTTTCTGAGCCCTTTGGCAAGACAAATCCAGGAACTAGGAATCAGTACATATATTTATGCAGATGACATCTTATTAGTCTATAGATTATCACCTGCTACGTTAGATTTAGGTCCTCTTTTAGCTGGTTTAAATAGAAGAATGGTTGAGTGAACATAAATTGGTTCTAAATATGTCTAAGACCATAGCATGTTGTATCTCAGGAGATAAAGCAACACCTCAATTAGATTTTTCTTTAAATAATTGTAGTATAAGACTAGTAAATAGTTTTAGGTATTTGGCGATCATAATCGATTGTCATCTAAATTTTCAGGAGCAGGTTTCAACTGCAGTTGTTAAATGTTTTGGGGCATTAAGGCAGCTTAGAGCCATTCGAGATATTTTGGATGAAAAATCATTGCATACACTAATTCATGCCTTTGTATTGTCAAAGTTAGATTATGGTAATTTAGTATATACAGGCATTGGGTCAGGACAGTTGAAGCGCTTACAAACAGTGCAGAATACTGCAATTAGATTATTAGGCCAGGCATATATTTGTGATCACATGACACCTTTGTATTTAAAATTCCATTGGTTACCAGTGGAATTTAGGATCAAATTTAAGATCCTAATGTTGGCACATAGAGCATTATTTCAATTACAGCCTTCATATCTTTCTAACTTGGTGCCATTTTACACCCAAGACATTTATTACAATCTCTGAATGACAATAGGGTAGTCGTTCCTCACATTTTGAAGGCACATCTTGTGATTGTACATTATTTTATTTAGTTCTGCGGTTATGGAATAACTTGCCCATAGACTTGATAAAAGAAGAATCATATATAAATTTTAAAAGACATTTAAAAGCACATTTTTTCCAATTGGCTTTCTCAAATTAGAATAGAACTTGGGACTGTGATCTATGTTTATGTAATGATTAATTACTTTTGTAATGGAAAATTTTTAGCTGTATGTATTAATTATGGTTCATTGAGATTTGATTTTTTATTATTTTACCATTAGAATTGTTATTATTGGGATGTTGTTTATTATATTTTATGAAGAAAAAAATTTAACTTTTGTTCTTAATCTTTCCTTTTCTATTTTTAAATGGAGTTGTTTTCTTGAATGATGTGAACTATACATTGTAAACCGCTTGGATCTTTTAGGCTGTTATGCGGTATATAAAGTTTTAATAAACATAAACACTGCCAGACATTCCAGGATGTCTCATGTGCACAGATGAAATGAAACCTGTGACCTTTGAGTGTCTTGTAACATAAACAACACAGTCATTTTTTTAAAATCTCTTGATTGAAGGAGGATCAACAAAAGCCTTTACTCTTCTTTTTCTGTTTTTGTTTTTCTTGCAGGGCCGGAGAGGGCAGGAGAGGAAGCCAGAGCAGGCAGGAGGACCGGCGAGAGATAGCTCCGCCCCCTCACCGCGTCATAGGTCGCATCGGCGCCCGGGCTCCCCTTTAAGAAGAAGGGAAGCCAGGGCACGAGGCAGACCTCGGCGGTTTCTGCCTTTACTCTTCTTTTTCTGTTTTTGTTTTTCTTGCAGGGCCGGAGAGGGCAGGAGAGGAAGCCAGAGCAGGCAGGAGGACCGGCGAGAGATAGCTCCGCCCCCTCACCGCGTCATAGGTCGCATCAGCGCCCGGGCTCCCCTTTAAGAAGAAGGGAAGCCAGGGCACGAGGCAGACCTCGGCGGTTTCTGCCTTTACTCTTCTTTTTCTGTTTTTGTTTTCCTTGCAGGGCCGGAGAGGGCAGGAGAGGAAGCCAGAGCAGGCAGGAGGACCGGCGAGAGATAGCTCCGCCCCCTCACCGCGTCATAGGTCGCATCGGCGCCCGGGCTCCCCTTTAAGAAGAAGGGAAGCCAGGGCACGAGGCAGACCTCGGCGGTTTCTGCCTTTACTCTTCTTTTTCTGTTTTTGTTTTTCTTGCAGGGCCGGAGAGGGCAGGAGAGGAAGCCAGAGCAGGCAGGAGGACCGGCGAGAGATAGCTCCGCCCCCTCACCGCGTCATAGGTTGCATCGGCGCCCGGGCTCCCCTTTAAGAAGAAGGGAGCCAACGGCGCCCAGCCTTAGCGAGAGCGCCTTTGCGAAGGAGCCTTGCGAGGGAACCAGAAACGCCCAAGTAATTTACTTTCTTTTCTCTTTTCTCTCTCTCTTACCACAGCAGGAGCACACCAGCACCTCAAGAGAGCGATGGAGGACCCAGGATCCCAGAGGTACTTTCCGGTATACTGCACAGAGTGTAATATGTACGACTACCTCCCCTTGGGAAGGCGGGAGTACATATGCAGTCGGTGTCAGGAACTGGAAAGCCTGAGGATGGAGGTCGGCAGATTGAGGGTCAGGGTCCAGGAACTGGAGGGACTGGAGGGACTGCGCAACACGGAGGAAACGAGCTGGTCAACCAAGGACACAGACGGAGAAGACCCCATTGTGGACCAGGTGAGGGACCTCGAGAGATTCATCGAGGAGGCCTATAGGAGGAAGGTGGAGGAACAGGACCAGCAGCTGCACAGACGGATGTCGGCAGACGAGACCCAGGATCCACAAGGCGACACCGGGGAAGGACCTAGCGGAGGAACCGCGCAAGAGGAGGAGATCGTTACTCACCGGGACCCCGAGGGAGAGACACCGCACTACACCGAGGACACGGACCTGAGACAGAGGAGGTTGCTGAGGAAAGGGAAGTCTGCTATTGTAGTGGGAGACTCGATCTTGAGAGAGGTTGACAGTCACGTAGCTGGAGGAAGGGAGGACCGGCTGGTGACTTGTCTCCCAGGGGCCAAGACACGAGACGTCACTGATAGGATCGAGAGGATCCTGGATGGAGCAGAGACAGAGGAGACTGCGGTGATAATCCACGTCGGAACAAATGATGTAAGTCGGAGGAACTTTAGCATGGCCACACTGACTGACCAGTTCAGGGTCCTGGGACGAAAGCTGAAGCGGAGTACCCGGAGGATAGCATTCTCAGAGATCCTGCCTGTACCGAGAGAGATGCAAAGAGGCAGGCAGACCTCCAGGCTGTGAATGCATGGTTGAGGAGATGGTGCCAGGAGGAGGGCTTCCACTTTGTGAGGAACTGGACGTCCTTCTGGGGAAAGAGTAAGCTCTACCGGCGGGACGGCCTGCACCTGAGCACAGCGGGAACTAGGCTACTGGCAGCCAATGTGAGGAAGGAGATCGAGAGGGCTTTAAACTGAGGAGAGGGGGAAAGCCGACAGCTGATCTGAGGTTGACGCTTCGGACAACAGTATCCAGAACAGATGCTGAACGGGCTGACTGCAAGGAGGAAGTAAAGAGACCGGCAGATCTTATGATCAGACAGCAAGGGAAACATCAGGTAAAGGGAGCTTGCTGGGAGGAGACTAAGGGGCATGGAGACACAAGGGGACTGGGTGGCACGAGGGCTGAAGCTGAGGGCAATATAGGGGTGCCACAAGGCGAAGGGGATCAGACGGAGGCTCAAGGGATGATAGCCCAGGAGGGGGCCGATAGGGCTAGAAAACCCAGAGGAAAAGCGGGGAAGTGGGGTGGCGGGAATGTGGGGAAACCGAAAGCTACGAGGGTAAAGGCTGAGGGCAAAGCTACGAGGGTAAAGGCTGAGGGCATAGCAGAAGCACAGGGAATAGGAGAACTGACCGAAGTTCAAGGGGAGGCGGCCCAGGTAAATACAGAGGTGGAGGAAAAACGACGGGACCTGCGGTGCTTGTACGCAAATGCAAGAAGCCTCATGGCCAAGATGGGTGAACTAGAGGTCGTGGCCAAGGGGGAAGACCTGGATATAATTGGAATTACAGAAACATGGTGGACAGAGGAGAATCAATGGGATGTGGCACTGCCGGGGTACAAGCTCTACAGGAGGGACAGGACACACAAGAAGGGGGGAGGCATAGCAATATATATAAAGGACTCTATCTACTCGGTCGGGATGGATATGGCAAAGAAGGCAGAGGGGCTGGAATCGCTATGGGTCAAATTGCCGGGAAACAAGGGTGCAGTCATAAAACTGGGGCTATACTATCGCCCACCTGGTACACCGGAAGGAGTCGGACACGACTTGGAAGCTGAACTGAGACAAGAATGCAGGACTGGAAGTGTAACAGTGATGGGGGACTTCAACTACCCGGGGATTGACTGGAGTATGGGTCACTCCAACTGCACTAGGGAAACAGGATTTGTAGAAGCTGTGAGGGACTGCTTCATGGAGCAACTAGTCAGGGAACCGACGCGAGGGAGTGCTACTCTTGACCTCATCCTAAACGGATTAGGGGGGCCTGCAAGAGGGGTAGAAGTGGGAGGACCACTAGGCAACAGTGACCACAACGCGATCAGATTCACATTAGAAAGGGGGACACCCACAGGAAGGAGGACCGCAACGACTGCGCTCAATTTCAGGAAACGGAACTATGTTGCTATGAGGGAAATGGTGGGGAGGAAGCTCAGAAACATCCTTAGGATGGAGACTGTAGGAAGCGCCTGGACCCTATTCAGGGACACCCTGCAGGAAGCACAAAGAAAGTACGTCCCCAGTTTCAGAAAAGGCGGCAAGAACAAGCGGTCAAAGGACCCGGTTTGGATCTCAACAGAAGTAAAGAGGGCAATAAATGACAAAAAAGTATCCTTCCGGCGATGGAAAAAGGACCCAACGGAGGAAAATCACCAGGCGCACAGGAAATGCCAAAAGGAATGCCACCGAGAGGTTAGAAAAGCAAAAGGGAAATATGAAGAGGGGCTGGCCAGGGAGGCGAAAAACTTCAAGGCATTCTTCAGTTACGTAAAGGGGAAGCGACCAGCGAGAGAGGAGGTGGGGCCGTTGGACGATGGGGATAGAAAGGGAGTGATTAAGGAGGATAAACAGGTAGCTGAGAGGTTGAACACGTTCTTCTCGTCGGTTTTCACGAGAGAAGACACATCTAATATACCGGACTCAGAGGAACTCATGAGCGGGGGAACAGGCTGAAAAATTGGAACACATAGAGGTAAGTAAGGAGGATGTCCTCAAACAGATAGACAGGTTAAAATGCGGCAAATCGCCGGGCCCGGACGGGATCCACCCAAGGGTTCTGAAGGAACTAAGACAAGAAATAGCGGGCACAATCCAGCATGTTTGCAACCTATCCTTGAAAACTGGAGAGGTACCAGAGGACTGGAAATTGGCGAATGTCACACCTATCTTCAAGAAGGGATCGAGGGGTGACCCCGGGAACTACAGGCCGGTGAGCCTGACTTCAATTACAGGGAAGATGGTGGAAGCTATGATCAAGGACAGTATTTGCGAGCACATCGAGAGAAATGGCCTACTGAGAACAAGCCAGCATGGATTCTGTAAGGGAAGGTCATGCTTAACGAACCTTCTGTACTTCTTCGAGGGAATAAGCAGTCGGGTGGACAATGGGGAACCTATAGACATCATTTACCTCGATTTTCAAAAGGCTTTCGACAAGGTGCCACACGAAAGGCTGCTTAGGAAGCTGTGGAACCACGGGGTTGGAGGGGATGTGCACAGATGGATCAAGCACTGGTTGTCGGGTAGACTGCAAAGGGTCGGAGTGAAGGGCCAATATTCTGAATGGCAGGGAGTCACGAGCGGTGTGCCACAGGGATCGGTGCTGGGGCCGTTACTCTTCAACATATTTATCAATGACCTGGAAAAGGAGGCAAAGTGCGAGGTTATAAAATTTGCAGACGATACCAAATTGTGCGGTAGAGTTAGGTCCAGGGAGGAGTGTGAGGACCTGCAAAGGGACCTGGACAAGCTGGAAGACTGGGCAAACAAATGGCAAATGCGCTTTAACGTGGAAAAATGCAAGGTCATGCATATAGGGAAAAAGAACCCGTTGTTCAACTACAAATTGGGGGGGGCATTGTTGGGAGACAGCAGACTTGAGGGAGACTTGGGTGTACTGGTGGATGCATCACTGAAGCCATCTGCACAGTGCGCAGCAGCCTCGAAAAAAGCCAACAGGATGCTGGGCATCATAAAGAGGGGCATAACAACCAGGACGCGGGAAGTCATCATGCCATTGTATCGAGCGATGGTGCGTCCACATCTGGAATACTGCGTTCAGTACTGGTCGCCGCACCTCAAGAAGGACATGGCGGTACTTGAGAGAGTCCAAAGGAGAGCAACGAAACTGGTAAAGGGGCTGGAACACTGCCCATACGCCGAGAGATTAGATAGGCTGGGGCTCTTCTCTCTGGAAAAAAGGAGGCTCAGGGGAGATATGATAGAGACCTTCAAGATCATGAGGGGCATAGAGAGGGTGGATAGGGACAGATTCTTCAGACTGAAGGGGACAACAAGTACGAGGGGGCATTCGGAGAAACTGAAGGGAGATAGGTTCAAAACAAATGCAAGGAAGTTTTTTTTCACCCAAAGGGTCGTGGACACATGGAATGCGCTACCGGAGGAAGTGATCAGGCAGAGTACGGTACAGGGATTCAAACAGGGATTGGAAGGATTCCTGAGGGATAAAGGGATCGTGGGATACTGAGAGAGATGCTGGGATGTAACACAGGTATAGAAAGCTAACCAGGTAATAAGTATAGAAACCCAACAGGTCGTACATGTGCAAGACCGGAGGGTTAGGACTACGATGGGAAGATAGGACTTAAATGAGAAACCAAGGTGGCAAGGGAGCCCCTTCTGGTGATGCAGACAGGTCGTGACCTGTTTGGGCCGCCGCGGGAGCGGACTGCCGGGCAGGATGGACCTATGGTCTGACCCGGCGGAGGCACTGCTTATGTTCTTATGTTCTTATGTTTCTGAAGAAACATCCTATAGAGTGGACTGATGATCCAGTTTTCAAAGAATTTTGGAATTGGGCATCCAAACTGACTGTTGTTAATGATGCAGCAGAATGAAGGATAAGCCTCATTGAAAAATAAACTTTGACAAAAGATGAAGAACAGAAGCAATTTGTTCTTTGGTTAGTGGCCATCCACCGAAAGAAGTTTCCTTCTGCATCAAAGGTGGCTCTTATGTCATAGGCAGGTCAGGTTTTCAGGACATCCACAATAAATATGCATGAGATAGATATGCATCTCAAGGAGGCATGCAATTCCATCTCATACATATTCATTGTGTATATCCTGGAAACCTGACCTGCCTGTGGCTCTCGAGGACTGGAATTGCCTGTCATAGACCATTGATTATTTGTTGAGTGCACAAGAATTACAATATACTGTTAAGCTTAGCAGTAGTTTTAAAAAACAATGAGGTGGGATGACCCCTAACCTGGTCAAATAAAATGTGTTAAATCTTTGGACCACCCTATTTAATAACTATGTGACTTAAATGTGCATAAAAAGTGAGTCTCTTATAATTGAAAGGAAACTCTGGAATGAGGGGGCATAGGATGGAGGTTATAGGGAATAGACTCAGAAGTTACTTCAGAAAATACTTTTTCACAGGGTAGTGAATTTGTGGAACGACCTTCCGGTGGAAATGGTAGAGACAAAAAGTGTATCTGAATTTAAGAAAGCTTGGGTTAAGTACATTGTATATCCAAAGGAAAGGAGGGGATAGTAGATGGCATGGTGAGGCACACTTTATCTGCCTTCATTTTTCTCTTTTTCTATTGAATAATACATCTTGTGATCAGCCTTTCTAAGCTACATCATTATCCATCCTCCCTTTGAGTATTTGTAAAAATGCTGGAGATGAGCCTTGCTCCATCACTGAACAAATCTCCCTCCCCTGAAGAACACCTCTTGGCATACCCTTGTTTGAGCCTCCTAATGATCCCACCCTCTTGTAGGCCCTCAAACATAAGTGCGTAGAAGGGAAAAATAAAAACCCAAAAGAATGTGTGGGATAGGCACATGGGATCTCTTAGAGAGAGGAAGAAATAATGGTTACTATGGATGGGCAGACTAGATGGGCCTTTATCTGCCATCATGTTTCTATGTTTACATTGCTTAATAGCAAAACATAAGATAATAGATATTGAGAGAACAACAATAAAGTGTTAAAAATCCCAGAAAATGGCTATCATCTACTGTGTTACAATGTTGCTGTATGTATACCTCTATATGAAAGTTTTAAAAACCACAGGTGGGTTAAACTCTTAAAAAAAAACTGATCTATTTTCTAAGGCGTGTTAAAATGAGAGGATGTGCATTCATCTGAAACACAAAGTGACAGGAATAAAGCCTCAAATAAGTTTTTCCCTAATGTTAAAAGCTATCAGTCACCAGCCAGCCCTAACATAATAACACAGTAGATTATCTGCTGTCATCTACTATGTTAGGGCTGGATGGTGACTGATAGCTATTTAAACTGGGAATGAACTTAATAAATACTAGGCATCCAGATGGTCAAAGAGAGAAGGAGAGTAAACTAAACTATGTGCCTGTAAAAATGTATCTGTTTTTATATATTCTTGTGATCTCTTTGTGTTCAGGATGCCAAATTCCCTATATAAGGGTTTAGCCTCTGAATAGAATTTAGAACATACCTTGCCTGGCTTTAAAACTTATATAATTTCATATATCATTATTGTAATAACAGTTATTAAACTGAGCACAGGCTAGAATTGTATTGTATATGATATACCACTTGTACATGAGTATTAAGTGGTTTACAAAACTAATACAATAGTCCCAAATGGACTTACAATCTAAATTAAAGTGCCTATGAGAAAAAAATATCACTTGGCTAAAAAGGTGGAGGGGCATAATAAAAAAAAAACGTCTAAGTCCCCTTTTGGCCTAAGTCCTTAAACGTTCAAAGCAGAAGCAGGGAAAGTATCCATAAACAAAACAAACGTCCTTGTTTTGATTATGGCCTGCCTCTACTAAATGCCCAGAACACCACTACGTCTAAAAGTACACCCCCTCGATGTCTACACTTTTTGGCCATAATGAACCAAAAAAACGCCTAAGCACCAAACGTCCAACAGAAGGGCTTTTAAGCAAAGGAGGAGCCAGTCCTTCGCCTAAATGCTGGATTCTTTAACCGGTGTCTGTCAAAAACAACACCAGTTACAGAACCCCTCCGCATGATCCAAACAGGAGGGTGCCCAAGCCCTCCTGCCATGTCGAACCGTGACCCCTCCCCCGACAACATCGGGGCAAGAGGGAGCCCAAGCCCTCTTGCTCCGCGGCACCCCCGATGATATCGGGGTAAGAGGGAGCCCAAGCCCTCTTGGCCCAGCGATCGTGCCCCCCCCCGAATCGATCTGGCCAGGAGGGAGCCCAAGCCCTCCTAGCCCCGGCGACCCCCCTACTGGATTGGGCCAGGAGGGAGCCCAAGCCCTCCTGGCCCCAGCAACCCTTTACCCCCCAACCCCCACTACAATACAGGCAGGAGGGATCCCAGGCCTTCCTGCCCTCGACACAACCCCCCTCTCCCCAACGACCGCCCCCCAGAACCCCTGATCGGACCCCCCACCGACCTGTGACCCCCCTGGCCGACTCCATGACCCCCCCACACCCCCACTCCTTCCCCGTACCTAAACGTTGGCCAGACGGATGGGTGCCAAGCCCGCCCGTCCGGCAGGCCAGCCGGGTCCAGAATGGGACTGGAATGGCCCAGGTGGCAGAAACCCCGCCCACAGGTGAGGCCTGAGGTGCCGGGCCAATCAGAATAGGCCCAGGAGCCTTAGGCCCCTCCTGTGGGCGGGGCCTTAGATACATGGGCCCAGGTATGGGTGAGTGGGTGGGGTTTCTGCCACCTGGGCCAATCTGGACCCGGCTGGCCTGCCGGACGTGCGGGCTTGGCACTCGTCCGTCTGGCCAACATTAAAGGTATGGGGAAGGGGTGGGGTTGGGGTTGGGTGGCGTGAAGTCGGCCGGGGGGAGTTGCGGGTCAGCGGGGGGTGCGATCGGGGGTTCTGGATGGGGCAGTCGTTGGGAGGAGGGGGGTTATGTCGAGAGCACGAGGGCCTGGGATCCCTCCTCCCCATATTGTAGTGGGGGTAGGGGGTCGCCTAGGCCAGGAGGGCTTGGGCTCCTTCCTGGCCCAATCCAGTTGGGGGGTCACCGAGGCCAGGAGAGCTTGGGCTCTCTCCTGGCCAGTTGTGTCGGAAGGGGGGTCACCGGGGCCAGGAGGGCTTGGGCTCCCTCTTGGCCATATCGAGTCGGGGGGGGGCATGATCACCGGGGCAAGGGGGCTTGGGCTCCCTCTTGATGTGATATCGTCGGGGGTGCTGCAGCTGCCTTTGGGCAAGAGGGCTTGAGTTCCCTCTTGCCCCGATATCATCGGGGGGTTGTGGTTCAACGGGGCAAGAGGGCTTGAGCTCCCTCTTGCCCCGATGCCATTGGGGGGGTCACGGTTCGACGGGGCAAGAGGGCTTGGGCACCCTCCTGCCTGGATCATTGTGTGTGGGGATTCTGTAACCGGTATTGTTTTTGACAGACACCGGTTATAGAATCCAGCTTTTAGGTCTGGCTCCTCCTTCGCCTAAAAGCACTTGTGTTGGACGTTTGGGGCTTAGGCGTTTTTTTGGTTCATTATGGGCAAAAAGTGTTGACGTCGTGGGGATGTACTTGTAGACGTAGTGGTGATCTGGGCGTTTAGTAGAGGCAGGCCATAATCAAAACAAGGACGTTTGTTTTGGTTATGGACACTTTCCTTGCTTCTGCTTTGAACGTTTAAGGACTTAGACCAAAAGGGGACTTACATGGTTTTTTTGATTATGCCCCTCCACGGCTTTTAGTCTCAGTTTTCATTAATTGAGGTCCATGTGTGTGGAGGCTATTTTGTTTGGAGGTAAAATATGGTATTTCATGATTTAAATTATTATATCAATTCTGTCTTGGATACTATTTGGGTGATTCTAAAGAATTTCCAGCCTCTTTTGTATATGATGAAGATGCATCATTTCAATCAAACATATGCCATGCATAGAAACATTGAAACATGATGGCAAATAAAGGGCAAATGGCCCATCCAGTCTGCCCATCCACAGTAACCATTATCTCTTCTTCTAGGCAATCCCACATGCTTATCACATATTTCGTGGAATTCAGACACCTCTTCCAGGAGACTGTTCCACGTATCTACCACCCTTTCTGTAACAAGAATTATTTCCTTATATTAATCCTGAGCCTATCAAATCTTAACTTCATCCTATGCTCTCATGCAAAAGCTCAATTCTGTGAAAAAGGAACCTGCAGTGATTGTTTTCAAGCACAAGCACTGCTCAGTTTATAGTTTAAGCAGATAAATGATATTACAATGCAATGAATTTTATATACCTACACGCAGAATATATATGTTTAGCCACCCTATAATAAAAACCTGCCGATACAAAAGATTCCTTGACAGAACTCTTGCTTTCTAAGCAAGTCTACAGAATGGCTGGCTAGGTAACATCATCAAGCACTCCTCATCCTACCTCAACTTCAGAAAACTAGTTAAAACCAACCTGTTTTACCGATTTGTATCCAAGATTTCTTATAGCCTTATCCCTGAAGTCTACTTTCATGTACTAGATGCCACTACAATGTGACTTTACTCTGTCCTCCTTCCTCCTTACAAATATTCATGTATTCAAAGACTTCATTGTTTATTTTTTCGCTGAATGTCCAGCTCTTATTGTAAACCACCTCGACCTACTTTGGTTTTGGTGGTATATAAAAAATAAAATAATTATTATTATTATTATATTATAATTTTTTGAGCCAATCAGATAATTAGGCCCCTCCCACAGCATCCCAAGATGCAATGGGGAAAGGCCCATCATTCTCAGCACGCAGCCCTGTAGTAAGGAGGGAGTTGACTTCTTTCCTGCCGATTTTGCAGCAGATGGTACAGGGTGTCAGGTGATTTTAGGGGGTGTTCCATGATGTCAGGGGTGTCTGGTGATATGGAGGGGTCAGAAATGTTAGGGGATGTTAGGGGGAGGGGTGTATAGGGCTCTGCGGCTCAACTGATCCTAGCAGGGGGAATCCCCATCAGCTGAGCTGACAGGAATCTCTGAAACCAGCTCAGCTGATGAGGATTCCTCTGACATAATCAACTGATAGCAAGCACTCAATGTGCTGTTTTTCCCATCTCTGGGTGGTGAGAGGGAGTCAATGACCATTGGGCAAGTAAGGGGGTATCATGCCTTAATCTCTCCAGTGGTGATATGGCTGGTTTGGGCAGCTTGGGGGCTCTTAGACGCAACTAAAACAAATCTAACTGCCAGCATCTAAACTACCTCTAGGAAAGCTTTGTCACTGCAGTATGTCCAGGTTTAAGTCTGCCTGATTTCTACCCATAACACACCTCCCAACATGCCCCTTTGAGCTCTGAATGCACAGCAGTTAGAAGGGCTACTGCACGTCCAAAAAACTGGGGTTTTTTTTATCAGCACTTAGACCTCCCTGCTATTAGGACGTCCAAATACCAACTTAGGCAGGTTTTTGGACATCTTAAAGTTTTGATTATACCCCTCTATGTATGTTAACCTGTAATTGGTTATGAGCTTGTTGGGGAGAATGGGAAAGAAAATGAATTAAATAATAAACTACCCATGCAAACAACTTAATAAAAGAGCCCCTTAATTAGGATTTTTAGAAAACTATATATTTTGTATTTTTTATTATGTCAGGCACTTCAAATGTCATTTAAGGAGAGAGAAAGAATTGCTCTCAAATAAGATAAAGGTTTTAAGTCTTCCATATGTTTGCTTTTCAAAGTGTTATTATTCTTTGTCAAGTTTTGTCTTTTGTTAAGCAAATACAATCAACCTTAGCTGAATGTATGTGTAGATTGTATGCATTTACACCTTTACTCTGAAGTATTGTCATTAGAAGGTGACACAATGCAATTAACACAGATTCTGTCATGTTATCATGGCCAAAAATAAGTGTATCTGAAAGAAATGTGAATGCCAAATAACACTTGTTATCACAAAATCTTAGAGAAATAATGGCAGCGCTATGTTAACCTCTTATTTTAGACAAAGAAATATTCACTTCAGTGATTATAGACTATGACAAGGTTTTTAAAGATGCATTTATTTATTTGAATGTGATATACTGCCTTGTCATGCAAGATCTCAAGGAATTTGCAATGAAAAGCAAACACATTCTAGTGGATTATATACAGTTTGCACACAGATGAGTGCCCAGATTTGGTGAATGGAACCCAGTTGTGTGCACAGTCAATCGGTTGCCAACAACCAATTTTTTAATGTTAATTGGAGTTGATTGGCCCTTAATTGACACTGGTTTGGAGTTGGGCATGCATCTGCCTATGTGCTATTCTATAATGCTATGAACCCAAAATGTCTCATGTGTAACCGGAAAGGGGACACAACCATGGAAGAGGCGTGGGTAGGTCAGGGCTGCTATATATATATATATATATATATATACACAGTGTTCTAAAATACCAGAGTTACACCACCAATTTTTACATCACAATTTACACCAGGGTTCAGCTAGTGTAAGTCCTCATGCCCAAATCCAGGTACAAAAATCCACTCTGTGCTATTCCATAAAGGGCGCTCAGTCATAGAGAATGACATGGTAACATAATTTGTCACCATCCCCGCCCCTACAGATAACTGGAGGAAACCATCCCCATGTCATTCTTTAAGGAGAGAGGGAAGAATCAGAGCATGAATGGGTACAGCCACTGACCCTCATGTCTTGCATTGAAGAATGCTGATGTAGAAGGACTGAGGATGAGAATATTACTACTGAATATTACTACTTAGTCAGTGATAAATGATTTAACTGAGCAGGAGTAGCCCTTGCTTGACTAAATTGCTTTGAATATCAGCTGGAATATTCTTAAAATTTAGGGTTACCAAGTAGCTCCAGAAAAAGAGGAAGATAGATTGAGACATCCGGGTTTTACTTCCATTGAAAGCAATGGTAGTAAAATCCAGATATATCAATCCATCCTCATTTTTTCTGGAATCATATGATAACCCTATTCAAAATGCATTTTTGTTATGGAGATAAGCAGTAAGAGGGCAATTCTATAACGTGGCACCTAATAGGTACCATAAAGAGCCATGTTTATTGCCAATTCAATAATGGCTTTGGGGCACATATAAGCGATTATAGAATAGTAGCAAAAATCCAGTTTGATGAGCCTACTGGTATATACAGTTACTTATGCCATGCCATGGCAGGTGTAAGTGGATGTACCTTGCAGTGCATGCAGCTGACAATATATTAGGTGCATATATTGATAGGCAACACACCCATTCCACCCCTATGCACCTTCCACATTAATGCCCCATTTCAGTTGTGTGCTATGCAACTTATAACTTATAGAATAGTATCTTGCACCCATGCACATAAATGCCAAATAGTAACTCCATTTGCATGCATAGATACACCTATTCTATAAATAAGTGCATGCAAATGGTGCTTAAATGTATGCATCCCTTAGAGGATTGCCCTTTACTTCATTCAATTACTGCAGATAAGCTACAGAAATTGCAGATAAAGTGAACTCAGGAGCTAGTGCATATGTACATATGTATAACGCAAGCAATTGCATACATTTTTTGAAAGAATATGTGCAAATCACAACTTAAATCATGTTCCTCTCAAACTCTACTACAACACATGTCTAGATGAGAGTCAGATAGAAGTGTGCATATTTGAGTCATTGAACTAACTCTATTGTGGCAAAAAAGAATTCACTTGTCATCACAACAAAAGCATAAGAACATAAGCATAGCCTTACTAGGTCAGCCCAATGGTCCATCAGCCCAGTAGCCCATTCTCATGGTGGCCAATCCAGATCACAAGTACCTGGCCAAAACCCAAGGTAAAAATATTTCATGCTACCAATACAGGGCAAGCAGTGGCTTCCTCCATGTTTTTCTTAATAACAGACTATGGACTTTTCCTCCAGGAACTTTCCAAACCTTTCTTAAAACCAGCTATGCTATCCGCTCTTACCACATCCTCTGGCAATGTCCCCTGGTCTTTGTAATTTTTGACGGAGTGAAAAATCGATCCACTTGTACCCGGTCTATTCCACTCAAGATTTTGTAGACTTCAATCATATCTCCCCTCAGCCGTCTCTTTTCCAAGCTGAAGAGCCCTAACCATTTTAGTCTTTCCTCATATGAAAGGAGTTCCATCCCCTTTACCATCTTGGTCGCTCTTGTTTGAACCTTTTCTAGCGCCACTATATCTTTCTTGAGATAAGGAGACCACATTTGAATGTAATACTCTAAATGAGATCACACCATGGAGCGATACAGGGGCATTATGGCATTCTTAATCTTGTTAACCATCCCTTTTAAAATAATTCCCAGCATCCTGTTTGCTTTTTTGGCTGCTGCCACAAATTGAATGGAAGGTTATATCGTATTGTCTACAATGATACCCAGATCCTTTTCTTGGGCGCTAACCCCCAAGGTGGACCCTAGCATCCGATAATTGTGATTCAGGTTATTCTTCCAAATGTGCATCACTTTGTATTTGTCCACATTAAATTTCATCTGTCACTTGGATGCCAAGTCTTCCAATTTCCTAAGGTCCGCCTGCAATTTTTCACAATCCGCATGGGTTTTAACAACTTTGAACAGTTTAGTGTCATCTGCAAATTTAATCACCTCACTCGTCATTCCAATTTCCAGATCATTATAAATAAGTTAAATAGCACCGGTCCCAGTACAGACCCCTAAGGCACTCCACTGTTTACTCTCTTCCATTGAGAAAAATGACCATTTAACCCTACCCTCTGTTTTCTATCCAATAACCAATTCCTAATCCACAACTGAACTTTGCTACCTATCTCATGACTCTTTAATTTTCTCAGGAGCCTTCATGAGGAACTTTATCAAAAGCTTTCTGAAAATCTAGATTCACTATATCAACCAGCTCACCTTTATCCACATGTTTATTCTCACCTTCAAAGAAGTCAAGCAAATTTGTGAAGCAAGATTTCCCTCGGCTGAACCCATGCTGACTCCATCTAATTAAATCATGTTTGTCTACGTGTTCCACAATTTTTTATAATCATTTCTATCATTTTGCCTGGCATCGAAGTGAGGCTTACCAGTCTTTAATTTCCCATAACTCCCCTTGAGCCCTTTTTAAAAATTGGCGTAACATTGGCCACCCTCCAATCTTCAAGTACTACAGACGATTTTAGCAACAGGTTACAGATAACTAACAGCAGGTCAGCAATTTCATGTTTGAGTTCTTTTAGTACCCTGGGATGTATACCATCCGGTCTTGGCGATTTATCACTTTTTAACTTGTCGATTTGGCTCAGTACATCTTCCAGATTCACTGAGATTTCTTTCAGTTCCTCCACATCTTCGCCCTTGAAAAACTATGTACAGTTCAGGCAACTGTTCAGCTGTCTACTATTGGAACTAATAACACTGTTATATACCAGATTGGAAGTAATCACGGCTACAAAAATTAATAATTATGAGTAAACGATATACTTTTTGGTGAGGTAAAGCAACACTTATCTGTGTTGGATTCCAATGGAAATCCATCTCACCATAGGCTTTGTCAGGAGGTCAAAAACTACTCATGTGCTGGAACATTACTTGTCGCTATTACTCTATTGGCCACTTATCATAGAGTAGTAATCCAGCCTCTATTAAATCCCCAAAATCAGTATTAACTGAATGGTCTGGATTAAATGTTTTAAGTAATCCTTATGATGTTGAAAAGGACGCCTCAGCCCCACCACTCCACCGCAGAAAAAGACTTATATCGCAGGAAGCATGGTGTGGTGCTTCATCATTGGCTGCCACTTCTCATTCGTTAGTAAATCTATATTTTTATTAATTTTGTTTTAATTTAAATACTTATATCAAAAATATTTTGTAATTATAGTAAACATATTGACTTTGTTGCTGATATATTTTAGCGTAGTACTTATCTCAGCCAACCATGGGGAGCCAGACCCGACATGTTTCGCACATGGATTGTGCTTTCTCAAGGGCCTCCCTAGGTCGCCGCCGTCATCCGACTCCAAACATTAAAGAGTAAAGAGTATACTCTTTAATGTTTGGAGTCGGATGACGGCGGCGACCTAGGGAGGCCCTTGAGAAAGCACAATCCATGTGCGAAACATGTCGGGTCTGGCTCCCCATGGTTGGCTGAGATAAGTACTACGCTAAAATATATCAGCAACAAAGTCAATATGTTTACTATAATTACAAAATATTTTTGATATAAGTATTTAAATTAAAACAAAATTAATAAAAATATAGATTTACTAACGAATGAGAAGTGGCAGCCAATGATGAAGCACCACACCATGCTTCCCGCGATATAAGTCTTTTTCTGCGGTGGAGTGGTGGGGCTGAGGCGTCCTTTTCAACATCATAAGGATTACTTAAAACATTTAATCCAGACCATTCAGTTAATACTGATTTTGGGAACATTACTTGTCAGCATTCTCTTTCCTGCAGCAATTTGAGAATCAACTGACTAGGGGCTCCTTTTACAAAGGTGCGCTAGCGGTTTAAAACGCATAATAGCGCGCGCTAAACCGCTGGATGTGCTAGCCACTACCGCCTCCTCTTGAGCAGGCAGTAGTTTTTGGGCAGCGCGGGGGTTAGCACATGATGAAAAGTCACAAGCGTTAACCCCGCTAGCATGCCTTTGTAAAAAGAGCCCTAGGTATCTGAGGTTTTTTTCTCCACTTGTTTATGTGTTTGTGTGAAATATTTTTGCAATAATGCCAAGTGATTTATTTGTTTTATTTTTATTTTTGCCAAAGTAGAGTTGGTTTTGTTAACATACCTCCTTTTTTACTAAGCCGTGGTAGAGGTTTCTATCATGGCCCAGAGCTATAAATGTTACAATGTTTTTCCGACGTTCATAGAATTCCTATGAGTGTCAGAGTATTTAGTGACCTGAGCCATAGTAGAAACCTCTACCGCGGCTTAGTAAAAGAGGGCCATAGTTTTTCTGTGGGTTTTTTTATACTGTGTTTTGGAGATTTGTGTCATTACACATATTGCATCTGTGGAGTATATTATAAAAGACATTTTACTCACATATATTGAACTAGTAAATGCTCATTAAAAAAGAGTTCCTATAAAATTACCCTAAAATGATTCCAAAGAAAAGGCTTACTGAATGAATGGAGAAGCTGTAATATTGTACATTTAAAAATGTTCACTTGTACATTAACCGTAAAAGCACAGAAGATTTACGGATTTGCAGTTGTCAAACAAATACACCTTCAGTATTATGCTTACCATCTGTGCTATGGCTGAATCATGCCTTCCTTTGAATAGCACTTGTGAGTCATATCAGTAGATGTGCTTCATTTTCTTAAATCTTCCTTGAAACCTTGATCCTGTCTTCAAGTCTTTTCTTATCATCTGCTTTAAGGATTATGTAACTGCTCTATTACTTTTAACTATCTTTATCTGTACATTTTTTTTGCATTTAGCACTTCTTTTCAGTTCAAACACACCTTCCTTCTGTTTTATGTCTTTTTGGGGGGGATACTGGTTTGTAGGTTAGAGTGATGTCATTCTGGATCATGGGGGATGATGGGTAGGGTGATAATGCATGGGGATGTTATGAAAAATAAACATAGCACTTTATCTGTGCAGATGCACTTATAAGTGGCACTTATGGGCTCAGCCCTGGGTGTAGAAACTTGGCTGAGCCCTTTTGAGCAAGAGAATAGGTATGTGTGTGGGGGGGGAGGGGGGGTGGAGACAGGGCCGCCATCAGGGCAGTACCACCAGTCCTGCATTCAGGGGCCCAGAGCTGACAGGGGGCCCGGGCTCCCCCAGGGTCCTAGGCCACAGTCTAGGTCCACCCCATGTGGACAGGAGAGAACTGGATGGGGGACCCGCGGAGTTCAATACATCTCGAGCCGCGAGGCTCGTCTTCTGTTCCTGCCTGCCCTGCCGCTCACATATAGCCGATCGCAAGTGTTCCCCGATGTCAGCGCTGACGTCGGAGGAAGGGCTTAAGCAAAGCCTGCCCTCCGACATCAGCGCTGACGTCGGAGAATACTTCCGGTCGGCTATTTGTGCGGCAGGGCAGGCAGGAACTGAAGACGAGCCTCGCGGCTCGAGATGTATTGAACTCCGCAGGTCCCCCGTCCGGCTCTCTCCTGTCCACGTGGGGCGGACCGCCCCTCCCCCTAGACTGTGGCCTAGGACCCTGGGGGAGCCCGAGCCCCCTGTCAGTTCCGGGCAGGAAACAGAAGACAAGCCTTGCGGCTTGAGCTTCATTTTGCTGAGAAAGTTGCAAAGATGGGCTGGGAGGCAAACGCGGAACACAAAAGGGGAGAGGGAGTGCGTTTTGGACACAAGGCATGAACTTGGGAGAGAGGAAGGGAGGGAAAGAGATGCTGAGGTGGGGGAGAGAATGGGTTTTTGGACACAGAAGGCATGGACTTGGGAGAGAGGAAGGGAGGGAAAGAGATACTGAGGTGGGGGAGGGAATGAGTTTTTGGACACAGAAGGCATGGACTTGGGAGAGAGGAAGGGAGGGAAAGAGATGGTTGTGTACACGGGGAATAGAAGAAAGGAGAATTTTTGGTCATAGGGAGGGAGTGAGGTACAGAAAGTGGCATACCAGGGTGGGGGGGCGGTCCGCCCCGCCCTGGGTTTACGTCCCAAGGGGGTGCACAGCTGGCCACCCTCCAGTGTTCTCCCTAGGCCGGCAAACTGCGGCTCTTTAGTCACTTGAGTGCCACCGCCGCCATAGGGAACAGGCCGACGCCAAGTTCTCCCTGCTTTTCCCTGTGGGGCCGGCCAACTCTCGCCACTCGCGTCAATTCTGACATCGGAGAGGACGTTCTGGGCCAGCCAATCGCTGCCTGGCTGGCCTAGAACGTCCTCTCCGACGTTAGAATTGACATCGGGTGGCGAGAGTTGGTCGGCCCCGCGGGGAAGAGAAGCAGGGCGAACTCGGCGCTGGCCTGTTCCCGATGGCGGCAGTGGCAGCCTATTCCCCAGTGGCGGTGGCAGCATTTTCCCAATGGTGGTGGCATAGGGGAGGGCAGGGAGAAAGAAAGAAAGGGGGGACAGGAAGCCAGAAAGAAAGAAAGGGGGCAGGGTGAAACAAAGAAAAATGGGGCACGGAAAGAGAGAGAGAGAAAGACAGACATACAGAATGAAAGAGGGTGTGGAGAGAGAAAGAAGGGGGCAGGGTGAGAGAGAGAAAAACAGACATACAGAAAGAAAGGGGGTATGGAGAGAGAGAAAAAGAAAGAAGGGGCAGGGTGAAACAAAGAAAAAGTTTGGGAAGGGAATGAGGTCTGGAGGAGAGGAAGCATACAGGAGGCTGAAAGAAGGGAAGAAATATTGGATGCACAGTCAGAAGAATAAAGTGCAACTAGAGACTGATGAAATTACCAAAGGTAGGAAAAATGGTTTTATTTTCAATTTAGTGATCGAAATGTGTCTGCTTTGAGAATTTATATATGCTGTCTATATTTTGCACTATGGCCCCCTTTTACTAAACCACAATAGCGTTTTTTAGCGCAGGGAGCCTATGAGCGTTGAGAGCAGCGTGGGGCATTCAACGCAGCTCCCTGCGCTAAAAACTGCTATCGCGTTTTAGTAAAAAGGGAGGGGGAATATTTGTCTATTTTTGTATAGTTGTTACTGAGGTGACATTGCATAAAGTCATCTGCCTTGACCTCTTTGAAAACCCGCGGAATATAAATGATAATTAACATTTTCTCTGCGTACAGCGTGCTTTGTGTTTTTAAAATTTTATTGTTGGTAGATCATTTTGACTTGGCCACAAAGGTAAGGGGGAGGGAGGGAGGGGAACTGCTGAAATACATCTAGTAATCCTTGAAGGCTTGACTGTGCAGGGAATTTAATCATGTTTTGTTATGTGACTGGCATTATTTAGACTTTAATTTCTATGAATGAATAGAATGAAAATGATATAAATTACTTGCTTGTTTTTATGTGCGTGTGCTGAAGGAAAGTGGAGAGAGAGTGGGCTGAGGACGCTGTAGGGAAATGGGGAAGAGAGAATGGGGAGAAGACACTGATTTATAAATTGACAATTGTACAGAATATTGTTTCTTTTTTATATTCATCCATAGCTGCATGTTAATGATGTGCTCATATGCACTTATTTATCATCATAACATATACATCATCATTAACATGCAGCTGTGGATGTGTAAGGACAGGCTGAGGAGGATGGATGGGAAGGAAGGAAGGTGCACATATCAACATATCGTACATTTTTAACATGCATGATGCAGCTATAGGCAAGCAGAGGAGGATGGGATCATACAGATGTGTATGTTCAGATATGCGCTCAGATGTGTAGTTTTTTCTGATATATTTATTAAGCTTACAGTATTTATAAAAACACATTTAATACTTGTTACAAAAAATATTGTGCAATTGTGATCTACTTCTGGCCTACAAAGGTCAAAAGAAATCCTTAACTGAGATTTTACATTCAAAAGTGAATTATAGCTACTAGCACTATTATTTATTAGTTATTTATTATGCAGATGTTTGTTAGTTTGTTATTAGTTCAGTATTAGACATATGTTAGTTTAGAATAGATAGGTATAGATTAGTTTAGTTTAGGTTAGGTTAGGGCCCTGCTGAAAGAGTCTACATTGACGTGGTTGCAGGCTTACAAATCTTTTGGTCAAAGAGTGCGGCGACAGAGAAAAGTATGTGTGTATTCGGCCCATGGAAGAAGGGGGGGTCGGGGGGGGGAAGGGGTGTGTGGGGGGCCCAATAGGATTGCTCAGTAAGGGGCCCAGAAATTTCTGATGGCGGTCCTGGGTGGAGAGTTTGGGAGGGAGAAGGATAGGTAAGGTTGGTGAGTAAGGGAAGTAGGAGGTGAAGTTAGGAAATTAGAGACTGTTGTTTTGGTGGGCTGCAGTATTTTGTGGGAGGGTAGGCTGAGGAGGAAGAGTGTTAGGATTGAGGTGGGTGAAGGGAACTTTCTCCTTCCCACTCACCACAAGAGATCATGGTTTGGGGGTTGGGTGGTCACAACTTGGCAGGAATGTGAGGGGTGAGAAGTTACTGAAGGTTATTATGTTGGATTATGAAATGATGTGTTTGATACCCTTGAATATATCACCACCTCAAGTGGTTTGGCAATTTTTGGTCTCTGTGATACCATGGGCTTGAAGAGTGAGAGAGAACAATAACAGCTAGTTTGATACCATCTAGCTGGATTGGGAAAAATAGGTATGTTACAATTGTTGGTGTGATATTGAGGATTGCATTTCATTGAACATAGTATTTACTGTAATTGTGCTGTGGTTAATGAAGCTGTGGCCATGGTTTAAGCCACAATACACTGTTTCAGTCATGCTGAGGGAGGGATGAAAGTCTAAGGGGCGGGGACGTATGGTAGATGAATGTGAATGTGGGCAAGTGCCTAAGTTACACTATCTGTAGATGCATTTACCATGTGGTAAGTGTTTGTTCTGTGCAGACACAGATGGGCAGATGTTGGCATTGCTCCCAACAATTATTGCACAAGCTTTGCAGTTGCCATCATGAAAAGCTAGTCACATTAATTATAAAATTAGGGACTAAAAGATGCCTCCAAATGGGATTTCAAACTCTTGAAATCATACATTTATTGAATATATAAATTGTTTCCATGCAAAGTAGAATCAGCAAGGCCAGTGTTTCAACAAAACAAAGGTGTCTTCTTTAGGAGTTAAATGCAATGAGTCATGAGCACGGTACTGCAAATAACAAATATTTTGTATGATATCCAACACAGACCATTAATTCCACTGATTCTCTCCAAATACTATATGAAGGGATCTGCTTCTCCCACAGTTCTTGAAAGCTGAGATCATTGTGACTCATCGTATCCAACTCCTGAAGAAGGCGCCTTTGTGATGTTGAAACACTGGAAATGTTGTCTGTGTGAGAACTATTTATATATCCAATAAACATACGATTTCAAGAGTTTTAAATCCCATGTGTAGGCATATTTTCATTCATAATTTTATTGTTTGCAAGCTTTGCAATCTCCATGTCTTAATATTTGGTAATTTCATTATGATGCATAGGCAACTGAGATAATCAGGGCCGTAGACCCCTCCCTCTGTAGATGCCTCTGCAGAGGGAGGGGGCCTAAGGTCCTGATTGGCTGGGGTCTTAGGTATCTGAGCCAACCAGGACCTTAGGCCCCTCCTCATGTATCACATGAGATACAGAGGGAGGAGTCCAAGGCTGTGATTGGTTCAGGTGCCTAAAGCCCACCATTGGTATTTGAACCTTAGCAAATTCTTTAGTAAAACTAATAAAATATCTCCTCTTAAGATAGCATTATAAATTTTAAAATCCAAAACTTGATAGTGCATTTCCTGTCAATTCTGTACCAAAGATGCCTCTTCCCAACCCAGATGGAGATTATTCATGTGCTCAGCTATCCTGTTAATGCTAGGGAGATCTGAAGTCAAAGAAACAGCAAAGCCAGAAGTTACCTGGCAATACCAATATTCAGTGCAGATACCCAGATAATTATCTGGACAAGCAATACCACATACATAACAACCCTATCTTGCCAAGAAAGGAATTTGGGTAATGACATTTTATATTGACTGTACCTGGATAACTTTCAAAAGCTGATTCAGTGCTGATACCTGCATGCACCAAATATTCTGTTTTAATTTAGCCTGCAGCAGCCAGGATATAAAAAATAAATCTTAGGACTGCATGTTAATCACAGTTAATGCTGCAGTTAACACATTATTAGTCCTGATTTTAAAAATAATAATAATTGCAGGTAATAAAATTAATCATGTTGCAGCATTTCCTGTCTCTGTCCAACATCTCTCCTTCTCTCTTGCACTTCAAATCCCAGTCCTCATTGTGATCTAGCATCTTTTCCCCCAACTGCGGTTCATCCCCCTTTCTCAATCTCTTCCTCAGTTCCTCAGTCTACCTTAAAGATGGTTTTCTATTGGTCCTCGATAGTGGCAGTGATGCACAGATGGGGCCTGTGGCCTGCTTCAAAGCTTTCCTCTGGCCCATCCTGCACTCTTTGACATCATTTCCAATTGCCAAATAGGTGGGATGAGTCAGAGGGAAAGTCTCAGAGCAGACTACAGGCAGTATTGTGCATTGCTGCCATTGCTGGGTAACAAGAAAAAAAGCCACCTTTAAAGTAGACTAGTGGGGTGCAGATCCTGAATAGAAAGAGGGGAGTGAACTGTATACCAATAAGAAAAACTTGAGGGACCACTGGTAGAAGCTATAACCGAGGTGGTGAACTTCACCCACCAAGAAAAGAGTCTGTGTTGCTATTCATAAAGGCATATATAATTCATAAAGGCATATATAATTGCTTTAATGCTAATGAAGCCTTGGCATATACCACTGCTCTTCTATTGTAGCATATCCGGCATAGGTGAAGACCAATGGAATAGGAATGGGGAGGGAGGAAGAAGTGCTGGACAATGGGATAGAGGGAGAAAGGGAAGAGAGGGGAGAGATGTTAGACCCAAGGAAAGAGAGAAAGAGATAATGGACCTGGGGGGAAGATGACAGGGAGAGGAGGAGAGAAGTAGAAATCTTGGATTGGGAGTTGGGAAGGAAAGAGATCATTGATCATTAATCCGAGAAGGCTTGGTCATATCTAAAGTAGATATCTGAGGTTCCACTGGAGATATCTGGAATTTCATATTAGAAGGCATCAAAAAATTTATCCTCAAATTGCTTGAAAAATTCACAAAGTACAGATACTGAGTTATCCATTTTAGAAACTACTCTCCACACATACAACAGAGTATTTTCTTAATTTATGGCTTCTTTACCAACAATGTCATCCACTGAAGGACTTGGGACAGCTCTAAGTACTCTAGGGATCTCAACCACAGCAGAAGAGTTAACAAAGGAACCCATATTTTTCCCCTCCTCTCAATTGAGCATCTTTTGGCATAGCATATTGTCACAAGCCCAGCACTACAGCTAGCCTTGTTCCAGCTAAAAAGCATAGGAATTTAGCCCTGAAGCTGAACAGAACTGATCAGTACAGCAGCTCTCCAACTAGCATGGAGCAGGACTCAGATTCTGGGGAGGTTTCCCAAGAGCAGGAGCCCTGGGAGGAGTTGGGCATTTTGAGGACCTAGGCCAATCACTGATAGGACACAGCCTAAGAAACAGGCTCTAGCCCCTTTGGGCACACACCTGCTGAGACTAATTGCAGAGTAGGAGAAAGCCCAGGGAAAACTGAAGCCTGCCCATCCCCCACACAGGCTTGGGCGTGGCTCCCACAGAGAAAGGTAGTTGGAGTAGTGCAAGCCAGAGAGAGAAAGGGCTGAGCAAGCAGAGGAAACAGATCTGTGGCTAGGTGCTCTAGAGGCTAGGCAAGAGAATGAAGTTGAAATGCAGGATTCAGAGGAATCTTTGCCTGTAAATTAGACAGACTGCTTGAGGCCGGAGGAAGCTATGGACATTGCACTGGAACCAGTTTATGATCAGATGGATGAGAGTTAAGTTTTCCTTTTATTTCTTTTTGCTTGGAAAAGCTTTCCACTGTACTGGGTTTTGAAAGAAGGAACTGTGTGTTTGCTGGCTGTCTGGGGAATTTAAAAGATCATTGAAGGGAAAGGCTGCCCTGCCTGAAAAGGACTTTCAATTATGTTTTTCACTGTTTTGGAAACTTCAAGCCACTGATTGCTACAGTGGGGATTGTGGGGCAGAATCCACACAAGATCTAAAGGGTTGGGATTGCAGGGCCTACAACGCTGTTTTGATAGTGGATTCAGCAATTCCCCACACCCACCAACTTACTAAACTTGGTAGGGGAAGCCTGACTATATTTAGGCAGGCACAATGTGCTTTGCAGGGACAAGTTTGTGATTTCATGGACTGTGAAATACTTACCCATTTTGGATGTTTTTTTTTTTTTTTTTTAAAAAGCCAGTAAGGAAATTCCTGGACTTACCCTGAGGCAAGGGTGTGGCCAGCCATGTGTTGACCTGGAAGCCAGAAGGGCCGCAGGGCGACTAGCCGGAACAGGAGAACTGTTTGTTGTTGGTTTTTTTTTTCCTTATTTTGGATACATGTTTGAACATTGGCTTAATTACCAAAGAAAGCCTTCTTTATTTGAACAGGGGCTGGACTGTAGCCTTATTATGTTTGGGGAACTTTTGCCATTCCGACTATTATTTTCCCAGAACATTATTTTCCCGGCAGGGCTTTCACCTTTTGAGGGCACGCCAGAATCAGCGATTGCGCTCGGCCCGGTACCCACCTCGGTACCCGGTACCGGCTGCATGACAATATTTGCATAGCTTATTGAACCACTTTAGGAAACTATATCTGAAGGAAAGAATACTTTTGAATTGAGATCATAGATCTTTTCATGATTTCAGGTAGTTGAATCGGAGCTGGAAGACAGTTCCATATTTCCCATCTGAAATGGGGGAAATTAGCAAATACTATCTACAATTACTTTTTATTACATTACATTTATTGACTTCTATTCTACCTTAACTTTGCAGTTCTAGGTGGATTATAATAAGAACAAAACTGGACATTTCCACAAATTACAAATTATTTTATAAGAAAAACAAACAAAATATAACCACCATCATGTCAACTCTAACATATTTCTAAAATAGCATTGTTTTAATTACTCTTCAGAAAATTTATAATCTGGTGTTTTCAGTAATATATTTATAATATGTACAGTACATCCAATTTTGCAGCTTGAAATGTCAGTGAACCATCTATCATCCTCAAGCATTTTATTGCCTTGACTGAGGGGGAAAAGTAAAGTGGTTTTAGATTCTTCTCAAACTAACCACCTATGTCAAAGCAAATTGAGCATTCAGATACCTAGGAGCACATCCATATAAGTTTTAGTGTAACATACAATAATATTTAAATGAAACTAGTGTCTGAACATGTAGCCAATATACTTTAAAATAAACAGAGGATATACGATTGTGTCTTTTCAAAGAGATCAGTCTTAAGGTTGTATTTTGTATAGTCTGCAACTGTTTTATCATAATTGCTGAATATGGTAAGTATAAAACATTACAATAGTCAAGCATTCCTAAAATCAAGACGTACAAAAAAGATGAAATTGAGCTACTTCAAAATATTGACTAAGATGGCTACCTGAAGGTATTTGGCAAGATGCCGTTGACCTTTTCTAATTCTTTGATGGTAAAAAGGAACTCTAAAACCTATGTTTTTCCCTCTGGACCCAGGTTAGCATCAATTACCTGGTCCGATGGATGCCTTTGTCGAATGTGGGCCTAGAGTGGTTCTGGATGAAAAATCCTTAGCTGGTGGTGAGAGCCAGACAGAGGACTCCAGAACCTCCCTTGAGGCAGTCAGCCTTTCTCCAGAAGAATAAAGAGTGCCAGCACAACTGCTTCCTGATCTGTGCGATCTGATGCAATTAATGTAGGGAATGGGGAAGCTTCACCTATAGACTCTGAGGAAAGAGAAGACCCCGTAGTATGCAGCCACAAGTGGATTCATTTGCTACAGCTGGCATTATGCGACGCTTCACAGTCAGGAGGGGAAACGCAGGATCAATTTGCCACTGATGTATTTTCAGGTATTATGACAGCTAATAATTTTGGATCTATACCTCTGTTCCCCCCTCTAAAAGGACTTTCAGTTATTGATTTGGATTCAATTTGGAAAGCTATTTTCTTATTAGAAACTTCTCTTGGTACTTGGATACAGACTTTAACATCCCACTGTTCTGGAATACTCTTGGAATCATTGAATATGAAGGACAGAGTGGAAAAGTTAGAAAATAAATTTGTAGAGCAATAAACTAAAATGGAGACTTTAGAAGCATAAAATCAATCTTTGATGGGATTATTAGTTTTAAATTAGAGGGTTTGGAAAATGTTACCAGATGACAAAACTTTAGATTAATTAATTTTCCTAAAGTTTAAAAGATATTTATCTGAGGTTTTAAAAGTTCCAAAAGCCTCCTATCCACCAATCTCTAGTCTACTATCTCCCTCAGGGAAAGAAGAAAAGAGTGGTTGACCAACAAGGTCTTTCAGTTTTGATTTGACAAATTTTTGGGAGAGATCAGATATGGATGTTTTGGCTTCAGCTACATTTCTTCAATTAACATAGATTGGTTGCTGAAAATGTTTGAGCACCAAGATAATTTGTTTATGAATTATAAAATTAAAATGTATCCAGATGTATCAAGAATTATTCAGAAGAGGAAACAATTTCTATGTTTGTGACCTCAGGTCTTGTAAGGGCTCCTTTTACAGAAGTGCATTAGGGCCTTAACATGCGGAATAGCACGCGCTAAATTGTTGCGCGTGCTAGACCTTAAGGCTAGCATTGAGCTGGTGTTAGTTCTAGAAGTGTAGCGCAGGTTTAGCGCATGCTAAAATCCTACGTGCACTAAAAACTCTAACGCACCTTAGTAAAAGGAGCCCTAAATTCAGGGAGCTCAACATTCAGGGAGTTAAATATATATATATATATTTTTTTTTTTTAAGCTTCACAGTTAACAAAATTTATTTTTGGTAAAGTGGTATCTTCCTCTAGTACCTCTCTACACTTACAAGCACAATCTTCACAAGTGTTTAATTAGGCCCCGAAATCAGGTTTTAGTCATCTCTTCTTTTTAAAATTTGTGATGTAGTTACTTAGGGCCTCTTCTATTAAACTGTGCTAACAGTTTCTAGTGCGGGGAGCCGTGCTGAATGGCCCCGCGCTGCTTCCGACGCTCAGAGTTCCTATGAGCATCGGAAGCAGTGTGGGCCATTCAGCGTGGCTCTCTGTGCTAAAAACTGCTAGCACAGTTTAATAGAAGAGGGGGTTAATCTCCATTGTTTTCCTCAACTACGTCTCTGTTGATTGTGGATTAATTAATAGTGCAAGATAAATAATAATGTTTGCTTCTTTTTATCCTTTATGCATTTATTTATTGCACTGTTAATACAGATTTATTTGATCATGGAAAAACTGAAATCATAATATATAAATATTGAAAAAAAATAGAAATATTTCTTAGGTTCTTGTTTTTTTTTCTCAATATTGAGTGCAAATTTTTGGATAAGCAGAATGGGGGATTATATATGTAATTCTGATTGAATTTAAGTGCTGTTAAAGTGTAAATGACTGTATAATCTGTTGCACTTATTTTTGGCCTTAAAATGAATAAAGATTTATTTTTAAAAAATATATTTCTTAGGTTCCACATCAAGAAGAACTTTTGAACCACTTTATTAACCTGTAATTGAAGGCTACAGCTTCTATCCACAATAACCCCCTAAAAGTTTTCATGATGATACCATTGGGTAAGGTATAGAGTTAATCATAATCAATGTCATCATTCACTCACTACAATTCTCACTGGCCAAGTAGCTGAGAAATAACTCAGTTTTATTGCTTTTTTTAAAATAATAGATGAGGTGCCTTCAAAACCATTTAGTTTGGCCTGCTCATTTTTGAGACATATGCATAATTAGCTGTAATCCTTGCATTGCTGCCTTGGTATGATTAAATTGTATGAAAACTCTTTGAATTTGCTCTCTCCACTTCCTGAAAAGCACAGGTGAATAATCTATATTTCAAAGGAAGATGACCTTTACTTGATTTAAAAGGAATCTTTCTTTCAATATCTGGAATGAGAAAGTGATTAAAGTTTTCGTTGCAAGGCAAGATGTATTTTAGGAAGAGATAAGCATAAAGGTCAGACATTGTTGAAAGCAGGATTCAAACTTTTAAAATATTCAAACGCTTCATAAGAATAACAGTTTCTGCATGTCTAGCACAATGTTTGCAATCTAAAATAAGATTATTTTCAAAGTTCTTGCATTTCACTATAGAGTTTTAATCACACAACTTATTAAGACCATATAAGCTATTATTCTGATTTATTAGTTTTTGATCTACCACTGAGACAATACCTGTGTCCCTGGACTAATTTGATATTATTACAAAATAGTAATGAAAATTAAACTTTACCCTTTTTTTTTAAAGCTCAGAGAACATATGAGTTGACATGCTGAATCAGACCAAATCTCCATCAAGTCCAGTATCCTATTTCCAACAGTGGCCTATCCAAGTTAACACACTTCTTCAAAATGTTTTTAAAGATACCTGTCTTGAACTATACCTCAGAGGATTTGGCAGGATATAAGACCCCATAATAACATAACAGATACTTCCTAATATCCTTCTAAGTACTTTAATTTTACATCAGTACATGCTCGCCCATTTGAATCAAATAAAATAAACATTCTGCATGACATAAATAGTAGTGTGGAATCCATATGGATAGAAACTCCATGTATTAAGGGAAGAAATATGAAGATAGGGTTATACTACCATCCTCCAGGACAAAATGAGTCTGTTATAGGGGAAAACACCCTCCAGGGATTCAAGACAAAGTTGGACAATTTCCTGCTAAACTGGAATGTACGCAGGTGAGGTTGGACTCATTTAGAGCACTGGTCTTTCACCTGGGGGCCACCACGTCAGCGGACTGCTGGGCAGGTGATGAGGCTCTTTTGAACCTGGGCGTGGCCGCCTATTAAAAATGGACAGCTATGTGGTGGAATGGGCAAGCATGAAAAATAAAATAGCCATTATATTTTCCTTCCATTGCTCTGGATTTACTAGTCAGGGTTTGTTTATAAGATAATGACCTATCCAAGGGCAAAGGAGGAGGGTTTAAATGACTAGATAAAATTACAGTTGGAGAAGCTAGAACACAAACCATATAAAACAAACAGGGGATAATATATTGACCTAAATATGTGTTTTATGCTGAGGCCACTGGAAACAGGAGTAGGCCTTCTCTCATGTCACTAGAAATGAATTTGATAGCTCTGTTGAAGGACCAGAGAAGATACACACAGGCTGCAGCTTAGTTTTATGAAGTCCCATTGTTTCAATGTGTGTCCAGTCTGATCTCCAGAGACCCGCAGAACAGATAAGATTTGGCTTTTGACCTGTTTGCTACAGAGATGGACTTTTCTTCTTACTACAGAGATTACATTCCAGGGGAGGGGGGTTCCCTCTCCTTTTTTGCAGGGTAAAGTTAGAAATGCTAATTGGATATACAAAATGATGAATTAAATTTTAGTAAACTAATAACATAGGGACTTTCATATTTAAGGGTACAGATTGAAATATAATTACCCCTAAAAATTGTACTGGAGGAGTCATTTCAGTGCATGCTCTTAAATGACTCAGTAACATGGGAGCAGTAGTTTGACTCTTAAAGAGAAATGATTTAAAGCTGTGTGAATGGAGAATTTTTCCTCTGTAAGTATATTATATTGTAATACTTTTTCCTGGTTTCTTCTGTACCTTTTCTTTATTAGATAAGCTAGTATTAAAATGTAACTTTTAAGAATCTGTGTGTGAGGTGGACGGACACTCCCCCAATATGCATATAAACGCCTTATATGGTATCAAGTATTCATGACTTCTCCCCCCTGCCTCCTCTCCAACCCATGAAAAAGGCCACACACTAGACCTCATCAGCTTCCTCGATCTTACGGCTTATAAAACTTCAACCGATGACACCCGTTGGGACCACGTTCCCTGGTCCGACCACTTCTTAGGAGCCTTCTGTCTCCCCATTTTCATGTCACACCTTGGAACCTCACCCCATACCTCTAAGTCCATTACTTTCCGCAAGAAAATTTCAAGTGATCAGTTCTGGTCCAAATTTCTCGACAATCTCTCATCCAAACCTAAGCCTACAGATTCAGTAACCAACTGGCACAACTGGATTACTCTCTCAGAATCCACCTACCACTCTCTCGCCCTGCTTTCCACCAAAACCATCTCCTACTCCCGTAAGGCCCCCTGGTACCTCCCATACCACAGGGTACTAAAGCAAAAATGTCGATCCCTGGAACGCATCTGGAAAAAATCTAAATCCCCCACAGACAAACAAACCTGGAGAGTCAACATTAAGTTCTACAACAATATACTCAAAAAAGCTAGGAAAAACTTCTATGGTGACAAGATCTCCAGATCAAACAACCAGAATAGTATGCTGTTCAATATCTGGCGCTCCTTAACTCCTAACAACAACCCTTCTATACTTCCCTCCTCCCCATCAGCCGATCTACTAGCAAACTTCTTCAATGGAAAGGTCACCTCCTTAAGAAGCTCCTTCCCTCCCGCAGTCTCCTACAACTCTCTGGTGTCCGCCACCCCCAATCCTACTCTAAATGTACCCCTGTCCCAGTCAACAGATCCTGGACTGCCTTTGAGCAAGTATCTGAATCGCAGGTCCTCAAGCTCTGCCTGAAACTGAAATCCTGTAATTGCACCTTGGACCCATTCCCATCCTATCTATTTGAGAAAATACCCGCACAGCCCATCTCATCTCTCACCAAACTCATAAATTCTGCCCTATTATCGGGCCTATTCTCCCCAGAAATGGGACACATTGCATTGACCCCCCTACTGAAAAAAGCTGACCTAGATCCCTCCATTCCATCCAATTATCGCCCAATAGCAAACATTCCTCTCCTAACCAAACTGCTTGAGTCCATCGTCTCCTCCCAACTCTCATCCTACCTGGAAAGATTCTCTATTCTCCTACCCTATCAATACGGCTTCAGACCCAACTTCAGTACTGAATCCCTCCTGGCCTCCCTAATCTCGAAGATTCAACAACTTCATTCTCACAAAAAATTTGCCGTTCTCCTTCAATTCGACCTCTCTGCAGCCTTTGACGTTGTCCATCATGACATTCTAATCTTCCAACTCTCCGAGATAGGCATTAGCTCCACAGTCCTTGACTGGTTCTCGAACTTCTTACGTTCTCGCTCTTACACAGTTACCAAGAATGGCACCTCATCCTCTCCATGGAAACCGACATGTGGAGTCCCACAAGGTTCCCCTCTATCTCCTATCCTCTTCAACATTTATATGTCCTCCCTGAATCTCCTCCACCTATCCCCCCTAGAAATACTTTACACTTACGCCGACGATATCCTGGTCCTCCTCGAGACCGACGCGAACCTCACCAATCTCACAGCAAACATCTCCTCATTCATAACCAACCTTCAATCCTGGGCTCTCACTGTACAAATGAAACTGAATGAGTCCAAAACCAAACTACTTTGGCTCGGCCCTAAACTTGACCAACTACCCATCTCCATCCCATTGCCCACAGGCTCCTCTCTACAGTTGGAGTTCTCTAGCAAAGTTCTGGGCATCACCATAGACTCCTCACTATCCTTCAACGACCACCTCAACTCCCTGATAAAAAAAATGCTTTTGCAGCCTTCACATGCTGAGGAAAGTGAGGTCCTGCTTCCACCAAAAACACTTTGCCGTCCTCGTACAATCCATCATCCTCTCCAGATTGGATTATTGCAATTCCATTTACCTAAGCTTAACAAAGAAAAGCCTCCATAGACTCCAACTAATCCAGAACACCGCGGCTAAAATTATCTTCTCAAAAAGTAAATTTGACCATGTCTCATCGCTCCTGTCCAAGCTCCACTGGCTTCCTGTTATCTCCAGGGTCCACTTTAAATGTGTCTGCCTAACCTTCAAGATCCTCCACGGCATCCTTCCTCCTCTTATTCCTCTATCCTGGAATTCTTCAAATCCAATTTCCACTAGATCCACGCAAAAACTAAAATTATCCTACCCCTCCTTAAAAGGCATCTCCCTCGTTGGTAAACTTGGGTCCTCCCTCCCCTTCAGAATCGCTCAGCTCTGGAATAGTCTCTCTTCCCCTCTCCGCAACTTGAGCTCCCTTCTACTTTTCCATAAGCATCTGAAGACCTGGCTCTTCTCCAAAATGTAACCCCGTCCCCTCCCTGGTACTCTTACACCTAACTTCTCTTCTTACTTACTTATATAATTCCATTCTTTCCCAAACCATGTAAACCGTGTCGAGCTCCACTTGTGGAGATGATGCGGTATATAAACCCAAGATTTAGTTTAGTTTAGTTTAGATGCAGGCAGTAAAATGTTGTCATGTATTAGGTATATTTAAGTGAACCTAGCAGAACAGAATTATGAGGGCGTTATGTCAGGGAAGTTGCATTTACACTCTCTGACTTGTAATGTTCATCCATTGTACAAAAGAATGCCTTGAAACAGGACTGTCTGTTGAATTTTAATAAAACAAGATTTTATCTGGAATATTTGTACAATTATCATCATTTCAGTACACCTATGAGCAGGGTAGAACTAAAACTTTGCTCACAGGATGGACCACTGGTCTGACCCAGCAGCAGCAATTCTTATGTTCTTATGTTTTCAGAGATTAGGAAAGCTGGCAAATTGGGCAACAGTATAATAATGGGTGATTTCATTTACACACAAACAAAAACTCTTGTTCCACAATAAATAGAGAGGTAAAGTTTTCCTATTAGTTACCTAGAGATCATCAAATAGGCAAACATGGCCAAATTTTGGCAAAATAAAGAAGTGGAGGAAAAAATCTCAGTTCAGTTTCATATGATCAAAAAAAAACTCCACTCCTTTATAGTCCGGTATATTGGTCTACATCAGCGACTTAAACAAATTCAAATGTTGAAAGCCAAAAAACAGAGATCTCAGTGACTTGAAAAATAGGAAAATCACTTCATTCATGATACTCAGTCCATTGTTGTAACCGTGACCATAATACAGTATACAAAAAAGACAGAGGACTTATCTGTTTCTTTACTGGATAATAATTCACCAGAACACAGTCAGTCTAGTATCTCAGTTTACTGGAAACAGATGTCCTCCATAGACCCGACAGGGAAATCCCCATATCACAATTTGTTGTGTCAGGGGTACTGTAAAAATTCCACACCATGGCACTGGAACTGTATTGGAACCATCAGAAAAGTGGCGTTGGCAAACACTGACAGGAAGAAAAGTTAAAGCATACAAAAGCCCCGCCTCTTCAACCAACAGCCAATCCATGACAAACTCAAGCTGTAACTAATCCAGGGTGGGCAAGAAGATTGCAGACCCTTCAACAGGCGTATTCAGCCGTCTGGTGTCAAAGCAGCAAAGATAGGCGGCTGAAATGTAGGCCAGGGTTTTCCAGACCTACATGTCACACATCTACCTTGGTTTGAATCGAAGCTGGGAGGCCGCTTTAGCCCACCTAATGCTATTCCTGATGTTGGCCACGCCACTTTGACATTCCGCGGCTTAAAGCTACTATCTAGCCGCAATTCCAGTGGCCATTTCAGCCACCTTTTATTTAGACGTTGGCAGGCACTTCAACACTGCCATTTCTGACTGCATTTTTCAATTACCAATACTTATGTTTAGGCGCTGGTTATAGAATTTCCCCCTGATTGCAGTGTGAGGCCTTGTTGCAAGGAGTTGAACAGCATCGCAGGCTTTATCCTATCTCAAAAAGAAAGACATTGAATGCTTGAGTATCTGGAACACTATTGGTAGATGACTACACCAAAGTGTACTTATTTAGCTATTAGCAAAGTATGTTAAATTTCTGTTATTTCCCACAATAAAGTGCAGATATTGAAAATTCATTTAATAAAATACTGCTATATTTTTTGCATGAAATGTCTTTTTATCAATGTATCATTGCTGAGTGTGAAAAGATAAAAGTTAATACCAAGAATTTTGCTCCATTAAGCAAAAATAACAAATCCCCCTCCCCTCCCCTTCTCGTTATCAAGCTGCTCTAGAGGTTTTTTAGCACAGACCAGCGAGGTAAGTGCTCTAACACTCATAGGAATTCTATGAGCATGAGAGCATTTACTGCACCATCTGATGTTAAAAACCTCTAGCACAGCTTGATAAAAGGGTTTTTTTTATGAAAAACGGAACTATATGTGATCAGTGGTTTTGAGCGGCTCCTGATGTGCTTTAAACAATTTAAAAACAATTATTTTCAGATCAAACACAATCAAATTCATGGGAAAAACTTCAATTTGCACAATTTTTCCAGGTGCCCTTGGAACACCCAGAACAAGTTTGGTTTTTAGGATATTCACAGTGAATAAGCTTGGAGTAGATTTGCATGCATTCTTCCATACACATATAGCGGATATTCCAAAAACTGAGTAAGTTAAAAAAAAAAAAAAAAGGGATTCAGAACCACTTTTCTAGACATGGCTGGGAAGCTGATAAGAAAGAATACTCTCAGTTATGTTGTTAAGAGCCTGAACAACCTGGCATTTTAGTACCATCTTCCATTTGTATTGTTACTGTATAAGGCCACAATTTTAACTTGGTGATAGTTGGGAGGTGGAAAGGTAAACATGCTTTAATAGTCAGTTTTAGCACACATTGAACATTCTTATATGTATATTGCATAGATGTACAAATATTGGTTTCAGAACTTTGTTATTTACACGTGGAGATCCATATCACAGAGAGACTTTAAAGGGGTATGGTTGAATAAGACAAATTTATATATATTTCTCATTTTACAAGGGGATATATATGCTTAAGGAAAAAAAAATCCACCTTGGGTTTTACACCAATTCAAAGGCACATACAATTTTTTAAAAAAATAATGCTAATTTAGGGCAGACCTTTACACAAAGTACTAAGGGGTTTATTTTCCTTAATGCCAGGCAGTTGATGCCTCACTACTTAATTGGCTGCATTTACAATTGAAGGGTTGTAAAATGGATTGGCTTCAATGACAGCAACCGATTGAGAGAGGCAGGAGAGAGACTAGGGAGGCAGGAGAGAGGAGAGGATGAGTAGCCAGGAGGGCACAGAGGAGGAACAGAGTGAGGGGTAGCAGCGAGAGGTAGCTCCACCTACCCCTCTGACATTGGCTCGAAGCTCTGCCTTAAAAGGGGCGGAGCTAATGGTGCTCAGCGCGCAAAGGCGAGTGGCAAGGGCGCTCGCCTTAGCGAGAGCCTTTGCAAAGGGCCTTAAGAAGGGGCAAGTCACTGCACAGAAAAAAGAACAACTGCGGCAGATGAAGAGGGAAGCCAGAGTATACGCAAAGGAAAGCTAGAGCAGACGAAGAGGGAATAGGGAAGTAGCAAGCAGCAGGCACAGAAGAGAACACACACATACATACACATACAAGCAAAAAGATACCAGTGCAATAATAGAAAGTACTCCAAAAAAGGCACGCAGCAATGGAAGCAGAGGGAATCCAGAAGATGAGCTTCCCATTGTTTTGCATAGTCTGCCATATGTATGATTACCTCCCCTCGGGGATGACGGAGATAGGAAAGGAGTGGTGAAGGAGGAAAAAGAAGTGGCAGATAGACTAAACATGTTCTTTTTGTCAGTATTTACAAAAGAGGACACATCCAACGTGCCAGAACCTGAAAAAATCTTCAAAGGAGATCAAGCAGAAAAATTAACATCCATGGAGGTAAGCCTTGAAGATGTACACAAGCAGGCAGATAGATTAAAAACTGACAAATCTCTGGGCCCGGGGAATCCACCCTGGGGTATTGAAAGAACTAAAGGAGGAAATAGCGGAACTACTACAGCAGATTTGTAATCTATCCCTGAAAACAGGCGTGATCCCAGAGGATTGGAGGATAGCTAATGTTACACCCATTTTTAAGAAAGGATCGAGAGGTGACCCCGAGAATTACAGACCGGTAAGTTTGACTTCGGTTCCGGGGAAGATGGCGGGAGCGCTAATAAGACAGTATCGATGAGCATCTAGAAAGGAATAAACTGATGAAAACAAGCCAACATGGCTTCTGCAAGGGAAGATCGTGCCTAACATCTTTGCCTACCCAAAGATCTCAGGCTGCAGATACAAATCCTTCCTGGATAGAGCCTTCATGTTCCAAGCGAATACACAACAAGTCTGGTTGCGAAATTGCATAAATGAACTCAAACTGACTTTCAATGCATTCTGAAAAGCAATAAAAACCACCCTATTCGACAAATTCATTGACTTAAACAGACCACCCTTAAAGTAAAACATACCCCGTGTAAACGCTATTCAAGCTCTGGAAGCTCCAATTTTCATGTATTCTTTACCCATGGAACTTAAATTAGTATGTAACTTGTTTATTTAACTTTTCTTTTTTAGGCTCCTTATCATTCGCTGACTGTCCAGCCTTCTTTCAATGTGAACCGCCTAGAAGTCGCCTGACTATGGCGGTATAGAAAAATAAAGTTATTATTATTATAAAGTTATTATTATTGCACTCCTTCGAAGGAATTAACAAATGGATGGACAAAGGGGACCCCATAGATATCGTATACTTAGATTTTCAAAAAGCCTTCGACAAGGTACCCCATGAACACCTACTACAGAAACTGAAGAACCATGGGGTGGAAGGAGAAGTACACAGATGGATCAAAAATTGGTTGGCGGGTAGAAAGCAAAGAGTAGGAGTGAAGGGCCATTACTCTGACTGAAGGAGGGTCACGAGTAGTGTTCCACAGGGGTCAGTACTCGGACCACTGCTGTTCAATGTATTTATAAATGATCTAGAAATAGGGATGAAGTGTGAAGTAATAAAATTTGCAGATGACACCAAACTATTTAGTGGAGTTGGGACTAAAGAGGATTGTGAGGATTTACAAAGGGACCTGAATAAATTAGAAGAGTGGGCGACGAGATGGCAGATGAAGTTTAATGTAGAGAAATGTAAAGTATTGCATGTAGGAAACAGTAACCCAATGTACAGCTACACGATAGGAGGGCTGGTAATGGGTGAAAGTACCCTAGAAAAGGACTTGAGGGTAATAGTGGACAAAACAATGAAGCTGTCGGCACAGTGCACAGAGGCCTCTAAGAAGTCGAATAGAATGCTAGGTATTATCAAGAAAGGTATTACAACCAGAACGAAAGAAGTTATCCTGCTGTTGTATCGGGCGATGGTGCGCCTGCATCTGGAGTACCGCGTCCAATATTGGTCGCCATACCTTAAGAAGGATATGGCGATACTCGAGAGGGTCCAGAAAAGAGCGACACGATTGATAAAAGGTATGGAAAACCTTTCAAATGCTGAAAGATTGGAGAAACTGGGGCTCTTTTTCCTGGAGAAGCAGACACTTAGAGGGGAAATGATAGAGACTTACAAGATCATGAAGGGCATAGAGAAAGTGGAGAGGGACAGATTCTTCAAACTTTCGAAAACTACAAGAACGAGAGGGCTTTCGGAAAAATTAAGAGGGGACAGATTTAGAAGCAATGCTAGGAAGTTCTTCTTCATCCAAAGGGTGGTGGACACCTGGAATGCGATTCCAGAGGGTGTGATAGGACAGAGTACGGCATTGGGATTCAAGAAGGGATTAGATGATATCCTGAAGGAAAAGGGGATAGAAGGGTATAGATAGAGGATTACTATGCAGGTCCTGGACCTGATGGGCCGCCGCGTGAGCGGACTGCTGGGCATGATGGACCTCTGGTCTGACCCAGCAGAGGCACTGCTTATGTTCTTATGGCACTCATACCACTTCCATTGCACACAATCCAAAATATGTATCAATCAACTTCCAATAATAGATCTTACAACTTTCTTGAATAAAGAATTTATTGGACATAGCTTTATTTACCACTTCAACAAGTAATCATATAAGAAACAGAATTTAATTTAACCTTTCTTCCAAAATGACAATCCACTACTCCTTCAGCTAATTAATAATGACCTAGCTACGCTCTCCAAGCCAATAAATGTAATCATGTTCCAACAACCAAATCCCCCCTACAAAACCTGTGGTATACCACAATTATACAACATTAATAGTTCCTTTAACCCCTCACCCCATACTGTTGGCTGCCTGAAAGAACCCCTCATTCTTACAGCTGTGACCCCCCTCCCCCCATTCACCAATCCAAGCACGCCCTCTGCATGTTATATGCATGGGGACACTATTCCAAAGGGTTTTTACTAAGATGCGCTATTTGCAAAATTAGCATATTTGTTTTTAAAGTCCTTTTCTTTTTCAGGTTTTTTGGAGGTGCTTTACGGTAATGTCTGCAAGAACCTGAAAAATAAAGCACTTAAAATCAAATATATTAGTTTGGCAATTAGTATGTAAAAAAAAGTTGTATAACGTGTGTTATATGTGTGGGCATATTAAACCATTTTATATTTATATAAAGACACAATATGCGTACCTCATGGACAAAATTCTATATGTGGTGCTGAAAAAAAATGAAAACTCTGAGTTGGTCATCATTTCTAGAATAGCATCTAGCATTGGGATCTGTGTTAAGTTTGGCTTTCTTTTACTAGGCTACTGTAGAGGTTTCTACCATGGCCCATTGCACTAAATGCTCCAATTCTGCTCTGATACTCAAAGGAATTCTATGATTGGAGCAGTGACAAAGCATTTAACACTCTGGGCTGTGGTAGAAACTTCTACCGCAGCTTAGTAAAAGGGGGCAGAGGTGGGGAGGGAGGTTATGCACAAGGATTTACACCACCTGAAACTTGGTGTAAATACCCATGCCTAAGGGCTCCTTTTACTAAGGTGTGCTAGCGTTTTAAGCGTGCACTAAAGATTAGTGCGTGCAAACCCCACGCTACACAGAAAATACTAACACAAGCTCTATGGAGGAGTTAGCATCTAGCGCGCGCTAAAATCGCTAGTGCACCTTAGTAAAAGATAAATTATAGTGGATCGAGCATTTTCTGTAACAGTGTGTACAAATTTTTGGAACCCCCATGACTGCCCATGCACCTCCCATTGCCATTCCCCTTTTCAGATCTATGCTCCGGAATTTATTCACATATTTTTATAGAATACTTCTAACAGCAGCCAAAAAAGCAAACAAGATGCTAGGAATTATTAAAAAGGGGATGGTTAACAAGACTAAGAATGTTATAATACCTCTGTATCGCTCCATGGTGCAACCTCACCTGGAGTATTGCGTTCAAATCTGGTCGCCTTATCTCAAGAAAGATATAGTGGACATAGAAAAGGTTCAAAGAAGAGCGACCAAGATGATAAAGGGGATGGAACGCCTCTCGTATGAGGAAGGATTAAAAAGGTTAGGGCTCTTCAACTTGGAAAAGAGACGGCTGAAGGGAGATACGATTGAAGTCTACAAAAACTTGAGTGGAATAGAACGGGTCAAAAACTACAAAGACACTCGATGAAGGTATAGGGAAATAATTTTAAACCCAATAGGAGGAAATATTTTTTTCACTCAGAGAATAGTTAAGCACTGGAATACATCCCCAGAGGTTGTGATAAGAGGGGACAGCATTGCTGATTTTAAGACAATTTCCTGGAGGAAAAGTCTATAGTCTGTTATTGAGAAAGACATGGGGCAAGCCACTGCTTGCCCTGGATCGGTAGCATGGAATGATGCTACTATTTTGGTTTTGGCCAGGTACTAGTGACCTGGATCGGCCACCGTAAGAATGGGCTACTGGGTTTGATCTTTGGTCTGTCCCAGTAAGGCTATTCTTATGTTAAGATTTGTGTGCAAATTCTAATTGTTGCCAATTATCAATTGGTTATTTGTGCCCAATTATCAGCACTAATTGATTTGTTATTCAATACAATTGCATGTGGAAACTGTCCAAATGTCTGCATGCAATTTTGACCACCATATATAGAATCTAGTGATATATATGCATGTGTGTTGTGCACATAGGAGCATTAGGTATATGTAAAACTATGGTACATGGGATTAAGGAGAATCACTCTCTTAAAACTTCATGTCAAGCCCTGGCCAACTGCTTAAAAAAAACAAAACTGTGCATGCCTTTTTGATGGTGTGAAACTCATGCACCCATATGCAAATTTTAGTTCTACCCAAGCCCTGCCCAAAACACACCCAAACTACACTTTTGTGAAATCTATGATCCCTACGTGGGAACAGGAAGTCGCTGCAGAGTGGAGGAGATGGATGCTGCAGATGGTCAGACTGTATGGGTCATTTGACCTTTATCTGCTTTCATATTTCTATATTTCTACTGTATATAAAATTATCTTCTTGATCCCTAGTAATATATACCTTGTGTCAAACTATCCTACAGATGATTAAAATGGAGTATCATTAAATGGACTTTAAAATGTTCATAATCATGTAAGTACAAATGGAAAATGTAAAAATTGTAAGACCATTTAATTGCTACTATTTTAATAGAAGCTTTGACTCAGAAATCAAGACTAGACTAATTTCCAGTTTGGTGAGATTGTAGCTTTTAAAGTATATGAAGCATAATCTCAAATTCAGAGCACTTTCTGAAATAATTATGCAAGATTGATTATTGAAATTGTCTTTGTAATCATACTGTGCAAAGTTCAAAATGTCTTCAAAATAATTCTCTGCTTATCAGACTGACATTACTTAAAATTCCACTGAAGCCTACTGACTTTATACGTTGAGAGAAAGATTTTTTTTTCTTCAAGAGGAGTTGATGTGTCATGTCACCAAGCTTCTTTTTGTTCTCTAGAGGTTGAGCAATTTCACTAGAAGCAGGTAGTTGAAGATAATAGGCAAAAATGTTACATAGCAAGGTGTCTGAATATAGCCAGGCACAATCTGAAAACAGGAAAGTATGGTGGGCAAGTCTTTGCTCTAGTTATAGACTTGAAAGAATAAATGCTGAGAATGTGGGGCATGGTAATATACAAAAATTGATATGGGTTCCAATGACATCTTATGTTACCTCATTATAGTTGATAATAAGTAAGTGAATACAGCGCCATTTTCAATAGAACATAGCTGCACATGATCATGCAGACCCCTGATGAAGCCGTAAAGTGGTGAAACGGATCCCCATTGGGCAATACGAACCTCACTTTGCTACAACAGAGATATCGGTGCTTGAATTATCTAAAGATAAATGCCAGTTTTTGTTATTTTGTTGTTTTGCACGAAAGCACTTTGTAAGAAAACAAATTAGCACACAACAGTAGCACTTTTAAAGTTAAGAATTACACTGAGCTCGATGAAAGATACCTTTCTCCTGCAAAAGCTGGGTAGATATCTTGGATGATTCACCAGCGCAGGCATCTGAGAGCACAGTAGAAAATATTGTGGATAATCATATTTACAAGTCCTATGGTGGAGGGATATTTATGTCATAATCTGATTTTTTAGTTTTTATATTTGAGATGGGTGGGAAGATATCATTATATAAAATAGGGTAAAAAAGTTTTTATGGTAATATATGTATTTATGTTCTATTGAATGATTATTGGGTGGATGGGGAAAAAGGTTGATTATGAGCATGTTAAAATGTTCTTTTATTGTATCATTGTACGTTGCATTTGTTGTATTGCATTGTTGAAGGTATGAAAATCAATAAAGATTTATTTAAAAAAAAAAAAAAGTAGCCAGGCATAGGCTGAATAATATTTGAACCAGGCAGAATAATCTTTGCAGATGCTTCTTTTGGACACCATTTTAGAAGGTTTGCATGGCATGTATACATGTACAAGGGGCCGCTGACAAAGTTGAAGCAGTCTCCATCAAGGGCTATACACTTAGTCCAGCAATTTTCCAAGTTTTTTGTTTGTTTGTTTCATATTTTTCCATGGCTTTGTCACTGAGAGCTCTTTATGCTTCTGCAAGTTTCCTCACATCAATCTGATCTTTTCTCCTCAATTCTGAAATAATTATTTAGTATTCTGGGTCCTCGTCTCTGGAATTCTATTCCAGTTGATCTTCAAGTGGAGCTGTCCTTACCAGTATTTAAGGTTTGGCTAAAAACATATTTGTTCTTTAAGGTGTATAGGCCTTAGGAATCCTGTTGTTGCCCTACTGATGTTGGGGTTTGGGGTTTTGCAGTGTTGGTCTCAGTTTCCTTGTGATCTACTTGGGATCTATCTAGGTACTTAATAGCTTCATCACATGCCCCATAATCCTAGTATTTTTTGGAAAGAGTAAACAAACGATTTACACCTACTCTTTCCATTCTCTCCGTATTTTATAGACCTCAATCGCCCCTGAGCCATCTCTTCTCCAAGCTGAAGAGCCCTAGCCACTTTAGCTTTTCCTCAAAAAGAAGTTGTCTCATCTCTTTTTATCACCCTTCTATGTACCTTTTCTAATTCCGCAATATCTTTTTTGAGATACAGAAAAATGCTACAAGAGCATTATATTTTCATCTTTGTTTTCCATTTCTTTCCTGATAATTCCTAACATTTTATCTGTTTTCTTAGTCATCGCCACACACTGAGCTGAGGGATTCAATGTACCCTCAACAATGACACCTAGATCCTATTCCTGAGTTGTGACTCCTTGCATCGCATAACTATGGTTAGGGTTCCTGTTTCCCACATGCATCAGTTTGTACTTGCTCACATTAAACATCATCTACCATTTTGACGCTGAGTATTCCAGTTTCACAAGGTCCTCTTGCAATTTTTCACAATTCTCTTGTGATTTAAGAACTTTGAACAACTTTGTGTCATCAGCAAATTTAATTATATTACTAGTTATTCCCATCTCTAGATCATTGATAAATATGTTAAAAAGCAGCAGTCCCAGCACAGACCCCTGTGAAACCCCACTATTTACCCTTCTCTTTTGAGAATATTGACCATTTAAACCTGCACTCTGTCTTTCTACTAGTTCTCAATCCATAACAGAACATTACATCCTATCCCATGAGTTTTTCATTTTCTCAGAAGTCTTTCATAAGATACTTTGTCAAATGCCTTTTGAAAATCGAAATACGCAATATCAACTGGCTCACCTTTATCCACATGTTCATCCATCCTTTCAAAGAAATGCAGTAGATTGCTGAGGGAAGATTTCCTTTACTAAATCCATGCTGGCTTTCTCTGATTAATCCATGCTTATGCGCATGTTGTCATTTTGTTCTTTTTTTTTGAAAGGTGGTTTATTCCTCTTTTTCCTTTAATGTGGACTATAAACCATAAGTTTGATAGACCCAAAAAAATCACATCAGAATACTTGACAAAACAAAGTACAAACCAGGCTTCACTTCCACACCCCTCCCCCTCTAAATAGCTGCTCTTCTTCTAATTGATATCGTCTTTTCCATCTTCTCCTTTTCCCATAAATCTTGTTTCTTAATGAACAAAGACCCTCCTTTATCAAGCCACAGACCAGCAAGATAAATGCTCTGATGCTCATAGGAATTGAATGAGCGTCAGAGCATTTATCTCTTTGGCCCATGATGAAAACCTTGGTTTGATAAAAAGGGCCCAAAGAAATATGTCCACATACTTCCCATGCAAAATCTTTCAGTGGAATATGAATTCCTCATGGAAGAAAAGCACTAAAAGTATGATTACTCCACTAAATCCCTGAACTCATATTATACTCTTGACCAAGAAAATCACTATTCAATATCTATCTGAAGTTGTTACCCAATATCCATAACCAATTTAGAATGAGAAGAATCAGAAAATACCTCAGGAAGATCCAAATAATCAGATGATTCTGGCCTATTTCTTATATTTTATGTCTTGTATATAAACATCTTTGGTTGTAGTATACAAAGTATCTTATAAACAGACTAACTAACTAAATAAAACTTAATTTTATAGACTGGGTCTTCAGCCAAAAAGGTGCTCGACTCGGTTTACAATAATGTAAGTACAGTGGTGTATCAATGGGGGGCGGTCTGCCCCGGGTGCACGCTCCAAGGGGGTGAACAGCTATCCAGATCCGGAACCTCCCGCGCTGCTCCAAACGGCACCTCAGCACGTTTGCCATACTTAGAGCAGAGTCGGCAGCCGCGCTGAAGTAAACGAAGGTCCCGCGATGACTATGCCGTCTACCGCCTCTGTTCCAGAAGAGGTAAGTGACATTGGGGGGTGGACCGGCAGCCGCAGTCATCATGGGATCTTGCTGCAACTAACTGTGACTGCCAGCCCAGCCCCCTCCGACATCTCTTACCTCTTCCATCCGGAGCAGGAGCAGTTTTCGCGGGACCTTTGGGATGGAGAAAGGAGCATAGTAGGGTGGTGAAAGGAGGTCAGGGTGGCATGGAAGGGTGTGGAGGGTGAGAAAGGGAGTCAGGGTGGTATGGAATCATGCTGAAGGGTGACAAAGGAGGTCAGGGTTGTATTGAAACATGGTGAAGGGTGAGAAAGAGGGTCAGGGTGGTATGGAAACATGGTGAAGGGTGACAAAGGGGGGGGTCAGGGTGTTATGGAAGCATGGTGGAGGGAGAGAAAGTAGCAGATGCTGATGGAATTGCAGGGAAAGAGACATAAAGGGGAAAGATACTGCATGGAATTGGGTTGGAGGGAGAGAAAGGGGGCAGATGCTGATGGAAGTAGGGGGAAGGGAGAGGAGAGAGTGAAATGCCAGACCATGTGGGTGTGGGAGAGGGAAGGTAAGGAGAGGAGAGATGCCAGACCATTGGTGGAGGAAAGGGAGAAAGATGGATGCCAGACTAATGGGAGTGAAGGGAGAAATGGAAGGGGGCTGCATAAAGTTTCTAGAATGGGAATAGAAAGAGAGAAGATGCCATATAGAAGAGGCAGAGAGAGGGTAGACAGTGGATGAAAGGAAGAGAGTGATAAAAAGCTGAGGAAAGCAGAAACCAGAGAAGACAAGGTAGGAAAAAATTTTATTTATTTATTTATTTTTTGCTTTAGGTGAAATGAATCACTTTTTCTGTGATGTTGCATTGTATGCAGAGTCCAGCTTCTTGGTGCTTCAGTTTAACCTTTGTCTATGTATTTTTATTCTATTTCCCCATTTACAAAACTGTAGAGCGTTTTTTTTAGCATTGGCATCTGAGCTGTTACCACCGTGGCTAAAAAACACACTACAGTTTTGTAAAAGGGGGAGAAGTTAGTTTATGATAACATACAAGGTAAAGGTGTTTTCTGTGTTCTGTGTGTTTGAAAAGACATGGTTTTCTTTTAGGATTGATCTGTACTAGTCTGGCTTGTTTACTGCAGTATGTAAGATGCTGCCTTTTCCTAGATATTCATGTGTGACGTGTGGATTGTTACTGAAAATCATGTTTTTCATACAGATGGGGGGGTGTAAAAACAAATGATGTCACATATGCTAGGTATGCCACTGTGTAAGTATAGTACATAAATATAGAAGAAGATTGTAATCTAGAATGGCTTAGTTTCCAAAGTGTTTAGTAAACAAGAAAGTTTTCAGAGCTTTCCAAAATAAAACAAAGGGGGCTAGACTTCTAAGTGAAAGCAGTAACTCATTCCAGAGCTCAGTTAGTTTGAAAATGAAAGAATGGCTGAACCTCTTTAAAGTTCTATTTTTACCCCAAAGGGAAGGAAATGTAAGTTTTAATTTATTTGAACTCCTAACGAGATGAGATCTGTGTACATTCCAATAGAAAGGAACCAAAGTAATAAAAATGCCAAAGAGAATTTTAAATGCAATACAAACGCACTTAAATTGAATTCTAAGATACACTGGAAGCCAATGTAATTCCTTGAGCAATGAGGTTACGTGATCAAATTTACTCTTACCAAAAATGAGCTTGGCAGCAGTACTCTGTATCATTTGAAGTCTCTGCAGACTGACCTTTGACTAGACATACAGTATATACCTGTGATTGTTCTTGTCTGAATTCAAATGTTTTACCACTTGATACAAGTTACAAATACATTGCTTATCTCTCACAAACATGAGCAGTCCTTCCTACTATTCCCCTTCACATGGCCCCTCTCCCCCGCCCTTTTGTTAGAATTACCCAAAACCATATTAGCTCCAGAGTCAGAATACTATCAATAGAGCCTCTGGTTCCAAGTCAGAATTCAACTCTGTCAATTGCTGATGTTCATCTTTATCAAATACCACATTCTGATCAGAGTGAAGACTAGAACTGGCATTATTAGGTTTAGCCATCTTCTTCTAAAAGATATAACAGAATGAGATTGCAAGATATGGTCCTTGCCTGAGGACCCTCTAGACCAGGGGTCTTCAAAGTCCCTCCTTGAGGGCCGTAATCCAGTCGGGTTTTCAGGATTTCCCTAATGAACATGCACTGAAAGCAGTGCATGCACATAGATCTCATGCATATTCATTGGGGAAATCCTGATATCCCGACTGGATTGCGGCCCTCGAGAAGGGACTTTGAAAACCCCTGCTCTAGACCACCAAGGATGAATAAAGGTCAAATGCTTTTTGTGGGTAGGACATTTAGGGGGACAGATCTGAGGACACAGATGTAAATGGGAAGCTGTGGTCTTCTATGGTGGAGTGTGGATATGATCAGGGGGTGCAGGTGCGATTGGAAGGTTGCAGAGACAACACTGTTGCCCGAAAGCTCATAAAATTATAGGAAGAATTAACTCTGAAATCCATTTTTCTCTCTCTAAGAGATCCCACTTGCCTATCGCAGGCCCCCTTGAATTCAGACACAGTCTGTTTCCATCACCTCTTCTGGGAGACTGTTCCATGCATCTACCACCCTTTCTGTAAAAAAGTATTTCCTCAGATTACCTCTTAACTTCATCCTATGCCCTCTCATTGCAGAGTTTCCTTTCAAATGAAAGAGACTCAACTCATGCGCATTTACATTAGGTAGGTATTTAAACGTCTCTATCATATCTCCCCTCTCGCCTTTCCTCCAAAGTATACAGATTGAAATCCTTAAGTCTGTCCCCATACACCTTATCATGAAGACCACACACCATTTTAGTAGCCTTCCTCTGGACCAGCTCCATCCTTTTTATATCTTTTTGAAGGTTTGGCCTCCAGAATGTTACACAATATTCTAAATGAGATCTCACCAGAGTCTTATACAGAGGCATCGATACCTCCTTTTTCCTACTGGCCATACCTCTTCCTATGCAACCTAGCATCCTTCTAATGTGGATGGATATTCCTTACAAAAGCCTTAGATTTATTTCAGGTTTAAATGTAACACAATTATTTTTAATATTAGCATATAACTTTATTTCTTCCTCATTAAGGGAGGGGGTAATTTTAAAAGGAACCACCACCTAATTTTTGTGTTCTTTATGGAATTAATATACTAGCTCTCTATCACAAAAGACAGTAATTTACAGTACAATTAAAAGAAGAAAACAAAGCAAGACAATGATTAAAGGAACTAGGTGGCAAGCAACCTGCAGTTTATACTCTTCTATCCCACTTCTATCAGTCACCAGCAACCCTAGAAATCCTGACTAAATAAATGGGTTTTTAAAGCACTTTTAAAAGAAGAGTGATTAAATTCCAGTTGAAGGCTCTTAGATAGGGAATTTCAGAAAAATAAAAGCAGCAGCAAAGCTAAATACAGTCTGTCTTGTCACTTTGAGTCAAATCTGAGAAGGCAGTGGAAGGGCAAATTGACTAGGATACTGAGACTGTAGTGGATGACTTGTATTGTAAGGCACTAACAATTTGGATAGTTAATCAAGATTGCAAGTGAAAATGGCCCTATGGCCAAGAATGAGCTCTTTAAAATTAGTCCTACAGGCAACCAGTAGCCAGTAAAATTCAAAGAGAATAGGGGTAAGTTGGTCAAAATGGTCTGTGCTGATTATAGGGAACACAATAATATTCTGTACCTATTGAAATGGTGTGTTGAAGACTGTTTCAGCCTATAGTAAGGAACACTATAATAATCAAATGGCTTCAGAGTAAGACAAAGTCTAGAGATCTGAGGTCTTTCTGGTCAAATAATTGTTTAATAGAGCTTATTTGCCAAAAAGAAAAAAAGAATTACAACTGATGAAATATATTTATCAAGGGATAAATTTGATCAATACAAATCCAAAGAATGTTAATTCAGTCCTGTAGGGAAAAACAAATCTCCTTACAGATGAAGTCAATGAAAGAAGAGATTTTCTCCTAAACCATATAGACATTTTTAAACTGACTATGCAAAACCACAAAGTAAAACATTTTTAGGCATATTAGAAACAAGAAGCTGGGAAAAGAATCAATCGCTCCGCTAGATGACCAAGGCGTGAAATTCACGCTCAGAGAAGACAGGGTCACAGCAGAGAGATTAAGGGGGTCTTTTACTAAGGTGTGCTAGCCAATTTAGTGCACGCTAAATGCTAAATATAATGGGCGCATTAGCATTTAGCATGCACTAATGTTTAGTATACGCTAAATGAGCTAGTGCACCTTAGTAAAAGACCCCCTAAATGAATTCTACTTTGGTCTTCACTAAGGAAAATGTGGAGGAGATACCAATGCCAGAAATGATATTCAATGCTGAGGAATCAGAGAAACTGAAACAAACCTCTGTAAAACTGGAAGATATAACGGGACAATTTGATAATCTGATGAGCAGCAAATCACTTGGACCATGTGGTATACATCCCACAGTACAGATAGAGAGGCTGGTCATCATAATGGCAATTTTTAAAAAGGATTCTAGAGGTGATACAGGAAATTATACACTAGTGAGTCTGTTGTGGGTCCTGGGCAAAATAGTAGACGCTATTATAAAGAACAAAATTACAAAGCATATACATAAGAATGGATTAATGAGAAAGCAAAAATGGATTTGGTGAAGGGAAATTTTACCTCACCAATCTACTACATTTATTTGAAAGGAAAAATATACAGGGATAAAGGTTAGTCTGTTAATATTCTGTATCTGGACTTTCAAAAGGCATTTGGCAAAGTACCTAATGAAAGACTTCTGAGGATATTATAAATTCATGGCTATTATAGATTAAGAACTGGTTGAAAGACAGAAAAATAAAGAAAGCAGGGCTAAATGGTCAATATTCTCAATGGAGCAGGATAATTAGAGGGACATAATAATAATAATAAAAAACTGTCTAAGTCCCTTTTTGGTCTAATGCCCTAGGCTCCCAAAGTAGGCAGCAGGGAAATGTCCATTCTGGAAAAAAAAAGTCCAAATTTTTTTGTTGTTGGTTTTTCGAGAATGGCCTACCTGTACATTCAGGAGTTTAATTGCCCATACTGCCACTTCATCTACCTTTAAGCCCTATTTTCAAAAAAATTTGCCCAAACTGCCAAAACTTTTTTGAGGCTAAGGTAAGTAGTCACCGAAATTCTGGGTCAGGGGCGAGTACACACACTTTCGAGTCAGGGGTGGTTCACATCATATTTATGTGTCACATTGTAATTCCGGGTCTAGGGGAAGTACACATTGTAGTTCTGGGTCTATGGAGAGCACAAATAACGCAAATAATGCTAAAGGTGTTCAAGTAGCTCAAGCAGGAATATCCCCATTAAGACGTAACAAAAACACAACATGGAGGGCTATGTACGTCAACGCACACAGTTTAGGAAACAAAATCCTAGAATTGGAAACAGAAATAAGGAATGCCGACCTGGATGTGGTCGCAATAACTGAGACCTGGCTCACAGACTCCCACGGGTGGGACATGGTCATACCGGGTTACAACTTGCTTCGTCGGGACAGGGAGGGCAGAATGGGAGGAGGTGTAGCATTATATACTAAAGATGACATTAAGGTCACAAGAATCTCAGATGTCCAGTACACTGGGGAATCCCTTTGGGTTAATTTGGCCAGAGGGAAGGACAAATGCTTGTATCTTGGAGTAATATATAGACCCCCAAGACAACAGGATGACCTGGATATGGAAATAATCGGAGATATAGAAAATATCACCTTGCGTGGGGACACAGTATTGCTAGGAGACTTCAACATGCCTGATGTGGATTGGGATACACTTACCTCTGCTTCCGGCAGCAGCAGGAGGCTCTTAAACTCTATGAAAGGAGATGGTCTCAAGCAACTGGTATTAGTCCCAACAAGGGATCAGGCAATACTGGACCTACTACTTACCAATGGAGAAAGTGTTACAGAGGTCTCGGTGGGCGAGACATTGGCCTCCAGTGACCACAACATGGTATGGTTCAATCTTAGGAAAGGTTTTACTAAATCTACCACACTGACCAGGGTCCTCAAATTCAAGGACACAAACTTCCAAGACATGGGTTCCTTTGTTCACCAGGCGCTACAAAGCCAAGCAGAAACCAATAGCGTGGAAAGAATGTGGTCGTCTCTGAAAGCCACCATACAGGAAGCAACAAACCGTTATGTTAAATCAGTAAGTAAAAGGCGAAGGATCAACAAGCCGCAGTGGTTTACTGAGGAGATCTCGGACCTCATCAAGGAGAAGAAAAAAGCATTCATCTCTTACAAACAATCGGGGAAACAGGACTCTAGAGCAGACTACCTGACCAAGTCAAAAGCCGTCAAAACAGCAGTCAGGGAGGCTAAATTCCACATGGAGGAGTCTCTAGCAAAGAACATCCAGAAGAGAGATAAATCCTTCTTCAGGTATATCAGTGACAGAAATAAAAACTCAGGCAGGATAGTACGTCTCAGGAATCCACTAGGAGACTATGTGGAAAAGGATTCGGAAAAAGCCCAACTATTAAATGAATAATTCTGCTCAGTATTCACCCGAGAAGCGCCGGGACTTGGCCCTCAGCTACAGACAAGGGTTGGCTCAGTTGACCCGTTTAGAAACTTTGAGTTTACGCCCAGCAGTGTCTATGATGAGCTGTCAAGGCTTAAGGTTAACAAAGCAATGGGGCCTGACAACTTACACCCCAGGGTGCTTAGGGAGCTGAGTGATGTCTTGGCAGAGCCACTGTCCGAGCTCTTCAACCTCTCCCTTAGTACAGGCACCGTCCCGTTAGACTGGAGGACGGCTAACGTCATTCCACTCCACAAGAAAGGCTCAAAGCTGGAGACAGCAAACTACAGACCAGTGAGTCTAACATCGATAGTGAGCAAACTAATGGAAACCCTAATCAAATGCCAATTGGATAAGATCCTGGATGAGGAGAATCTACGGGATCCCCGTCAACATGGATTTACTAAGGGGAGATCATGCCAATCCAACCTGATCAGCTTCTTTGACTGGGTGACGGGGAAGCTGGATATTGGGGAGTCCCTGGACATCGTGTACCTGGACTTTAGCAAAGCATTCGATAGCGTACCACACCGCAGGTTGCTGAGCAAGATGAGTTCTATAGGATTAGGTGACACATTGACGAAATGGGTTGGGAACTGGCTTGGAGGTAGGCTTCAAAGGGTAGTGGTAAATGGCACCCCCTCCGAAATGACAGAGGTGATCAGTGGAGTGCCACAGGGCTCAGTCTTGGGCTCGATCCTATTCAACATCTTTATAAGGGACCTGGCAGAAGGGCTTCGAGGTAAGATAACATTATTCGCCGATGACGCCAAACTAAGTAATGTAGTGGGCAAAAGCACAACGGACGAAGATTCAATGCCCGACAACATGATGCACTACTTACTCCTACTGGAGCGCTGGTCTAGGACCTGGCAACTCAACTTCAATGCCAAAAAGTGCAAAATTATGCACCTGGGCAGCCTAAATCCATGCAAGTCCTATACCCTTAATGGTGAGATCCTAGCAAAAACGGTAGCAGAACGAGACTTGGGGGTGATCGTCAGTGGGGACATGAAGTCTGCCAATCAAGTGGAGCAAGCTTCATCCAAGGCAAAACAAATCATGGGTTGCATACGAAGGGGTTTTGTCAGCCGTAAGGCGGAAGTCATTATGCCATTGTATAGATCCATGGTGAGGCCCCACCTGGAATACTGTGTGCAATTCTGGATGCTGCATTATCGAAAGGATGTACTGAGGCTGGAGTCAGTGCAGAGAATGGCCACCCGGATGGTCTTGGGACTCAAGGATCTCCCATACGAAGAAAGGCTTAACAAATTGCAGCTTTACTCGCTCGAGGAGCGCAGGGAGAGGGGGGACATGATCGAGACCTTCAAGTATCTTACGGGCCGCATCGAGACGGAGGAAGATATCTTCTATTTCAGGGGCCCCATGACAACAAGAGGGCATCCATGGAAAATCAGGGGCGGGAAACTACGAGGTGACACCAGGAAATTATTTTTCATTGAAAGGGTGGTTGATCGTTGGAATAGTCTTCCACTGCAGGTGATTGAGGCCAGGAGCGTACCTGATTTTAAGGCCAAATGGGATCGGCACATGGGATCTATTCACATGGCAAAGGTAGGGGAGGGACATTAGGGTGGGCAGACTGGATGGGCCGTGGCCCTTATCTGCCGTCTATTTCTATGTTTCTATGTTTAAGTCCCAAATGCCTAAAACAAGACCTTTTAGATGTGGGAGGGACCAGTCCTTCGCCTAAAACCACAATTCTCTAACCGTAATCTGTCATAAATGCCAGTTAGAGATTCATGGAACTGCCCCCCCTCCCCCCAGCAACGATTGTGAAAGAAGGGATGACCAGTCCCTCCTGCCTGGCACTCACCGCAACCCCTCTCCCCCCTACAATGATTGCGGCAGGAGAGATGCCCAATCTCTCCTGCCAGAACCTGCCGCGAGCCCCCCGCAATGATCATGGCAGGAGGGATGCGCAGTCTCTCACAACGACCGCATCAGGAGGGATGTCCAGTCCCTCCTGCCCAAACTGCTGTAAACCCCAAGCAGCCTGCGCTGGCAGGAGAGATGCCCAATCTCTCCTACCAACACCCCACCCCCCCAATGTTAATGTACCGGACCCCCTCAAGGCCACCGCTATCCCCACCCAGACCCCTGCAGTCCACCCCTTATCTTTTTCAGAAGGACGGACAGGTCCTTCCTGTGTCTGGTCAGCAGGCCCACCTTCGCTGGAATGGCAGGTCTGCCCCTTCCAAGTGTATCTTGGGAAGCACTGTGGATAGACCTAAGGCCTTGATTGGCCCAGGTGCTTGAGGCCCCTCCTGTAGGAAGGGTCTTAGGCAGGGCCGCCATCAGGGCAGTACTACCAGTCCTGCATTCAGGGGCCTGGAGCTGACAGGGGGCCCGGACTCCCCCAGGGTCCTAGACAGTGTTCTAAGGCAGGGGCACCAGTAGCTTGCCAAGGCAAAGTGAGTCGATCACCCAGGACTCACTTTGTCTTGGCGATCTAATCTATCGGGCCGATCAGTCTTCCTCTCCGCGACGTCAATTCTGCAGTCGGAGAAGAAGTTCGGGCCAGCCAATCGCTGCCTGGCTGGGCGGAACTTCCTCTCCGACGGCAGAATTGACGTCGGGGAGAGGAAGACTGATTGGCCCGAATCAGGGAGAGCATGCATTGGCGTCGGTGTCGGCTTTGGGGCCTGTTATCCATTGGTGGGTCCTGTTCCCTGATGGCAGCGGCAGTGGCAGTGGCTTGGGGAACAGCAGGCAGGGAAACAGAAGGAAAGAAGAGAAACAGAAAAAAAGAAAGGGGGCATGAAGAGAGGAAGAAAAAGTTGGGGGAGGGAATGAGGTGTGGAGGAGAGGAAGCATACAGGCTGAAAGAAGGGAAGAAAGATTGGATGCACAATCAGAAGAAGAAAGTGCAACCAGATACTCATGAAATTACCAGACAAGGTAGGAAAAATGATTTTATTTTAAATTTAGCAAAGTGGAGGCAGTATTACCACAGTTTTCAAAGGAATTTGCCCAAATAACTTAATAGTTAACTGGGTAAATTCCCAGAGATGAAAACTTCCCTTCACTTACTATGCACAGTTCTGAATTTATATCTGCTGTCTATATTTTACAATATGGTCCCCTTTTACTAAACTGCAATAGTGGTTTTTAGCGCAGGGAGCCTATGAGCGTCAAGAACAGCGCTGGGCATTCAGCGCAGCTCCCTGTGCTAAAAACTGCTATTGTGGTTTAATAAAAAGGATGGAGGGTATATTTGTCTATTTTTGTATGGTTGTTACTGAGGTGACAATGCATAGAGTCATCTGCCTTGACCTCTTTGAAAAAAACCCAGAATAGGAATGATAATTAACATTTTCTCAGCGTATAGTGTGCTTTGTGTTTTTTAATTTTATTGTTGGTAGATCATTTTGACTTGGTCATTTTAAAGTAGCTCACAAGCTCAAAATATTTGGGCACCTCTGAGCTAGAGCGTTGAAACTGTGTATTTCTATTTTATCCCCCCTTTTACAAAACTGTGGAGCGTTTTTTAGCGCCAGCCGTGGTGGTAGCAGCTCTGATGCTCAGAATTCTATGAGCGTCAGGGCTGTTACCACTGTGGCTAAAATCCACACTACAGTTTTGTAAAAGAGGGAGGGGTTAGTTTGTGATGACATATTCCATACTAGGTGAAGGTGTTTTCTGTGTTCTGTGTGTTCGAAAGACATGGTTTTCTGTTAGGATTGACGGTGTAGGATTGATCTGTGCTGGTCTGGCTTGTTTAGTTTTACAATGGGTGTATTGATGTACTGCTCACTGCAATATGTAAGATGCTGCCTTTTCCTAGGTACTCATGTGTGACGTGTGGTTTGTTACTAAAAATCATGTTTTTCTTACAGATGGGGGGGTACCAAAAAATGATGGGCCCAAGGTGTTACATATGCTACGTACGCCACTGTATGTAAAGATACCAGAAAGCTGGCGTAGCAAAAACTTTAAGTAAATTGTTATTCTTCTAAGTTTTGAGTATTTAACCCTCCCACAATCTCACGGGCACTCGTTTCAAGTTTCAAGTTTATTGAGATTTTGATTTAAACGCAATATCAAATATTTTCAATGCGTATAACAAAAATAAATTTGGGGAAATAAATAAAACCATTTGAACAATAAACATACAAACATATCCATAGATGATTAAAATTACATAAGGAGTACAAGGATAAACTACATTTGTTTAAAAATGCGTTCTCCGCGCCTGCTCATAAATTTGTTGACTGGAAGGATCCAGCAATGTGGCCAGATGCCATTCAGGACAAAAACAGAGAAAGAATTGTGCAATTTGGATTAATGATGGAAGATGATTTAAAGCAAATGGCACAGTCTATGAGTAAAGATCTTGACGGACGTTCTTTTTATGAATATCTCCTCTATGCCAAATCACCCAATGGACGTGAGAAGATTTTAAGGGACTGGCTTAGGTGGAGCATTAGCAGAAAAGTATGTGTGTATTCGGCCCATGGAAGAAGGGGGGGAGTCGGGGGGGGGGGAAGGGGTGCATGGGGGGCCCAATAGGATTGTTCAGTAAGGGGCCCAGAAATTTCTGATGGCGGCCCTGGTCTTAGGCACCTAGGACAACCAGAATCTTTAGAATTCTATAAACATTGGGAGCAGCACGGAGCATTCAGTGTGGCTCCCTGTGCTAATAATCGTTATCATAGTTTTGTAAGGGGGGAGGATAATGATTTTAATGTCTGTTTTTCAGCAGTTATTCACTTATATCATTATCTGTCTTGAAAATTACAAGATGCAAATATTTTCTGTCAAATAAATCACTTTAAAGAAGAATGAAGGAAGGAGTTTTTGGTTTAAAACACGCTTGCTGTTAAACTGACTTTTGGGACATGTAGTTTAATTAACACAATGACCTTTCTGCTTGTTTCACTTAAGCACAATTTGCTTTCTGTTAGATTATCTCAGAAGCAATGTTGCAGTCATCAGCTGGGAAAAAAACCATCTACTAAAGGATTTGTTTACAATTTTAGCACTTCCTCCTTTTATCACCCTGTGATTGATAGATGATTTCTTGGTTAAACAGAAGAGATCATGTCATGTTTCTATGTACTAAGGTAATCCTACAGATGCATACTGAAAGAAGCAAACAAGATACCACACTTCCCCAAAACATCTGGACTAACTTGAACATTGTAAAGAACTATTTCAATTACTTCCCCTACTCATTACACTGCTTTCAACTCAGGATACAGCAAAACCCTCCTTTACATTACTTCTTTGGAAACTTAGGACAATCAGAGCATATTTTGATAATCCTGCATTCAAACTTATTGTTCAGTCCTTGATTTTGAGTCTGTTAGCCTATTGTAATATTATTTATTTAGCCTCTCATAAAAGGAATATCAAAAGACTGAAGCTTATCAAGAATATAGCTGTTAGACTGATTTTTAAATTAAAAAATAATCAGAGCATGTGACAAAGTACTACCTGATGTTGCTCTAGCTTCCATTCGAGGCACAAATATTCTTTAAATTGGGATGCTTTTGCTTTAAAATGTTATCGGGCCTTGTGCCAAATTATTTGCATTGATCACTTCATTTTCATCGATAGAAAATTAACACTAAGCAAGGTTACTACATTTGCATTTCCTTCAGTTAAAAGTTGCATCTATAAGCATTTTTTTTCAAAGAATTTTAGCCTATCAGGTTGCATTATGGGAAAGGAATTTTGGTAAACTAATACAGGATTTTAGTTCTTATCAGATTTTAGAAAGGCATTGAAGGTTTATTTGATAAATTTTATAAATGAGTTTATAATCTGTTATTCTTGTATAACTTTCTGACTTTGTGAACCACTTTGAACTGAAAGGTACAGTGGTATATAAGTATATTTTTATGTTATGTTATGTTATTTATGTTTTCCTAAGGTAAATTTGAACTCATTAAAATCTGAGGCTTTTTCATTCACCAAGAATACGGCCCTTCTATCTTTTCAGCTTATGAACACAGTTACTGATGTTCCTGGTCTTCATTCTTTTGATGTATGGTTAAACTGTAATGTCTCTTTTGTTCCTCATACATTATCCTTTCTTCTTCTACATACACTCTAGCTCTTCAGCTTATTTGGGAACAGGGCTGCAGACATGCTATAGAAGACTCGAGTTAGACTATTTTTTGGACTAGGACTATGACACCTCTAACTTCAGCAAGTTCCATCCAATCTCTATATTTTTTTGTACCACAAATTGGTTTGGACTCCACATAAACTCTCGGTGATGGGGTTGGTACCATCTAATATATACTCGAATTGTGAGCAACTTCCAGGCTCACTGATACATATGTGGTATGAATATCCCTTTGTTAACTCCCTATGGAAAGGTATTTTGATAATTACGCAAAATATATTTGATATTTCAAATCAGATAACTTTTTCAATTCTTATATTCATGTCTCAATCTCCAGATATCAGTATTCCAAAAAGGCATTCAAAGTTTTGCTTACAGTCACTCAAAAATTTATTTTGTCAAATTGGAAAACTTCATATTTGCTTAATGTTCTTGCTTGGTGGAATTCACTTTTGTTTCACCATAAATGTAAACTTGCTATGGCAGACAGGATAGGGACCTCTACAGCAGTGATCTCAAACTCACGGCCCGGGGTCCACATGTGGCCCGTCAGGTATTATTTAGAAGCCCTCGGTATGTTTATCATAATCACAAAAATTGGGAGAAAAAGCAAGATGGCATTCGAGTTAGACGCGAGTTGAGAGCTCCTGCCGATTTAGAGAATTTCCTCTTTACAAATATCTGTTATCATGCCTAAAAGATAGGGAAGGCTGAGGTGCAATCCTCCAGCTGCTCCGGAAACCTCAACACCGCGACAGACTGTGATAACAGCGTTCACAGTCCACCAAACCTCTGCGGGCATTTCTGCTACAATGCCAGGGAAGTGCACAGTCTAGACGGCGATCTTTCGTTGAGCCCGCGTGGATCACATACTCCCCCTATGCCCGGGAACACTGAGGCAGGACTGACGAGTGTGAAGGACTCACAGAGAGGATCTGGAGAGGAGTGTCCTGAACGTCCAGCTAACCTGGATGTCAGCATGTTGGCATCGACTTTTGCTTTGGAGCCGATGTAAGCAAGGAGTTTGTTCCCACTGGGCCCGAGTAGTAGTGAGGGTGAGGGAATCCGTGGGCTGTGTTGCACAGAAGAAGCCATATTCAAAACGGCTGATTCCCCCCCCCCTCAAGCCGCTTGTGAAGCCGCCAGTGGTGACTCTGGAATCAATATGGACCGCGATAGAAAATCTACATGCGGTATGTACTAATTTTCTAACTAACACTTTAAATTCTTCTGCTAAGCTAACCTAATTAGAGACAACTATTCAACTTCTGAAAGAACTATCTAAATTGGAGAAAACAACAACTGAAACGAAGACTTTGCTTATTAAACAGTCAACCGATAAAATGTTATTAATAAGGAAAATAGAAAACCTGGAGAATCAGCATAGAAACTTGAATTTAAGATTCTTAAATTTTCCTATTGCTAAATATTTGACTCCTTTAGAACTCTTTAAAAAATTTCTGGTAACGGTGTTGAAAGTTCCAGATTCTAACTTGCCCCTTGTACAAAGAATGTATTATTTAAAAAGGATTTTAGAAGAACAAGTTAGATGTCTCCACACTTTTGGAATCTTCTGAGATTGAGATATCAGGTCAAGCTACATTATTAGTTACGCTTGTATTTTTACAAGATAAAGAAATGTTATTGAAGATATACTTTAAAATGAAACAGATCTCCTATTTAGGTGAAAAGGTGAATATATTTCCAGATGTATCTAAATGGACTCAATCTTGCAGGAAATAATTTCTTACATACCATATAAAAGTGATTTATTTGGGGGCAAGTTTTCAATTAAGATTTCCTTGTAAGTATTTTATTTCCTATCAAGGGAATAAATACATTTTCTTTGAACCTGCCCAATTGGTTTTTTTCCTGGAAGGTAAAGGGGTAACTACCGTGGTCCAGAGTGAAACAGTTTAATGTGATCATGGAATGTTAGTAATGGTGTACGCTTGAGCAATTTTTCCTCTTTAATTATGATATTTAGTTAATTCCTTGATTCCCACAAGGTGGTTTTTTGAAGCTTTTTCTCCTCCCATAGGTGGACTATGTTAGAGATTATCTTATGTTTTATGTTTTATATTCATTTATATTTTGATGAATTGAAGAGATGTATTCAGTATTTCCTTTGTATGTAATTATTTGAAATGATAAATAAAATTTAAAAAAACACAAAAATAAAATAAAACAGTATGTTGATCATGTGTCTCTTTAGCTATAAATGACAATATTATTATTAAGACTTAGCCAAAAGGAAAGATTTATAAACTATAAAGAGTTTTACCTCATGCAAAATTGTCATTTCTTTAATAAGACATTAACTATTTTTTTCTGAGGCCCTCCAAGTACCTACAAATCCAAAATGTGGCCCTGCAAAGGGTTTAAGATTGAGACTATTACTCTAGATCAATTAAAAAAACCCTGGAGCTCCTTTTACTACGGTGCGCTAGCATTTGTAGCGCAAGCAGGAAATTACCGCACGCTATGCTTCTAGAACTAACGACAGCTCTAGCACGCTAGCCAGAAATCTACTGCCTGCTCAAAAGGAGGAGGTAGCGGCTAGCACATGTGGCAATTTAGCGCACGCTATTCCACGCATTAAGGCTCTAGCACAGCTTTGTAAAAGGAGCCCTAAATATTTTTCTGTGGCCTTGCAAGTACCCTATTTTTCTGTGGCCCTCACAATTAAAGTTTAACATCTTTCCTTTCTCAAAACTGACACATTTCAATCACTATGGACTCCTTTTACAAAGCCGCGCTAGGGCCTTAACACGCGGAATAGCGCACGCTAAATTGGCACACATGCTAGCCGCTACCGCCTCCTTTTGAGCAGGCGGTAGATTTCCGGCTAGCGTGCGCTAATCTGGTGCATACGATAAAACCACTAGTGTGGCTTTGTAAAAGGACCCCTATATTGAAAATAAAATCATTTTCCTTACCTTTGTTGTTTGGTGACTTTATTTTTCTGTGCTTTTAACTATGTTTCCAGGGTCTTCTTGTCTATTGACTGTTTTTCTCTCCATCTTCACTTTCTGCCTTGCATCAAATTTTTCTGCTTTTTTCTCAAAATCTGCTTTTCCATGTCTTACCTTCCCTCCCTATTTCCTTGGTCTGACATCTCTTTCCTTCCCTCCTTCCCCCCAGTGTAACATTTCTCTTTCCCTTTCTCTTTTCTGCCTCCTGCAGTCCATCTCCCTTCCCTTCCTCCTTTCTGGCCCCCCTCCCAGTCTAACATTTTTTCCCTCCTTTCCACCAGTCCAACATTTTTTCTCTCTTACTTCTGCATGCTTCTCCCCTGGCCCTCCTTCCCTCCCCAAACCAACATCTCTCTCTCTCCCTCCCTCCATGAGTCCAACATGTCACTTTCTGCCCTCTCCCCCAGTATAACATTTCTCCTTCACTCCTTTCTGTCCTCCCTATCCATCTCACCCACTCCATGAGTCCAACATTTTCTACCTCCTGCACGCTTTCTCTCTCTGTCCTTGCCTCTTCCCTTGAGTGGCATCCCTTCTTCCCACCCCCAACCCAACATGCTCTCTCTCCATGCACCATCTCACCCTCCGCTCCAGTATGTAGCACCTTTCCCTTCCCTCCCTTTCTGCCATGTCCAGCAGCATCTCTTCTCCCTTCCTTTTACCTTCCCCCTGTCCAGCAATACCCCTTCTCCCTTTCCTCCTTCCCTGTCCAGCAATACCTCTCCTTTCTGTAGCCTAGCGGCAGCTCACTGTATACTTTTAACTTTAGTCACACACCTGCTGCTAGCATTAGTTTAGCCATGGTTTCATCAGGCAGCCTCGAGGCTTTTGCTAGCCCGGCCTGCCTCGCATCATCGAAGTGGGCCGGCTTAGCAAAGGGCCCACGGCTGCCTCATGAAGCCGTGGCTAAACTAAAGATAGCGGCAGCTGTGTGACTAAGTTAAAAATCACACTGAACTGCCACTGCTGGTCTGGGGGTGTGGAGAGAAGAGCAGTCCTGGCAGAATATCGCCGGCAGAAGGCAGGAAGTCAGCTGACGCTGGCGATCGGCAGCAGAAGGCAGGAAGAGAAGGTGGTAGAAGGCAGGAAGAGAAGGGAGAAAGTCAGCCGACGCTGACACTGGCAATTGGTGGCAAAAGGCAGGAAGTCAGATGATGCCGGCGATCGGCAGCAGAAAGAAGGAAGGAAGTCAGTTGATGCCGGTGCTGGTGATTAGCAGCAGAAGGCGCTTCTGAGATCATACAGACCGCAAAATAGTAACTGGAGAGCCGTGAGTTTGAAACCACTGATTTAGAATATAGTAGCACTTATCTTAATATCTGGAAAAACTAATTGTGTTGAAAAGATGTGGCTACGTAGCGGCCCAGCAGGATATATTTTCTATTTTCTTTTTGCTTCAAAGTGGTTTGCACTCAAAGTGACTCCTTTGCTTTTGTTATGTTAGGGACCATGTTTAGCATTTCTTGTACTAATGTTTTAAAATTTTTAATAAAATTTCATGGAAAAAAATTATTCTTTGTCCTTAGCCTATTTCAGGTAGGCTCGAGTTTATATCCTGCTTTTAGGTCCTTTTATATGGCCTCTCCATTATATCTAAATTTCATGCGATCCCTTATTAAATTTCTCATCAATTATGAGGGGCCGCTGAAAAGTTCTCAGCCCAACCATGAAGAGAATGATGTGGAGCCACTAAACTTACAAGTCATTTCACACTTTTGGGACACTTTTTGCTTAATTTCATCACTGAAATGAAAAGTGTCAAGGAAAGTGTGGAATAACTTGTAAGTTTCATGGCTCTGTAACAAAGTGTAAAAATACATTATTTTAAAAACTCACCTGTAGCTGCATAAAACAGCAAATAAATGCTGAGACTTTGAGCTCAGGATCCTGGAGAATGCTTAGATGATGTATCAGTGTTGAAGAGAATTCTAAGAGAGTGTGCACGCGGGAATTCTATGAGAGTGTTGTGACCAGGCGTAGGCAAGCTGGACACAGCAAGTGACCTGGCTCAATGCACACAACCCTCGGCTGAGCATGAGCGAGGTTGTTTGGTAGCTTGGTATGCTTTAATAAAAAGTTCCAATAAACACTGGTGCAATTCTTTTATACAATTTATTGTTCAAAACACCACAAACAAGAAAACTTCAAAAGTGGCTTTTACCATTGTCCTTATTTTCCCAATGGATCAGTGTGGAAGATCTTCTCCCGAGGTCCCAGCAAGATGGTGCTTTGAAATTAGTTTCATCTATCTTTTGTTTGTGCTTCTCACCGACTTGGTAGGGTAGGCATTCATTCCCAACAGCAACTTCCCTACAGTACATAAACCATACCAGAAGGGCCAAAGGGCCACTTGCCCTGGTTGTACTCCAGCTTAAACCATTCAATGGCATATATCTTAAAGTTCAAAAACAAAACTTCCTTATGCTTTATAATAAACCTGTATTGATATAAATCTCTAAGCAATCACCAACTTGCCAACCAACTATAATAATTTTCTTTTCTTCTTCTGAGCCTCAGCACCACCATTCCACCGCTTTAATAAACTTTAATGGCAGTGAGCTTTATGCGGAAAATTGTCACTGAGGCTCAGAAGAAGAAAAAAAGAAATTATAGTTGGTTGGAGAGTTGGTGATTAGAGATTTATATCATGTCACCACCTATGCTTTAGCTGAGCGGTTTAGGCAGCTAAGCAGTGACATACGCCTAAATTCCGGCGTGAGCCCCTTTAAAGTAGGGGGAAAACCTTTCAACTGGGATACCTGAGGTTGCTTCTGAGCACAGCCCCTGTGCTGGCTTCTAGAGAAATCCACCAGACAGGATGGTTCCAAGGTGAAAAGATAAGCTTTATTAAAGCTCTGCTCACGGCAACTCCATGCTATCCAGATACTCCTGGGCATGAAATTTACAGTCAAATGAATAACAAAATAATTTTCCCCAATACAAAACATAAATCACTTTGCTCTGGACTTTATCAAACATGCAACACAGTCTCAATAGTCCTCTTCACCAGAGTGCAATATTAGAGCAAACAATCTGCTATCAGAGCAACAGTTCCGTAGCCTTATTACTGTTCAGTGAAACTGGCTAACTGAACATACTCAATAAGGCTGACCTGTGTTTATCCAGCAAAAAGGAGCAGTCCCCAGTTCAGCGTTTTCCTCAAGGCTAAAAAGACAGGCAGACTTAATTTCATTTCACACATTGCAGAGGAGGTTTGGTAACATGACACCCTAGTTCTTCAGTTGTCTTCCTGCCCAGCATTTGTTAGCTAAGCTGAGATTTATATAGGCATTGGTACAGGCATTTGTGCTTTACTCAGCCAGGTATTTAAGATTAAACTTTGCCCTCTCCAATATTACAGTCTTTGTCATAGCATGCCCTCTTACCATAGTGAGACCACAGAGAAATAACAAGGTAATCAAAATCCTTTCCTTTGAACTCACAGGTTTTTATGTTGTCTCCATTGGTTCAGGCTGGTATTCAACTGGGGCATTACTTCCCTCAATTATCATAGGCTCTGTATCACTGGGCTCCACAGCAGAGTTCACCACTAGCTCCTCTTTCATCTTCCAGTCAGACTCCAACCACTGGTCTTGCTGTTTCCCAGGAAGGATAGCCTCATGCTGGGCTCTCTGCTTCTGTACTGCTTGTCTCTCCAGGACTCTCCAGCCTAACTCCTCCCCCCTCAGCTCTCTACAGAGCCTCCGTTTAAGCTGAGGGAAGAAACCACTCCACTGTAGCTGCGGGGGGAGAGTTTCCTTCCCTCTGCTTGTATCATTTCTCTTAGGACACACTGCTGATCTGCTTTCTGCCTCGTAGGCACTGGATAGTAGCAGGGCAGAACTTTCTTGCCTGGCTTTAGGACTGCTTCAAGAAAGTCACAGCTTTCCAGTCCTATTTCCATTTCTTCCTCACTTTCTACAGGATAGTCAGCTGATCTACACCCCTGGACCCTGACCTGGTCAGCCCTTCTGCACCGGGGTTTGTATATCTTTCTATATTTCTCTGTGACCAACCTCGGGGATGCAGTAGGTTTGTCACAATGAATACTAGTGAATAATCTGCTCTAAGTGAAGAGAAAATTATTTGAAATTACATCATTGTTGAAGTGGAACAAGGGATTATAATAAACCTGAGCAGACATTTACTTCAATCCAGTCCCGTATCTTCAGTATCCCTTAGATCATTTCCATAACCTCTATACTGAGTAATTCAGCCACTTCTGTGTCCATGGCACAGGAACTTACCTCATATTCCATTTCAATTTCATTTACAGATGATGAATCAAAACTATCCACAGCTTCTTCATTAAGAGCTTTCACCTGGTTTTGCTGCCATAAAGGAGATTGTTGCTTTTTGGCTTTCAGTGGCTGTAGTCTGCTCCCTTCCAATTGCATTGCAGCTTTGGGTTGCTAGACTTGCTTTTGAATGTGGTTTACACCCTTTTCTTTCCCTGCAGTGAGCTGATTACCCCTCATTACAGGTGAGTTTGTGGAACCTGCCTTCTGGTGCTTGCTAATCTGGTTTAAACTAGTCTCAGGCAGATTAGGAATGGCTTGTGTTCCAGCCCTGCTTTTCTCTCTCACTAGCCCCTATGATACTGGGAAATGTAGTATCTCTTGCTGATTTCCCACAGCTTTGTTTCCTTGGGCATTATTTGAGGAGGCTTTAATGAGGAATACTTTGCCTCTGAATAATCTGGGAGCTGCTCTGGGTGTTATGCTAGCAGTCTTAGGAATCATTTTACTGTTTTTAATATTAGATTCCTGTTCTGGCATGGATTCCTTACTACTCAGAGGGGCAGCCCTGTGACAGTGTACATGTGGAAATTCTGAGAGAGTGTACATGTTGCATGCTCAAACGTTTTTCAGCACTTTACTTAGAATAGAATTGTTATAGATACATTAAAATATCTTTAACAAAACTTTAACTGATCTCTTGTTAGAAGGGAATTTCAAATTTTATTTTGTGCAATAAACTGTTAACTTATATCTGTTATTTAAAGTGTTGGTCTCTTTCCTTGCTGGCATTTTGCTGGAGACTATACATACCCTGAAGTTCCTAAAACCTTGGTAGCAATTTGGTGGAACTGAGCCTTGGCTTGGGGATTTCAATTCAGAATAAGACATATTTTCTAATTCTGTGTGATAAGACAGGGCAGAGCTGAAACCAAGGGGTGCTACAGCTCCACATCATTCTCTTCTTGGATGGGTTCAGAACTTTTCAGTGGCTCCTTGTATACACCTCACAATCCAGTAATGTTGTTTTACCTTCTTAGTCCAGGTTTGACTTGGATGTTACTCATGCCTGTCTTTCAGGTTTGGCCCCTAAGCTGGGGAATTCATTACCTACTTCATTCCCATTGGAGAACTCATCAAAAATTCAAAACAGGACTGAAAAACTTGGATTTTTGAACAGTACTTCTCTCTATATTGATCCACTATTGCTGGGATCAACATCTCACCATCCTTTATATCCTTCCCCCTCTACATCAATTTGTACCTTTGCTTAATCTTTGTAAACCGCATAGAATTTCACGGTATTGCGGTATATAAGCTGTTTTGTTTTTTAATGGCTGTTCTATTCATTCTCTCCTCTCAATCCCTTATGTTTGTGTCATTTGATCATGTTTTATTGTGCAGCTCTCATATTGTTTTAAACGGCCATAATGCAATGACCATTTCAAGTAGCTGTACATTAAATCTTTGAAATAAATTTTAAAAATGGGGGTACACCAGTTTCAACATGTTCCTTCCTCTACTTACAATTTCTCTTCTATCCATATGTCAGACACAGAAAACATTTAATCATAATAGGTAAGACAAATGAATTTCTAATATACCAATATTATTATGCATCTATAATATTTTGCTTACACGTTACTGACCCAAAATTTCAAAATTACTTGTTGCTATGTTCTGATACTTTCTGCAAATGGTCTGATCCAGTAAGGAGATTTTTATGTGCTATACTCAAAAGAAGCTGCTTCTATGAATTTTACACTTATGGGCTGATTCTATAAAGGGAGCGTAAAGTTAAGCACCTAACTTACACCCTTTCCCTTTTTATGAAGGAAAATCACTTCTTTCATGGCAAAATGTCCACTGCTGTAGCCTTCTTACATAATAGGTGACTTATCTGTTTCTCTGCTGGGCAATCGATTACCAAAAGAGCAGTCAATCCTGTTTCCCAATCATCGGAAAACAGTTGTCCACCATGAAAGAGGTGATTTTCCTATTTTTCAAGTCACCGAGGTTTGAATTCACTGGTTTTCAATATTTGAACTGATATTTTTAAGTTCCCGCTGTGAGGAAGTAAAATGGACTAAAGAAGTGAAAGGTTTTTTTTTAACCACTTCTTTATGATTGCCAGGTTGTTTTAGCCTGTCCTGCAAAATCTTAGGTAACTGATAGGAATCCTTCGACTCATTATTTAATTTATAGCAGGACACATTATTTGTACATAATACCTCTTTTTCCCCAACCTGTGGTCTCACTGAAACCATGCTTCCTTTATTTTTTTCCCTTTTGTCTCTATGCTCTCCAAATTTCCTGAGCATGAGTCTTTGTACATTGCTAGGTCTGCCAGGGTCCCTCTGGACTCAGGGTTATTGGTTTTCAATCTCTCTCTGCTCATTTGATGCCATTACCTCAATCTTTGAGCTCTTATTTATATTTCTACACTGCTGACCTTTTCATAAGCCAGCAAGCTGTGGAGTACTAGGATTGAGTTGCAGGTTGCTGCAGCAACCATTGATTAGTTTCAATGAAGTTAGTGAGGTCAGGATAGCTTGTTTTGGTATACCGTGCCAAAACCATAGGGGATCTGTAGATTGCTGATAGTTTGAAAAAGCCCAAACTGAATGTGAACATATTTACGTCTGTATCTTATCCTTCCTCCAACTATTTTCTCCTATTTCAACCTGTTTCCAGGTTTGTCTTAAAACTGGTGTAGTAACTAGATGTAAAAGTTTCTTTGGATGGTCAGTTTACTGTTTTGGATGTATTAATTTGATATACCACAAATAATCAGTGTCTAAGTAGTTTTACAATAATAAAAATATTTATAATATACACAATATATGTGTTCTTACTTCTTATATATAAACAGCAATTAAATATTCTCTCAGATGTTCAAAAACAGAAACTCATCCGTTATATAATCTCTTCAATGTTTATAATACTGCTGAAACAGATATGTCATAAGACATTTCCAAAAAGCATAGTAAGAAGAAACTTTGTGAAAACTTTTCAACCAATAATTCCATAGAAAAGGTTCAATGTATGAAAAAATCATGCTTCTTGGTTGACAAAAACGTGATAACATCATGGTGAGGTAGTTGAAAAAGGCCTTTTTGTGAGAAATGCAATGCCCACAGAGAACACTTGAATAACACTGTATAACATGATATTGGTTCCTAGGTAGCATTGTTCAGGCCTAAAAAGTATAGAAAATGTAACTTTGATTTGTGACCAGGATAGTCAAATATTGTAATTTACCTATTTAAATGTGAAAATGCCAAATTTTCATCTTCTCATTCTTATAAAGTCATGACCATTTCAAGAGGAGCATCAAGGACATAGACTTTGAGAGACATTCTACTGCCAATTTTATTGTAATTCTTTACCAGATTCTCAACCAACTCCATGTAGTATTTGGTCTTTTAATTGCCCAGGAAGCCCCAAACCACTGGGACAAAGCTGTTCCAAGCTGCTTTTTCCTTCCTAGTTAGCTTCTTGGGAAATTCCTTGAACTCCAGGATCTTCTTTAACTGTGGTCCAGTGAAGACATTAGCTTTGACCTTTGCCACAACCAGATTAGGGAAGGTGTCTTGAAGGTACTTGAAGTCTGCCAACTCCTTATCAAGAGCTCTGACAAATTGCTTCATTAGGCCCAATTTTATGTTCAGTAGTGGCATCAACACCCTCTGGGGGTCTACTAGTGTTTTCCTCCTCTAAATCTAGGGTGTGTTTTATGGTCAAGTGCGTCTTATGTAGACGTTTTGGTCCATAGTGTCTATCTTTTTTGGAAATTTTTTTTTTTTTAACTGTCCACATGAAAAACACACAAAAGCAAGTTTTGCAGACAAATCCAATGCAATTTTGAGCCAATAAAAGCCTTAGGCCCCTCCCACTGCATCCCAGTATGCATTGGGAGATGGAAGGCTCATCATTCTGAGTGTGCGGATCTATAGACAGGAGGGAGTAGACTTCTCTACTGCCGATTTGTCATCTGAAGGTGTCTGGGGATGCTGGGTGGGGGTCCAGGAATGTTGAGGGATGTTAGGGGGATTCTGGGGATATCAGGGGGGTCTTTTAATGTTAGGAGATCTGGTGGGGGATTTGGGGAGGTCTGGGGATGTTGGGGGTATCCAGGAATGTTAGGGGATGGGGGTCTAGGGATGTTGGGGGGAGGGTTTTGCACTTGACGGCTTTTTTTATTTGATTGGTTTGGAGGTGTACTGGAGGGGATCGATGCCTGTGAGAGGAATCTCCATGCCAGTTCTACTGGTCCTTACAGGAGGAGTCCCTATTAGCTGAGCCAATAGGAATCCCTAATGGAGATTCCCCTGCTGCGATCAGATAATGACAAGCTCTCAGTGTACTGTTTGTATCCCCCCCATCTTTGGGTGGTAGGAGGAGGTCGGTGACCACTGGGGAGGAAGGGAGATCATGCCTTAGTCCCTCCAGTAGTCATCTGGTCAGCTTGGACAGCTTTGGGGCATTTAGACACAACTAAAATAGGTCTAACTGCCAGTGTCTAAGTTCCATCTAGGATGTCCTGGAAAAGCTTTGATTTTCGCTGCAGGACATCCAGATCTAAGCCTGCCTAATTTCCACCCATAACACACTTCCCAACATGCCCCTTTGAGCACTGGATGCACAGAGGCCAAGAAATGCTGCTGGACATCCAGAAAATCTGTTAATCGGCACTTGGATGTCTCAGCTATTACGACTTGGGCTGATTTTTAAATGTTTCAAAGTTTTGATTATGAGCCTCTTGTTATCTATGAATAAAAAAGATAAAAATAAATTTTTGTTACTTAGTGTAATTCCCTGGAAAGATGAACAGGATGGCTTTATATACCAGAGATAGCACCTTGAAATCCATGCGCTTTGAAACTGGCAGCCAATATAATTCATGTAAGACTGGGGTGATGTTCTCTGGGGCTTGTTTTTTGTTTTGGGTTTTTTTATTATTATTATTCTGGTAATGAGCCATGCAGCAGTGTTTTGCACTAGCTGTAATCTCTGCAAATTGATTTTGCTAGAACCAATCAAAAGGGAATTATAATAATCTAACCTGTTAATGATGAAAGCACATACTAATTTTGACAGGCTATCTTTGGTCAACATATACTTCATTTGTCTTAGCATGCACAGGTAATAGAAACAAGATTTTACAACATGATTGATCTGTAATTTAAAATTGAGAGTACTATTATATCAAACTCCAAAAATAACTACCAGTATATCCTGAAGAAGTAAAGGTTGATCTCATAACAGACAAAACTCTCAAGATATTCATGTATGTTACTTTATCTGGAGGGATTTTTTTGTTGTTGTTGCTATTTTAAAGTTTAGCCACATTTTCTTAAAAAAAAAATCTTCCTTTTCTTTTCGCTTGAGTGGCACTTAGTTTGCTTCTCAATCATTGCACTTGCACTTGAAGAAACACTCCGGCCACAAAGTTAAGTGGGCATTTTGTTACTCTGATAAGTGTAATACTCAGAAGCACAGAAGTTATCATTATGAGCTTTATTAAATATTGCAAGTGCAGATTGAGATGCAAGCTAAGCACCAGTGGGGAAAACCATCTATCGTCTCACTAGCTAAAAATCTCTGAGTACTTTAGAAAGACTCCAATATAGATTTAGAACCTTGCAGTGGTGTCCATCAATAATATTTGTTTGCATCAAGAGATATAACCAGTCAGTGGCCAGCTAAATTACTTTGAATATTGATCGGCAATATTTTTTCAGAAATTAAGCAAATGTCAGAGAGAAAAGGGAAAACAGAATTTTTGACTACTAATAATAGAAATATATTTGCCAAGCAATAGAATATTTGCCCCTTCCCTCAATCTGGCTGTTGCCATCTGTCACAAAATATGTGAAGGACATTGCACAATTCATAAATATACAGTATGGGGCTCATAATCGAAAGAGAAAAACGTCCAAAAATCGGCCTAAGTCAGCACTTGGACGAACATTTCTCAAAAACGTCTAAGCGCCGATAATAAAACTGGGGTTTGGACGTATTTCTAAATGACGTAGGCCTTCATAATGCCGCTCAACGTCCAAAGCTAAATGGGGCATTTCAGGAGGCATGTCGAGGGCGGGAGTTGGGCAGGACATAAGCCGGCTTAGACTTAGTCGTACAGCATGTATAACCGAAAGTTTAACTACAGAGCCTAGACAGTTTAGACCAGGGGTCTCAAAGTCCCTCCTTGAGGGCCGCAATCCATTTGGGTTTTCAGGATTTCCCCAATGAATATGCATGAGATCTATGTGCATGCACTGCTTTCAATGCATATTCATTGGGGAAATCCTGAAAACCCGACTGGATTGTGGCCCTCAAGGAGGGACTTTGAGATCCCTGGTTTAGACAATTTCCTGTAGGAAAAATCCTTAGTCTGTTATTGAGACAGACATGGGGGAAGCCACTGCTTGCCCTGGATTGGTAGCATGGAATGTTGCTACTCTTTGGGTTTTTGTCAGGTACTAGTGACCTGGATTAGCCACCATGATGACGGGTTACTGGGCTAGATGGTCCATTAGTCTGACCCAGTAAGGCTATTCTTATAAATAGCCAGTGGATTTTTTCCAAACCATCTTAATGGTCTATGGACTTCCACTAGGGAGTTAACACATGGTTTTGAATCCTGGTGACTTTGAGAGCAGATGTGACTAAGGATTACTTTTGTTGAGATAACTAGACACTAGGAAATTTTATAGGTAGCCCGGAAAGGGGGGTGCTTTAAAAGTTGGGGCCTTGGAAGGGTGGACTTTGGGAGCAGAAGCTTTTTGCTTGAAGGGATGCTCTGACCACAGCTATTTCCTTTTTTTTAAAAAAAAAAAAATTCTTTATTTATCATTTTATAGATATATTAACAAAATTAACTCTTGAAACAGAAATATGGATAAAGAACAACACATCCAGGAAACGTTCCATCAATGAATATAACAAATAATCCTCCTTAGACCACAAATTAAAAATAGTGGGCATTCAGCAAATCAAGAGAGGAAAATGGAAACACAATAAGGAAAAGGCTATTAACTGAGAACTGTTGAATAATTATTTCATACTTTATCTGGTTCTACTTCCCTCGTGCTCTTTTTCAAGTCTATAAAGGCCCTCAAATGTTGAAATTCAAAAAATACGTATTTTAACCCAAGGTATTTCTCTATGCATTTGCAAGGGTACATTAAAAGAAATGAGGCCCCAAAAGATCTAACCTCCTCCTGCATAGCTAGAAACATTTTTCTTTTATCTTGAGTAGTCTTTGTAACATCTAGATATATCCAAATCTTTTGTCTCAAAAATAATGACTGTGATTTTTGAAAAAAACATTTCATAACCAAATTTAAATCATTCTTAAAACAAATGAAACTAAAAGTGTAGATCTCTCTGTAGACCTCCGTCAGTGATTCTTCCAATATGGCTGAGAATTCCTGAATCAAATCACGCTTTTATTTAGTTTGACCATAATTCTCCTTTTCCTGAGAGAGAGAAGCCGGTATTTTTTTTTTTTTTTAGGAATATGGTAAGTAATACACCTTATTTAAAAGGGGGTATATTTTTAGAGGAAAAGTCCAAAATTTCCACAAAATATTTTTGGGGTTTTCTCAGTCATTCTAGGAAAATTAAGAAGTCCTAAGTTTAGCCTTCCATTAAAGTTTTCAATTCTTTCAAGTTTTTGATGAATAACATTATTATCCTTAATTATAGCAGAGGTTAAATCCTTCAGACCTGCAACATCTTTGTCTATTTGCACAAAATGAGGCAAAGTTTCCTGTTTATTCACTTCCAAAGACGTGGAAGGGCATAATCGAAAGGGACGTCTAAGTCCGTTTTCGTCCAAAACAGCCTAGGACACATTTTCAAAAAATACATCCAAAATTTTTTTTGTTTCGAAAATTGTCAATCTGATCGTCCAAGTCGCTAAATCGTCCATCTTTATACCACATTTTCGTCCAACTTTTCATCCAAGTCAAAAACACCTAGACGTGGGAGGGATCTGCAAAGTGATGGACTAAAAACCCAGACATGCCACCTAAATAGTGGGGTACCTTAGAGGACACTTCATAAAAAGGGTGTCATGTCTTTTCCTCTCTACATCTCCCTTATAGGTCATGGTGAACCCCCCAAACCACTTCCAGAATCCCCTAGACCCACTTATTTACCAACCTAATAGCCCTTATGGCTGCAGGAGCCACTTATATGCCAGTATAAAAGGGTTTTAGGGGTGTATAGGGAAGTGCACATGTTTAAGTATCAATGCAGTGATTACAGGGGCTTATGGGCATGGGTCCTCCTCTCTATAGGTCCCTAACCCACCCCCTCCAAGATGACTTAAGCTGCCTCTGTGCTGGATGACTAGGCTTTCCTATGCCAGGCGGCCAGGTGATGATGGTCTGGAGGCTGAATTTTAAAGGTGTGATTAATATTTTTATGTGGGTGGTGGGGTTAGTGATCACTGGGGTAGTGTGTGGGGGTCTGTTTTATGTGTTTGCAGTGCTTATCTGGTGACTTTAGGTGGGTTTTTGTGACTTAGACCATGTTTTACATGGTCTAAGTCACAACGTCCAAGTTCCGTCGATCGTGGGCTGTATAACTTTTGGTTATACATGTTTACGACTAAGTCTAAGCCGGCCCACATCCCACCCAACTCCCACCCTGGACATTCCTCCCGAAATGCCCTGTTTAGCTTTGGTCATTCAGTGGCACTATGTAGGCCTAGGTCATTTAGAAATACGTCCAAAACCCGGTTTTATTATCAGCACTTGGACGTATTTGGTAAATGTTCATCCAAGTGCAGACTTAGGCCGGTTTTTGGATGTTTTTCTCTTTCGATTATGAGCCCCTTATTGTTCACCTTACTCACAAGTAGCATTGGCTCTTGGGTTGATTTGAAAACCAAATCCATCAGAATTTCAATAGCTTTCCAGACCATATCAAGGGTTACCACAGTGCTTACCACAGTGCTTCAATAGAGCCCTGACAAAGATCTTTCTGCTCTTCGGGTGAGACTCTGTCTTCAAAGTTCTCGAGTTCAGCATCTTCAGCTAAGCTCAGGAGCGTCATCTCTCCCCGTTCTCCAGCCGGGCATGGTGGAAGAAGATTTGCTGGTGGGGATAACGATGCGTCCAATCCCAAGCGATCGATGGACTGCTTGATTGGAGACAATGTCTACGAGGGCGTTAAAGACGGATTTGCCTTCACTGTCCCTTTACGCTTCATATGAGGCATAATGTTGTTGTGAGAAAATGAAGAACCAGGACAATCCAGCAGCTGCTCAACCTCAAATTGCACTGAGCCTCAATCCGCCATCTTGCCATGCTCCTCCCCCCCCCCCCCCGCCACAGCTATTTCCTACAGTTGCAGGCCCCTTTAAGGTGCAGTCTGAGAACATCAGACCACAGCTTGTTGGCCTGATGCTACTATGCTGCTGGGCTGATAGAATAATGTTGCTTGTGAGGTGGCTCACAAGCAACATTCTTTTTACATGGGGATTAGCAATCTGCGATACTGAGATACTGCAGATTTGTGACTCCTGTGGTAGAGCAAGGTATAGTAAAAGCCCACTTTTTAGCGCACCTTGCTAACTTCTGTCCTAAGAAGGATAGCTAAGGGACTGAGAACAATTTTAGGCTGATAACATAAATGTTTATAACTGTACAGATAAAACTTGTCATATAGGAGAATGAAAATCAAAGTTAATGTATACCAGGAAAGAATAACACCTTAAATGGAAGAGGTAGGCTTCAATACAAATAACTACATTTCTCTCAAAAACTAGCAACAGCCATCACAGCAAGTTAGCTTATTCAGAGAAAAGATATGCTTCCAATATTTTCTCTAGATAATTTCACAATTTTTAGCAGATGGGATGTGGGAAGTTCCTATTCCCCTTTGAGTTAAATTTCCATAAGAAAATATTTTATGCTGCACCAGTTCATATTTAGGTCCTGATATCTTGAAGATCATTTATCAAGCACACAATTTATCTCTTTGGAAAGCTGAGAGTATTACACATACCAGCTAAATGATTTGACATATGCTTGCATGATAAATAAGCCCAGATAAGTCATCACATAAATAATTGCAACAGGACCAGACAGCATAGGCAATAAAACAACCAGAAGAATTTATGGTTTTTATTTTTGGGAAAGTGTAACTCTCAAAAACTTAGCCCTTACCTGTATTGTGAGTATAAGTTAAAAATTATATAACAGACATCAAAAGGGGTTTATACATTTATCCCCAGATTCTATATATCACACCCAAATTTATGCCTACCAATAAATTGACTAATGCACTTGGAAATATCAGTAATTGGGTGCTCTTAAAAATATGTGCATGCTATTCTATAAAGCAGTGTATCACAAACTGTGTGCCAGGTACCAGGGAGGAGGAGAGGCACCAACAGCTGCTGGCAGCCTACAGGATGTGCCTCTCGCTGTGAGGTACATCCTGTAGATAGTCAGTCTGCACTGGTATCTCTTCTCCTCTCCGCACCTTTTCTTTTTCAACAGTCCCCCCACCCACTAGTGTCTTAGGACCCCATTTGGAGGATGTTGACGTGATGACAACACACATGTGTGTGACATCATCATGTCAACATCCGCGCATTTCCAGATGCCCTCAAGCTGTGGTCCCCAATCTAGTGCGCTCCAGCTCACAAAATTTGCAAGACACTGCTCTAAAGCCAAGTGTCTAATTTCAATCATGCATATGCAAAAAAAGAGACATAGCCTGGGGCATGCCAGGGCATTCTAAAAGGCTGCACACAGATTTACAAAATTCACCTAAGTTGGGTGCCAGAATTGCAGTTATTAAGGTCAGTGCCCAAAAGTTAAGCATTCAATTATTTGGGTGCCACATTTTCAGAACCAATTATTGAATTCCTTCCTATGTAGCAGCTGTTAAGAGGGTAATTATATAAGTGTATGCCTCCTATTAGGCACCCCAATGCCACATGTTGACATCCTATTTCATTAGTGAAGTCAGAGCACTCAGTTTATGTTCTAGAATATTAGTGCAGTCTGATATCACAGCACCCAAAATCTAGGCACCCAGGTTATACCAGCCATAGACCTATATGTGGCAAGGGCATGCTTGACTATTTCCTCTTTTACTAAGCTATGGTAAAGATTTTTACTCCGATCTGGAGTGCTAAAAGCTCCAACGCTCATAAGAATGTAGAGGGGCATAATAAAAAAAAAAGGTCTAAGTCTCCTTTTGGCCTAAGGCCCTAAACGTTGAAAGTAGAAGCAGGGAAAATGTCCATTATAAAAAAAAAGTCCAAAAGGAGGGGTTTTTTTGATAATGGCCTGCCTCTACATTCAGCTTTTTAAACGCCCAAACCACCACTACGTCTACACTAACAATATATAATCAATAAAAAAAGCCTAAGTTCCAAACGCCCAACATAAGAGCTTTTAGGCGAAGGAGGAGCCTGTCCTTCACCTAAAAGCTGGATTCTGTAACCGGTGTCTGTCAAAAACAACACCAGTTACAGAATCCACCCTTCCCCCTGACAACATCGGGGCAGGAGGGAGCCTAAGCCCTCCTGCCCAGGCAACCCCCTACCCCCACCCCCACTAAGATAAGGGCTGGAGGGATCCCAGGCCTTCCTCCCCTACGAAGCCCCCTCACAACCACCTCCCGAACCCCTGATCGGCCTGCCAAACACCTCCCCCCACCCGTCGACCCGGGGTCTTAGGCACATGGGCTGGATTGGGCCCATGTGCCTAAGGCCCCGCACATAGAAGGGGCCTAAGGCTACTGGGCCGATTCCGGTTGGCCCAGGCACCTCAGGCCCCACCTGTGGGTGGGGTTTGAGGCGCCTGAGCTAATAAGGTCATAAGGCCCACCATTCTGAGGATGGCGGGCCTACCAGATGGATGGGCTTGGGACCTGTCTGTTCTGCCACCTTTTTAACAGATACAGGGGGTATCAGGAGTGGGGGGAGGTGTTGGCGGGCCGATCAGGGGTTCGGAAGGGGCAGCATTGGAGTAAGAGGGCCTGGGATGCATCCTGCTTCGATGTTGTCGGGGGGGGTCGCGGCTCGCCGAGGCAGGAGAGCTTGGGCTCCCTCCTGACCTGATGTTGTCAGGGGGGGTCATGGCTCACCGGAGAGGAGGGCTTGGGCTCCCTCCTGTCCGGATCATTCTGGGGGGGGGGGGGTGATGCATTGCGGCAGGAGAGATTGGCTATCTCCCCTGCCACGATGCGATCACCCCTCTACCCGAACTGGCACAAACCGCGGAAGGAGAGATTGGGCATCTCTCCTGCTGCGGGTAGCAGCAGTTCTGGTAGAGGGGTGATCACATTGCATCAGGGGAGATGAGCCATCTCTCCTGCTGCGATGGTTGCGGTGAGGGGTGGGCAGGTTGCCGAGAGCCGCTGAGATCATCCCGGAAGCCATGATCAGCTCAGCAGCCCCTTTTTCGGCACTTATACCTGTTTTGACTTGGTCTAAGTCAAAACGTATAAGTGCCAACTAGACAACCTGCCTAAAGTTTTGGTTATACCTGCTGGACACCTAGGTCTAGGTCAGCCCACCACCCACCCTTTCTCCTTCTCTAAAAATACCTCTTTTCGCTCTATGCGTTTAGAGGCAGGGGAAAGGCCTAAGCTGGTTTTAGATACATCTAAAACCAGCTTTGGTTATGGGTACTTGGACGAACAGGCTTTTTGATTGTCCAAGTACCCATTTAGACCATTTTTTAAATGTGTTTTTTTATTATTATGAGCCCATTAGCATTCTGGGCTGCGGTAGAAACTTCTACAGTGGTTTAGTAAAAGGGAGATTATATTCTGTAAGTCACATGGCCTCTGCAGTGGTGTAATGAGAATAGGTGGCTCCTAGGGCAGTGGTGCCCCTCCCCTCCCTCTTGTATGCCCATGCTCCTTCTCAACCCTTCTGCTGCCACGTGCGCACCCCCACTCCCCTTCCCTGTACCTTTTTCAACTTCAATTTACAGGCGAGAGCAACAGCACAAACTTGCTGCCCGCATCATGTTGGCTAACCCTCTGATGCCACTTCCTGGGTGTGGGGACTGAAAGTGACATCAGAGAGAAGCAGGGCAACAAGCTGGAAAAATAAGAGGAATGAGGGAAAGAAAGGGGTGCACGTGTGCGATAGGGTCAGACCAATGGTCCATCAAGCCCAGTAGCCTGATCCCACAGTGGCCAATCCAGGTCACCAGTACCTGGTCAAAACCCAAGGTGTAGCAATATTCCATGCTACCAATCCAGGGCAAGCAGTGGCTTCATCCATGTCTTTCTCAATAATAGACTATGGACTTTTTCTCCAGGAACTTGTCCAAACCTTTCATAAAACCAGCTACACTATCCGCTCTTACCACATCCTCTGACAACGCGTTCCAGAGCTTAACTATTCTCTGAGTGAAAAAGAATTCCACCTATTGATTTTAAAAGTATTTCCCTGTAACTTCATCAAGTGTGCCCTAGTCTTTGTAATTTTTGACAGAGTGATGAATCAGTGATGTATCTAGCATATGTGACACCCGGGGCCCATCATTTTCTTGGCACCCCCCATCTGTACGAAAAACATGATTTTTAGTAACAAGCCACACGTCACACATGAGTACCTAGGAAAAGGCAGCATCTTACATATGCAGTGAGCAGTACAACATCAATACACCCATTATAAAACTAAAAAAGCTAGACTAGTACAGATCAATCCTACACAGTCAATCCTAGCAGAAAACCAAGTCTTTCGAACACACAGAACACAGAAAATATCTTCGCCTAGTATGGAATATGTCATCACAAACTAACCCCTCCCTCTTTTACAAAACTGTAGTGTGGATTTTAGCCACGTTGGTAACAGCTCTGATGCTCATAGAATTCTGAGCATCAGAGCTGCTACCACCTTGGCTGGCGCTAAAAAACGCTCCACAGTTTTGTAAAAGGGGGGATAAAATAGAAATACATAGACAAAGGTTAAATTGAACCAGCAAGAAGCTGGACTCTGCATACAATGCAACACCACAGAAACAGTGATACATGTCTCCTAAAGCAACAAATAAATAAAAAATTTTGTTCTACCTTTGTCTTCTATGTTTTCTGCTTTCCTTATCTTCTTGTGACTCTCTTCCTTCCATCCACTGTCTGCCATCTATCTGCCCCTATATGGCATCTTCTCTCCTTCTATGCCCCTTCCAGAAACTGTATGCCTCCCCCTTTCATCTCTCCTTTCACTCCCATTGGTCTGGCATCTCTCTCCTCTCCTTCCCTCTCCCACACCTCTCTTCTGCAATCCCTTTCTTCCCTCATTTTCCTTTATAATTTATTTTCTGCATCCATCTAGATTACGTTCTTACTACCCTCTCATCAATTTCCTTTTTTACTGTCTACCTACAGCTCGCCACCTCTTTCCCTCACCCATCCAGTATTTCCCTAACTCAATCCTTTTCCTTCATCATGTGCCCTCCTTTTATTTATCCCCTCCTTCCATCCTCTGCCCTCTTTTCTCTCTCCCTTCTCTCCACTTCCATCATCTGCCCCTTCTCTCTTTCCCCCTTCTCTCCACTTCCATCAACTGCCCCTTTTCTCTCTTTCCCCCCTCCTTTCATCATCTGCCTTCTTCTCTCTCCCCACTTCCATCATCTGCCCCTTCTCCCCACTTCCATCATCTGCCCCTTCTCTCTCTTTCCCCCCACTTCCTTCATCTGCCCTCTTCTCTATCCCCCTTCTCTCTACTCCCATCATCTGCCCCTTATCTCTCTTTCCCCCACTTCTATCATCTGTCCCCTTCTATCAATCTCTCCATCCACCACATCTTTCTCCCTCACCTTTCCAATTTTGCCAAAAACATTTACATGGTCAAGTTGCAGCTAAATGTAAAAAAAATTAAAATTAAAGACTTGTTTTTCAAATGTATGAACCCCTTTATTCACAGATTTCATGAACAAATATTTTATAACTGTGGGATCCTTTTACAAAGCTGCAGTAAAGGCATAGGCAGTAGAACACTTTTTGGTTTAGTGGGCCCAAAAGCTCTGCCCTAGTCCCTGCTCCAGACCTGTCCAAGCTCTACCCCAGACCCTGCCCATGCTCACCCCCAGACCCCACCACCATAATAATAGTACTAATTGTAAATGCCATTTTTTTCCATTCATTTTTCATATACACACAATATATTCTTATTAACAATACATAATGGTAACCACAAAATTAAATTATACAAAGCATACTCTTTTTCCCCCTCCCCACCCTTGCACAGCATTACTTCTTCTCTCCTTCACCCCCATGTACAATATCTCCCTCTCACTGTCCTCAGTTTATCTCTCTCTTTTATTCCCTCCCTTGCTGTAAAGGGATTGGGGAAAGAGAGAGAGAATGGGATCCAGGGTTTATCTCTCCAACTCCCTCTACTGCTACATCAACATTTCTCCCTCTCTTGTCTTCCAGACTGTGTGCAGTATCTTTTTCCCCTGTCCACCAGCCCCCACTCCCCCATCCATTTTTCTTTCTATCACTCCTCTCTAGCACCATGTCACATCTCTTCCTCCATTCCCTCTACCACCATGTCCAACATTACTCCCTCTTTCATCCCTTTCCATCTGTCCCACTATTCCCTCTCCACCACTACATTCAACAATTTTCCTTTTCTCTCTCTAACTCACTCCTCTCCCACCACCATGTCCAACAATTATCCTCTTTCTTCCTTTCCCCATGTACACCATCTCTTTCTCTCTCACTCACACACATGTTCAACAATTCTTACTTTCTATTCCCACTACCACATCAGCATCTCTTTCCCTCCCTTCCTTCATCCTATATCCCAAGTTCATGCCTCTCCCTCCCTTCTGTGTCCCAAGTTCATGCCCCCTTCCTCCTTCCTTCCAGCCTTTGTCCCAAGTTTGTGTACTCCTCTCCATTCCTAGTCTCATGTTTGCACCCCTCCCTTCTTCCTTCCTTTGTCCCAAGTTCACACTTCCTTCCTTCTGTGTCTCAATGTTCCCCTTCCCCTCCCATGTCCCAAAATGCCCATCTCCATTCCTCTCTTCTGTGACCCAATGCACCTCTTTTTCTCTCCCTCCCTCCCTTTTGTGTCCCAAGTCCATGCCCTCTTCCAAGTTTGTGTACCTGTCATCTGCCTGGCTCTAATACATCCAAGTAGGCCACCTCCTCCTTTCCAGCTGCACTTTTTCCTTCACAGTGCAACAGGCAGCAGCAGCAGGAGAGTATAGTCAGAGGTCCGGTGTACTGGCTGTGCGGCCAGCTAGCAAAAGGTGTGCATCCACGCAGCTTAGAAGGAATATTGCATTATTCCTTTATCACTTATTATCTAATAAACTTTCTATCTCCTTCTCTCATCCCCTAGCTTTCACATATCTCATCCTCCTATTCCCTTTTATCTCCTTCCCATTACCACATTTCCACCCTCATATACTCATTATTCTGCTCACTCACTATCTTGAAGACTCTCCTACATGGATCAACCATTTCTAGTATCTCTTCTCCTTGTCACTTATTCCACCCTTGTAACCCTGCATTTTCTTCCTCTTTCTTTCTCCCTCCAAGTCCAACATCTCTACTTTTTGCACTTCCATGCCCCCCTCCCAAGCCTGACACCTCTTCTCCCATCCCCTTCCGGCCCCCAGTCCATATCCAATCTGCCTTTCCTGTCCATCTCTCCTCTCCCTCCTCTTCTCTCCCTGAGCCATCCATCTCTCCCTCCCCCTTCTGCTCTCTCCACTAAATCTCTTGGGAGGGCCTTTCTTCTAGGCAGCACTACGGTAGAAGCAGCATCTCGCTACTGGTCAGCTCTCTTTGCCATGTCCTTTGCCCAACACCTACTCCTTCCCCCCCCCTCCCCCCCCGTGTGTCTACCTTAAATTTCTTATATAAGCACAGCATTGGTCTGCCACAAGCCCCGGTATCTTCTCTTCACTGCAGCCTGCCACAGCAGAAACAGGAAGTTGTCAGAGAGCGTAGGCCGCAGTGGAGAGGAGATGCCAGGCTGGCGGTGGGGCAGCACTATGCTTTTACAAGAAATTTAAGGTAGACATGCAGGGAAGGGGGGAAGGAATAGATGTTGAGGAAGGGACGTGACAGAGAGCCGACCAGCAGGTAAGCTGGTCGGTAGTGAGATGCCAACCCCATGAGAGTGCCACCTGCCTAGGTACACTGCTGAAGCCTCAGAGGTTTTTCTGTCCCTTTTGGCCCTGTTACTACTGGAAATTTGGGGGGATGCCATGGCCCCTGAACACCCCCACTTCGCCTTCCAACTCCTATGGGTAGAGGTTTCTACTACGGGGAGGCAAGGTAAAATCTCCTGCGCTCATCAGAATTCAATGGGTGTTGGAGCATTTCCCTTGCTGCCTCATGGTAGCTACCTTTGTAAAAGCCAGTGTAAATTAATTTTAGACATGTTTACTAGCATACACTAAAAACAAACAAAAAGTAGGGGCTTGAGAAAATGTTTTCCAAATAACAGAAGAGATTTATTCAATGAAAATATATTAACTCTTTGACTCAACATGTTTGGTGGAAATCCATCTACCTCAGAAGTCAAAGTGTTTTATACAATGTGTAAATTTAGCTCAACTCAAACCAAAAATCTCAATAAAACTCAAAACAAGAAAACCAGCTTACCGGCATCTCAAGGTTTTTAACATAAACGTTTGAGATGCTGAGATGCTAGTTTTCTTGTTTGAAGTTTTATGAAGATTTTTGGTTTGAGTAGAGTTGAATTTCCACATTGTAAAAATAAGACATTGTGACTCCTGAGGTAGGCGGGTTTCCACTGAAACACAGCACCTTGTTGAGTCAAAGAGTTAATACATTTTGATTAAATAAATCTCTTCTATTGGTTGGCAAACATTTTATCAGACCTCTACTTTTTGTTTGTTTTTGGTTCCTGTGTATGGGTTACCCCTTTGAACTTTTGGGTTTCTTTGCATTACTAACATACATTAGCATAACAATTAGCAGAAATGTGGTAATGCCTCCAACATATATTTGGCACCTATATATGTAGAACTGGTTGCACTGGATATATGTATAGACAAAAATAGCATAATGGGCCCTAAAAATTGAAACAAGGATTATTGGAAGACCTGACATGGGCTGTGTTTAAGCAAACTACTGTGGCGGGGCCAGGGATAAGCCTAGCGCTGGCAACCCGGCTCCCGCCCCAGGCGTAGGACGGAGCGCTCCCAGGAGGACTCCCACTGGATAATCAGTAGAATAATTAGTAGACTGCTTTTTGGGTAAAGTTCAGCTTTTATCTTTATTACCCCCAGTTCACAGCACTGGGGTTCCAGTAGTCCCTCTGGTTGAGTGGACTTAAAACAAATCATACATTCACAAGGCTTCTTCCTTAAAATATAGTCCAGCCTGCTGCTCAGGCAAAAAGCCAAAAATAAACCAAAACGTTTTCTCTTTAGTTTTACTGCTTTTGTCTGCAGATACTTCAGGAAGCTTTTATACCTGACCCACCTGAAGTCCAATGCCCCCACTACACTTATGCTCCTGGGTAGGGGCTAGGGAACTGTATATAACCCAACCTTTTATGACTGATGTAAGTCCCCTCCCAAAAGTTCCCTGCTTCAGGGTTACGTGATTTCAGGTCTCTGAGTTCCGTTCAAGCTTCTCGGGAAAGTTAATTAGGGTTCTCACCTCCTTCCCTTTATCTACAAGGCCTCTCTCTCAGGCTCTAATTGATTCATTCACACATGCTTACAGTTCTGCCTAAGGGAGAAAGAACGCTACACAAAATACATTCACTTTCATTCCCCTCCCCCATCATACCTTATTGACTGTGATTCTACAGGAGATCCCAGGCTGCTAGATCGCACTCCATTTCACTGCTTCCAAATAGCTCTCCCTCTAATTCCATTAGGGACTCTTCGCTTTCTGAGACCGGGTAAGAACTCCCTTCAGGGGCAGCTAACGGCCAGCCCTGCCCTGGAAGCCTTTCTCCTCCCTTGAACTTCTGCTTAGGAGCCAGAAGTCTGTTAGCTCGGGAGGGTGGTAAGACAGCCTGTGCTTTAGCTCTGGTCTGAGACAGAGAACTCCTAGCAGGCTCCTTCCTGCTCAGCACGGCACTTCTTGCTCTAGCAGTTCCTGAATTCCCTCCTGAATTCTCCCCTGCCTTCCTCCCTGCGTTCTCTGTATTCTCTCCTGACTTCTCCTGAGTGTTCCCAGCTGTGCTGATTTTATGCTGCAGGCTTGTTCCCACTCTCCCTCTGGGTTCGTCCTGCCTGTCAGCCCCACCCCTCTCATTAACCATGCCTGTGCTGGTTTTCTTTACTAGAGGTTTTGTTGGAGAACTGCCCAAGGTGTTATAAAAGGGATTATAGTGCCCTAAACCAGATGTTGTGGTTTCTGCCCTTCTCTCTCTGCCTTGCCCTGCCTGTTGGCTCTTGGTGATAGGGACAGGGTTACTGGGCAGCTTCCTGGGCTTAGGAATAGGGACAGCCCTTTGCAAGGCAGGGTTTTAAACCGGGTTTAAACTGCTGACAGGCGCTTCCCTGTCACACTACCCACATCAAGGATCTTTGCTGAATATTCCACTACAAATTAATTGGCCAAAAATTGCTGGACTAAGAAAGAGCTGGATCACTAATGTCTCCTTGATAGAGTAGGACAATTCATTTGTGTTGGAACATTCATCAGAGATCCTTGATGTAGGTCTGTGCTTCAATTCTTGGGGTCTATTGTGCTTTTTTTTTTTTTTTGCTGTACATATATTCAGTGCTACCACTTCTACAGATAGTAGTGTTAAATATATTTTTGACTATTTAAATGCTGCAGGTAGCAATACAATTCACACATATAGAACTTGCTTCAGGACCGAAGCTTTTTACAATGCAAATAAGTGTATGTACTTTCTATATCTGAGAACAGTTATACAATTATTCCATATCTACCCCATATGGCTTTTGATATTTTTTTCCATATTTGGTAATTTTCTACTTGTGCACAAGCATAACACCTGAACTCATTATTTTCTCTGTGTGGACTTGTCTGTGTATTCAAAATGAAAATATATCCAAGGAAAAAAGTTGTCTATACATGAATATCCTACTGCAGACTCTCCCACCTACCATGGAAATTGTCACTCTAACCACTGTAATTCCTGAATTTATTGGTCTGGTCTCTTGATTCTGTAATCCATCCTTGAACTAAATAGATAAAGGCAGAATAGAAATACTGTATAACATAACATAATATATTATTCAAATTTATTTTTTATTTTTTGAAAATATATTTATTGAATGAACCAATCACGAGAGGTACAATCAGCAACCAAGCCAAAAGAGAATAACAGCATAGATACAATAATCAGGTATACAATACAGCTAGGCCAGAGATCAGGCATTCAAACATAGCCTTCTCATGAAAGTATTTCATTTTAGATTGAACATACATCAATAATAATATAAAGGCACTATAGGCCTGATTCTATATATACGTACCTACAAAATCAGCATCAATCAGACTGGCGCTTGGCATGATTCTGTAAAAGGCACAGACCATATGTATAATTGTGCTTAGTGGCAGTACACATCACTAACATGTTGGTGCACCCATTTAGGCCAAGACAAACCAGGCCTAAATTACTGTGCCTAAGTTGTGCATGGATCGTTATTCTATAACAGACAGCTTAAATTATAGGAATGCCCATGATCTGCCCGTGCCCGTTTTGAGATTTACGCACTAAAACTGACATACATCATTTTATAGAATGCACCTACCAAATCATGAGCAAAATTTCTAATTAGCAGTTAACAACAATTATAAGGTGTTAATTGCCAATTATTGGCACCAATTGGTCTTGTTAAACAAACTGTGCACAAATTGGCATGCACACCCATTTTAATGCACACCTCATGGCACTATATAAAAAATGTGAAGGTATAAGGGAAATTCTATAACATGATACCTCAAGTTAGATGCCACAGAGGGATGTGCTAAGTACCAATTCTTTTTTATTGGTTTATTTGTTACATTTATATAACAAAAACACAGAAATATCCAGTTCAAACATAGCATATAAATGCTCATCAAATAAAGTCAAAGGCAATTGTTATCTATGATCAAGTCCACATTAAATGGCCAAAAGTCAAGTACCAATTCTATAGTGGTACTTAAATATGCCTAAGTTGTTATAGAATACTTGTGTAAACCTGCATCAGTGCCCAAACTTTAGGTGCACTCATTCCAAGCCAATGATTGACATAAGATGGCACACCTAAGTAGGGTTGCATTTGTTGCACTCTCTATTGAATCGATAGTCTAGTCAGCATTTTTACTGAACAACCACTTCCGGGTTTTGACGTCACCTCCCGGGAGCTTCTTAACCCCGTACAATCCTGATGTAGCCATCTTTTTGATCAGAGGAGACGGTTTGCACGTCCCGGTTTAAAGGTATGTCATAGTGGCTTCTTTAAATATGTTTTGAAGTTATGCATAAGTCCAGTTTTTGATTTAATTTTCTTCTTCTGGCCCTAGTTGATCGGATTTTTTGCACCCTGAGGCAGCAAGTTGGTGAAACGCTGGCCATCGTCGGTGTACCGATCAGAGATAAGTTGAATAATTTTCATCTATCGATTGCATAGACAGCCCTGCTTACAGTTTATTTAACAGGGAGTGTAATGGAGGTTTTCTGCCAATGAAGATTACCACCCTACCACCTTTTTCCACCATTGTGGCGGTGGGAGGGCATTTGCCTGAGGCTTTTTCCTCCGTTTTTTGAAACACACATCTCCTGGAACTAAAGCAGTACTGCTTACATTGATTTATGACATTCATATACTTTTGTGAAAGTGTAACAGATTAGAATATTATTGTATTTCACACATCCGAGTTTCTATTACTACACCTAAGTAGGGTTGCCAGATTTTACCCGCCCCAGTCCTGCCTCTAATCCCGCCCTAGCCCTGCCCTAGTCCCGACCCCACTGCTTGCTCTGCTTGGGCAGGAGAGCATTTGTGCATGTGTAGATGTGATGTGATGACATCATGCGCACATGATGTCATCATGTGGCATCCGCGCATGCGCGGATAACCTCTTACCTGACACAATTTCAGGAGAAGCTTTTCAAAACCCGTTCAAAATGCCGGGTTTTAAAAAGCCATCTGGACCCCCGTACATATCCTCAAAAGGAAAACATGTTCGGGGAAATCCAGACGTCTGGTAGCCCTATACGTAAGTATATAACTTATAGTATTCTATACGTTGCGTGCATAGCTTGCTGACACTCTCATGGCCTCCTCATGCTCTGCCTATGTGTATGCCCCCCTTTATACAGTAATTATGTGTTATAGCACATGCATGCTACCATATAAAATAATAGAAAAAAAGCTACTGGGGAATGGACCAGAGTGATGCAATTAGAGAACATCCTAGAGGCAGCTGATATAGGTGAAATATGTCGGAAGAGTCAGTCTCCATCTGACATCCAATTCATCAGCACTCAGATAAGTGGCGTTTAACTTCATAAAGTGTATGAAAAACTGAAAGCTGTAATTTAATATAAAATTAAAATTTGAATGATATATGCCATATTGAAGTTTTATATATAAAGCCAATTAAGCTGATCAATGATGAGTGCAATGCATCAGTTTTAGATATGAATTTATGTAGAATGTAGTGGAAGATCCCTACAGGGTGCAGGGAAGGCACATTCTGAAGAAACAGCTTAAAAATCTTAAATATATCTTCAAGATTGGTATTAGAAGTTACATCATTACTATATTGGTCTTGGAATATCACTAGAGTGTAACCAAAGTGTATATCCATTATGTTAGCACCATATAAATTAGTGCACTTCTGTGCATACGTTCAAATTAACCTAATTGGCCTAATGGAGAGATTTGTTATCTAGTATATTGTATATTTGCCTCCATTCCTCTTTTTTGTTATTTAAGTTCAAATTAAGACACTACTTATGTGTGAAAGATGTAACTAGTTATAGTATTGCCCTTTACATATGTGATGATGCATATTTTCTGGTACAGTACCAGGATAATATGTTACTGAGGTAGATAAATTATTATTAGCATCTAAGATTTTCCAATAGCAGTTCAGTGGGTCTGATATTATGACTGTCAAAGTAGATCATATTATCATGGCCATATGTCCCTTTATTCATCAATCTGTGTTAATTATGTATGCAACCCATAATGTTCAAAGACAATAAAAGGTCATGTGGCATGGCTAATCATGAATAACTGCAACTCATCAAAATGAAATCTCATGAATTATTGCACTGCATAGTAGCTAAGGCCTGAAGCAATTAAAAAAAAGATCTCCATAACTGATATAATTAAGTCATAGTATTTTGTCATTTTTAAACCTTGCATAGAATTTAGTGGAAGTGAAATGTTTTGGGTGGTAAATCAGTGAATGATTAACCTTGCATTGATGGCTCAGGTTCACATTACAAAACATAAGTCCTGAAGATGGCTTGAAGATAAAGCAAATTTGTGTCATTTGGCAAATACACATTCCCCTGTTCTTGATTCAACCCCAGCTCTTGTATCTAAGTGAACTACTTATTTGGGGTAATAGTGTCCAGTGAATTGTCAGTGATAATAATCAGTTATACCATATATACTCAAATATAAACTGAATTTTTGGGGTGCAAAAAATGGCCCAGAAATGGAGATCTCAGTTTATATTTGGGTCCACTTTAACCCTGGTGGTCCAGTGGTGTGGTAAGCCAAGCTGGGATGAGAGTGATCCCTCTCTCCCCTGAGCTGAGGTGTCGGGTCCTGTCCAGGCTATCAATCGGCTGTAGAATCACCGTGCACCCCCTCCCTTCCTCCCTCCCTTGGAGAAGTAACATAGGCCTCCCACCAGGCCTACATAAGTCACTGGTGGTCCAACGGGGTGAGTTGAGACAGGAGCAATCCTCTTATGCTCCTGCCCGTGTAGTCTCAATGAAAAAATGGCTGCTGTGAGTTCCCACAGCAACCTCACAAGACTTTGGCAGCCTCACAAGATTGCCATAGGAACTTGCAGCAGCCAGTTTTTCAGTTAGACTACATAAGCAGGAGTGTAAGAGGATCACTCCTGCCTCGACTCACGCTGCTGGACCACCAGTGACTAAGGTAGGCTCGGGGGTAGGCCTACATTGCTTCTCTGAGGCAAAGAGAGTGGAAGGAGTTAGGGAGGGAACGCTTAGTGATTCTACAGCTGACTGACAGCTGGAACAGGACCCGACACCTCACCTCAGGGGCAGTGGACAGTTAACACCATTGAACATTGAGCATTCTTAAAAAGAAACAAGCTAAGTACTTTTAATGAATGATTTAAATACTAAGATATATATTTATTAATGGATATGAAAAAAAGTGAAAAGAAAAAAAAAGTAAAATTAAACAATAAGTACCAATAGGAGGTTGGAGGGTTTCTTTTTTTAACTAATGAGTATTCTCTTTTCTAAGTTTGCTGGCAAAGTTTTTTACTTGCGGCAAACGGGGTTTTTCCCCTTCTATTTTTTTTTTTTGTAATTCTTTATTCATTTTGAAATAAATACAAAGTGCAATAGAATATACAAACAAATGGTACAATAAAACAGCACTTTTATCTCACAAAAATGATATAAGTATATTTCCCGCCTTCCCCCCCCTCCCGGGATGTGTGTGAACTTCCTTTTAGAAATTAAAGGCTTATACTAGTGATAGTTTTTTACAAATGTCACCAATGGCCCCCAAGTCTCATTAAATTTTTTATAATGTCCCATCTGTTCCAAATTCATTTTCTCAAATCTATAAAATTGGCACAGAGTTTCCCACCAGAAGTTAAAATTCAGCCTTTCCCAGTTTTTCAATTTTTTATAATTAACTGCATCACAATCCCTGTCATAATGAGAAGTATTCTGTTCTGACTTGCACTAATTGGACTCATTGGCATACACTAATTGGCATAATCGAAAGGGACGTCTAAGTCTGTTTACGTCCATCTCGCAAGTCATCCAAAGTTAAAAAGAGCCTAAGACACATTTTCGAAAGATACGTCCAACTTTTTTTTACTTTCGAAAATCGTCTAATTATACGTCCTGCCGATCTGATCGTCCAAGCCACTAAATCGTCTATCTTTATACCACATTTCCGTCCAACTTTCCGTCCAAGTCCAAAACGCCTAGAACAAGCCCTGTTGGACATGGGAGGGGTCTGCAAAGGGATGGACTGCACACCCAGACATGCAACCTAAACAGTGGGGTACCTTACAGGGCACTGCTGTGAACTTCACAAAAAGGGTGCCATAGCTTATCCTCACTACAGCTCTCTTATAGGTTACGGCGAGCCCCCTAACCACCTCCAGAATCCCCTAGACCCACTTATCTACTACACCAATAGCCCTTATGACTGCAGGAGCCAATTATATGCCAGTAAAACAGGGTTTTGGGGGTGTATAGGGCAGTGCACATGTTTCTGTATCAATGCAGTGATTACAGGGGCTTATGGGCATGGGTCCTCCTCTTTATGGGTCCCTAACCCACCCCCAAGATGGCTTAAGCTGCCTCTGGGCTGGACGACTAGGCTTTCCTATGCCAGGCAGCCAGGTAATGATGGTTTGGAGGCTGAAATTTAAAGTTGTGAATAAAATTTTTAGGGGGGGTTGGTTATCACTGGGGTAATGTGTGTGGGGGGGTCTGTGTTATGTGTTTTCAGTGCTTATCTGGTGAGTTTAGGTGGGTTTTTGTAACTTAGACCATGTTTTACATGGTCTAAGTCACAACGTCCAAGTTCCGTCTAGGCTCTGTTAAACTTTCAGTTATACATGCTGTACGACTAAGTCTAAGCCGGCCCATGTCCCGCCCAACTCCTGCCCTTGACATGCCTCCTGAAATGCCCCATTTAGCTTTGGACGATGAGCAGCACTATGAAGGCCTAGGTCATTTAGAAATACGTCCAAAACCCGTTTCATTATCAGCGCTTGGACGTTTTTAAGAAATGTTCGTCCAAGTGCCGACTTAGGCCAATTTTTGGACGTTTTTTTCTTTCGATTATGAGCCCCTTAGTTTGTAACAAAGTCCCAAATAAAACAATGTCATATGACAATGGGATAGAAGTTTCCAGTATCCTATTAAATTTCCCCCAAACAGACTTCCATAAGTTGAGTATCAAGGGACAATAGAACAACAGGTGATCTAGTGTCCCTACTTCAAGATGGCAGTGCCAGCATCTATTAGACTTTGAACTATAACTTTCGCAAATGAACAGGGGTCCAAAAGATTCGATATAACAGAAAAAACAGATTTGTCACATAGATGCTGATGCTGTACATCTCACCCTCCTATTATTCTGGGCAGTTTGAGAGTGTCTGTCTGAGTTTGAGAATAATGATATTAATTTCATCTGTAATATAAACTACAGTATGCAGTTAGTATAAAAGAAAGGAACTGAGTAGAGAGAGTATATAAGTGGTGAGGGATGAGGGAGGGATTGCTCCCTTCCCAGCTAGACTTACCACTGGACCACCAGGATTTAAGGTGGGCCTATGGAGAGGTATCCAATAGTTCAAATTCAAATCCTTCCTTAATAATCACTGCTAATACTCACCCCCCTTCTGCCATCACTAATTAGCATGTGAATTTTAAAATTATCTGGTAGGAGGTCATTTATTATTGGATCTCTTCAGACAAAAACCATGTTTCCGTTCGTTCGATCCAGTCTTTGATTAAAAAATATTTATTCCTTACTGATGTAGTATTAAGATATGTGCAAGGAATAGAAGTGGATGTCATATTTTGTATCCCTTAGGGCAGAGTTATCCTGGGATCTGAGTCTGATGTAAGCCAGAGTTCTTTGAGGAAGAGGCAGTCAAGATTCTTGTTTTCTATCCAGTCTTTTATGTCTTTTAGAGCTCTGATGTTTATGTAGGCACATGTAAGGGTGGTGTATTCTGTTTGTGCACTGTTTATTGTTTTTGGACAGATGAGTGGTCTTTGGAGAGGGTGTGGTTTGGTCTTAGAGGGGTTGATGTGATGTGTATAGGTTTGGTAATTTATGTGCCTGTCCACTGTGGTTCTCCTGGCTGGGTGGTGAATTCTGTTAGTAGTTGAAATAATTGGAATTGGGGAGATGTTTTTTGCTGCTGCTTTCCAGTTGGTTAGGAGTAGGATGATCAGTAGGATAGTTTGCGTTTGTTTTTGTGTTGTAGGTTTCATTGTGCAAGATAAGAGATGTTGGGCATGCAGTTATAGGTGGTCCTTTGGGGTGGAAATGTTTGGGTTTTATTTTTTAGGAAAAGAAAAGGAGCGCCGCAAGGGCCGTTGGAGATAGAGCTGGTCTCCCAAACCCGATCAACTCCTTCCCTTGCGGCTGCTTTAATCCGGTCGGGTTGAGGCAGCTCCCGAGTCAAGCTTCATGGACTTGTTGATCAGAATCCCAAGTCCATTTCCTGGGAGGTCTCTCCAAGTACCGCCCCGGATATCCTATATTCGTGCATGAGATTTTTGTTACCGACATGCATCACTTTACACTTATCCACGTTGAACCTCATTTGCCATGTCGATGACCATTTCTCGAGCTTGATTATGTCACGTTGCAGATCTTCGCAATCCCTTCACTACTCTGAATAACTTCGTATCGTCCGCAAATTTAATCACCTCACTCATCGTACCAATTTCCAGATCGTTTATAAAGATGTTGAAGAGCACGGGTCCAAGTACCGAACCCTGTGGCACCTCACTGGTGATGCTCTTCCAATTCGAGTATTGTCCATTTACCCCCACTCTCTGTTTCCTATGCTCCAGCCAGTTTTTAATCCATGTGAGTATTTCACACTTGATTCTATGGCTCGCAATTTTCTGAAGTAGTCGTTCATGTGGAACCTTGTCGAACGCTTTCTGAAAATCCAGATATACAATGTTGACTGGATCACCCTTGACTATCTGCCTGTTTACTCTCTCGAAGAAGTGCAGCAAGTTCATCAAACAAGATCTGCCTTTGCTGAAACTGTGCTGGTTGGTTCTCATCAGACTGTGTCCGTCAAGGTGATCAATGATGCGGTCCTTTATCAGTACCTCTACAATCTTTCCCATACCGAGGTCAGACTCACCGGTCTGTAGTTTCCCAGATCTCCCCTCAAACCTTTTTTGAAGATCGGCATAACATTCACCACCTTCCAGTCTTCCAGAATCTTTCCCAATTTGATCGACAGATTGGCTATTAGTTGAAGCAGTTCAGCTATAGTCTCTTTCAGTTCCTTGATGACCATCGGATGGATGCAATCCAGTCCTAGGGATTTATCGCTCTTAAGCCTATCAATCTGCCTACATACCTCTTCTAGACTGACCGTTAACCCTGTCAGTTTCCCCATCTTCATTTCCAGCATCTAGCCTGATGGGTTCCGATATGCTGTTTAGTTTGTCAGCGATTGCTTTGTCCTCCTTTAGCACTCCCTTTATTCCATGGTCATCCAACGATCCCACTGCTTCTTTTGTGGGCCGTTTCCCCTTAATATATCGAAAGAACGGCTTGAAGTATTTTGCCTCCTTGGCTGTTTTTTCTTCGTTGTCTCTTTTGCCCCTTTTACCACCTTATGGCACCTGCGTTGATGTTTGTGCTTATTCCATTTTTTGTCCATTGTTGACCTTTTCCATTCCTTAAACAAAGTTTTCTTGTCTTTGATCGCTTCCTTCACCTCTACAGTGAGTCACACTGGTTCCTTGTTCTTTTTCCTCTTGGATCCCTTGTTGATATGCGGTATGTCTAGATTTTGCACCTTGGTGATTGTATTCTTAAAAAGGGATCAAGCTTGCTCTAGTGTTTTTACAGTGCTTATCCTCTTCTTAATCTTCTTCTCCACCATGAGTCTCATCCCTTCGTAATTCCCTTTCAGAAGTTCAGTGCCATAGCCATCATTCTGGACAGATGTTTCACCCCTGCGTCCAGATCGAAGCGGATCATGTTGTGATCACTGTTTACCAGCATCCCTTCTACTTCTACACCTTGTGCTGGTCCTTGCAGTCCATTTAGAATTAAGTCCAGAATTGCATTCCCTCTTGTATTTTCCTTGACAAGTTTTTCCAGGAAGCAATCGCCTACAGTATCCAGGAACTTAGTCTCCCTAGCACAGCTGGAGGTGCCTAGGTTCTAGTTTATCCTTAGATAGTTGAAGTCACCCATTATAACTGCGTTGCCTCCCTTGCAGTTACGTTCAATTTCGTCCGTCATTTCTCCATCAATTTCTTCGGACTGCCCTGGGGGTCGGTAGTAGAAGCCGATCTTCATTTCCAGTCCATTTGTTCCCAGAATTTTGACCCATAGAGACTCTAACTTATCCGTCTGTTGTGGCGTGTTCTCTCCAGTAGATTCAGTTCCCTCTTTGATGTATATGGCAATGCCCCCACCTTTTTGAGCCACTCTGTCTCTGTAGTATAGTTTACATCCCGGTAGCATAACATAACATAACATAACTTTATTCTTCTATACCGCCATAATCAAACAATTCCTAGGCAATTTACACAGAAGAAGGCTGGACAATCAGCGAAATACAGATAGTTACAAATGTTACGCCTTACTTAACAATATTCAGTATAAAATTGTTGTTAACCCTGATATCCACTTTAGGAAATGAATTTATCAAACAACGCTGATTTGATTACTTTTCAAAATGCACTTTAAGACATCATGACTCCACTGATGTAATTACCCCACCAGGACTGCTGCTTACTTGCTTGGAATGCAAGGGTCCTAACCAAAAAAGTCTTGTATCTGCAACCAGTAGTTTTGGGATAGACAAATAAATTAGAACTCCTAGATGTCCTCATTGGGCTATATAACGTGAAATGAGTTAAAAGGTAAGTTGGGGCAATTCCCCAAATCAACTTAAAACAGACACAAGAAAATTTGAAGAGTACACGTGCCTCTATCGGGAGCCAAAGTAAAAGACGATAATAATATGGTCTTTTTTCCTCAATCCAAATATCAATCGAACAGCTGTGTTCTGTACTATTCTCAATTTTCGCAGGATTTTCTTTGGTTCCCCCAAATAAACAATATTACAGTAGTCCAGTACGGACAAGACCAATACCTGTACGAATAATCTAAAAGCTAGTGGATCAAAGTATTTCTTTATGTTCTTTAATTTCCATAGTGTGAAAAAGCACTTCTTTACCACTAAATTCGTATATTTTACAATGGTTAGCTGAGAGTCAAATGTGACTCCTGTAATGCCGATGATGTCCACTTTGTTTTCATTGCTATCTTTACTACCATCCTATCTTATCTTTTGCTGGGGGTGGCCACCAGAAGTGACCTACATACATATGCCACCCCCCACCTTCTAGCTTAAATTCCTAGAAACATACCCCACCTTTTACAAAACCACGAAAGTAGTTTTTAGCACAGGCCAGCACGCTACATGTTCTGCACTGCTCCTGATGCTGATAGAGTTCCTATGAGCATCAGGAGCAGGGCAGAACATTCAGTGCAATGGCCTGCATTAAAAAACGCTTCCACAATTTTGTAAAAGGGGGGATATTGCCTGAATTTCAAAGATAGTTTCTTATTATTCCATGTATAACCCCATCCTAATATATACCTAAAGCCTTCTTGATGACACCAGGCTTTGAGCCACCTATTGAAGTTCTCTGGATTTTGTACTCTTTCCTCTCCCTTTCTATATGTAGGCTGTACTTCTGAAAAAAACGCAGTAATTCCAAAAGGTTTTAGCCCCTCCCCCAGCTCCCAAAAAGATTTGTATACTGCAAGCGGGGTATTGTTGGCCAGATCATTTGTTAAGAACATAAGAATTGCCACTGCTGGGTCAGACCAGTGTTCCTTTGTGCCAGGCAGCCCAGCAGCCCTAACTGAGTCTAGCCTTACCTGCGTACATTCCAGTTCAGCAGGAACTTGTCCAACCTTGTCTTGAATCCCTGGAGGGTGTTTTCCCCTATAACAACCTCTGGAAGAGTGTTCCAGTTTTCCACCACTTTCTTGGTGAAGAAGAACTTCCTTACGTTTGTACGGAATATATTCCCTTTTAATTTTAGAGAGTGCCCTCTTTTTCTTCCTACCTTGGAAAGGGTGAGCTATCTGTCTTTATCTACTAAGCATATTCCCTTCAGTATCTTGAATGTTTCTATCTTGTCCCCTCTCAGTATCCTCTTTTTGAGGGAGAAGAGGCCCAGTTTCTCTAATCTCTAGCTGTACAGCAACTCCTCCAGCCCCTTAACCATTTTAATCTCTCTTCTCTGGACCCTTTCGAGTAGTACTGTGTCCTTCTTCATGTACAGCGACCAGTGCTGGAAGCAGTATTCCAGGTGAGGGCATAGCATAGCTCGGTACAGAGGCATGATAACCTTCTCCGATCTGTTCGTGATCCCCTTCTTAATCATTTCTAGCATTCTGTTTGCTCTCTTTGCAGCCGCTGCGCATTGAGCTGATGGCTTCATCGACTTGTCAACCAGTACTTCCAAGTCTCTTTCCTGGGGGGTGTCTCCAAGTACCGCCCTGGACATCCTGTATTCGTGTATAAAATTTTTGTTACCAACATGTATCACCTTATACTTATGCACGTTAAACCTCATTTGCCATGTCGCGGCCCATTTCTCGAGCGTATTTATGTCCTGTTGCAGGTTTTCGCAATCCTTCTGCGCCTTCACTACTCTGAATAGCTTCATATCATCTGCAAATTTAATCACCTCACTTGTCGTACCAATTTCCAAGTCATTTATAAATATGTTGAAGAGCATGGGTCCAAGCACTGAACCCTGCGGCACTCCGCTCGTGATGCTTTTCCAGTCCGAGTGTTCCGAGGTGGATGCCAACGTCAGGGTTTAAGTTCTTTGTTTCTTCTCTAATTATAGGCAGTATTTGTCTGGTGTTCCTTGTAGCCGAGGATCCTGGAAGGCATTTCACTATGGGTTAGATTCATCAACCTGCCCGATCAGGCCTGATTTGGGCAGGTCTAACAAATTCTGCAAACTTAAATATGCAGATGGGGGTGATCAGAGGAACGCCCCCATCTGCCTGCCCAGATCACTGGTGTGCGATCCCTGCGCATGCATGGACCATCTGCTTTCCCTGCAGATGGTCTGTGCATGCATTTTGTGCCCTTTTTTTTTTCTGGGTTGTTGTTTTTTTTGGCCCAGACTCTCCTGCTCCTGTTATCTCCGGCGGCGGCAGCCTCTTCCATCTTTCCTTGCCATGTGAGCCCACGGGTTTAAAGCAGGGCTGCACTGCAGCGTACAGCCCTGCTTTAAACCCACAAGCTCACACTGCAGGGAAGGCAGCATAGATCAGTCTGGGCAGCGAGAGGAGCTATTTCAGATTGTAAGAGAGCCAACAGGCACTGCTATCCCCCCCTGCCCCAGGGCTTCTGCAGCCCCTGAAACAGGCAGCGAGATCTAGGCAGCAGAGAGCAGGGCAGAGTGCAGGGCGGCAATAGAGCAGGAGAGTCAGCAGAGAGGTGTGTGACTGGTCCTCAGCAGGCGCTTCTTCAGTTGATCGGCCAGACCAGTCGGATCGAGAATTTTGTGTTGTGAATCTCTGCCTTCCCTACTTTTGAATGTCCCTCCCCTCATTTGCATGCGCGGATTGGAATCAGATCGAGAGGCAGGTTAGTGAATCGGGTCCGGGTCGCATAGGGGTCACTAGGTGGTCGGGTCTTGATCGGTGGGCTTAGTGAATCTAGCCCTATGAGGGCTTCTTGTCCTCTGCTCCAATTAACTCCAATTAATGTTGATTTTGAAGTATCAGTTGCCAATTAGCATCTATTAATAAATTAAGTTAGGCACCTACAGCGGTAGGCACCTAACTTTAGGCATACTTTATTATAGAATCTGGGACTATAATTTTTATGCTGAAGCACTTATACCATCCACAGAGCTGGCATACATGTCTAAATTGTTGAAATACACATGTAAAAAATAGTATTCTATAATTTCTGTATGTTAACAGTGTGTTTCACCCATGCTTCACCCAAACTCCTCCCAAGTGTATGCCCACATTCCAACTATTAAATTTATGCACCTTTCTAAGAATAACGTGTAGTTAGAATTTTGATATTTACTTTTGCACATGCACACATATGTGCTGGTATTCTAATTATTTACATACATATTCAGCATATGGATGTTAGTGACTTCTTTATAGAATTACTGTCTTAAAAACAAATATAGAATACTTATGCAAGTCTCTACAAAAAAAAAAAAAATCTTAGCTACCTCTGTGTCTGACAAAGTGCTATGTTTTGAATTCACTTCTGCCTCAGGGACATACTTTCATTAGCATTCAGTCCCTCCCTGCATTTTCATATTAACTAAAGAGCAGTTCTGAATTTTTAAACCATTCTTCACTACCCACTAGACAATCCAATGTATTCGCTCATTTAGCATTCCATCAATCCAGTGCTTTCCATTTATTCATTCAGATCAACAACTTCCACTCTGTATCTGTATTCATCTCCCATAGCATAACAGTGTTCGAAATATAAATCCAACACCATTCTTTCAAATTTAAATGACTCACCCTATTCCCTCCTCACTAATATGCTATCTGTTGTTAAATATCACAGCATCACAAATCTTCAAATTCGTGCTGAGTTTTTTTTTAAATGATCCACTATCAGAACAATAATGGTTTTAGTATTCAAATGATTCTGATGCTTAATTAATCTCGATTTTAAAGCTCCCTTAGTCCTTCCTACTTACAAAAGAGGACATAGGCATTTAATTAAATACACTAAAAAATCTGGTTTCTATGCTGCCAAACCTTTGGCTTTTAATTGTCTTTGATTAATATGATGCTGCCATTTATTTCCCATTCCATGTTTGATCACGAAAGTCACACTATCCACATGATAATGACTTTTATCATTAGAATGCTATGTCATAATTAGTAATGCTGATTTGATCGCTTCATTACCAATGTTTTTTGGTCCCTGATCAAGTACTTTATACAAAGAAAGCAAATGCCAATATTTTTGAATCAACATCATCATTTGTGCTGCTTTGATTGAAAGGGGAAGAATGCAAATCAGTCTATTGTCCTGTTGTTTAAGGCTTGGTTTTAACAATAATTTTCTCTTAGTATATAAGGCTTTCCTTTATGCTGCTTTAATTCTTTTTAGATGATATTCTCTTTGGCAAAAAAACAAGGTACCATGGCACCAGGGCACTCTCTAAAGTTAAAATGGGATAGATTCCGTACAAATGTAAGGAAGTTCTTCTTCACCCAGAGAGTGGTGGAAAACTGGAACACTCTTCCGGAGGCTGTTATAGGGTAAAACACCCTCCAGGGATTCAAGACAAAGTTAGACAAGTTCCTGTTAAACCAGAACGTAAGCAGGTAAGGCTAAACTTAATTAGGGCAGTGGTCTTTGTCCTAAGGGCCGCCATGGGAGTGGACTGCTGGGCACGATGGACACCTGGTCTGACCCGTCAGTGGCAATTCTTATGCTCTTATGTATTTTGCTTGCAACCTATTCATAGTCAATGATGTACAAATCTTCTGCAAGCATTAAAATTAACCAGATGTTTAAAAAAAGTTGTTAAAATTACCTGTGGACAGTTGGAGAGTCCTGTGTGTCTTCAGGCCATTTTTGGCCTCTTTGGTGGACCGTGGCACATAGAAGGACATTTTTTCAGGGTCCAGGAGAGAGCTTTCATGGTCCATTATGGTTAGAGTTTTTGATTGTTTAGAAAAAGAGAAAAACTGCTCATTTGGCTGGCCTGAAAAACTTATTGACTTAATTTAAAAGAGGTCTATTTGGGGCCATGAAACAATAGCCAAGAGCTGCCTTCGCAGAGCATGTGAGAGTGAGCTTATAATAATAATAATAACTTTATTTTTTCTATACCACCATAATCTTGCGATTTCTAGGCGGTTTACAGTGAAAGAAGAGCTGTACAGTCAGCGAATTACAAAGTGAGAACAGGTAGGAAGTCACTGAATAATCAGTGTTTACAGGTTACAAATAGGTTACAGTATAATCTTAAACATTTTACATCAAAGGGGCTGGATGGTCAGCGAATTACAGAATACAGATGGTGAGGAAGACACTGAATAGTCAAAAGAAGAACAGAATACATTTGTGAAGAAGCATAGTATCAGCATAAAGAGAAAAGTTTTAGGATGGGGTGCATTGTCTGGCTGGGAAATAAATCTATTGAATAGAGCGGTCTTGATTTCTTCCCGAAAGGCGCCATAGGTCTGCCTGGCTTTGTCAATGAAGTTGCCTAGCCAGGTTTGCTGTCTACCAGCTTGAAACTTGAAAGTTCTATCCAGAAAGGTTCTGTATTTGCAACCTATGACCTACGGGTAGGCAAAGAGGTTCCGATTTCTGGTTGTCCTTATGGGGGTGTAAAGTTCGAAGTGAGGAAATAGGTAAATTGGGGCCATTCCCCACACCAGTTTATAGCAAAAGCAGGAAAACTTGAATAAAATCCATGCCTCAATTGGCAACCAGTGCAGCAGTTTGTAGTAGGGACTTAATGTGGTCACTTTTCTTTAGTCCGAATATTAGTCGAACGACTGTATTTTGCACTATTCTTAATTTTTTCAAGGTTTTTTTGGGTATACCCACATAGATGATATTGCAGTAGTCTAAGGTGGATAGGATCAGGGACTGTACTAGTAGTCTAAAAGATGGGTCAAAATATTTTTTGATGGTTTTTAATTTCCAAAGTGTGGAGAAGCATTTTTTGGTCACCGAGTTTGTGTGTTCGATCAAGGTCAGGTGGGTGTCTAGGGTGACTCCTAGTATTTTTATAGTTTTGGATATTGGATGATCATGTATTGTTGTTGTGTTGATTTTGTCTTTTGGGCTTGCCATGAAAATTTTTGTCTTTTCTGAATTTAGTTTCAGTTTAAAATTAATAGATCATTGTTCTATTTCCGTCATGTTTGGGAGATTTGTTTTGAGGTGCCATTGGTCACTTTAGTCACTGGGATTAGGATGGAGATGTCATCGGCATATATATAGTATATTAGGTTTAACTTTTGTAGAAGGTAGCCTAAGGATGAAGTATAGATGTTAAATAAGGTGGGAGGTAGTGGGGAACCCTGAGGAACTCCCGATGGACTTTTCCAAGAATTAGAGTATTTCCCGTTGTAGACCACTTGATACGATCGTTTTGTTAAGAAGCCCTGGAACCAGGTCCAAACACTGCCCGAGAGGCCCATTGCGTCTAGGCAGTTCAACATTATTTCATGATCCACTAGGTCGAATGCGCTGCTGTAAGATCAGGGCACTGGTACCTTTACTGAAGAGATCATATAGGTGGTTGAGGATAGAACCTAGGACTGTCTCTGTGCTGAATCCTTTTCTAAAACCAGATTGATGTTCATTGAGGAGGTTGAATTTATCTAAGTGATTAACTAGTTCCAGTTTGACCAACCCTTCCAGTAGTTTGGTGAATAAGGGGGTACTCGCTATGGGTCTGTAATTGGACGTCAATGCGATTGAGTTCTTCTGATCTTTGGGGATGGGTGTGATCAGTATGCATCCCATATCTTCTTGATAGGATGCACTTGTAAGAGTGGTTGTTGTCCAGTTAAATAGATCCTTTTTGAATTTGGGTATTGCAGCTTGCATGATCTTGGAAGGGCATTCGTCAAGTAAGCAATTCGATTTGGCATATTTATTAAATAGGGTGAGGAATTGGTTCCAATTAGGGGGTTCAAATTGATCCCAGGTCATGTCAACACTGGGCTCCCTTTCCTGTGATCTGAATTGGTGTAAGGGTGTTGGTATTGTAGCTCTTAGGTCCAAGACTTTTTTTCTGAAGTAGGCGGCAAGGCTGTCGACTGATGGTATCTGTTCATTGTCATTTTTTAGGACTTGAGTAGTATCTGTTAGTCTGTTTACTAATTTGAACAGTTTTCTGCTATTTGTTTTGACTACTCCTATTTTTTGTGCATAGTGTATGGAACATTTTTCTTTTATCAAGGTTTTTTCTTTTTTCATATTTTGTTTCCAGTTTCTTTTATCTTCCTCTTTGTCTGATTTTAGCTATATTCTTTCTAGTTTTCTGAGTTCCTGTTTGAGAGCTTGTAGTTCAGCATCGAACCATTCTTTTGAATCCCTCTTATACTTTTTGTAAGTTTGAGCTGGTGCTATTTGGTTTAGTACTTCTATGGTGAACTTTCCCCATCTGGTAGGGAAATCTTGTTCTTCCTCCAAATTGGGACATGATTCGTAGTGTATCCAGAATTCTGATGGATTTATGGTGCCTCTGCAGGTGATTGTTTATGAGCCAAAGACACAGTGGGGGGCCTGTATCATGAAAGCCTGTGACATAGAAATCCAGTGTCACTTCTGCTGAGAGCATCTGAGTGTGCCAGAGAGGATCTGGATGATCTGTGTTGTAGTGGCCAAACACTGCATCTGTTAAACTGGCTAGGTGAGTCTGAGGATGCCTAAAAGCTAACAACTGATTGTGGCTTTGTGCTATAGTGGGTCTGAATATGAGCCTGAGTCACAAAAGCCAATCATAGTCTCTGGGTTGTGGTTAAACTAGGTATGAGAGTGTTTAAGCGTGCCTGAGTAACATGAAAATAGACTTTGCTCCTGTAGCATAGGGAAACAGTGGGGCAAATTCTATAAACGGTGTTACAATTTTAGATAGTGGTAGACATCCTTCCAACGTCAAATCAGCCAATTGAGACACATGCAGGTCTCTTCTTCCCTCTGCTGCATCAGGGCAACTTATGTTGGGCACGTTTTATTTCTCACAACTGCTCTAAACTCCAGTTGTGTGTAGTTCTGGTCACCATATCTCAAAAAACATATAGCAGAATTAGAAAAGGTACAGAGAAGGATGGCAAAAACAATAAAAGGGATGGGACAACTTTCCTATGAAGAAAGGCTAAAGTGGTTAGGGCTCTTGAGCTTGGAGAAGAAACAGGGGTGATATGATAAAGGTCTATAAAATACTGAGTGGAGTGGAAAGGGTAGATGTGAATCGCTTGTTCACTCTTTCCAAAAATACTAGGACTAGGGGATATGCGATGAAGCTACTAGGTAGTAAATTTAAAACAAACTGGAGAAAATATTTCTACACACAATGTGTAATTAAACTCTCAAATTTGTTGCCGGAGAATGTGGCAAAATCAATTAGCTTAGTGGGGTTTAAAAAAGGTTTGGATAATTTCCTAAAAGAGAAATCCATAAGCTATAACATTTGGCACTACCACCACTTTGATCTTTTCACACAAAATGAACTATAATATATCAACAAGAGTATAAACAACAATTCAATTCCATTATTCCATTCTTCCTTGGTGGCCCCCAAGACTCCTCTTCCCCATCAGCTAGTCAGTCCTGACCTAGCTGCTCTGTGTCATCTTATCACAGTAAATCATGTTAATTCCAAGTATGCTATTTTCAAGACCGGCGGTGTTGCACACAGTATAGAATTTCATCATATCTCTTCCACCCTTTCCTCTACTATTGGCCGCCTGTAAGGACCCCCATTTTCTGCCAATCTGAGACCACTCCCTTCCCCCACCCCTGTTCCACGCCCCCATTCTCTCAACCAACCACACCCACTCAATCAAATATCCTCTCAACAACACTAACATACGCAAGCACCACATACCATTGGGAAAGGAAAGGAGGGCAAAATCGCAACCACAGCATCCCAACCCTCTTCAATCCCCCAAAATACCTTCAGCTCTCCCAAATAACACCTCTCCCTCCCAAATAACCTTTAAACAAAAAGCACCCACTCTCTTTACCAGATCACCCGACCTCAGCCAGCCAATCTGCAACCTTTATAACTCACCCCATCCCTGTCTGCTCAACATCCAACCAATTCCCCACCTCTTTGCCCACACAAACAATCCCCTTGACTATTAAATTTAAAATCCTAACCCCTTCCTCCCCCTTCCTTCTCCACCTTATCACTTGCACTCTGTGCCAGTTTGTGGGCTTGGCCAAAGTTATCAGCCCACTGATTATATCAGTGGGCTTCTCTTATTGAGATGGCTTGGGGAATTCCACTGTTTATTCCTAGGATAAGCAACATAAAATCTGTTTTACTACTTGGGATCTAGCTTGGTACTTGTGACCTGGATTGGCCACTGTTGGAAACAGAATACTGGGCTTGATGGATCTTCAGTCTGTCCCAGTATGGCAATTATTATGTTCTTATGTTCTAAACATACAAACAAAAAAAATTAGGTTGCTGTGTATAGAATAGGAGTGTAATTCTGTTGCAAATTGGCACTAATCAATACTAATTAATGTCAATTATTGGCATTTATTACCATTTTAGTGCCAGTTAACTAATTATGTTACACACATAACTAGCCCTATTCTAGAACTGCTCGAACAATTGTGCACCTAACTTTGGCTGCCATTTTTAGAACTTGGTGGATAAAGGGCAATTTTATAATTGGGTTTCCACATTTACATGCTCCTTTTGTACCTAAAGTTACTGAATACCAGTGCTTGTATGCACATAAAAAGTGCTAGCAGGGTGCCTAAGCACTATTTTGGCATAGGGAGTAAATACGAAAGGACAATCACATGGACAGAATCTAGGCAGGGCTCCCACATACCCACGTAACGTACAGAATTCTGTACGTTGCACACATCCCTGCAACATTTACGTGACTGCAATTTTGTTAAGTCTAAGGCTGGAGCAACTGTAGGTGTGTAGATGCACTGATGTCAGGGTTACGTTAATATTCTGTAACATAATTTGGGAGCCCAGATGACATTATTACATATGATCTCACCTCATATCCCCAGGGCATGTTATAGGATTACCTCCAGCTTTGTCCAGTTATAGAATTATTCCCATAAAGGAAAAGTTTCAATCACTGGAAGTCCTTTATATCCGACCTTATATAATTTAAGAATCAGGATGCAGCCTTGGTCACTTGAGATCATAACTATTAAATTACCACTTAGCTTGGGTTAAGTCATGCAAGGAGATTTTAGGTTTAAAGAGGATAAATGGCCTTGAATTGAGGCTCACTAGAAACCTCTAATTCAGCACTGGCTCAAGGCAGTTGTCCTTGACAGATGTTCTCTAACCATCGAGGTTCTGGTGTGTGTATGTAAGAAACAAAAGTTAAGCCAACAGGGAAGGTGAACAGCAGATGTGTGAAATTAAGGAGAATTTTTGTCAGATAAAAATTAAAATGTAATACAAACTAAAGATAAAAAGCTAAATCTCTAGATACTATATAAAATAATTAACTTTAAAGTAAAAGGGAACACTGTATTGTAGATTCTCCATATTCAATGCTAGGAGGAAATGTAATCTCTCTTCTGCTAATTCCTTAATAATTGAGGTCAATTAGTATAATGATATTCAGAAATCTGATATTTCATAAATTGTGCTATCATAAAGCTGCTGCAGCCAATTGAAATTCTGTGCTGAGAATTTCAGTTAAAGCAAATTGAGTACTTTGAAAGCTGAAGATTATTATTGCTTGTGAAGGGTAGTTCTACAATAGATGACCACATTGATATACATCTACAGTACATTATGGAGGACATTTTCGGAATGGTGTTCATAATTCAATGCCAGCAAAATGATAACTAAGAATGATTCTATAAAGGATTAGTGCCTAAATAAATAGCACCAGCCGCATGTCAATCACACATAGGTGCCATTTACAGAATTGCAGCTAGCAGCACCTATGTAAAAATGTAGGTACCGGAAATGTAGGTGAGGGTTTTAAAGGCCTATATTTCAGGCACCTAAGTTTTTGGAAAATCGTGCTTAATAATGCCTAAGTCATGCTCCACCCATAGAAAAGCCTACTTAGGCATTAGGAGACACTAACGCCATGAAATAGGCGCGTATATTTTATAGAATTGGAGAAGTACGTATTATTTATTTATTTAGCAATTATTGAGGATAGTATTTTGCCAATTAAGTTAGGTGTCCTTTATAGAATCAGCTCCTTAGGGAAGAGAAGGGGGCCTAAGGCCCTGATTGGACCAAGTGCCTAAGGTGCTTGAACCAGTTAGAATCTTAGAACATAAGAATTGCTGCTGCTGGGTCAGACCAGTGGTCCATCGTGCCCAGCAGTAATGTAATGTAATGTAATTTATTTCTTATATACCGCTACATCCGTTAGGTTCTAAGCGGTTTGAAGAAAATATACATTAAGATTATAAATGAGAAGTAAGAAGTAGAGAGTTGCGCGGGGACAGAAATCCCACCCGTCCCCACCCGTCCCCGCCAAAGTCCCACCCGTCCCCACCCGTCCCCGCCAAAGTCCCACCCGTCCCCACCCATCCCCGTGAGGAATCCCTCCGTCCCCACCCGTCCCCGCGAGGAATCCCCTCCGTCCCCATCCGTCCCCGCGAGGAATCCCCTCCGTCCCCGCCCGTCCATATAAACTTCAGAAATAGTTATTTCATTTAATTATGCTACTGAATTAAAGGCTCTGGTAGAAACCCATTTACAAATAAGCAAAAAGACTTTATTAATTTGAAAATATTAATTGGGAAGAATACATACTTTGCAAATGGGTTTCTACCAGAGCCTCTAATGTTTATAAATTTTTATCAACACAACTAATATACTACTTTATCCTGAAGCAAAATAAAAAAAAAGAAATATAATTATTTTCCTACCTTTGTTGTCTGGTTTCTGCTTTCCTCATGTTCTCATTCAATTCCTTCCATCCACTGTCTCTCTTCCTTCTGCATCATCCATTTGCTCTGTTACTGTGCCTCTCCCTTTCTTCCCCCTTCCAAATTGGTCTGGCACCCATCTTCTTCTCTCTGCTCCCCCATAGTCTGGCATCTGTCTTCTTCCCTGCCAGTGTCTTCTCCCTACTCTCTCTTCCCCATTTCCTTTCAGCGTCCTTCTCCCCCCCATCTTCCCCATGTCCTGTCAGCGTCCTTCTCCCCCCTCTGTCTTCCACATGTGCTTTCAGTGTCCTTCTCCCCCCTCTGCTTCCCCATGTCCTTTCAGCGTCCTTCTCCCTCTCTGTCTTCCCCATGGCCTTTCAGCATCCTTCTCCACCCCCCCGTCTTCCCCATGTCCTTTCAGTGTCCTTCTCCACCCCTTTGTCTTCCCCATGTGCTTTCAGCATCCTTCTCCACCCCTTTGTCTTCCCCATGTGCTTTCAGCATCCTTCTCCACCCCTTTGTCTTCCCCATGTGCTTTCAGCATCCTTCTCCCCCCTCTGTCTTCCACAAGTGCTTTCAGAGTCCTTCCCATGGCCTTTCAGCGTCCTTCTCCACCCCTTTGTCTTCCCCATGTCCTTTCAGCGTCCTTCTCCACCCCTTTGTCTTCCCCATGTGCTTTCAGCATCCTTCTCCACCCCTTTGTCTTCCCCATGTGCTTTCAGCATCCTTCTCCCCCCTCTGTCTTCCACAAGTGCTTTCAGAGTCCTTCCCTCCCCCCCCCGCCCTTCCCATGGCCTTTCAGCGTCCTTCTCCACCCCTTTGTCTTCCCCATGTCCTTTCAGCGTCCTTCTCCAGCCCTTTGTCTTCCCCATGTGCTTTCAGCATCCTTCTCCCCCCTCTGTCTTCCACAAGTGCTTTCAGAGTCCTTCCCCCCCCCCGCCCTTCCCATGGCCTTTCAGCGTCCTTCTCCACCCCTTTGTATTCCCCATGTGCTTTCAGCGTCCTTCTCCCTCCTCTGTCTTCAAGTGCTTTCAGAGTCCTTCCCCCCCTCCTCCCGTCTTCCCCATGGCCTTTCAGCGTCCTTCTCCCCACTCCTTCTCTACCGCCCCGGGTGCAGTACAGCCGGCCAGGTCCCCTTACTTTTGTGGCACTTCCCCGACCGACTGACAACAGCCCCGGTCCGACAAACCTCCCTGCCCTTAACTGCGAATCTAAATTACCTTATTACAGCTGCTGTAAGAAGATAATTTAGATTCGCGGCTACAGGGCAGGGAGGATTGTCGGACCGGGGCTGTTGTCGGTCGGTCGGGGAAGTGCCACAAAAGTAAGGGGACCTGGCCGGCTGTGCTGCAACCGGGGCGGGGTGTGGCGTGGCATGGCGGACCGCCCCCTCCCTTGGTAGCCACTCGAACCGCGAGGCTACTCTCCTCCTTACCTGCACTGCTTGCAGCACAGAGCCAAACGGAAGTCTTCCCGACGTCAGCGCTGACGTCGGAGGGAGGGAGGGCTTTGTTTAAGCCCTCCCTCCCCTCCGACGTCGGCGCTGACGTCGAGAAGACTTCCGTTCGGCTCTGTGCTGCAACCAGAGAAGGTAGGGAGAAGAGCCGCGCGACTGAGTACATCCAGCTTTGTTTAAGCCCTCCCTCCCCTCCGACGTCAGCGCTGACGTCGGGAAGACTTCCGTTCGGCTCTGTGCTGCAAGCAGAGAAGGTAGGGAGAAGAGCTGCGCGACTGAGTACATCCAGCTTTGTTTAAGCCCTCCCTCCCCTCCGACGTCAGCGCTGACGTCGGGAAGACTTCCGTTCGGCTCTGTGCTGCAAGCAGAGAAGGTAGGGAGAAGAGCCGCGCGACTGAGTACATCCAGCCGCGCAGGAACCCCGCGACCCTCGGAGGCGTCCCCACGGGATCCCCGCGACCCTAGGGGGCGTCCCCACGGGATCCCCGCGACCCTAGGGGGCGTCCCCACGGGATCCCCGTGACCCAAAGGGGGAACCCGCGGGATGCCCGCGGGTCCCGCGGGATTCCCGTCGTCCCCGTTCCCGTGCAGCTCTCTAGTAAGAAGGACTTAAAAAATTCCCTTACTGTCCCGAAGGCTCACAATCTAACTAAAGTACCTGGAAATTAATAAAGAAGAGAAAATAAAGATGGTTGAAAAAAGAAAAATTCTATGTGAATTTATAGGATGGAAATTAAACTGACAGTGAAGAACTGTATGAAAAATACATATGGAATTCAGTTAGAGAGGGTAGGTTACAATCTATTTATGATATTTGTTTAATTGGAAGGTGTTAAGGTGGGTAATTTGGGGGAAGGTTATCTGAAGGTAGGTGAATCTTCTGGAGGTAAAAGAGGAGGGGTTAAGATATTTGGATGAATTTTTTGAAAAGCAGGGTTTTGATTTCTTTTCTGAATGTTTTGAAGTTGTCTGATATTGTCATAAGATTGGAGATGGAATGGTTGATTTTTGCTGCTTGTGTTGCTAGAAGGTTGTCAAACATTCTCTTGCGTTGTGTGCCTTTGAGTGGGGGAAGGCGAAAGGGTTCGAGGTTCTTCTGTGTCTTGAGGTGGAGATTTGGTTTAAGCAGTTATTTAGATAGGAGGGGGAAGAGCCGTGTAATGCTTTGAATATCAGGCAGTAGAATTTGAATTGGATTCGTGCTTGTATGGGTAGCCAGTGAGAGTCTAAGAAGGCAGTTGTTATGTGATCATATTTTTTGAGTGAGTAGATTAATCTGAGGGCGGTGTTTTGTATGGTCTGGAGTTGTTTTATCATAGTGGCTGGACAAGGAAGATATAGGGAGTTGCAATAATCCAGCAGACCTAAAACTAGGGATTGGACGATTAGTCTAAATTGTGCTTGGTCAAAGAATTTTCTGATTTTACGGAGATTTCTCATGGTTAGAAAAGCTTTCTGGGTTGTTTTGTTGATCTGGGGCTGCATTGTGCAACATCTGTCTATCGTAACTCCTAGGAGTTTTAGTTCGGGTTGTATTGGGTATTTGGTATTTTTGATTTTCAGTTCAGTGATGGTAGGAGTTTGGGCTTTTTCGAGCAAATGGAATTTTGATTTTTCAGAATTTAGTTTTAGTTTGTGATCCATCATCCATTTTTCTACTGTGTCTAAGGTTGTTTCTAGCTTTGTTGTGGTGGTGGTCTCTGATGGGTCGAATGGGAGGATTATGGTGATGTCATCAGCATAGCTGAAAGATGTGACATCTAGGGTATCTAAAGTGGCTCCTAGGGAGGAGATAAAGAGGTTGAAGAGCGTAGGTGAGAGAGGTGATCCTTGTGGAACTCTGCAGGGATTTGTCCATGGTTCTGATTTGATATCATTGTATTTTACCCTGTAGGTTCTAGATTTGAGGAACCCCTGAAACCATTTGTAGACCTTGCCTGAGATTCCTATGGCGTCGAGAATTTGTAGTAATAAGGTGTGGTCAACTAGGTCAAATGCTGCGGAGAGGTCTAATTGTATTAATATCATTTTTTTTCCTTTACTGATGTGTTGTCGGGCTGTATCTAGTAATGTGACAAGTAGTGTTTCTGTACTATGGTTAGTTCGGAATCCTGATTGTGAGGGGTGGAGTAGGTTATGTTTTTCCAGATATTCGGTGAGGTATTGTGCCACTAGGCCTTCTATTATTTTAACGTACAATGGTATTGAAGCGATAGGTCTGTAGTTGGAGGGGCTATCTATTGGGCCTTTGTGATCCTTTGTGCACTAACTGAGTCTAGCCTTACCTTCGTACATTCTGGTTTAGCAGGAACTTGTCTAACTTTGTCTTGAATCCCTGGAGGGTGTTTTCCCCTATAACAACCTCCGGAAGAGCTTTCCAGTTTTCCACTATTCTCTGGGTGAAGAAGAACTTCCTTACGTTTGTACGAAATTTATCCCCTTTTAACTTTAGAAAGTGCCCTCTCGTTCTCCCTACCTTGGAGAGGGTGAACAACCTGTCTTTATCTACTAAGTTTTTGTTCCCTTCATTATTTTGAATGTTTTGATCATGTCCCTCTCAGTCTTCTCTTTTCAAGAGAAGAGGCCCCTCCAATGCCCATAGGAATTGAATGAGCATCAAAGCATTTGCCACACAGCACCTGGCTGTGCAGCTTTGTAAAAGGGGGCCTATATTAGGAAAATTTACTAGTACAGTAATCTGTGGGTATACATTTGCAAATTGTATTTGAAAACAATATCCAAGCTACAATTCTTGTACAGAAAAGTGAAACATGATAGAAAAAAAGTATAAAATACAGTTCAAAAGGGATATACTAATCAACATCTGGCATATTGAAATCACTTATTTGTAGTACCTTCCCTTTTACAGCTATATTTTAAATGTCTTCAATTAAATATTTGTTCAAGAAAGACAGGGAAGAAAGAAAAGGGAGGGAAGTGACATTATATGTTAAAGTCCAAATTAAAGCCACACAATTGCAGGACCTACAAAGTAAGGAAGAGACGCTAGATCAATCTGGAAAGAGGAAATGGAAAATGTATTTACATTGGTGTGATATACAGGCCTCCTTCATAGACAGAAGAAAAGGACAGAGATTTAATTAAAGACATTCAAAATATATTTGTAAAAGGGGAAGTATTATTAGTAAGTGATTTTAATATGCCAGATGGGTATCCCTATTGCAGGGTCACTAAGAAGTAGGGAGATCCTGGATTCTTTACTGGGAGAATTGGTCCAGCAGTTGCTAATTGAATCCACTTTGGATGGGGCCATAATGGACTTAAGGGAGTATTCTCAAAACTTACTGTGCCTTTATTGATGGTTTTTAAACTAGCTCCAGCTGGTTTAACATGACAGCATTTACTGGCCGTTATCAGAACGGCTCACTATGGTCTTCTCTGAGCTTCCTGGAAGACTCCGACTGCCATGCAAATATATTACAACGAGGTCAAAAATATTAAAGTGGTAGTAAAATAGGCTCATTAATATTTAACCCTTCTGAACACACCTGGGGTCAATTAGTTTAGTTGCTTACTTATAAATTGTAATTTTGATTTCAAATTCCAGGTACCTTTTTGGTAGTAACAGACAATGTGGTTCCTGTTGTTTTTACAGCTTTTGAATTTTTATGTTCTAACCTAATTTAATGTGAATATACTGATTATACACACCTGGGGTTTATGAAGGCAACATTGTCATCAGTGGAATACAGCACTGAAAAAGGTTGTAATGTATCTCCAAATCTCCAAAGTAATGCCCAACAAATGAGATAAGAGAAGTTGAAAACGTGTTAAAATACAAAATTGGCACTCGGCACTTGTTGCCTCCCACCCAACTCTTAATACCTTGCAAGTACTACACAGACACGCTGTTCTTCGACAATATGTGGATTTATTAATGGCCTCAGTCGTAAATGCCCTACAACATCACCTACAAATAGCAAATACCAACATACCAGAACATTTACCATGCACAATTTAGATACCAATGTATATCATCATATTCATTTACCTGAACATCATATTGCTGCATCTCAGTCCTTACACCCATCAAGTGATCCGTGTCCTGCCCAGCATCTCTGGCTAGGCCACCGTTGTTCTCGTGGGAGAGCCGTTCAAGCTGCCCCGCCTTCTCCCCATCCCGTTCAAGGTTGTTGATGTCATGTCACACGGCCTCCCCGCCGTCCAAGCCGAGAGACAAGCAAGCCTCTGAGTGCTTACCTCACTTGCTTCTGCAAGGCTATATGTTGCCACATCTTTTGCTATCAACAACTGTTTTTAAAAAAAAATCTTTATTGATTTTCAAACATTGACAGTGCAATACAATTAATTGAACATAAAATACTGCCCCAGGTTGATAATTTAACATATGCATGGAAAGGTTAAAGGAGCAGTCTGAGCAATTTTCTTTCATTGCTGGGTGATTCCCCAAGCACGGCACCGTCTTTTAATCAAAAATTACCGGCTAGTCCGGGAGTATCGATAATGCGCAAAGCATGCCTCAGGCATGTGTTTATGGCTGAGGCTCATCATAATTTTTTTTTAAAAAGAAAAGAAATACAATATTAACATAGATTATAGTAGTTTTGGGGCGAAAAAAGATCTTAAAAGCATGCTCTCAAGCGTTTGTATTAAAGATGTGTCTTATGCATGCTTGTTGAACACGAACACTTGTACCTTCTCTCCCTTCCCTTCCCCTTCATCCAATAGCACTGGCACACCTATGATTGACATAATGACTTAGCGTTTGCTGGTGACATGTACATATATTGTGCTTCAATAAAGCACACACACGATATGTGTGAAACGGCGTAGCTTTTCCCAGCATATTTGCACACATATATGCCTCTTACCGTGGTCTATTCTGCGCATGTGCCGATCGCTATCACCAGCAACTCATCTCATGAACCTCATTTTTATGTGCAGTTTTTCAACAATGACTCATCTTTTTGAAATTGTTATATTTACGACCGCACAAGCAGCCCATCAGATTTTACCACCAATATAAGAGAATCTTCCTATTAGTACTTACAAATGGGGTATGTGTTTCTGATGTTATAGTGAGTGATCATCTAACAACCAATGATCACCAGATGGTGTGGTTTACTATTAAGACAGGTATAGAAATAGTCCATTCAAAAGTAAAGGTTCTAGACTTCAAAAAATAACTTTGTTCAGATGGGGGGTTATGTCAAGCAGTTCTCTGGATGGGAACATCTGGAAGGAGTAGGAAAGTGGTGAGCAAAACTGAAGGAGCTATTATAAGGGCAACAAACCATTTTATAAAGAAAGTAAGAGGAAAAGAAGATCACTTTGTTTCTCAAAAGTAGTAGCTGAGAATGTAAGGAAAAAGAGGTTAGCTTTCATAAACTACAAAAGATTGCAGAAAGAAGAACACAGGCATTAATATCTTGTCGAGTAGTCAGAAAAGCAAAGATGCAAATGGAGAAAAATAGCCGGCACAGTAAAATGGGGGGTAGGGGAGGGAAAACATTCTTTAGATATGTTAATGATAGGAGGAAGTACAAAAGTAGCATTGTGAATTCAAAGGTGTAGTGGAGGAATATATAGAAGCTGATAAAGATAATGCTGAATTGCTTTACAATATTTTTGTTCAGTATTCACAGCTGAAGGGCAGGGTGTGGGGCCACAAAATACAAACACAAATAGGAATGGTTAACCCTGAACAATTTTCAGAAGACTGTGTTTGTGAGGATCTAGCTAAACTAAAGTTGGAAAAAGTGAAGAGGCTGGATGGTGTATATTCAAGGGCACTGAAGGAACCTCGAGAGGTTCTGGTGACTTCTCTAGAGTCAGCAGTAGTTTCAGAAGACTAGAGAAGGGTGGATGTGGTCCCTCTTCACAAAAATGGAAGTAAGGAAGAAGTAGGGAAGTCTGACTTGTGTGGTAAGTAAATTAATGGAAACACGTTTAAAATAGAGAATAGAGATATTTTTAGAATCGGGTGGATACAGGACTCAAATCAACATGGATTCACTAGATGCAGATCTTGTCAGGCAATTTATTTCACTGAGTGACAAGAGAGTTAGATAGAGGGAGAGTGCTAGATGTGGCATATTTAGCTCTTAGTTTTGACAGTATTCAACACGTGTCTAGTAAAAAAATAAACCCAGTGCCCTCAACATGGGCCCCAAAGTGATGTACTAAGTCAGGAATTCATTGAGTGTAAGGCAACAGAGGGTAGTGGTCAATGGAGAACACTTTGAGGAAAGGGATGTTACCAGTAGTGTGCCTCAAAGTTTGGTTCTTGGGCATGTTCTTCTTAACGTTTTTGTAAGGGACATTGTTGAAGGGCTGTAAGGTAAGATTTGTCTTGAGAATAATACTAAAATCTTTAATAGAGTAGACACCCCCGATAATGTGAATAAAATAATATGGTCTGAAAAATGATCTGAAATTTGGCAGCTACAATATATACCCCTTTTATTAAACGTGTTAGCAGTTTTTAGCACAGGGAGCTGCGCTGAATGCCCCTTGCTGCTCCCGACGCTCATAGAGTTCCTATGAGCGTTGAGATAATTTCAAGGCATTCAGTGCAGCTCCTGGCACTAAAAACTGCTAATGCAGTTTAATAAAAGGAGGCCTAAATGTTAAGAGATGCAAAGTCATGCATTTGGGCTGCAAAAAAATGAGGGAATAGTACAGTTCAGGGGGTGAAGAACTTTTGTGCACAAAGGAGTGAGACTTGGGTGTGATGGTATGTGATGATCTTAAGGTGGCCAAACAGGTTGAAAAGGCAATGACAAAAGCTAGAAGGATGCTAAGGTACATAGGGAGAGATATGGCCAGTAGGAAAAAGGAAGTATTGATACCCCTGTATAAGACTCTGGTGAGACCTCATTTAGAATATTGCATACAATTCTGAAGACTGCACCTTCATAAAGATATAAACAGGACAGAATTAGTTCAGTAGATGGCTACTAAAATGGTCAGTGTTATTTATCATAAAAGATATGGAGACAGACAAAGATCTTCATATGTCTATTTTTGAGAAAAGGCTGGAGAAGGAAGATATAATAGAGATGTTTAAATACCTACAGTACATGGCATAAATGTACATGAGCAAGTCTCTTTCAATTGAAAGGAAACTCTGGAATAAGGCAGCATAGGATAAAGGTGAAAGGGTATAGACTCAGAAGTAAATTCAGAAAATACTTTTCACAGACAGGGTGGTGAATATATAGAACAGCCTCCCAGTGGAGGTGGTGAAGTTAAAAAAATATGTGTTTGAATTCAAGAAAGCATGGAACAAATATATTGGTTCCTGTTAGGGGGAGGAAGGATAGTATACGGCATGGTTAGGCAAACTAGATAGGTCATATGATCTTTTTCTGCCTTCATTTTTCTCTGTTTCCTACCATTCCTCATTATTAGCAATAGAATGTGGTGGCTGATGTGAAAAAAATAATTATTATTTCTAGTTGATCTGGTAACCATACTGGTCTAACTTGTCTCTAAAGCATGAAGTTCTTTTTTTATTAATAACTAGCTGATGCCCCGGCGTTGCACGGGTATTTAATTATAGCACTAACACTGTAAATGGATTCAAATAAAGATACTTTATAGTGGTGAAGGAATGCAAGTCTCACTGGAATTAGCAATCTCTTAAACTGAAAAGGAAGATCTGTTGGAATAAGTGGCATCCAAAAGTTTCAGTATTGATTTAAACAACTCAATATGTGGAAACTCAGGTTGAAAAGAAACTCCATGGAGTTTTTTCCCGGTTCAGAATGGAACCTGTGTGCCTAGTTCAGCATATGTGAGTACTCATGTAATGTAATAACATTATGAACTGGGGTGCATGAAGGAAACAGTTACAAACACAGTTAGAACATACAAACTCTATATGTATGGTGTCCGTGGTAGAATAGAAAAGATGTCCCTAGTGGTTATAGTGTCATATAAAGTGTTTTATAGTTGGAATTACTGTGAGAATGGCAGCTTTTTACATCCTTTCCATTGACATGAATGGGTGAAATAAGATGTTCTGTTTGTAGCTCCGCCCATGTGTGCAAGTGGGCCGCAAGACCCCCAGAACATATCACCCCAGGTAGTGAGGGATCTGCATACCAAGTTTCGTTCAAATCGGTCAAGCCGTTTTTGAATTACTGTGAGAATGGCAGCTTTTTACATTTTTTCCATTGACATGAATGGGTGAAATCTGATGTTCTGTTTGTAGCTCCGCCCACGTGTACAGGTGGGCCGCGAGACCCCCAGAACATATCACCCCAGGTAGTTGGAATTACGGTGAGAATGGCAGCTTTTTACATTTTTTCCATTGACATGAATGGGTGAAATCTGATTTTATGTTTGTAGCTCCGCCCACATGTGCAGGTGGGCCGCGAGACCCCCAGAACATATCACCCCAGGTAGTGAGGGATCTGCATACCAAGTTTCGTTCAAATCGGTCAAGCCGTTGTTGATTTACTGTGAGAATGCCAGCTGTTTACATTTTTTCCATTGACATGAATGGGTGAAATCTGATTTTCTGTTTGTAGCTCCGCCCACGTGTGCAGGTGGGCCGCGAGACCCCCAGAACATATCACCCCAGGTAGTGAGGGATCTGCATACCAAGTTTCGTTCAAATCGGTCAAGCAGTTTTTTAAATACTGTGAGAATGGCAGCTTTTTACATTTTTTTCCATTGACATGAATGGGTGAAATCAGATGTTCTGTTTGTAGCTCCGCCCACGTGTGCAGGTGGGCTGCGAGACCCCCAGAACATATCACCCTAGGTAGTGAGGGAATTACTGTGAGAATGGCAGCTTTTTACATTTTTTCCATTGACACGAATGGGTGAAATCTGATTTTCTGTTTGTAGCTCCACCCACGTGTGCAGGTGGGCCGCGAGACCCCCAGAACATATCACCCCAGGTAGTGAGGGATCTGCATACCAAGTTTTGTTCAAATCGGTCAAGCCGTTTTTGAATTACTGTGAGAATGGCAGCTTTTTACATTTTTTCCATTGACATGAATGGGTGAAATCTGATTTTATGTTTGTAGCTCCGCCCACGTGTGCAGGTGGGCCGCGAGACCCCCAGAAAATATCATCCCAGGTAGTGAGGGATCTGCATACCAAGTTTCGTTCAAATCGGTCAAGCCGTTTTTGCGTGATCGCGGCACATACACACATACATACACACATACATACACACATATATACCTCCGATTTTATATATATAGATAATAACTTTATTTTTATATACCACAATACCATAACAGTTCTAAGCGGTTCACAATAAAAGAGGCAACTGAGAAGCAGCGAAGTTACAAACAGCAATAAAGATACAACACCGTAATTATAAAGTTACAAATTTATCAAAGAGATAAGTCTTTGCTGTTCTTCTAAGGATAGGTAGGAAAAAAGCTTGTTGTTCTGGGATGATATCATTAAATTACCATTGAAAGTGGATGGTTCTATAATTTTTATTTGTTCACCTCTGTTTCATTATTGAGAGGGGGAGAGGAAGGGGGTTTGTTGGATTATTGATTCTGTACTTGATTTGTAATTCTTTGTAATATGTGACTGCTTGGTGTAAGATCAAACATTTACAATTTTTTTATTTTCAATACAATTTATATATCTTTGTTCCTGATTGTTGGACAGATCTTAGGCAAGAATCAGGGTATTATAGATATTTTTACCTCAGTATTGAGCTCAAATTTGTGTCAACAAAACAGCAAGACCTGCAGAAAATTCTCATCTGGCAGTATCATATCTTCAGAACTCATTGTATTTTACCCAAAAGGAGATATATTCTGACAGACTTAGGAATCTTATAACAGCTCAAAAACTCAGAGAACCTATACAGTATAATCCTTTAATAAACTGTTCATTTTCCAGTTCTTATTATTCTTGTAACCCAATGGAAGTTGGAAGTAATTATTCAAAATGGTCAAGATTGCCTGTTCATCTGTCTGCCTGAGGGCAAAATAACTCTGAAAATGTAATGCAAAAGTTGGCATGAGAGGAAAAACAGTAAAACAATTCAAGCTTAAAAATACGCTAAAGCATAGTGGGAGATCTAGTAAATTAGGCACCTTCTCTTGCCCCCCATCCCCTCCCAAAATGGCCCAAATGCATTTCTGCAGGAGAATCAGTTTCAACATATGTTGCTTAGAAAATGTAACAGAATGAGATAAAAATTGACATGTAGGCTTAAGAGCATGAAAACATAAGAATAGCTATATTGGGTCAGAATAATGATCCATTTATTTATTTATATACCACTTATATCCTAAGTGGTATACATTCAGGTACTTTATCATATTTCCTTATCTGTCCCAGTGGGTTCAAACTATTTAGTGTGCCTGGAACAATGTGGGGATTAAGGGCTAGATTCATCAATTTGCCTAATCGGGCCCGATCCGGGCAGGTCCGATGAATTCCACAAGATAAAATATGCAGATGGGGGCGATCGAGGAATGCCCCCATCTGCCTGCACGGATCACAACCTTTTAAAAAAAAACAACAAAAAAAACTTAATAAAAACTTGACTTCGGCTCCTTGGGCTGGCTGGGTGCTACAATCCATTCTAAAATCCACCTCTTTTAAACTCCCATTTTACTGGCAGACTCTCCTTGAAGAGCATTCCCCTCCCCATATTCCCTTTATTTCTGGGGCAATTTCTACCCTGGATGGCAAGCACTTCCAAGGCTGACTGCCATGAAGTGATTGTATTTCCTGTACATGGCTCCACTTGTCTACCTTGCTTTTCAGCCCTTACTCACTTCGCAAACGAGGTCCCAAAGTAATAGTTTTTAGCCCTGAGAGACTGTGGTTTTAACCCACTTTAAACCCGCGGGTTAAAACCATTGGCTCGCAGGGCGGGGAAGGGCAGGAGAACAGTGATGCGGCGAGCAGGCAGGAGAGATTCGTGGCAGGGCAGGAGCAGTGGCGTACCTAGGGGGGGGCGGGGGGGGGCGGGCCGCCCCGGGTACCAGCCCTGAGGGGGTGTTCCCGGCCTTGCCGCTCAGTCCCCCCCACGCCCGAAGGACCGCTCGCCCCACTGACCTTCCAGCACACCTATGAAGCAGCCCGCAGCAGGATCGCGACGTCAGCAATCCCTCAGCTGCTTGGGCGCTGCTTCCTGCGCCGCGGTCCCGTCCCTCCTCTGACGTCAGAGGAGGGGGCGGGACCGCGGCGCAGGAAGCAGCGCCCAAGCAGCTGAGGGATTGCTGACGTCGCGATCCTACTGCGGGCTGCTTCATAGGTGTGCTGGAAGGTCAGTGGGGCGAGCGGTCCTTCGGGCGTGGGGGGGGGGCAGTAGCTTAAGGTAGCCCGGCGCAGGAAGCAGCTCCTAAGCAGCGAAAAGATAGCTGACGTCGCGATCCTGCTGCGGCTGCTTCATAGGTAGTGCGGGGAGGCCAGGGGGGCGAATGGTCCTTCGGGGTGGGTCGGGGCATCAGGCCTTCAGGGTGGGGCGGGCGGGCGGGCAGGCAGGCAGACTTTCAAGGGGGGGGGGGGTGACAGGCAGGCAGGCCTTCAAGGGGGGGTGCAGGTCTTCGGGGGGGGGGGGGGTGCAGACCTTCAAGGGGGTGCAGGCCTTCAAGGGGGGGACAGGCAGGCAGGCCTTCAAGGGGGGGACAGGCCTACAAGGGGGGGGGGGGACAGGCCTACAAGGGGGTGCAGGCCTACAAGGGGGGGGGGACAGGCCTTCAAGGGGGGACAGGCCTTCAGGGGGGGTGCATGCCTTCAGGGGGGGGTGCCGACCTTCAAGGGGGTGCAGGCCTTCAAGGGGGGGACAGGCAGGCAGGCCTTCAAGTGGGGGGACAGGCCTTCGGGGGGGTGCAGGCCTTCGGGGGGGGGTGCAGACCTTCAAGGGGGTGCAGGCCTTCAAGGGGGGGACAGGCAGGCAGGCCTACAAGGGGGTGGGACAGGCCTTCAAGGGGGTGCAGGCCTTTGGGGGGGTGCCAACCTTCAAGGGGGGGTGCAGGCCTTCAAGGGGGGGACAGGCCTTCAAGGGGGGGACAAGCAGGCAGGCCTTCAAGGGGGGGACAGGCCTACAAGGGGGTGGGACAGGCCTTCAAGGGGGTGCAGGCCTTTGGGGGGGTGCCAACCTTCAAGGGGGGGGGACAGGCCTTCAAGGGGGGACAAGCAGGCAGACCTTTAAGGGAGGGCAGGCCTACAAGGGGGTGGGACAGGCAGACCTTTAAGGGGGGATAGGCCTTCAAGGGGGGACAAGCAGGCAGGCCTTCAAGGGGGGGTCAGGCCTTCAAGGGGGGGGGGACAGGCCTTCGGGGGTGCAGGCCTTCGGGGTGGGTGCAGGCCTTCGGGGTGGGTGCAGGCATTCGGGGTGGGTGCAGGCCTTCGGGATGGGTGCAGGCCTTCAGGGGGGGACAGACCTTCGGGTGGGGGGTACAATCCTTCGGGGAGGGTGCAGGCCTTCAGGGGTGGGGTTTAGGCGTTCAGAGGGGGACAGACCTTCGGGTGGGAGGTAAAGTCCTTCGGGGGGTGCAGGTCTTCAGGGGTGGGGTGTAGCCCTTCTGAGGGGGGACAGACCTTCGGGGGAGGGGGGTCCTGGTGTAAAAGTACACAGAGGGAGAGAGGGAAGGGGGGGTTCAAAGATACGTGCATATGCCAGACTTTGGGGGTTAGAAATAATGGGTCTAAAAACAGAGGAGTGGGAGAGAGATGGTGCATAATGGGATTTAGGGAGGGAAGGAACAGAAAGGGAGAGAACTTGGAAACAGGGGATGGTGTGGAGGGGGGATAGAGATACTGGATAGGAGGATAGTTGGGAACAGAAAGGGAGAGATGGTGGATCCTGGGGTGGTGGGGAGTTGAGAAAAGGTGAATCTGTGGATGGAGACAAAAAAAAGGAAAGATGCCAGATCTCCGGGAGAGGGAAGGGAAACGGAAGGGGAGAACAGAGATGGCAGACGGATGGTTAGCACGGAGAAAGGAGACCCTGGCAAGCAAGACAACAAGAGCCTGGGACCAACAAGATTTGAATATTGATCAGAGAACAAAAGGTAGAAAAAATAATTTTATTTTCTGTTTTGTGATTACAATATGTTAGATTTGAAAAGTGTACATGAGACAGCTTGAAATGGGAACTTTTCTATTTTTGTGAATGGCAAGGCTGAGTTCAGTTAAAATATATGCTTTATAAGAAAATATAATAATGTGTTTTATAAAGTTTATAAGCATTGCTGGCATACTCGGTGAGGTGTTCCTAGTGTTGGTGGTGGTGGTAGCATGTCAGTGTGTTGAGAGGAAGAGGTAGTCTGGGAAATTCTGCTGAGCAAACTCTGGGCCCATTTCCACCCCCAGTTAGTCCACTCCACTCAACTGGTTCACACACTGAGTGGGTCTTTGGGTGTTATTTCTGGGTAGTTGTTTTAGAATCTCTTCCAGTGGTTTGTCAGTATCTCCTTCTGGTCCAAGGAAGGAAACTTTGTCAACCTTAGCATTGACCTTCAGAATATGTTTGTAACAGCGCTGCTTGTGTGGCATTAGGCTATGTAGTGATCGAAAGAAAAAAACAGACCTTTGCACATTTTTGCACTATATGGTGGGTGTATGAGGAGATTCATTTCCTGCACAGTTAAGTCCATGTGAAGTTACCTTGTGCTGTATTTGACATCTAGCAAGGTCTCTGTTTGGAAGGAAAGATCTAAGCTTAAAAATGAAGTGGCCAGAAGTTATGTTAAAAGTAGATAGCGTAGCTGGTTTTAAGAAAGGTTTGGACAAATTCCTGGAGGAAAAGTCCATTGTCTGTTATTAAGACATGGGGGAAGCGTCTGCTTGCCCTGGATTGGTGCACTCAGCAGCAACAAATACTAGTTTTGGCTGGCTCTTTCCCCGCATTTCTCCTCTCTTCCCCACGATTTAATATCCAGTTCAGGCAGTAAGTAAATGCATCTGCAGGGGGGGTCTGGTAAGTCTTGGGGGCTGGGGATGGAAGGTGAGAATCAGTTCTGTAGGCTATCAGAAATTTGCTTAATTATCTACTCACACAGAAAAGCAGTAAAGTCAATAGGTTCTCTGAGTGGGAACAACCTGTTTGATCTTGCACTCTTGTGATTGACCAATTGTTTATCACTGTTTAATTTATCACATTGATTAATTTGAGCACACCTGAGGTGTCCTATGATGGTGTGCACTGCAGGCAGAGGAGCCTTATTGTGTAAAGCACTGGAGAATTCTCTCCTCTCGCTTACCTCTCACGCTGAGGACACCCTGCTTCAGTATAATCATTTATATGATTTATCTTATAAACATTATTACGTGGTCTTTTCCTCAAGTGCTGAGACATCAGGTTGTTCCCACTTGGAGAACCTATTGACTTTTACTGCTTTTCTGTGTGGCTTTAACATTTTTGCTATTCAGTATACCTAAACTATTATTCAGTAGAAAAAATATGGTTTGTTCAATCAAATCCTGTGTGGACATTGGACTTCTATGAGTGAATGTTCTGCTTGATTGAACAAACTAAATTTTTTCTACTGAATAATAGTCTAGGTACAATGAAAGTAAATAGCAAAAATGTTTGAGTAGATAATTAAGGAAATCTTTTTCATATTGCTTGCTTATGGACTGGGAAAAAAGACTGTTCAAGCAAATGTCTCCAGAACTGCTTTAATGGAAAAATGTGATTTTTTTTTTTTAAGTACTTTGTGAAATTTATTGTTGTTGTGAAATTTATTGTTATACTTTGTTTAAACTTAAAAAGCGGTGTCATTAACAGTGAATCTAATCGAAAAATCGATTCAACAGGGTGAATCGAATCGAATGAAATATTTTTCTCTGAATCGGGCAGCACTATTGGCTACCATGATAATGGGCTACTGGGCATGATGGACCATTGGTGTGACCCAGTTAGGCTATTCTTATGTTATGTTCTCATCTGTAGGGGCCTTTGTTTTCACTTCTTATTTTAATGTATTTTTTTCCTGGGAACTTATCAGTGTTTTTTTATAATGGGAACAAAAATGGAAGAGAATTAATGTGTGTGGAATGGGGGGGTAACTAATTTCTTCAGCTAAATAATTCAATCCACTTCAAACAGACATAGGAGAACTCACGCACCATTCACACACCCTCCAACCAAAAACGTCAAAAGAAAAAAACTGTTCGACAACCTCCTAGCCATTCGAGCTGCAACACTTGACCCCCAACTCTACAACCTATTGACCTCGACCACAAACTACAAAACCTTAAAAAAAGAAATAAAAACCCTTCTATTCAAAAAACACATAAAACCAAACTAACATAATCAGAACTGTCCCAAGCATCACCTGCAACTACTCCATATGTACTTCTGATGTCATGACAATTCCGACATAATTTATGTTATGTTATGTTTGGAATAATGGTTACATAAATGAGGTTCAATAAAAGAAAATTTTCACTGCCTGTTTCTATTCTGACCATTTATTCCATTTCATGGTTATTGCAAAAAAAAAAAAAAAAAAATTTTTCCATGAGGGGGGGGGGGGTGTCAAAAAATGATGGGCCCCGGGTGCCACATACCCTAGGTACGCCACTGGGCAGGAGAGATTCGGGGAAGATCGAGGCAGAGCAGGGTGGCATTTGTGGGGAAGATCGGGGCAGAGCAGGGTGGCATGTGGGGTGAGCAGGCAGGAGAGATTGAAGAGCAGCGCAAAGAGCAGGGCTTCCAGTTGGAAAGATGTTTTTGACTGGTCCCCAGCAGTCGCTTCTTCAGTTGATTAGCCAGCCCAGTCGGATCAGATTGATTGTGTTGTGAATCACATCCCTGCCTACTTTGCATGTGTTTCTCCTCATTTGCATGCATGGATTCGAAGCGGATCACAGGAGAGGTAAGTGAATCAGGCTGGAGGGAAATTTGGTCATAAAGGGATTGCAAACTGATCGGTACATGATCGGTTTGCTTTGTGAATCTATCCCTAAGTGACTTGCCCAGGGTCAAAAGGAGCAGTGAGGGATTTGAACCCACAACCTCAGGGTGCTGAAGCTCTACCTCTAACCACTGCACCACACACTCCCACCAAACATATTACATACTCCCAATACACCACAAACTGTTTCTAACAGTAGCCAATCCAGGTCACAAATACCTGGCACAAACCCAAATAGTAACAAAGCTGATAAAAAGACACATCTAATCTGAAAATGGGCTATATCAGATTGGGAGTTCTAGAGAAATAAGATCCACCCATGCATTTATATATTAGTGGCCAAAATTGTGGAAACATCTCGCATTTAAGGCATTATGCTTGAGGTCACGTGACGCTATGAGCGAGTGAGGACGTTTTCTTGCTTGCTCCGGGGCTGCCCTGCTAACTTTCACTTACTTACGGGACTATCTAGTTTTCCGACGCTCGCGTTGTGCATCAACGGGTTCCTCAATATATGGACAGGTACATTACCCGTTCCCAGGACTCCATGACATCTAAAACTGCTCGAAAAGATTGCGAGCGTGTGCGGCCTTCTGAGGGCAAGATGGCGGCGAGCCCTGCAGTGGTGGTCTCGCATCTTACCGAGACCGCTTTGTGTGACATCAAAGAGGCGATTGCGCAAGTCCTGGGACCGAAAATGGAGCAACTTTCTTCTCAAATCTCTAACATCGAGAATATCTTGTCTGCGGCAGCGGCGCGTACCGCGGAGTTAGAGCAGCGTGTCTCGATGCTTGAGGACTCGTTGGTAACTCGAGCGACTGCTTTGACCGCGCTCTAGGCTCAAGTACACACCCAGTTGGAGAAACTTGACGATCTGGAAAATCGCTCGTGACGCTCCAACTTGCGCATTATGGACATACCGGAAACCATTGCTGACCGCCTTTTGCTGGTTGTTTTGGAGCGTTGGCTCCAAGAAGAACTGCCTCTATATTCCTCCCTGGGCCCACTGCGATTGGAAAGGGCTCACTGCCTGGGATCCTGAGCGGGCTTGGAAACGCGCTCGCGGGTAGTCATTCTAAAACTGTTAAATTTTCATCATAAGGTGGAACTTTTACAACAATATCGGGCCAAGCGGGATGTGCTACAATATAATGGAGCGCCTGTCTGCATTAGCCAAGATTTCTCTGTTGCTCTACAAGAAAAGAGGAAGCCTTACTATCATATATGCACCAAGCTTGCGGATCTCAAACAGAGGTTCCAATTCAATTATCCAGCTTTACTTCGGGTCCACCATAATGGTGTCTGGAAATCATTCCAGTCCCCGGAGGCAGCTGCTGATTTTATAAAGACCATAAGTGGCCCGGCCTCTGGGGTAGCTTGACTGCTTTCTCTTACTGTTTGGAATTGTGTGTTCTTTAGTAACAGTCTGTTTTTATAGACTTATTGCACTGAGGGGTTATTAGTCCTGTATTACATTAAGGGGCTATTATTTCTGGTTGGCTGGGGCGGCCCTGAGTTTAGTGTCTTTCTGTGACATGTTTATATCCTTCATGGCAAGGATATATGGGGTTGAATGTTGGGGTTGGGGGGATTAGTTTATGGGAAGTGGCAGCAGCACTATTATTGTACCATGTTTTGATTTTTGCTTTGTCTCTTTTGTATGCTTATGTGGGGATGAGAGTATGGAGTGTATGGTTTGAGTGCAATGGGTCTTGGGTGAGGCTGGGCACCCGGAGACCATTGTTTCTCAGCGGTTGACTTGCTTTTGGGTCAGTAGTGGGGTGCTTTGTGGGCGATTGCACAATTTGACAAATTTCTTGGAACGTATCGGGAGTTATGTCCCCGGTTAAACGCACTAAGATCCTGTCCCAATTGAAACATCATCGTGCGGATATTGCTTGTCTCCAGGAGACTCGGCTTACTGACCAGGAATATAAAAAGCTCCAGAGGGGTTGGGTAGGGGACTTACATTATGCCTCTTCCCCGGGGAAAAAGGCGGGGGTTGCTATCCTTATTCGAAAGGGCTTGGCGTGTGATATTCAGGTCCAACGGCGAGATCCTCAGGGCTGATATTTACTGGTGAAGGTGATGGGACCCAGAGGGCCCTCCGTCTCTTGGTGGGATATGGCCCTAATACTTATAAGCACGCCTATTTTCAAAATCTGGTTAATATTTGTTTGCAAGACTCGGATTGCCCTTTATTATTAGTTGGCGACTTGAACCAGGTATTGGATCCTGCCCTGGACCGCTCTGGTATCTCGGGGGTGTCCTCTCCGAAGCAGATGAGAAGGATTCCCTATCTCTGCTGTGCCCTTGGATTGGTTGATCCTTGTCGGTTGCTTCATCTCACAGAGAAGGATTTTACTCACCAATCCCGAGCCTATGGATCATTTTCCAGGATTGATTATATTTTACTATCGGAGTCCTTGTTCTCTAGGGTCACTGAGGCAACCATAGGCCCCTTGGAAGTGTCCAATCATAATATGATCTGGCTTGATGTTGCGGTGGGTGGGCCTGTGGGTGGAGATTCCCTTCCTATTTACATCAAGACGCTCATTTTCAAAAGTTTTTGTTGGGCAAATGGGAAGACTATTGTCACTTTAATTCCCAGCATTTGGAGCAGCCTGCTTTGTTCTGGGACGCGGCCAAGGCTATGATGTGGGGACATCATAGCTTATGTAGCCACGTGTACTCGACGTATAGCAAGTCGCATAGTGGCTCTAGAACGACAATTGGTATCTTTGAAAGGTGTATTACTGCGCCATCCCATGGCCGCTAATAAGGAGGCTTATCAGACAGTACTAGTAGCCCTCAACTCACTCATTCATGGACGCACAAAAAAATTGCTGTTTTATCATAAATTTACATTACATTAGGGATTTCTATTCCGCCATTACCTTGCAGTTCAAGGTGGATTACAAAAGAATTATCCAAGATGTATTACAACAAGAACTTACAAAAAAAAAAAAAAAAATTGGTCATTTTCAAAAAGAGTAAGAAATAGGTAAGGTTATTTGTTTGGGGTAGTTGGCTTTAGTGAGAGGTGGAGTTTGAGACTTGCAGTATTATTTCTTTTTTCAGAGTTTTCTTGAAGAGTATGGTCTTTATTTCTTTTCTAAAAGTCTTGTAGTCGAGGGATGCCGTCAGTAGATTGGCGATTTGGTTGTCTAGTTTGGCTGCTTGAGTGGCCAGGATGCCATCATATAGTTTTTTCCGTTTGACCTCCTTAATTGGGGCGTATGAGAATGGGATGTGAGTTTTCCTATGTATGGTTGCGGTGCTGTGGATGAGGCGGTTATTCAGGTAGTTTGGACTGTCTCCGAATAAAGTCTTAAATAGTAGGCAGTAGAATTTAAATTGTATTCTTGCTGGGATCGGAAGCCAGTGCGATTGGAGATATGCTTCTGTAATGTGATCATGCTTTAAATTCTGTAATGTGATCATGCTTTAAATTTTACAAATATGGTAATAGGGCGGGGAAACTGTTTGCGTCCATCAGTAGGATTTGGAAGGGGTCCCGATACATCTCCATGATCCATGAGAGCCCGGGTAAGATTTTGACGTCTCCGGCGGATATTTCTGCTAGCTTTTCCCTTTATTTTGAGGCATTCTATGTGGCTCCAGGTCTTTACACAGGACCAGACGTGTGTGACTATCTGGAAGACGCTGGTATGCCCAAACTGACAGCCGCACAGATATTCCTCTTGGTTCGGCCCTTGCAATTGCGGGAAGAGCTACAAGCTATCAAGAAACAGAGGTCCTGTACTGCACCAGGGCCTGATGGCTATTCCCCTGAGTTTTATAAGATCTTGTCTCTTTCCATTGGGGGCTCCCTTTTGGAATATTATAAGGCCACCAGGTGCAGCGGACACTCCCTCGTTATGCCAACGAAGCCTTGATTTCTTTAATACCTAAACCCTCCAAACTGCCAACCGATTTAGAATCCTATCGGCCAATATCGTTATTAAATGTTGATATTAAAATATTTGCTCGTATATTGGCTGATCGGTTAGCCCCCTTGTTGCCTGCCCTTATTGTTCCTGAGCAGGTGGGTTTTGTTCGGAATCGTCACTCTGTTCTTAATATTCGGAGAGTTCTTCTGTCTTATTCTCGCACAGCGGATGCTGCTTCCTGATCTACTTGTGGGGCTTGATGCAGCCAAAGCTTTTGACAAGGTTAATTGGCATTACTTATTTCAGGTTTTGCAGTATATGGGGATTCAGGGAGAGTATCTCGCTTCTCTGCAGGCTCTTTACACGGGGCCTACTGTATCGGTGTTGGTAAATGGGGTATGGACTTCTTCGTTCCCCATTGACAGAGGTACTCGGCAGGGGTGTCCGCTGTTCCCTATTCTTTTCCTTTTTTCCTTCTAGACCCTCTTTTGTGCACGCTCCAGAGAGATGATGAGATAACAAGATTACCTGAGGGCATTTCATAATTGCGTGTGCTGGCCTTTGCAGATGACCTTTTGCTTACTTTGGGTACTCTGCAGCGCTCGTTATTTCGAGTGTTGGAATTACTCAATGAGTTTCACATTTACTCGGGCTTGATCTTGAATAGGCAAAAGTCTCTGGCACTTCCTACTTTGTCTGAGGTGCGGGAGTTCTGGAGTGGGGTTTTTCCTTTGCAATGGGCTTCTTCTCACTTGGTGTACTTAGGGGTAGCTATTCCACAGGACTTCACTAGACTATACAATATAAATGTACTGCCCTTGCTCCGTCGCACTGCAGCCACCTTACGCAACTGGCGAGCATACCCTCTCTCCCTCTCTGGCTGCATTGCTCTCTATAACATGATGGTGATTCCGCAATGGCTTTATTTATTACAAACACTTCCTTTACTGTTAACACCACAGCATTTATCACAACACTGGTCCTAACTTTCTGCTTATTTGTGGCAGGGTAAAAGGGCTAGGATATCGTTATCTAAACTGATGCTTCCTAAAGATCAAGGGGGGTTGGGCTTGTTGAGTATTTCTAGGTTTAATCTTGCTTGTCAACTGCGTCACATCCATGACTGGTTCTGTAACTCTACTTGTTTTTCTTTGCCTGAGATTGAGTGTTTTCATTATAGTCCCTAACACTTTAGCTATCTTCTTCATGTTCCTAAGTTGCTTGATTTACCTCAGTTGCAGTCTGAACCTTTCTTGCCTGCCATGCACTGGGTTTGGAAGATGGTCTGTAGACTATTAAAGATCTCACCTAGGTGTACACCTTGCCTGCCCATATTGGGTAATGGGGACTTTCTGCCTGACCTGGATTCTCCATCGTTCCAGAGTTGGCCGCAAGGTGGACTTCAATATGTATCTCAAGCTGTGACATTGGATGGCCTGCCTCTTTCGTTTGCAGAACTCCAAACGACATTCCACCTGTTCCCTGTGGATTGGTTGGCCTATAGACAACTCCAGCACTATTTGATGGCCTTGACCCCGGGTGCGTTGAAGGAGGACATTCAGGAACAGCTACAGGAGGCGGTTTGTCTCAAGGCTCAGGAGCCAATACCTCTCAAATTTTATCATAAGTTCTTACAGGAGCTTTCAGGTGACCTGAATTAGTGGCCCTGGCTCAGAAATGGACTGTTGATCTACAGATTCCCATTTCTGATGAGATGGTTCGCACAGGTGTTCACTTGGGCAATAAATCCAACTTGTCTACGGTTGAGAAGGAGCGGAATTATAAGTTTCTCTTAAGAGCTTTTTATGCGCCTAGTAGACCCTACAAGATGGGGATCAGTGTGGGATATTGTTGTGATAAATGCAATCAATCCCAGGCCTCTTTTGGTCATATGTTTTGGAATTGTCTGCTCATATCTCACTTCTGGTTCCAACTGGTGTCATCTGTAGTGCATCTCTGGAACTGCTCATGGCAACTGCATCCGAGTTTTCTTTTTACTCTCCAGATCCACAGGAGGGATAGTACGCCTTATGAAACCAGACGGGAACTATGTAGAATCGGACTCCGAGAAGGCTAAACTATTAAATGAATACTTTTGCTCAGTCTTCACCCGTGAGGTGCCGGGATCCAGCCCTCAGCTACCAACAGGGCTCGATAGACCCATTTTTCAACTTCGAGTTTACGCCCAGTAGTGTCTACAGTGAACTATCCAAACTCAAGGTTGACAAAGCTATGGGGCCGGACAACATACACCCCAGAGTATTCAGGGAGTTAAGAGACACCTTGGCAAAACCACTATCAACACTCTTCAATCTCTCCCTTAGCAAGGGAAGAGTCCCGCTAGACTGGAAAACGGCTAAAGTCATTCCACTACATAAAAAAGGATGCAGGACGGAAGCCACGAACTACAGACCAGTGAGTCTCACATCAATAGTGAGCAAACTAATGAAAACTCTAATCAAACACCAATTGGATACGGTCCTGAACGAGGGGAATCTGCGAGATCCCCGTCAACATGGGTTCACAAAGGGCAGGTCTTGTCAATCCAACCTGATCAGCTTCTTTGACTGGGTGACAAGGAAGCTGGATATTGGGGAGTCCCTGGACGTCGTGTACTTAGATTTCAGCAAAGCATTCGATAGCGTACCACACCGCAGGTTGTTGAGCAAGATGAACTCTATAGGTTTGGGTGATACCTTGACTACATGGGTGGGGGACTGGCTAGGAGGTAGACTTCAGAGGGTGGTGGTGAATGGCTCCCCCTCAGAAATGACAGAGGTGATCAGTGGAGTACCGCAAGGCTCAGTCTTGGGCCCAATCTTATTCAACATCTTCATAAGGGACTTGGCTGAGGGGCTGCTGGGTAAATTAACGTTATTCGCCGATGACGCCAAATTATGCAATATAGTAGACAAGAACACAACAAGACCTGACATCAAATCCAAGACCGATAGTAGGGCACATGACCTCCTCCTACTGGAGAATTGGTCCAGGACCTGGCAACTAAATTTAAACGCCAAAAAATGCAAGGTCATGCATCTTGGCAACAAAAATCCATGTAAGACTTACAGTCTTAATGGTGAGATCCTAGAGAGAACTGTAGCGGAACGTGACTTAGGGGTAATCATCAGTGAGGACATGAAGACTGCAACTCAAGTGGAGAAAGCTTCATCTAAGGCCAGACAAATCATGGGTTGCATACGCAGGAGTTTTGTTAGCCGTAAGCCCGAAGTCATAATGCCATTATATAGGTCCATGGTGAGACCCCATCTGGAATATTGTGTGCAGTTCTGGAGACCACATTACCGCAAAGATGTGCTGAGACTTGAGTCGGTCCAGCGAATGGCCACACGGATGGTAACAGGGCTCAGGGAGCTCCCGTATGAGGAACGGCTGAATAAATTGCAGCTCTACTCCCTAGAGGAACGCAGGGAGAGAGGGGACATGATCGAAACATTCAAATACCTCACGCGCCGTATCGAGGTAGGAGAGGATATCTTCTTCTTCAAGGAACCCACATAAGGCATTATTCTTTAAAAATAACATGAATATAACATCATAATTATATTTAATGCACACATTTTCAACTAATAACTTAAACTTTGTAATCATTTAAAAAGCCCAGCATACTATTTGGAATGTTTCACAAAAATATTGCTGTTCATAAGCTACCCAAGCTAATAAAGATAATTGTCCAGTTATTCGAAGACTTCATCAGCCTCACCAGTAGCACATTTGATATACCTTAGCCTTGATTATTGCATCACATCTTTTTGGCATACTATCTACAAGCCTTTGGAGATCAATAGGTGTTATTATGTGGAATCAGATGTTGATTATACTGTTCTCTACTCATGTTTGTTAGATGGTCCTTTGCTACTACTGCTTTCTTAAATCTGGCCCAGAGGTTCTCAATGGGGTTGAGATATGGGCTGTTTCCTGGCTAGTCCAGCAACTCTGCTTACAAATTCATATGCCTCCTTCCTGATATGATAGACCTTCTGAAACAGAGATAAAGAGTGGATTGGGGGTTGAGATTTTATATTGTTAAAATGTACAAGTTTCCAAGTTTATTTACAGTTTAATATACCAACCATCAAACAAATATCTGGACGGTTTACAATTGCTAAAATTGGAAATTAAAAAAAAAAGAAAGTAAAATGGAGCAAAATAATGACAGGACCAAGAAAAAGATATGAACAAAACTGATACAAAAGGTACTGGGGGAGAGGACAATTCAAATTACATCAAAGTCAAAATAAAAATAAGAGGGAGGTAAGAAGGGAGGGGAGAGAACAAATAGGGAAGGGGATTGCTTCTTAAAAGCGGTTCTCTTTTACTGTTGAAGAAGGGTGGAGAAGGGATCTTATGTTTAGTTTTGATAGGCATCTTGGAATAAGAAAGTTTTGAGTTTGATTTTGAATTTGTCTTGAGAGTTTTCCGAACGTTGATGTAATGACATTGCATTCCACATGGAGGGGTCTATGACGGAGACAATAAACATTCATATACACAGACTGGAAATCTTAAGTGCAGGATCTTCTGTGTTATGAGTACCCACTGGACACCAAGTCCCTGGATACTCAAGATGTTTAGATAAAAATGTTTCTGGAGAGGTCTTAAGGTATGGAGCCTAGGATAAGAGGTTGTGTTGATTAGCAATACAATGCTGATGCTGCTTCAGAGTCTACCAGATAGACATGGTGAGGTGTTTGGATCAGCTAATGGGCATTCCATGATATTTTCTGATTGTAGTATCACTGGTTTGAGAATAAAGCCTGACAGGGAATGGGTTGGGTACAGGGATCATGGCTCTTTCAGGATATTGACCAATACAACTTCAGAGAGATCAATGCACTGGTATGAAACAAAACATAGAATATATGGCCCCTCTAAAATAGCAATTTAAATGCTACAAGGAAGATTGGTTGAGATCTGTGTTGAGGAAACTCTAGTGAGGACTGTGGGATGAGTTAGCATCATAATATGTTGTGCCTGCTTTATGCATGTGTTTTCAAAAGACATACAATGGATGTGAACTCTCTAAGTAGTGGGTTACTGGTCAATTTACCTGTTATAACTGATGTTAAGGCTCAGTGGCGTACCAAGGGGGGGCGGGAGGGGCGGTCCGCCCCGGGTGCCAGCCCTGAAGGGGTGCTCCCGGCCTTGCCGTTCAGTCCCCCCACACCCCCGAAGGACCGCTCGCCCCACTGACCTTCCTGCACCACCTGTGAAGCAGCAAGGAGCAGGATCGCGAGGTCAGCTATCCCTGAGCTGCTTGGGCGCTGCTTCCTGCGCCGCGGTCCCGCCCCTCCTCTGACGTCAGAGGAGGGGAGGGAACGCGGCGTAGGAAGCAGCGCAGGGATAGCTGACATCGCGATCCTGCTGCGGCTGCTTCATAGGTGGTGCAGGAAGGTCAGTGGGGTGAGCGGTCCTTCGGGGGTGGTGGGGACTGAACGGCAAGGCCGGGAGCATAGATAGTGCTGCTTCATAGGTGGTGCGGGGAGGCCAGGGGGGCGAGCGGTCCTTCAGGGTGGGGCGGGTGGGCAGGCAGGCAGGCATTCAAGGGGGAGGGAGGTGACAGGCAGGCAGGCCTTCAAGGGGGGGGACAGGCCTTCGGGGGGGGGTGTGCAGACCTTCAAGGGGGAGGGACAGGCCTTCAAGGAGGGGGCAGGCAGGCCTTCAAGGGGGGACAGGTCTACAAGGGGGGACAGGTCTACAAGGGGATGGGCAGGCCTACAAGGGGGTGGGACAGGCCTTCAGGGGGGGTGCAGGACTTCAGGGGGGTGCAGGCCTTCAAGGGGGGGACAGGCCTTCAAGGGGGGGGGACAGGCAGGCAGGCCTTCAAGGGGGGGACAGGCCTACAAGGGGGGGACAGGCCTACAAGGGGGTGGGACAGGCCTTCAAGGGGGGGACAGGCCTTCAGGGGGGTGCAGACCTTCAAGGGGGGGGACAGGCCTTCAAGGGGGGGACAGGCAGGCAGGTCTTCAAGGTGGGGGGATAGGCCTTCAAGGGGAGGACAGGCCTACAAGGGGGTGGGACAGGCCTTCAAGGGGGGTGCAGGCCTTCAAGGGGGGACAGGCAGTCCTTTAAGGGGGGACAGGCCTTTGGGGGGGACCCTGGTTTAGAAGTACATGGAGGGAAGGGGGTGTTCAAAGAGACGTGCATATGCCAAACTTTGGGGGGGGGATGAAGAAATAATGGGTCTGAAAATAGAGGAGAGGGAGAGAAATGATGGACCATGGGATTTAGGGAGGGAAGGAACTGAAAGGGAGAGAAATTGGACACAAGGGATGGTGTGGAGGAGGGATAGAGATACTGGATAGGAGGGTAATTGGGAAAAGAAAGGGAGAGATGGTGGACTCTGGGGTGGTGGGGAAGGAGGGAGAGATGCCAGATGAAAGAGTAGTTAAGAAAAGGTGGATCTGTGGAGGGAGATGAAAAAAAGGAAAGATACCAGACTTCCTGGGGAGGGAATGGAAATGGAAAAGGAGGACAGAGTTGGCAGATGGATGGTTAGCACGCAGAAAGAAGAAAGAAGGAGACCCTGGCAAGCAAGTTATCAGAAGAAAACCAGAGCCTTGGACCAACAAGATTTGAAATATAACCAGACAACAAAAGGTAGAAAAATTAATTTTATTTTCTGTTTTGTGATTATAATATGTCAGATTTGAAATGTGTATCCTGACAGAGCTGGTGTTGGACTGCAAACGTGAGCTAGGATTTAACAGAGAGAGGAAAAGTCCTTTTTGTTTCTTTATTTTATTTACACCACAGCGCCAGTGTGCTTAGGAGAAGCCAAAGGGGGTGAAAAAGCTATAAAAACCACCAGGAGTTTTGAAAAAAATCACCCAACTGGGCAGGAAAATCGAATTGAAAAACCAATTCAATAGGCTGAATCGAATCAAAATTTTTTTTCCTGAATCTGGCAGCATTAGTTTGCGCTACTGTCTTAGACTTTAGGACCTGGGATTGGGGAGAGATGGCATCCTCAGTACTTTATAATGCAAGTGAAACGAGGATTTGGTCAGACTTTTGAAGGGTCTGCAGAAAAAAAATATTGTATAGGCCGGGGACATGAAACAGCAGGAAATGGGAACTTTTCTTCCTTCTATTTTTGTGAATGGAAAGGCTGAGGATGTCAGAGAGTTCAGTTAAAATATGTGCTTTATAAGAAAATATAATAATGTGTTTTATAAAGTTTATAGCATAGCTGGCCTACCCAGTGAGGTGTTTCTAGTGGTGGTGGTGGCAGCGTGTCAATGTGTTGAGAGGAAGAGGTGGTCTGGGAAATTCTGCTGAGCAAACTCCGGGCCCATTTCCACCCCCAGTTAGTCCACTCCACTCAATTGGTTCACACACTGAGTGGGTCTTTGGATGTTGTGTTGGGATCTCTTCCAGTGGTTTATCAGTATCTCCTTCTGGTCCAAGGAAGGAAACTTTGTTATCCTTAGCATTGACCTACAGAATATGTTTGTAACAGCGCTGCTTGTGTGGCATTAGGCTATGTAGTGATCGAAAGAAAAAAACAGACTTTTGCACATTTTTACACTATATGGTGGGTGTATGAGGAGATTCACATTTCCTGCACAGCTAAGTCCATGTGAAGTTACCTTGTGCTGTATTTGACATCTAGCAAGGTCTCTGTTTGAAAGGAAAGATCTAAACTTAAAAATGAAGTGGCCAGAAGTTATGGTAAAAGCAGATAGTGTAGCTGGTTTTAAGAAAGATTTGGACAAATTCCTGGAGGAAAAGTCCATAATCTGTTATTAAGACATGGGGGAAGTGTCTACTTGCCCTGGATTGGTAGCATGGAATGTTGCTACTCTTTGGGTTTTGACCAGGTATTAGTATCCTGGATTGGCTACCATGAGAATGGGCTACTGGGCATGATGGACCATTGGTCTGACCCAGTTAGGCTATTCTTATGTTATGTTCTCATCTGTAGGGGCCTTTGTTTTCACTTCTTATTTTAATGTATTTTTTTTCTGGAAACTTATCAGTGTTTTTTATAATGGGAACAAAAATGGAAGAGAATTAATGTGTGTGGGATGAGGGGGTAACTAATTTCTTCAGCTAAATAATTCAATCCACTTCAAAAAGACATAGGAGAACTCACGCACCATTCACACACCCTCCAACCAAAAACGTCAAAAGAAAAAAACTGTTCGACAACCTCCTAGCCATTCGAGCTGCAACACTCGACCCCCAACCCTACAACCAATTGACATCGACCACATACTGCAAAGCCTTCAAAAAGAAATAAAAACCCTTCTATTCAAAAAACACATAAAACCGAACTAACACAATCAGAACTGTCCCAAGCATCACCTGCAACTACTCCATATGTACTTCTGATGTCATGACAATTCAGACATAATTTATGTTATGTTATGTTTGGAATATAAGAAAATTTTCACTGCCTGTTTCTATTCTGACCATTTATTCCGTTTCATGGTCATTACAAAAAATATTTTTTTACATGGGGGGGGGTGTCAAAAAATGATGGGCCCCAGGTGCCACATACCCTAGGTACGCCACTGTTAAGGCTAGGTCTGCTGTCGTGAAACCAGTCATGTGTGGATGCCCTTAATGTGACAGCTATATATAAGTGCTTGGTACTGAACGGCTTCCTCCTATATCTGATTATTATTGACCTTTTAGAGACAGTCCTTATTCTTTGGCAAACATACCTGGCTTTCTTTTTTCAGGTCCTCAAACTTCCTGGAAAAGAAGAAAGGGAGAAAGAGAGATTGAGTCACTATTGGCCACTCCTTGCTGGGAAAGAGAGATTGAGTCACTATCGTTACCTTGCTGGGCCCACCATGAGCTCTGTTTAATGACAGAAATTGCTTCCCACCATAGCATATGTATAGCCTCATCTTCTTTGATTTGCCTTATTGTGGTTCATTGATATCTATCTATCTATCTATCTCCTACTTGCAATTCCTAGTTCATCTCTGTCCTCCCTACTCTGACCCCATCAGTCCTATTGAACCTACCCTGCAGCCTTTCCCATGTCCTTCTCATATTCAGGTGATCTCCTGTCAGACATTCCTTTCCTAGAACATTCTGGCCAGGAAAAGGCTGTCAGCAGTTCCAAATAAGCCACGTGTATTACCATAGCCATTTTGTGAATATCCGCATGTCTATGATATCAACACACATGTTGCATACATGAACATGCACAGGACACCCCATTGCATTGGAGCACCGACATTTGTTGCAGTAAATACACCTACTCTGTACAAGGCATGCCCATTTGTGCACCTTTGTGAGCACATTTTGATAATGTCATTTATGCATACCCCCATTACACTAAGCAGCCTTTACAAGCAAATCTCTTTTATGCACATTTGTTGTAACTATCTTTTTTTAAAAGCAAACAGGATTTGATTTGTAAATGCCATAGTAGGGGGTCTTATGCATGGTAAAGCCACTTAATGGAAATTAATTTGTTCTAACATTTGTTATGCTTGTGATGTTTGCAAAGCCGATGTATTGCACATTACACATAATAGATTTGCTGTGTTGCAAAGCTTTTGAGTGTATTGGCAAGTTATCTTAATGCCAGAGAGTTAACCATCCTTCTGGTAATTTTCTCCTGGGATCATCAAGCTCATTAAAATGAGACAAGGATGAAAATAAAGAGGAAATCTTGCTGAATAAGTCACCCGCCTTCCTTTACTAGTTGTAGCCAAGTCACTATTGGTCTAGCATTCATAGGAAATTATGACCTTGAAGTCCCCATAAGTCAGGGGTAGGTAGTAGCATAGTATGGGTGACCGGTGCCCGGGGAGGTGGCACCCCTTCTCCACCATCTTCCCTCCCCCCAAGAGCGTGCCCCCTTCCCTTTCCCCATACCTTTATAACATCTCCGGCGTGAGAAGCATGCTCAGATCATTGTCGGCTCACCGTTTGACATCACGTCCTAGGTATTAGTCCCGGAAATGATGTCAGAGAGAGTGCCGATATCAATGTAGGCAGCAACCTCACACTGGGTAAGACAAATGGTGCATGTGTATGGCAAGGAGAGGAGCGGGAAGAAGAGAGGAGGAGGGATGCCGTGCCCTTAGGAAGACCGTACCCCCCCTTGCTCCCCACACACCCCCCTTACTATACCACTGGGTGTAAACAACAACAGTCCTTGAGGGTGACAATTTAGGTTTTCAAGATTTCCACAATGAATATGCAAGAGATCAATCTGCATACAATGGAAGCAGTACAGGCAAATCAATGTCATGTATATTCAGTGTAGAAATCTTGAAAAACTAATTGGGTTGTTGCCCCTGAGGGCCCTAATTGCCTATCCTTTCCATAAGTAAACATTTCCAAAAAGTCTTCCCTCATTTTCCCCTTATAAAACATGCCTAATGTGGACTCCACCCCACCATTATTTATCCTGTAAGAGCTACATCTGTTCAAGTCAGGCTGAAAAACTTGAACAGAGGGGCAGAAAGAATTTCCAGAGCGAGTTCCCTCTTCCAATATAATTGGGAAAGAGTTCCTGTTCTGCAATTTCAAATAAAGCAGACATGAAAGTCGTGTAACCATCAAATTCATGTTTATTAATACCATGCATGTCTATGGAGAGAAATATACCTTTTATAAACCGTGCCGAGCTCTACTTCCGTGGAGATGATGCGGTATATAAACTTAAGATTTAGTTTAGTTTAGTTTTATCCTTTTTCCTTTCTCTCCAAAGAAGGGCTCTAAAATGTAAACCTTTATACCTAATGTGACGTCGTTGTGAAAGTTAACATATGTTAGAATGGAATAGCACAGTTGATCACATGACCTTTCCTTTCCGGGAATACACTGCACATCATCTCCACATGTACATCCTCTGTGCCTGATATACTTAAAAACATAAATTTGCCAATGTTAAGCCCAGTAAATGTACTTAAAAATACCAGTTCTTTATCAAATAAAACTTGCACTGTAAGTATGGCAAATTGTATCCTAACTGTACAGTATATTATCTATGTCAACCTATTACCCATTCTGAGCTCTTAGGGGAGAACAGGATAGAAATCAATTAAATAAATAAATAGAAATATGTGTCCATCTGAAATAACAGCTGCTTTGATCTTCACTATGGGCTCCTTTTACTAAGGTGCGCTAGCGTTTTTAGCACACGCACAAGATTAGTGCGCACTATTGCGTGCGCTAGCTGAAAAATTACCACCTGCTTAAAAGGAGGAGGTAAAGGCTAGCGCGCACAGCATTTTAGCACGCACTATTCCGCGCGTTAAGGCCCTAACGCATCTTTGTAAAAGGAGCCTTATATGTTTCCTCTCAAGGCAGGCCAACTTCCTTAAAAGTCTGGTTTCAGGAAGCTACACCCAAGCCTTTCTTTGTCTTACCTTTGCCACATAATTGCATGTTTTTTCCTATAAATTTCTGGGTTCTGTGAATTTCAGCTTACAAAACTTTAATATTTTTATTCAGTTTGATTATCTGTCATAGCCAATTACCCCCTTCTAGAAAACCGTAGCACATTTTTTAGGGCCAGCCATAGGAATTCTATGAGCATCAGAGCTGTTACCGTCGTGACCAGTGCTAAAAGCACTAACACACTTTTGTAATTAACCTTTCACAGACTATTTCACAATTCACCTGTCTCATTTACCCCAAAGTTAATCACCTTGTATCACCTTGCATGCTTCAATGTTCCAGTTTTAATCCATTAGTAACAACAGGCACCCCCATGATGGAACATAACCTCAATACACCTTTGCAATATACGACAATCCCTCACCTTGACTTCCTATCCATGTCTAAAGCTCTAATGGGGAGTAGGAGTGGATGCCAGTTTACTCTTCCCTAACGCCACCATTGTTCAAAAAAGAAAAAAGTTCCACTTGTTTTACCGTCTGTAAAATAGAAACATGCACATATAGATCTCTTAAATTTCCTTCTTTACCTTATGGTAAAATACAATGTGCTACCAAATACCAGATGGTTTAATTCTAATACTGATCTTAGGCAGTAATCCCTGATGAGTTACTCATCAGCTAAAGGGAGATAATGCTCTTGCAATTGAAGGCATATTATTCCAAAAGTAGCACCCAATCACTGATGTAATTAAGTTGCATAAGTATTTATACAAAAATCACCCAGGGAAGAGAGTGCACAAACAGTAAATGCTATGCTGTTTCAGATTACTCCTACACAGTACTCTTCTGTTGAGATTACATGATTGCCTGTTGCCACCCATTAATCAATGGTAGGAGATAGGGAGGAAGATAAATATATTAAAAGTCAAAAAAGACACACAAACACACAATAGATTTTTTTTTTTTCCTTTGTGTAAAAAATTACTTACAAAAAGGTAACAGAACATTTCAATTTAATTTAATTTGTTAAAAATGTATAGACCACCTTATTCCAAAATGGTATACACAAATACATATATTGTGGTGCAGACAGAGACTGTGTCAGATTTCAAGAAAGCCTGGGATAGGCACGTGAGATCTCTTGGAGAGAGGAAATGATAGTGGTTGCTGTGGATGGGCCATTTGGCCTTTATCTGCCATCATATTTCTATGTTAACACTAAGGGCTTCTTTTACAAAGGTGCATTAGGGCCTTAACGCACAGAATAGCATGAGCTAAATTGCTGTGCGCACTAGACCTTAACACTAGCATTGAGCTAGCGTTAGTTCTAGAAGCGTAGCTTGGGTTTAGCATGCGCTAAAATCATGTGTGCGCTAAAACGCTAGCGCAACTTAGTAAAAGAAGCCCTAAGTTATAAGATGTAAAATAAGAGTAAATACCCCCTCCTTGACAAAGCCATTCCAGCCGCTGCGGTAACAGCTCAGACGCTCAAAGGAATTCTATGAGCATTGGAGCTATTACCGTGGTGGCTGGTGCTATAAACAGAGCGGTTTTGTAAAGGAGGGGGTAGTGTCTGACATCATATCAGAATCCCAATACCACCAGATCCACTCAATAATTCAAACTATCCTTCCCCTCATAAAAGGCATATCCCATGCAGGAAAACTAGGGACATCCCTCTCCTTCAGGATCACTGAGCTGTGGAATAGCCTTGCTGCCCCGCTTCGGAGTCTGAGCTCCCTCCAACTCTTCCGAAAACATCTGAAAACTTGGCTATTCTCTAAAATGTGATGCCTCCTCCCTCTTTAATATACTAAGTCCCTCTAAACTTTCTCTATACTAAGTCCTTCAACTCTTCACTGGAGTTCCTTTCTATATCAGTTCCTGTAAACCGTGCCGAGCTCTACATTTGTGGAGAGGATTTGGTATACAAACTTAAGGTTTGGTTTAGTTTAGAAGACATAACTGTTGTGAATTAAAAGCTAAATGTACCTTTAGTTGGGTGAACTATGTATTAGAAGGGAGGGGGAAGTGAGCTGTATAATCTGATTCTGTGCCCTTGTGGCACATTTGGGTCTTTTTTGATCAAGCAAGTCTAATGTGAATGTGTTAGTGCCATTTTTACAGTATTTCTTCATGTCTCAATTTAATGGCATTTACCAGCTTATAGTTTTCAGTGTTGGTGGACTACAATTTTATACACAGTATGACACAAAGAAATACCAATACACTTCTCCCTCCGTATTCGCTGTGATAGTGGATTAACAGAACTGCAAATACTAAAAAAACGCAAATAACTTTTCATATGTTATTTGCTGTTTTCTATTAAAAACTGTCTTGAATATGGTGAAACCGCGAATAACATGGTAGGAGACCTGGCCTGTTCCTGAAGGAGAGGCAAAACACGGTGAAGAAAGTGCTGGGAATCAGCGATTTTCTCTGTAAACGCTTGGAATCAGCGACAATAAGAGCATCCTAGGGAAAAGACAGACCAACCAGGTGACTGAAGGATGAGGCACATTCATACTAATTCGCTAACCAGCATCTTTCCATTTAGCAACTGGACTGTTCCTCATTCTTCCTCTTCAATGTGCTAGCACCCAATCTCTCTTTTATCCAACATCCCGGAGCGTATGCTTTACCATCAGAAAGCAATATGAAAAGTGTATTTGAAAAAACTTGGAGGTTGTACTTAAGTAGGATGCCTATTAATGATCAACCTTTGACATCCTTTCATTAAAGTGTGGCAAATTTTTGTGTCTATCATGCTAGGTACAAAAACTAGTGTGCAGCAATTGCAAAAACAGTGTGGTAACTCTCTTGGGGCATGTCTAGCATTCCCTTTACAACTGCTACATAGACAAATCCCTGGTGTGTAGGTGTGTTAGGTGACATCGAATCGTGTTCAAGTCCTAGTGACTTGATGGATTTCAGATCAAGTACTGCACTTATCAGTTAGTACAACTACAATACTGTGTGCTAACTCGTTATCACAGGATTATCACATGAGGCTTTAATGTCCACAAAATAGGGTCGGTAACAGAAAAAAATAAAAAAATTGCCATTTTCTATCTGTGGTAAAAATGGTCTTAGCACTTAGAAAAATGCATGTAAGGGCGCTAAACTAGGTACTAAAGTTTTTTAGCACATGCTAATGGAATTACTATATTTTTCACTCCATAGAACCCATTCCCCCCCCCCAAAAAAAAAAAAAGTGGGTGGAAATGTAGGTGCATCTTATGGAGCAAATATAACACACACACACCAGTACCTTTTTTTTAAATTCCAGTGGTCCAGCGCTGTATCCAGCTTTCTGAACTCCTGCCCCTCCCTCGCTGGACGGCTGCCTTCAAATCTTCATCTCTTGCGGAAGAGCATCACACATGGCAGGCGTGAGCTTTTTGCGCTCCTGCCTGGCTCCACACCATTCCCTGAAAGTCTGCCATCAGTTCTCGCAGAAAACTCCTGCTGATACAGCGCTGGACCACCGTAATTTAAAAAAAGGTACCGGGGGGAGGGAGGCTGCCTGCCTGCCACTAGGCTTGCCTGGCCTGTGCCCTGTCTTAGCCTGCGACTAGACCTGCCCTGTGCCCTGTCCCAGCCTACCACTAGACTACCAGAGGGGGGGGGGGGGTACAAGGTACAGGGCAGGGTGGTGGGACAGGGTATACCATTTGGCTCAGAATTTTTTTTCTTGGATTTTCCTCCTCTACAAGTAAGTGCGTCTTATAGTCAGGTGCATCTTATAGAGTGAAAAATATGGTAGTTTGCATTAAGGCCTGGATTCTCTATATTTTGCTACTGTAGCTGAAAAGAATATTATATTATTTCATTAAGTGCCAATTTGCAGAAATAAAATTCTCTATTTTGACATTGTTGCAGATCATTGATTGAACCATATCCATGTTACTCTCTCCTTGGTTGGGCTAAGAACTTTTCAGCACCTCCCCTCGTACACTTTATTTATTTGTTAATTTTTTTTCATCTACAAAAAAGTACTGGGCAAATGTTGCATTATTTCAACATTCTCTAAGTAAGGAGATCTGCAAGTTTTACATATTTTTTGTGCCTTCTTTTTGTGAAATATATAAACTACTCCTTTAATATTCTTTCACAATGGAGAAATCTATTTCTCTTCTTCCCATCCCTAACATATAAACGTATCACCTCCAGATGAGTTTGACATTTTTTCATGCCTCCGTAATACTCTGATATTATCCTCCCATCTTGCAAAAAGAAGTCAAATGACTATCCGGGCTTCCTTGCATTTGATATAGATTTTCTTTCAACAGTTATAAATGGGGAAAAAGGGTAAGTTTTGAAACTAACAATTGGCTTAGGCTGAAATAAGGTAGAGCCAAGATATTTAGGGCTATGAGTTCATTTGGGCTATTTTTTGGAGAGAGGGATGATGATGTTGTTACTAAGTATACAATATAAAAATAGAAGAAATCTATATTCTGGAAATCGCGCACACTAACAGTAATAATAACATATTAGGAGATGCTGAAAAGTTCTCAGCCCAACCAAGAAGAGAATGATGTGGAAATGGTTCAGTCGATGATTTGAAACAATGTCAAAACAGAGAATTTTGTTTCTGCAAATTAGCACATAATGAAATAAGATAACACTCTTTTTGGCTCCAGTGGCAAAATTACACTCAGAATTTAGAAAGTTGGTTGGTTGGGCTGAGAACCTTTTCAGCACCCCTTCGTATCCCCAATGTTCATTCTTCTCAAAATCTAAGATACTTTTATTTTTTTTCATTAAACTATTGTGCTATCTTAATATTCATTACTTTATTTCACAATCTATTTTATCCATTACCACAATGAACTTTATTCATCATTATTCAAACCTACTGACCAACCAATCTCATTAAACATGTCATATTTCTTTAATTGCTAATTTACATGCTGCTGAAAATAACAATATTTTGTAAACATTTGATCCTACTTAGAAGTTGTGAGATGTGTGGCTTCTTGTGACCCTGGGCAAGTCATTCAATCCTCAATTGCCCTGGGTACAAAATAAGTACCTGTATACCTGTATATGTAAACCACTTTGAACGTGTTACCACAAAAGAAAGCAGTATACAAACCCCATTCTCATATGAATAATACCAAATTTTATTCTTTTTCAGTTCACTCATTAATACTAAATATTCTAATATTTACAACTATTTAGTATTATTGAGTGAATTGAAAAATAATTAGTACCCTCCCTCCCTTTTATCTGATCTACAACTTGCCAGCGCAAATCCTCTATTTGATGTTTATTTTGTAACCAATGCTGTACTTTAGGTGCCTGAAGGGCCCCAGTCGAAATCCTCAATTTATGCTCATTCAACCGAAGCTTCACAGGTCGATTTGTGCACCCTATGTATACTAGGTTACACAAACATAATATTGCATAAACCACTGATTTGCTGTTACAGTCAGTATTAATACGCAATTTTAATATGTATCCTTTCCCTAGAACCCTCCATTCCTGCCCTGTTATACTACCTATGCACCACTGGCACTTGCCACAACTTATGTGTTCCCCCTGTTGAGTACTGTGTTCTTTAACACTGAATTTTTGAAAACTTAGTTTTTGGCCAATGGTTTTATCACTTGTGTATTCTATCATTGGAAAATCACTACATTCAAATCTTAGTGATTACCCCAGAAACCACCCAAAACTTGGAATTAGAGACCCCAGATGTACCCCATAGACAATAAAGGCTCAGTACTTACACTACAGCTGGTGCTATACCTCCCTCAGCCTCCAGATAAGCTGGAAAGTGATGAAGACTTACTGCCTTGGATAAGCATGAAAAATAGACCAACATCCACCCCCCAAAATGCTTGTATCTTCTGGATGCTACTCAGACTGGGTTAGAGTCCAAATCCTTGGACCCCACAGCTCCTCACTCCTCTTTGGGGGAGGGAGAATATAATCGGCATCCAATAAAGCCCCAGGGACTGACATGGGTGACAATCAGCCTGAACTCAGACAAAATAACATCTACAGATTACAAGGGATGAGCAATGTTACACAGGGAAAAGGCCCCTAGCTAGTGCAGGTTAGCCAGGTAGGTGTTCTGAAACAGAGGGTCCCCACACACACACTTGCTACCTCTCCATCAAGGCAGAGCTGCTCCAGGAACACTGAACAGCTTCTAGGCAGCAGAAAGCCTCTAAAGTGGTAGCAAAAAATACCAAAATAAAAAACTGAATAACAGAGCAGAGAAAAAATATGACACTTTCAGCTTGCATGTAAAAGGATGAACTGAGGAACACAGAGCAGTGTCGTAAGAGGAGCTGGAAAATGTAGATGGTGCCTTGTACACAAACTTGTGAGTAGGGGAGCACAACCCACTGGTCAAGACTCATATTCCTTTTGCACTAGATCTGGCATTTAGATAACCTCACTGCAAAAACAACCAAATCTCAATTTTACAAAGGCAGGGTAATAATAATAATAATAACAGTTTATATACTGCAGTACCGTGAAGTTCTATGCGGTTTACAAAAGAATAAAAGAAGGTACAAATTGATTGAACTTAAAAGAGATGAAAGCAAGTGGTTGATAGGTCAAGAGAACCGTTATTGAGGAGAAAGAGATGTATGGGTCAGCTGTCTAGATACTTCAGGAACAGATGTGTTTTTAGGCGCTTCCTGAATTCCTCATAAGTAGTGGGCGAAAGCAATTGTTCTAGATCTTTACCCCATAATGCTGCCTGATGTGAGAGAAGGTGTTCATGGTGCTTTTTAGTTTACATCCTCTAACTGGGGGAGGAAACGAAGTTCAAATGTGAGCTTCTCTTGTGTCTGTTGGTAGAGAAGGAGAAAAGGTCAGTTATGTATTTAGGGGCTAGTCCGTGTAGTACTTTAAAGCAGAGGCAGGCGAACTTAAACTTTATTCGTGCTTCCATCGGTAGCCAGTGTAACTGCCGGTAGTAAGATGTCAAGTGATCAAATTTCTTTAGCCTGAAGATTAATCTGACCGCTGCATTTTGCATTAATTGTAAACATCGCATATTCTTTTGGGAAATTGCTAAATAGGCGATGTTACAGTAATCAAGTTGACTCAGTAAGAGGGATTGTGCCAGGATTCTGAATGCTGAGATATCAAAATATGATTTAATGGATTTAAGTTTCCAGAGAATGAAAAAACCCTTTCTGATTAAGGAGTCCACCTGGTCTTTCATGGTTAGGCATTGATCCAGAGTTACACCCAGTATCTTCATGGTGGACTGAATAGGGTAACTAAGTTTATTGATGCATAGTGGTGTTTTGGATGTGGCGAAGCAACGAAAAATTTTGTCTTCTCTGAATTAAGTTTGAGCTTGAAGGCTGTCATCCAATGCTCCATCAAATTTATAGCTTCTGATGCCTTGGGAATAGTTTCCGAGATAGAGTTAGCAAATGGGATGATGATCGTAAAGTCATCTGCGTAACTGAATAATTTTATCCCCAGCTGGGTTAATTGCACGCCCAGTGAGAACATGTAGATATTGAAAAGCAATGGGGATAGCGGTGACTCTTGCGGCACACCTGATGGATTGCTCCAGGTATCGAAGAGATCATAATTGAAACGTACTTGATAGGTACGGGACATAAGGAAGCCATGAAACCAGTATGGATATGGATGTCTAACACTGCAGTACACCCATATTGCAAAGGGGAGTAGTCTGGGCATGATTTGGGTGGGACTAAGAATGGTCCAAAAAATATGGATGTCCAAATCTGATCACAGAAGAGGAAGGAACATCAAGTTTCAAGTTTTTCAAGTTTATTTCAAATTTCTTATACCGCCCAATCAAGCCTTCTAGGTGGTGTACAAAAACGCCAAAACAATGCGCCAAATAAAATACAATTTAAACAGAAACAAACCAGGGGAAATGATAATTTTTAAAGACATTGACGTACGGGAACAAAAGGGAAGAAGGGTTAGAACTACAATTGATAGAGAGAAAGAACTGTCCTTTTAAGGATGACTTAGATTCAAGAAAGGTTTTTTACCTTCAGCTCCCCCTCCCAAGGGGAAGAATAACAAAGGGAGGGGGAGCTGAAGGTAAAAAACCTTTCTTGAATCTAAGTCATCCTTAAAAGGACAGTTTAAATTACAAAAGCATCTAAAGGGACAGACATTGTTATTTAGACCTGGTACTTGACATATTTAATTTATAGAAAGTTGCTCTGATTGAGCAGTTGTGCAGTGGAGGCATTAGGAACTTGTAGTTATACAACCACACTCAAAGCAATTTACATATAGGTACTTCAAGCATTTTCCCTATCTGTCCCAGTTGGCTCACAATCTGTCTAATATACCTGGGGCAGTGGATGATTAAGTGACTTACCCAGGGTCACAAGCAACAATGTGGGATTTGAGCCCATAACCTCAGGGTGTTGAGGATGTAGCTCTAACCACTACACCACACTCTCCTCCTTAATCCTCCAATATCTGCTGTTTCCCTCCTTCGCTGAATGTGAAACCAATGAATGGGATCAGGCTCTAAAACAGCTTCAGGTATTATGACCATTCTTAACAGAGCAGAACACAGGTCTGATGAGTAGCCCAAAGTAGTGCAGTGGACTAAGAACCATGGGACCCAGGTTCAATCTCATTTCAGCCTTTTTTTTTTTTTCTAAATTATGAGCCCTCCAAAGACAGAAAAATATCCTCTGTACCTGAATATACAAGACACTTGTAAGCCCGGATGCTATTGAAGTGGTGTACATTCAGACACAGTAGGTACCATATTTTTTGCTCCATAAGACACACTCTTTTTCCACCCAAAAGTGGGTGGAAATGCTGGTGCATCTTATGCAGTGAAGATACAGATTTTTAACCCCCCCCATACCTTATTAAAATACCCTCCCCCTCCTCCTCTTCCCGTCAAACCAGTACCTGAGCTCCCCACCACCAAATCCCACAGCCTTCCTTCTTCAGTCCCCCGACTACATCTGACTACTTCTCTCCCTTGTAAGCGTCCCACATTTGCTGGAAACAGGAAGCTGTGTCAAAAGAGGGCAGGCGATCTCTAGTGGGAAACCAGATATGGAAGCAGTTCTTATAGCACTCATGTACGAGCCTCTCTGTGAGCACATACGTACCCAGTGGCCAGTGGTGGAAGAGCGTCTGGCCAAGGGACTGTGGCGGAAGAGCGGCGACCCAAAGCCTTCAGGGATGGTGGCGTTCAATGGTCAGGGAGTACTGGCAGGAAGTCTGGGATCTGCTTGCTCTGGAGACTCTGGCTTGTTCCCCAAATTCGCTCTGTTTCTCGATGTCTCTGCTGCTTATAGTGCTTCTGGTGCCAAATGAGTTGCGATCACTGGAAGGGACATTTTCCCTGTGCGGTGCCTCATGTCGGTTTTACAGCCTAGAGCCTGGGGTACTTCAAGGGGTTCTGCTGAGTCTTGTGGACATTAACTGAAATGTGACCAGACCAAGGCATAGAATGAGCTCAGTCTGTTTTGTGTTTGCTTCAGCTGCTGGTCTTCTGGTGTTTAGAACTGCTTATCAGCAATTCCAGTCCCGAGAAAACTTCCCTTAGTTCAGATAGCTTTTGCATGTGCTGAAGTTCAGTGTTTCCAAAAATCTGCACAACACCCCCCCCCCCTGTGAAATAAGACAGCATTTAAAAGTCTAATTCCTAGAAGAGGGACCAGAAATGGGGGAGGTGGAAAAAAAACACATTCTGCACCCTATCCCCCTCCCTGCCAGGTTCTGTACCCTGTCCTGGCCTACCACTAGACCACGAGAGGAGGGGGGGGGACAAGGTACAGAGCCTGGTAGGGAGGGGGGACAGGGTATGGAAAGTCTTTTTTTCTTGTTTTCCTCCTCTAAATCTAAGGTGCGTCTTAAGGTCAGGTGTGTCTTATGGAGCAAAAAATACGGTATTTTTCTATCCTGGAGGGCTCACAATAAAATAACATACACACAAACAACTGAAATAGGATTTAAATCTGGATTCACTGATCCTCAGCCCACTGTTCAAACCATTAGTGGGGAGAGTGTGGTACAGCCTCAGCACCCTGGCATTTGTGGCTCAAACCCATGTTGCTCCCTGTGACCCTGGGCAAGTCACCCAATCTCCCCATTGCCCCAGGCATATTAGCTAGATTGTGAGCCCACCAGGAAAGACAAGGAAAAATATGTATCTGAATAAATTCATGTAGATAATGACACAAGGGCAAATTTTTCCTCATCCCCATAAGTTATTTTCCTGCCCCATTCCTCCCAGCTCCGTCCTCATCTGCAAAAGCCTCAAACACTTTAAAATCATAAGTGGCTGAGGGTTGTGCATTTAAGGCAGGGCTTACAGGAATGGGACAGGGACAGTGACAAAACTCATGGGGATGGGATTGGGAAATTGAGTTCCTGTGGGGATGGGGACAAATTTGTCCCTATGCCATTCTTTAAATTCATGTGAACTATTCTGAGCTCTCCTGGGAGAACAGTATAGAGGCTCTGTGGCCATTTTATACAAGATTCCTGTGCTACCAAATGCCAGGAAGTTCTTTTTCACCCAGAGGGTACATGGAACGCGCTACCGGAGGATGTGATAAGCAGGAGCACGCTACAGGACTTCAAAGAAGGTACCTGGAAGACAAAGGGATTGAGGGGTACAGATAGGAGTAGAGGTAGGTTATAGGGATAGGATTAGAGAATTAGAGGCAGTTACAAAATCAGTCAGGGACACTGTTCAGGCAATTAGGCCTGATGGGCCGCCGCGGGAGCGGACCGCTGGGCAAGAAGGACCTCTGGTCTGCCTCAGAGGAGGCAACTTCTTATGTTCTTATATCCCTTATTTTCCTTTTCATAATTTGGATGTTTTAGTTTATAAAATGGATGTTCATTTCACATGTATTTTAGAGCAGGCTATATCCTGTTGTAAACTATAAGTGAGATGGATGTTCTTTTGTGACATTCTGACTTGGATGTCCAATGTTCTGAGTTGTAAGTTCTTTCTAAAATGCCACTTCTTGAAAATAATGACGCATATAGTACTTGCACCTAAAATATAGGTATAAATTTGACCTGTTAAGCTAGTATTCTTTGCAAGATATGCAGGTTTTAGATCTTCACCATTTACAAATTATTCAAAATACATATAATAAACTTTTAAATGACTCCTGTAAGTCTAAAAATGTAACTCCGCTTACAAAAGGTGAAGATTGTATATCTGTAATATCGAACATGATTTATTAACATTTAAATCTAATCAAGTAGGTCAACCACCTTTTATTATTATTATTATTTAAATTAATAATATCCTTAATCTCTTTTATTTTCAAATTATTCATTTAAATCAATTTAGACCAGCTATCTTTATTGTGACTACACCAACAATATGGAATTTATTATCTCATTATTTACAAGAAAGCTCTTTAACAATATTTAAACGAGGTCTTAAAATATTTATTTTAAAGGAAATTTTTGATTAAGCTATTAAAGCCTGACAATTTTAGATACCATATGATTGCAGGGTAATCTGGGTAAGGACTACAATTTTTGTATTTCTTTTTTACTGTACTTTTATAATGACTGATGTAGGAGGGGAAGTTATCAATGTAGGCTACTGTTAAATTGTGCTATTTTTATCATAAGTTGGGATATTTTACCAACAAATCGAACACCAAGATCTTTGCAGGTAAATAAAACTGTAAATAGATAAATGGGAATCAACACATAATAAGGCATTCTTTATCTTAGCACCTAGTCAATGGAATCAACTTCTGCATACTATTTGTTCTAAAATTAATCATAAAACGTTCAAAAGTTATTAAAACATACTTTTTTCAACAGGCTTTTGGTACAGATTCCTTCCCAAATGATCACATTCATTAATTCAAGAGGTTCACAGGCAACTGACCTACTATTTAATTTTATTTTATTGTGTGGATGGACTTGAATATATCTTAGATATGAATGATGAGAATAGGTTTCTTCTTTATACAATGGAGTTTTTTTCAGTTTTTATTTATGCAATTTTAATGTAATCCATTGAGAACTTTTGTGAAACTTAAATCCATTAAAGCATACTTTGATAACTCTGCCTTCAGAATCTTGATACAATCCCTTGTATTAAGTCAACTCGACTACTGTAACATCGCCTACTTAGCAATCCCCCAAAAGAATATGCGACGATTACAACTAATGCAAAACACTGCAGTCAGACTAATCTTCGGTCTAAAGAAGTTCGATCACGTGACACCATACTTCAAACAGCTACACTGGCTGCCAATGGAAGCTCGTGTAAAGTTTAAGTTCGCCTGCCTCTGTTTTAAAGTTTTCTACGGTCTAACCCCTAAATACATCACTGACCTATTCTCCTTCTCAGCCAACAAACACAAGAGAAGCTCCCACTCGCACTTCGTTTCTCCCCCGGTTAGAGGATGCAAACTAAAAAAACACCATGAGCATCTTCTCTCACATCAGGCTGCTCTATGGGGTAAAGACCTAGAACAACTCCTGTTGCCCACCACTTATGAGGTATTCAGGAAACGCCTCAAAACTCACCTATTCCTGAAATACCTAGACAGCTGACCCACTTCCCTCCTTCCCCTTTCTCCCCATTGTTCCTACATCCCTTAAGTTAACTCAACTTGTATGTCAACTCAACTTGTACTCCACTAATCTTCTGTAAACCGCATAGAACTTAACGGTTTTGCGGTATATAAACTGTTATTATTATTATTATTTGGCAAAATATCAAATCTTAATAAACATAAGCATAAACATTTTAGCATAGGAACCAGGAATTTACATCAAAAGAAAGGCTTGGAGATGGTACAAGTAAAGGGAATGAGCTACCGCTCAATTTAAAGGTACCAGGGGGGTCATGAGAGTGGAGTTAAGTCACCACCCATCGCCCAGAGAGAGGAAGAAATGCCAAGTGGGAGGAGTAGTGAGTCTGCCTCTTATTTTCTGTCTGGCTATGCCCCTGGTAAGGGGTGGAGGACAGATTGAAGAAACTGTTGAGAAGTTATCTCCTCCCCCCCCCCCCCCCATCGATATTCATTTGGCAGCGGTCAGCTGTTTTTAAACACTGACTATTGCCGGATGATTTAACCCGCAATATTCAGAGCCAGCTCATGACCCGGCACCAGTACTGAATATTGAGGGCCAAGACTGGGTGGGCAGGCTCTCAGAGCTTATGTGGACCTGCATAAGAGTAATGTGGGCCCTGGATGAATATCATCTAGGGCCCACATAAGTCCTTTTTTTTTGGGGGGGGGCGTTATAATATAAAATGAAAAAAAAAATCTTTTGTACCCCCTCCTGCCCTTTTAACAATGCTCCCTCCCTGCCTCCCCTCCCTCTTCCCACCTTCCTGCTGCAAAAGCACCTCTTACCTGTCAACCCTCCAATGTGTAGGTAGGTCTCCCCGAGCCTACCTACATACTTGATGGTCCAGCAGGGGTCTTCAGGGGCAGGACAGTAGCCCCTGCACTCCTGTCCCGTTGTGGTTCCCTTTCAAAATAGCTGTCACAACCTCTCACAGAATCTCATGGTACTACCTTTCTTGCCTGCTTAGATCGCTCTGAATATTGATTGGCCCCTTAATGTCATATGACTACAATGTTAAATCGTGATAGAAAAGTTAAAGAGTACTTTATGATTTTGAGTGGAACAGAGCTGATTTGTTGTAAAAATGTGGATATTTTTTTTGTGCAAACCTAAGATAAAGCTTACTGCCCAGCAGCATTTATAACTTAGGTCTGCAGAAGCTGTGAATCTTTAACTAGTCTGGAGATATTTATTTATTTAATTAAAATAAAATATTCTGCACTATCAACATTTCTAGGCAGATTCCAACAAACATATATAATTTAGAGCAGAACAATTTATAAAATAGCAATTACTTAATTTCTTCAAAACACTTAACCCCCTCTTTCACAAAGCCGCGCAGCAACAGCCCCGAAGCCCTTTAATTTTCTATGAGCTTCGGGGCCTTTACCGCATTGGCCTGTGCTAAACGGCTTTGTAAAAGAGGCCCTTAAAGGGGGAAAAAAAGTCAGCTTTGATATACCTCCTTAAACAAAAAAGTTTTCAACAAAGTCTTAAAACAGTCAATATCATCAAACCCTCACAATTGCTCAGATAATTGGTTCCATTACTATGGTCCACACACATAGAATATTGATTTTCTATACTCTTTGCAGTGAATTTTACGAACAGATGGCACCACTAGGGCTTTGCTATTCAAGGAACGTAAGTTCTGGGTTAGTTGATAAATAGAAAGGAAGTCAAACAAGACTGGAGATTTCCTACCTACCAACAAGTATTAGAAGTTTATAACAAATAAGATACTCAATTGGCAACCAGGGCAATTATTTAAGAACAGGAGTAATATGTTCACATCTAGAAGTTCCAGAAATTAACCTTACTACAGAGTTCTGAGCAACCTGTAAAGATCTCAAATATTTCTTAGGAACACACGTTAGCAGAGTTACAATAATCAAAATGTGGAACAATCAGACTTTGAATGACCAAATGGAAATTAGAACTGGTTAACATCAACTTTAAAGGATGCAAAAGCCTCAGCTTAAAAAGATTTTTTTAAACAATATAAGAAACATGCTCCATCTTCAAAAATGTATCCAAATATACTCCTTAAGTTTTAAGTGTTACAAGTGAAATCATCACATCCTTAAATGTAACCTGCAATTTTTATAGTCCTCATGTGTTTTGAGAACTTATAATAGTTTTGTGTCATTTGGAAATTTACACACACCCCTCCCCCCATGTGTGTCAAAGCAGCTCCTGATTGGATAAGGCCCAACTTAGTGCAGGAAGAGGTGGTCGGAGCATACCGCGAGTGATTTCCTGCACTCGCGGTGCTCCGGCCGCTCTCTCCTGCCTCTCCCACTGCCCTCTCCTTGGTGATTCGCGGACCAAAAATATCACGATGACCGGGACCGCGAACCACCAAACGCGAACGACCGGGGGAACCCTGTATGTTATCTAATTCTTCATTGAACTGACATAGGAAAATAGTTTGTTTGAAATATACTAGTATGTATCCAATTTTGAATTGAAAAGAGACAACCCACCTGCTAAGCACCAATATCTGTCTTATTATTCCCTCTGCAATTCCTCCACCTGAGCACTATGTATTGATGTGTCTTCTTGTCAAGATTGTCTGTCTTCAGTAGATTTAAGCTTTTTTGAGCAGGGACTGTCTCTTCTATGTTTTGAAGTACAGTGCTTTGAATGTCTAGTAGCGCTATAGAAATTATTATTATTAGTAGTAGTATTGTCATTGTTCCAACATAAGGTTAATTTTAACAAAGTTCTTTGGAAGAATCAGAAAATATTGTTAAGTGTTATATGGTTGAATTCAAGTTGCAATAAATTAAATATTTTTTTCTTCAACCCGTCCCTCTCCCTTGAATAGCATTGTGTAATTGGGGAACATATACTGCATTCAATCGTGACAAGTTTAACCACATCTTAAATCAGTGTATCTTCATACTCTGCTGCTAGAGAGTGTTCACAGTAGTACAGCTGCAATTTCAATTTGTTTTCATTTTGAAGCCTTGGAAATAAACAACAGAGGACTAAGAAGAGCGACTTTCTTAATCCCACATGAAAAACTCTGGCTGAAATGGGCACTTTTTAAAAACCTGTGGGATACACTCATTTAGATTTTTGTCCCAACTTGGCACTGCAGAGCAGACCAAAGGGAAACCGACGTAATCCAAATGTGGAGCAATAACAGTGAAATAGGCCATAGATGGAACAACAAGGCGGAGCCAAAAAATTGGAGGAAGTAGAATTCCCAAGGAATTGTGTTGATGTGTGGCCAGCAGCAATTCAGATGTAGTTAACATCAAGATTGTTGAATTTACTTAGGAAGCTCTGTATTGTTGTGATGACTCTTTATGATATGGGGGCAAATTTTTTCCCGTCCCCACAGGAACTCATTTTCCCATCCTGGCATGTTCTTTTCTTGTCTCTGCCCCATTCCTGCAAGCACTGTCCTCATCCGCACAAACCTCAAATACTTTAAAATCACAAGTGTTTGAGTCTTATGTAGTTAAGGCAGAGCTTACAGGAATGGGACAGGGACAGCAACAAAACTCATGAGGACAGGATGGGGAAATTGAGCTCCTTCAGGGACGGGGACAAATTTGCCACAATGTCATTCTCTGCTCTTTATAACCCCTGATGCAGGCATTTGCTGAACATTGGCCATGTTGGGTCTCCAAATAAATTCTGCTTCCTCCTGTTTTTTTTTTGTTCTGCTCTGTTGTTCCATCTATGGCCCACTTCACTTGTTAATGCTCCTCATAGGCACTGCCCAAATCATACCCTTACTGAGCCTCCTTGAAATATATGGGATGCTCCCATATAAATATCAACTTTCTGAAATTACCATTGACACATATATGCAATGTACAATGTAAATGATGCAATTTACATTCAGAGATACTTTTAATATAATCTCTGGCTTGATGGTTTGCAGAGTGCATAATGAACGTAGCTAAAAATGTCTCTTTTGGGAAAATGTGGGCTGACAGATTCAGGGAAGGGCATTATGGGGGGTCAGATGAGGCGGAGTTGGGGAACTGAGGGGATTTTTATAAGTCAATCTGGGATGAAAGGACTGAGAGATCAAGGGACAAGAATCAAATGAGGGAATTGGGTTAGGGTTGCTGAAAGTGAAGGAGTATTGTGTGGGCCTAGGTAGCCTAGCTGTAGGTATCTACAGTTTGTGTGATTTAGGGACATAAGAACATAAGAATTGCCATACTGGGATATACCGAATAGCTAGCTAGATCCCAAGTAGCAAAACAGATTCTATGCTGCCTATTCTAGGAATAAGCAGTGGATTTCCCCGAGCCATCTCAGTAATGGCCTATGGACTTCTCTTTTAGGAAAGTATCCAAACCTTTTATAAACCCCGCTAAGCTAACTGATTTCACCACATTTTCCGGGAACAAATTCCAGAGTTTAATTACACATTGTGTGAAGAAATATTTTCTCCAGTTTGTTTTAAATCTGGTTTCCCCTAGTCATAGTATTTTTGGAAAGAGTGAACAAGCGATTCACATCTATCCTTTCCACTCCACTCTTTATTTTATAGACCTCTATCCAGGGCAGGATTAATTCTTCGAGGGCCTCTAGGCACCCAAGTACACTGGATCCCCCTGACCCTGCCTCGCCCCTACCCCACCCATGCCCCACCCCCTACCTCACCCATCCCCCACCCCTACCCCACCCTTGTCCCTCCCCATTTATCTGTTTTCTTATTTACTTCTTTATTTCCACTTGTATTCCTTTTTTTTTTAATTCAAAACAAACAAAGATTAGCATACCAGTGCACAGTTTTTCTTCTATGCAACCCCCCAATCATCTCTGAACAAATCCCCCTTCCTTCCCTTCCTACCTACTTACCCAGGACTTTAACTCTGAACCCTTTCCATGCATATATAAAAGTGTTCAAATATTTGTAAAGCAGTAATACTATCCAAAATATAAGTCTATATTAATAACCAAGTTTACAACGCCTCTCAACTGATTCACTCTACATCAACCAACTGTAACCCATATGTTCAAAGAAGTTTGGGATGAACACAGAGGATCTAGAATCAGGATGGGGGAGGGGCTGGAGAGGGCTTCATTGGCTGGGAGGGTGTAGATGGCTGCAGTAGGTTTTGACGGAGATTTCGGCAGTTGAAACCTAAGCACAGTACCGGGTAGAGCTTTGGATTCTTGCCCAGAAATAACTAAGAAGAAAAAATTTAAAAAAATTTAAATTGAATCAAGTTGGGCAGACTGGATGGACTATTCGGGTCTTATCTGCTGTTATCTACTATGTTACTATGTATAAACAACCAAATCTGTAACTCCATGTATGTTAACTTGCAACGAAACAACAAAGCAAGCAGTCCACCAAAGAATCCAAAAGAAGAGTGGCAGAAAAATAAGGAGATTCAAATCAGGTTAATTCAAGGTGCTCCCAAGAACCATGCCTGATGCATTTCGCCAAACAAGGCTAGTCAACGCTAACAAAAAAAACCCATGTCTTTCATACAAACAGAACACAGAAAACACCTTTGCCTATTATGGAATATGTAATCACAAACTAACCTCTCCCCCTTTTACAAAACTGTAGTATGGTTTTTAGCCACAGCCAGTGCTAAAAAATGCTCTACAGTTTTATAAAAGGGGGGATAAAATAGAAATATGTAGACAAAGGTTAAATAAAACTCTGCATACAATGCAACACCACAGAAACAGTGATGCATGTCCCCTAAAGCAAAAAAATAAATAAATAGAAATTTTTTTGTCTACCTTTGTCTTCTCTGGTTTCTGCTCTCCTCGTCTTCTTGTCACTCTCTTCCTTTCATCTTCTGTCCTTCTGTGCCTCTTCCAGAAATTGTCAGCCTCTCCCTTCCATTTCTTGTTTCCCCCCCCCCCCATTGGTGTGGCATCCATCATCTTCTCTTCCCTCCTCCAATGGTCTGGCATCTATCTCCTCTTCTTCCCTATCCCACACCCCCATGGTCAGGCATTTCACTCTCTCCTCTCCCTTCCTCCCACTTCCATCAGCATCTGCCCCCTTTCTCTCCCTCCAACCCAATTCCATCCAAGATCTTTTCGCCTTATGTCTCTCTCCCCTTTCCTTGCACCCCAATTCCATCAGCCACTTTCTCTCCTTCCACTACCCTTCCATACACCCTGCCCCCTTTCTCTCCCTCAACCATCCTTCCATGCTCCTTTCTCCCTCCCCCTCCAACTGCTGGCAACGGGTTACCAACCACGGCAATGTTCCTTTCCCACAGCAATGGCAATAGGCCCCCCTGCAGAGCCCCCCTGCAGAAATAGCAACATGCCTCCCTACAGCAACAGGCCCCCCCTGAAGCAACAGCAACAGCCCCCCCCACATCAACAGCAACAGGCCCCCCTGCAGCAATGGCAATTGGCCCCCCTGCAGCAACAGCAACGTGGCCAAATCTATTACAGGAAAGTCCTGCGATGACTGCTTCTGCCGGCCAATCCTCCTCCAATGTCACTTCTTCCAGAGAAAGTAAGTGACATCGGAGGGGGGTGGACCGGCAGAAGCAGTCATCGCGGGACCTTCCAGTAACAGATCCAGCCGCGTTGCCTTTTCTGTTGCTGCGGGTGGGGGGGGCGGTCTGTTGCTGTTGCTGCAGGGGAGGCCCATTGTCATTGCTGCAGGGGAGCTTGTGCCGTTGCTGTGAGTGGGCCCCATTGCCGTTTTAAAAAATAGCAAGGTGAGTTGTCCTCCTTCAGCGGGCCCCCCTCACAGTTTCGGGCCCTAGGCACGTGCCTACTGGCCTATTGATTAATCCGGCCCTGCTTCTATCATATCACCCCTGAGCCATCTCTTCTCCAAGCTGAAGAGCCCTAGCTACTTTAACCTCTCATAGGGAAGTCGGCCCATCCGTTTTATCATTTTTTTGCCATTCTCTGTACCTTTTATAATTCCACATTATCTTTTTTGAGACACAGTGACCACATTTTAATAAAAGAGCCCCAGAATTTCATTAATGGGAATAATAAATGCATTTATCACTTTGTAGTTTCTCAGAAATAATTAAAAAGTCTTGAGATTAAAAAAAAATCTATATTCTTATTAACAAGAATAACTGTAAAGAGGTTTTGTTTGTTTTTTCCTAAATATGTCATATAATTTAATTTAATATGGCATTTTATAGTGCTTAGCCTGAAAAGTGATTTCACAAACTAACCAATATAGGCACATAGGATCAACTATTTTTATCTGTCATCTAACTCAAATTGAAAATGTATGGTTTGTATTTAAATACCATAATGTACTTTAAAGATACTGCTTTATTTCATAACAAAGTCTAACTTTAATGAACTTTAATATTTAGGGGTTTATTTTCTAAAGGTATTTATCCTATATAATAAAACCCTAGCCGCGCATGCGCACTCCTACATGCGTGTTCCATTTTCCCTGATCTGTGAGATGTAAGTCTGTGGCGGCAGGAGTGCGCATGCGCGAGCCCCAGCCTTACAGCACCTAACTACACTCGTGGCAGGACTTGCCGCCAGCACTGGACTTCCTGCTCTCTCACGGCAAAAAAACAGTAAGTTTTTCGTGGTCTGACCCTCCCATCCCTTCCCGACATCTGAATGCCCCCCCCCTTCCCTTCCCGTAGTCCAGACTCCAAACCTGTCTGCAGCACTCTACACACGCTGCTTCGGGGCCTTCTACTGCCCTGATATGCTCTGATGATGTCATCAGGGACGTGCCAGAGTAAATCAGCACAGTAGAAGGCCCCGAAGCAGCGTGCATAGAGTGCTGCAGACGCTACTAGAGTCGGCAGGTTTGTCGGGACCGCAGGAAGGGAAGGGGGGGGGGCCAAGGGACTAAGGGAGGCGGACAGACTTCTAGCACCCATTAATGTAACGGGCTAAAATACTAGTATACATATATGACAGTATGAACTAGATTCAGTAAATGTGTTCAGAATTCATTGCTGAAAAAAATCTGCACTGAATGGTATTCTATAACAGGAATTCCAGCATTTGTACACTTTATAGAATAGCACATAGCACCAGAATCTGACTTTAACTTTAGGTGCAAGGATTCACACCAATTGAAGCCTAGTGTAAATTCTAGTATGTAAACTAAATATGGAGCCCTGGTATTTAGTAATATTGCATACATATTTTGTGAACTCTCCTGAATTCAAGAAAGGATGGAACAGGCACACAGGATCTCTTAAGGAGAGGTGGAGATAGTAGATGCTGCAGATGGGCAGGCTGGATGGGCCATTGAAATATTAGGTTCTTACCTGGATAATCTTCTTTCTGTTAATATACACAGGGGTCTGTTTGTTAGTTGATCAATCTGTGTTCATGAACTGTTGCTCCTCCTCCTTCAATAGTGGAGTATAGTGCCCTCTTCAGTTTATACCAAAACAATAAATCTCCACTGTAACAGAAGAAAAGACAAGGAGGTGCACAGGGAACTTCCATGGAGATATCATAAATTTCTGTTCTGCCCTGCAACTCATGAAAAAGAACAATAATTATCATGATCTAGAAACATAGATGTATCAATGAACCAACCTGCTTTTTGAAACTAGCACTTACACATAAGGAGCTTCAAAGATCAACAAATTCATTACTTTATTAGTAATTTATGTATACATGTTCATACAACTGTCAGGAGAACTCCATTTCAGGACTATAGAGTTGTCTAAGGGAGAAAGAAGATTATCCAGGTAAGAACCTAATCTTTCCTTATGTTACATAAACACAGGAGTCTATGACATACCAAAGCAGTGTCAGATGTATAAGGTAGGACAGATGAGCCTGCCTTCAAAACCAAAGACCCAAAAGTGGTATCCTCTTGAGCCACCACGTCCACTCTATACAACCTTGTAAATGTATGAAGAGTACAAGTAGCTGCTCTATAGATATTTCAGGTGGAACTTTCCTGGACTCTGTCCATGAAGACGTCACACTTCTGGTTGAATGAGCTTTCAAAGAAATAGCTGACTGTTTGCCACAGCCAATATACATTAATAAAATTGCCATTCAAATCGATCTGGTGATAGAAGCCTTGGAAGATGGTCTGCCTGGTCTTGATTGACTGGTTAGAACAAATGATGGTCAGAAAGTCAAGAATCATTGGTTCTTTCCAGGTAGTTGAAAAAATCTCTGCATACATCCAACCTCTGCAAAATCTTGTTTCGCTTAGTCGAACCCATAGGATGAAAAGTGGGCATAGAAACCTCTTGGTTGTCATGAAGAGCTGACACAACCTTTGGTAGAAAGGAAGGGACCATGCTCAGTAAAACCATAAACTCTGTGATCCTGAGGAAGGGCTCTCTATGGAATTCCAAGATCCATCTTACTGAGACTATTGCTATCAGAAATACTGTCTTCACCATGAGATCCAGAAGGGATGCCTCTTAGAGAGGCTCATATGGGGGCTTAGAAAGGCCTTCAAGATGATATTAAGATTCCAGAATGGAAAAGGCTGGCACAACGGAGGCCACAATCTGAGTGCTTCCTTCAAAAACTAGATCACATCTGGGTGAGATGCCAGCGATAACTTTCATCCTCGAGCTTGGAAGCGCAAAAGGCCTGCCATCTGGACTCTGAAAGACATCACCATTAGTCCTTTTTCTAGTCCAGAATTTTATCTGGATGGGGTACAACTTTCAGACATTGGTCTGTATATCTTTCTGTTTTCCATTCAAGATTTGTTGGAGGTATGTGGGCCATGTAATTGTCCATCAGTTTTTGGAAAAGGCGAGAAGTGACAACAACTAGCTTCCTTTTTATTGGTGGGGATTAAGGGCTCTTAAATTGGACTGCATGGGAAATTGGGTAGGGGGACAAGACAATTTAGCTTATACTAGGCCCACAAACATCACTACAATGGGATTTCCCAGTGACTGAGTCTCACATTACTTCAGGACATGTGGATGGGAAACCTATCTACAAAGTACTTCAGGCTCACCTTACAGTTAATTTATTACTTAGTAATTGAGTGGCTGAGTTCAGTTACAGATGTAGGGAGCAGCTATGAAGGGAATGATAGAGATGTAGAGAAGGGATTAAAGGAAATGTTAAAAAGAAGATAAAAAATGCTAAATGTGATCAGCATTTTTGTTAATAGTACTGAGATATTAATAAAGCTATGTCTGGTTGCTGTGTTACATCAGAGTTTGTTCATTGTTTTTGTGTTGAAATGGGGGTGGAGTACATATTAGGTATTGTTTGAAAGGTTAATCATTGGTTTCCTAAAACTTGTTCACCCCACTCATGATTTTATAATTATCTATTAGGTCCCCTCCTAGTCACCTTTACTGCAAACTGAAGAGCCAACATTGATTTAGTTTTTAATTGTAAAATATGTGTTTCATCCACTTAATCATGTTTGTTGTATGTCTATGAACCTTTTCTAGTATCACAACATCCTTTTTGAGATGGGGAACACAGAACTATGCATAATGCTCAAAATGCAGTCACATCAAATACCTATATAAAGGCATAATGATATTCAGTATTTAAAGGTCAAAATAATAGTAATAACAATTAAAATATTTTCCCCTAACAACTTATAGACAAGGTTTTTGGGACTAAATTTGGTGTTTTTAAGCTAATGAGAACAAAGGCCACTGAATCTGTTCAGTTAGGGGAACTCTTTTACTCAAATCCTTTGAAAATAATCCTTCAGTGAATACAGTGGTGCTCATAATAATAAGAATGTCTGCTGTTATTAATAACACAGCTAATGTTCCATAGTCATAACAGCAGCATTACATCCACAAGGAAATACATTAAAGAAATTAGTGTTGTCCAAATCTTTGGAAAGACAAAGGTGAACTATCTTGGAAGACATTCCAATTGAAACTCAAGTATGGAAGGAGAAAAAAAACTCCACACCTCAAATTCAAGTAAAAAAACCAACAACCTTAATTTAAATGATACTATGCTAATTGTAAGCATGCAAAATCATTAAATAAAAAACAAACAAACATCTGAGCAAAAGAGAAAAGATTTTCCCCCTCTTCTATTAAACTGCGAGAGCAGTTTCTAGCGCAGAGAGCCGCGCTGAATGGCCCGCACTGCTCCTGATGCTCATAGGAACTCTATGAACATCAGAATCAGCACAGCTCTCTGCTATCACAGTTTCGTAGAAGAGGGGTTAAGTTCAGAAATGTTTTGTAGTAGAAAACAATAAGGCAATTCCTGAATCATTCAAAGGGTGTCTTAACAAGGCTGAGCCCTTTGGTATAGGGTCCCTTTTAGATATATGGGGAGGGAGAGTGAGGGGGAAGGAGTGGCTGGATACGTTGGCAGTAGTCCCTCATTGATCCATGGGACATTTAACTAGATTAGGTGAATTATCGTGATGAGTAGAGGGAAAGATGATTGAATTGGAAGTTTTGGTTGGTTGGGTAGTCAGGCTTGGTATAACTGGAATAACAGGTGTGTGGTTTTTCTTTCCAGTTCTCCTTTGCAGCTGTGGGCAGAATCAGGAAAGATTATCTCCCAAATTGGTTTCAGCTTTTAAAAGAATTGTTAGAGCAGGTTAAATTAGAGAGATACAAAGCCCACTTGCTGTACCACATTGAGTTGTAGAGGAAGGAAGAATAGTATAGTTTTGCATTACCACAGGCTATTTGAGTAAGCCTATCCACAGGGAAGGAAGACTTAGCAGCAATGTTAGGAAATTCTTCTTCACGGAGGGGTGGTAGATACCTGAAATGCCCTCCCAAGGGAAGTAGTGAAGAGGAAAACGGTGATGGAATTCAAAAAAGCATGGGATAAAAATAGAGGATCTCTAATTAGAAAGCGAAGGAATTAAATTAAAGAACTGTGTCCCATATATGGTGATTCGGTGTAGGATGGGCTGGGGTGGGAATCAGTGTGAACTCCACTAATATGGAACATGAGGATATTGCAGCCAGACTTTATAGTAGATATCCTGCAAACAACGGGATAAGTTGAAGTGAACTTGGACGGCAACTTCAGCATTTGGAACCTAGGACAATACCAGACTTTACAGTCTATGGCCCAGAAGTATCAAAGAAGATACAAGTTAATCAAATCATGTATTTTTTAAATGAGTATCACTAATAGGCAGAATGGATGGACCATTCAGGTCTTTATCTACCATCATTTACTATGATTAGTTGGGTGCCTGAGTGTAATTGTGGAAGGAAAAAGGTTTCAGTGCTTGAAGGCTCAGGGGTATATGATCAGTTTTCGTATTTACCTTGTGGATTATGTTTTGGATTTGAGGGACACCACAATCCTGGGTACCCCAATATATCCATGCAGGTTTTATTTTAATGGAAAACCCATGTTGACCAGAATACATCTGAAGAAGAATGCAATATTGAACATTTTAGTGACAATAAACCACAAAATTCTTATGTCTAGGCAGATTGCAAACATCTTTGTCACTGAAAAGATGAGTAGAATCATTTATGATTTATATACAGTACAAGGGGGGTGCTGAAATGTTTTTAGCCCAATCAACCTTCCTAAATTTTGAGAGTTATTTTAACACTGTAGCTGAAAAGAGTGTTATCTTATTTAAGTGCCAAATTGCAGAAACAACATTTTATGTTTTGACATTATTTCAAATCATTGATTGAACCATGTCCACATCATTCTCTTCTTGGTTGGGCTGAAAACCTTTCAGCACCCTCTCATAGGCACTGCCAAAATTCTTACAGGTTTAAGTCTGTCTATTTTTAAATAAGATCGTTCCTCAGGTCTTATGTCAGTAAGTGTGTAGTAAAAGCCATTTTTTTTTCCAAGCAGCAGTACTTATTTTAAAAGTGCACTATCAATCTATCATATTTAACTACAGTATTACTTGTTTGTGGCATAAATGACAGTTCATTAAATTTTAATTTTAAAATTCATAAAAAAAATAACTTATATTGATTGTATGGTCTTATAAATACTGGTGATTCACATGTCATACTAGACATGTCATAAAATCATAATAAACCATGTGGTACATGTGCTTACCAATTCTGTTGGCATATAAAACCACTAACAGATATATATTTTTTTTATTTAGCCATTGACAGAAGTAAGTTTGATAAAAATGTATTATTTATACAGTCTAATTTAATGCATTTTACATGAACCAAATCCAATAAAATAAACCCCTTACTTTAAACTGCTTATGGGCCTATTCATGTAAGACAAATGCCAAATTCCTTCAGAGCAGAGAGAGAGAGATTTTCAATATTTCACACAATCTGGCATTTTAAAATGAGTTTGGATGCTTGATCAATTAGGGGGATCAGAGAAGTATATCCCTAGTGTGCTTAACCTAGCTATAAACTGCAGGAGTTAAAATGAATATAACAGAAAATTATAGGTGTTCCTGGTGGTGGCAAAAAGTAATTCTACTTTTAAAGGAATTGATGCCAGGTAAATCTAATTAAAATAAGTTTTAACTGCTTGCTAAGAATAATCAATATTTATTAGGGAATAAAAGTGTTTAAATATTTACCGTAGTTATAACTAGTTTTTTGTTTGTTTCTTTGTTTTTTGGGGGGGAGGGAAATTTTGAACAGATATTAGGGGTCTTATTTTTATACCCAGTTGTTCAGATTTTATAAAAAAATCTGTTTATAACAAACATAAACTCTTTTACTAAACTGCGGTAAGCACTAATGCATGATTACTTCAAGTTAAAGTACACTACCGCTTAAATAAATCTGCCCATGCTTCCCATGTGCTAAAGAATGTTTTTTATATTTTAGTGATGGGGGCACATTTTGGGACAGAGAGTAGGTGTGTCCAAATCTAATCGATTAGCTACATTACTACTTACTAACCGTTTAGCGTTTGCTTTGTCCAAGAGCTCTTAGGGGCTTATTCTGAATAGAACGTCAATCTCGGCAACCGCCTAAGAAGCGGATGAGAACCGCACACCAGTGTCCTATATGGAATTGTGTCTGTCTTATAGAACAGATGCCTTATCCCTGATTCTCTAACCAGCGCCCATGTCACTGGTGTCAGTTAAAGAATCACACCTATCTGATTGCATCTTTGCCGAGGGATCCCTTACTATCAACTGATCACAGTTTGGGAATCCCCAACCCGATCAGCTGAATCAGCAGGGGCATTTTCCTCCTGATCAGCTGAGCCAGCGGGACTCTCAAAGCCGATTGGAGATTTCCTTGCTGAGATCAGCTGAGCCGGCAGAGGCATCTACTTTTAGGATAAAATGTAGGCCAGCATTTTGCAGACCTACATTTCAGGCATCTGTCACGGCTCTAGGGAGACGCATAGAGATGCTTAAACTCGCCCAAGGCCAATTCCGGATAAAACCATGCCAAGCCTTGGGTAAGCTTAAGCATCCTTATGTGTCTCTCCAGACCTATGACAAATGCGTCCGGCCTCGGGGAGGTTATTTTTAAATGTGTATCCCGATTGGCTGCCTGATGGCAGTAGTATGCCTGCTGCCTACAATCGGTATGCCTGTTTGCAGAATCAGAACCTTACTGCCAAGAAAATAGGTACAAGTGATCCTGCATTAATGGCCATGTGCAAATTGAGGAAATGAAAAATGAGGCCATTTTACAGGCATGCTGAATGTGGCCTCAGTGTGGTCTACTTTTTAGCACAGCCTAGTAAAACGGTCCCACAATATTTTATTCTATGAGGGCTGTTCTCAAAGGTCATCTTCTTTACCCTATTAAGATTATGAAGGTACCTCTTCATATGCTGGTTGTAGAACGAACACTTGTATTTTGTTCAAAACATATTGAAGTGGTCTGTTCATAACGTCTTTGTTGCTACAAACATGCTTATTTCAGGAAACTTAAAATAGCATTAAAAACTATTGCTATAAGATTCTATTGCTGTTTGCCAAAAAAAAAAAAAAATTATTGAATAAATTCAAAAAATTCCACTCACCCTAGTACAGCAGTTCTCAACCTCTCAGGGAGGCACATTTAGCCACTCAGATCTCCAGGTTATCCACAGTGAATATGCCACAGGTAAAATTTGTACGCAATGAATCTCTAGTATATGCAAAAGACTCTTCATTGCATTGATTCTGAACCCTCAATGGACTTCAATGAGAGAGTTCAGAAACTCTGCCCTTATAGTTTTCTGTTCCCCTTGTCTGTCTTGGATACTGCACTAGGGGTATTTTGTGTTGTTGTTTTTTTAATTTGCTGATACCTTATCTTCACAAGTTTTCACTTTCTTCTGTTCACCGTATTAAATAGTTTTCCCCAGTGGGCATGGGAAAAGTTGAGAATAGACTTCTGGAGAGAGAGAGAGAGAGAGAGATGTGAAGGGAGAGAGAATATATACTGTTTATGGGGATCAATATTCAAAAGGATTTAACTGGGCAGAAGAGGCTCCTGTCTAGTTAAATCACACCAAACAAACTGGTCCTCAATATTCAGAGGCATTTAACTGACTAGTACAGCTGACCATTACTGCTAACTGGCCATCCATAATCAAATAGGTTAAGGGCAGTGTTAAGGCAGAGCAGCAATTTAGCAGATTAATGTTGATTTTTGGTTGGCTAAGGGGGATTTATCAAGGTGAGGTAAAGGTTCACACTTTAACATACCTTGATGCCCCCATGGAATTCAGCAACCTGCAGTATCCCAGTACCGCAAGTTGCTGAATCCCATCTTATAGGAATAGCACTGCTTGTGAGCCAACTGTGGAGATCACTCCTGGCCACTCCAGTGCCACAGTCAAAATGGTGCCTCTAGAAGCAGTCTCATGTGACTAGTACTAGAGGACATATTTCCTTATAATGATCATAGAGAAATTAAGAAGCTAAAGAGGCAATTTTAAAAGGTTTTATAAATAGAAAAACATATGAAAACTAGCATGCATGTATAAACATTGAAAATTTAAAAAACATCATTATATTTTGTCATGTTAGGCAGCATCATAGGGCAAGGATTTGGAAAATCTAATCATGTCTTCGAGTTCTTATGTGAAATTTAGAAGAAATTTAAAGACATATTTGTTTCTTAAATATCTGGGTAATTAATTTCCATGTTTATAGACATTATATTTTAGTAATCTATTCTGTGAATCTTTAACTTATGTAATTTTCAATTTATTTAATTGTATACACTATTATAAACTTTTGTTAACCGCATAGAACTTCACGGTCCTGCGGTATATAAGTTGATATGTTATGTTATGCTTATGCTATTAGAATTGTAAAATAACTAAAAACATTGAACACCTGTTAGCATGGAAATATGTCCAGAAGAATGGAAGATAGGCATAATTGACAAGTTACAAAAGAAGGGCAACATCATGGATTATGGCAAATGGGGAGACACAGACTTTTGTTAATCCCTGGCAAGCTCTACTGTGATATTTATTTAGGTTTTCACAGAAGATAATCATGCAAAAAGCAAATTTTTACACTGTAGAGCATCACTAAACAAAGCCTCAAGTTTCAAAAGCAGCTGTCAATAGACTGCATCAACTTCAAGATAATATGACATCCCCCAACAATAGTAAATGCATGTGTATAGCCAAGCCTTGTACAGATCCCTAACAAGGTACAATATGTGTATACTATTGTGATATGTGAAGTAACACTTAAATTGCAACTGTGAGGTTTCCTCTATTTTCATAATTCATCAATAGATGGCAGCACTGAAACACTTTAAGTAAAGGACAATCAGAGAATTATTCAAAACACTATACTGTAATCTTCAAAACCTTGTGAGAATGATTTAAAGGAGTTTGGAAGCAAAATAAATAAATTGTGTTGCAGCGTCACAGTGCTAGGCCTCACACAATATGAAACATCACAGAGGCAATTACAAAGATGGGGCTCACAGTCTTGCTTTATCCAACATTCAGCCCAGACTTGGCACTATGCAATTTCCATCTTGTCCACAATCGAAAAAATATCCAAGAACGCAAGTGTTGCCATACTGGGACAAACTGAAGGTCCATCAACTTAGTACCTTGTTTCCAACAGTGGCCAATCCAGATCACAAATATGTGGCAAGATCCTAAAATGTAAAACATTTTATGCTGTTTATCCCAGAAATAAACAGATTTTCCTAAGTCCATCTTAATAATAACTTATGGATTTTACTTTAGGAAATTGTTTAAACCTTTCTAAAATCCTGATAAACTAATTGCTTTTATCACTTTCTCTGACAAGTGAATTCAAGAATTTAATTACATGTTAAGTGGTGAAATATTTTCTATGGGGTTCATTATAATTAAAAAAAAAGTCTAAAAAGTGTCCTAAATGGCTACTTGGACGATCAAAAAGCCTGATCATCCAAGTACCCATAACCAAAACTGGTTTTTAGACGTATCTAAAAACAGCTTAGGCCTTTCCCCTGCCACTAAACGCATAGAGAGAAAAGAGGTGTGTTTAGAGGAGGGGAAAGGGCGGGCAGTTGGCGGGAGGTGGGCCGACCTACATCTAGGCGTACAACACACCTAGTACAACATTAACAGGTTGCCTAGTCGGCACTTAGACCTTTTTGACTTAGACGAAGTCAAACCAGGTCTAAGTGCTGAAAAAGGGGCCGCTGAGCTGATGGCCACTGGCGCCATCAGTTCAGTGGCCCGGCAACCTACCCACTGCAAGCATCGTGGCAGGAGAGATGCCTCATCTCCCCTATCGCGATGCCATCACTCCTCTACCCGAACTGCCGTGACCTGCGGCAGCAGAGATGCCCTATCTCTCCTGCCGTGGGTCGCGGCAGCTCGGGTAGAGGAGTGATGGCATCGCGGTAGGGGAGATGAGGCATCTCTCCTGCCGCGATACATCACCCCCTCCCACACACATACAACATTGGGGCATGAGGGAGCCCAAGCCCTCTTGCCCCGCAGCAGCCGCTGCACCCCCGACTTGATCTGGCCAGGAGGGAGCCCAAGCTCTCCTGGCCCCGGCGACCCCCATTCCGATTTAACGGGCCAGGAGATTGCCCAAGCTATCCTGGCCCTGGCAATCCCCCCCTCCGATTTAACGGGCCAGGAGAGAGTCCAACCGGGCCCATGTGCCTAAGGTTCCGCCCACAGGGGGGCTTAAGGCTCCCGGGCCTATTCTGATTGGCCCAGGCACCTCAGGCCCCGCCTGTAAGTGAGGTTTCTTCCGCCTGGGCCAGTCCAGCCCCATTCTGGACCCAGCTGGCCTGCTGGACGGGCAGGCTTGGTACCCGTCCATTTGGCCAATGTACAGGTATGGGGAAGGGGTGGGGGTGAGGGTGGGAGGTCATGGAGTCGGCCAGGGGGATCGCGGGTCAGCAGGGGAGGTCCGATCGGGGGTTCTTGGGGGGGTGGTCATTGGGGGGAGGGGGTTGTATCGAGGGCAGGAGGGCCTTGGATCCCTCCAGCCCGTATTGTAGTGGGGGGTGGGGGGTAGGGAGTCACCAGGGCCAGGAGGTCTTAGGCTCCTTCCTGGCCCGTTAAATCGGAGGGGGGGTCGCCGGGTCCAGGAGAGCTTGGGCTCTCTCTCCTGGCCCGTTAAATTGGAGGGGGAGGTCGCTGGGGCCAGGAGAGCTTGGGCTTTCTCCTGGCCCGTTAAATTGGAGGGGGGGTCACCTGGGCCAAGAGGGCTTGGGCTCCCTCCTGGCCAGATCAAGTCGGGGGTGCTGCGGCTGTCATGGGGCAAGAGGGCTTGGGCTCCCTCTTGCCCCGATGTTGTCGGGGGGGAGTCACGGTTCGACATGGCAGGAGGGCTTGGGCACCCTCCTGCCTGGATCGTTGTGGTGGGGGGGTTCTGTAACCGGTGTTGTTTTTGACAGACACCTGTTACAGAATCCAGCTTTTAGGCGAAGGATTGGCTCCTCCTTCGCCTAAAAGCCCTTCTGTTAGACGTTTGGGGCTTAGGCGTTTTTTTGGTTCATTATGGCCAAAAAGTGTAGACGTCGTGGGGGTGTACTTTTAGACGTAGTGGTTATCTGGGCGTTTAGTAGAGGCAGGCCATAATCAAAACAAGGACGTTTGTTTTGGTTATGGACACTTTCCCTGCTTCTGCTTTGAATGTTTAAGGACTTAGGCCAAAAGGGGACTTAGACTTTTTTTTGATTATGCCCCTCCACAATTTTGCTTTAAATTTAGCTTCATTGTGTGCCCCTGAGCTCTTGTAATTCAGGTCTACCTCTTCCACTCTTGGCCATATGTTATAAGCCTCTTCTCTAAGCTGAGAAACCCAAGCTCCTTAGCCTTTACTCAGGGAAGTTATCCCATCATCTTTATAATTTTCATTTCTGTACTTTATCTAATTCAGATATATTGTTTGAGATGTGGCTACCAGGATTGCACCCTTTTACTAAGCTGAGGTAGAGGTTTCTACTGCAGCTCGGAGCAATTCTGCTTCAATGCTCATGGAATTTCTATAAGCACTGGAGCATTTAACACCTTGGGTCGTGGTAGACACCTCTACTGTGGCTTAATAAAAGAGGGCCAATATTTGAGATGTGATAACATAATGGAACAATATATATGCATTATAATATTCTCAATTTTGTCATTCTTACTTGTAAAGAAGTACAGGAAAAATAATTATTTTACTTTAGTAATAATTTCATCAATTTTTGCTACTTTTACTTAGTTACATTTGACGCTTGCTGTTAAACTTAAAAAGTAAAAGCAGAACGATTAAAATAATTATTCCTCAGTAAACCAAATGAAGCAGCAGACCTACCGTATTTTCGCGGATATAACGCGCGCGTTATACGCGATTTTACCTACCGCGCATACCCCTCGCGCGTTATATGCCTGAGCGCGGTATAGAAAAGTTTTTAAACATAGTTCCCACCCCGCCCGACGCCCGATTCACCCCCCCAGCAGGACCGCTCGCACCCCCCCACCCCGAACGACCGCTCGCACGCGCTCCCACCCGCACCCGCATCCACGATCGGAGCAAGAGGGAGCCCAAGCCCTCTTGCCCGGCCGACTCCCCGACGTCCGATACATCCCCCCCCCCGAAGGACCGCCGACTTCCCGACAATATCGGGCCAGGAGGGAGCCCAAACCCTCCTGGCCACGGCGACCCCCTACCCCCACCCCGCACTACATTACGGGCAGGAGGGATCCCAGGCCCTCCTGCCCTCGACGCAAACCCCCCTCCCTCCAATGACCGCCCCCCCCAAGAACCTCCGACCGCCCCCCCAGCCGACCCGCGACCCCCCTGGCCGACCCCCACGCCCCCCCCCCCCCCCTTCCCCGTACCTTTGGAAGTTGGCCGGACAGACGGGAGCCAAACCCGCCTGTCCGGCAGGCAGCCAACGAAGGAATGAGGCCGGATTGGCCCATCCGTCCTAAAGCTCCGCCTACTGGTGGGGCCTAAGGCGCGTGGGCCAATCAGAATAGGCCCTGGAGCCTTAGGTCCCACCTGGGGGCGCGGCCTGAGACTGATGGTCGGGTTTGGCCCATGTGCCTCAGGCCGCGCCCCCAGGTGGGACCTAAGGCTCCAGGGCCTATTCTGATTGGCCCACGCGCCTTAGGCCCCACCAGTAGGCGGAGCTTTAGGACGGATGGGCCAATCCGGCCTCATTCCTTCGTTGGCTGCCTGCCGGACAGGCGGGTTTGGCTCCCGTCTGTCCGGCCAACTTCCAAAGGTACGGGGAAGGGGGGTGGGGGGGTCGTGGGGGTCGGCCAGGGGGGTCGCGGGTCGGCTGGGGGACGGGCGGAGGTTCTTGGGGGGGGGCGGTCGTTGGGGGGGGAGGGGGGTTTGCGTCGAGGGCAGGAGGGCCTGGGATCCCTCCTGCCCGTAATGTAGTGCGGGGTGGGGTTAGGGGGTCGCCGTGGCCAGGAGGGTTTGGGCTCCCTCCTGGCCCGATATTGTTGGGGAGTCGGCGGTCCTTCGGGGTGAGGGTGCGAGTGGTCCTGCCGGGGGGGGGGATGTATCGGACGTCGGGGGGGGGCATCAGGCTTTCAGGATGGGGACAGACCTTCAAGGGGGGACAGGACTTCAAGGGGGGACAGTGCACGGAAGTCAGGGGGGGTGAACGGAGAGTCGGGACAGCGCACGGAAAGTCAGGGCGGGCGAAAGGAGCATTGGGCATCATGCGCGTTATATGCCTGAGCGTGGTATAGAAAAGTTTTGGTACATATCATCGTGATTTCTGCGCGCTATACCCCTGTGCGCGTTTTACACAGGTGCGCGTTATATCCGCGAAAATACGGTAATCAAGCAAACAGTAGATCATCTCATTTTAAGTTTTGTTGTTCAGTGAATATAACCTATGAAAACAGTGGAGTTGTCTGTGCTTGTTGAACTGATCGCTTTTATCTAGCCTAAGAGAACAGTGATGAGTTGGGTCACTTTAAAGCAGAGAAGACACTGAAGCTGAATGCACTCTCTTTCCTGGGAAATCTTTCAGAAACTAGCCACTGTGGAACTGGAGCCCCACCAATCAAAGCAGAAAATGTCTGGTTCACTCACTGCCACCGTGGTTTTACTTCCAGAGACTGCTGCAAAGCTCCGGGCTGAAGGGGTATTCACCTCTCCCATGCTGACACAAGCTCTATAGTGTTTTGTGCATTTACTGGAGCTGTTTCCAATGTGGGTTTCACAAACTGATCCGAGGTTTGCTGACTCAAAGGAGCTATGCATCAACACCATCCTTGGTGTTATGATCTCTTCATCCTTGATTTTCAGTATCACCTTTATGCTGATGACTCCCAGATCTATCTCTCCACATCAGAAATGCTTGTCTGACATTGCTACCTGGAAGTCTTATCACAATCTGAATCTAAACATGGCCAGGATTGAGCTTCTTATCTTTCCCCTTAAATTCACAACTCTTCTTCCCCCGTTCTTTATTTCTGTGGATAACATTCTCATTCTTCCTGACTTGTCAGCTCATAATTTTGGAGTCATCTTTGACTCCGCTCTCTCTTTCTCTGCATATATATAACAGACTGCTAAAGCCTGTCATTTACTCCTCTAAAATATCACTAAAATTTGTCCCTTCCTTTCTGAACACATTACCAAAACTGTTATTCACATTTCTTATCACCTCATGCTTAGATTACTATAATTTGTTTCTCATATGTCTCTCACTAAACTATTTTTCTCCCTTTCAATCTTTTCAAAATTCTGCTGCATGACTTATATTCTGCCAATGTCACTATGCTCATATTAGCCCTCGCCTCTAGTCACTCTTTTGGCTCCCTATTCATTTCCATACACAATTCAAACTCCTTGTGCGGGAGTAAGGGGTTCACCCTCACTAATGTGACTATTATATTATTGAGCAGCAGGGGGCAATAACACAAGAGTCAGCCACATGAAGTAATGCAACCCTGCTTTGTCAGAGGGGTCGAACTCAGGCAAGGAGGAGCACCTCTGCCCGAGACTGGAGTCATTCATAGAGGTCCCAATGAAGAGATTTCCATGAGAGATACTTCCCTGGCAGTGAGTTGAATCAGAGCTCTGGGAAAGAAGAGAACATGAGAGATCTGTCTATGTGAGATTGCTAATGTCTGTTTGGCTGAGATATACTACTTATATTCCAAGAATATTGTGAAAGCTGGACCATTGACCAAAGACAGAAGACAGTTGAACGGGATATGAGATATGGTTAACAGCCTAAAGAATAAGGACTGTTCAAGTTGGATTGAGATATATCTATGCCTTCTCTGAGCCTGTTCCCTTGCAGGCTCAGGTCTATAAATGAATAAAGACTTGCCATAAGAGCAAGACTAAGATATAAAAGTTAAAAATATATATATTTGCCTTCCCTGAGTAAATAAATAAGGGGGTCTTTTACTAATGCACTAGCCAATTTAGTGTGCGCTAAATGCTAATGTGTCCATAGAATATTATGGGCGTGTTAGCATTTAGCGCATGCTAAATCGGATTGCGCACCTTAGTAAAAGACCCCCTAAAAGCTTTCTAATATACCTTTCAAGAGAGTCCAGATTGTGTATGTGTGTGTGAGTACATAAGGTTTATTGGAAAACCTGGCTAGGATCCTACACTCCTCTTATTGACTTACAAGTGCATTCATTCTGCAGTTCCTCACTATCTCTCCACTTTTATCTCTTACTGCACCTGTCCCTAAGAACTCTGTTCATTTGATACATCTCTTATTTGTACCCTTCTCCTCCACTGCCAACTCCAGACCGCATTCCTTTTATCTTGCTACACTTAGTACAATAAACCTCCATCTCTGACCATATTCAGATCTAGGCTAAAATTCCACCGTTCTGAGGATGTTTTTAACTCCTATTCACTTGTTCAGTATCAATGTCTATTTTAATCATTCCCATACTAGTAATTTCCCTTATTTTCCCTGTTTGTCTTAACATAAGAATATAAGAATTGCCATACTGGGACAGACCAAAGGTTCATTAAGCCTAGTATCCTGTTTCTAACAGTGGCCAACCCAGGTCCCAAGTACTTAGCTACTTGTAGATCCCAAGTAGTAAAACAGATTTTATATTGCTTATCCTAGGAATAAGCAGTGGATTTCCCCAAGCCATCTCAATAATGGCCTAAGAACTTCTCTTTTACAAAATTATTCAAGACTTTTTTAAACCCCACTAAGCTAACTGAATCACCACATTCTCTAGAAACAAATTCCAGAGTTTAATTATACATTATATGAAGACATTTTTTTTCAGGTTTGTTTTAAATGTACTACTTAGTAGCTTCACTGTTTATTATTATCACAGCTCTATAAATAATAATTATTAAATTATTTATATTATAATTAGTGAAGTGTTCAGACCAATACCCGTGTATTCTGTGATCTCACTGAACTGGGGTACATTTGGGACCATCATCACACTCCTAGTGTCCCTTTGCCAGCCTCCTTTTTGTTTATACTCGATAACATTCTTAATTATTCATTATATATACTTGTAGATAGATTTTAAACCACACTTATCTTGATGATTATTCCAAGGGCTTGGCGTAGTTCTCTTTAACTCCCAGCTGCAGCGAGATAAAGTGCTTAAATCATAAAGTGCTTGTGCATGTAGTGTTAACTACTAGCTATTGTGTTCGCTAAAACTTATTCTTAAGCTCGGCCCCCCGACTCGAGTTTCGGGTCCTTCATCAGGAGGGGTCCTGTTAAAAACACAATTTTAATTAAAACCTTATTAAAACTTAAACATTTATATGGTACTGGATTTCTATATCCTACTTAATCTCATATATATTGTCTCTCAGACCAACCTGTTTAAATAATTCATTTTTACATACCTATATGGCTACTTAGTAGCTTCATCACATGCCGCCTAGTCTTTGTATTTTGGAAAGAGTGAAAAAGCAATTCATATCTACCCTTTCCACTCCACTCAGTATTTTATAGACGTCTATAATATCACTCCTGAGCAGTCTCTTCTCCAAGCTGAGGAACCCTAGCCACTTAAACTTCTCTTCATAGGGAAGTTGTCCAAAACCTTTTATCATTTTTGTCGCCCTTCTCTGTACCTTTTCTAATTCCGCTATATCTTGTTTGAGAGTGACTAGAACCATAGAGCGATACAAGGGCATTATACCATTTGTTTTCCATTCCTTTCCTGATAATTGCTAACATTCTATTTGCTTTCTTAGCTGCCACCACGCATTGAACAGGTTTCAATGTATACTCAACAATGACACCTTGATCCTAGTACAGAACCCAGCATCACATAGCTATAGTTTGAGTTCCTCTTTCCCACATGCATTACTTTGCACTTGCACACATTAACCGTCATGTGCCATTTTGCTGCCCATTCTTCCAGTCTCACAAGGTCCTCCTGCAATATTTCACAATCCTCTTGTGATTTAACAACTTTGAAAAACTTTGTGTCATTGGCAAATTTAATTATCTTACTAGTTATTCCCATCTCCAGATCATTGATAAATATTTTAAAAAGCAGCAATCTCTGCACAGACCCCTAGGAACCCCACTATTTAAACAAAATATATCCACAATACTGTCCTAAATTGGTCGACACTCTAAACTTCATGTTTACTCCGGTGGCACTATTTACCCTTCTCCATTGAGAATATTGACCATTTAAACCCACTCGCTGTTTTCTGTCTTTCAACCAGTTCTTAATCCATAAAAGGGCATTACCTCCTATCCCATGACTTTCTAACTTCCTTAGAAGTCTTTCATGAGGTACTTTGTCAAATGGCTTTTGAGAATCTATCGAGCAGGAACTCTCTCATAGTGTTTAATGTGTAGGACTGCTATGTCTAGTAATAATAGCAGTAGTGTGGGGGAAAGATGTTTTGAGCTCAGCACTGATCTTCAGCACTAGGTAGTGTTAAGGGGTTTTGTGGTAGTTTGCCTGTTTCTACGCATTAAATTATGAACTACTGACATTTTCAGAATTTTTGTTTCAGAGGGGCATGGTCAGAGAATCGACACAAAAATGTTAAATTACTCATCCTTTACAGTACACGTTCACTTCAGTCAATAAATCAAAAGCTCCTAACAGTCCCCTCTTTGAAAATTATTGGGACATGACGACACAATATATTCTCAGTGATGGCGCTGCAGCTCTGGAATGCTATGCCACAATATCTAAGAGAAGAAATCAATTTGACCGGTTTTAAAAGTAATTTAAAAAGCTTCCTTTTTAAAGATGCTTTTAACCCTTAAAATACGTTTGGTTCTTGTACAAAATTTCTTTTTTAATTGCACCCTTTTTTTTTCTCCTCTTCTTTCTTTTTTTAGATTCTCCGTCCTATTGTTCTTTCCATATATGTCTCTCCTCTAAACTAAACTAAACTAAACCTCCTCTGAACTTTTAAAATACTAAATTGTAGTTCTATCCCCTCTCCCCTTTTTGTATTAGTTGGTCTGTATGTCCAATTCTCTACCCCATTATTTTAAATTTTAAATTGTGTGTAAAAACATGTTTATATTTTATTAATTTTTGATTTTTGTATCTCGCTTAGTAAAACTAAATAAGTGATTCATCAAAGTCTAATAAAAACTTGAAACTTAATCAGCTAGTACATTACACTTATTACACTTACCTCCTCCTAAATAGAAGATGTTAGGTGCTTCCATGTTAACGTTGAATAGGTACCACACGTTAATACGAATGAATGTTAATATATAACCTGCGATGTAAAATAGTGCAAGCTTCCTTTCTTGATACATTAGTTTGGAGCTTGCTGCTTGTAAGAGTACAATCCTAAGTTACATCTCATTTTAGTAGAAGGGCCCCTTAATATCTAGTGATTGTTCAACTTGCAACATTGACCTCCTAAAATTTGGCCCAAATGTGTCTTTAGTAAACTAAGGAAACGGTACAGTATATGACTACCCCTGCAGTTAAAGATCTAGTTGAACAATAAAAAAGAACATCAGTAATGCTGTAATCTCCAGCACTCTAGCAAAGCTGCGTGGATAATGGTTACACGGTGGAATCATTTCCTTTATATCTCTAAGGATAAAACTAAACTAGCTTGGAGTATTGCTTTATAGCCCATGATATGTTCTGTACAAATCGATTTGACATTGCCATGACACTGTTTCTTGTTTGTTTTTTTTCTAACTGCTTATATAATTGTTACTGTGGGATACCTAAATCAAAACTAAAAGTTACAGATAAAAGGGAGAGAAAACACAGTACGAAAGAAATGACGTGCGGTGTAAAAACTTGCATCTGCTCATATTATAACACACACTAATGAAGCCCCATGCATCTAGTATTTTGGATTTATTACCCCTCCCCCCTCCTTTTACAAAACCATGCAAGAGGTTTTTAGCGCCGGTTGGCTCGCTGAATGCTCTGCGCTGCTCCAATGCTTATATAATTCTTTGGAGCAGCAAAAAGCATTCAGTGCACCGGCTGGCACTAAAAAACTCTTGTGAAGTTTTGTAAAAGGGGGGGGGGGGGTAGAATTTATTTGTATTCAGAAAGCAAGTGGAGCTGTAGCACCAAAGGGAGGGGCAGGCTATGGGTAGGAACTACAGACGAAGAGGTGCTGAATTAAGAATCAGTGTAGCTGTTCTGTGTTCTGCTCATTTGATTTGATTTGATTTGATTTGATTTCTTATATACCGCTATACCGTGAGGTTCAAAGTGCTCTTCCCTGCGGGTTGGCTGCAGCACAGCAACCCTGTTGTTCTGCCTCTCAAATCTTTAAAGAAATGGCAGAGCTGTATTTAAGCAACAAAGAAGTTAATATTGAATGGTTGTTCTATAGATCAATATATATATATATATATATATATATATATATATATCAAAAACCATTGAATACTTAGACCAATAGGTAGACCTTAAATTAAATTACTCTAGTAAAGAAATTAAAATTATTATTATTTTTTTTTAAATTTCAACTGTGGGGTCAAGCCTAGAACATGGAGTCAATTTTTCCCATTTTTTGGGGACTTCTTCAAAAAAGAAGAGGAAACCGTCCTCTTTTATACTCCTTCTAACATCATAGGCTATGATGTTAGGAGTATAAAAGAGGACGACGGTTTCTTCTTCTTTTTTGAAGAAGTCCCCAAAAAATGGGAAAAATTGACTCCATGTTCTAGGCTTGACCCCACAGTTGAAATTTAAAAAAAATAATAATAATTTTAATTTCTTTACTAGAGTAATTTAATTTAAGGTCTATCTATTGGTCTAAGTATTCAAGAGCTGTATTTAAGGCCATTTCCCAGAAAATAAACCCCATGCATTTCTCTGGAAAATAATGTTTGACTAACCCCCTCTTTTACAAAGCCGCACGACAACAGCCCCGAAGCCCTTTAAATCTCCATGGGCTTCGGGGCTGTTGCCGCGCGGCAGCTGCTAGCGCTGCTTTGTAAAAGAGGGGGCAAGTTTTAGGCTTCATCTTGCCTGGCCTCTCATCTCAAAACTGTGGGACTGCATGAATTCACAGATGCAGCAGGTCCATATCAAATACCACAGCTTATCTGAAGAACAAAAAGAAAATGTTAAAAAAGTGATGAAGCCCCCTAATATCTTCTCAATTATAATGAACAACAGTAGATTTTTTTTTTTTTATTAAATTCAATAACTCCTTGGTGTTGAATATGGAAATCGAGTGGCTGATGATTGTGTGATTATGTTATATGTATCCTATCTCTTTACTTTCCTATCTTCAATGGAGTTCCTTTCATAAAATATTTGTATTGTAAACCGCTTAGATCTGTCATAAGCTGAAGCGGCATAACAAGTTCTAATTAAACATAAACATGAAAGGTGTAGCAGCTGTTTCTGCCATTTTAAGAATGGTCAACACAAAAGGATGGGGGGAGTACAAAAAAATTTTGATTAAGGGAACAACCATTTGGAGAAACCTTTCGGAGTGCCTCATTTTTTAAAGTCTTTTTTGCAGTGTAATAAGAGATCCAACCCCCCAGTCTTCATTTATAAGTGATTGATATTTTTCATTTCAGTTCCCTGAAGCAGGATTGAAACATTACACATTGGGATCTAAAACAGATAACTGTAATACTTATCTTTGAAGTTTGCACTGAATAATTTGATTATACAGTTATATACGACTTATTAGCCATGCGACTTATATACGAACTTATATACGACTTATATACCGAACATGCCATGATTGGGTGGTGAGGCTATATTTGGGGGGCTTATCCTCCTTTTTGGCCTCTAGGACTCAGCATAAACCTTCCATATTTAAGTTTAAAGTATGTGCCAAGTTTTTTTATTTTGCACTTTTAAAGCATTATACAAGTATGAACCACAGTAACATCAGGCCAGGCATCCCTTCTTGAAGTGTCACCTACAAGTGCTACATTTTAATTATTTATGAACTTCTTATCTCCCAGCCGCATCTGAGACCAGTGCCCCCATTTTACACCCTTACTCTGCAACTGCAACCTTTCCACCCTAACCCAAACCCCTGCTAACCCTCCACCCCAAAGCCTAAGCGCCACCCCAAGAACCACCAAATTTACCATAACACAAAACAAAGGGGATGGGTGTGAAATTACAAGAAGTGCCATCTAACCCTCTTCTTACCTGTTCCTCACAGATTAATCCCTCAAGCTCGCAAAAAGTTTCCACCAATCCCACTGTTTGTTTATTTAACTCCACCAATCCAGAATTCTGCTACATCTTTACTTCCATTCTTGCTTTCTCTTCCATATCCACTGTCCTACCTAGCCTTCATTGCCTAATTCAACTCACTTTATCCCTCCCCCACCCCCAACCCATTTACACAAATTTCACTTGCAAGTGCTCAGCTCAGCTAATGTTATTAATACACCAGATTAGTCTGGTGTGTCTCCAGAAAATAAATTCAAATTTTTAGTGTGTAGAAAACACACACTGATCCTGAAACTACCATGGGACACCTGAGTGCAAACAATAGTAGTGCTTTTTATCCTGCAGTAAGCAAGCAGGAATGCTTACTGCAGCTTAGTAAAATGATCTCTTAGTGTTGGGTCAGGTTAACAAGGGAAGGGGTAAAACGCGGACCTCACGGACCTGATGGACCTCGCGGATCTAAACCCGCAGGTCCTTAAAAATCTGAGGTCCGTGCTGCTTGTAGTTAGTTTCTGGCTTTGACAGACCTCGGTGACAATTTAGCGCTGACGGATCCGTTCGAGGTCTATCAGAGCTAGAGACTAGTGCTAGTGCTGGAGCGGCTCTAAAACGAATCCTTTAAACTGGTTTCCTGCTGCCCCAGTAAATCGGCTCTGACAGACCTCGATGACATTGTAGCGCTGGCGGATCCCAATACTTTTCCCTCCCTATGCTGAGACGGTTCCATCAGCGCTAAATTGTCCTCAGATTTTTAAGGACTTGCTGGTTTAGATCCGCGAGGTCCGTGAGGTCCATGAGGTCTGCGTTTTTTACCCCTTCCCGGTTAACAATGATGTTCAACAGTTGAAACAAGAAGTAATTCATAAGATAAAAACTCTGCTACAGTCAACTTCACCTAAGTGCAAGTAGGATAAGCACATGCTCCGGTTATCCGCGCCCTACCACCACAGTCCTGGGGTTTTTTTTAACATTAAAGCCAATGGATGTAAACTCCGGATATTTGCACTTCTGATAAGCAACAATCCACATGCACACTGATGTTATAGGTCCCACCGCTATTCTTTCATGTTACATTCACTCTGGTTAAATGCAATCATGGGTCCTTTGTATTTATTGCACTGCATTTACTATCCCCCGACCCCCCTCCCTGGAATGTCACAGCATCACTAGCCATCCTAGGCAGCAAGTAGATGGGATATCTACACTAGCGCACCGAGCACTCAACAGCACCTTCCTCTCAGCACTGCTTGCTGTTGTCGCCATCACCCCAGGTAGCTGCCGATATTGGCTAAATGACCACCTGACTAAAAAGTGGTACTCCTATTAAGCGCACACTCCGCTTAAGCGCAGGTGGTGGTCCAGTCCGGAGGCCTTGCACTTAAGCGGAGTCATAGAAACATAGAAATAGAAGGCAGATAAGGGCCATGGCCCATCTAGTCTGCCCACCCTAATGACCCTTCCCTATCTTTACTCTGTGAATAGATCCCACGTGTCGATCCCATTTGGCCTTAAAATCAGGCATGCTGCTGGCCTCAATCACCTGAAGTGGAAGACTATTCCAGCAATCAACCACCATTTCAGTGAAAAATAATTTCCTGGTGTCACCGTGCAGTTTCCCGCCCCTGATTTTCCACGGATGCCCTCTTGTTGCCGTGGGACCCTTAAAAAAGAAGATATCTTCTTCCGCCTCGATGCGGCCCGTGAGATACTTGAACATCTCGATCATTTCTCCCCTCTCTCTGCATTCCACGAGTTAGTATAGCTGTAATTTATCTAGCCGTTCCTCATACGGGAGATCCTTGAGCCCCGAGACCATCTGGGTGGCCATTCTCTGGACCTACTCCAGTCTCAGCACATCCTTGCGATAATGCGGCCTCCAGAATTGCACACAGTATTCCAGGTGGGGTCTCACCAGGGATCTATACAATGGCATAAGGACTTCAGGCTTATGGCTGACGAAACTCCTGCGTATGCAACCTATGATTTGTCTTGCCTTGGATGAAGCTTGCTCCACTGTATTTATTATGCAAGCTCCATGATGCTTATTATATTTGCATATGAAAGCCGAAAAAGGACTTTCATAGCAACACTGGGAGTGATGAAAGATATGGTGAGCTCTTGAATGCCCATGTTCAGATGTAGCATATGGAATAGTAATATCTGATGGTCCCATTCCATTCAGCAGAGGTGTAGTTTGGGGCCACATAATCATTATGAATATAATTTTTTAACAGGGTGCCTAGGTTTGGAGGTGGGGAAAGCCCCTATTTTATAAAGACACTTGGGTGCCTGAGCATCTTTATAAAATGCTAGCACAGATCCTGCAGAAGGTGAGTGCTGCCATATTTTAATCTTTATTTCTCTGTATTAGCTGGTTCAAGATCAAATAGCCAAAAAATACAAAAATCAACCCATTGGTGAGTTAACTGTCATTCTCATTTCAATCATTAATTAACAAACTGAAGTCATGCAATTACTTAAGATAGCGACAGATATTAATTCTGCACTGTTTATTTTCTTTGATCAAATCAAATATTTTTAGATATCTAGATTTATTTCTGTTTCCCTTTTTGAACTGACTATAAGTTCAGAGCAACAAGGATTGCTAAAAAAAAAACAAAAAAAACCCCCATAAGATTTCAACAAATATGTCTTTCATAATGAGCCCCATAGTAAGATGCGCTCATAATCGAAAGAGAAAAACATCCAAAAACTGGCCTAAGTCGGCACTTGGATGAACATTTCCCAAATATGTCCAAGTGCTGGTACTAAAAACGGGTTTTGGATGTATTTCTAAATGACCTAAGCCTTCCTAGTGCCGCTGAACGACCAAAGCTAAACGGGGCGTTTCAGGAGGAGTGTCAAGGGCAGGAGTTGGGTGGGATGTGGGCCACTTAGAATTAGTCGTACAGCATGTATAACTGAAAGTTATACAGCCCACGATCGATGAAACTTGGACATTGTGACTTAGATAATCTAAAACAGGGTCTAAGTCACAAAAATCCACCTAGTCATCAGATAAACACTGAACACATGATACAGACCCCCACACACTACTCCAGTGATCACTGACCCCCCCCCCAAAAAAAAATATTAATCACGCCTTTAAAATTCAGCCTCCAGACCATCATCACCTGGCAACCTGGCATAGGAATGCCTAGTCGTCCAGAACAGAGGCAGCTTAAGTCATCTTGGGGGTGGGTTAGGGACTCATGGAAAGGAGGACCCATGCCCATAAGCCCCTGTAATCACTGCGTTGATACTTAAACATGTGCACTCCCCTATACACCTCAAAACCTTTTTATAACTGGCATATAAGTGATTCCTGCAGCCATAAGGGCTATTGGGGTGGTAGATAAGTGGGTCTAGGGGATTCTGGAGGTGGTTTGGGGGGCTCACCATGACCTATAAGGGAGCTGTAGTGAGGAGAAGACATGGCACCCTTTTTGTGAAGTTCACAGCAGTGCCCTGTAAGGTATCCCACTATTTAGGTGGCATGTCTGGGTGTTCAGTCCATCACTTTGCAGACCCCTCCCACGTCCAACAGGGCTTGTTCTAGGCATTTTGGACTTGGACGAAAAGTTAGATGAAAATGTGGTATAAAGATGGATGATTTAGCAACTTGGACGATCAGATCTGCAGGACATATAATTAGACGATTTTCAAAAGTAAAAAAAATTTAGACGTATTTTTCAAAAATGTGTCCTAGGCTGTTTTTTACTTTGGATGACTTGCGAGTTGGACGTAAATGGACTTAGATGTCCCTTTCGATTATGCCCCTCCACGTCTTTTTTTGCATATTTTGTAACTTTTTTTTTTTTTCCTGAATTAAGTCTTGTCAATAAATTAACAGGGTAAACTATTCTCCCTTACAAAAGAAAAGATAAGTTAATGCAGGATATTGGATGAGATCATGCAAAAATATATCTTTGAATACCATCAAAGAAAGACAATGCATTTCTATAGCAAACAATTCCATTTCACACACTTTCAATGATTGTGGTTAGCATCAAAGACACATAATTGTCAATAGTTTGCTTGTTAACATTTTTTAGAAGATTAAAGGAAATGATAAACAGTTCCTCCTTTTACCAAGTGTGATAGGAACAATGGGGTCGATATTTAGAACAATTTAAGCATGGAGGAAACTCTCCTGCCTGCTTAAATTGCTTGCTGTCACCACCTAACGGGATATTCAGCAGCATTTAACCAGAGAGTGCTGCTGAATGTCCCCTTAGACCACCAAATAAAAAGTGGGCAGGTCAGGAGAGGTGCTGGGGAAAGCAGTCCTAAATCTGGTCACTTCGTTAAGTAGGAACTGGCACTGAATATGTGGCAAGCACCTGCATAGCCTTTTTTAAATTCAATAATAAAAAAAACCCTTGACCCTCCTCATTACCCCCCACCCCTGACCTTCTTGAACATACCTCCCTGCCCTCTCTTCCATGTGGTGATCCCCCCAACCCTCCCAAACCTACTTGATATTTAGGTAGGCCCCCCCCCTGGGCCTAACATTGTCCTTGGTGATCCAGCAGGGTCGGTGGGATCAAAAGCATTAAATCCATCTTTTTTCTTTTATAGCCAATATCCAGAAAGCATTGGCTATAAAGGAACAAAGATGAATTTTTCGTTTAAAATCTCTAGCTCCAGAAGGCCTAAATGAAGAAATAGAATGGCTTTCGATTATTTAATGTTCTCCTCCTGTAGGATATTATCAGGGCTTGTTGCTAGGCTATGGATGCTCTTGTGAATTTTGAGGGCGTGGCTGTAGGATGAGCCTCCCTGTGTCTGACTGATGCTGATGTCAGACATGTTGGGGAGCGTCTGATCAGCCAGATTTAAAGCCAGTAACTATAAACCACAGCCATGTTGCAAGGCAGTTGCTAGCTCCCTCAAATGGTAGGTGTTTGTATATTTAGTATAATAGAGACAAATTAACTGTGGTTCCAAATATTTTAGTGGTGAAATAGGATGGAGGGAAGTGGTAGGAATTGATAGAAGTACATACAATGTTTTTATATTGTTACAGTTTTTCCCTCGACCCTGAAGAAAAGTTTCATTTGAAACATGGATTTCGGGAGAGGTAAAGGAAAGATGAGTAACAGTCCACTATAAGTGGTTCTCTTCTGGTTTAGATTAAAAGTGATAATAATATTTTAAGATTAAAATTTCAAAATTGAGAAAAATATGAGTATTTATAAAAGTCAATAAAAATTGGACCGATGAAGATGATAGCAACTGGTAGTATTTAGTACCCGGCTGCATTCTGAAGGTCCAGACAAAAAATTTACTAAATACTTAACTTCTGTCTTTGAGATTTGACTCTATGGAGCAGATACCAGGATTCCAGTTTTGTACAAATCAATAGGAGCTACTGTGAGACACAATTATATTGTCTAACATAAGAACATAGAATAGCCTTACTGAGTCAGACCAAAGGTATATCAAGCCCAGTAGCCCATCCTCATGGTGGCCAATCTAGGTCACTAGTACCTGGCAAAAACCCAAACAGTTATAACATTCCAGGCTACCAATCCAGGAAAAGCAGTAGCTTCTCCCATATCTTTCTCAATAACAGACTATGAACTTTTCCTCCAGGAAATTGTCCAAACCCTTCTTAAAACCAGCTATGCTATCCGATCTTACCAGGTCCAATATTCATCCCACAGGAGGCAACCTGGCTGGCCAAACCAGTTTTCTTCAGCTGGAGTCTAAGGCAGATTTGCTACAGGTAGACCTGACTTAATAGGAAGTCGATGAAAACTGGCGGTGACCGACTATGTTGCATGACATAGCCAGTCATAAGGCTAGACAGTGAGCTTGATATTCAGCGGGATATAGCTGGTTATCTTTTGCTGAATATTGGTGGATAGCCAGCCTCTTAGCCGATCAGTAGTCATTCCTGGCTGATTAGGGCTCCTTTTACGAAGTCGCGTTAGCGGTTTAACGCGCGTAATAGCGTGCGCTAATTTGCCGGCCACGCTAGTCGCTACTGCCTCCTCTTGAGCAGGCGGTAGTTTTTTGCCTAGCGCGGGGGTTAGTGCGCTCTAAAAATGTATGTGCAATAAAGCCACTAACCAGGTTATATTAACCATTAACCAGGTTATATTAAGAATATTTAACAATCTGGGCACCTAAATAGCTCTAGAATTGTCCTCATAATGTAAACTATGGCCTTCAACTTGCAGTTGGGTGCTGGCCTGAAGATCTAATGTATTGACTTTTAGAAGAAGGTAACAATCACAAGAAACATGCAATAGGTCTTCTGGCACCATCTGAAAATGATGCAGATATGAGGCAGAGGGGACCTGAACAGCATACTAATACAGTTTGTGAGGATGTCCGGAAGATGGAGACAATCTCACATATGATAGGAAAGACAAAACTTTTAAATCAATCTCCTAAGTCATACCAGTTATGAAACATTTATGCCCACACTGACACTTTGATGGGTACCATGTGGTTGTCATGGTAGGACTTTGGGTATATGATGTTTGGAGGCTAGACTAGGGGAAATGCATTGCAAGGCTATGAAAGGAAAATATGAGGAACCAAAAACAAAAACGTTGTGGAGAAGATGTCCAAGATGCAGGCTTTATTGAAGATACAGTCATAAAATCCACATAATAAAATGTCTAGGACCCATAAGATGGGAACTATGGACCCAACACGGTCAGTATTTCGATGACCCTGTCTTCCTCAGGGGTTCTATGGATAATAAAATAATAATAATTGGAATATGTTTGTTTGTGCTTTAGGAGAATATGAGGAACACACTGAAAGCAGAGATTGGTAGCTTCCCACAAAATGTGAGGTTTCTCATCCACTATTCAGCAATATGGCATGCAGACTTGGTACCACTATGGTCAATGATTCAGGCTAAATGTATACAAGGTCTGAGCATCATGCCACTTAAATATGTCTATCCCTGCTATTTAAGCATAGAATTAGTGACTTCTGTTAGGGTGGCTCTCTGCTGAATATCTCACTGCCTTGATTAATTATGGATTTTTTTTCTCTTACATTTATCTATTCTGGTATATCCATAAATGAAGTACTAAAGTTCACAGTCAATTTAGAAAAACTGCAAACTCGTAGACTAGAGTTGGAAGAAGGTTTAATGTTGCCTCCTGACTGTCAGAAATAGCAGGGTCATCTAGCCCAAGTTTAACCCTATTAGCTTGGATTTCCTAGGAAAATTTTAGTGAATTATATTTCCATGCAATTAAGTGAATGAAGCCAGGGATGGACTATAGCTACCACTCTGCTCTGTTTGTGTACAAATTGTTACATATTCTATTATGAAACATCTGATTTCAGATATTGGGAGGAAGTGAGAGGCTGAGGTAGTCCTCTAGGAGCAGTATTTCATGAGTATATAAACTTAATGCTAGTGCACATTAAAAAAGACTTAAGTATAACTATTTATAAACACATATGTAAATACAGTGATTGAAACATATGTTCTGAAGAATCTGTAAGAGCATACATTTAAACATTTTTTTTTTTTTTTAAATTCACTTTGAAGAAATTAATTGAAAATTAAACGAAGCAGAAAATATCCACAGGAAAGAAATCCTGGAAACCAAATACATAAGGAAAGTGATCTTTAACATACAGTATATAGAAAAAGTAAACAAAACTCAGATCACTATATTTAAGTCCACTATATTTAAGAGAATTCCAAGGATTAGGAGATGTGGGGGGGGGGGGAGGCATTTTTGTAAAAAACAACAACCCTAAAACATCTAAGTCCGACTTAGACATTTCTAGTTGGCCGTCCAAAGTCGGAGGAACAGAAATGACCATTTTCAAATGACAACTGCTGGATGTCCGAATAGCTATCAATCTATTTTTTTTTTTTTTTTTAATCGTATACTTAGAAATCTTGGCCACCAGGACATCTAACTTTATACACCATTTTTGATCAGAAAAGTATCCATGCTGAAAATGTCCAAATGCAGACCATTTGGACATGGGAAGAGCCAGCATAGTAATGGACAGGCCACAAAGACATCCCAACAGAGCAGTGGGACACCTTAGAGGGCATTGCTGTGAACTTCACATAAAGAATGTAAGATGTATATCTCACCAGAACCCCATTATAATTTATGGTGAGAACCCTAAAACTCCCCCAAAACCTATTATACCCACCTGTGTACTACCCCAATAGCCCTTATGAATACAGGTGGCACTTATATAGCAGTATAGTAGGATTTGAGTGGGTTTGAGTAAACTCTCACTTTCTACCATAAATGCAGTGCTAGAGTGTCTTATAGGTCTGGGTCTTTCTCTCTATGGTTCACTAGCCCACTCACCAAGTAACTCTTCATACCTGTGTGATGCTCTACTAATCTTCCCCATACCAGATGCTGCTGTTCTAGATCCAGATATGTATCTTTTTGTTCTCATTTTTGTATAGTGGAAGGGGGTCATTGAGTACTGGGGGAGTGTAGGGATGTCTTACAATGATGCATGCAGTGGTCATCTGGTCAGTTTGTGGCACTTATATGCTTCTAAAACAGGTCTAGTACTGAACATTTAAGTTCCATCCAGGACATTTTCTAAAACATTTGATTGTAGCTCCAAGTCTAACCTGCCCTTAAGTACACCCAAAGCTCACCCATAACTTGCCCATGTCTAGCTCTAGATGTACAGAGGGTAGGACACCTCGCTAGATGCTCAGAATGGCAGTTTTAATTATCGGCACTTGGATGTCCCGGCCTCTTCACATACATCTCTCAGTACAATCTCGATATCATTTCCATCACCTTCCTCTGGAGCACTTCAAGAGTTCTCACCTCCTTAGCAAGATATGGTCTCCATAACTGAATACAATATTCCAAGTGAGGCCTCACCAGCAACTTGTACAGAGGCAATTCTTCTCTCTATGCAGTCCAGCATCCTTCTGTCTATGGCTACCGCTTTGTCACATTGTTTCACAGCCATGAGGTTCTCAGACACTATCATGCCAAGGTCCCTCTCCCAATCTGTGCAAATCTGCTTCTCACTTCCTAACATACACAGCTCTTATGGATTTTTACTCCCCAAGTGCATCACTTTGCACTCTTTGCATTAAATTTTAACTGCCAAACTTTAGACCATTCTTCTAGCTTTTGCAGATCTTTTCTATTCCATCTGGGATATCCAGTGGTATAGTGAGGGAAGGGTTGCACCACCTAGGGTGCTGTCATGGTGGGGGCACAGGCATCTCTCCTCCTCTCCAACCCCTTGCCGAGTTTGCCCCTTCCCTTCCCTTCAACACCCCAGATACCAAGCACCCCACCTTCCAATCTCCCTGACCCCTCTCACAAAATTCTGGTGGTCTTGTGCTTAGCTCAAGAACCATCCACTCCCAATACTACCCCTGTACCTTTCATCAAAAATCAGGCAGGAGGGATGCCCACTCCCTCTTGTCTTGAAGGACAACCTCTTCATAATGATGGCCCGTTCCCCTCCCAGTGTATTCTGGATGCACTGGAAGGGGCCTAAGGTCCTGATTGGCTCACATACCTAAGGCCCCAATTGTCTCAGGTGCCTAAGGCCCATCCCCTAGGGGGAACGCCTTAGGTGCCTGAGTCAATAGGGGCCTTAGGCTCCTCTTAGTGCATCACTGACATGCACATGAGCCAATGAGGATCTTAGCCTCCCCCCATAGTGTATGCTGGTGATGCACTAGGAGGAGTCTAAGGCCATGACTGGCTCTGGCACCTAAGACCCCTTCCTCTAGGGGAGGGGCCATAGGTGCCTGAGCCAATAGGGACTTTAGGCCCCTTCCAGTGCATCCTAGGGGAGGGGCCTTATGTACCTGAGCCAATTGGGGCTTTAGGCTCCTCTTAGTGCATCACCGACATATACCTGAGCCAATCAGGACCTTAACCTTCCCCCCCACAGTGCATGCCAGTGATGCACTAGGAGGAGTCTAAGACCCTGATTGTCTCAGGCACCTCTAGGGGAGGTGCCTGAGACAATCAGGACCTTAGGCCCCTTCCAGTGCATCCAGGATGCACCAGGAGGGGGAAGGGCTGCCATTTTGAACAGGTGGCCCTTCAAAGCAGGAGAGAGTGGGCATCCCTCCTGCCTGATTTTTGTTGAAAGGTATGGTGCGCGGTTTTGGGTGTGGATGGTTATTGAGCTGGGGGGGGGGGTCTGGTCTGAACCTCCCAGTCTACTATACCACCAGGATTTTGTGGAAGGGGAAGGGGTGACTGGAAGGTGGGCGTACTTGGTGTTGGGGTGTGATATCAGGGGGTCCTGGTTTTGGTAATGGAGGTGCAGAAGTCTGCATCCATCTCAGGCACCCCTTACCCTCAGTATGCCACTGGGGGTGTCCACTCTGTTACAAATCATTGTGCCATCTGCAAAGAGACACACTTTTCCTTTTAACCTTTCAGAAATATCACTCAGAATAATATTGAACAGAATAGGCCTCAGTATCAGTCCGTGAGACACACCACTACTCACCTTTCTTTCCTCCAAGCAAATTCTATTTACCACCACTCTCTATCGTCTGTTAGTCAACTAGTTTCTAATCCAGGTTACCACCTTGGATCCTAACTTCAATCATCTAATTTGTTAGTGAGCCTTCTCTGAGGAACAAGGTTTTGCTGAAATCCAGGTAGACTATATCTAGCACAAATCCTTTACTCAGATCTCTGGTTACCCAGTTAAAGAAATCAATCAGATTTATTTGGCATGATTTCCTCTAGGAAAGCTGGCCAATTGGGTAACAGTATAATAATGAGTGATTTCAATTACCAGATAATCAATTAAACACCACTCTTTTCCTGATAGGTAAAAGAAATTGCTGCCAACATATCTCAGTGGAGAAAAAAAAAAACATCTTAGTTTTAGTTAATAACAGCATTAGTACTTAGTTAATAACAACCTTAGTGCTTAGTTAATAACAGCATTTGCTCTAAATCAAACAAGCACAGCTTAATCATAAGTCATTAAAAAAAAAAATCCTCCACAATTAATGTTGCTGCAGACCATCCCAAAACAACTCTGGGAAAGCTTACAAATGTTCTCTCTCAGTTTTATGTATAATACAAGGACAAATTTAAGTGGGGGAGGGGAGACATTGTAGTCCTTAGTAGAATGAAAAGCATAATAAGCGATGTAATGGTGTTGGGTCTGCTGGGAAATAGTGATCATAACATGAACAAATTTGAGTTGATATCTGGAGTAAAGTCATTAGATAAATCTACTGTAGCAACATTTAATTTTGAAAAGGGCAACTAATAAAATGAGGAGAATGGTTAAAAAGAAGCTAAATTGATTGATAGAAAAAATTAGGACTTTAAATTAAGAATGGATGTTATTTAACATACACACAGGCTGAAACTCCTTGGGCAGTGAATAGGAATCAGGTGTTCCACAGGCTTAAATTCCTTGGGAAGTGCATATGACCCAAAAGTAATGAATAAACCAGAGAGGGCATTTTTTGATTGCAGGCTGTGAGTGTATCTAGAATCTTCCAATGTTGTCCATGATGCCATCTAGGAGAATACAATGTGAGAGAAGGTAAAGAGAAGTGAGTGATGAAATAGGACTCCTGAGGAAGGCATTGTATGTAGAAACACGGACCTTGTTGGATCCTTTAAATATCAATAGTTATTTTTGTTGATCTCATGCATATATATTGATATCTACAATCAAGCTTTCTTTGACAATAAAGGTTATCTGGATATTTAAAAATACCATCATGGAAACCCAGACCAAATGTATTAACAAAGGTGGAAAGTTAACATAGTTAAAAAGTAAAGTGAATGAAGCTATTAGAGCTAAAAAAAACATTCTTTAAATAATTTTTATTTATTTATTCAATTTCTATACCAATGTATCACAAACTGTGTGCTGTGGCAGATTCCAAGTGTGCTGCAAGATGCCGGCAAGGAGGAGAGCTGCCAGCTGACTGCTTAGCCAGCCAGCACTGATGACTCTCTTCCTCACTGGTGCCTCTCCTCCTCTCCCCCATTGGCAAAGCAAAAACTTCAGGGTCCGAAAGCGTGGATTTTGACATGTTGATGTCACACATGTATGTGATAGCATTGCAGTAACGTCCATTCACTTCCAGGTGCCTTCCAACCAAGGCACTGGGTATAGTGTACCCCAGTGCCGAAAAGTTTGTGGGACACTGTTCTATACCTTTCTCCTAAGGGAGCTCAGAATGGAAAAAGCATCTAAATGCTGAAAAAAAGAAGCTACATAAGCACTGACAAGTTAGATGCAAAGCATTGATAATAAAAGTTAAGAGAATGTAAGGAGAAACTTGCCAAAGAGCAAAAACTCAGTGACAACTTTTTCAGATACATCAGAAGCAGAAAATCTGTGAGGGAATTTGTAGGTCCATAGGATTATCAAGGAGCAAATGGACACTCAGGGAAGATAAGGCCATAGTGGAGAGACTGAATTAAATCTTTGTTTCATTCTTTTCAAAAGAAGATGCAAGAGATCTACCTAAATCAGAAATAATTTTCAAGGTTGATGATGTTGAGGAACTGAAAGAAATCTTGGTGAACTTGGAAGGTATAAGCCAAATCAACAAGTTAAAGACTGATAAATCACCTGGATCAGATGGTATACATCTCACAGTACTGAAAGAACTCAAACATGAAATTGCTGATCTTCTATTAGAGATCTGTAATCTATCACTAAAATTGTTCATAGTACCTGAAGATTGGAGGGTGGGCAATGTTATACTGATTTTAAAAAAGGGTTCCAGGGGTGATTCATGAAATTACAGACCAATAAGCCTGACTTCAGTGCCAAGCAAAATGGTAGAAACTAGAGAGTTGCACGGGTACAGAAATCCCACCCATCCCCGCCCATCCCCGCCAGGATCCTCTCCATCCCCACCCATCCCCGCCAGGATCCTCTCTGTCCCCACCCGTCCCCGCCCATCCCTATAAAAAGCAGCAATTACTTCTGACAGGATCATCAATTCCACAGTTTCTTTTGTGTTTGTGCTGCTGTTTTCCTTGCGGAATCTTTGGTGGAACCCTTTTTTTTGTTTTCTGTTCAGGTAATTAACTTATAAATCCCCTCTTTTACTAAGGCTGATGTATCCATTATATTATATGGACAAATCCTACTTCCAAAGCCTTCCATCCCCGTGGGAGTCCCATTGGCTAGAGGGGGGTCCCTGTGGGATTCCCATGGTCCAGAGGGGGGTCCCCGTGGGAGTCCCGTGGGTTAGGGGAGATTTCCATGATCCCCGTTCCTTAGTAGAAATAATTATAAAAAGTAAAATTATGGAGCACATAGCCAAACATGATTTAATGGGACAGAGCACAGGTTCAGCAAAAGGAGGTCTTGCCTCACTTATTTGCATGATTTATTTGAAGGTGTGAATAAACATATGGATAAAGGTGAGCAGATTGACATAGCATATCTAGATCTTCAGAAAGCTTTTGAAAGAGTTCCTCAAGAGACACTCCTGATAAAATTAGAGTTATGGGATAAGAGGCAATGTTCTGTTGTGGATTAGGAATTGGTTATTGGACAGAAAACAGAGGGTAGATTTAAATGGCCATTTTTCCAATGGAGGAGGGTATATAGTGGAGTGCCACAAGGATCTACACTGGGAATGTTGCTATTATATATATATAAATGATCTGGAAATTGGAACAAAGCTGCAGTAGATGTCTCTACCGTGGCCCGGAGCACTAAATGCTGTAGTGCTGCTCTGATGCTCATAGGAATTCTATAAGCATCAGAGCAGAGTTGGAACATTTAGCACTCCGGGCCACAATAGAAACTTCTACCATGGCTTAATAAAAGGGGGGGGGGGATAGATTTGCAGATAACAAAATTATTCAAAGTTGTCAAAAAACATGAGGACTGTAGAAAGACCCTAGGAAACTGGAAAATTGGGCATCCAAATGGCATATTAAATTGAATGTGAACAAATGCAAAGTGATGCACATTGGGAAGAATAATCCAAATCCTAGAGCTCACCTTAGGAGTCAGCACACATGAAAAATATATGGTCTTGGATGCCATTATAGACACTATGCTGAAATATTCTGCCCATTGTGCATTTGTGGCAAAAAGAAACAAATAGGATGCTAGAAATTAATAGAAAAGGGATGGTGAATAAGACCACAAATATTAAAATGCCTCTGTATTATTCCATGGTGTGTCCTCACCTTGATTATTGTGCACAATTCTGGGTTTTGTATCTCTAAAATGATATAGAGAAATTACAAAAGATTCAAAGAAAAGTGACCAAGATGATAAAGGGAATGGAACTTCTCTTGTATGAGGAAAGACTAAAGAGATCAAAAATTATGAAGACTAAGGGACACTTGATGTCGTTACAGGAAATACTTTTTAAAAGTGATAGCAGTGTCAGAGGAAATTTTTTTTCAGTAAGAGAATAGTTCAGCTCTGGAACGCATTTCTAGAGGATGTGGTAAGAGTGATTAATGTAGCTAGTTTAAAAAAAATGTTTGGAGAAGTTTCTAGAGGAAAAGTTCATAGTATGCTATTGAGACATACAGTACATGGGAAATCCACTGCTTGCCCTGGATCGGTAGCATGGAATGTTGCTACTATTTGGGTTTTTGCCAGGTACTTGTGACCTGCATTGACACTGTGAAGTCAAAATACTGGGCTAGATGGACCATTAGTCTGACCCAGAAGGCTAGTCTGATATTCTTATGATCTTCAGTTTGGAAAAGAGATGATAAGGGAGGATATGATTGAGGTGTATAAAATCCTGTGGTTGTGTAGAGCAGGGGGGAAGCTAATTATTACCCTGTAGCATGAAATGTTGAATTTCTTCTGGGTACTATGACCTAGATTGGCTACTGTTGCAATCAGGAGACTGGACTAGATGGACCATTGGTCTGACCCAGTATGTTCTTATGTTTGCTCTGTTCCAGTATGGCAACTCTTACATTCTTATTTTTGTAGCCTTTCTCTATAGTAGAAAATAAAGCCACTTCTAAAGGCCATACTTTAGAAGAAATTAACAGCATTATGTATTCTAGCATTGGATGATATATCTTTAAGTGTACTTTTAGCCATTTTTAACCACTGAGTATGTTGTTCTAAACTTTGTCTGGTAAATGATCTGGCTAAGTTTAGGAATGATCAAACTAAAGATAATAAGATTATATTCAATATTGCACTACCCGTTAATATGTAAGTGCCCCCATGGAAAAGTACCTGATCTTTCTAAAGTTGTTCATTAAGGGGGCACTAGAGAGCACTGCTGGAGATGGTTGCTTAGATTCATCGCTCCAGCGCAAAGTTATTTGAAAGTCTCGATCAATATATTTTATTTTACTGTTCAACTGCCAATTCCTACTGGATTGCAGCTGAAAACTATGGCAACAGGAAAATTGGGTACTCGGCGCAGACTGGAGCCTGTTTTGCCCTCTAAATTGCCAGTGAAACTGGATGAGGATACAGCAGCCTCGGTACTAGAAGAAATGCATGATCTGCGCACCCTCATGGCTGACAACAAGAGCATTACGGACAAAATCAAGGCGGAGATCTCTACCTTGAAAGAGGAAATTACTGACCTTAACTCTCGTATGGAATCCTTTGAAACCAAGGCATTGGTGAACGCTGAAAACATCAAAACACTACTGTGGCAGACTAAAAGGATAACACAACTTGAAATTGAATTGGAAAACACCAATAACTGTGTTCGCAGAAATAATTTCAGAATCCTGGGCCTTCCCGAAGCGCGGGAAGGGAGAGAGATCATTCAATTTCTGGAAAACACGCTGCCTAAAATCCTAGGATTAGAATTCAAGCAAGCATTTGAAATTGAGCATGCACACCAGATACCCACACAACAACAATCGGATTCAAACAGATATCCCAGACCTGTTATTGTAAAGCTCCTGCGCTACACCCAAGTATTAGACATTATGCAGCAGGCTCGCATGAAGGCTCCCATTCAGTTTGAAGGACATAAGCTGCTGTTTGGGCCGGATCTAAGCAAGCAAACTGCCAAGGCACACAAGCAATTGTTAGAATACCGCCCCAAATTAAAACAACTGGATGCTAAATTTGGGATTCTCTACCCTGCCAAGCTCTGGGTCACATATAACAATTGCACTAAACCTACAGAACTTGCCGATTATCTGGAAAATCTTTCACCAAGTAACATCGATGTGACATGATAAGTATAACATCTGTCTCACTCAGAGTGTTCTTCATGCTCCAATACTTGGATGTATAATATCCTAAGAATCCGTGCTGACTGTTTGCTATTGTTACACTTGCTTAATGCTATATATGTTGATAATGCATATTGTTCTCATTCGTGCTGTGATGCCATGTTTCTATTCTCTCCATGTGCTACCTAACCCTTGGTTAACCACCCATAATGTATAATGGGTTTTTCTTTCTGTTTCTTCATAGTTATCAGATGACAGTCTATTTCATACTTGTGTATACTACATTATTCTATCACCTATGTAGACATTATTGTCTTCTATTTGCATCTCATGTTCTGCTCAAATATCCTTGATTGTTCCCACATGCCTTTACTATGCTTAACTCTTAATGTAAAAGGGATTAACAACCCTGTCAAGAGAAAGAAAATATCTAATTATATTTCTAAATACAATGCTGATATAATCTTATTACAGGAAATGCATCTTACAGAACCTGAGATTAGGAAATTGTCTTTACCCTGGGCCTTTCCTATTCTTTTTTCTCCTGCCATTGACAAAAAAAATAGAGTACTGATGTTTATTCGTAAAAGACCTGACATTACCATACTATCACATATCTCTGACTCCAACGGCTGCTGGATTCAAGCAGACGTAGATGTAGCGGGTCAATGGGTAATGGTCATGAACATTTATGGACCTAAAGTCAATGAGGCTAACTTCTATGAAGACCTGGCTGATCATATTAATAACTACAATGATTTCCACTGCATTATTGGGGGTGATTTCAATGTCATACAAGATCCAAATAAAGATAGAAAATCCAACACACCCTACAAAAAAATCCCCAAATTGTCTCATGCTACAAGACATTCTCTCCTAATTTAAACTGGTGGATGCATGGAGGGTCAATCATCTAGAATCTGATTCTGATTACAGTTTTTATTCTACCCCACACAACTCGTACTCGAGAATTGATTATTTTTTGATTAGACAATCCTTTGTTCAATATATTCAATCTTCAGACATAAAGGAAATTAGTGTGTCTGATCATGCCTCCGTGCTGCTCAGCCTCAATGCTCTGTGTAAGCCCATGTCTCAGAGCCAATGGAGATTCAACAACTCCTACATGCAGGATGAGGAATTCAAAGCGTACATCATCAAAGCTATCAATGATTATTTTTACCACAACTCCCCTTTAGACAATAGATGGCCTATAATATGGGACGCATTCAAAGCTGTGATCAAGGGAACCATTATCTCTTATGTGGCTTTCAAGAAAAAAACCATCATGTCTGTGCTATTACAGCTAGAAACCGAGATAAAGTCTTTGGAAAGATCACATAGTGCCAATCCATCTAATATCGAGCTGCTGCACAAATTACAAGCTCTACACTATTCTTACAACACTTCTCTTAGCAAAATTGCAGCCAAACAAATATTTTCTCAACATGCTAAATACTATACTGACTCAAACCAAAGTGGTCACTATCTGGCTTCTTATCTAAAGGGCAGTATGGACAAAACAAACATAACAGCAATTCAATCTGAGGATCAATCAGTACTGACCGATCACCAGGCGATACTTGAGCAATTCCAATCTTTTTACAAACAAATCTATACTACTTAGCTTGATCCCAGCTGTGATTTTGATGAATTCATGAAGCCCTTACCTCACAGCACAATAGAGGATTCTGACAACCTTCTCCTGTCTGTTCCTATAACCACCGTGGAGATAACTGATGCGATTGGTAACATGGCCAAATCCAAAACTCCAGGCCCAGATGGAATGACAATAGAATTTTACTTAGCCTTCCAGGAACAATTGTTACCTCATCTTCTAAAGTTCTTCAACCGGGGATGTCACAGGTACCTTTACTGAGGCGACAATCATAGTTCTACCAAAACCAAAGATCCCCTCAAAACCCAGAACTACAGACCCCTTTCGTTGATCAATACTGATGCTAAAATCTTTGCCAAACTATTGGCATCCAGGCTCCAATTGGTGCTCCCATATGTCATCAAGAACAAACAAACTGGCTTCATGCCCGGTAGACTATCCAGTGACAACATCTGCCTATTTATCAATGTGATTGATCGAGCTGAGTCTATGGATGTACCTTTGGTTGCTATGGGCCTGGACACAAAGAAGGCCTTCGACAGGATCGAGTGGCCTTTTCTGTTCCGTCTTCTCCATTGGTATGGCTTCCCCAGAATTTCATCAAAATGATACAGGTACTATATACTATACCTAGCACGAGAGTATTCATCAATGGGATATTTTCCAATCAATTTAATCCTTCAAGAGGTACCCATCAAGGCTGCCCACTCTCCCCTCTTCTCTTTAACCTGAATACTTGAGCCACTTCTCATAGATTTTAGGAATGCATGTGAAATACAAGGTATCTGTTGTGGTGGGCAAGAAATAAAGGTATCAGCCTATGCCAGGAGTAGGCAATTCCGGTCCTCGAGAGCCGGAGCCAGGTCAGGTTTTCAGGATATCCACAATGAATATTTATGAGATGGATTTGTATGCACTGCCTCCTTGAGATGCAAATCTATCTCATGCATATTTATTGTGGATATCCTGAAAATCTGACCTGGCTCTGGCTCTCGAGGACCGGAATTGCCTGCCCCTGTCTTATGCGGATTATGTCCTCTTGTACATTTCTGTGGCCACTATCATGCCTGTCCTTAACACCATATCTGCCTACTCGCCTGTGTCAGGTTACAAGCTTAATTTATCCAAAACAGAGGTTATGCCTCTGAACTCACCTGAGAAAAATCACTGTAGGGGTAATAAACTCAACTAGTTCACAGTTGAGTGACTAAAGGTACAACTACAAATCTTGAAGAAAGTCACTCCATGAAAGTAAAAAATAAATACAACCCAAATTTAGTTTGCTTGCATATCTAGTAGAACTCTGCTCAGAGACATGAAGGCTGAAAACTCCACCTCACCACCCAATCAACACAGTGTTCAATGCAATTTCCAGATTATACTCATAGTGATTCATTATACTGTAACTACCTACTTGAGCTATGAAGGAAATAAATTTGGGTTGTATTTATTTTTGACTTTCATAGAGTGACTTTCTTCAAGATTTGTGTTTGTGTCTGAACTCACCTAAAGCTAATGCTATGCAAGAGCTTGGTCTACAATGGGCAGGAAGAAAACTTAAAATCCTTGGGATCTACTTTGGCCCGACCATCGAAGAAAACATTGCATATAACACTGATCTCATTATCTCCTCCGTTCATAAATTAACATCAAAATGGTCTCCACTCCGACTATCATGGTGGGGTAGGCTCGAGATGATAAAAATGATGATAACTCCTGTCATTAACTATATACTGAGTATGTTACCAGTATATCTGAATAAATCCTTTTACAAAACTGTTGAATCGTTACCCCGCATCAGTTTACAAAAACTGAAAAAAGATAAAGCTGAAGGGAGTGTGAGTTTTCCCAGCTTTTTCAAATATCACACTGCTTTCCTGCTGAGACAGGGGACTCAGCTACTCAAGACTGATGACTCGTCTACTCCCTCTTGGGTAATAATGGAAACACATGCTGTGGGATCGGCAGGACTTCAAAATCACACTTTCTCTGAATCTATTGAAGTAGCCGATACATGTGAACCAATCAAGTCCACCAAACCAGCTCTCCGAGAAATGGATACTTTACTCAAGATGAAGTGGAATGATATGACACATGTATATATATGGAACAATCCTAAAATTAAAATACAGGGGAAAACTGTAAACTGGTCTATATGGAAAGAAGCGGGCAAATGGTTTGTCAATCAACTTTATCAACATAACACCTGGATTCCCTTTGAGACCCTACACTCCACCTATAATTTACCTACTTCACATCACTTCAGATGGATTCAGATATGTCATGCTATCAAAGCGGGGTTTGAGGTCGCTTCACTTAAGCTTGATAAACCTTCAATTTTAAGACTATGTGACCTTATGTCATTAAAGAGGAAGGGTCACTTTGCTCTTTGCTATGAAATGCTGATATCACGAAAATTTGACTCCCAACTAGGGATCTGCGATGTTTGGGCCCATGATACAGGGGTTCAATTAGGTCCTAAAACTTGGAGGAAGATCTGGTTAGAGACTCTTTCTACTTTACATTCATTGGCGATCACACAATCCTCTTACTTCTTGTTACATCGTGCTTTTTGGACACCTTACAAACTTGCTAAGATCTCTTCTGATGGTCATAATTGCTGTTGGTCTTGTCATTCAGACATCTTAGATCATATGAACTTCAACTGTCCACCAATCAAAACTTTCTAGCTGGATATATGAACTACCATCTCTGAGATTATTGGGATCAGAGAGGATTTAACTCTAGCTATTATTATTTATGGGCAATATGGACTAAAGTCTGTTATTCATGATAATTCTGCCAAACTTTTGAAATGCCTTTTGCTGATAGCTGTCAAATTCATTTTGACTAAATGGAAAAATGCTGACAACTTATCCTATAACTTATGGTGGCATAATGTATGTATGATTATGCGATATGAAAGATGTTATGCTGAAAAATATGGCTGTTTACATATTCATGAAAAATGATGGTCATCATTGACCTCCTTCTGCAAAGTGCTGTGACAAGAGTAATTTCCTTTTTCTTTTCTCTTTTTCATGTTCTTATTATTAAATATTTCAATGCTTGGACTAGAAATGTACTTTTTCTAATTATATGGCTTCTGGACTGTCATCTGATCATTATAGATTGTTTGTTCTTCACTCATTAATACTATGCACAAATCTGTCATGTATTTCATTTTACACTGTAAACTTTATAACCAATTTTTAAAAAAATGAAGTTGTTCATAAAATCTCAGCATTCAGGTGTAGAGGAATGGAAAGGATACAATGATGTAACAGTGCTGCTAGTTTTTATTTTGTATTTTTTATCTGTTTTGCCATCTGTAACATAACAATTTTGGATAACTCTTGTAGATTTAAAATCTGTGTTTTTGTCTGGGCAAATCCAAAATGTACCTGGACAAAGGGCTTGATATATCAGCCTTATTGTGAATCATAAATAAAGCTGTGATCTTAATTTCTCACTTCTGAAGAATATAATGCATGGTAGAAAACTTCTCTATCTCTTTCAAATTAGTAACTGTCCTCATTTTTTCATCTCTTATTTGAGTAAAGATACTTTATGCTGTCTGATGATGCAGTTGTGCAACTAGCAATTTGTCTATGAGGGGCTGCTAAAAAGTTCTCAGTTCAACCAACAAAGATGGGATAGTCTCCACTGAGGGCTATATACTTTGTCCAGTGAATTTTCACTTTTTTCATTCCATCGGAAAAAATATGGAATGAAAAAAGTAGAAAATCGTTCGACATAGGCCCTCTTATATCAAACTGTGATAGCAGTTTTTAGCGCAGGAGCACACTGAATGGCCTGCGCTTCTCCCAATGCTCATAGAGTTCCTATGAGCATTGGGAGCAGCGCGGGTCATTCAGCGCAGCTTCCTGCTCTAATAACATCTATCGCAATTTGATAAAAGGGGGTATAAGTGTATATCCCTCGATGGATACTACCTGAACTTTATTGGTTGGGCTGAGAACTTTTTAGCAGCCTCTCATATTTTACCACCTTCAACTTAACAATTCTGAGTAACTTTCATAATTTTTTTCTAATTTCCCTTCTATGTATTCATTATATAGTCTCTTGCAGTTTAAAATATCCAAAGTGGGAGATTTCATCTGCATTTTTTATGTTTTTCTTCCATACAAAGGGAGGACCACACACACTTGTGAAAGCTTTATGATTGTTGTTTGTACCTTTGATAGACCTGAAGTTGTACATGAATTGATGTACCAGTTAATCTGTTTGGATTGCCTCTTAAGATGCTGAAATGTGATGTGTTATTAAATATCAAATAATAATAAATGTTTAAATGGTTTTTTTTAAATGTCCACTTCTGGTATGTGTCTGATTGACAGGATCATGAAGACTTTGAAAAATGATGTAATATATGGGATAATATTAGGTTAATGGCCTAGAAGAGAAAAAATGAACACTCAGGGCCAAATTCTGTAAATGGCAACCCGATTGTAGGTGACAGTAGGCGTCTTACCGCTGTCTAACCAGCCAATTGGATCACACATTTTCTAAAAAAAAAAAAACAACTCAAGGATGGCCGCCTAAGTTTAGGTATCTGTCGCAGGTGCAGGGAGGTGCCTAGGGATGCTTAAGCTAGCCCAAGTCTAGCGTTGAATCTAGCGTTGGGCGTGGGTGTGGTTTCACATGGAAGTGGCCTTAGACAAGCTTAAGTGGCCTTAGGCATCTCCCTAGGGCCAAAATAGGCGCCTCAAATTTAAACCAGCAAAATGCTGACCGACATTTCAAATAGATAAGGTTGCTAAACTGATTGTGACAAGGAAATCTCCCTGCTGCAATTAGCTGAGTGGCCGCAGCAGGGAACCCCTGAACCCCACCACAAGCTGGCCAGCAGGAAGGATGCCCACTCCCTCCTGTTGGCACCTCCCTCGAACCAAGGATGTTGGGGTGGTTGCTGCCTTGAAAGAGCAAGCAGCACCGCATACAAAATTATAGTTCCCGTTGCCTTTCTTACCCCCGTTGCTTATTTGTTTTACTTTCCGTCAATGAGGGGGGCCCGCGTTGCCAATCGGGGGGGGGGGGGCACGTTGCCAATCAATGCTTGGTGGGTACGTCGCCATTTTAATCAAATAAAAAATAAATCGGAGTGAAAGATGAGTGGTGAGATGGGCTTGGCGTGAAGGGAGAGAGAGAAGGGGGCAAGGCAGAGCAGGGCAGATGATGGAAGTGTGGAGAAGGGACACAGAAGGGAGCAGGGCAGATGATGGATGTGGGAAGAAAGGGGCAGGGCAGGGTAGATGATGGAAGTGGGGAGAAGGGAGCAGGGCAGGGTAGATGATGGAAGTGGGGAGAAGGGAGCAGGGCAGATGATGGATGTGGGAAGAAAGGGGCAGGGCAGGACAGATGATGGAAGTAGGGAGAAGGGAGACAGAAGGGAGCAGGGCAGATGATGGAAGTGCCCAGCCCTCACCTCCTCACCACTGCTACTGCTTTCCCACATACTGGATGGAGGGAAGAAAATAGTTAAGTTCAAGTTCAAGTTCACGTTTATTTGATAAATCGCCTATATAAGACATTCTAAGCGATGTACAATTAAAACAGATTATGGGGAGACTAACAATCTTATTAGTAAGAAGTTAAAAACAAAAAAACAAAACAAAAATTGTTAACTTATAAAAAACAAAAAGCAAAGTAAAAAAGAACACATAAGTCATTAACAGCAAATAAAAAGCAAAAATAACTAGAAATTGTGATTTCTCTGTACATATAGTTTAATGACAAACATGACAAAGAGGAAAGGAGGGAAAAGTTACAAATATTTCTCATAATAGGAGAGGAAAACATGTATTAGGAAAAAACAGAAGGAGGGGGAAAAGAAGAGAGAAAAAAAACAAAACAAGGGACTAACTACTTAGTCAGTAAAGGTGTCATTGAATAAAAAAGTTTTTAACAGTTTTTTAAAGGAGGTAAGGTCTTTGTCTTTTCTAATAAAAAGAGGCAGTGTGTTCCAGAATTGGGGAGCTAAAACAGAGAACATATCATTTCTCCTTGTTCCCACAGTTTTTAGAGAGGGGACCGATAATAAATCTTGATGAGAAGATCGAAGGGGTCGGGTTGAATGATATGGAATAATCATTCTAGATATGAATTGAGGCGTGTTGAATAACAATACCTTGAAGACTAAAAGAGCTATTTTGAAAGTTATTCGGTGGTTAATAGGTAGCCAGTGTGACTTGATGAATAGGGGTGTTACGTGGTCGTATTTTTTTGCTTTATGTATAAGTTTTATGGCAGTATTTTGGATTATTTGGAGTCTTTTCTTTTCTTTTTGGGATATATTATATAGTAAGGAATTACAGTAATCTAATTTGGTGATAATCATAGAATGAACAAGGATATTAACAGATTTTGGTTCTAAGTAAGAAGAAATAGATCTTATCAAACGGAGTTTATAGAAACAGGATTTAACAGTTTGACTTATGTGGTCCTGAAACGATAAGTTCGTATCAATGATTACGCCTAAAATTTTCACGGTTGGTACTGATTCAATTGGGTTATTGTCAAGCACAAATGGAGAAATTGGTGTAATATCTTTTCTCCATGTAAATAGCATGGTTTGTGTTTTCTGTGTATTTAATGAGAGTTTATTGTGGCAAAGCCAGTTTTTTATTGTGTCCAATTTAGTGTTAATAGCTTTAATTTCTTCAATATTTTCGGGATCAAATGGGTGAAGGAGTTGGATATCATCAGCATAGGAAAATGAGGTAAAGCCCAGTGATTGACAGATAGTAAGTAAAGGTGAGAGAAAGATATTGAATAAAAGAGGCGACAGAATAGAACCCTGGGGTATACCAAAAGGTGAAGAGTAAGAGGTAGAATAATCGTCTTTGACTGTAACAGTTGAAGATCGATTGGAGAGAAAAGATGTAAAACCATTTTAGTACTTGTCCACCAATACCAAAAGATTCCAAACGATTGAGTAGGAGAGCGTGATCTATAATGTCAAAGGCCGCTGAGAGATCTAAGGAAAAAAGAGCAACCGATTTGTGGTGGTCTAGGTAGTAATGAATATTGGTTACAAGGCCTAACATTGAGTATTCTGTGTTATGGTGTTTTCGGAAGCCCGTTTGGTTAGGGTGCAGTGCGTTTGATGACTCAATAAAGTCTGACAGTTGTTCAAAGACCAGTTTTTCAGCTACTTTTGCTAGAAAAGGTAAGTTTGAAATTGGGCGATAGTTGGCTACATCATTGCGGTTAGCATTATGTTTTTTCAGTACTGGAGTAACGGTCGCTTTAGTGAGATAGTAGAGGGGTGAAGGAAAGGGGTGGCAAGCTGTGAGTAGACACAGTGAAAAGAGGGAAATTGAGGGCTGAATAGTAAGAAATTTAGACAGAGGCAGAAAATATAGAAGGAAGACCAGAGAAGAAAAGGAAAGGGAAGAGAGAGGAGAAAGATGCCAAAGAACGGGGAAGGACACAGAAATATCACATTTGAGTGAAGGCAATAAGAAAATAGATGCTAAGAACCACAGGGGGGGAGGGAAGGAGAGATGGAAGGAGAGAGATGCCAGACTATGAGGGGAACAGAGGGAAGGTGATGAATGCCAGACCAAAGGGGGAGGGGGCAGGAGCAGAGATGGCAGAGGGACACAAACATTTTCTGGAAGGGGCAGACAGTGGATGGAAGGAAAAGATGGGGAAAGCAGAAACCAGACAACAAAGTTAGAAAAAAATATATATTTTTTTAATTTATTTATTTTTGCTTTAGGATAAGATATTATTGTAGCTGTGTAGCTGTGTTGATAATCATTTATTAATAGAAAATGTTTATTGAACTAATTTTAATACATTTTTTACAAATTCAGAGACCATAACTCCTTTCCTCAGGTCAGGACAGGGATACTGTAACAGCAGTATAGTTTACTGATCTGAAGAAAGAGGTTTAACCTCTGAAAGCTAAGTAAGAAATGATGGGCACTAAATTTTCTTGAAAAATCAGCCACTGTACTAGTTCACAAACTACTCAATGCCAAGCCTCAGAGACCTAGTATTCAAGCAACAAGTTGCTAGATAATTCTTCTTGAAACAAGGTACTGTTTTTGCATTTTCCCCTGACGAAGTCAAAGCAGGTGAAACGGTGGCCCCGTTGGGTCTTAAGTGCAGTGCCGACAGTTACTTCATAAGATAGGTGCTTTTTTCAATATATGCACTATCGCTGAATGTTTGACGTTTGATGCTTTTAAATATAAGATTTATTCAAATAATTTAAAATGATAATTTAAAAAGTACAAACAAGATAAAAAGAAAAAAAAGAACAGCTCAGTACTTTTATGTACGTGCCATTAGCCAGTGATTGAGACTTTGACCTGACTGTGTATCTAGCAACTTGTTGCTTGAATTCTAGGTCTCTGAGGCTTGGCTTTGAGTAGTTTGTGAACTAGTACAGTGGCTGATTTTTGGAGGTGATTTTGCTGCTCATTATTTATTTACACTTCCATATTAAATTTGTTTTTTGGTTTCACTACATTTTCTTCCCGCTATGCCCCGTGCCTCCTACCCAAATGCAAAATATAAATTGGTGGGCTTCCCAAAGCCCTGCCAGCTGACGATTTCTTCCTCTAGGAAGGAAGGGGAGTTTTGTTCAGATGTTTGGAGGTTGCATAGAAGAAAAACTGTACACTGGCACTGGTAAGGTAATCTTTGTTTGTTTTGAATTTTAAAAATAAAAGAAATAAAGTGGAAATAAAGAAGTAAATACATGGGGGCGGGGCATGGTATTGTGGGGCGGGGCATGGTGTGGTGGGGGCGGGGCAGGGGGGCCCAGTGTACTTGTGTGCCTAGGGGCCCTCGACGAATTAATCCTGCCCTGCATATATGACAGCATACATAAGAGTTTCCATGCTAGGATAGACCAAAGGTCCAATAAGCCAAGTATCCTATTTCCAACAGTATCCAATCCAGGTCACAAGTAACCTGTCAAGATTCCTAAAGAGTAAAGCACTGTGTAGCAAAAGTTATTCATCTAAATTTGATTGGGTTGAGAGGCTGCATTAAAGAAAAATGTATCACTGTATTTCAGTTCAGACTTATGCAGGCAAGTGTTATGTTAAGTTATGCCATTCCAATAACACCCTAATAAAAGGTTCAAAGAGGATCACAAAAGAATAGAAAAAAGTCATTGTTAGAAATAATATTTTCTTTTTTTTTCAGTTCCAAAAATTTTATTGAGTTTAGTAGATGAAGTACAATAAATGTTAACAAGGCAAGAAACATGCATGCCATACCAATGCAAAGATTCACAAAATATTATCTATATAATAAACAAATACGCTTTAAGAGATTTACAGAGTGCTGCTGAATATCCAGATTAAGATACGAGTGTGCATAACATTTTCTGTATACGTTATTTGCTCACCAGAATTTAAATTAAATATTGGCCTTATGGATTTTGAAAAAAAAAAAAAAAATTGAGAAATGAAACTTGGAGGTCTAATGTAATTCCAATGTATCTTTCTTCTTCTGACTTTTTCAAAATGGTATGGGTAAAAATAGTTCTACTCCCTAGTCCTCTACCTCTGTCAGATGAAGCGATAGAACATTTCTTGTCTTGCTGCTGCTACTGTATGACCCTGTCACCTTCATTTATTTTCCACATTATAGTAGGGATTCCCTGAGGGCTGCATCTCATTTATTTGGGTTCCGGTTTCCCCCCCCCTCCCCACCCCGATCACTCTAAGGTAGGAATTTCAAAGGAATTTATTTTTTCTTTAGGACAAAGCTTCATTTTTTTCCCCTGACCTCCATCACTGTCATACACTACTAGTTTTGTGTCATTCTTAATCATTTCCAATAATCTGGAGATAGGACATGACTGAATTTCTTGTTCATGCTATTGATGCTGCAGGGTGATTTCACTTTATCATCTGCTGAGTTCTTTCAAGAAATGTAATAATTACCAGCATTATGTCAAACATGAACAACTTTCAAAGTGATCCTGTAGAGCATTTAAACTACTACTACAGTAACTTTTAATATCCAAATGTTTCCAAACTGAAAATGAAAACTTAACAAAATATTTGGACCTATTTGACTAGTAATTAATTTTGTAAAATCAGGGAAAGGGGGTGCTGAAAAGGTTTCAGCCCAACCAACTTCCTAAATTCTGAGCATTATTTTGTCACTGTAGCTGAAAAGAGTGATATCTTATTTCATTGTGCCAATTTGCAGAAACAAAATTCTCTGTTTTGACATTGTTTCAGATCATTGATTGAACCATATCCATGTCATTCTAGTCTTGGTTGGGCTGAGAACTTTTCAGCACCCCCTTGTACTGCATTTTGGGAGAATAAAATTACCGAAACTACATTTTAAAGATGAAGAAAAGTTTGAATTAAAGAACTTGAATTTGGGTGCATATGAGTACATCAGGGAAATCAGAAACACAATTGGTCTATATCCTGTTTCATGTAAATATGTTAATTATGCTGGAAAGAGAAGCAACAGTGCCTTGGGCCACAAATAAGAACCAGCTCTGTTGGTGCAGTAAATGTTGAGAATCCCCAACATTAAGCAAACTCCTTCATTTGTATCCAGGGAGGAGTAATTTGCATTGTGTTTGACACTCCTCATCTTTCTGAAATGTTGGCATCTGTAAGACCACATTATCCTCCTTTGTTACCTGCGAGCCTATGCAGTTAAAGGCAGTTTCCAAATCCTAGAATACAGAAGCAGGATGTGACCCAAGGTATGGTTACTATTCTATTCTTTTCACTGCACTCTTCTGCATCAAGGAAAGCATTGATAAAGCAGGAGAAACATTGATGCATCTTGGCCCTCAGTCTCCTACAGTGATCCATAGGAAATGGCCAGTTCTATGGGTCAAATGTTCTGGCCCTTCATACAGCAATGGGATCATGGGGAACTGTGAGACATATTATGACCAGCACTACATATCAGAGAGAGCCAATTGCCTCCACAAGTATTCACACATACCGTATCATTTATAAGATAGCACTTCTCTCCTTTAAATCTGTAGACACTAAAGAACCGGCCTTTATTCATAAACTCCTTATCCCACATGAACCTAAATGAGTCTTAAGATCCTCCTCGCAGTACCTTCTCCATATATCATCATTGAAAATTATTGGCCCAACCCAGCCCATGTGCCTAAGGCCCTGCCCACAGGAGGGGCCTAAGGCTACTGAACCGATTCCAGTTGGCCCAGGAGCCTCAGGCCCCATCTGTGGGTGGGGTTTGATGTGCCTGGGCCAATCAGGCTCTAAGACTTGCCATTTGACGGAAGACGGGCCTTCCGGATGGACAGGCTCGGGATCTGTCTGTACGGCCAACTGTTTTGAGGTATAGGGAAGGGTGTCGGGGTGGTGGGGTGTCAAGGGGTCAGTGGATAGGGGGCCAATTGGGGGCTTGGGGGGAGAAATCATGGGGGCACCAAGGGCACGAGGGCCTGGGATCCCTCCTGCCCATATCTTAGTGGGGGTGGGGGTAGAGGGTTTCGCTGGGGCAGGAGGGCTTGGGCTCCCTCCTGCCCCAATCATTGTTGGGGGTGTTGTGTCACGGGGGCAGGAGGGCTTAGGCTCCCTCCTGCCCCGATCGTGTCAGCAAGATTGTGGTTTCGCCAGGGCAGGAGGGCTTGGGCTCCCTCCTACCCAATCCAATCGGGGGGAGGGAGGGAACGGGTGGATCACAGCAGGGGTGGATTGCGGCAGGGGTGCTGAGGTTCGGGGGTGGGCAATCACCATCACGGCAGGAGAGATGAGCCATTTCTCTTTCCGTGATCGTTGCAGTAGAGGGTAGGCAGGTTGCTGGGGCCGCTGAACTGCTGCGATCTGCTCAGCAGCCACTTTTCAGCTCTTATACCTGTTTTGACTTGGTCTAAGTCAAAACATATAAGTGTCGACTAGGCAACCTGCCTAAACTTTTGGTTATACCTGCTGTACGCCTATGTCTAGGTCGTCCCACCTCCCGCCCTAGTCCGTCATATATTTTTTTTGTTTTGTATACCTTTGATTGGGGGGTGGGTAAATTGTGCATGGGTTCTCCTTGGTCTGGATATGTTTTTCCTGATTAGGCGGTTGCTCAGATAGCTTGGTCCGCTTCCATTTAGGGCTCTGAATAGGGTGCAGTAGAATTTGTATTGTATGTGTGCTTGTACTGGGAGCTATTGTGAATCTCGGAAAGCGGTGGTAATGTGGTCATATTTTTTCAGTGAGTAAATCATTCTAAGAGCTCTATTTTGGACTGTTTGTTATTGTGTTAGCATGTTGGTTGGGCATGACAGGTATAGGATGTTACAGTAGTCCAGGAGTCCTAGGATTAGCGCTTTATGTCCTACTCATTGAACTTGTGTGTGTATGTGTATATATATATATATATATATATATAATCTTGTTTTAATTTTAATATCATTTATCATTGTAAACCGTCTAGGTACTAGATGATAGACAGTATATCAAGTATCGAATAAACTTGGAAACACCTGCATAAGTGTGTGCTAAGACTACTTCCTACTGCAGCTTAGTAAAAGGACCTCTAGATGAGGTAAGCTCTCATATAACAATATACATCTTAATTCTGTATTAAAAATGAAATGAAAAACATAATGAATGCTTGACAAGATTAATTCTTGTGAATAATAAGGCAAAGAAACCTTGAAAAATGTAGCCCTCATATAATTGTGCATTTATTATTTAGTGTTAGTCATCAGCCACAAAGGCCTATTAGTTTTGAGGCCTTAAGCAAAATTTATAGGTCAGCTTTTAGAGAATAATTCATTTGAGCTGTAATTAGCATATGAAATCTATTTTTTGGTCAGACAGTTTGAACATCTGTCTATATCATGAAGAGCTAAAACTTTACAAAAAGGCATCCCTTTCTTATTTCTCTTTGTTCACCAGTTAATAACACAGAAATTTAAATAGTAACCATTACTCCAGCAGAAACAGTTCTTGAACAATCACCAGCTGGAAATAGAGACCTTTATTTCAGGAACAGTAGCTCAAATAATGCAAATACATTTCCAATTAATTCCAAAAGATGTTTTAAACAATGGATGCTATTTATACAAAGAGGTTCTTATTTTATAAGTTATTGCAATAGAACAATTATTTTATTTTTCTCTCCTCTAGCATTCAAAACTGCATGCAAATGGAAACCATAAATCAGTGAAATTTATTTATTTATTTATGGAAAAGCTCCTAAAAAATGTATAAGGAAGCCCTCTATTTTGACAGTGGGCTGATAAAATCGGGAAAGCACTCCTTGAAGAGAAAAGAGATTGGAGGGTTGGGGCAGGGCAATAGGGATAAGGGAAGAACTTTGGGATAGTTTAAATAGAACAGAGAGGGTTGGGGATTATACAGAGGGGAAAGAGGGTAGTGGTTTGAAAGAGAAGAGTAAAGGTAAAGAAAGGGTTATGGAAGGTGCTGTAAGGTAGAAAGGAAGGGAGCAGATTGAGTAGTTGGTATGGCATGGGGAAAGGAGATCAAGGATTGGCAGCTTGTGTAAAAAGGGGAGGGGAAAGAGATGTTTAGAAGGTTTTTGGGCAGGAAGAGTTTGTGTTATTTTGGGTTATAGTGGAGGGCACTGGGAGGATGGGTGGAGAATACTGTAAGGAATTGTGGTGGGGTAAGTTTTACAATTTGTAGCAGGTTGTTGAGGGGGGTTGTTAGCTGTGCGGAGCTGGAGACTTGGCCTGTTAGTTCCTAGTTGTAGAGACGCTCCAACGGTTTGTTTGGTGCTGGTCTGGTTTGGCTCCATGGTAGTTTTAGGTCAGCATGGCAACTTGTGGCTATTTGCATAATGCCTGGACTTCGGTGGTAGGGTGCATTCTGGGAGTTGTTGGGGTTACTGGGAGAGCAGTATGAGGTTACCTGAGGGTAATTTTGTCCACGGAGAGTTACTTTTAGATATTTGGGTGCGAGTAATAGAGGCTACACGGAGGAAGGGGTCTGCTGTGGGAAGAGGGTGTTGCTTGTGAAGGGGTGATTATTTTAGGTTTGGATAGGCCTTTGTGGTGGGTAAGTGTGTGGTGCCCCTTCTGCCCATGATGCCACTGTATTTTAAGTAATACCACATATATTTAATGAGACACATATTCTGGGTGTTGGAATAAGTATGGGATCTTATAATATTATCTACCCACAATGATAGGTGACAAGAATGATGATAGAACCTGACTTACAGCAATATCTAGCAAGCAGTCAGATTTCTATGACTGACAGTTGTCACATATCCTTAGCAATGAGGACAGAACTGATAGGGCAGAGAGAATGTACCAACTAATCTTTTCTACAGTCATCTGCTGTGCAGCTGTATTATGAATTCCCTACAGGTAAACTTGCTTCAATCATTTTATGATAATTATTTGCAATAAAGATTACCAAAAGATTTTATTTATTTCATTTAAATTGTTTAAGAAAAAAACAGGAGTGTAATGTTCCAGGAAGGAAAGAACAGCAAACACTTTTGTATAGATTATAAAGTTATGACTAATTTAATTATGAATGAAAGGAGGAAAAGGGAAAAACAATTTCAGGACAATTTCAATGTATTAGAAATGATTTCACTAGTGAGACAAAATAAAAAATAAACAGCTACATATCAAATGTTAATAAGCATAAAAATTATTCAGAATGATTTTATGAGCCTAAGAAAAAATAATATTTATTTGGGGCCCTTTTACTAAGCTGTGGTAAAAAGTAGCCTTAGCATACACTTCTACCAGTATTTTCCACATGCTAAGACCATTTTCACCACTGTAGTAGGATGGTCAATTTTTCCATTAAGTGCCTCATGCTAATTATGCCATTAGCACTACTTAGCCAATAAAAAATATTAGTGCATGAGCCCTTACTATCTCCGGAGGATATTTTAGTGCACCTTTTTAAATTGTACGCCTTTTTAAATAGTGTACGCCATTTTAAATTGCAGTTAGCATGTGTTAGTGCTTATTGCAGCTTGGTAAAAGGGCCCTTATGTGTGCTGGTATACACAGGACTTGGGTTTGATTCCTGGGAATGTTCTTCCTTTTTCATCAATTTGCCAAGGTTTAGGATGCTATGAGAATACAAAGGCAGCATCACAGTCCCCACAGGAAGCAAGCTAGAATTCATGATTGTATGGTACTGCTAAGAGCACTGTTGTACAATTGCCAGCTGAAAGCTGTCACTTCAGTGATTGGCCTAAGTGAAGGGTGATAAATAGGAGAAATAATCCTCAAGTAGTAGCAAATGAAGATTTCTTGTACCAGGTCACAAGCCTCAATTCTTCATTAAGCAGAAACTATGCACATACTCTGTTTGTACAGGTACCAATAGTTAGCATCCATAAGGCTTATGTATTTGGCCTGGAAGTAGGAAAATCATGTACAACCTGCAGCATCCAGACCAAATGTATAAACTTTGAGTATAGATGCTGATGTTTGTTGCCTAAATGAACAAACCACAGTGGAGATACGTAGTAATGTTGATGTGCAGTTGCATTTTATTCATAAATCATAAAAGTCTGTGCAGTGGCTCAACACACACATGTTTCGGTCAATGTGGCCTGCCTCAGGAACCTTTCTGAGAATGATCAATTACTTGGGTAAATCACCTCTAAGGACTGAGTTGACATGAACAAACATTTTTCTTTTTAGGTATTTTCTTCCTTTCTCTGCTTCTCCTACCAGGTGTCCAAGATCTCCATTTCCCTAACATGTGTGCAGTATTGTCTCCCTTCTCTTATCTCCCATGTGCCCTCTCTCTTCCCTTCTTACTTCATGATACAGTATTTGTTTATCTCTCTTTCCAGATCCCTTTCTCACCACTTAGTGCAACATCTTCCCTTTCCCCAAACATCTTCCCTCCATATCCCAGCATCTCCTTCTTCTCTTCCTTATAAATTCCCCACATTTTTTACATCTGTATTTACCGAAGAGGATATACACAACATTCCAGAACCTATCAAGCTATATGCTGTAAATGAAGATGGGAAACTGAAAGGGTTGACTGTCAGTCTAGAAAAGGTATGCAGGAAGATTGATAAGAGCGATAAATTCCCAGGACTGGATGGCATCTATTTGAAAGTCATCAAGGAAGTGAAAGGTACTATAGCTGAACTGCTTCAACTAATAGCCAATCTGTTGATCAAATCGGGAAAGATTCCGGAAGATTGGAAGGTGGCAAATGTTACGCCGATCTTCAAAAAAGGTTCAAGGGGAGATCCAGGAAACTACAGGAAATCCAAGAAACTACAGGAGATCCAGGAAACTGACCTCGGTACCGGGAAAGATGGTAAAGGTGCTGATAAAGGACCGCATCATTGATCACCTTGACTGACACGATCTGATGAGGACTAGCCATCACGGCTTCAGCAAAGGCAGATCCTGTTTGACAAACTTGCTGCAATTCTTTGAGGGAGTAAACAGACAGATAGACAAGGGTGACCCAGTCGACATTGTATATCTGGATTTTCAGAAGGCATTTGACAAGGTTCCGCATGAACGACTACTTCGTAAAATTGCGAGCCATGGAATCGAGGGTGAAATACTCATGTGGATTAAACTAAACTAAACTAAACCTTAAGTTTATATATTGCATCCTCTCCTTGAATATAGAGTTTCCAAGTTTCCAAGTTTATTAGTTTTTTAATATCCCGACCATCAAGTGAATATCTGGCCGGTTAACAAGGTTTTGTATAGGCTAAAAATATTATAAAATAAAGTGAACATAGAAGACATAGACTAGACAAACTGGATAGTGAGGAAAGTGGGGGGAGGAGGGGAGAAGTTACAAAGTTTAGAGAAAGAGGGGGGGGTGGGGAAAGGATAGAACGAAAGGGATAGGGTGGCATTGTTGAGGCAAGTGCTTATTCGCAGGAGGGGGTAGAAAAATGGAGAAGGAGAAACAAAAAAGAGAAGATTTGAAAGGAGAAGAAAGTGATTCTAGGTTCAATTGAAGGCATCTTGAAATAAGAATGTCTTTAAGCCTAACTTGAATTTAATTAGATTTTGTTCGTCCCGTAGGAATTGTGGGAGGGAATTCCATAGTGTGGGGGCGGTTACTGCGAAGTTGGTTTTTCGAGTGTAGTAGAATTCTTTTAAAGAAGGAATAAACAGGAGTTTTTGGTCGGTAGATCTTAGTATACGAGGGGAACTTTGTGGAATTAGTAATTTATCGAGGAATAGTGGTTGATGAAAAAGTTTAATTTTGAAAGCGAGTAAAATGATTTTGTAGGTGATGCGATGATTGATGGGGAGCCAATGGGCCTCTTTAAGGAGGGGAGTGACATGTTCATATTTGCCTTTTTTATATATTAGAGCTTATATATTAGAGCTTGGTATGGTTTACAAGAGCTTAATAAAGGAAAGTATAACACATTGAGTTTGGAGGCAATGTAAAGGGGGGAGGAGAGCATTACATTTTTGTGAAAAGACTAGTTTTTAGGTGCTTGCGGAATACTTGGAAGGAGACCTGATTCCGCAGTGGGGTAGTAAACATAGAAACATAGAATATGATGGCAGAAAAGGGTCCTAGGCCCAACAAGTCTGCCCACCAAAGAACCCTCCCCCCTAAGTTCTTCTTTGAAGTGAACCTACGTGTTGATCCCATTTGTTCTTAAAGTCAGTCACGTTATTGGCCTCAACTACCTGACGTGGAAGATCATTCCAACGGTCAACCACCCTTTTGGTGAAGAAGTACTTCCTAGTGTCACTATGGAATTTCCCGCCCCTGATTTTTAACGGATGCCCTCTTGTCGCCATAGGGCCCGTAAGGAAGAAGATGTTTCTTCCACCTCAATACGGCCAGTAACGTATTTGAACGTCTCTATCATGTCGCCCCTCTCTCTGCGTTCCTCGAGAGAGTAAAGGTGCAACTTACCTAGTCGTTCTTCATAAGGGACATCTTTGAGCCCTGAGACCATCTTGGTGGCCAATCACTGAACCGATTCCATTCTTAGCACATCCTTCCGATAGTGTGGCCTCCAAAATTGTACACAGTATTTCAGATGTGGTCTCACCATGGACCTGTACAGCGGCATTACCACCTCGGGCTTTCGGCTGACAAAGCTTCTCTGAATGCAACCCAGAATTTGTCTAGCCTTGGATGAGGCTTTCTCTACTTGATTGGCTGCCTTCATATCTTCACTAATTATTACTCCCAGGTCCCGTTCTAGCACAGTTCTGGTTAAGGTCTCACCATTCAGAGTATAGGTTCTGCATGGGTTTCTGCTACCAAGGTGCATAACCTTACACTTCTTGGCATTAAAATTCAACTGCCAAATAGTAGACCAGTGCTCCAGAGAAAGTATGTCCTGTGTCATAGCGTCGGGCATGGTATCACTGCCCACTATGTTGCATAGTAAGGTAATTCCAAAGCCCTGAGATTCTGAAGAAGAGAGATTGTCCCAATTTTCCCTCATGGAGGAAGCCTTTTAGTGAGGGGAAGGATAGCTTAAGTTTTTGGGTGAGCCTGGTGTTGTTGGGATTCGGGGAGTTCCAAGATAGAGGGATTAGGGAGGGAGGATGCCATGTAGGATTTTAAAAATTAGACAGGAACATTTGAAGTGAACCCTGGCGGTTATTGGGAGCCAGTGGAGTTTGGACAAAAGTGGGGAAACATGGTCAAATTTACGTTTTGTGAAGATCAACTTGGCCACAGTGTTCTGAATTAGTTGAAGTCTTTGAAGACTCTTTTTAGTTAGACTTAGGTAGATGGAATTACAGTAATCTAGTTTGGAAAGGATGATGGATTGAACAAGGATGGCAAAATGTTGTTGGCGGAAACAGGATCTCACTTTCCTCAGTATGTGGAGGCTGAAAAAGCATGATTTTACCAGGGAGTTGAGGTGGTCATTGAAAGACAGAGAAGAGTCGATGATGATGCCTAGAACTTTGGTTGAGAACTCAAGCTGCAGTGTGGTGCCAGAGGGTAGTGCGAAGAGGGTGGGCAGCTGTTCTAATTTTGGACCGAGCCAGAGAAGTTTCATTTTGGACAGAAGTTCCTGGCTGGAGGATAGGAAACAAAGAGTGGTGGTAAATGGATTATACTCAGACTGGAAGAGAGTCACCAGTGGGGTGCCACAGGGCTCGGTGCTTAGACCCGTGTTCTTCAACATCTTTATAAACGATCTGGACATTAGTATGACGAGTAAGGTGATTAAATTTGTGGATGATACAAAGTTATTCAAAGTAGTGAAAAAGCAGGAGGATTGCGAAGATCTGCAATGTGACATAATCAAGCTTGAGAAATGGGCAGCGACATGACAAATGAGGTTCAACATGGATAAGTGTAAAGTGATGCATATCGGTAACAAAAATCTCATACACGAATATAGGATGTCCGGGGCGGTACTTGGAGAGACCTCCCAGGAGAGAGACTTGGGAGTTATGATCGACATGTCGATGAAGGCGTCCATGCCGTGGCAGTGGCAAAATAGGGTGAACAGAATGCTAGGAATGATTAAGATCGGGATCATGAACACATCGCAGGTTATCATGCCACTGTACCGGGCCATGGTGCGCTCTCACCTAGAGTACTGCTTCCAGCACCTTACATGAAGAAGGACATGGTACTACTCGAAAGGGTCCAGAGAAGAGCAACTAAAATGGTTAAGGGACTAGAGGAGTTGCCGTACAGTGAGAAATTGGAGAAATTGGGCCTCTTCTCCCTTGAAAAGAGGAGACTGAGAGCGGACATGATTGAAACATTCAAAATACTGAAGGGATTAGACTTAGTAGATAAAGACAGGTTGTTCACTCTCTCCAAGGTAGGGAGAACAAGAGGACACTCTCTAAAGTTAAAAGGGGATAGATTCCGTACAAACGTAAGGAAGTTCTTCTTCACACAGAGAGTGGTAGAAAACTGGAATGCTCTGGAGGCTGTTGTAAGGGAAAACACCCTCCAGGGATTTAAAACGAAGTTGGACAAGTTCCTGCTAAACCGGAACGTATGCAGGTGAGGCTGGACTCATTTAGAGCACTGGTCTTTGACCAAAGGGCCGCTGTGTAAGCAGACTGCTGGGCACGATGGACCACTGGTCTGACCTAGCAGTGGCAATTCTTATGTTCTTATGTTCACATATCAACACACATAAGTTAAAAACATGCAAAAAACAGCTTTAATAGACATAAAGGGAAAATTCATCAAGCCGTGCTTAACATACCTTAATGTGTATTAAAGAACTTACCCTCTTTTTACAAAACCGTAGAGTGGTTTTTAGCACCAGCAGTAGGGGTAATAGCTCATTGAATTCCTATGAGAGTTAGAGCTGTTACCGCTGTGGCCGGTGCTAAAAACAGTGCTATGGTTTTCTAATAGGGGGGAAGGAGGTTAGTGTGTATTAAACACCAAAAGCCCATAAGTATAAAATGGGCTTTAGAATTTACCCCCTCTTTTACGAAACTGAGATAGCAGTTTCTAGTGTGGGGAGCTGCACTGAATGGCCCGCACTGCTCCTGACGCTCATAGGAACTCAATGAGCGTGGGGAGCTGCGCAGGCCATTCAGTGCGGCTCCCTGCGCTAGAAACTGCTATCGCAGTTTTGTAAAAGGAGGCCTTAGTGTATGCTAATTCCTTAAATATGCATTAAAGGTGCATTAAGACCTAGCACTGCTTGATGAATTTTCCTCGTATTATTGATGTTTTGCTCCTCCATAGAATCTCCTTCGCTGGTTAACAGCATTCCAGTGTATCTTCCACCATTGCATCAAAGTTTTCTTTCTTAAAAGCATATCATGCAATTTAGCATCAATCATTTAAGTTCCAAAAACCTTCACAAGTAAATACATTTTCAACATCTTTTTAAAAGTTACAGTATTTGAAGCCAATGTTGTATTAAGCGGGAAGATGATTCCATTCTACAGTCCTAGACTGAAAATGTGCTTCTCCTTGTTTCCTGATAATTCTTACTCAGAGATGCAATAGAAAAAAATGCAGCTCTTTCTCATCTCAATGACCTTGGTGGTTCATAAAAACTTAAAAATACTTAGGCCTCCTTTTATCAAACCGCGGTTGAGCGTTTTAGCGCTGACTGGTGAGGTAAATGCTCTAACATTCATAGGAATTGAATGAGCGTCAGAAAATTTGCCTCACTGGCCCGTCCTAAAATGCTCTACCACAGCTTGATAAAAAGGGGTCTTTAAAACTAAAAGGCTGATTTTATTTTTAATACTTTATGATTCAACTGTGTCACTGCTGAAATGTCTAAAAAAAAATCTACAGCCAATCCACTGAAGAAAATAAGGATTCTGCCCTATGAACTTCTCAAAATCCAAACTATAAATGATGAAGAATCTTGGCAAACTAAATAATTTTAAAGTTGTCCCATCACACATAGCCAGCACATATGTACAGTACAAGTCATTTCTAGTATATATTTTAGAAAAGGCTCTACATCTGCTGGAATTCTTTGCATCCCAATTTACATGTTATGTTCTTTCTAAAATGTATCTATTTTTAAATAAACATTTTGAACCTGTGTTTGAGCTTTGAACATTGATTTTGCATGTGTCAAAATGCATTAAATCAATTTTCCACACGTTAAAGGGCATGTTACTGAGGTACACTAGCATGAGATTTAAGTCCTCTTACTAAGCTGCATTAAGCATCTAGCATGGTTTTTTTAAAATGATAGGTTAGAGAATAGCAGAAATCCAGATATTCCTCATCCCAAATAGGAAATCATTGCCTAATTTTATAATATGGTGCTCAAAATTACATGTGGGAATTTGGGAGCTTGCCCCATTTCCGTGTGCAAGATAATTGAACAAACCTATTAGCATCAATAATTATTTGCACTAATTGGCATCCATTAAAATTTACATGTACATTTTTAGGTGCCCCGATCTGCATGTACATTTTTATGCTCAGATCTGAAACGGGGGCATGGCCATGGGAGCTGCATGGACAGATAAGGGGTATTACTGGAATTTTCATACAGTTTTATAGAATAAGGGAGATCCATATATAATTTGGCTGTGAAAATGTTCTCCACATTTTACTTTTTGTAAATCTTCGTGCCTAAATTAGGCATGGATCCTGGTGCCAAACACTATAAATGGTGCCTAACTCTGAGCACCGTGCATAGAAAAACGTTTAGCATGACATCTTATTAACATCATTTTTTTTGGACACAAAATAAAGAATTTTGGCTTAAAAGTCAACATTAAAAAATGTCTTCAATGGATTTTGTATTGTCTGGAGACACGCATAGACTCTTAAAATGCTTATTTCTTCTAGGTGTTTTACACAAGAAATTTAGAAGTGTAGTTATTAATCTTGGACACTTTTAAGATGGGTTATTTTACCACAACTCATACTATTTTAGCACAAGATCACATCACATAAAAAGGGACTCTGTGTCAAAATAGTATGATGTTTTATTTTGTTTGTTTTTTTAAAATTCTTAAACAAGTTTAGTAAGCGCTCATAGGAAAAAAAATGCATAGCCCATATCAAGGAAGAGAGAAATAACCTTTGCTTAATCATAAATAAATTATTTTAAAAATTAAACCAAAGCCTACTATTCAATTATATGGCAAGTCATTCCACAGAGATTGACTTCCCTATCTATGCATGATTTGTGGTAAAGCAACCTGTCTGTTCTGATCTGCTAGGGTCACAAATGAGCACAGCTGAAACTCAATGGATAACAATCAGCATGATTAGAAGGTAACCACAGCAGGCAGAAAGGTGCAGAGACAGTTGGGACCTTCCTTTACTCTCACCCCATGTAGTACAAAGATAGCAGCAGATTGCTGATACTAGCTCAAAAGTCATGACGCGACCTTAGAATTACAGGGTTCTATGTGACAATTTTCAGTATTTTTAACTCCGATGACTTCTGGGTTCTATCTGACATGTAGATGTTACAACACTCACGAGGATTTATTGCAACTTAAACGTTCCTTCATTTCATAAGAAATTACATGGTTCTATGTACAGAAATTAGTCTATGCATGGGATTACAAGGTTCTAACTGCGAGCCAACCGTGTAATTCTAAGGTCAAGATGAGGCCATACTCTGGTCTTTGCACTAGCTTCTATACAAGATGATTCTGCAAACTGTCTAAACAGAATCCCAAATAAGCTGCATCTAGGAGATAGGTGGCTCCTACAGCAAATCAGAAATAGAGAAATATAGTAAAGTATGCAAAAAAAAAAAAAAGTGTTTACAGCTGGTGTGGCCACTGTGAGAACTTGATGGACCATTGGTCTGACCCAGTAGGGTTATTCATATGTCCTTATGCAGTGAAAACCAGGAGTTGTTCATTCTTGTATCTTTTTATTCCAGGCAGAGCTAACAAACTTAAGCAAGGAAGTCTTATCCTAAAGCAGAAAAACACAACAAATATGATATTGTAGCAGTCTCTTAGGGAAAGAAACTAATAAGCAAATAATATGCGGTTTAAAAGAGACAGTGTTTCTAGCAATGAATTAGGACCAAATGCCTGGATTTTACCCACAAAATGTCCATAGTTTTCATTCGACATCACTGTCTTAATAGTAGCTATGTTGAAATATTCATTCAAAAATGAGGTATTTTACCACTAACTAGCACAGGTCCCATTTACCTATTTACTAATTGAACTTAGCAGTAAAATATCACATCTTAATGGTTTCCACAAAAGCAGGACCCAACAGAGAAGAAGGCGCGAAGCTGGCAACAGCAGCAAATTGTGAATGCAGCTGCTGCCCACAGAAGTTCATGATGCCAGGCCTTGGAGCACCCGCTTAGAGGCTGCACTGCTGACCGGAGACAGTGTGACAGAAGGAGGAAAGAGATCAGAGGGGGAGAGAACTGTTGCACCCAACTGGAGGGAGAGAGAGAAAAGAAGAAGAAAGATGAGGAAGGGAGGGAGAGAAAGAAAGGAATGAAAGGAGATGTCAGGACATGGAAGGGAGGGAGGAAGAGATGTCAGAGCTTGGATGGAGGGAGGAAGAAATGCCAGGGCATGAAGAGAAGGAGGAAGGTATGCCAGACCAAGGGGAAAAGCAAGGAGGAGATGTCATAGCATGGAGGGGGAGGGAGATATGGAAGAAAAGGAAAGGAGAGCCAGGGAATCAGGGAAGGGAAGGAGACTGAGATGCCAGACCGTGGGGTGGGAAGGAAAGAAAGGAGAAGAGAGAAAAATGCTAGAACATAGGGGAGGGGGTGGTGACAGAGAGAGAAAAATGGAGAGGTGGCAGAGCTGAAATCAATCATGTACAAAGGAGAGACGGGGCACAGGATAGACAGTTTATGGAAGGAGCATAGAAAGAGGGAGATGCCATATTGAACGGGGAGAGGGCAGACAGTGGATGGAAGGGGCTGATGTTGCATGGAAGACAGAGAGAGGATAGATGCTGACTAGAAAGAAGAGAGTAAAGATAAGATGATTAAAGCATAAACAACAAAAGGTAGAAATTTTTTTGTTGTTGTTGCATTAGAATAAAATAGTTTTGTAGTTGTATTGATAAAACTTTTATAAACAGAAAATAAGAACATAACATAAGAACATAAGAAGCGCCATCTCCGGATCAGACCTTCGGTCCATCAAGTCCGGCGATCCGCACACGCGGAGGCCCTGCTAGGTATTCACCTGGCTTATTTTATAGCCAACTAAATATAACAGGAGATTCAATTGAATAAATCAGAATGTATATCACACGAATTGAATAAAGATTTTAGTAGCTGGACATCGTTCACACCACATATATCAAAGATCTTCAGGTTACACACTCTCAATAACGCCACATATGTCTACATTATTTTTTATATGTGGCGTTATTGAGAGTGTGTAACCTGAAGATCTTTGATATATGTGGTGTGAACGATGTCCAGCTACTAAAATCTTTATTCAATTCGTGTGATATACATTCTGATTTATTTTATAGCCAACCATATCTTTATATGCCTCTCTCAAGGAGATATGCATCTAGTTTGCTTTTGAAGCCTAGGACTGTCGATTCCGCAATAATCTCCCCTGGGAGAGTATTCCAGATGTCAACCACTCTCTGTGTGAAGCAGAACTTCCTGACATTAGTCCTGAACTTGCCCCCCCTTAGCTTCATTTCATGTCCTCTTGTCCGTGTCAAATTGGACATTGTAAATAATCTTCTCTGCTCTATTTTGTCAATTCCTTTCAGTATTTTGAAGGTCTCGATCATATCCCCACGCAGTCTCCTTTTCTCAAGGGAGAACAATCCCAGTGTTTTAAGTCGATCCTCATATTCCAGTTTCTCCATACCCTTCACTAGTTTAGTTGCTCGTCTCTGCACCCTCTCCAGCAGTTTTATATCCTTCTTTAGGTAGGGAGACCAATGTTGGACGCAGTATTCCAAGTGGGGTCTGACCATTGCCCTATAAAGCGGCATTATAACTTTCTCCGATCTACTCGAGATTCCTTTCTTTATCATGCCCAACATTCTATTTGCCTTATTTGCCGCTGCCGCGCATTGTGCCGACGGCTTCAGGGTCCTATCTATCAGTACACCCAGATCCCTTTCTTGTTCACTTTTCCCCAGAGTTGCACCTGACATTCTGTACTCGTATTCCTTATTTTTACTGCCTAAATGCATTACCTTGCATTTCTCCACGTTGAACTTCATCTGCCATTTCTCCGCCCATTTTTCTAACCGACACAAATCGCTCTGGAGTTCCTCACTGTCCTCCTGCGATCTGATTGCCCGGCAGAGTTTTGTGTCGTCTGCAAACTTGATGATCTCACTGGATGTTCCGTTTTCCAGGTCATTGATATAAATATTAAAAAGGATCGGCCCAAGTACCGAGCCCTGGGGCACACCACTAGTCACTCTCTCCCAGTCGGAGAACTTCCCATTTATGCCCACTCTCTGCTTTCGGTTTTCCAGCCATTTGCCTATCCATCTTTGTATATCTCCCTCTATGCCATGGCTTTGTAGCTTCCTGAGAAGTCTTTTGTGTGGAACTTTGTCAAATGCTTTCTGGAAGTCCAAGTATATTATGTCCACCGGCTTTCCACTATCAATTTGCTTGTTCACGGTCTCAAAGAATTGGAGTAAATTCGTCAGACACGATTTCCCTTTCCTGAATCCATGTTGACTGGGTTTCATCAAGTCGTGTGTGTCCAAGTGCTGAACTATGCTATCCTTGATCAGTGATTCAATCATCTTGCCGGGGACAGACGTAAGACTCACAGGTCTATAGTTGCCCGGTTCTCCTCTCGATCCTTTTTTGAAAATTGGCGTGACGTTCGCTTTCCTCCAGTCGTCTGGTATCTGACCAGTTCTGATTGACAGGTTTGCAAGTTTTTGCAATAACTCTCCAATTTCAATCTTCAATTCCTTCAAGACTCTCGGGTGAATTTCATCCGGTCCAGGGGATTTGTCACTTTTAAGTTTGTCGATCTGGTAGTATATCTGATCTAAGTTCACTTCGACTGTGGTGAGGCTGTCCTCTATTTCTCCTGTAAACAGTTTCTCCTCTTCAGGTATTGTTGAGGTGTCCTCCTTCGTAAAGACGGACGCAAAGAAGGAATTTAGTTTGTCTGCGATTTGTTTATCTTCCTTGATGTACCATAATCTTTTTTATTGGACTAATTTTAATATATTTTATACTAACTTTTAGAGACCAAAACCCCCTTTCATAGGTCAGGACAGGATAATGTAACAGCAGTATACTATATTGACCTGAAGGAGGCTATGGCCTCTGAAAGTTAATTGAAAATGGATTAGTCCAATTAAATGGTTTATTCTTATTTTCAATTTTTGTTTTATTTGTATTTGTTAATTTGTAAAGTGGTGATTGTCAGTATTTTCAAATTTACATCTGCTATATTTATATTTTGCAGAGTATTAGGGGAAAATGTGTCATTGTTTCAGTGGTGTTTCACTTTATGCAGTTTGGCTTCTTGGCGGTTCAGTTTATCTACATATTTCTATTTTTAGTTTGTGAATATTTATTCCATACTGGGTGAGGGTGTATCTGTGTTCTCTGTGTATGAAAGACATGGTTTTCTGTTAGTTTTGACAAGCCTTGTTTGGCAAAATGCATCAGGCATGGTTCTTGGGAGCACCTTGAATAAACCCAATTTGAATCTCCTTATTTTCTGCTGATCTTTTGTTTCATATTGGATTCTTTGGTGGACTGATTGCCTTGTTGTTTCGTTACAAGTTAACATACATGGAGTGGAACTTACCAGAGGAGTTGCAAATTTGGTTGTTTATACGTACATATGGGTTACAGTTGGTTGACATAGAGTGAAGCAGTTGAAAGGTATTGTAAACTTGGTTATTAACATAGACATATTTTGGATAGTATTACTGCTTTACAATATATCTGAACACTTTTTTATATGTATGGAAAGGGTTTGGAGTTAAAGTCTTGGGTAAGTAGGTGGGAAGGGGGATTTGTTCAGAGATTGCATTGGGGGTTGCATAGAAGAAAAACTGCACTGGTATTCTAATCTTTGTTTGTTTTGAATTGAAAAAAGAAAGAAATACAAGTGGAAATAAAGAAGTAAATAAGAAAACAGTTAAATGGGGGCAGGGTGGGGTAGGAGGCAGGGCCAGGGGGGCCCAGTATATTTGTGTGCCTAGGGACCCTTGAAGAATTAATCCTGTCCTGTTCATGGTGCTGTGTCTATACTGAGTCAACATCCGATGATTAATTTTCATAGGTTTTACTCCCTCTGCTCAAAGAAAGCACACTATTTCATATTGTTTTTCGATGGTGCAATCTTGCAATTTACAAGTACATATGAGGTATGTTGCATTTCATTAGCTCTGATCCAGTAATTGTGGAATTTAACAATCGCCTTTAATTTTTGATTCAACCTCGTATGTTCTTACAAAAGAGTCTGTATTTGGTTGAGCCTTTTGTAAAATACCACTGAAACTGAGAACATTCCATCCTCAATTCTCATCTTAACATTCTATCTAATATTGAACTTACAGAAACATTTTATGCATTGTTTTGTCAGAACAAACAACAATTATGCATAGATGTCTTACTGAAATGAATGTAATTCATAGGACAAAGGAATAATAGATACTAGGTTGTATTAAAGTGATCTTATATATACTCTTCACTTCTCCTATGAAGATCATATTTGAATATTAAAACATCCCATCAAGTTATAATGATGGTTTTAACTCCTTTTAAAAAGTTTTAGAATAAAAATCATTAAATTGTTTACAGGCATATCAAAATGGGTCTTACTTTGTAATACAATCAATTTTATCAAGGACACGCCAAGTATCATCTTCAATAGTACTGATAGGGTATTAGCATATATATAAACACAACAAAGGGAAACAGGTCATGCTAGCTGCCAAGAAAGCTCTTGAGTTAATGGGTCTGAAGTGAAAAGGTCAATTACAGTAGCGTAAGTATTTAACTCCCCTAAATCCCTTACTGCTTCAGACCATGATGCTCCCTTATTTATGGTGTTGATTGTAGTATTCACAGCACAGAATTGAAAGTTTTCACTGAAAATAATAACTGAAAGGCACACATTGAATACCCAGTGTAACATTTACATCTTAGTTCCAAAATCAGTTCTAAACTTCAGATGTGAGTTTACATACATCCCAATAGCATGGTAGATACTCTACACGTCTGCCCATTTTATAATTACATTAAATTACATTTCTATTCTGCCATTACCTTGCGGTTCAAGGCGGATTACAAAATAGTTAAAGAGGGTGTTTTAAAAAAAGATTTCTGGTCCTTTCTGGGGAAAAAAAAAGAGTAGAGCAGGTTGATTTGGGGGTTCGGGGGGTTAGAGGGATGAAAGAAGGAAGCTTGAGAGGTTAGGACCTTTTCAGGGATTTTTTGAAAAGTATAGTCTTTATTTCTTTTCTGAAAGTTTTGTAATCTGGGGTCGTTATCAGAAGATTGGCGATTTGGTTGTTTATTTTTGCTGCTTGAGTGGCTAGGAGGCCATCATATACAGGTAGCCATTTTGTAGAAAGTGTATTAAAATTATTGAACACCCATCCACCCCTTTTTATAAAACTATACAAGAGGTTTTTAGCACCAGCTGGCACATTAAAATCTCTATGCTGTCCCGATGCTCATAGGAACTTTATGAATGTCAGAGCAGCGCAGAGCATTCAGGACGCCAGCCGGCACTAAAAAAACTCTTGTGCAGTTTTGTAAGAGAGGGGTAAGTGAGGTAAAAATAGCTAATGTTACTACTTTGTGAGAAGTTTGGATAAATAGCAAGTAAGGTAACAACAATTGTAATTTTAGGAGACCATGGAAAAAAATTTGCAAAATGGAGATATGGAAACAATAAAAGAAGAAAAAGAAAGAAGAAAAACTCTTGATGGTGATAAAGATGTAGCTCAGATAGACACAGAGGATAAGTATATAGAGGTGTCTACAGGGTGCCAAGTTGGAGCCTATTCAATAAAGGAAAATATGTGTCTAATATTGAATATTACCTTACTGGATATATGAGTGCACATGTAGTTTGGCACGAGCCTTTATGTGAGCCATAGAGCTAGTGTAAATGTTTGTTTACAGATGCTGGAGATACAAGGATAACATAGAAACATAGAAAGATGATGGCAGATAAGGGCCATAGCCCATCAAGTCTGCCCACACTATTTACCCACCCTCTTAAATCTACTGACCCCCTAAAGAATAATTGTAATTATACTGTCACTCTACTGACCCGCTCATTCAGTCCTAGTGACCCTAACCCTTGGCATGACCTTGTAGGGATCCCACATAGGTATCCCATTTGTTCTTGAAGTCTGAGATGCTGCGTGCCTCGACCACCTGCACTGGAAGCTCGTTCCAATGCTCAATCACTCTCTCCGTGAAGAAGTATTTCCTGGTGTCTCCACGAAACTTCCCTCCCCTGAGCTTGAGCGGATGTCCTCTTGTGGTCGAGGGTCCCCTGAGAAGAAAGATATCATCTTCCACCTCTACCCGTCTACTCTTCAACCTTTCCCCCCTTTTACAAAACCATAGTATGTTTTTTAGGAATTCTATGAGCATCTGAGCTGTTAACGCCGTGGCTGGTGATAAAAACTGCGCTATGGTTTTTTAAAAGGAGGGGGGGTTACAGTAATTCTATAAATTAATATGCATGTGAATGCTGCTCATGATCTACTGAGATTTCTCTCTTTAAAATATTTGCTATGGAATATTTGGCTGTATTTTTTTTTTCCATAAAACAGAGGGAAAACAGCCACACAAAGCAAGTGTGGTTGGCCAGAGAGATGGAAGAGATAAACTCATAAATACTTGAATAAGGAAGCAATTTTTATTGATTTAGAGGCCAAACATAGCCATTTCTTTTGTGAACTGCCTGTGTTATGGGTCCAAAAAACATACAAATAAATTTCAGAATGACAAAAAATAGTGGGCCCGATATTCAAAACAATTTAGACGGTGGCTGATTGGTCAGGATTAGCTACTAATATTCAGTGGCACTTAACAGGCTAAGTGTCACTAAATATTTTGATTAGTGTTGAACACAAAGCTAGCTACATTGGGGGCATAACGAGGTGGAGTCAGCATTTGGCCACTTAAGTGCTGATATTCAGCCCTTAAGCAACCAGATTTACTGCATAAATGGGACTGCATAAAAGTCTATTCTATTTTATGCAGTAATCCATGGCTGCTTAAATGATTAATATCAACTTACATAGGTATACAGTATGTTAGCCAGCTTAAAAAATAAATAGATAGGGGGTCACGTGATGCCGAGCAGTTGATCGGACGTGCCTCTGCTCAGCTCCGGGCCATGCTGCCCTGAAACCTGCTAATTTGCACACAATCGAGCTCCAATATTTTCCATCTCCCCTCCACTGTCATCCCGGAGTTATTGGGTGCTACCGCAGCAAATTTTGAGGGGTTTTGTGCAGGGAATGTCGGCGAGAGCACAAAGGGACACCCGTGGGAAGGTGAGGCTCCCTGACTCTAAGATGGCGGAGAGCCACGAGGTGCCGATATTTACGATACAGGAGGCGGCTATCCAGGAACTCACTAAATCTCTTACCCTCGTCATGGAAGATAAACTGGCGAAAATCTAGACGTTCATGGAAGATTTCAGAGAAACGATCGAAAACCATGCAGGGAGGCTGCAACGGGTGGAGGACAGAGTAGCCCAGCAAGAGGATCGAACCGCCAGTTTTGAGGAACGCTTACGGGCCCTGGAGACCGCCAAGACCACATGCTTTGAGCGCCTGAACGACCACGAAAACAGGAGCCGCCGAAACAATTTAAGATTTATCGGCCTGCCTAGCAACATCAGAGACGTGGACCTCCGTACAAGCTTGGAATCGTGGCTCTCGTCCCTTATGGAAATGGACGCTTCGGGGGAGAAAGTGCAAATTGAAAGAGCTCACCGGGTGAGGAGTCGGAGAGAAAATGAACAACGGCCCCGTCCTGTCCTTGCACGCTTTCTAAACTTTGCTTTGAAGGAGCGTGTACTCGCTCGATTCCGGCGCAGGGCAGGATTCGTCTACGAGGGGCGGAAGATTCTCGTCTTCCAAGACTTCTCCCCACAGGTGTCCTCTCGGCGCCGGGCAATGGCACCTCACTGTAACACCCTTTATCAACGCAATATAAGGGTGTCTCTGCTTTATCCGGCCAGAGCTCGTGTCTCCTTTAATAACAAAATTCAATACTTTGAGACACCGAACGAACTAGAGCGTTTTATCCAGAGCCTGCCGGCGCCGTTGCGTGAGGAGCCCGGGACTGCATGACTTTCCCTTGGACTGTTTCACAACTTACCTCACTATTACATCTAGCACCCCTGCTTGTTGCTTGTGGCGAGGGGAGCTTAAGGATCTTTAATCGCTGGTGGACTGTGGAGACTATGCAGAGCTTCCGAGGGGCTTTTTGTTCTGATCTCTGGGGGCTCCCTGCTATATCGGGAGCGTAGCAGGAGCGACGTGCTCCAGTCGCCTTTTGAGGTGCACCCTGGATGGTCATTTTGCTGGCTGTAAGGGCAACTGTGGGCCCTGAGATCATCGGCTGTTTCACCTCGCCCTTTGATGGAAAATTATTGCCCTACGGGAGCACAGCGCAGGCCTTCAGGGGGAACGACGGCCTCGGAGAATTTCTCCCACCTCCCGGTGGGAGGCCAAGTCGGCTGAGCTGCGGTGTTGGGCATAGCTGCGGGTGCAGGTATGACGGCGCCCCACTGTTTCTGATCTGCTGGGCGGCTGCCCCATCGCTGCGTTGCAGCATACATCTTTGCCCCCGCATGCCCAGGCGTATCTTGCTCCGGAGTTGAGGAGTTGGAGGCATTGGGGCATGTAGGGGGCTGCCTGAGCTACGGGCCCTCACCGGAGGCTACTATTACTATTCTTATTGTTCTCTGACTCTATGTGCTTCACCAGGGACTTGGACATGTTACCAGAGTTTTCTGTGCTATATCTGTTTTGATGTTACTATTCCCTAAGGGCATGGCCCAGAGTTGTTTGTTTGTTTTCTATTTTCTGTACCTTTGGGTTTTAGCATGGTTTTCCATGCTGGGGTTAGGGGAAGGGGAGGGTTAAGGTGGGAGGGTTGGGGGAGACTGAATGGGGGATTGATTGTGTGTTTGGTTCGGGTTTGTCTGAGGAGTTTGTGTGCGGGGCGAATGGATGATTGTCTGAGTTCTCCACTGTTGAGTCAATGTCCTTGTATGAGCAAGATAACTCGGTACTTCATGAGTGGATGGAGGCATTGGCTGGGATGGCCTCCACCGCTCATATTTTGGTTATTTCCTGCATATTTTATGCCTATTTGTAAGTTACATGGTACAATTACATGTTAAATCATTGAACGTAGATGGGATTCACTCACCAATTAAGCGTACTAAAATCTTAGCGTATCTAAAGCGCGAACACACAGACATAGCATTCCTACAGGAGACCCACTTGAGCTCTGGGGAGCATGGGAAACTGCGCAGGGGCTGGGTCATTTACATCCCGGAAATGTGGGGTGGCTATTCTCATCCATAAGAACATACCCTTCCACTTACACAGCCAAATTGATGATCCCAACGGGAGGTTTATCATTTTAGTGGGTGAACTATGGGGCAAATCTTTAATTTTATGCAATATATACGCCCCTAATACTTACTCTCATGCTTTCTTTACTTCTGTGGTGGGGCACTTAGCACCCCTCCTGCCTCAACCGGTCATACTAGGAGGTGACTTTAACTTTGTCGCACACCCCCAGTGGGATCGTAGACCGGCTAAGCCAGTGCCAAAAGGCCATTTCAATAGAGGGGTCCACTTCCTCGCTAGGGAGTTGGGGCTGTTGGACTCTTGGCGCACGCTGCATCCAACCGAACTCGATTTTTCTTTTTACTCTCACCCCCACTCGTCTCATTCTCGCATTGATTACTTCCTCATTTCAGCTTCTCTATTCCCAAACTTATCGGCAGCGAGCCTTTCACCACCGATAGTGTCTGACCATGCTCTACTAGGCCTTGACTTACATTTTGGGACTACGGTCGCGAGCCGAATCTGGCGGATGTCCCCATTCCTTTACAAAGATGCGGAGTTTCGAGACTTCTTTCAGAAACGATGGGATGAATTCCATAACACTAATTCAGTTACAGATGTAGATCCCGTTGTCTATTAGGAGGCGGCTAAAGCGGTTATGCGAGGCCACATACTGGCTTACACGGCATCCTTGAATAAAAAGCGAGATGGGGAGCTCTTGGCTCTATCACGGGATCTCGCTAGCTTTCGCTCTCTTCATATCTCTCATCTTGACGATTCCTCCAAACAAGCCATGTACGCCGTTAAGGAAAAAATTAACCTCCTTCTGGAGCAAAGGGCCAGACGTAATATATACTGTTACAAATACAAACTCTATCGCTGGGGGGATAAAACGGGGAGATTGCTGGCTAACTTGGTGCGCCCACACAAAACTCGTCACACTATTACTTCCATTAAAGACAAACGAGGCGTCACGCATGTTACTCATTCGGCCGTCACGGAGCAGTTTGTGCAATTCTACACCGACCTATACGCCGAGCAACCCTATGAAGCAACCGCTAGTGATCGGTTTTTTCAAAACCTCCACCTACCCACCCTGACGGATAATCAATGCCTTGCCCTCAATGGTCCTATCCTGGGAGAGGAGATACAGGTTGCTATCAAAAAGCTCAAACTGGCTAAAGCACCGGGCCCTGACGGCTTCGGCCCGGAATTCTATAAATTACTGGACCCCCCGGCTCTAGCCTACCTACAACAATACTTTATGGGACTCCGCAATACTACTCCCCCCGGGGACACACACAATAGGGCGCATGTTATTATTCTCCCTAAACCTGGGCGACCACTTGACGCCTTGGGGTCTTATCGCCCCATTTCTCTTCTTAACCAAGATGTAAAAATTTTGGCTAGTATTTTGGCGGCGCGCCTCAATAAATTCTTACCTACACTCATCCACGAAGATCAAGTCGGCTTTGTACCCGGTAGGCACGCGTCCATGAATCTTCTACGGGTCCTGGCAGTGTTACAACATCCTCGAGCCGCTTCTGACAGGGCGCTCATAACTAGCCTGGATGTAGAAAAAGCGTTCGATATGGTTTCCTGGCACCACCTATTCCGGACGCTTGCACGATTCGGGATCCAGGGGGATTTTCTCGCGTGGTTGATGGCTCTTTATCATCGCCCCACGAACGGTGGACTATCTAACCCCTTTCCTTTGGGACGAGGCACACGTCAAGGATGCCCACTCTCGCCTCTCCTCTTTCTCCTTTCGCTCGAACCTTTGGCAGCTCGAATTCGTCAGGATGTGGGGTTGGAGGGTCTTCGGGTGGGCTCCAATGAATTCCGCATTAGTATGTTCGCTGATGACATGCTCTTGTATGTTAATAAAGCAGACCGGACGATGCCTGCCCTGATGTCCCTCATTCGAACGTATGGAGTATTTTCGGGTTTGAAAATCAATTTTGAAAAAACGGAGGCTCTTTTGTTGGGGGGCTCATCGTCGGAGCCCTGGTGCAGGGACCTCAGAGTGGGTATTGCCCCGGGAAAACTGAAGTATCTAGGTATTATGCTTTATAGAGACCTGCACAAGCTGTACGAGGCTAATATATCTGCTACCATTGGACAGATCAAATCTCTTTGTCTCAAATGGCAATCGCTGCCTATATCGCTCTTGGGACGCGTGGCCCTGGTAAAAATGGTGCTGTTTCCGAAATTGCTCTACCCACTGCAAACTATACCTGTCTGGATTTCCCGTACGGACGAGCGCGCCTATCAGTCCATCATTTGCTCCTTTGTGTGGAGGGGGAGGAGGGCGCGCATTAATTCACTCAAACTCTCTCAGAGTAGGGATCGAGGGGGCTTGGGCCTGCCCGCCTTGTGCATCTATAATGTCGCCGCGCTTCTCCGCTGGATTCATGAACAACTGGTCTCTTCACGGCGCTATTCCCCTGATTCTTTGCTTGAGGAATGCTGCCTGCCTTGGTCCTTCTCCTCCTTTATTCATGGGGCGGGGAGAGGGGGTGCGCAGCCTCGCTCTGCTGTTCTACCTTTCCTCCTTCCTTTCAGACGGGCATGGCGCTGGTGGCGAGCTCTTCAGAATAGGTTGCCTACTGTATCCCCGTTTCTCTTTCTTCTCAGGAATCCTAACTTTGCTTCCGGAGTGGGTGGTTTGGTGGGACTGAGAGATCGCACTGCACGCAACACGACTGTGGGTGATGTTTTAGATCTGGGAGGGGGGGAATTCCCCTCTTTTGCACAAATGCGGACAGCGTGGTGCCTCCCTCCTGCACATATGTACACTTTTTTGCAAATTCATCACTATTTCCATTCCTTAGTACGTGCTCATGGGGATGGCTGGAGAAATGGCCCTTTGGATCTGATTTTTCTTACCACACCTACTGATTCTAACAAGATTTCGACATGGTATAGGGCGGGGAGAGACCACTTTGGGGAGGGGTGCCTCGGTGTCCTGGGGGGTGAGTGGTCCACGGAGCTTGGCATGCCGGTTTCTGTGGACGACCTTAGGCTCCTTTTTCAGGCACTTTACTTGCATGTGAAGGCCTCGGGCCTGCAAGAAACACAATACAAAATATTGCACCGGTCTTATATCACCAGAACTAGGGGCTATCACATGGGCTTATGGCGCGATGACACATGCTCTAAATGCAAATCCCACAGGGGTGATTATGTCCACTCATTCTTTACTTGCCCCAAACTGCATTTCTGGACTTCAGTGAAGCTACACTTGGTGAAGGTCCTGCAGTGTTCTGTGCCTTGGAACCCACCTGCATTGTTATTGGGAGATGTTACCGATTTTAGGCAGCAAGGCCTGGACTTTCTTGCCCATAAATATCTCCTACATGCGCTCCTCGTGGGCAAGCAACTCGTCCTGAAGTATTGGGCTACAGAGGAGGTACCAACCTATGGTATGTGGACTGCGCGGATGCAACTACAGGCCCGATTTGAAATGGACATCTATGCGTCCCGACCCCAGCCCCACTGGAAACTCTATTGCTCCCTCTGGAGGAAGTCCTTGGCGCAGGATGCTTAGCCACTCTGTAGATTGGTTCCTGCATTGAATGTGTGTGTTTCCGCTTATTTTGTATGCTACCACCTGAAACATGTATCCCTCCCTTCGTTCTAAGTACTGCGGACCTCAAGTCAGAGCGTCTGCATAGTGAAGTATCGTTTACCTAAGTTCACTATGTTCTTGATGTTTAATCCTTGCTAACAGGAACAATAACAGTGTGAGTGTGTGTTTGTTGGGCTGTTTGTGGTGTGAATGGAGGTTGCTTGATTGACTGGGGTGTGTATGATGCGCGGATTTGATGGATCGTTTGGGGATCCTTGTAGTTGTAGTTCCCTCTAATCAGAAATTATAGGCGAGGGGTGCTGGACAGTGCACTGTTCTCTCTTATTGCAAGCTTATATGTTCTTTGCAGGGGTAAAGTGCCTCCTTCTGCTATACAGTCATTTATCCTTGCTTGTTTGTAACTTTGCACATTGTTCTGCTGTTTGGATTCCAATTTGATATGATCTCCTATACACCTGTACTGTTTTTGTTGTGTATTGTAGGGGGCGGTGGCTGCCCATGTGCTTCTTGTCTTAATAAACATGATATTAAAATAAATAAATAAATAGATATTTAAAATTGAAGCCTGCTCAGGTCCAGCTTTTGAATATCCGGAAATAACACTATCAGTTTGCGAGCAAAACTCACTGCCAATAACTGAGTATTGATACCACAATATTTAGATCAATATAAAAAACAAATATGTGGTGAAATGAAGATATAACCAAACGTACATAAAACTTTTAATAATGAAACATAAAAATAATTTACTATATAGAGAACATCATGACTAGCCTACTGAAGAGGGCTTTAAACTAGAATCATTAGAGCAGGGTAAACAAAGCCCCCAGGTGGGTATAAGTCTTCAGGTAAGTGAATCACTAAATACTTGTACATAATGATGAAAGTATGGGAAGCAAGGTTCTGAATCTAGAGGCTGTAATGGGAGAGGCTGAGTTGGATTTAGTGGTGAGCACAGAGACGTGGTTAATGGAGAATCATGACTGGGATATAGTTATACTGGGCTATAATATGTTCAGGAAAGACAGGGTAAGAAGAAAGGGAGGGGAGTGGCATTATATGTTAAAGATCATATTAAAGACACACAAATCAGGATCTACAGGGTAAGGAATAGGCTCTGTAGGGCAATTTGGAAAGAGGGAATGGTAAATTTATTTACATATTGTTAAAACAAACACTTTCACCAATGCAATAGAATGTCACAAAAATCAGTGCTGCTGCAGTTTCAATAGAGGGAGTTTCAAATGACTGGAGGAAAAAACCTCAGATTGGAAATGGATGTCTCCATTTCAGAATAGCATTTTCAAGACAAAAAAACTTTAAAGAACTTTTAAGCCCATCTGACATAATGGATCCCTGCCTGCCAACAACACAACTGACTGGACATTTTAAATGTGGTAAATGTTCCACCTGTACCATAACTCAGGAACTTTCAGATGTTTTCATTCATCCGCTCAACAATCAAATTTTCAAATTGAAACACATGACTTCTTGTGTATCTACTTTTGTAGTCTATGTTTTCATCTGTCCATGCCCAATGATCTATGTTGGTCAGACTTCTCGTCCCTTTAAAACACGGGTCACTGAGCATAAGAGTTGCATACGCAATAATAGACTACAAGCTCCCATGGTCACCCATTGTTTAGAACATAATCACCAGTTCATGGATCTAAAATGTTGTGTGATCGATCATATTAGTGAGGCGAGTATGGATAGAAAGCGGTGTTTGTTGCGTGCTGAGCAACAATGGATCCATAGATTAAACAGCGAAGAACCAGATGGACTTAATTCAAAATTGGAATGGAGTATATTTTACTAACGTTTTACTAACGTTTCATTAATGTCGCCTACTGAATTGTTTTTTACATCACACATAGAATTAATCTCTTCTCGCTTACCAGCCTCTGCTATAGTGTTTGAAGTTTTGCACGTGTCAGCATTTACCATCGCAGCATTAATTTCTGCCACGTATTCACTTCCGGGTTTGTCACCCGGGAGTGCTATAATAATCCCAGTACAGTCGCGGTGCAGCCATCTTTTGATCTTGAGATGCGGTTCGCGTCCAGCTTAAAGGTATGTCCTTATGGCTTCTCTTTCAGTTTTTTGAAGCCGTGCAACTGTCCAGTTTTTTATCTTAAAGCTTTGCTTTAATTCTGGTTTCAGTGTGATCGGATTGCTCTACACCCTGAGGCAGCAGATATGTGAAACGCTGGCCATCGTCGGTGTACCGATCAACAATTTAGATAAGTGGATTTTTCCTCTATTGAAACTGCAGCAGCACTGATTTTTGTGACATTCTATTGCATTGGTGAAAGTGTTTGTTTTAACATTATTAGCTTTTCACATTTCCGAGTTGTTTTTTGCTACAAATTTATTTACATATACAGGTTTCTTTTTCTTATGCTTTTCTTGTGTACTCTAGTTTTTAATTAGTTCTTTCTTCTCCTATGTTTTCTGCTATGTACTCTAGTCTTAATTATATGTGAACCAAGTCGAGCTCCACTGGGAGATGACCTGGTATATAAACCAAAGATTAGATTAGATCTTTCACAGCAAGAAGTGGACAGAGATTTAATAGCAGACATTCAAAATATAGCTGTATAAGGAGAATAATTACTAATAGGTGATTTTAACATGCCAGATGGTGATTGAGGTATCCCTACTGTAGGGTCTTCTAGAAGTAGGGAGATCCTGGATTCTCTACAAGGAGAACTATTCCAGCAGTTGGCAATGGAACCCAAGTGGGATGGGACCATACTGGACTTAGTGATTACAAAAGGGGAAAGGGTTTCACAATGGGATTGGATGAGTTCTTGAAGGAAAAGGGGATTGAAGGGTATAATTAGAGGGATACTATACAGGCAAAATGTCTTAAATAATTTATAACTTACAGGTCATTGACCTGGGGGGCCGCCGCAAGGGCGGACTGCTGGGCATGATGGACCTGTGGTCTGACTCGGAAGAGGCGATGCTTATGTTCTTATGTTACAGAGGCTGATCATCTGGCATGGTGTGGTTTAATAGTAAGACAGATGTAAAGAGGGCTCGTTCAAAGTAAAGGATCTAGACAAAAAAAAAACAACAACTTTGTTCAGATGGGGGATTACATCAAGTAATTCTTATCTGGATGGGAACATCTGGATGAAGCAGGAAAGCAATGGAAAGTAAATAAAAGTAAGAGGAAAAGAAGGTTGCTTTAGTTTTCAAAAGTAGTAGCTGAGAAGGTAAAGAAAAGAAGTTAGTTTTCATAAACTATAAAGGATCACAGAAAGAGGAAGATAGGCTAAAATATTTGAAAATGTTAAGAGTAGTCAGGAAAGGAAAGATGCAAATGGAAGAAATAATAGCTGACAAGGTGACATGGGGGGGACAAGACATTTATGAGATAAATTAGTGATAGGAAGAAAAGCAAAAGAGGCATTGTGAGACTCAATGGTGAAGGGGAAATATGTAGAAGATAATAAAGATAAGGCTGAATTGTTTAATAACTATTTCTGTTCTGGGTTCACAGTTGTGTTGGGAGCGGGACCATAGAAGACACACACAAATTGGAATGGAGGTATGGTAGACCCTTGTGAACATGCCAAGTGGTCATTGACCTTTATCTCTCCATCCCAGGTGTTTCTAGTCTTCCAGGCACTGTTCTTACACCTCTGTTCTTTATCACATGACCTTCCTGATCTCTCGGGCCACCAAAGCTCATTCCAGCCATTGCTGGTCCTTATGGTTGCCACCGGTTACTCACTCCGGTCACTACTGTCATATACAGACACTCTGATAGTGTCCCTTTGGTCACCACTGGTCACTCACTCTGAGCAATACTGGTCACTCTGGTTGACAGCTTCTCAGGTCCCCACCAGTCCCGGACACCACCAGTCCCTCTGGCTGCCAGCCTCTTGGTTCCAGCCAGTCCCTCTGATTTTTCCACTGGTTCACCAGTATCTCACACCAGCCACTGGCAGCCTGAACTTCCCTAGTACACTGGTCTCTCCACAGACCCTCTGGTCACCAGGCACTCCCTAAGGACTCTTCTGGTCCTTCAGTAACTCCACTGAGGACTCTCCCTGGTCCCTCAGGCCATCAGGTCTCTCTCTCTCTCTCTCTTTGCATTCTCTAGGTCACTCAGATGCCTTCTCATTGGCAGTTTCACCATCCCACTTCTGACACAAAATGTGAATTTTCCAAGCAGTCATTGCCCTTCACCTCTTCACTACCAAGTGAAGGCATTGTTCTTACATCTCTGTTCATTATCACGTGACCTTCATGGTCTATTGGGATGCCAAAGATTGTTTCAGCCACTGTTGGTCCCTCTTGTTGCCACCAGTCACTCACTCTGGTCACTCCAATCATATCCAGACATTCTGGTAGCCAGTCCCTTTGGTAATCACTGGTCACTCAATCTGGGCTCTACTAGTTACTCTGGTTGCTGGTATCTCAGGTCCCCACTGGTTCTGGACACCACTGATCCCTCTGGTTCCTCTGCTGGTCTCTCACACTGGTTCACCAATCTCTCACACTGTTATCTCCACCAGCCACTGTTAGCCCAAACTTCCCCAGTACACTGATCTCTCCAAAGACCCTCTGGTCACTGGTCTCTCCCTAAAGACTCCCGCAGTCATTCAGACACTCCACTGAGTACTCTCCCTGGTCCCTCAGGTACACACTCTCTCTCTCTCTCTCGCTCTGAGAACTCTCCAGGTCACTAAGATGCCCTCTCACTGGCCCTCCCCTGGTCATCAATCTTGAGGATCTCCAGTTGTTCCAAGCGCTACCAGGTAGACTCTCACTCTGGGCTCTCTGGTTGCTGGCCTCTCGGGTCCCCTCTCTCTGAGGACTCCTCAGATTCCTCAGACGTTCTTTCTCACTGGGCTCTCTACTGGTCATCAAGCTCAAGGGCTCTCCAGTCCCTCCAAGCTATACCAGATAGGCAATACAGAGTAGGATCTCTCTCTCTCTGCTGCACTGTGCCCCCCTGTTATAATCAGTCAGCACTGGCAGCACCTTTACTGCACTGGGATCCCTTTCAGCACTGGCCAGTACTGAGCTTACTGGGAGTTAGGCTAGAACCAGAATGCCTTCTCTTGAGGGTTGCCCAGCTCCCAAAGGAGACCCTGCTCCTGAAGGAGTACTGGGTTTTCTCTGCTCTCTGATTAGGACTTGTCCTTTTCAGCATCTCTCGGGGTTAGCGTACAGCTTCCAGCAGACCTTGCAGGATGCAAGGATGCTACAGATTTGTTCTTTCTTTCAACTGTTCAGGCTCCCTCCACTGGCCTTTGAAAAGAACTTCACCCTATCACAGCCCTCATCAATTTTCATAGGACTGTGTTCATTAGGAGCTAGCTAAACTAAAGGTGATCAAAGTCATGGGTCTAGATGGTGTATATGTAAGGGTACTGAATGAACTTAGGGAAGTCCCACTGACTGACATTTCAGGAGTGGTACTGGAGGACTGTAAAAAGGATGGATGTGGTCTCTCTTCACAAAAGTGGAAGTAAGGAAGAAGTAGAGAACTACATGCCGGTAAGTCTGACTTCTGTAGTAAGTAAATTAATGGAAACACTTTTAAAGCAGAGAATAGTGAAGTTTCTAGAATCCAGTAGATTATAGGACCTGAAACAACATAGATTCACTATCTTATCAATTTCTTTGATTGGATAACCAGAGAATTGGATAGAGGGAGTGTGATAGATGTGGTGTATTTAGATTTTAGCAAAGTCTTTGACAATATTCATTTCAACTCCTAACTCCTCTAACCTTGGATTCTGCATCAACCCTATATGTCATGTCTGTCTGTCGAAGTTAGACTGTAAGCTCTTCCTAGCAGGGACCATCTATAAATGTAAAAATGTACAGCACTGTGTACGCCTTTCAGCACTATATAAATGATAAGTAGTAGTAGTATTCCACACAGGCGTCTAATAAAAAAACTGAGTGCTCATGGTATGGGTCTCAGACTGGGTTAATAACTGGTTAAGTGGAAGGAAACAGAAGATGGTGGTTAATGGAGATCACTCTGATTTTGCTGGCCTATATTTCAGGCACCTAACGCGGCCATGTGGAGATGCCTAGGACTGCCTAAGCTCGCCTAAGGCCACTTCTGGGCGAAACCACGCCCATGCCTAGCCTTGGGTGAGCTTAGGCAGCCCTACACATCTCCCTAAGCTCACAAAAATGCCTACAATGTAGGCTGCCTGCTTCAGGGTGTTTTGTTTTAAAAATGTGAAACCTGGATAGACAGCAATAGGATGCCTACTGCCGCCTAACAATTGGGACACCGTTTATAGAATTTGCCCCTTAGTGCCTCCTATGTGCTCCTGTGTTAACTCTGCATTAGCCAGTTTGCAGGTACTAATTATATCAATTTAGCAGGCTAATACACCCATGCCCAGTTTCCTCTCATATCACCCCCCCTCCCGTGATAGTACCATTGGCTTCCTATGAAATTAAGATTCCAATTCAAAACTCTTCTACTGACTCATAAGATTTTATTCTTGATGCCGTCTTATCTCTCTTCTCTCTTTATTCCCTATCACCCTTCTCATCTCTTGCATTGTGTTTTTCAATCTCGTTTAACCATTCTTTCCATATATTGTTCACAGTTTGAGTTCACCAGACAACCCACCTGCTCTTTCCTTCTCCTTACCCAATGGAATGCATTACCCTCTAATTTACACTCAGAGCCCTCTTACTTAAGAATGAGAGCTTACCTTAAAACTTACCTTTTTCAGAAATCTTTTGCCATATCAGCATAAGCCTGATGTACAAGCTGCTCAGTTGGTGTGGACCCATCGCAGGTCTGCTTCTCTATAGTATTTATTTTTTTTGTGATTTTATTCCTAATTTTTTCTTTCCCATTATTTAATTCTGTTCCTTTTACTAAGTTGTGTTAAAAAGTGGCCTGTGCTATGACTTGCATGTGGGTTTTCTGTTTGCTGAGACCACTTTTTGCATGGCTGTAAAATGGCCTCATTTTCCATGCTTGCAATAATGGTCATGAACTAATTTTCCTATTGGCATGTGATTATTATCACAGGAGCCCTTAAGTATACCTATTATGTAGGTGGTAAGGGCTTCCACACTAACTAATTGGTTAGTGCATGCCAATGACCGCATCACTAGCGAACCTAGACAACCAATTTTGGGTGGACCTGAGCCCAAAGTAGGCAGGCACATTGTAGAAGAGAATTAATGAGCAAGGAAGCCATCAAATCCTGTCTGCCCCACCTCCGGAGCTGGGGCTATGGTGAGTGGGGACTCATCCTTCCTCAGAGGTAGCATGCTGTACTGCTGCAAGTGGGACAGGTGCTATAGCCTGACCCTAACATCACCAAATGCTCAATCTGTGAGAGAAACTGGCCAGGCCTGAGCCGAGATTGGGTGGGCAAGGCATGCCCTGACTTGCCCGTAGCTACGCTTCTTACCCACATGCTAATTGACAAGCATAGCTGCAACCACTCTCTACCTCCAAATATGCTACCAGTACTAAAAAAAAATACATTTTTATTTTTTTAGCATATGGGTAGCATTCTTATGTGCAAAAACTATCACAGGATGTCTGAGCATGCCCTGCAGTAGTGCTTTTGTATGTGCAGTAAGCAAGCATTATTGCTTACCACAGATTAGTAAAAGTGTTCTTTAGTTTGTAAACCACCTTCTGCATCCACTCTTTAGGCTGTATAGGAAAAACCAAATAAACCATAAACCCTTATAGCTTCCTTTTTATCATCCTTTCTGTATTATCTTTCTTAGAGTATGCATTACACATTCTGCCATATCATTCAAATATATAAATATTTCCATCATATCCCTCATTCCATTCTTTCCTTCTTAAAATGGCTCAGCTATTTAATTATAGGATTTGTATTGCTGGTCCCATGTAATTTTTGCATTCATTCTTTTAGATGTTTTTATAATAGGATGGAATCCAGGGCTAGACAGGTGAGTTTTCTCTATAAAAGGTAAATATTACTGTGTTCTCCTACTACTGATAACACTACTAGTACAATTAAGTACTGTATTCTCTCTAATAATTGCCCAGGAAATTATTAGAAACACCAGGTTTTCTGAAGTCTAGGGTGGGTGATTACTGGAAGTATCATCTCTCTCCTCCGGCTCACCTCCCTATGATGACCAATTCTATTTTCCATCCCTCTTCCCTATGATGGTCCCTCTTCTTCACTCTGCCCCCACCTCCCTGTAATGACTACCATTTCTGTCCTCCATCCTGCCTCCTGCATACTGGCCTTGCTCTCCTATACTCTCCTGCCCCAACCACCTGATCTCTCTTCTTCTCATCTTAAGGTTATAGTGCTGGGCTACTGAGGGGCCTTGAGTATCTACAAATTCTCAAGATCCCAAGTATGCACACATGCACAAAGAGTTCAGCATATGCAGATCCTCAAGGCATGGTGCCAATGTAGCACATAATTGTTTTGATCTGGTAAGAAAAAAGATCTGGTTATCTCGTAGGAGATGGAGGGTGGAGGAGAGCAATGCCAAGGTGGGTGGGTAATTATTGGGGGAATTTTGATTTGAGTTTAAAACCAAATGTTATAATATTTGGGGGTCCAGAAGCAGGGGATAGGTGATTATTAGAGATAATATAGTACATTGTTCATTTTCACTGTCATTTATTTACACTGACAGGCAGGCAGGTTAACCGGCTTTCAGTTTTAATTTCCTATAAAAAATTTAATAACTCACTTAACTTATAAAACATTGATAACATTTTATGACTTTTTGTCTAAAATGTGTGTTAATTCTTGGACATATTTTTTTTGCATTTATCCATTTTATTTCTAAATGTTGTTTTAGAAATAAAATATTTCTAAATGTTGTTTTAGATGTTAAGATCAGCAGACCAGTGTTGGAGCAGGTCTTAATATTTGTATTAAAGGGCCATATTCAGATTTTTTTGACTTCTTGGGACCTGCAAAATGTATTTTCTAAATTTAAAATGCAATTCTTGTTTGCCAGAGCAGGTGAATGCAATTTTACCAGGCATTTTTCTAAATCTCCCAGAGAAGAAGATCAAAATTCTGAATATCATTTATTTTCATGGAACAGTAAAATGGTGGATTACATCGGCTTCTCTTTTCATGTAGTTTTCAAAGCTCTAGTTTATTACAATATTCTATGGACATGGAATGACCTGCTGCAATTATTCAAGAAATGTTCTGACAGTGTTCCATAGTACTTAGCTGAACTTTTCTGCAATTTTGCTTTGGGGTTACCAGATGCCAAGACTTTATAGAAATTTTATATACGGTACTAGCAATGTATCCATACACTCTTGATTGTAAACCGCCTAGAAGTCGCAAGATTGTGGCGGTATAGAAGAATAAAGTTATTATTATTATTATTCTTTTTTTTTTTCTATAAATGAACATAAGAGCTGCCAGACCAAGGGTCCAACTAACCTGGTATCCAGCAGAGGCCAACAGCCACAATAGAGACAGTCACCTCTGCACAAATAGCAGCAAAATCCAATGAAAAAGAGCAGAGCGAACCTGGTCTTCAAAAACCCACTTTAATGGCAAGCAATCATTAAAATTATGCATAAAACAGTCTTGACAATCATAAGAAAACCTTGGACTCGACACAGCTAAACCGCCTGCATCAGGATTCCCAAATAGGTAAGTAACAAACCATAAATGAAAGCCAAAATCTGTGAGGATACTCAACCAAGCAGAAAGACTGGAAATTATAGTCACATGCCAAATGCAATAATGTAATGTAATTTATTTCTTATATACCGCTAAATCCGTTAAGTTTGAAGCGGTTTACAGAGAAATATACATTAAGGGATACAATAAAAATAAGATAAATAAAGAATACAACCTATTGTATAACTTTGAGACACTTGGCATTTAATGCATGTCTTGTTAGCATGCACTAAGCTTTAGAAAAAGGCACCCTACATTTACTTACATGGTAATTTTATACTGTGTTTGATATCTATTGACAAATTATGGGTGGTAGCTTTTCTTTTAAAGCAAAATTGTTTTTTTCTCCCCCAATGTTTTCTCTTTCTGATGGTTCTCTATATTTACAATATTCTATATACATGTATATTATAAGTTTCTTATTTGAGGGCATGATATTTGAACAGAATTTGGTAACTTAATAACACTGGAAAAATGTGAGATTTAAACTGCATTTTTCCCTGTCATTTCTGTTAGAAAGAATATGAAAGGACATTGTTGACATTTCCCATGCCATTTGAAACATAGGCGCATCACCAGAATTTTTTTATGCTTTATTGGATGTTATAATTTGTTTTAAACTTTATTTTTCCAAAAATAACCATTGGAGTCTCTTTCACTAAACTGGGATAGGTTTTGCTATTAACACACAGTAACATCAAAGATTAGCATGCAGTAAGTACAAAACCTGCACAGTTAAATATATGAAGTATGCCTTGCTCTGTTCTGACTTTACTGCACAGGGCATGTAGGGAGTATACATGTAACTGGAAGACCTGTGCTATCGGCCCAGGCATGTAACACAGCCCCAATGCTAACTTTACAATGTCAGCTGGCATAGGTGGTGAAACTTGTTAGTGGTTCACCCCGATACAGTTCCCCCTTAATACCCCTGTGCACAGATCCCAGTCCCTTCAAAGAACCTTGATCTCCCCAGCAGACCTAATATCCATTGTGACCAGGCTCAACATCCTGCCCCCTCCCCAACAGCAAAAGCCATTCCCCCTAAAGTCTGCATAGGAATGGGCAAGCAAGTGATATTAATTCTCCTGCCCTGAATCTAAAAAAGCACCAATGACCTCTATGAGGAGTAGGGGGTAAGGGAAGATTATGGGTCTAGGGCAGGGGTCAGCCACCTTTTTAAAGCAAAGATCCAATTTAGCCAAAATGCTTGACTCAAGATTTATAAAGAGCCGCAAGGTGTAGCTACACTCCCCTCCAACCCCTTGCAGGTCTCTGCATCTCTCATCCCTCCCCTGCCCTTGCCTCCAACCCATAGTCAAAGTTCTCTCACCTCTGCAGGCCCTGACCCTTTAATCTCCCTCCCAACCCCATGATTCCTCCCTGGGCCTACTGAGGTACCTGGTGATCCAGCATGGGTCTTTGTGGCAGAAGTATGGCCCTCTTGCTGCTGCCTCCATGTGGCTGCCTTCTAAAATGGCTGCAGCTAGCAGTACTACAAGAAATGCCACAAGCAGCTTTGAGAGTTCATGGCAGCTATTTTAGAAGGTAGCTGCAAGGTGGCAAGAGCGAGAGGGCCATGCTTTTGCCACCAAGATCCCAGATGGACCACCAGGTACCTTTGTAGGCCCAGTGGGAAGGATCATGGGGTTTGAAGGGAGACTAAAGGGCCTGGAGAGCCACAGCCACATACAAGAAGAGATACATGTGACTTGCAACCTCTGGGTCTAGAGGAATGGTGTTTGCAGTCAGGAGGTAGGGTTTACTGAAAGAGCAAGTTTCTTGGGTCAGGGGTGCTGAGTCTGCTTTGCGGGGTGTCAGGTGTAATTCTGAGAATTGGGGAAACACCATCACACACTAGTAGCATCACACTCTGTGACTGGACTGCTAGTAGCACAGTTGCGCTTATCACCATCTGTTGAGGAGGCAATAAGTTCAACTGCAAATTTAGCAGTCATTATAGCTCCATCCACACTGGTCATGTCCATTCACACTCCTGTTAGGCAGTTAATGCAGGGTGTTTTGTTTGTTTGTTTTTAACCAAGATAGCTGCCTTTTAGTGCAGGAGACAGTTGAATGGGCTTTTGCTACTTTCAACCAGATGGTAAAACTCATATTAGTTGCTTAATGCATGATAATAAAGGTCCCCTTTATGTTGAGTAACTTCACTGTCAAAATCTTTTAAAACTATTTGATGTAAATCTGAGGATTTGTTTTTCTTTTGCACCAATTTATTTATCTATTCCAATTTTATAAATTGTTCTACCCCAGGGGTGTCCAATGTCGGTCCTTGAGGGCCGCAATCCAGTCGGGTTTTCAGGATTTCCCCAATGAATATGCATTGAAAGCAGTGCATGCAAATAGATCTCATGCATATTCATTGGGGAAATCCTGAAAACCCGACTGGACTGCGGCCCTCGAGGACCGACATTGGACACCCCTGTTCTACCCAAAGAAATACTTAAAGTGATGGACAACAACAAAGTATAATATAGGAAGCCTACAAACAAAATCCAACTGAATGCTGTCAAAATAGAGCTCCTCTAGGCCAGGAAGAAGATCTCAAACTTCACCTGCCTATCATTGACCTGAGAATCAACTACTGTAACAGCAAAGGACCAGGTCTTCAGCCTTGGTGTAATATTAGATGGCCATCTATCTATTTCTGCCCACATCTCTCAGGTTGTCTCTGCCTCATTCTATTATCTATGCTAGGTGTGGAAGATCTGTCCTTACCTCTCTGAACCAGACTTTGCCCAGCTCCTCTACACCTAAGTAAGTGCTGTCACATTTGGACTACTGCAATTCACTGTTTAATGGCCTCACAAAAAAAAAAAAAAAACACAAAAACTCTACTGTTTTCAGCGGGTTCAAAACACAGCAATCTGCCTCTTAATGAATCTCAGCTTCTGTGACCCTGCCTCACCTGCATTACGTTCAGCCTACTGCCTGCCAATCAGTAAGTACTGTGCCTTTAAGAGGTTCATATTGGCCCATAAAAGCTTCCACTGCAAGGTTCCTAGCTACATACAGTAGCTGCCAAACTGTGTGCCCAACCATTCCTTCCGCTCCAAATCAGAGAGACAACTCAGCATCCTTCCAGGAAGAACCCTCCAATTGGAAATAGCACATCGCTCCTACTGCCACTTTCTATTCAAGCTATGAAATCAACTGCCCACACAAGTCAGATTGCTAGACTCCCAGATGGCCTTCTAGAAAGCAGTGAAGACCTTCCTTTTCTGTGAACTGTCTCACTGGAATGGCCCTCTGGACTAGAAAAAGAGTTGTGAGGAGCTGAGTAGAAGGAATAGTCCAATTTACAAGGTGGAGTAAACACCAAGATTCCAGCAGTCCCCAAGCTATAAGAATATGTTATACCATTGCTCTGTACTGCTTCTATATGCTATAGATATGTTCCTTTAATTCTGTAACCTGGTATGCACCCTATGTTAATTAATACCCCTGTTTTACAAAGGTGCGCTAAGCTTTTTAGCGCACGCTAAACACGCCCTAAACGCTAACGTGTGCATGTTATCCTATGGACGCGTTAGCAGTTAGCACATGTGTTGATTTGGCGCTCGCTAAATCCGCGCTGAAACGCTTAGCGCGCCTTTGTAAATGAAGGCCTAAGTTTTCTCTTCAAAAACTATATATGTACAATGTGTTATAGATTGGTTCCCCTCTGTAACTGATACTATGTAGCCTACAGTTTTGTACTTAGGCCGTTCTGGGGGGAGGGGGTGTTTATTGACCTGAGAATCATAGATTTTGGCATGAGGTAGGGGAAGGAGACGGGTTGCTTCAGGAGGCTTAGGAGAGGGGAGAATTAAAAAAAAAAAATAAGTTATGCAGTTCCCGGCTGATATGCAATACCTGAACCTGCATAGATACACCAGCTAAGTTAGGACAGCTTTTGAAGTCTCTTAAATTGGCCAGGTTAACTATGCATATCCCAGCACTTAATATTGCCAGCACCTGCATAACCTATGGCACCTCCCTAATAGCATCCCTTATAGTGCCCCTGACTAGGGCTACCAGATGTCTGGGAAAAGCTGAACATGTCCTTATTTTTAGAGGACTGTCCAGAGTCCCAGACAGACTTTCTAAAACCCAGCAATTTGTCTGCGGAAAGCCATGACAAGCTCTGGCTGCATCTGGAGGACATATGAGCATGCACAGATGGCATCACACACATCCGCACATGCTCCGGGCCCTCCAGATGCGGCCAGAGCTTTTTGGGGAAGAAGAGAAGAGGTTTGTGGGCGGTCAGCCTGGAGGATGAACTGGAAGGGGGTAGGGTGGAATGTGGTGGAGCTGAAGGCAGAACTGGGTGGAACTGGGGCCGAATAGGGCGGGGCCATATGTCCGGATTTTTGTGGCCCAAAAAATGATAACCCTTATCCCTGACCTACCGATATTTGGGGGGACTTGTCAGAACTGATATTCAGCAATACTACCCAGTTAAATGCCACTAAGTATCAGCAGTTGGGAGACCTTAGGTAATACAAGTGAGTTGGAGCCTTTCCTGTCCACTTAAATTGCTCTAAATACTAGACTGTAAGTTCTTTGGCAGTTAGGTGTATACATTTATATCAGTTTTCAAAGATAATTCACACATAGATTTTCTTATTGAAAATCAAACACTTGTTTTTTGGCATGCACAATTTGCAGTTTCTTTTACATACATGCATCTGTATTTCTTAAAATATGTGTATAAGTGCAAATCTTTGCCCTGGCCATGCACTTAGGAACTTGCTTGCCTAGGATGGATAAACTAATGCTTATATAGGATGTGTACACAGAAGTCAATATTCATCAAGGTTTAAATGCACAGGAGAGGCTTAAACCATGTTGAGCAGGAAAGTTGCCAATATTTATTTATTTATTCAATTTTCTATCATTTTCTCCTTATCTCAAAAAAAAGATATAGCAGCTTTAGAAAAGGTTCAAAGAAGAGCGACCAAGATGAAAAAGGGGATTGAACTCCTCTCGTATGAGGAAAGACAAAAGAGGTTAGGCTCTTCAGCTTGGAAAAGAGACAGCTGAGGAGAGATATCATTGAAGTCTACAAAATCCTGAGTGGTGTACAATGGGTACAAGTGGACTGATTTTTTTACTGCAAGATTTACACAGACTAGGGGGACACTCGAAGTTACAGAGTAATACTTTTAAAACCAATAGGATGAAATGTTTTGAGGTTTTTTTTTCACTCAGGGAAAAGTTAAACTCTGGAATGTATTGACAGAGGATGTGGTAAGAGTGGTTAATATAGCTAATTTTAAAAAAGTTTGGACAAGTTTCTGGAGGAAAAGTCTATAATCTGCTTTTGAGACAGACATAGGGGAAAGCACTACTTGCCCTGGGTCAGTGGCATGGAATGCTACTACTATTTGGATTTTTGCAAGGTTCTTGTGACTTGAACTGACCTCCGTGAAGACAGGATAATGAGCTACATGGACCATTGGTCTGATCCAGTAAGGCTATTCTTATGTATCTCCTAGGGGAGCTCAGAATACTCAAGCATTTTTCCCTATCTGTCACTGCGGGTTCACAATCTGTTTAATATACCTGGGCAAATGGGGGACCAAGTGATTTGATCAAAAACGATATAGGATGAAGAGAGATCAATCTAAAGATTCACAAAAATACCTCTCTTGTTAATTCTTAATTACTTTTAAGATGGAGACAGCGGTGAGTGCTGTTCGATTAGACTTATCTCAGATGTTATCTTAAATATTGAAAATGTTTTATAAGGGGAAAGGGCCTCAGACCCCCATGTGTTGTCAGTATGTTAACTCAACAACCGCACTTGGTAGGGAAGTGACCTCATCGGCCCCTCTCCCCCTCCTGCCTAGCAACATATTCACCAGTGTGTAAGTTCTATTACAGCAAACAGGTTTGTCAGAAAAGTGGAATAATGAACTTAGTTTAGGCAGGGAAAAGTTAAATGCTGCAGATGTAGTAAAGTTCCTGCTGTCTTTACTGGTCCACTTCCGTCAACATAGAGCTAGCAGGCGTTTCGCTGTATAGCTGTGTCAGGGCGGTGGACTCTCGGCGGTACTGTTAACGCTCAAATTGATTTGAAGTACCGGTAGTCCTTCCTGAGCTCTTGGAACATCTTCCTGATTGGCTGTACTTAGATTGGCAAATTATGTCCCCATTACGGCTGTCTCATGTGTTGAGTATCAAGTTACCTAGTTATGTTAAGGACAATAGTATTATATTTGACACTTGGAAAACCTTGAAATTCATGAACAATTTAACAGAAATTCCATGTGTCAATCCTTATAGTTAAACTCCGAGATTCAAATAGGCGAGTCTAAAATCGCCTGGAAGCACTGGATGCAGGCAGGCATACGTACACTAGAAGATGTTATATCAAATGGGAAAATGCTTGATTTTTCACGACTGCAACAATCTTTTGGTATTTCAAAATCTCAAATTTATAAGTGGTTGCAGTTGAAGCAAGCCATTCAGAAAGGGTTCCCTGATTGGCGAAATTTAAAAAATCATTATAGCATGCAGGTCCTGTGCTTCCAGACAAATTTGCTAGGACATCAGGCCGCCCGTTGCTATAAAATAATATCTGAATTCCTGAATAAAAAGCCAAAAACTAGCATTGAGATAAAGCAGCATATTTCTACATCTCAATGGCCATGAATTTGGACTTGGAGGATAAGATGTACATTATCAGCATCTATGAGACAAACATGTTTTGTTTTTTTTGTTACATAGAAGTTTCTGGACCCCTGTTCATTTACAAAAATTAGATAGTTCTAAATTTAATAGATGCTGGCACTGTTATCTTGATGCAGGGACACTGGATCATCTGCTGTTCTATTGTCCTTTGATACTTAACTTTTGGAAGTCAATATGGGGACAGATTAATACCATACTGGAGGCATCAATTCCATTGACGTATGAGGTAGTTATATGCGGAACGTTATTGCATATTAAGCCCCCCCTGGACCACTATAAATGCTGGCTTTTCCTTATTATAGACAACCAAGTCTCCAACCTATTGACAACAACCCCAGACTACAAGATGTTCAGAAAGGAAATAAAAACTATACTCTTCAAGAAATCCCTTAATAAAGCTTAATACCATGATAAAGCTTAACCCCCCTCTTACCATCCCCTCTCTAACCCCAGATCCTACTTTTCCCTCTCTTGGAAACCTTCTCTGATCTAACGTTGTAACCCTTCTTCCATAATTCTTTTTGTAATCCGCTTTGAACCGAAAGGTAATGGCGGAATAGAAATCTGTAATGTAATGTAATTATGACCGGGATAGCCATGCAAATGATTACTCGCAATTGGAGGAATTGGGATCATCTTAGTTTTCCTTTTTGGTGGGCGAACTTATGTTTAATTTATAAATATTACATTAGTGATTTCTATTCCACCATTACGAGAAAATGAATGCTGACATGCTAGGGCATAATAGATATTCAAATTAGTTTGGGGTCCATTGACGTTTTTTGTAGATTTGCTATAGTTGTCCTTTATCTTTATCTTTATTTTTCATTGTTTTTCACCCACACATCCAGGGGGGTATATCGTTTGTTTTAGTATTAATTCTGATGGTAATGATGGATGGGGGATGGAAATTTTATCTTTTGTATAGATACTGATTGATTTTACGTGCTTCGTTTATTATCATTATTTGTATATAAATTGTATTGCACTTTTTGTTGGCATTAAAAACTAAATAAAGTTAAAAAAAAAAGTTATTAAGAATTAACAAAAGAGGTATTTTGTGGACCAAGTGATTTGCCCAGGGTCACATGGAGCAGCATGGGTTTGAACCTCAACCTCAGGGTATTAAGGCTATAGCTTTAAACCCTGTGCCACATTCTCAGACACAGTATGGTAGAAAGCATGGGAAACATTAGCTGACAGAGAAGTCAAAACATAGTTAAAAAAGCATGGTAAAAAACATAATATGACAAAACACGGTATGGTGAAACAAAATGGTGAGCATAGTATGGTAAAACATAGCACGAAAAACATAGTGTTACAAAGCATGGTTAACATAGTATGACATGATTTGGCAAAAATGGTAAGGCAAGCATACATGACACAACATAGCATGGAAGACATGAAGAGGCAAATATTTGTGTGTCCAACATGGCATGAGAGATTGCAGCATGGCAGACATAGTATGGCAAAACACAGTATGGTAAATATGGCGTATAGTAGGACAAAGATGGTGAACAGTATGACAGAGTGTGGAAGAACATTTTATGAGAAAACATGGCATGGTCAGTCATAGGACAAAGCACACAGTGTTTGAGACTTGAGGCAGTGGAGGATTGGGGCACTTTGTCAGCAGCATTTAACTGGGGAATCCCACAGACTATACGCTTTGATCACTGCAGCACTTTCTGGTTAGTGCAGACATGGGATGGAGCCAGCAGTTATGCCATGTTGGCAATGTTCAATGTCTGTGCCTGCACAGCTAAACAGGCAAATAGGACTGCCTTCTGTGCACTCCTATCTTTGTCTTCTTTGTTATGCAGGTGCCGACAATTCTTCCAGGTCATCACCTAATGCCGGATATTCAATGTTGGTTCCTGTAAGAATAGCCTTACTGGGTCAAACCAATGGTCCATCAAGCCCAGTAGACCATTCACATAGTGGCCAATCCAGGTCCCTAGTACCTGGCCAAACCCAAAGAGTAGCAACATTCCATGCTGCTGATCCAGGTCAATCAGTGACTTCCCCCATGTCTTTCTCAATAACAGACTAAGGACTTTTCCTCCAGGAAACTGTCCAAACCTTTCTTTGGCATTGAACATCTAGGGTTAAAAATGCTCACAGCTGTATGTGGCTTAAAAACTACTGACCACCATGAGCTAATATGGACCAGATATAAATTTAAATGCATATATAAGAGGCAATTTTTAGAAAGGCCATGTCTGTGTGTAAAATGCTGCTTTACTATGGAAATACATTTTTTTTCAAATTAACCCCATAATGAGAAAGTAGCTTCATAAGACAATAAAAAGGCTCTGCCTTTAAGAACTGCAGACCTGAATTTAATGAAGTTTCACAGAACGAAGAATATCAAAGCATTCTGAATCATTTTAAACTTCTTTTGAATAGCCAACTAATTATGAAAGCTAGTTTTGCATGAATAAATCATTAAAAATGTTATAGTGAAAAGTTCAGACATCTGACCGAAGACCCAGAAAATGTCTAACTGTAGAAATTTCACAATTTGATGTCAAGTGTAAAAGCAAGGTGGGTTAGCAACTAAAACTCTTTAGAATGACTAATGGCAATGTCAGATCTACTTTAGATGGAGATATCACTATTGCTGCAGAAATCAGAAGCCCATAAATATTATTTTACAGAAAGCACTCTACGAAAAGCAGTGAGCAATGTCATCATTCTCTATGAAATACAAAACAACATAATAACACATACTGCTGGATTCTTCAAGCACTTTATCAACCAAGAAAAAAATGGAATTACAGAGACAATGTTTGTCATTGCATGTGGAAAATATCAAGAGGCTTTTCCAGAAATTGCTGGACATCCACATTTGGAATGTAAAACACAGCACTGTTCAGCCACAGACAGAAATGTGGGTGGAATAGAATGAACCATATTGTAAATGCTTGCTAAAATGATGAATTTTACCAGTTAAGCTTTTTTCATGACCATATTTAATAATTAAGTACATGCCATCTTAGGTAATGCTTACCACCCACATTGCTAGTTTTCACTGGAGGCTGAAACCTCCAAGCAAAGATGTAGAAAGCATATGGCAAAAACCAGAGGAGGCAAATTGTACATGAATATACTAATGGCAGAAATAACAGGTATTCTATTGACCAGCATTCTACTTAGTAACAAGATCCTAAATGATCACTTATCAATCATTTTATGATTTAACACAACTTATACTTGCTCATGCACAAGTGATTGAAATTTCACTTTAACCTTTAGATAAAATTTATAGCAGCAGATTTGTGATATTTATAGAAATACAGTATATTCCAAAAATAAACATATTCTAGATATACTAATTAGGTACTAATTAAACATTGGACCTTATTTTAAAAGCATTTTCACATGTTCAAAATAGAAACATGATGGCAGATAAAGGCCAAATGGCCCATCCAGTCTGCCCATCCACAGCATCCACTATCTCCTTCTCTCACTAAGGGGCAGATTCTATAAGAAGCGGCCAAAAGCTAGACGCTGACTTAGGCACCGTTCAGCTTGATTCAAGCACAATTGGGTGCTGTTTAGTGAATCACGCTGAGCAGCACCTATTTTGGAGGCATCCAGTAAATAGGCCAGCTCTAGGCATAACTAAAAGTTAGATGCCCATGTGAGCACTTAAGCATGCTTAAGAGCAATGATCCTGTAACAAGGCGCCTAACACGTAGCCACACCCACGCCTAACATGAATAGCACCTATTTTTTTGAAGGCCGCCTAAATTTTTAGAGGCGCCTTGTTACAGAATCGTGCTTTTTAAATAGGCGCCTAGGTTTCAATCAGTGCTGATTAATAAGCTTAATTGAGCTTGTTATTCAATTTAGATAGGCGCCTAACTAGTTGGGCGCCTCCAAAATAAGTGTCTAACTTTAGGCGCGGGTTACAGAATTTGGGCCTAAGAGATCCCACGTGGCTGTCCTATGCTTTCTTGAGTTCAGACCCAGTCTTTGTCTCCATCACCTCTACCGGGAGACAATTCCAAGCATCTACCACCCTTTCTGTAAAAAAGTATTTCCTTAGATTTCACCTGAGCCTATCACCTCTTAACTACATCCTACGCCCTCTCATTCTGGAGCTTCCTTTCAAATGAGAATTGACTCATGCACATTTATGCCATGTAGGTATTTAAACGTTTCTATCATATCTCCCCTTTCCTACTTTTCCTCCAATGTATACTGTACATATTGAGATCTTTAAGTCTGTTCCCATATGCCTTATTATGAAGACCACCAACCAACCATTTTAGTAGCCTTCCTCTGGACTGACCCCATCCTGTTTATATCTTTTTGAAGGTGCAGTCTCCAGAATTGTACACAATTTTATAAATGCGGTCTCATCAGAGTCTTATACAGAGGCATCAATACCTTTTTTTTCCAACTAGCCATATCTTTCCCAAGTATCCTTCTAGCTTTTGCCATTGCCTTTTCAACCTGTATGGTCACCTTAAGATCATCACATACCAATACACCATAGTCCTGCTCATCTTTCATCCACATAAGTTCTTCACCCCCTAAACTCCCTCAAGTTCTTGCATTCCAAATGCATGACCTTGCATTTCTTAATATTAAATCTTAGCTGCTAAATTTAAGACCATTCTTCAAGATTTGCTAGGTTCTTCCTCATGTTATTCACACCATCATGGGTGTCTACTTCATTGCAGATTTTGGTATTATCTGCAAAGAGGCAAATCTTATCCGACTGCCCTTCAGCAATATCGCTTACAAAAATATTAAAAAGAACAGACTAAAGAACCAACACCAGATGAAAGACTTCCAGCTCAGCCGCAGGGTACGCATAGGAGCAGCCACCCACAGCTTTGTGCAGAGAAATGACTATGGCAGGAAGCAGGAAGGAGCAAGCCAAAAGGTAAACACCCACAGGTGGTGGCTCATATTTGCGTCCAACATCAGAGGGAAGGCTTCTGGCTCAGCTGCGGGATGCGTATAGGAGCCGCCGCCCATGGCTTTGTGCAAAGAAATGACTGCAGTAGAAAGGAGGAGGGAGCCGGCCAGTAGGTAAACACCCGCTGGAGAGAGGCACATACTTGAGGCACAGAATGGAGGGAGGGAGGGATAGAGAGGGGTACATTGGGACTCAGGAGGGAGGGAGATGGGCACGATGGGAAACCAAAGTAGAACAGGACCTCAGTTCATAAATACGAGTCTGCCGTAAGTCAGATGTTCATAAAATGGGGATTGCCTGTACACCATCCAGTCCTATCACTTTGTCTACCTTTAGTTTAGCCAGCTCCTCACAAACACCATCCACTGAAAATCGATCAGGGTATACCTCACCTCCATCCCTATTTGTATTTGTCTTCTCTGGTCCCGCTCCTAGCGTTTTAGCTGTGTACACAGATCAGAAATATTTGTTAAGCAATTCAACCTTATCTTTAACAGCTTCTACATATTCTCCCCTTCACCTTTGAGTCTCATAATGCCACTTTTGCACTTCTTCCTATCGTTAATATACCTAAAAAAATATATTGTCACCCCCTTTCACTATGTCAGCTACTTTAGCATCTTTGCTTTCCTGACTACTCGACCAGCCTCTCTTAACTTTTCAGATATTTTAGCCTGTCTTCCTATTTTTGCAATGTTTTGTAGTTTATGAAAGCTAATCTCTTTTTCCTTACCTTTTCAGCTACATTTGAGAACCAGAGACCTTCTTTTCCTCTTAGTTTTACTTATTTTACTTACAAAATGGTTTGTTATCCTTACAGTGTTCCTTTCAATTTTGCCCACTGCTTTCCTACTTCTTCCAGATGTTCCCATCCAGACAATTCCTTGAAATTAAAAAAAATAAATAAATAAAATCTAACTTTGGGGTCCTTTCACTAAGGCGCGCTAATTGATTTAGCATGTGCTAACCAATTTAGTGCATGCTAAATGCTAAGGCATTATATTCTATGGGCACCTTAGCATTTAGCGCGCGATAATCTTTAGCACGCGCTAATCAGTTAGCATGCCTTAGTAAAAGGACCCCTTTGCTCAGATGGGGGATTAAGTTTAGAACCTTTACTTTTGAATGAGCCATCTCTACACCTGTCATAATATTAAACTGCACCAGTAAGACTTACACATAGACTATGGAAATTGGAACACCTATAGCCCCACTATATGAAACTACATTGGCTACCCATAACCACAAGAATCAAGTTTAAATTAGGCATCACAGCTTTTAAGTTCTTGGCAGGCAATGCCCCCAAATATCTAACAGAGTTGGCCATCCTACTCTAGGGTGCCTCCAACAGATATTCCACCAAAAATGTTTTCCATTTAAAATTCCCAGCATGCAACAATATAAAGTCTATCAGGCAAATTACCTTATTCATCCAATATAAATTTGCAAAATGCTGGAACCAACTACCACTTACACTACAATGTTGTGACTACTATCTCAGATTCAGAAAACTTTAAAAAGCATTTCTGTTTCAAGACAGGGAGCCAACCCTGAAGTAATTGAAATAGTACTTGTGATAGCCCATTTCTAAACTGTCTAATGTAACTTTTGGAACATAACAATGAGCTAATAATGACTTTGACTTGCAACTATGTTTTTGGAACTATGACCTAACTATATTAGTAACTATACTAATAGGGTTGTCCAGAATAAAAAAACAAAGTTGGAAAACCTGTGCAAATTAAAGTTTTTCCCGTGAATTTGATTGTGCTTGATCAGAAAATAATTTTTAAAGCCTATTCTGGGATCAGTCAAAACCACTAATTATATAAAGCTCCATTTTTCTTAAAATTTACTATCATTTTTTTATAATGGAGAAAATATCTTGGTATTATAGCTATAACTTTTATGTTTTCACACTCAGCAATGATACATTAATAAAAAGACATTTTGTCCTAGATTCTCTAAACAGTGCTATTATCAGTGGCCACCTTAAAAGTGGCCTCCGATTGCAGGTCAATAATGTGAAAGCACCATTTAGAGAATCACATCTTCAGCAAAGATCGGTGCCAGAAATGTAGGCCAGGGGTTGCAAGGCCTATATTTCTGGTGTCTACCTTTGACATGAGTTGTGCCTCAAGAGATGCCTACTGATGGCTAATAAAACAAAAAAAATCTGCAGAATGAATGTACTTGATGCAGGCACTTTATTAAGTCAATCAAGCGTTGTTTTAAAAAGGAAAAAAAACTCACACATTGCTTCCAAAGAAACAAGGACCCAACACAGTCCGTGTTTCAATAAAACATTTTCCTCAGGGGTCCTAATGCAAAATAAGTGAGTATTACATAATGGATTGGTTTGATGAGTGGTGAGAAGGGAGTGTGGTTTGGATGTTCTTCTGACCTCCTTTCGACAACCCTTATGACCCTTTCTTCCTTTTCTGAAATTACAGTAGAGGAAAATGTTCATCTTCTCTCCTCCTCCAAACCCACCACCTGTTCCTCTGACCTGATTTCTACCTGCCTGCTCGGATCCATTGTTCCCGCTGTGATCCCTCCCATCTGTGACATCCTCAACCTTTCGCTCTTTACTGCTACGGTTCCTGATGACTTCAAACATGCTGTAATTATGCTCCTACTTAAAAAGCCTTTGCTTGACCCTACGTCCCCCTCCAACTACTGCCCTATCTCCCTTCTCCCCTTCTTATCCAAACTACACAAACGCGCTGTTCATCGCCATTGCCTGGACTTCATTTCCTCTCATAATATTCTTGACCCGCTTCAATCAGGCTTTCGCCCTCTTCACTCTATTCAAACTGCCATTGCTAAAGTCTCAAAGAATCTGATCCTAGACAAATCCAATGGACTATATTCTATCCTCATTCTTCTCAATCTGTCTGCTGTCTTCGACACTGTTGATCACCGTCTCCTCCTCGATGTGTTGTCCTCACTGGGATTCCAGGGTTCTGCTCTCTCCTGGTTTTCTTCCTATCTCTTTCGTCATATCTTCAGCATATGTTATGGTAGATCATCCTCCAATGCCATCCCGTGTCTATCGGTGTACAGCAAGGCTCTTTCCTGGGCCCTCTCCTCTTTTCCACATATACCCGCTCTCTTGGTATTCTGATCTCCTCTCATGGTTTTCAATATCACCTCTATGCTGATGACTCTCAGATATATCTCTCCAGGAGTTCAGGCCCAAATTTCAGCCTGCCTGTCCAACATTGCTGCTTGGATGTCTCGCCGCCATCTCAAACTGAATATGGCTAAAACTTAACTGCTTATCTTTCCACCTAAACTCACCTCCCCCTTCCGCCGTTCTCTATTTCGGTGGATAATGCTATCCTCCTCCCTGTCTCATCAGATAGCAACCTTGGGATGATCTTTCACTCCTCTCTCTCCTTCTCTGCTGAAATCCAACAGACCACCAAATCCTGTCGCTTGCTCCTCTATAATATTACCAAAATCCATCCTCTTCTCTTTGAACATATGACTAAAACCTTTGTCCATAATCTCATCACCTCGCGCTTAGACTACTGCAACATACTTCTCTCGGGCCTCCCACGTGCCCACCTCTTGCCTCTTCAATCTATTCAAAATGCTGCTGCGTGACCTATATTCCATGAGAGCCGCTATTCTCACATTACCCCTCTCCTCAAGTCGCTTCATTGCCCCCCCCCATCCATTTCTGAATACAGGGCTAGACAAATCATGGGCTGTATCCGTAGAAGTTTTGTTAGCCGTAAGCCTGAGGTCATAATGCTGTTGTACAGATCCTTGGTGAGACCCCATCTGGAATACTGTGTACAATTCTGGAGGCCACATTATCAAAAAATGTGCGGAGAGTTGAGTCAGTTCAGCGAATGGCCACCAGGATGGTCTCAGGTCTCAAGGATCTCCCGTATGAGGAACAACTGGGTAAGTTGCAGCTGTATTCACTCGAGGAACGTAGAGAGAGGGGAGACATGATCGAGACGTTCAAATATGTCACAGGCCGTATTGAGGTGGAAGAGGATCTCTTTTTCCTTAAAGGACCCACGGCAACAAGAGGGCATCCGTTGAAAATCAGGGGTGGGAAATTTCATGGTGACACCAGAAAATATTTCTTCACCGAAAGGGTGGTTGATCGCTGGAATAATCTTCCACAACAGGTAATTGAGGCCAGCAGCATGCTAGATTTTAAAAAAAGATGGGATTGGCATGTGGGATCTCTTCATGGAGGTAGTTAGGGGGTGGGCCATTAGTGTGGGCAGATTAGATGGGCCGTGGCCCTTTTCTGCCATCATGTTCTATGTTTCTATTCAGCAAGGGTCCACATAAGTGTCTTATGCAGGTCCCAGTTTAATATAGGCTGGGACTTGAATAAGTCTAGGAGTATCTGGGCTAATTCTGCTTATGGCAGTCAGGGTAGAATAAAACATTAACCAGTATGGGATGAATATTCACCAGACTGTGTTTACTATTGTTTACTGACTGGCTAGTTGATTTGTATACTTCAAGAATTTTATATCTTTTAATAGCTGAAAAAGACTTTAAATAATTATCAATTGAATATAAACTTTTCCCACTTGATTTATTATGTCACACTTTCTGTGGAAAAAAATAAGCAAAAGGATATAATTATGCAATAAATCAAGGCTTAGAGAAAAAGGCAACAAGTTGGGATAACTTATGCAGCTAATTAGATAATTTTATGTTGTGTTGAATTAGCGTTCTTAATACATAAGCTTTTTTTTTCTTTGCAAACTTGATATCTATTACATTATGAACAAATTAGCAGAGTATATTAATTCTCCTTGAATTTATTGGTTTAATATTCTTAGAGATTTATATGGGAAGCTCTGGATATTTATACCTTCAACTATATAATTCGTACAGAAACTTATTAATTAGACAGCTGATTCTTAAAAGGGAAATTGAAAACATAAGTGCAGAAGAAAATTTTGGCATAAAAACGATGCTATTCTAGAACAGTTCTTAAACAATATAGACCCCCTTTTATAAAGGTGATTACTATGGCAGCCCAGGGTAATTACTCCAATGCCCATAGGGATTCATTGAGCGTTGGACCATTTGCTGCATGCCAGCTGCTATCACACCTTTGTAAAAGGGGAGCTACAATAATATGTTAAAATGCATAATTGTGTCTAGATATCCTTTTGTGAGAGTTGTTCTTAAAGTACATTTAGATTATCATGCAAGGTTACTTTTAGTCAAATTATAAGCACGTATTCCTGGGGTGTTTTGATTGGGGAAGAAAAATAGTGCTTATAGTTGAGATTTTCAAAAGTGCATTTGTCTTTCTTATTGGGCACAAAATATGTACTTTTATAATTTATATTTTATTAAAATTTTCACAAAAACTATCTTGCATTTTTAGCACATATTTTTAAGTTATGCATCTGTGCTCTTTAAAAATAAATAAGATATTTGTAGATGTTTTTATATACTGCAAAAAAATATGTAATATAAGAAGCAAATGTTGACATGGTAAAAAATTTTCTTACTACCCGATAAAGCATGCCATAAATGAAGAGCCCCTAAGATTGAGTTCTTTTTGAATTATACAGTATATGCAAAAAGAAATATTCACATAAGCTTGATAAAGAGGCTAGTTATTGAAATCTCTGTACTTAGGCTCTCTTTTACTAAGGGCTCCTTTTACGAAGCCGCGTTAGCGGCTTTATCGCACGTATCTTTTTAGCGCGCGCTAACCCCTGTGCTAGCTGAAAAACTACCACCTGCTCAAGAGGAGGCAGTAGCGGCCGCGTGGCCAGCAAATTAGCGCACGCTATTACGCACATTAAACCGCTAACGTGGCTTCATAAAAGGAGCCCTAAGGTGTGCTAACTGATTAGTGCGCACTAATCAATTTAGCGCATGCTAAACGCTAATGTGAGCATTTTAGTCTATGGCCACATTAGCGTTTAGCACGCGCTAAATTGATTAGCGTGTGCTAATCGGTTAGCGCACCTTAGTAAAAGTTTTGAGTGTAGCCACTGAGGTCTAAGGAATGTCTTAATTGTTAAAGGATTTTTGAATATTGTTGTCTATTTATTTGACTTATCCTTTTGTTGATGAAGTGTTGATATTGGTATAAATGAAAAGCTGGCATGTTACAGAAAGGTTTGAAACTGTCCACGTTGGAACAGGGAACTTTATACTAGTAGGTTTTGCACCAATTTTCTTTGGGACCATTATTTACTGGGCCAACAACTAAGGGCTCCTTTAACTAAGCTGCGATAGCGGTTTTAGCGCGCGCTAGACCTTAATGCCAGCATTGAGTTGGTGTTGGCTCTAGCCACATAGCGCGGGTTTAGCGTGCGCTAAAAACGTTATTGCAGCTTAGTAAAAGGAGCCCTAAGATTCTCTGGATAACTTTAAGCAGCTATGTATTCAGTGGAATGACTGTAAATGGATAAATTCAACTGCTGAATACAACCACTTAAATTATCGGGATAAAATTGTTTTCATTACTTTAAAAACACCTATATGGTGGAATCTTTGGCAGGCCATATCCTGCCTGGAGACAAACGCCTGGCCTGAGAACCTGTTGGGGAGCAGATGTGAGTGTAAAAGTGGGTGGACAGAATGACAAATGTTATTTAAAAAATTGTAAGGATGCTAAGGATTGGCTGGGGGTCTTGGGGGAGTGATTCAAGCTATTGTTGTATGGGACTGGCTGTGGGTGCAGCATTCCCAGCTAGCTTGGCATACAGTATTATCTGACACTGCTGTAGCAGTATTCAAGTTTAGTGGAGGCGTTAAAGACATAAGCTCCCATAGTGACAATTTGCAGTCTATCTGGAGCATTTTCAAAACTCTAATACATTTAAAAAAAAAAAAAAACAAACCCTGGCATAAATTGGCACTTAGACTATTTTTCTCAACAAAATGTTAAGTGCTGATTTTCAAAGCTAACATTATGGATGTCTTGCTAAACTTCTTAGCGCCTGTGTATCCAAAATTTGAGGGGGCACGTTGGAGGCATGTTAAGGGTAGGCTTTGCGTGTGATTAGCACTTGGACATCTTGCAGTGATAATCAAACCTTTCCCAAGACGTCCAGGATGGAACTTAAATGTCCTGAACTAGACCTATTTTAAAAGTATTTAAGTGCCAAAAAGTTAGGGAAGGCCCCGACGAGGAATGCTACAAAGCAGCCTGTTCAGAGTGCTGCTGCTGTTTGAAGTGGAGGTATGTCAGTCTCATGGTGGGAGGGTTAGCGGGATTCTGCTGCACGGGCGGGATAGAAAGATGCTGTGTAAGGGAATGAGTGAGAGGGGAGGAAAAATGCTGTACTGGGGGGTAGGGACAGAGTGCTGCCTCTGGGGATTTGGACAGCACTATTGTCAGGGATGGAGTCAGAAAGTGTTGGGGACATTCTGGAGGAGCTTCGGGGGCCAATCTAACTAGGGCTTATTTTTGGAATAGGGCTTGTATTAGTACCTATCTCAAAATAATGCTAGGGCTTATTTTCAGGGTAGGTCTTATTTTGGGGGAAGCACAGTATAGAGAAAGTAGAGGATCCAGAGCGACAATGTCCAATACGTAAATTTTATTTAAAAAAACACACAAAAAACCATCTTCTCCAGAAATGTTGAGGGTTCAGGGAGAAATTCTTAAGAAACCGAAGAGGACTACTAAGAAAATACAAAATTTTCAATAAATGTTGCTCATCATCCAAGCACATGGCCAAGGACTGTAAAGCAGCCATTAAATGCATAGTATATGACAGTGACCAACACATAAGTGTCTTACATCCTGAAAGGAGCAGGCTGACCTCTCTGAGAACCCCTGCCTCAGAGTCAAGCCATGGCAGGAACAAGGAGATACAGTAAGTGTTAACCCTGAACGTCACTACAAGCTGCACAGAGATGTCTCGTTCGAGTACAGTGTTTTTTCTTTTTTTACCCCAATTTTACTAGTACTTGTAAATCGCATTGAATTAAGATTTTGCGATCAAAATCAAATTTTTATTAAACTTGGAAACTTGTGGAGAAAGCCTCAGTGTAAGGTCATGCACCAAGATTTATGTGGCAAAGGTGTATCCAATAGAGCAACCAGAAAAAGCAGTGAAAATGTATGTTGTCAATGATGAACAAAGTAACCAGTCCCTGGCAAGGGCAGAGTGACATAGAAACACAGAAACATAGAAACATGATAGCAGATAGAGGCCAAATGAACCATCTAGTCTGCCCATCCGCAGTAACCATTATTTCTTCATCGCTCTTAGAGATCCCACATGCCTATCCCATGCCTTCTTGAATTCAGACATAGTCTCTGTCTCCACTACTTCCTCCAGGAGACTATTCCACACATCAACCACCCTTTCTGTAAAAAAAAAAAAAAGTATTTCCTTAGATTACTCCTGAGCCCCATCATCTCTTAACTTCATCACAGTTCTTTGACTTATTTAACATCCAGCTACCCCTACCACCTTAGAACTTGTAATGGGAGGATAAGGAAGATGGGGAGAAAAGCAAGGGTTACATGATAGAAACAATGGATTGCAGCATCAAGAGAGATCTACCAATTCTAATTGAGTGCAATCAAATACTGAACATCAGGGAAGAAATTCCTACACCTGAGGTTATGCAACACCTCATTCACAACCAATAGCAGAACACCTGCCTCCAATGGATCCAAAGGCCAAAATCTTACTTTAACTAGGAAGAGACATACCAGCCCTGGCCAGAGTTCTTGGATCATGCACAGTTCCAATTGATGCGTTCTGGCATCCCGATTGAAGTTTGATCGGATACGTTACACCCTGAGGCAACAGACTTGTGAAACGCTGGCCACCGTTGGTGTACCGATCAACAGAAGATAAATTGAAAGTTATTTCTTCTATCGTTCAGCACTAACAGCTCTGCTTAAGGTTTTTATATTCTGAAGTGCAACGGAGGTTTTTTGCCAATGAGGTTAACGCCTAACCACCTGTCAACCACCTTTGTGGAGGTGGGAGGGTCCCAGTCTGAGGCTTTTTCCTCCATTTTTAACTGCACACTATAATCAAGCCTAAGCTGTGCTGTTTATTTTCCACCTGACATTGCACATTGTTCTTGTGAAAATGTATTCTAGTTGGTGACATTTGCCTTAACGGGCTGAGGAGACCAAATTTAGATGTGTATAAGACGTGTGTTTTTGGCCAATGGTCGCAGCTTGTTCAAGCCTTGTCAAAAGCAAATTATGAACTTGTGCAACTGATATAACCCTTTACAAAATTACTTGGATGTCAGTAAAATAAAATAATTTACCTTACTAACGCTGAATTTTTCTAAATGCTCCAGTGCTCATAGAATTCCTGTGAGCGTTGGAGCATTTATAAGGTGACCATTTATTTTTTTCATCAAAAGGGGACATCTATTAATTCTCAGTCCCGCCCCAATCCCGCCCTAGCCCCACCGCAATCCCACCCTAGTCCCGCCCCAACCCTGTCCTAGCCCTGCCCCCAATCCCGCCCCCAGTTTCTTCCATTCATTTTTCATGTACACATAATATCTTCATATTAATTCATAATGGTAACCTTAAAATTAAAATAAAAACTACAAAGCACACTATACGCAGAGAAAATGTTAATTATCATTTATATTTGGGGGGTTTCAAAGATGTCAAGGCAAATGACTTTAAAATATGCAATATCACCTCAGTAACTATAGAAAAATAGATAAATATAGTGCAAAATAGAGACAGAAGATATAAATTCTCAAAACTGACACGTTTTGATCACTAAATTAAAAATAAAATCATTTTTCCTACCTTTGCTGTCTGGTGATTTCATGAGTCTCTGGTTGTGTTTCCTTCTGACTGTGTATCCTTTCTTTCATTTCTTTCTTTCTGCACTCAGGCCCAACAGTTGTCCCTTTCTATTCCCTCCCTCCTTCCTTCCTATGTCCTTAGTGCCCCCAGTGCCTCCTTCCCATGTCCATAGTGCCCCCAGTGCTTGTCCTGTGTCCCTAGTGCCCCCAGTGCCTCCTTCCCATCTCCATAGTGCTCCTAGTGCCTCCTTCCTATGTCTTCCCTTGCCTTTGTCCCTCCCCCAAAGCCAGCCTGCCTGCCTACCTCCTTCCCTCCCTCCAGTGCCTGATTCAACACCCCCCCCCCCGCGATTCAAACTGCCCATCCATCTGCCCGTGTACTGCCGCTGCCTGCCTGTCTGCCTCCCTGCTGCGCTGATTCAAACCCTGGGCCACCGCCGCTGCTTCTTCCCTTCTTCCCGACATCAATTTTGACAGCGGAGTGGAAGTTCGGGCCAGCCAGGCAGTGATTGGCTGGCCCAGAATGTCCTTTCCAATGTCAAAATTGACGTCGGGAAGAAATGAAGAAGCAGCAGCGGCGGCCCAGGATTAGAATTGGCGTGGCAGGGAGGAAAAGTGATCGCCCATCCTGGTGTCCCCGCGCACAGCTTCGGGACGCTGTCCCTGAAAACGGGACATTTCGGTATCCCGAAGCGGTGGATCAGGACAACGGGACGGTCGGTCCGAAAACAGGATTGTCCTGTTGAAAACGGGACGTATGGTCACCTTAAGCATTTACCTTGCTAGCTCCCAGTAGAAACCTCTACCGTGGTTTAGAAAAGAAGCCCTAAATGACAACAAAGAAATAGCAACAAAAATAATGAAAGATATTACACACCATTGAAGAAAAGGATACATTCTTCAAAAGATCTGACATAACCATGTTTTGTCATTTTATAACTGTTTATTAGTTTTGTTTTGTTTTTTGTTTTTTTTTATTATTTGTTTATAAAATTTTACAATATTTCCAAGCATATACATCTTGTACAGTAAAGTGAGATCAAACAGCATATAAATGAAAATTCCATAATTAATATTACTACAAGGAAATACTAATCTATCTGATCTCACACTAGTCCTCAAAATTATTGGATCCATCATTAAGAGTAGAACATATATAATTCAAATTAATTAAATAAAATAAGAAAAATCCTTATCTGACTAAAGTGTAGAGAACTAACTTTCCATAGACGTTATTATGTTGTTATTCCTTTTTCTCGACGTTTCATTGAGAGAAAACTAATCAGTTGAGATGGCTCTGTAAATATATACTTCAATGATAAATATCTAACTACACATTTACATGGATATCTCAAAAAGAAAAAAACCCCTATTTGAGTCACTCCAGGTTTTAGAATTAAAAATTCTTTCCTTCTTTTCTGAGTCTCTCTAGAGACATCAGGAAAAATCTGAATATGCTGCCCCAGGAAGTCTTTGGATCTATTTTTAAAGAAAAGTTTTAATATCCAATCCTTGTCTGGAGCCAAGGCAACAGACAACAAGAGAGTAGCTGGAACAACCATTTCTCTATCTGATTGTTCCAGTATTGCCGAAATGTCCAATGACCTCTCTCGGAGTTCCTCAATTTTTTCTTCTTCTTTGGATTGGGGCTTAGCAGGTAGGTAATACACTCTTGTAAGAGGAGGTAAGGAGTTTTCAGGAATTTCCAAAATTTCCATAAAATATCTTTTCACCATTTCTCTGGGAGAAGTTGACAGGATTATTGGAAAATTTATAAATCTCAAATTATTTATTCGACCATTATTCTCCTGTGCTTCCAACTTCTTCCTGAGTAATATATTATCTTTAACCAACATATCTTGATTTTGTTTCAGTAACATTAGCTCCTTATTTGTATTTTGTGTCTCAGTTTTAAATTGTGATATGTCCTGCTTTAAAACTTTTATTTCTTCCTTTTGTTCTTTTAGTTCTTTATCCAAACTTTTTATTTGAGGATTTAAGGAATTCCCTAGATTCACTACCAAGTCCCATAATGCTTCGAGTGTGACTGTAGGAGGTTTTGTAGGTGAGAAAAGTTGTAATGGTGTAGTATCTAAATGTTCTGAAATTAACTTTACCTCAGTGACGTCTTGTATTCCTCCAACCTCTGTTGTCCCGGTCGCAAGTCCCGTTGTCATATTCAGCGAGCCCTCCATACTAGCCTCTGTGGACAAAGAAGTAACCACCTCCTCAGGTGGATTCTGGTCCCGTGGGGAGCTGGCAGCTTGCGGCGTCGGTTGGAGGGGTGGCGTCCTAACGTCGGGGCTAAGAGTGACATCATGCTAAGGGGGACCCACCGCACTACTCTCCGGGGGTATTCCCAACGAGCTAGCACCCGACCCTTCTTGTTCCCGCTGTAGACGTCGGAGAAAATCATCAATAGTAACCACTGGAGTTAAGGGTCGCCGGGAGGCTCCTCCGGTGTTCCTTCCTCGTGTTTTCGGCATTATTGGAAAAGGAAAGAAAGAAGAACTTCAACGCCGACCTCACTGTAGCAGACAAGGAATAAACATCTTAGATCCAATAGTAGGGAGCAGGATCCGATCTGGGTCTATGTACCCCAAATGAAATTGCCTACTACCGGCTCCCGGACTCCACGTGGCTCCTAAGGGGCTCCCAAGGGGCCACGCCCTGCGGCCGCAACCGCAGCAGCGGGTGCTTTTAATGCTGTCGGAGACGGACCCAGTGACGTCAGGGGTCCGTCTCTGTAAGTGCCTGCATGCGCCGCCAAACCAGTGGAAGAAAAGCCGCCGCTGTACAGTCCGGGACCAGCAACGGGATACCCCACAACTCTCCTCCAGTCCAGTAAGCTGCTCCCAGTGTGGCTACAGCAGTGGGTGCTTTTAATGCTGACGGAGACGGACCCAGTGACGTCAGGGGTCCGTCTCTGTTAGTGCCTGCATGCGCCGCCAAACCAGTGGAAGAAAAGCCACCGCTGTACAGTCCGGGACCAGCAACGGGACACCCCACAACTCTCCTCCAGTCCAGTAAGCTGCTCCCAGTGTGGCTACAGCAGCGGGTGCTTTTAATGCTGTCGGAGACGGACCCAGTGACGTCAGGGGTCCGTCTCTGTAAGTGCCTGCATGCGCCGCCAAACCAGTGGAAGAAAAGCCGCCGCTGTACAGTCCGGGACCAGCAACGGGACACCCCACAACTCTCCTCCAGTCCAGTAAGCTGCTCCCCTTTTATTAGTTTAATACAAACAATTTATGCAAAGTGCAAAACAAAACATCTTAAGAAAATCAACAAACAGCACTTAATACTATGCCAAATTCATGAAACCCCCTAACCCCCCTCCCTCCCCAACCCATCCTGGATGTGCATGAAGAGTATCAGAATAATAGATAAAATAATATGAAGCCATCCTAAGCTCTTATGGTCTCTAACAAACAAATCCAATGGACTCCAGATATCTTTAAATAAATGGGATTCACCTTTGTATCAGGATTGCATAGAAATTGAAACTGAACACCTAAATATAGGATCCTAAGTTATAAAATATGTACTGTATATTTCAGCAAACCAAGGAGCCTAAGGGCTCCTTTTACAAAGCTGTGGTAGAGATTTCAGTCGCAGCCCGATGAGATAAATGCTCCGATGCTCATAACACTGCACAACAAAGTTTTTGCTTCCTGAACACTGCTGGGTGTTTCTTATAGAATTTTGGGTGCTGATCATGAATATTACATCAAAAATTACCCATCACGTACCATTTCAGAGAAATCTTCAATTTTGTCGTGATTTTTTCTTATATTTGGATGCAAACAATTTTTTCTCCCATAAGTGTCTTATCAACAACGGTTTGTGCCGCCTGGGTATGTCCATGCATAAAATCTAGCCAGGTTGGAAGCTGTTTTATGGAAGATGACATCCTGGGCATGTCTGGGCAGGTCTGAACGAGCTTGCGCTGTCTCACCATGCTATAATGGTGGCTTCCATACACCGATCCTGCTCATTTGGTTAATATAGATAGTCCGTGTGTGTATATAGTATCAGTATAGTAAAGTATAGTAGTATAGTAGCTGTAGCAATATAACAGTAAGTAAGCTTGATGCTATAGACGTTTTGGTGTCGGGCAATATGTCTCGTCGGTGTTGTAATAGCCGCGACACATTCTGCTATATCTGTGGGGAATATACACTTACGCCTCAGAGACGTTCGATGACTGCCCTTGTAAAGAAAGCCTATCATCTGTATTTTGGCTGCAAAATAGGTGATCAAGACAAGCAATGGGCGCCTCACATTTGCTGTGCGACATGTGCTGTTAGTCTGAGAGCCTGGCTCAGAGGTACTCGAAAGACGATGCCATTTGCTGTTCCGATGATATGGCGAGAACAGAAAGACCATGTGACGGACTGTTATTTCTGTTTGACTAATGTGTCTGGTTTCTCTGCCAAAAACAAGAAGTCAATTGAATATCCTAATCTGCCTTCAGCAATGAGACCCATGCCACATGATGACAGTCTTCCAGTTCCGAAACCACCAGAGGATTGGACCTTAGACGAACCAGATGAAGAAACTGCAGTGCAGGGTTCTAACAGTGACATTGACCCGGATTTTGAACCATCCTCATCAGGCGATCCACATCTGATAACACAGTCCGAATTGAACGATTTGGTCAGAGATTTGGGTCTGTCAAAAGCAAAAGCTGAGCTGCTAGGTTCGAGACTGCAGGAATGGTGTTTGCTATCACCAGGTACGAAAATTTCTGTGTTTCGAGACCGGCATCATGATATAACCAAATTTTTTGCACAAGTCGACAGTCTCTGTTTCTGTTGTGACATTGAAGGATTGTTCTCGGTCTTTGGTTGTGATCACAACCCGGAAGAGTGGCGTCTTTTCATTGATTCGTCAATGTTAAGCCTGAAAGCTGTTCTGTTGCACAATGGCAACGTTTATCCTTCAGTACCTGTTGGCTATGCAGCACATATGAAAGAAACATATGAGAATATGGAAATGTTACTAAAGTATGTCCAGTATACCAGGTATAACTGGAATATCTGTGGAGACCTCAAAGTCGTTGCTCTGTTACTAGGACTGCAGCTTGGCTATACAAAGTACTGCTGTTTCATCTGCGAATGGGACAGCCGAGACAGAGAGTCGCACTATTCTAGAAAGAACTGGCCACTCCGTAAAAAGTTAGTTCCAGGACAGAAAAATGTAGCACATGAATCGCTTGTTGACCCGACAAAGATATTTTTGCCTCCTCTTCACATTAAACTGGGACTCATGAAGAATTTTGTGAAAGCAATGAACAAGGAAGGGGAAGGTTTTCGTTATTTAAGACAGATGTTCCCAAGAATAACTGATGCCAAGATCAAAGAGGGTATTTTTGTTGGCCCCCAGATCAGACATGTTATGAGTGACAAGCGATTTGAAGATCTGTTAGTTGGGCCGGAAAAAATTGGCTGGAAAGCCTTGAAAGACGTTGTTGACAATTTTCTGGGCAATTACAGAGCCCCAAACTACATTCAGCTGGTAGACAAACTTCTCAAAGCATACAAGAGAATGAAGTGCAATATGTCACTCAAGATTCATTTCCTCCATTCACACTTGGACTTCTTCCCCGCAAATCTCGGTGCTGTGAGTGACGAGCACGGTGAAAGGTTTCATCAAGACATAGCTACGATGGAGAAACGATACCAGGGCAATTGGAATCCGTCAATGCTTGCCGACTATTGTTGGATGCTACAACGTGATGCACCAGACACTGAATATAAAAGAAACTCGGGAGCAAAACACTTTTAATTCTGTTTCATTTAGTCGCTTGTGCGAAACGTAAACTTGACTATATATTTTATTGTCAGTAAACATAAAAATGTCTATTTCTCATAGTTCTTACGTGATGCAGTAAAACCAAAACCATATTTGAGCATACCAAGTTGGTACCTGTCATAATCACCAAAAACTTTTCAGGAATCAAGACTTAACCAAAAAATTGTTGTGCAGTGTAACAATTCTATGAGCATCAGAGCATTTACCTCACTGTCCCACAGTAAACACCTCTACTTTAGCTTTGTAAAAGCCAGCATAAGTGAGCACTTGTATAATCAGGCACCTTGAGGTAAGTCATCTAGCCTTTCTACAGTGGCCAGTCCGGTTCATAGACAAAATCTACGCGACACAACGGCGCGCCGACAACTGAGCGTAAGGTTGACAGCGCGCCGAAGAAAAGCACTATTTTAAAGGGTTCCGACAGGGGGTGTTGGTGGAGAACCCCCCTATTTTACTTAACAGACATGGCGCTGGCGTTGTGGGTGGTTTGGGGGGTTTTAACCCCTCTCATTATACTTGAAACCAAACTTTTTGCCTGTTTTTTAGGGAAAAAGTTCAGTTTTAAGTATAATGTGGAGGGTTACAACCCCCCAAACCCCCCACAACGCCAGCGCAATTTCTGTTAAGTAAAGTGGGGGGGGTTCCCCCCCACACCCCCAATCGTAGCCCTTTAAAATAGTGCTTTTCTTCGGCACACCGTCAACTTTGCGCTCAGTTGTCGGCGTGCCGTTGTCTCGCGCGATTTAGTCCCGTCACCGGCCAGTCCAGGTCACAAGTACCTAGTAGACATCCATATAGTAACAACATTCCTTGCTATCAATCCCAGGGCAAGCAGTGGCTTCATCCTGTCTCAATAGCAGACTATGGACTTTTCCCCCAGGAACTTGTTCAAACCTTTTTTAAACTCATCCATGTTAACCACTGTTACCACATTCTTTTGCAATGAGTTCCAGAGCTTAACTATTGTTTGATTGAAAAAAAAAAACAACAACCCAAAAACATTTCCTTCTATTGGTTTTAAAAGTATTTCCCTATAACTTCATTGCATATCTCTTAGGACTCCTTTTATCAAGCCACGCTAGCGGGGTTAACGCGCGTGACTTTTCATCATGCGTTAACCCCCGGCTGGCGATTTAGCACACGCTATTACACGCGTTAAACTTTGTAATTTTTGATGGAATAAAACGATTTTGTACCCATTCTATACCATTCAGGATTTCATAAATTTCAATCATATCTCCCCCGCAGTTGTCTCTTTTCTAAGTTGAAAAGCTTAAAACCTCTTTAGTCTTTCCTCACACAGGAGGAATTCCATCCCTTTTATCATCTAAGTCACTCTTCTTTGAACTTTGCTAGGGGGCTAATCGTTCTCATTCAGAGGCACTTATAGTGCCACTAAAACTGCCCAGTTAGCACCCAACACAAAATCGGCTACTACATTTTGGGAGCATTCTGAGCATGGAGTCTGCACTTGGGGCTAGATTCACTAAGCACACTGATCAACTTCCAACCCCCTTTAATAATAATAACTTTATTCTTATATACCGCCAAAGCCATAATAATTCAAGGTGGTTTACAGTCAGAGAAACTGGACAATCAGTGAAGTATACAAATCATCGGAAATACACAATAAACAAAGAAGAATTAAAAAAGATTAGAAACAATAAAACCTTAGGTTACAAATTGAGCAAACAACTTCATTTTTACTAATTTTCTAAAGAAATAATAAGATGAAACACACATAATAATTTTTTCCAACCAGTCGTTCATTTTGCCTGCCTGAAAAGCAAGAGTTCTATCCAGAAATCTTTTAAAATGACAGGCTTTTACTGTTGGGTAAGCAAACATGTAAGTTCTGTGTGTGGGCTTGTTAGAATGGCCCAGGAGGAAGTGAGAAACCAGGTAGACTGGAGACATACCAAATAGTGATTTAAACAAATGCAGGCAAATTTAAACAGAACTCTTGCCTCCATCGGTAACCAATGTAATTTTTGATAATAGAGACTAATATGCTCCCATTTTTTTCAAACCTAAAATCAACCTCCAACCCGATCACTAACCTCTGTCCTGATCATCCTGCGATCCGCGCATGCAAATGAGGGAGAATGGCATTCAGATGTAGCCAGGAAGCGATTCACTAAAATAAAAAATTAAAATAAATTAAAAAATTGGGCTGGATGATCCAAAAATAAGTGACTGCTGAGGACCAGTCCTTTCCGACTGCCCTGCCTTCTGCCACCCTGCTTCTCTGCTCCCAGCCCTGAATCTCCTGCTCAATCCTGGCTGCCCCGCATCTCCTGCTTTCGCCCCGAATCTCTCCTGCTGCCCCGACTCGCTGCCCTGCTCTCGCCCCAAATCTCTCCTGCCTGCCTCCCAACTCATCACTCCAATTCGCCCCAAATCTCTCCTGCCTGCTGCCCCAACTCGCCCCAAATCTCTCCTGCCCTTCCCGCAGTGCAAGCCCATGGTTTTAACCCACAGGTTTAAAGTGGGTTAAAACAACGGGCTCACAAAAAAAAGTTAAAAACAAGTTCTTTTTTTAAAAAAGGCAACTTCGGGGCGCTAGTGAGCACCACAGTAAATGGTTGCCTGAAAGCTGTGCTCCGCAGACCGAACTACTTAAAAGTCTCCAAACTCGGTATACCCGAACCTGCAAACTTTGAATATAACATTCCGGATCGCTATAGATATGGCTACTTCAAAAACTGGTAAGCGGAAGAACATCGAGCCAATCTCGCCGCAAAAATCCGTGCCGTCCAAAGAGGACGATGATTCGCTCCATGCTGTCATGGCTGAACTTAGAGCCATGCGCGATCTTCTCACTACCACTAACCAGAACACGGAAGATATAAAAAGTGAACTGGCCTCCCTAAATGTGGAGATGGTGGTCTGCAGGTCTAGAATTGACACGGCAGAACAAAAAATTGAAATCAATGAAGCTAATATCAAAGATTTACAACGGCAAATGAAAAAAATCGCCATCTTGGAACACGAGCTGGAAGACGCACAAAATCGATCTCGGCGAAATAATTTGCGTATTCTGGGGGTCCCAGAATCGCGTGAGGGAAAAGACACTATTGCCTTTCTTCAACAAATGCTTCCCAAACTCCTCAATATTACCTTTTCCCATGACATGGAAATCGATCGGGCTCATCGTGTACCCACACATAAGCTTGATGTTGCTGATACACGACCTAGGCCCATAGTGGCACGCTTGCTGAGATACACCCAGGTGATGGAAATCATGAGAATGGCGAAACTTCAGCAACCTTTAAAATTCGAGGGGCATAATATTTTCGTCGTACCTGATTTGGCTAAGCAAACTGCTAAGCGCCGCAAGCTTTTACTTGAATTTCGCCCTAAATTGAAGCAAATGGGTGCCAAATATGGCATGTTTTATCCTGCAACTCTCCGTATTACTTATAATAATATCACAAAGAACTTTTCTCACCCTCATGAATTGGCTGACTTTCTGGAAGCGCAAGCTCCAAGTACCATTGATAAAACCTGACTATTCTAGCTAATTTGCTCATATGAAGCTTTCCATGGGACTTTGCGGCACTGTGACTCTCTGCTGATATATACAATACATGGAATTACAAATGTTGCTCCTGATATGGCTCTGTTCTCTTTATATACACGATTAGTGGCACTGATGATATTTTGGTACTCTTGTTCTTAGTCCTTTTATGCATATAAGGTTCTGGTTTAAACTGGTTTAAATTGTTCGGTATACATAATACTTTATTTTGTATGTTTGGCCTGCGTTGAGCTGGCTGAGGTCTGCCTATGTGGCCTCTCTATCCCGTTCTACTCTTTCTACCATTTGTCTGTTCTCCACTGTTTTCTTTCTTTAATCAGAATGTTATACAACTTTGTTCTGCTTTCTTATTCCTTCTGATTTGTTTGTTTTTTGCTATTCTGCTAATTCACGTGCTGCTGAGATTCATCTCTTCAATTTGCTGCTGTTTATTACATGGGATTATGTTGATTTTTACTGTAACTCTGCAGATGGTATTAGTTGGTTACCATCACTTCCCACTTATATTCTGCATTACATATGTGTTTTTTGTAACATGGGTTGTCATTGTATTCTTCCCTGTATTATCATTAGATGAGACTTTGCTTTCTCTGCTTTGTTCTCTCTCAACTTCACACTTCTACTATTCAACTCTGCATAGTATTGCTTCATATCTAGAGCAGAAACTATTTCTGACATTCATTGGGTGTGTATATGTGTCTCCTTTATACTGTGATATTGGAATATTATCATTCAGATGACTTTTACATTTAGTTCCCTAAATGTTAAGGGACTTAATAATCCTATTAAACTTCAAAAAATAAGAGACTATATCACTAGATTACAAACAGATATAACTTTTATTCAGGAATCTCATCTTTCGGCTAAAGATTCATCTAAGTTCCAGCTCTCATGGGCTTTCACCACTGTATTTTCTCCAGCTGTAGATAGAAAGGGTGGGGTCATGATAATTATAAAACGTAGACATGACATTAAAATTATTGATCACAGCTCCGATGTTCAGGGCAGATGGATTTTGCTTACCTTAGAGGTGAATGGGAAGCCCTTTACCTGCTTGAATATCTACGCCCCTAATGTAGACACCCCTGACTACTTTGATATACTTTCTGACATTCTTTCTGCTGCTGAAGGTACAGCTTATATTGTAGGAGGTGATTTTAACTTAGTCATTGACCCTACTAAAGACCGTCAATCACATGCCTCTTATAGGAAATCTAGATCATGGTATAAATTACAGGATTTCATCACACATTTTGATTTAATTGACTCTTGGAGAATCACACACCCTAATGATCGTTCATTCACCTACTACTCACCCCCTCATTCTACGTACTCTCGCATAGATTATTTTTTGATTAGTGCTTCACTAGCTACATACTTGACTCAGGCTGAAATTAAAGAAATTGCCATTTCTACTCTCATTTAATAACATTTCTAATATTACTCCATACCGTCAATGGAGACTGAATAATTCGCTTCTTCAAGACCCAGAATTTGTGGAATATATTTCCCTAGCCATTACCGAATTTTTTCTATTCAATTCAGGCACATCCAGCTGTTGGGTTACACTTTGGGACGCCTTTAAGGCATATATAAGAGGAGTGATGATATCTCGAGCTGCTTTCCTTAAGAGACAATCCCAGAGTCAAATCAAGGAATTAGAATTAAAGATGAAAGAACTAGAATCTTATCATATTGCTCACCCTTCTGATTATCATTGCCTATTACAACTGCGAGCTGTCAGAGTTGAATATAATGCCTTACTAAGTAAAACGGCTTCACATACGATACTTCTAAGAAACGCTACATACTACATGGAAAACAACAGATGTGGACATAGTCTGGCCCAATACCTGAAAGGCAAACGCTCCAAAACATACATTGCCGCCCTGACTAATGAAAAGGGAGAGAGTGTGACTAATTCTGGAGATATACTCACTCAATTTCATCGGTTTTACTCGTCTTTATATTCTTCGGAAGTGGACACTAACTCTTCTGCCTCTTCATTCTTGAATTCCCTCCCTTCTTCACCTATTGATGACTCACATGCCCGTGAATTAGCCCGCCTTCTAAATAAAGAAGAAATTTCACTGTCTATTCGTCAACTGGCAAAAAACAAGGCCCCAGGACCGGATGGTCTTACTGCAGAATTTTACCAAGTTTTTCTACCTCAAATACTTCCTCACATATTTGCCTTCTTTACTGATATCTTGCAGTCTGGTGATGTCTTCGGTACATTCACTGAAGCTACAATTATTGTGCTGGCTAAACCTGATAAATCCCCTTTAAAAGTCACTAACTACAGACCTCTATCTTTAATTAATACTGATGCGAAAATATTTGCAAAAATTATTGCTTCCAGACTAATCCCGAGCTTACAACAAATTATATTGCCCGATCAAACTGGTTTTTTACCAAATCGTTTCTCTGGAGACAACACTAGACTACTATCTGATGTAATTCACACATCCACCTCTTTACATACTCCATTAGTACTCATGGGGTTAGACGCTGAAAAAGCGTTCGATCGTATAGAATGGAGCTATATATTTCAGGTACTCCATTGGTACGGTTTCCCAGATTACATCATTTCCATGATTAAAATCCTGTATACGGCTCCTACGACACGTGTATTGATTAATGATTTATACTCTGCTTCCTTTCATCCTATGAGAGGTACTAGACAAGGTTGCCCTCTCTCTCCACTACTTTTCAACATTGCCTTAGAACCCTTTTTGACAGCAATTCGTGTCAATTCTGATATAGTGGGTATTAAATTGAACTCTGCGGAGATAAAATTATCGGCGTACGCAGACGATGTCCTCCTTTACACCACTCCTGGATCTATCCCTCATATACTGGCTTTAATCTCTCGATATTCTACTATTTCTGGTTACAAATTAAATCTGAATAAAACCGAAATTATGCCACTCAATTGCCCAGAATACCACACGGAAATCAAACAATACGGTTTTACATGGTCTCCTAATAAGATTAAATACTTGGGTATATTTTTTGGTCCGTATATAGATGTTACAATCGCCTATAATATAGAACATCTACTTACTAAACTCAATCACCTATCTTCGAGTTGGTCACCTCTTAAACTATCGTGGTGGGGCAGGTTAGATACTATCAGAATGATGATGGTTCCGGTTATCAACTACACTCTAAGTATGCTTCCTTGTGTTCTTCCACCTTCTGATTATAAAAAATTAGAACAAATCCTGACTTCCTTTCTATGGAATGGCAAAACTCCTAGAATTAGTTTACGGAAACTTAAATGTGCCAAAATAGAAGGGGGGGGTTAATTTCCCTAGTATACAAGACTATCATATGGCTTTCCTTCTACGCCAAAGCACCTTGTGGTTTCATCCGTCTCAGGCATCACATACACCCCTTTGGATGGTATTGGAATCAGATAGCTCCCATTTTCCTCTAAAATATTTGCCTGCTATGACGGGAATACAAGATACACTTAAAAATCCGGTAATAACTTCAACTATACATGCTATAAGAGATCTAAATAACATATCTAAAACACCCTGGGACTTTTCTTTATTTGCTCCAATATGGAACAACTCCATATTCATGATCCAGAACAAACCAATTTCCTGGAAAGTATGGCAAACTCAGGGAATATGGACTGTCTCTCAAATTTTTGACGGACATAGCTGGACGCCTTATGAAACTTTATGCCGAATGTATAATTTACCACCTTCACAATTTTTTAGATGGTTACAATTGACCCACTGCATTAAAAAGGTTTATAAGGCACACACTGTTATTACTGATATTCCTACTTATATGTATTGGTGTGATTTACTTGTTTGCTCACCTAAAGCAGCCTCTCACTGGTATAAGATTTTGCAAAGCAGTAGATATTCTTATGACCGGAACATTAGAGAAACATGGCATAAAGAACTTGACTTATCCCTGGAAATGGAGACATGGTCGGAGATATGGTCATCGGCGGGCAGAGCTCTTCATTCTGCCTCAATTCTACAATCTTCGTTCTTTGTACTACATAGAGCATTTTGGACTCCTTGTAGACTGGCAAAAATGAACACATCCTTAACTAAATTATGCTGGTCCTGTTCTTTACAGGATGGTACACTTAAACATATGATATATGAATGTACTATGCTTGGTACTTTCTGGCAAAAGATTTGGGCAGATATTTGTGATATAATGCATATTACTGAACATATTTCTTATTCAGTGATCATTGTAGGTGCGCCAGCGCTAAAGAAACACATACCTAAATTTGAAGCATTACTTCTGAGAGCACTTCTTCTTTTAGCTGTTAGAGTCATATTCTCCAACTGGAAAAATCTATCCGCTGTCTCTCATGCTGCTTGGTGGTCTAGTGTGTCTCTCACTGTTAAATATGAGCTTCTATATGCCAAAAAAGTGGGATCATTGAGTCGTTTTCATGATGTGTGGGATCCTGTTTTGCACTATTGTTCCAAAAATGATTGATATTTTCATATATTATGTCGATATTTGTGATACTCTTGCTGAATTAATTTCCTTCTGGATATCTTGCTGTATTCTTTTTGTTACACTTCCGATATTTTTGTGATTACTACAAACACGTGATACTTATTCCTGTAATGTTCTGATTATTTTATGCCTATGATATACTACAGACATTGGTTACTTCTCTGTATTTGATATTGTTGAAAGGTTTTTTGTTCTTTCTTTCACTTATAATACAATAAAAATTTTATTAAACTTAAAAAAAAAAAAGGCAACTTCTCTGCCGGGCTCGGAGGGCTCGCGCATGCGCAGACCATCTACAGTTGGTCTGCGCATGCGTCGGGATAACTAGAGAGCGATCCCGGCAGTCAGATAGGGGGTGTGATTCCGATCACCCTCATTTGCATAAGGGCGATTCGTGAATCAGCTCCCCCGGACACAGATCGGATTGGATCCCTCAGGGATCGGATCTGATCCGTGCCCTTTGTGAATCTAGCCCTATGTCAGTTAAGTGTGGATATTTAACACATAATTGACCAAGATAATCACATAAATAAGACCACATAAAAGTTGGTCCTATCTTTATGCAGCTCTCTAAAGCTGGTTAAATGATGAATATCACACTTACCCTCCCCCCCCCCTTTTTATAAAACTGCAGATGAGGTTTTTAGCACAGGCCGGCGCGCTGAATGTTCTGTGCTGCTTCTGATGTTCATAGGAACTCTATGAGTGTCGGGAACAGCGTAGAGCTTTCAGCGTGCCAGCCTGCGCTAAAGGGGATGTTAATCGGCTATGTTTGCACTGGCTCCAGATATCCAAAAATTAAATGCCAGAGATTGAATATAGCCCAACATTTACTTTCTGGGAATAATGCTGGTAGTGGTCAGCAAAATGTTGACTGTCACCAGCTGAACATCGGGCCCTATGCTCCTAAATTTAGGTCTGACATTTATTTGCTTACATCTATGAGCCTAATTTAGGTGCTGCTGAAAATCAGTAGTAAGCTGCTAACCTGATAAGAACATGCAAATAGCCATACTGGGTCAGGCCAATGGACTATCTAGCCCACTATCCTGTTTCTACAGTGGCCATTCCAGGTCACAAGTACCTAGCAGAAACCCAAATAGTAGCTCTAAATCTGACCCCCTGTTGCCATTTTTTTTCTCTTTTAATGAAATTTTGAGCATAAATGTAGGCATTCCCAAATAGTGCATTTTCAAAGTCAATATAGGAACCAAGTCCCAATTCTAGGAGCATGACTCTTTGAATATCAGCTTCACAATACTTTAATCTGTCATCCATGTGTGCTAGGAATATGTGAATAGCCTTAAGTAAAGTGTGATCGACATTAATTCTCAAATAGCTCTCAGCAAATAATCTTCTAAAAAGCCTCATACACATTTCTTCTAAAGGACGATAGGATTAGTGAGCTTCAATATAGTTATGTATTTTTCCCCCTTTCTCAAACATCTAGGCCCTGATTCTATAAAAGACGCCTAAAGTTAGGCACCTAGATCAACACACCTTGTCGATCCATGTGCCTAACTTTATTTTCTTAATTGGCACCATTAAAAACCAATTTTGTTTTTTTAAAAAAGAACATTTATAAAATTAATTAGCCAGCAGGTGCCTAACTCGGTAAGTGCCTAGAACTTTGAGGTGCATCTACTAGCAAGCAGGCATGATTAGAAGTGGATTTGGGGTTTAGGTAGACTCAATTAGGCCAAGAAAACCCTGGCCTAAATGGCAGTGTGCCTAAGGTTTTAATGCCTACTGGTGTCAAAGGATACGTAGGTGCCCCTAGGCGTGAGTCTAAAGATGACACCTAACAGATGATTGACAATGGCGCTTAGGAGCTCAATGGCGCCTAGAAGCTAGGCCAAAAGAAAACAAAAATGGCGACCTAAGGTGCTCAATATCTTTATTCACCTTCAAGATCCAACACGTGTTTCAGTTGTGAAGCCTGTCTGAGGAGTCTTCTGTGAAGGGCAGAATTTACACCGAGAATGATGCTGCAAATGTCAATGCACTCAGAAAACGTTTGGTGATGGATCCATCTGAGGAAAGCAAGTCTTCAGTTGAAGCTCCTCTCCCCGCCAGTCCCTCTACAGCGGAGGAAGGAAAAGAAGTGTTTGCAATCAGAAACAGAGACCACAGCTAATCCAAAGGGTCCTTTTCAGTCAATCTAAATCCCAAAGCAAAGTTACACAACAATCATAAACCAGGAGTGCGCAGTGTGCTTAAGGTTTTAATGCCTACTGGTGTCTAAGAACACTTAAGTCCCCCTAGGCGTGAGTCTATAGATGACATCTAACAGATGATTATAAATATGACGCAAACCATTAAACAAATTAGAATGGTTAGTGGACTTTTAGTTCAAATCCTATAGTATTTAAATTTTACATTTAAACTGTGGGACAGGCCTCAGAACATGGAGTTGATCCTTCCCATATTTGGGACTTCAAAGAGAAGAAACCATCTTCTCTAGCACTCCTTTTAGCATCATAGGCTTGAGATCTACCTCCCTACCAACTAACTTTATTATTTAATTAATTGTAATTTATTCTACTCCTTCCTTTAATTCCTTCAACTTTAATCACAATTAAAACCTCTTCTAAAAAACTTCTTCACTCTTAACTGTAAATATCCACCTACCAATCTAAATGCTCGGAACCATCAAGGGAAGATAGAACATTAAAAGATAAAGAGCAGGAAAAAGTTACATGTGTGCTCACATATGCTAAAAATAGTCCCACTGTGGTAAAAATCTTGAGGAAACACTGGCAGATGTTGAATATTGCAGGAAGATTTAAAGATTTTGAATTACGCATTGCTTACCGCAGATCAAAAAATTGAAAGAAATTCTCTGTCCGGCTGTATGTCCTGCTAAAGAAATTAATACTTCTGATACAACACAAGGACATAGTATGTGTGGTTCTTGTCAGATGTGCAATATTATGGAGTGTACGAAGGTGTTTATCAACCCAAGTGATAAAAAGGAATACAGGTTGAATCACACATCTAATTGTAAAACTCAGGGTGTCATTTATATTCTCAGATGTCCTTGTAACTTGATCTATGTTGGGCAAACCTCTAGAGCATTTAACATCAGACTGAATGAACACAAGAGTAATATCAGTAGGGGGAATACAATAGCTCCCCCTCGTGAAGCATTGTCAGGAATATAAACATGATTTTATTTCTTTAAAAGCATTGATCTTGGATGTTATAAAGCCAGGGAGGAGGGGAGGGGATTTTTAAAAAACTCTGGCTCAGAAGGAACAATGCTGGATTTTTAAGTTAAATTCAGTGCAACCTGATGGACTCAACAAAAACTTTGAGTGAACATTTCTATTGAAGGTTGTTCTTAAGAAGAAAATGCATTATGGACATGGTGGAGATATTGCAAAAGAGCGCTGCTGGTAACTTTTTGTTGCCGGTAAGATGCCATTTTTTGTTATAGGCTTCCTTAAGAGCTAATTTGCCTTGAAAACATGCTTGTTATACGTCATGCCGTCTCCCTTTTAAAAAAAAGGAGATGTAGTGTTGTACTTGTTTGCTGCCCAGAACCAACAGAGATGTGAGGCTACAAGAAAGAGGGTAAACAGTAATGGGTGTTTGTAATTGGATGTATGTTTAATTTTGAGTAGTTTATGTATGAACTGGTATAGTTATTTTAAACTTTTTTCCCTAGCATTGCATAAATAGATCCCTGATGCAGCGGGTTGTGGCGGAGCCGGTACCTGTGTCCTCAGTAATCCCGGACTCTGCTCACTTCAACGCGGCCCTCACGTGCTTCCTGCAAGTAGGAAGTCCTGCTGGAACAGCCTTGACAACACTGGAACTATAATGGTTACCAAAGAAAAATCAAGTCTTGGTTCAAAAATAAAATCGTTTATTGTGGCATGTGTGAGTCTATGCACAACTAGACCTGACTCCACCAGTAATAATAATAGTCCAGCCACAAAACAAAATACAGCAGAGCTCAAATCAAAAGAGCCCAGTTACCACCTTAATTCAGGTAAGTAAACAATTCCCATAGTTCAAAATCATTGTTATTAGCTGGTCTAAGTAAATGTCCACAAATGTTGCTGCCTTCAAACTTCACCAAGTCTTCAGCAATAAAGCCAGCACGCTTGATAGTGCTACATGCAAGCCTATAGTTCTGCTGGCTGGTTCCCAATCAGCTTAGCTAAGCTGATGTGGGGGGAGGGGAGCAAGTGAATCCACCTTTTTAAACTTTTCTGTCAAACAGAATGCCACGAATGGCTCCACTAACCCACCCAAATGGTAAGTGGATTCTCCCCAAAGTTCCTTACTTCCCTCAGGTATATTAACCCATTCAAAACCTAGTTCAAAAACTTCAGGAATTCAGTCATTCAACATTTGGAACAAAACAAACGTTTTTTTTTTTTCCTTCCCTGTTCCGCATAAACACAGCAGTACCAGCCTCAATATATTCCCAAGGCAGCTTGCCTTGAGCAACCCCTCATTAGCTTAACCCTGCTATAATATAGACTGCACAGACCTGCCACTTAACTCCAGTCCATGCAGCAATCTTCAGGCAGTCCTTCTGTCTGTGTCCAGTCCATGGGTTCAAGTACTGGCTGCTGGCTGGTTCCAAGGTCAGTATCAGCCTCAGTCATTTCAATATCCTGGGGCTGCAGTGCTCCATCAGGTGAGTCCTCTCCTGTAGCTGGCCCAGGAAAGACTGATCTTTTCCTTCTGAGGGCAGCCTCTAAATTGCACAACTTCCCACGCCCTGTTCTCAGAGGGGGAGGAGATAGTTGCACTGCCTTCTTAGGTTTAGCTGCATTCTTGCTTATTACCCTCAGCTGGGGACTAGCAGAGGGAGAGTTGTGTCTCAGAGGCTGTTCCAAGCTGTTCCTCTTAACAACCTCCACTCCCTGCAACTGGATTTTTTTAGACTTAAAGGGGCAGTCAGTAATTTCCTTCTTACTGCTCACTACCCTATCTCTTTCCTTAGTGCTCTGTATGTTAGGGGTGACCTTAGTCCTATCACGGCCAGGCACGAGTCCAGCTTTAGGGCTAGGATCGTGACAGGGTATAAGCCAGTCCCGTGAAACGTAGGCCTTGTTGCACGACCACGATTAAATTTTAGCAACGGCTGCTACTCTGAAAAGGGGCATACTTGAGTGGATTTAAGCTAAGTACAATATACTATTTGAATTATAAATCAGTTTAGTTAATGAATTTAAGTATTGTAAGCATTTGAGGAAATAAACTGAACTGAATCGCTATCAACTGAATTGTGAGAATCGTGAACTGAATTGAATTTCCATTTACTGAACTAAGAGTATCGCCATTGAATTGAAATGAATGGTGACTATAGAAACTGAGATGAATTGAAGCACTCTACACAGTATTTTAAAAGTGACTATATGAATTAAGATGAACTGAAGTATAGATCAACTGCAACACTTTATATAATATATTTAAAGCACTTATGAAGCACTTTTAAGCACTTTAATATGAAGCACTTTATAATAATTTATTTATAGTATAAAATTGCAGTCCCTTGATGGTTCCGAGCATTTAGATTGGTAGGTAGATATTTACAGTTAAGAGTGAAGAAGTTTTTTAGAAGAGGTTTTAATTGTGATTAAAGTTGAAGAAATTAAAGGAAGGAGTAGAGTAAATTAAAAATAATAAAATTAATTATATAATAAAGTTAGTTGGTAGGGAGGTGGGTCTCAAACCTATGATGCTGAAAGGAGTGCAAGAGAAGATGGTTTCTTCTCTTTGAAGTCCCAAATATGGGAAGGATCAACTCCATGTTCTGAGGCCTGTCCCACAGTTTAAATTTAAAATTTAAATACTATAGGATTTGACCTAAAAGTTCACTAACCATTCTAATTTGTTTAATGGTTTGCATCATATTTATATTGATCTATAAAATAACCATTTAATAATAAGTTCTTTGTTGTATTACCTAACAGATGATTGACATCTTTGGTGCACCAGATCCTGTATCAATCTGCTTCATGTTGGTTTCAGTCACTTTGGGAAGTTTGTAGACCGAATAGAGCACTATGGTCTGAGGGGGGCATGAGATTAGTAGCAAGAGCAGCTGACAATGTAAGGTATGTGGCAATGAAACTGAAAATGTTCACGCTTGGGGGCATATCTCTTTGGAACAAGCTTACTGGTCAATTGATTCTATGTACTGATCATTGCAGCTTCAAGAAGTTGTTGAAAACTAAGGCCCTTTTTTTACTAAGGTGCGCTAAGCATTGTAGCGTGTGTTTAGCATGCGCTAAATCAATGTGTGCGCTAATCGCTAACGTGTCCATAGGATAACATGCACAAATTTGCGTTTAGCGTGGGATTAGCACATGCTAATATTTAACGCATGCTAAAAAGTATAGCGTACCTTAGTAAAAGAGGGGGGTGAGCTGTTTGTAGATGCTTATTTTTGTTCTACTTCTTTTGAATCTTCTCGGGTTCCTCTGTTTTATTTATTTTTTATTGAATTTCGTTTAAGCTGTATTATTGCCTTTGTTTTGAGTAGGTGGAGTTATTACACCAGGATGATGTATATTTGTCAACTGTATGATTCACGTTTATTATGTATGTCATTATATGGGAACCACTGAGACTTCAGGCGGTATATACATTTTTAAAATAAATAAATCATGTTCAGTGGTGCCTAGCAGCTAGGCCCCATTTATAGAACCAGGGCCCTTCTGATGAAAATTAACCTGAATATTTCTTTTGTTTCTTTTTCTGTCGTTCATGATACTTTTTTCAGATATGCATCCTTTTGAAAGTGTCTGTTTATATCTGTCATGGTTAGAGGTGCGCACAACCAGTAAACTGAGATACTATTCTCAATTGGCTGCTCTCAATGAGTGCTCATGCTGTAACAAAATGTGTATTCTTTTCACCCTTTTCAGTTTTTGTGATATAAAAAAATAACACGGATTCTCTACATCATAATAGTTATTATTATGTATAAAAGCATGTTTACACAAGTGTATGTACCTATAAACAGGGACATGAAATCATTATGCTTTAATATTGATGAGTATAATACATTTGTATTTTATATCTAGGGTTAATTCAATCTAATTTTTAGACACTAATATTGACATAGACAGCCATTTACTGTAGTCTTTTCACATCAGTTTCAGCACATGAATTCTGGTTGGTGACATATGGTAAACATTCTCTGTAGCCTTTTATGTCATGAAGTGATTCTATTGTATGTGCTATTAAGTACTATGTGTCAGTTTATGCTACTACTTCTGGGTGCTTTGTGCTATCAGGTAATAAAATAAGTAAGATACCACCTGAGAGATATGGTTGGAGAATGATAGGTTGGCATCAAGGAGTATTCCTAAGCTGCCTACTTGGTCTTTTGCAGTTATAGTAGTCAAATCCCAGTGCAGTGAGGGATGGACGCGGTTGCAGCGTTCTTTGTGGATCCAAAGAAGTTCTGTTTTGGAGGCATTTAGTTGCAATTTGTTGACAAACATCCAGTTTTTGATTTCCAAGAGGCAGTTCAGGAGTTTTGTGATTTGGGTGTCCCAGTTTTCTCCTAGCTTTAGGTATAGTTGATTGTCATCCACAAAGGAGTGAATCTATTTTTGGTATTTGTGGGCTTTGTCTAGGGCAGATCTAATATAGAGATTGAATAATAGGGAGGGATAGCAGACCCCCCCCCTCCGGAACACCGTATTTGGTTGGTTTAGGTTTTGATAGTTCATCGTTGAACAGTACACTTTGGGATTTATTGTTCAGGAAGAGGCAAACCATTGTAACACAGTGTTTTGGATTTCAATTTCAGAGAGCCATGCAATGAGGAGAGGATGGTGAACAGTGTTGAACACGTGCTGAGATCCAACAGCACCAGAAGGATATTATCACCCTTATCCAGGAATTTCCAGCAGTTGTCAACTATGTCAAGAAGGACAGTTTAAGTACTGTGGAATTTCCTGAATTCTGATTGGAAGGCAGTTAGGGCTCCTTGTTCATTGATGAAGTGCAACTGGTTTAACACTGCTTTTTTCCAGGTCCTTGGAGATGAAGAGTAGGTTGAAGACAGGTCTAAAGTTTCCAGGTATGTTAGAGTTGAGTGTAGGGTTTTTCAAGATCGGTCTGATGACCGATGACTTCAAGTTTGAGGATACTATGTCTGTTTGTAGAAAAGTCTTGATGAGACGAAGGATGGAGTCTACAAAGGCTTCTTTCACAGTCACCAGGAGGCATGGTAGCCAGGGGTCCAGATAGCTGCTCTCCCTGCTGGTTAATCAGCTGAGTTGGTAGGACTTAGGGAGACCTGCTGCTCAGTTGATTGGGGCAGAGAGAGCAGCTTTGACAGGAAGGAGGAGCTGTGGTTAGCATTTGCTCTTCTAAACAAGCGCCAGGCACAGTTCCTCCTGTTCTTTACCGGTGTTTCTCTGCACAAATAACATGCTGAGAATAGCCTGTAAAATAAAATTCACTCCTACTACATCTACTCAGCAGATTTTACTGACAAGTTTTGAAAATCCGGCTCTCAGTATTTTATAAACTTATATCATATTTCCCCTGAGCTGTCTCTTATCCAAGCTGAAGAGCCCTAGCCACTTTAGCCTTTCCTCATAGGGGAGTCATCCCATCCATTTTACCATTTTCATAACCTTTTGTACCTTTTCTAATTCTGCTATTAGGGGCATTTTCAAAAAACTAAAATGTCCCAAAAAATGGCATAAACTAGCACTTGGACATTTTGCTTGGCAAAATATTCAAGTGCTAGTTTTCAAAACCATCTTTCTAGATGTACTGTGAGGTGTTCTACCCACTGTGCATCCAAGAGTAAATGGGGACATGTTGGAGGCAGGCTCTGGGTGAATACTGGGAGGGCTTAGGTTTAGATGTTGTGTGGTTATAATCATATGCTTCCCAACACATCCTGGATGGAAGTTAGACATTGTGAGCTAGACCTGTTTTCAAAGCGTCTAAGTGCCAAAAAGATACACAAACTGACCAGATGACCATTGGGGGGGATTAAGTAATGACCTCCCCTACACTAACCCCTTCCCACTCTTTCCAAATCTGTATGAAACAGTATATATCTGTCTCTCAAACAGAAGCACCTAGTATGATAAAGCCGAGTAGAGCATCACACAGGTATCTTACATAGCCTGACGAGTGGGCTAGTGAGCCATAGAGAGGAGGACCTAGCCAATAAACCACTCTAATCACTACATTTATGGTGGAAAGTGTGAGCCCCTCCCCCCAACCTACTAAAATCCTGCTATACTGCCATATAGGTACCAACTGCAGCCTTAACGGCTATTGAGGTAGTACACAGGTAGATATAGTAGGTTTGGGGGAGTTTTGGAGAGCTCACCAGAAATTATATAAGAAAGTTATTTTGAGATGTACATCTTTATCTTAAGTTCACAGCAGTGCCCTCTAAAGTCCCCACTGCTCTGATCTATCACATGCATAGCATCTACCTTACTACTTTAAATAATTTTTTCAGATCTTCAGAAGTGCTTCAAAAGAATATATGCACTTGGATCACCATTTGATCTGCAATTTCTTTTTTTTGAATAATCTTCATGAAGCCACTACTTTCATTCACTTTTATATATTCTTCATAAATAAATTCATTTATCTTAACTTATGCCGCTCTTCAATTCAGCATAGGGTGGGGATGTTTCACTCCAACATGTTTCACCTTATGGCTTCTTCAAGGAAATCAGGAAGTCATGTAAGGGCGGTATATAAATGAATAAACAAATAAATAAGTGCCCCCAACTAATTTTACTCCATACCACCACAACATATATTTTCTGGATGCTTCTATGGTCAAAAATGCAAATAAAGTTGGACGTCCTAAGGTTGGACATGCTGGTGGCCAAATGTCTAAGTAGAAGACTATTAAAAAAAAGTAATAATAATAATCTGGATATCTAGCATTGCTGGTTTTGAAAATGGCCCTGTGTTCACTTCCAACTTTAGACATTTCCCAGAAAGATGCCCAAAGTTGGGCTTAGATATCCTATCAAAAATGGCCCTCCACATCTTTTTTGAGATGTGGAAACTTGAATTGCACACAGTATTTGAGGCGTGGCCGCACCATGGTACAATACAAAGGCATTATAACATTTTCATCTTTGTTTTCCATTCCTTTCCTAATAATTCCTAGCATCCTATTTGCTTTCTTAGCCACCGCCAGTGCACAATGAGCAGAGGGATTACAATGTACACAAATTATACTGGGGGGCTCATTTTCAAAAAAAGAAAAAAAACATCCAAAAAGTGGTAAACTCACCAGATGACCACAGGAGGGATGTAGGCATGACCCCTTTCCTCCCATACACACTCTCCTAGTAGCACTGACCCCCTTTCACCACAGCTTCTATGACAGCTTCATATGTTATGGGCAATCCTAGTAGAACAAGTAGGTGTGAGCCCACTAAAAACATAAAGGCTATTGTTGTAGTATACAGTTGAGTCCAGTAAATTTTAGGTGGGTTTTGGAAGGCTCACCACAAAATATAAGAGGGTTATGGTGAGATATGTACCCGGGACCTTTTATGTGATGTTTACTGCATTGCCCCCTAAGATGCTCCTCTGCTCTGCTAAGATGTCTGTTTGGCCAGTTTCTATTAAAATGCTGACCCCTCCTATATCTCAATAGCTTGTTTTTGTGGTTTTCTTTTAAATATGTGGTTTTTTTATGGTTCCTAAAAAAAATAAGACACACATCTCAAAAAATTGTCTTTTTTTGGAAAAAAAAAAAAAGCAAGACAGACATGTTGAAAATGGGCATGTTTGACACTGTAGTTTTGTGTGTCTTCCACAAAATGTCCAAACTCGGCTTTGAACATCATATTGAGTGAAATGGTATGGTGGCCATTTTATTCCACTCTTCAAGGTAATATGTAGAAATAAAACAAAAACATATATTTTTTTAAAAAACCTCTTTTTTATTGAACTAACTTAATGTAGTTTGATTAGCTTTCGAAGGTAATCCCTTCTTCCTCAGATCAGAAGTACTGGTTTTGCCAGCATTTTCTTATTTCTGATCTGAGGAAGAAAGGTTTACATAAGAACCTAAGAACATAAGCAGTGCCTCTGCTGGATCAGATCATAGGTCCATCATGCCCAGCAGTCCGCTCACGCGGTGGCCCATCAGGTCCAGGACCTGTATAGTGATCCTCTATCTATACGCCTCTATCCCCTTTTCCTTCAGGAAGTTAATCCCTTCTTAAACCCCAAAGCTCTGTCCTATTACACCCTCTGGAAGCACATTCCAGGAGTCCATCACCCTTTGGGTGAAGAAGAACTTCCTAGCATTGGTTCTGAATCTGTCCCCTCTTAATTTTTCTGAATGTCCTCTTGTTTTTCTAGTTTTCAAAAGTTTGAAGAGTCTGTCTCTCTCCACTTTCTCTATGCCCTTCATAATCTTGTAAGTCTCTATCATGGCCCCTCTAAGTCTCTGCTTCTCTAGGGACAAGAGACCCAGTTTCTCTAATCTTTCAGCATATGAAAGGTTTTCCATACCTTTTATCAATCGTGTCACTCTTTTCTGAACCCTCTCGAGTATCGCCATATCCTTCTTTAAGTATGGCGACCAATATTGGACGTAGTACTCCAGATGGGGGCGCACTATCGCCCGATACAACGGCAGGATAACTTCTTTCGTTCTGGTTGTAATACCTTTCTTGATAGTACCTAGCATTCTATTTGCCTTTTTAGAAGCCGCTACGCACTGTGCCAATAGCTTCATTGTCTTGTCTACTATTACCCCCAAGTCCTTTTTTTGGGTACTTTCACCCATTACCAGCCCATGGTTCTTCAGTTTCTGTATTAGGGGTTCAAGGGGTACCTTGTCAAAGGCTTTTTCGAAATCTAAATATACGATGTCTATGGGGTCCCCTTTGTCCATCCATTTGTTTTTTCCTTCGAAGAAGTGCAATAAGTTTGTCAGGCATGATCTTCCCTTGCAGAAACCATGTTGGCTTATTTTCATCAGTTTATTCCTTTCTAGATGCTCATCGATATTGTCTTTTATCAGCGCTTCTGCCATCTTCCCCGGCACCGAAGTCAAACTCACCAGTCTATAGTTCCTCGGGTCACCTCTCGATCCTTTTTTAAAGATGGGCGTAACATTAGCTATCTTCCAATCCTCCAGGATCACGCCTTTTTTCAGGGATAGATTACAAATCTGCTGTAGTAGTTCCGCTATTTCCTCCTTTAGTTCTTTCAATACCCTGGGGTGGATTCCGTCCAGGCCCCTCAAAAGCTAACCATAAACTACATTAAGGGCCCATTTCATCAAGCCATGTTAGGTTTTTTTTATCGCCAGCCACTGTGGTAAAAGCTCTGATGCTCCTAGAATTCCTAAGAGTGTTAGAGTCTTTACCGCAGCAGCAATAAAAAGTGTCTTGATAAAAGGGGGCCTAAGTTAGTCCAATAAAAAGGTATTATTTCTTTCCCTTTATGTTTTTGTTTTATTTCTACATATTACCGACATCATATTGAAAATGGCCCTCAACATATTCTCTTCTGCTGTTATAAATGCATTACAAAAAACGTAGATATAAGGGAATAGAAGACAAAAGACGAGAGGGCAAATTAACAACAGCCACCTGAAAGAGTTAGCAGAAAGAGAAAAACTTAGGGCTCCTTGCAGTAGCGTTTTTAGCGCACGCTAACCCTCGCGCTACGCAGAGAAATTAACACCAGCTCAGTGGAGGCGTTAACGTCTAGCGCACATGGCATTGTAGTGTGCACTAAACGCGTGCTTAAACCACTAGCGCAGCTTAGTAAAAGGAGTCCTTACACCAACACGATTGATAAAAATTACCCAGACAACAAATGTAGAAAAAGAGTTTAAAAAAACAAAAACAAAGACAAACAAACAAAGGTCCATCAAGCTCAGTAGCCCATTCTCATGGTGGCCAATCCAGGTCACTAGTACCAGGCCAAAACCCAAAGAGTAGCAACATTCCATGCTACCGATCCAGGGCTTGCCCCTTGTTTATGGTTCATGGTTTATTTATTTATATCCTGCCCTTACCCAAGGTGGATTACAAAATTACATACATATCGTTCTCAATAACAGACTATGAACTTTTCCTTCAGAAATTGTCCAAACCCTTCCTGCATGCTTGTACGTGGTGCGCGTGTTGTTAGAGCGGCGCCGGCTTGAAGGGGGAGTTCAGAGGTCCTGCGCATGCGTCTGAAGAATGGCCGGCTTGAATCGGAAGTCGGGAGGCGCTGGTGAACGGCGGAGGCATTGGCCAAAGAAAGAGGAGAGCCGCACGGGGACCCTGGGGAAAGGAAGCCACCATGCTACAAGGGCTGCAGCACCCACAGGCAGGTACCCACCCCACCATAGAGCTCGTGTAGCGAATCAACACTAGTTTTGCGAGACGAAAGTTTGCTGAGTGTTTTGCTCGTCTTGCAAAACACTCGCAAATCGGGTTACTTGCAAACCGAAGTTCCACTGTAGTGTATTTCCCTGTAACTTCATCGAGTGTCCACTAGTCTTTGTAATTTTGATGGAGTGAAAAATTGATCCAGTTGTACCAGTTCTACTCCACTCAGGATTTTGTAGACTTCAATCATATCTCCCCTCAGCTGTCTCTTTACCAAGCTGAAGAGCCCTAACCGCTTTAGTCTTTCCTCATACGAGTTCCATCCCCCTTTATCATCTTTGTCTCTCTTCTTTGAATCTTTTCTAGTGCCGCTATATCTTTTTTTTTAATAAGAAGACCAGAATTGAACACAATACTCCAGGTGAGGTCACACCATGGAGTGATATAGAGTCATTATAACATTCTTTGTCTTGTTAATCATCCCTTTTTTAATAATTCATAACATCTTATTTGCTTTTTTGGCCATTGCCGTACATTTCTGTTAAAAATAGTCACTTAAAAGCATTACCAAACTTGTCATCTTAACTTTCATGGCGTCTTTGTATTTTCATGGTGTTTTTGTATTTTCAGTAATAGAGGAAATGTAATTCTGTTTTCACTTTTATAGTTTTGCAGTAAATGCCACAATTGATTTTGTGGGATTCCTAGTTCAATTTTGGCATTTTTATGAGGGGGTGCTGAAAGGTTCTCAGCCCAGCCAAGAAGAGCATGACATGGATACAGTTCAATCAATGATCTGAAAAAAATGTCAAAACATAATTTTTTTCTGTAAATTGGCACTTAACAAAATAAGGTAACACTTTTCAGCTACAGTGGCAAAATAATGCTCATAATTTAGGAAGTTGGCTGGTTTGAGAACTTTTCAGTACCCCCTCATAACTTTATATCTGACCACTAATTTGAGACCTGTATTTCATGAGGATCTATCTGTTCATAGACACCTACATTTTATAGGGAGCAATGCTGGATCATGGAATGATAGGACAAAAGGAAAGGGAAAATAATAGGAATGAGGGTGAGCTGGGGTGAAGCCTCTTTCCACCAAATAAAAAAAAGGTATTTTGCACCCTCTGAAAGTATGCATGGTGTTAAATAGTGCATACTTTCATTTCGTTTGATTTATTGAAGACGGGAGAGGACAATACATTGCATCTATCATTAAAAAAATACAATACATTGCATTTATCCATTGATCCCCAAATATACTCACACATATTTCCACTTATGCCTCTGGTGTCTTTAAAGTGTTTGGTTTTCAGTAGAAAAAAAAAAAAAAGCCTCAGGTTGTCAGGAAAAAAATGATTTATTGGAAGTGACAATCTTTATTATAGGTATACTTAAAAGCAAAGAAGGCCAGATGCTGAAAAGTTCTATTTAAGACATCATTTCAGAAAAGCAGTAGTAAGAACAGCACACAGAAAGCAGTGAAGGACCTTAAGGTCATAATTCAGATGTTAATAAACAAAGATTTTGTTTTAAACTTCCACAGTTTGCAGCTGAATATCCAGAAAACATGATGTTCCAGCTTTGAATAGGAAGAGAAAAGGGCAAAATAGAAGTAACCTTTTATGTTATTTTCATCTAACCTAGTTTACCTGTATCTAAAATGTTTCTGTAAATTAATGAAAACTATAGCCAATGCTATATTACAATAACATTTTGCAACACTGCTCAATCTGAATGATCATCCTCAATTTCATTTTTCACTTTAGATTATATAATAATTTTCTTACTAATCTACAACTAGATCGATGAAATCTTCTGACATGGACATTATTTTGAAAATGTTGTTCTATGCACAAAATATTGCAAATTGAAGTTATTTACTAAGCCCCCCTTTTATGAAGCCACATTAGGCTTTTTTAAAATCACTGATCATGGTTGTATTAGCTCCATTGCTCATAGGAAGTCCATGAGCATCAGAGCTTTTACCACCATGCTGTCAATAAAAAAACCCTAAAGCGGCTTCATAAAAGGGAGGGTAAATATGGTTAAAGTTTGGGGTCTAAAATAGTTTCAAGACAGGTTGAGAAGTCTTTACCACATATTTCCACAGGTTTTATACTGAAACATGTGCAAGTTTTCACTGAAACCTCTGTAGATTTTCACTGTAATGCAGGGACTCCTCAAAATGGCCAAGCACTGTTGAACTCACTGAGTTATGTTGGCAACTATCTGAGGTTCCCATTCAGTTAATCTTTACTTCTGTAACCTTAGTGTTATCAGTCTGATTGTGTAGTTTTTTGAACAACTTTCTTTAATAACTTGAAGTAAAGAATAAGCACTCACAATTTGATGATTTCAAGGCAGTCCAACTTTGTTACAGAATCTTCTCACTCAACCAGCACATCTTGTCCAAAGGGAAGCTGGGAATGTGTCTATACACCTTGTGGAGAATAACGCTGTGCTCCAGACTTAGATATTTAACCTACGCTGTATTAGGCTAGCAGAAATAAAGGGGTAAAAACCTAGTGAGAGGACAATGTTAGACCCAAGTTTTCATGCAGCCATGTAGTCTCACTGTTTTCTCTCAGAAGCTAAAGAAGGGTGGGCAAAAGTTTTCTGGTTGCAGTCTGGCTCTCTGTGAGAAGTAAAGCATTCTGGGGATTTTAGTCCACAGAACACACATTGATTATACATCTTAAAACAAACACGTGCCTGTATACCTGTTTTATACAAGAAACTGCTCACATGAAATAGGGGCAAAATACAAGTTATGGCACAGTAAGTACAATACCTTTATGTTAGTAATTAGAGGTGTTACAGCCATTTTGAGGACAGTAGTTGAGAGACTAACATGTGACAATATGCATTACCATCAGGGCCAGTTTTAGACATGCTGGGGCCCAGAGCAGAAATTAAGGAGGGGGTTCCTCTCCCAATTTCCATAACCACCATTACTACCATATACATATAAAACAATTTTAAATGACTTCTTCACACATATGTGATACCCGGGGGACCATCATTTTTTTGCACACACCCCCTCCCCATCTGTATGAAAAACATGATTTTTAGTAACAATCCACACATCACACAAGAGTGTACCTAGGAAAAGGCAGCATCTTACATAGTGCAGTGAGCAGTACAACATCAATACACCCATTGTAAAATTAAACAAGCCAGACTATTACAGATCAATCCTGCACAGTCAATCCTAACAGAAAACCATGTCTTTCAAACACACAGAACAGAGAAAACACCTTCACCTAGTATGGAATATTTAATCACAAACTAACCCCTCCCCCTTTTACAAAACTGTAGTGTAGAATTCTGAGCATCAGAACTGTTACCACCACGGCCGGCGCTAAAAAATGCTCAACAGTTTTGTAAAAGGGGGATAAAATATAAATACATAGACAAAGGTTAAATTGAACCACCAAGAAGTTGGACTCTGCATACAATGCAACATCTCAGAAACAGCAATTCATGTACCCTAAAACATAAAAATAAATAAATAGAAATGTTTTTTTCTACCTTTGTCTTCTCTGGTTTCTGCTTTCCTCATCTTTTTGTCACTCTCTTTCTTTCATCCACTGTCTACCCTCTCTCTGCCCCTTCTATATGACAACTTCTCTCCTTCTATGCCCCTTCCAGAAACTTTATGCCTCCCCCTTCCATCTTTCCCTTCATCCCCATTGGTCTGGCATCCATCGTCTTCCCTTCCCTCCTCCAATGGTCTGGCATCACTCTCCTCTCTCTCCCCCCCATACTTCCATCAGCATCTGCCCCCTTTCTTTCCCTCCAATTCAATTCCATTCAGTATCCTTCCCCCTTATGTCTCTCTCCCCTTTCCCTACACAGCAATCCAATCAGCATCTGCCCCTTTTTCTTCCTCCACCACCCTTCCATACCACCCTGCCCCCTTTCTCTCCTTCCACCACCCTTATATGCGGGTTTGGACAAGTTCCTGGAGGAAAAGTCCATAGTCTGTTATTGAGAAAGACATGGAGGAAGCCACTGCTTGCCTTGTATCGGTAGCATGGAATATTGCTACTCCTTGGGTTTTGGCCAGGTACTAGTGACCTGGATTGGTCACTGTGAGAACGGGCTACTGGGCTTGATGGACCATTGGTCTTTCCCAGTAAGGCTATTCTTATGTTCTTATGTACTGTGAAAAGCGCTGTACTGCATCTAATTGTTAAGACCACACTATCATTCTCTGTTGAGAGTTTGGGTTTGAAATTGTTTGCAAGCAAATGATTTAATTGTCAGTGATTAAGGAAATGTAAATGTTGATAATGTATTATATGGGCGGCCAACAGTAAGGGAAGCAGTCTTTGAAAAAATGAAGCAATACCGTGAGGAGATCAAGAAACAAGTTACAACTAGTTCTGTCCATAAAGCTGTGTTACTCTGCACAGATAAGATGATTGATAATATCAACAAGAATTCCTACAACAATTTCACTGTGTTTTGGGTGAATATCTGAGTCCTGCATCATGTGATGTATAAATGTAAGTATTTTCCAGAGAAACACATAGCAAAGGACATAGAGTCAGAAGTACTAGGTAGCAGTGGCATACCAAGGGGGGGAGGGCGGGGCGGCGGTCCGCCTCGGGTGCAGCCTTAGGGGGGATGCACAGCCGGCCAGGTCCGGAAAATGATCGATCGCCAAGGCAAAGTGAGTCGATCGCGGAGCCCATCCCGGGCTCCGTGATAGACTCACTTTGTCTTGGTGATCGACCATTTTCCGGACCTGGCCGGCTGTGCACCCCCTAAGGCTGCCGTCGGAGAGGAAGTTTGGGCCAGCCAATCGCTGCCTGGCTGGGCGGAACTTCCTCTCCGATGGCAGAATTGATGTCGGGAAGGGGAATGCTGGTCGGCCCGACGCAGGGAATCAGAAAGAGCTTAGGGCAGCCTGGAGGTGGCTTTGGGGCCTGTTCCCCGATGGTGGCAGCAGTGGCTTGGTGGAGGGCAGGGAGAAAGAAAGAAAGGGGGCAGGCAGGGAGACAGAAGGGAAACAGAAAAAAAGAAAGGGGGCATGAAGAGAGAAAAAAGAAAGGGCAGGAAGAGAGGAAGAAAAAGTTGGGGGAGGGAGGAGAGGAAGCATACAGGCTGAAAGAAGGGAAGAAAGATTCACAGTCAGAAGAAGAAAGATTGGATGCACAGTCAGAAGAAGAAAGTGCAACCAGAGACTCATGAAATCACCAGACAAGGTAGGAAAAATGATTTTATTTTAAATTTAGTGATCAAAATGTGTCTGAATTTATATCTGCTGTCTATATTTTGCACTATGGCCCCCCCTTTTACTAAACCACAATAGCGGTTTTTAGCGCAGGGAGCCTATGAGAGTCGAGAGCAGTCCTAGGCATTCAGCGCAGCTCCCTGCGCTAAAAACTGCTATTGTGGTTTAGTAAAAAGGGAGGGGTTATATTTGTCTATTTTTGTATGGTTGTTATTGAAGTGACAGTGCATAGAGTCATCTGCCTTGACCTCTTTGAAAAAACCCCAGAATAGGAATGATAATTAACATTTTCTCAGTGTACAATGTGCTTTGTGTTTTTTAAAAATTTTATTGTTGGTAGATCATTTTGACATGGTCATTTTAAAAGTAGTTCGCAAGCCCAAAAAGTGTGGACACCCCTGTGCTAGAACGTTGAAGCTGCGTGTGGCTGCTGTAAAGGTCATCTCTGACACAACCGGAAGTTGCATCAGAGACGACCTTTACGGCAGCCATATGCAACTACAATGCTTTGACTGCTGTAAGAAGGCAGTTTAGACATTGCCGGCCACAGGGCAGGGAGGTTTGTCGGGCCAGGCCTGTTGTCGGGTGGGAGGGGGGTGCAGAACTTGTTGCCAAAATTGGAAAGGTGAGGAAAAGAGAAAGATGGGCCTGTGGTGGATGGAGAGATTGAGATAAGGGGGCAGATGATGGAAGTGGGTAGAAAGGGGAGAGGGAAGAGGCCAGATGATGGAAGTGGGAAAAGGGAGAGCAAATGCTGAATGGAAGTGGAGAAAGAGAACACATACTGGATGGAAGGAGGGATAAAGAAAAAGGACATATGCTGGATGGGGGAAGAAGATAGAGTTAGTGAGATAGAGGAGGGGTGAAAGAAAGGTGTGGCATGCTGTGGGTAGACATAGTGAAAAGAGGGAAACTGAGGACTGCATAGTAAGAAAGAATTTCATTTAAACAGAGGCAGAAAATAAAGAAGGAAGACCAGAGAAGGCAAGGTAAGAGAGAGAGGAGAGAGAAATGCCAGAGAACGGAGAAGGAGACAGAGATATCAGATCTGAGCGGAGGAAATGAGAAGAGAAAGATGCTAAAAACCACAGGGGGAAGGAAAGAGAGATGAAAGGAGAAAGATACCAGACCATGAGGGAACAGAGGGAAGATTATGGATGCCAGACCAAAAGGGGGAGGTGGGGTCTAGAGGACAGATGGAAGGGGGAGGCATAGAGTTTCTGGAAGGGGCATAGAAGGAGAGAAGATGCCATATAGGGAGGGGCAGAAAGATTGCAGACAGTGGATGGAAGGAAGACAGTAACAAGAAGATGAGAAAAGCTGAAACCAGAGAACACAAAGGTAGAACAAAAATTTTCTATTTATTTATTGCTTTAGGAGATATATGTCACTGTTTCTGTGGTGTTGCATTTTACGCAGAGTCCAGCTTCTTGCTGGTTCAATTTAACCTTTATCTATGTATTTCTATTTTATCCCCCTTTTACAAAAGTGTGGAGCGTTTTTTAGTGCCAGCCGTGGTGGTAGCAGCTCTGATGCTCAGAATTCTTTGAGCATCAGAGCTGTTACCACCGAAGCTAAAATCCACACTACAGCTTTGTAAAAGGGCGAGGGGTTAGTTTGTGATGACATATTCCATACTAGACGAAGGTGTTTTCTGTGTCGTCGCTGGAGTCATTGGAGCAGGAGGTAACTCAGTTACCAACAGGTCTGCAGCAGTCAGGTTTGCCAATAGTAAAACCAGATTCAAAATAGCCAAGCAATCGTTAGTGAATTAATTGCTTGGCTATTTTGCATGGGGTTTTACTAATTTGCATGGGACAACTTGGATCGGATCGCTACAAGCATTAGTGAATAGTGCAGGAGGGAAATCTGGTGGTAAAGGGCTCGCAAACCGATCGGTACATGATCGGTTTGCTTAGTGAATCTAGCCCTTGGTGTGTATTTGGATATGTATCTATCAATAACTGCACAGGTTGATTCTCAGGTCAGAAAATGCTATTTTACATTATAGAAACTTCATACCATCAGGCCTTATTTTAATGCTAATGCATTCAGATTATTAGTTCAATCATTTGTCCTAGGAATATTGGATTACTGTAATATTGCACATTTGGATGGTCTTTGAAAAAAATTATCATTGATTGTGATGATACAAAATAGTGCCTTGTGCCTGATTTTTAGATTGGAAAAGACAGATCACATTGGCTCCCTATTGAGGCGAGAGTGATTTTTAAGTTCAGCTGTTTATGTTATAAGGCTCCTGGGTATTTAGTTGATCATTTCAATTTTTCTAGTTTTCAGCATTTCCCACATATATCAACAATGTTTGTGTTACCACCGGTTAAAGGAGATCATTATAAAATATTTTACAATAGATTGCTTTCATATCAAGCAGCTATCTGGGACTCTGTTCTCCGCAGACTACTTTTTTGCTTCCACATCATATATGAATTTTAGAAAACAATTAAAATCTTATTTGTATGATTGATTTTTATAATTGACAATTCTTTTTTATAATTCAGTGATACATGTCCAGTTTTTCTTAATTGGCTGTTAACCACAAGGATCCCATATGGTTTTGCGATATACAAATATTTGTTATGCAATGTTAAGTAAAATGAAATGGTTAAATTAAAATATGCTCTCTCTTAACACTGCCAAATCAAAAGTGATGTTATTCCCTTGTAACAAGTCAGAGGATCTAGTTTAACCCATTCAGTCAGACACTACTATCAGGCTTCTAGGCATGACAGACTCTGAATTATCTTATCATCAGCAAATCAGCACAATAGCATGAAAATGTTTTCACAGGTTTTGCATGATCCATTCCAACTTTAAACTTCTTGAAACATCATCTCTTAACATCCTTATACATTCCCTGGTCATATCTCAATTGAATTATTATAGTGCCCTTTATCAAGGTATCAACCCAAAAGAACTCCAGCAAATATAATTAATTCAAACACCACCATCAAACCACATCAAATCTCCTGCCCCCAAAAAACAGCCAAACGCACCAAACAGGCCTTGCGCACCACCCGGAGCACGCAGCTGTAAGCCACCAACACTCTCGGGGAGCGAATGGTGCTGTACAGCGCTATGTGAATGGCATTCCTCCGCGAACCCCAAGCAGCCCAAGCAACAAAAGTCTCACAGTCTGACAAAGTAAGGACTAACCGAAGACACCACAAAAGTTTCCTACGAGGGACAGGGATGCACACTGTGTCTCAGAGGGATGTCACCTATAAACCCCTTTCCATCATTCCCTGCTTCCTTTTTCATCCCATCCTTTCCCAGCCTCCCAGCGGAAAACCATGCCCCTCCTTTCACCACCAACCCATTCTTACACAACTACCCCTCATACCCTATCAACCCGTCTCAACATGGGCGACTACCTGAGCCAGCCAGCCCACCGTTATAGTCGCCCATCGAGACTACTCTCGGGCTCTTTTTTTATTCAAAGCTACTAAATTTGATCATGTAACACCTCTCTCAATCAGAGTACACTGGCTCACCATTTCTCATAGAATTATAAAATTCTACTCCTAACTTTTAAAACGTGAATGGTACAGCTACCAGGATTCATCCATAGATATCTTATCCCCTACACCCCTGTCTGATCCTTGCGCTCAAACAACCAAAATGGAAATTCCATCTATTCAACATATTATATATGATACAACCAGGAAATCAAATTTTTCTGTTACTGCCCCCACTTTCAGAAACAATTTGCCCTCCTCTCTACGAGAAGATTCTAATCTCATAAAATTTAAATCAAGCTTAAAAACTTTCCTGTTTAAGGACACTTTTGATTGCTAATTAACTTAGCCTTCTGACAGGATTTTAATCCCCTCCTATACGTGCCTCCTTTGATGTCTCTCTTTTCTTTTAAATATTGCATTTCTCTATCTACCCCTTATATGTATCAGTTTGTCTTGTCCTTTGTGATTATCTTTATTATGAAATTTTAATGTTATACATATGTACACTGCTTAGACGCTTTTATAAGTGGTTTATCAAATTTTAATCAACTTGAAACTTTCTGAAGCAGGAAGAAGGATTTCAGTGTGGAACATTTTGTTTCAGTGCTTGGCACGAAGAGGCTCTGTGAAGCAGTAACAGAAAGACCCCCTACTCTTTTGCTTAGTTTTGATTTTTCTACAAAGACAAGTCTTCTGGGTTTTTTTTTTTTTATATCCCTGGATTTTTTTTATATATATCCCTGCATTTTCTAATTTAGAGAACCCTTTCTTGCATATAATTTTGCTTTCCTGGCTGGGGGTTGTCTGCTTTTGATAAACTAATTAGTGCTGCCAGCTTTTTTTATAGCAATCCATTTTTTTTTTTTTTGTTTTCCTACAAGAAAGTTGGTTTTTAGTTGTGCTCTTTTTTGGGGGGACAACACCAGCCAATGACAGTTTTCTGTGCTCCAGAAAAGCATAGTTCATTTGGGCAGTTATCCTGCTCTCTATGCTTGTTGAGTCTTTGAGGCTATTTTTCTACATTGTTATAAATATATGTCACCCTCAGCAGGAAAGGAAAATAATAAAGCACACACTAGTTGCTTTATATAATGATCAAAAAACATTTACAAGGAAATCTTAGTTGGAAGGTGGATCCTAAAGAAACTACTTGCTAACCTATCAAAACCAGTTTGTAAATGGGTTTCATGGGCTTATCATGTAGAAATGTCCCATGCAAGGTCAAACTAAACCCATGTCTTAAAGCAACTTAGTGAAAGGGTCCTTATGTTTGCTAAGTCTCCTCTTCTTAGGTGCACTTTTCACAACCTGAGTAATGCAACAAATACCTTATGAGGAAATTTTAAAATACTTTGAGACTAACAGAAACAAACTTAAAATCAATCCTTTCACATCACTTCCTTTGTTCTCCGCTCCCCCAAACCAGCCCCTATCTTTACCCTTGAGTCCATTCTTGGAATGTTTTTTGACTCACTTATATACAGTATTCTGGTATAATTCCAGAGCTGGTCAAAAAATATATTTAGTCTAGTATAAAAGTATAACCTTATTTTATATTTTAAAAATATTATCTGTATTTATTGTAGTTAAGAACATAAGAATAGCCTTACTGGGTCAGATCAATGGTCCATCAAGCCCAGTGGCCCGTTCTCTTGGTGGTCAATCTAGGTCCCTAGTGCCTGGCCCAAACCCAAGGAGTAGCTTCATTACCTCATGTTTTTCTCAATAACAGACTATGGATTTTTCCACCAGGAAATTGTCCATATCTTTCTTAAAATCAGCTATGTTATCCACTCTTACCACAACTGCAAAAATAGGAACCAAACTATTCACCCAGATACTGTCCTAAATTACACCACTGTCATCTACATTCGAGACTGTTTCATTGATATTTTGTGTTGGTTCATGCAAATACTGTGCCTGTCTTCCTACTTTTATGTGCTTTTCTGCTTATGGTTTTTCAAACCATATGATTTACATTTTAAAATCCAAGCATTTTGCATTAGGGAGTACAATCATTGGTATCATATTTTGTTTTCCAGTTTTTAGCCCTCTACCAACACAAAAAAACATTGGCAGTTCTTAATTTTGTCTCGTTTTATAAAGTGTCTCAGCTGCCATCCCCTTGCTGTAAGCAATCAATCATGCAACTACAGTATCTTGACCTGAAACATTTTTTTAGAAGTTTTCAGAATTCATTCCTTAGCACATAAACAACAACAAGAACAATAAATCCTGAGAAAATCACCTCCCCGTTTCAAAGAAGTGAAAGTATCTTGCTTTGACTCATACTTTTTACGGATCAGGTTTACCCTAGGTTTCTTCTTAATAGTCTGCATCAACATGTAAATTGGAAGAAAAATAATGGTTATTTTCTTTAAACTTCAGCAATTTGAAAAAAAAACAAAAAAAACACCTGATTTTTTTTAATGAGAGGTAGGTATTTCTACTGAAGATAGATATTCAATAGATTAGCTACAAGGAAAGAAGCTTGCTTTCCTTACATGGTATAAAAAATATAAGTGCTTAAAAGCATGGAACTCAGTTGGGATAAGTTCTCTTCACAGCTTATGTGTTTCTGTACAAAGCTACATTTTGTTTCAATTCTAACCCACATCAAATGTTATGCTGTATTTTATTCTTTGCAATATGAAATGTGGAAGCCCAAAAACAAGAAAGTGGGAAAACTTGTTCAGCATTTAGTAAATCGGAGTTAGCTCACACCTTGCTCAGTAGCAGCTCAAGGCAAATTATATCTAGGTACAGTAGGTACCTGATCACTATCTAATTATACTGCAAAGTGTGTAGATACTCAGAAAAAAACCAAATCAAATATACAGGTTTTGAGTTCCAGAAACCATGATATGGCTGTGTAGAGTGTCAAAGAATTAAAAAAATCAAGAAAGCTTGGGGACAATTTGCTGATGACACATAGTTGTTCAAAGTTGTTCAATTGCAAGAGGATTATGAAAAATTGCAAGAAGACCTTGAGAGACTGGGCATCAAAATAGCAGAATACTTTTAATATGAGCGAGTACAAAGTGATGCATGTGGGAAAGAGGAACCCGAACTATAGCTATGTGATGCATACAGGGTACCACGTTAGGAGTCACTGCCCAGGAAAATGATCTAGGAGGCATCGTTGAGAATACTTTGAAACCCCCAGCTTAATGTGTGGCAGCAGCTAAGAAAGCAAATAGAATGTTATTAATTATCAAGAAATGAATGAAAAACAAAGATGAAAATGTTATAATGTCCTTGTATCTCTCTGTGATATGGCTGCACCTCAAATACTGTATGCAATTCTGGTTACCATTCTAAAAAAAATATATAGTGGAATTAGAAAAGGTACAGAGAAGGACAATAAGCGTGATAACAGGAATGGTACAACTTCCCCAAGAAGAGAGGTTAAAGCAACTAGGGTTCTTCAGCTTGGAGAAGAAACAGCTCAAGGGTGATATGACAGATGTCTATAAAATACTGAGTGGAGTGGAAAGGGTAGATGTGAATCACTCGTATACTTTTTCCAAAAATACTAGGACTCTCTTTCCAAAAATACTAGGACTAGGGGACATGCAATGAAGCTGCTAAGTAGTAGATTTAAAACAAATCATAAAAAAATATTTCTTCACACAACATGTAATTAAACTCTAGAATCCGTTGCCAGAGAATATTGTAAAATCAGTTAGCTTAGCAGGGTTTAAAAAAAGTTTGGATAATTTCCTAAAAGAGAAGTTATAGGCCTTTGTTAAAATGGCTTGGGGAAATCCACTGCTTATTCCTAAGATAAGCAACATAAAATCTGTTTTACTACTTGAGATCTAACTAGGTACTTGGGACCTGAGTTGGCCACTGTTGGAAACTTAATAGACTTTCAGTCCGTCTCAGTATGACAATTCTTATGTTCTTATGACAAATGCAGATGGGCTCTTAGAAAGAAGGGATTATAGAGACTGAGTTATTGGTTTAGTTGGTTAGACAGGATAGGCTATTTAGCCCTTTTCTGTCATGGAGGGGCATAATAAAAAAGCCCATCTAAGTCCACTTTTGGCCTAAGGCCCTAAACGTTGAAAGTAGCAGCAGGGAAAATGTCCATTCTCAAAAAAAAAAAAAAAAAAGACGTCCAAAATAAGATTTGTTTTGAGAGCTGTTTAAACGCCCAGACCACCACTATGTCTAAACTTACAACACATTATCAACCAAAAAGTAGCCTAAGTCCCAAACGTCCATAACAAGACCTTTAGCAGGAGACAGCGTATCCAGATTGTTCCCGAAGAGAGGCAGCGTGGGAGCCCTGCTCCGCCCCTCTCCCTGACCGAAAGGGAACATTTAAAAGAGCACAGCAGCCAGCCGGGCCCCCTTTCAGGCCACCAGCGGGAGACAGCATATCCAGATTGTTCCCGAAGAGAGGCAGCGTGGGAGCCCTGCTCCGCCCCTCTCCCTGACCAAAAGGGAACATTTAAAAGAGCACAGCGCCAACGGCGCTCAGCCATTCGGCGCGCCGACGAAGGCGCGTGACAAAGGCGCATGCGCCTTAGTGCGCGCCTTTGTGAAGCGCCTGCAGTGAAGACAGTTGGATTCTGAAGCTAACAAAATAACAGGCTCCAATCAGGAGGAGCACACCAGCACTTTACGAGAGCAATGGAGGACCCAGGATCCCAGAGGTACTTTCCGGTATACTGCACAGAGTGCAATATGTACGACTACCTGCCCTTGGGAAGGCGGGAGTACATAAGCAGTCGGTGTCAGGAACTGGAAAGCCTGAGGATGGAGGTCGGCAGATTGAGGGTCAAGGTCCAGGAACTGGAGGGACTGGAGGGACTGCGCACCACAGAGGAGACGAGCTGATCAACCCAGAACACAGACGGAGCAGGCCCCATTGTGGACCAGGTGAGGGACCTTGAGAGATTCATCGAGGAGGCCTATAGGAAGGTGGAGGAACGGGACCAGCAGCTGCACAAACGGATGTTGGCAGACGAGACCCAGGATCCACAAGGCTACACCGGGGAAGGACCTAGCGGAGGAACCACGCAAGAGGAGGAGACCACGACTCACCGGGACCCCGAGGGAGAGACACCGCACTACACCAAGGACACGGACCTGAGGCAGAGGAGGTTGCTGAGGAAAGGGAAGTCTGCTATTGTGGTGAGAGACTCGATCTTGAGAGAGGTAGACAGTCACGTAGCTGGAGGAAGGGAGGACCGGCTGGTGACTTGTCTCCCAGGCGCCAAGACACGAGACATCACTGATAGGATCGAGAGGATCCTGGACGGAGCAGAGACAGAGGAGACTGCGGCAATAATCCATGTCGGAACGAATGATGTGAGCCGGAGGAACTTCAGCATGGCCACACTGACTGACCAGTTCAGGGTCCTGGGACGAAAGCTGAAGCGGAGCACACGGAGGATAGCATTCTCAGAGATCCTGCCTGTACCGAGAGCAGATGCAAGGAGGCAGGCAGACCTCCAAGCTGTGAATGCATGGTTGAGGAGATGGTGCCAGGAGGAGGGCTTCCACTTTGTGAGGAACTGGACGTCCTTCTGGGGAAAGAGCAAGCTCTACCGGCGGGACAGCCTGCACCGGAGCACAGCGGGAACTAAACTACTGGCAGCCAATGTGATGAAGGAGATCGAGAGGGCTTTAAACTGAGGAGAGGGGGAAAGCCGACAGCTGATCTGATGTTGACGCTTCGGACAACAGTATCCAGAACAGATGCTGAACGGGCTGACTGCATGGAGGAAGCAGAGGGACCGGAGGATCTTATGATCAGACAGCGAGGGAAACATCAGGTAAAGGGAGCTTGCTGGGAGAAGACTAAGGGGCAAGGAGACACAGGGGGACTGGGTGGCACGAGGGCGAAAGCTGAGGGCAATATAGAGGTACCACAAGGCGAGGGGGATCAAACAGAGGCTCAAGGGATGATAGCCCAGGAGGGGGCCGGTAGGGCTAGAAAACCCAGAGGAAAAGCGGGGAAGTGGGGTGGCGGGAATGTGGGGAAGCTGAAAGCTAAGAGGGTAAAGGCTGAGGACAAAGCAGAAGCACAGGGAACAGGAGAACTGCCCGAAATCCAAGGGCAGGCGGCCCAGGTAAATGCAGAGGTGGAGGAAAAACGACGGGACCTACAGGATCTGCGGTGCTTATACGCAAATGCAAGAAGCCTCATGGCCAAGATGGGTGAACTAGAAGTCGTGGCCAAGGGGGAGGACCTAGATATAATTGGAATTGCAGAAACCTGGTGGACAGAGGAAAATCAATGGGATGTGGCGCTACCGGGATACAAGCTCTACAGGAGGGACAGGACCCACAAGAAGGGGGGAGGCATAGCACTATATATAAAGGACTCTATCCACTCGGTCGGGATGGATATGGCAACGAAGGCAGAGGGTCTGGAATCGCTATGGGTCAAATTGCCGGGAAACAAGGGTACAGGCATAAAACTGGGGCTATACTATCGCTCACCTGGTACGCCAGAAGGAGTTGGACATGACTTGGAAGCGGAACTGAGACAGGAATGCAGGACTGGAAGTGTAACAGTGATGGGGGACTTCAACTACCCGGGAATAGACTGGAGTACGGGTCACTCCAACTGTTCTAGGGAAACAGGATTTGTAGAAGCTGTGAGGGACTGCTTCATGGAGCAACTAGTCAAAGAACCGACGCGAGGGGGTGCTACTCTTGACCTCATCCTAAACGGATTAGGGGGGCCTGCAAGAGGGGTAGAAGTGGGAGGACCACTAGACAACAGTGATCACAACGCGATCAGATTCACATTAGAAAGAGGGACACCCATAGTAAGGAGGACCGCAACAACTGCGCTCAACTTCAAGAAAGGGAACAATGTTGCTATGAGGGAAATGGTGGGGAGGAAGCTCAGAAACATCTTTAGGATGGAGACTATGGGAAGCGCCTGGACCCTATTCAGGGACACCCTGCAGAAAGCACAAAGAATGTACGTCCCCAGTTTCAGGAAAGGCTGCAAGAACAAGCGATCAAAGGACCCAGTTTGGATGTCAACTGAAGTAAAGAGGGCAATAAATGACAAAAAAGTATCCTTCCGGAGATGGAAAAAAGACCCAACGGAGGAAAATCACCAAGCGCACAGGAAATGTCAAAAGGAATGCCACCGAGAGGTTAGAAAAGCGAAAGGGGAATACGAAGAGGGGCTGGCCAGGGAGGCGAAAAACTTCAAGGCATTCTTCAGTTACGTAAAGGGGAAGCGACCAGCGAGAGAGGAGGTGGGGCGGTTGGACGATGGGGATAGGAAGGGAGTGATTAAGGAGGATAAAGAGGTAGCTGAGAGGTTGAACATGTTCTTCTCGTCGGTTTTCATGAGCGAAGACACATCTAATATACCGGACTCAGAGGAGCTCATGAGTGGGGAACAGGCCGAAAAATTGGAGCACATAGAGGTAAGTAAGGAGGATGTCCTCAAACAGATAGACAGGTTAAAATGCGGTAAATCACCGGGCCCGGACGGGATCCACCCAAGGGTTCTGAAGGAACTAAGACAAGAAATAGCGGGCACAATCCAGCATGTTTGCAACCTATCCTTGAAAACTGGTGAGGTACCAGAGGATTGGAAATTGGCGAATGTCACACCTATCTTCAAGAAGGGATCGAGGGGTGACCCCGGATGGCATTTGCGAGCACATCGAGAGGAATGGCCTACTGAGAACAAGCCAGCACGGATTCTGTAAGGGAAGGTCGTGCCTAACGAACCTTCTGTACTTCTTTGAGGGAATAAACAGTCGGGTGGACAATGGGGAACCCATAGACATAATTTACCTCGATTTTCAAAAGGCTTTCGACAAGGTGCCACATGAAAGGCTGCTTAGGAAGCTGTGGAACCACGGGGTGTGAGGGGATGTGCACAGATGGTTCAAGCACTGGTTGTCGGGTAGACTGCAGAGGGTCGGAGTGAAGGGCCAATATTCTGACTGGCGGGGAGTCACAAGCGGTGTGCCACAGGAATCGGTGCTGGGGCCGTTACTCTTCAACATATTTATCAATGACCTGGAAAAGGAGGCAAAGTGCGAGGTTATAAAATTTGCAGACGATACCAAATTGTGCGGCAGAGTTAGGTCCAGGGAGGAGTGTGAGGACCTACAAAGGGACCTGGACAAGCTGGAAGACTGGGCAAACAAATGGCAAATGCGCTTTAACGTGGAAAAATGCAAGGTCATGCATATAGGGAAAAAGAACCCGTTGTTCAACTACAAATTGGGGGGGCATTGTTGGGAGACAGCAGACTTGAGAGAGACTTGGGTGTGCTGGTGGATGCATCACTGAAGCCATCTGCACAGTGCGCAGCAGCCTCGAAAAAAGCCAACAGGATGCTGGGCATCATAAAGAGGGGCATAACAACCAGGACGCGGGAATTCATCATGCCAATGTATCGAGCGATGCTGCATCCACATCTGGAATACTGCGTTCAGTATTGGTCGCCGCACCTCAAGAAGGACATGACGGTACTTGAGAGAGTCCAAAGGAGAGCAACAAAACTGGTAAAAGGGCTGGAACACTGCCCATACGCCGAGAGGTTGGATAGGCTGGGGCTCTTCTCTCTGGAAAAAAGGAGGCTCAGGGGAGATATGATAGAGACCTTCAAGATCATGAGGGGCATAGAGAGGGTGGATAGGGACAGATTCTTCAGACTGAAGGGGACAACAAGTACGAGGGGGCATTCGGAGAAACTGAAGGGAGATAGGTTCAAAACAAATGCAAGGAAGTTTTTTTTCACCCAAAGGGTCGTGGACACTTGGAATGCGCTACCGGAGGAAGTGATCAGGCAGAGTACGGTACAGGGATTCAAACAGGGATTGGACGGATTCCTGAGGGATAAAGGGATCGTGGGATACTGAGGGAGGAGCTGGGATGTAACACAAGTATAGAAAGCTAACCAGGTAATAAGTATAGAAACCCAACCAGGTCGTGCATGTGCAAGACCGGAGGGTTAGGACTTCAATGGGAAGATAGGACTTCAATGAGAAACCAAGGTGGCAAGGGAGCCCCTTCTGGTGATTCAGACAGGTCGTGACCTGTTTGGGCCGCCGCGGGAGCGGACTGCCAGGCAGGATGGACCTATGGTCTGACCCGGCTGAGGCACTGCTTATGTTCTTATGTTCTTATGTTCTTATGAGGGGGGCCAGTCCTTTGCCTAAAAGCTGAATTCTGTAACCAGCGTCTGTCAAAAACAACACCGGTTACAGAATCTACCATCTCCCCCCAACAATGATCGCATCAGGAGAGATGGCTCATCTCCCCTGCTGCGATCGTGATCACCCCAACCCTCAAACTGCCGCAATCTGCGTCAGGAGAGATGCCCAATCTCTCCTGCTGTGTTTGGTGGCAGTTCGGGGGGAGGGGTGATCGTGATCGCAGCAGGAGAGATGCCCAATCTCTCCTGCCACGATCCATCCCCACCCTGAACCAATACCGGCAGGAGGGAGCCTAACCCCTCCTGTCGAGCGCGAGCCCATGACCCCCCCACCCCCTTAAAATACAGGCAGGAAGGAGACCATCCCCTCCTGCCCACGACGTACCCCCATCCCCTTTAAAATCTGACAGGAGGGATCCCAGGCCCTCCTGCCCGACAATCCCCTCGATCACCCTGAACCTCGTGACCCCGTGACCACCCCACCCCTGACACCCCCCTAAACCCCGACACCCCTCCTCACCCCCAACAACCCCCCTTAACTTACATTAGTTGGCCAGATGGACGCATCCCTAGCCCATCTGCCCGGCAGGCTAGGTTGGCCTCATGTGCTAGGAGGGGCCTAAGGCAACTGGGCCAATTCTGATTGGCCCAGGTGCCTAAGGCCTCTCCTGTGGGTGGGGCCTTAGGCACCTGGCCCAATTAGGCCCTAAGGCCCGCCATTTGGAAGATGGCAGGCCTGCTGGGCAGATGTGCTTGGGACCCATCTATCCAGCCAACTAATGTAAGTTAAGGGGGGTGTCGGGGTGGGGGGTGGTTGCGGGGTCAAGGGTTTTGGGTGGATCAATTGGGGTTCAGGGGGTGATCATGGGGGGGTGCATCATGGGCAGGAGGTCCTGGGATCCCTCCTGCTCATATTTTAAAGGGGGAGGGGGTACATTATGGGTAGGAGGGGTTGGGCTCCCTCCTGCCTGCATTTTAAGGGGGTGGGGGGTGCATTGTGGGCAGGAGGGGTTGGGCTCCGTCCTGCTGGTATTGGTTTAGGGGTGGGGGTGGATCACGGCAGGAGAGATTGGGCATCTCTTCTACCATGATTGAAAACACCCCTCCCCCAAACTGCCAAGAACCGCGGCAGGAGAGATTGGGCATCTCTCCTGCCGTGTGTCGTGGCAGTTTGTAGGGTGGGGCGATCGTGATTGCGGCAAGAGAGATAAGCCATCTCTCCTGCTGCAATCGTTGCAGTGGGGGGTGGGCAAGTTGCCGGGGCTGCTGAGCTAATCACAGCAGCCGCGATCAGCTCAGTGTCCCCTTTTCAGAACTTATACCTGTTTTGACTTGGTATAAGTCAAAACATATAAGTTCCGACTGGGCAACCTGCTCAAGTTTTTTGTTGTACTTGCTGTACGACTAAATTTAGGTCGGACCACCTTCCGCCTCTTCCCCCTCCTCAAAAGATGCCTCTTTTTGCTCTAGGTGTTTAATAATAATAATAACAGTTTATATGCCGCAGGACCGTGAAATTATATCTGGTTTACAATGAATGCCGGATCAGAATGAAAAAAAAAATTTGTACAACGCGCTCACACGTATAACGCGCATGGTTATGCACGGTTTGTAAAATCGTGTATAACGCGCGCGTTATATGCGTGAAAATATGGTAGATATTATGGACTAAGATTGTACAGGTCAGTTACCTAAATACTTCAGGAATAGATATATTTTTATGTTTTTCCTAAATTCCCCATTAGTAGTAGGCATAAGCAGTTGTTCCAGGTCTTTAACCCATAATGCTGCCTGATGTGCAAGAAGAGGCTGGGGAAAGGCCTTAATTATCGGTACTTGGATGATCTGGCTTTTTGATTGTCCAAGTACCGATTTAGGCCCCTTTTTGGATGTTTTTTTTAAAATTTATTATGAGCCCCATAATATTCTATACTTCTGTAGAGCAAACCGAATGTGACCCTATTATTTTCTTCTAAAAATGTAGACCTCACAGTTATGTTGCCAGTTTGGTTGCTGTTTTAAAAAGAGGTCAATATTCAACAATCTACTGCCAGATAAATTTAACTTTATAAGTTAATTTTAGGGTAGCCCTTACACAGTGAGCAGACCTATTCAAGTATTTTAACCAGACTGTGCAGAACATCAGTGCTCTCTAGTTAGTGTCAAACCATGCCCATAGAATGCTTCTGATACTGTGGTGGCTAAATTGTGTAGATTTTTTAAACATTTTTTAAAATATTAACTTCAAAGTCCATTAACCAGGACATAAGCAGTTCAAGACTGTCATTCTTGTTTCATAGGCACATTACCTTGTAATCAATTTTTTTTTCTAAGTAAGCACCTGAAACAAATGGCAACTTCCAGAACTTGGAAGAATATCATATACACCAAAAAATCTGACTTTTAAGAATTTCGTAGAGGCCTTGGATTATCCACATATGGATGAAAAGACAACCAAAGTGTTAGAACAGGCTGATATTTATAAAAAATTAAAAAAAAAAAAAAAAATAACTTACCCCCTCTTTTACAAAGCTGTGCTAGTGTTTTTTGCACTGGCGATGGCGGTAACAGCTCTGGCGCTCATAGGAATGCTAAAATTTATAGTGTGGCTTTGTAAAGAAGGGAGTTAGTTATGGCCTTAGAGAATACTTCAACACTAAAAAATGGTCTTATGCCCTTCTCACAAACCTTCATTGGTTGTGTCCAGAACTTCCCACCCTTAAATGCAAAGTGTAGGAGCAAGAAAGGAGATGGTATAAATTTTACCTGGATGAGGACAGGCTAAATTTTAAATAATGTATGACATAGTACCACCAAACATTAGCAATGATTAAAAAAAGAAACATTTCCTCAATGCATTGACCAGGTTGCCAATTTAACCAAGCACAGGTTCAGTATAGTGAACAGTTTACTGCAACCCCCACACCAGAACCAAAACTAAGGCTGCTTTTACTAAGCCGCGTTTGAGCTTTAAAGCACGGAATAGCACGCGCTACATTGCCGCACACGCTAGACCTTAACGCCAGCATTGAGCTGGCATTAGTTCTAGGAGCGTAGCACGTGGTAATTTCCTGTGTGCGCTAAAAACGCTAGCGCACCTTAGTAAAAGGAGCCCTAAAAGTCTTAGCAGGTTCTATAGGCAGTCTCACTCAGTCTCTCCAGACTCAACATTTACATTGATCTCCCAAATTCAAACAACCTTCAAGAGCTGATTATATGACTTGTAATAACTATGCAGCCTCTCTTTGTACACTGAGAAGGCAACACATTCTACACTGGTCTACAAAGTGTTTGTGCCAGATCCAATTGATTCAGAATACTGAAGCAAGACTGAGAGAAGGTGGTAAGCAATATGACCATATCACCATTTCTGCAAAAATGTCAAGGGCTGCTAGTATAATACAGGGCTATGAGGGAATTCATCAAGGAGTGCTTTGGTTTTAATGGGTGTTAAGAACATAAGAATTGCCGCTGCTTGGTCAGATCAGTGGTCCATCGTGCCCAGCAGTCCGCTCACGTGGTGGCCCTTAGGTCAAAGACCAGTGCTCTATTTGAGTCTAGCCTTACCTTCGTATGTTCTAGTCCAGAAGGAACTTATCTAACCTTTTCTTGAATTCCTGAAGGGTGCTTTCCTCTATAACAGCCTCTGGAAGACCATTCCACTCTCTGGGTGAAGAAGAACTTCCTTACGTTTGTACGGAATCTATCCCCTTTTAACTTTAGCAAGTGCCCTCTCGTTCTCTCCACCTTGGAGAGAGTGAACAATCTCTCTCTCTCTTTCTACTAAGTCAATTCCCTTCAATATCTTGAATGTTTCGATCATATCCCATCTCAGTCTCTTCTTTTCAAGGAGAGGAGATCATTGTACGGCAACTCCTACTTCCCTTAACCATTTTTGTTGCTCTTCTCTGGACCCTTTTGAGTAGTACTATGTCCTTTTTCATGTACGGCGACCAGTGTTAGGCATACCATGTGGGGGCATACCATGGCCCAGAGCAGTGGCATGATAACTTTCTCAGAACTGTTTGTTATCCCCTTCTTAATCATTCCTAGCATTCTGTTTGCCCTTTTCACCCCTGCCACCATGCATTGCTGTCTTCGAGTTTAGCACTGGACATCCTATATTTGTATATATGATTTTTGTTACCGACATGCATTACCTTGCACTTGTCCATGTTGAACCTCATTTGCCATTTTGCGGCTATTTCTCAAGCGTGTTTATGTCTTGTTGTAGATCTTCACAATCCTTCTGTGTCCTCACTACTTTGAATAACTTTGTATTGTCCACAAATTTAATCACCTCACTCATCGTGCCAATTTCTAGATGTCCATAGGTACAGAATGGGACTTTGGCACTCAGCCTGCACTAATTTTATTAGTGCACATTAAAGCCATATGCCCTTTGATGAATTCCCCCCTAAATTTACAAATCTGTTGCTGATCTTCAAGTTCCTTAAGGGAAATTGTCCAGGATAGTTGATCTCCCTCTACACATTCCAAGATTGTTAAAATTCTCCCAAGGAGTATTTCTAACCACACCCTCTCAAAAAAACATCACATGGGACAGGCATGAGACAGGTATGGTGGATCTCTTATGGAGGAGATAGTGGACACTGAGATTGGGCAGACTGGATGGGCCATTTGGCCTTTATCTGCTATCATGTTTCTTTGTTTCTACATGATGTGACCCTCGCCAGCAAGCCTTCTCTGGTGTAGCCCTTACACTTCCTGAAAGATTTCCCTCAAGACACAGGTAAAATCCTTTAATAGAAGAAGCAACTAACTTGCTAGTCACACACACTAGGACTGACACTGGTGTGCAAATATAGTAGGTCTTGTTTATCCACTGCTACTCTATTGCATATCCACTGTTGCCTCTTAAACACCTATTGTAATCCATAAACTGTTCATCTATTTAATTGTAAACCACAACAAATCCTAGCTGAAAATCTGTGGGGTATAAGAAACTGTATGGTATGGTATCGTACTCTAGCTGAGATTATATTTATACATTTTTCTGACTTCACATGCAATTTTCTTTAAATTAGTCCCTTTATTTTATAATTTGTTACTCTGTTTTATCTATGTGTTTAACCTTTGCTCAGTGTCATACCTGGTGGGGCTGGAACCTGGGGTGAAGCACCCCTATCTCTAGTTGGAGCATCCCCTTCTCTAGGCAGTGGTAGGGCACCTTGAATGGTTGCAAGGCCAAGGCCCACCTATGCATGACCATTGGCTCTGTTGATCCCCCACTCTGGAACAGTAAGTTGATGTCAAAGGGGGCAGGGCCAGCAGAACTGAAGACCACAGCTCCACAACCACTTCAGAACCCCCCAAGCTTCAAGCAGTGGGGTGAACTACCCCCACTGCCCTGCCTTTGGTCCACCACTACCTTTGCTTGTACCCTAAGCTGTCAATTAAGATGTTTTATTATATTGTGTTGACATTGTAAGTAGTATACTATGTTATACTATGTGTTGTTAATTTAAATTTTTTTTACTGCTGTAATTGTCTACTGCCTTCATTTGACATTTCTTGCAGTATACCGCCTTGGGTGAATATCTTCAAGATTGCAAATACATTTTAATATATAAATAAATACATTTTGAATTATGTTCAAGCCTTGCAGGCGCATTATGCAAGTCTACAGGGCCCATTTATTAACGGCCTTTTTTACAAAGCCGCGCTAGTGGCTGCCACGCAGTAACAGTCCCAAAGCCCTTTAAATCTCTATGGGTTTTGGGGCCGCTAGCACACCTTTGTAAAAGAGGCCGTAAGTGTACTAAGCAGTTAGAATATAGAAGTTAGTGTATACTAACTTACAACACATAATAATAACTGATACTATTCTTGCATGATCGCACATGCAAACTACATTATGGGCTCCTTTTACTAAGCTGCGTTAAAGCATTAACGTGCAGAATAGCATGCGCTATAATGACTTACGCACTAGATGCTAATGCCAGCATTGAGCTGGCGTTAGTTCTAGCCACGTAGCGTGGGGTTAGAACGCGCTAATCTGCTGCGCGCGCTAAAAACGCTAGCACACCTTAGTAAAAGGAGCCCTATGTGTTATGTGCAGGTTATGGACGGAGAAAGGTCAAGGACAGCACATTGCTTTGTGCTGTCACTTGTGTACTTAGCACAAGTGCACTTGCAGCTTCCTCAAGAAGAGACATAGATTACCAACACTTACACAGTATGCACAGTAAAGAACTTTTCCTTGTGATAACTGCATGAGGACATGCTGAAGTGCCTCCCAAAAATTAGTGCACAGCCTTTGCACATCCCATGTTTTAATTTTGCGCGCATAGTAACATGTTGTAAGTACAAAAACTTATTATAGATTTGTAAACAGGTCCCTATGGGTTAAGTTTCCCTGATCACTGGTCATAAAAGCCATACAAAGGCAAAGTACTTGAACTATGGAAATGGTTTAAAGTTGTGACATCTTCTTCTGTAATTAGTTATTTTTTTTTTCACTATTTGGAATGAAATATTTTACAAAACCAATTAATAGGACTTTCAAAATATATTGGAGCATGGCACAAATTATAATATTATACTTGGAAACACTGAAACCTGTGAATAAAATATGTGACTAGTTCTATTTTTCTGTTCATCAGGCCTAATGAAATCGATAGTTTTCTGAAAGCAATAGCAGAATCTAGCATATTTTACTGTCAGTTTTTGCGCAGATACTTTCCACCTCATGAACACACTACAGTGACTTTAATTAGAATCTTTGAATGAAATAAAATAGAGGTTAGATTCTTCTACACACTTCTTTGAAGTAATATTTTTTTGCCCAGCCACTTTTCAGCTCTTCCTTCCAATAATCTCTGTACCACTTTCAGAATCTCACTGCGAGTGGTGTTGAAAAGTTCTCAGCCCAACCAAGAAGGGAATGAAATGGAGCCATGAAACTTACAAGTTATTCACCATATTCGTACCCTAAGTTCAACACACTTGATACATCTTATCTGAAGTTTCTGTAACCCTTCCCCCAAATACTCTGATATCTAGTCACTGAACAACTGCTCTGCAGCTGCAATCACCTCCGAATAAGTCAAAAATCACTCTTTCAAAGGTTTGGAAACAGAAAATAGTCAGATGGAGCAAGATCTGATGAATCGGGTGGATTATCTATACATTGAAACGCAAACTTCATCAAAACATCCATCGTTTTGCCAGACTTGTGAGAAGATGCATTGTCTTGCAAAGAGAAAACTCCTTTCTGCAGCTTCCCTCTCCTTTTTTTTTCAATGCCTCCATTAATTGGCACAACAAGTTACAGTAGTATTCTGAATTAACTGTTTGGCCCTTTTGAAGATCCAAAAACACTGTGGCCATGACTTTTCTTGCTGACTTTTGGATCTTGAATTTCCTTAGCCTTGGAGGACCTGAGTGCTGCCATTGCATGGACTGTTGTTTTCTCTGAGGATCATAACAGTAACTAGTCATTCCAAAAAGTTGGCATCAGCTCACTGCTGCAAAATCAACTTGGAAGTGTCCACTCAATGCCATTTCTCATCAGCATTCAAACATTTAGGCACCCACTTGGCTGACAGCTTCTGCATACCCAGTTTAACGAGACTGCCTAGATGGAACTTATACATTGTGACTTAGGTGATCTAAAAACAGGTATAAATGCCCAGAAGGTATCCAAAGTGACCAGATAACTACTGCAGACACATAGTACAGACCCGCACACACTCCCCCAATGATCACTGACCCCCCCCCAAAAAAAAAAAAAATCAGAATAAAAATGTACATTCCTGCCTCCAGAACATCAGCAACTGGTATAGGAAAGCCTAGTAGAACTGCACAAAGGTGGCTTAAGTAGTCTGGGGGTGGGGGTTAGTGAACCATAGAGAGGAGGATCCAGGCCTATAAGCCATTCTAACAACTGTATTTATGGCAGAACATGTGCACCCACCAATCCCCCTCCAAAAAAAACCCCTACTGCTGTATACTGCTATACTGTATAGGTCGTACCTGCAGCCATAAGGGCTATTGGGGTGGTAGACAGGTGGATATAGTAGGTTTTGGAGGGCTCACTATGGGAGTTGTGGAGAGATGTTTATGTAGCACCCTTTTTTGTGAAGTTCACAGCAGTGCCCTGTAAGGTGCCCAAGTATTCTGTTGCCATGGTTGGGTGGCTAGTCCATTACTTTGCTGACCCTTCCCACATCCAAAAGGTCTTATTCTAAGCATTTTGGACTTGAACAATTTTTTGGACAAGTATGCGGTATAAAGATACGGTGGCAAGTCAAATACGCGCAAGATAAATGCATGAACCAATGATAGACATATTAGCGGTCTGGACGATCAAATGGCTGGACGTATAATTAGCCGATTCTGAAAAAAACACAATATTTTGGACATATTTTTTGAGAATAGACTTTAGACACTGCCGACTTTGGGCAATTAGCGCCCTAGGCTCCTTTTACTAAGCTGCGATAGCGTTTTTAGCATGTGCAGAATTTTAGTGCGCGCTAAACCCGTGCTACGCGGCTGGAACTAACACCAGCTCAATGCTGGCGTTAGCATCTAGCACATGGGGCAATTTAGCGCGTGCTAAAACAGCTATCACAGCTTAGTAAAAGGAGCCCTTAGTGATGCCTAATTAACTTAGGTGCCGGTATATTGGTCCAGGTTTTTCTTGGCCTAATTTACCAGCACCAAACATCGATGCCTATCAGTGCCTAAGGCAATCCACGCCCAAATTCTCCTGCTAACCATGCCTACTTTTCGGGTAGGCATGGGTAGGTATCAGTAAGAACCTCAGTGAAGACATCTACATGGAACCTACCATGTTAAGTGCCTACCCCAATTTTTTTTTTTTTAATTGATTTAAATTGGTTTTTAATAGCACTGTTCGATTAACAGTGCTGATCAAACCAATTATAAAATTAAGGTCTCCTTTTGCAAAACCACAGTAGAGATTTCTACTGTAGGTTGGCAAGGTAAATGCTTCGATGATCATAGGAATTCTAAGAGCATTGGAGCAGTTATCTCGCTGGCCCATGGTAGAAATCTCTACTGTAGCTTTGTAAAAACCAGCATAAGGTAGGCACCTAGATCGACTAGATGCAATGATCTAGACACCTAATGATAGGGACTTTTCATAGAATCAGGGCCTTGCTGCCTTGGTTAGTGTGCAGAAAGTACACAAGTAGCAGGAAACCCATTAGCCCAGTTTTGCATGCTAACAATTGGATGATGTTTTAGTCAAAGGTCCCCTAAATGATGAGCTAACCACAAGTGGGTTCCTTGAGCAGAGCAAAACATGGCATAGCTTTTCGTATCACCCAAAAAATGACATGAAAATCTTTTAAAAAATGTTTCTCAGAGAACATCTGAACTATGAATATAAAATGGCAGAGACGTTGAAACATTCATGCATATTTATGCCCCATATAATGACACCAACAGAGAAAATGAACTAGATGAGTTTTTTTAAATGAGATTCAGGATGAATTGGAACTGTGGATCCAAATGACAAGTTATATATAATAGGTGATTTTAATCAGATGTTCGGTACAAATAGGACACATTATGAGAACTACTTAGGCCCAAATGTAGATAAGAAGGTAACAAGAAATGATAGTAGGAAGAATATATGAGATATGTGCCCATTATCTTTTCATAGCAAGCACCTTTTCTATAACAGTGAATCACAAATCTATAGTGTAAATGGAATGACCTAAATTGTAAGAGTCATGCTAGTTGCATCCTAATAAGTGTAAGAGGACAACCATGATTTTTGGGTAATGGCAAATACCATCTTTAAAATGGTGATGCTCAAAAGTTGGAACCTGAAGGAAAAAAAATGGCACTAAAAATTTTTTTAAAAAGGTAAAAGGTAACATAAATGAAACAGAAGTGAATAAGATACCAACATATATATTTTTAAATTTAATCTCATTTATTATTATATGCAAAAGTATGGCCCTTTGTTACTATGCCATGGTAAAGGTTTCTACCACTGACCGGGGTGCTAAATGCTCCAACGCTGCTCCGATGCTCATAGAAATTCTATGATTATCGGAGCATTTAGCGCTCCGGACTGTGGTAGAAACCTCTACAATGGGTTAGTAAAAGAGGAGGTAAATTAGGAAAATGAAGGTAATCTTCATACACCATTAATCCACATACAAGGAGGTGCAAAAAAGTTATCACCAACTAACCAACTTCCTAAATTTTGAGTGTTATTTTGCTACTATAGCTGAAAAGAGCGTTATCTTATTTCATTAAGTGCTAATTTGTAGAAACAAAATTCTATGTTTTTGACATTGTTTTGGGTCATTGATTGAAACATATCCACATCATTCTCTTCTTGGTTGAGCTGAGAACTTTTCAGCACCCCTTTGTATAGCTGAAATAAAAATTTCAAATATATGGTCCATACTGTAGGATTCACCAACTCAAACATATAGGGGCAAATTGTCTAAGAAACGCCTAAAAGTTAGGTGTTGATATAGGCACTGTTCAGCGCGATTCAAGTACAATTGGGTGCTGTTTAGTGAATCGCACTGAGCAGCACCTATTTGGGCACCTAGGTTGGAGGCGCCCAATAAATAGGCCAGCTATAGGCACAACTAAAATTCCCATTTGGTGATTCTGTAACAAGGTGCCTAACACGAAGCCACACCCACATCTAACATGCAAACCGCCTATTTTTTTGAAGGCCATCTAAATTTTTAGAGGGGCCTTGTTACAGAATCGCTCTTTCTTGATAGGTGCCTATGTTTCAATTAGTGCTGATTAAAAAGTTTAATTGGGCTTGTTGTTCAATTTAGATAGGCACCTATCTAGTTGGGCGCCTCCAAACTAGGTGCCTAACATTAGGCACTGCTTACAGAATTTGGGCCTTACTGTATACTACTAACAGGCAGTGGATAATTAGAATTTACTCATACAACTCAACCAAATAGAAAAAAAGAAATAAGAATTAGTATCTTGAAGAACAGGTTTATCCAACAAGAAAGATTCCAAATGAGATGGGTCCTCAAAAATGTATCAATTGTTTCTATAGTTGACCAGGCACTTACAGGGAAATCTAAGGGAAATTGTGCCCCTTAGCCTTAAGCTGTTGGAACTGTTTCCTATGAAGTTGAGTGTGCCTGGCCACATCTGAAACATATTTGTCCACAAAACAGAGCCAAAATTTTCTCTGCCTCTGAAGCAAGAGTTACTAATAAATTAGCACACTTAGGGGCTCATGATCAAAACCATCAGACATCCAAAAATCTGCATAAGTTGGCACTTGGACGTCCTAATAGACATGGCAAATAAGTGCCAAGTTTCAAAACCAACCTTCTGGACATCCAGTAGGACTTCTAAGCTGCTGTGTGTCCAGAGCTCAAAGGGACATGTTGTGAGGAGTGTTATGGGAGGCTTTTGGGTGGGCTCTGGGCAAGCTTAGACTTAGCGATTTATTAAGGTCAAAACAAAATGATTAATAAATATATGAAAAATACGTTTTGTAAAATCTAGTTATTAGTAGGGAAACATCCAGGTCATGTATACCAAAACCAAAGCTGACAACACATAAACCAAAAATAGAAACGGAGAAAAAATAAACCTCAATTGAGGGAGGTTGGGACTACACAAGTGCCCAACCATCCACACATCATCACGGGTTTATAAAAAAACTCCGTAAACATATATATAAGTAGTTGCTTCACTCGTTTCCATTCATACAAAATCTTATTTTAGTCACTTTTTTTCTTCTTTTTTCTTCAAAGTCTTTTTGTGTATAAACGTCAGTGTATAGTAATACAGGCCAGAATCCCAAACTTAACTGAATTAATTAGCAAGGGCTACAGCTTAATTACATTAGTGTAAGAGTTCTTAAAGGTATGGAGCACACAGTCAAAAACAATATGGAAAAAATACACTCATCTGAAAAAGGCTTTTCACCAAAGGCTTCCAACTCATACTCCCGACAGAAAAGACTTTCTGTTTCGCCCGACAAGGGCTACTTCAGGGGAAAAAAGCCATCTTCTGCTGTCTCCATGCTTCTTACAATTTGTTGGTAGTGAAGCCGACTCCTCTCAAGAAGGTTTGGAAGCCTTTGGAAGCCTTTGGTGAAAAGCCTTTTTCAGATGAGTGTATTTTTTCCGTATTGTTTTTGACTGTGTGCTCCATACCTTTAAGAACTCTTACACTAATGTAATTAAGCTGTAGCCCTTGCTAATTAATTCAGTTAAGTTTGGGATTCTGGCCTGTATTACTATACACTGACGTTTATACACAAAAAGACTTTGAAGAAAAAAGAAGAAAAAAAGTGACTAAAATAAGATTTTGTATGAATGGAAACGAGTGAAGCAACTACTTATATATATGTTTACGGAGTTTTTTTATAAACCCGTGATGATGTGTGGATGGTTGGGCACTTGTGTAGTCCCAACCTCCCTCAATTGAGGTTTATTTTTTCTCCGTTTCTATTTTTGGTTTATGTGTTGTCAGCTTTGGTTTTGGTATACATGACCTGGATGTTTCCCTACTAATAACTAGATTTTACAAAACGTATTTTTCATATATTTATCAAGCTTAGACTTAGACATTTTATAGGGATAATCAAATGTTTTGGCAGACGTCCTAGACAGAGTTTATATGTTTTTAGTTAGACCTGTTTAAAAGTTTTAAAAAGTACCCAAAATGACTCCATAACTACTGCAGAGATAAAGTAAAGACCCCACATACTTCCCCAGAGCTCACAGACCCCCCTTACATCCTACAAAGATCAGAATACAAAAGTACATACATACCTGTCTCCAGAATAGCAGCACCTGGTATAGGAAAGCCTAGTAGACCTACACACTAGTGTCTTAAGTAGGCTGATGGGTAAGCTAGTGAACCACAGAGAGAAGAACCCAGCTCCACAAGCCACTCTAACCACTACATTTATGGTGGAAAGTATGAGCCTATCAAAACCCACTCAAAACCTATTGTACTGCCATATAGGTGACACCTGCAGCCATAAGGGTTAATGGGGTGGTAGACAGGTAGATACTGTAGGTTTTGGGGGTATTTTGGAGGCTCATCATAAGCTAAAAGGGATTCTGGTGAAATATGTACCTGGTGCCCTTTAAGTGAAGTTCACAGCAATGTCCTATAACGTGCCTCACATCCCTTTAGGATATCTGCATGGCCAGTCCATTAAGATGCTGGTCCCTCCCACATCCAAATGGGCTTGATTTGGATATTTTTGTATTTTAAATTGCCAAAAAAGTTTGACATCCTACGGACCAAAATGTCAAAATAGGTAATTTTCCCCAAAAATATTTTGATGTCTAGCAGTTTCAAAAATGGATGTTTTTCCATTCTAACTTTTGGCTATCTTGCAGGAAACATCCAAAGTCGGACTTAGACACACTATCGAAAATGACCTTCTTAGTCCTCCATTATGGGGCTATACTTTAAAAATTATACAATTACCCTTTGCAATCAGATAACTTGGATATACCCTGATGTGATAAAATTGACTAAGGAGAGACAGAAAAAATGTCTTGTATTTAGAGAAGAAACAAGGAAAATAGCTACTTTTTTGCTAGCATACCTTTGTAAATGTGTAATTAAATACCTAGGTTTGAGATACATTTTTTTCCTGCCTGAACATCTGAGATCCTTTTTAGATCTTAAGAAGTTAACTATTGGTGCTACATGAAGTCAAATGATAAGAATAGACCAAGGTTAATCCGTTTAAGCTAATTTCTCTCAAATGTTTTATAATAAAATCTCCCTTTGTTTTCTTTATCTCCCCCCATTTATACAGTTACCGACAGGTCTACAGCAATCGGGTTTTAGCATCAGTAAAACTCAATGCTAAATAGCCAAACGATGTAAGTGAATCAGTCGCTTGCCTATTTTGCATGGGATTTTACTAATTTGCATGGCTGGATTGGATCGGAAATTGGGTGATCGAGGGGAAATCACGCAGTGGGCCATTTAGAGAATTGGGTCGGTTAGCAGCGATCATCGCTAAACCTGTTAGCGATGATTGCTGACTTTAGTGAACCATGCTCATATAGTAATTTATAAATTACACATGTAAATTTGGGACCCATCTATTTCCCACTCATGTGCCTCTCCCTGTGCTTGCCTCATTATAGAATCTGGGACTTAGTGCACAAATGTATAGTTCGACTTAAGTTGCACACACAACTTAATTCTTTAACAAACTAATCAGCACCATTAAATTGGCAAAGAATGCCTAATAATTGATGCCAATTGGCATTAATTAGAAGTCAAATGCGTAACTTTCTAAGTGCATTCTATAAAGTAGTGCACATTAGTGCTGCCCGATTTGCGATTTGAATCGATTCACCGATTCATTTCGGGTGAATCGATTCAAATCGATTTGTTTTTGAAAAAAAATGAACTTACCAATTCTTCGGCCCCCTTGCTAGAGACCCGTTCGGGCTTTCCCTCTGCACCAGAGTCCTTGCTTCTGATGTAACTTCCACTTTTGCAAAACCGGAAGTTACATCGAAACACGGACTCCGGTGGCAGAGGGAAAGCCCAAACGGGTCTCTGCATGCAGATCATCATCAGCAAGGCTCTCTCCTTCCTGGCCGGAAGTATTTCTCCTCTCCTCTCTGGCTAGGCAAAAGTGGCGGTAGCGAATGCAATTCACTACTCTACCACTACTCCGGGCATCTTCTCTCCAAGCAGAAACAAGAAGTTTTCACTGAGGGCGGGCCGCAGTGGAGATAAGACGCAAGGAGTGGTGGCAGGAGTGGATAGCTAAATAACTACCGCCACCAGCAACATGTTGTAACGTCAAAATAAAGGTAGATGGGGGAGAGGGGAGATGGACTGGAGGAGAGATGGGGAGAAGATGGATGGGAGAGATGAACTTGGTGGAGGGGGAAGATGGATGGGGGAGATGGACTTGAGGGAGATCATGGAGGGGAGATGGATTTGGGGGAGTTAGTGGACTGGAGAGGGAGAGATAGGGAGAAGATGAATGGTGGAGGGGGGAGATGAACTTGGGGGATATCATGGAGAGAGGAGATGGGGGAGGGATAGAAGAAATCATGGATCTAAAAACAGGAAAGGGAGAGAAATGGTGGACAATGGGATTTAGGGAGGGAAGGAACAGAAAGGGGGAGAAGTTGGACACAAGGGATGGTGTTGGGGGGTAGAGATACTGGATAGGAGGGTAGTTTGAAAAAGAAGGGTAGAGCTGGTGGGGAAGGAGGGAGAGATGCTGGATGAAAGGGTAGTTGAGAAAAGGAGAGATGGTGGATCTGAGGATGGTGGGGTCCATCACTGCAGCTACGGGAATAGAGACAGAAAAAGGAAAGATGCCAGACCTCGAGGGGAGGGAAGAAAAATGGAAGGGGAGGATAGAAATGGAAGATGGATGGCTACCATGGAGAAAAAATTGACAAATGGGCAAGAGACCCTGGCAAGCAAGTTATCAGAAGACAGACCAGACAACAAAAATTAGAAAAAATAATTTTATTTTCTGTTATGTGATTACAATGTGTCAGATTTGAAATTTGTATCCTACCAGAGCTGGTATTAGACTGCGAACATGAGCTAGGATTTAACAGAGAGAGGAAAAGTATTTTTTGTTTGTTTATTTTGTTTACACCACAACGCCAGTGTGGGTAGGAGAGGGCAAAGGGGGTGAAGAGGCTATAAAATAAACCCACCAGGATGTTTGGAAAAAAACATCAAATTGGGCTGGAAAATCAAATCAAATCAAAAAATCAATTCAATAGGCTGAATCGAATCGAAATATTTTTTCCTGAATCAGGCAGCACTAGTGCACATAAATTATAGTGTGCAAATATCAAAAGAAAGCATGGCCAGGGGAGGAGCACGGACGGATCCTACAGGAGGGACAGGACACACAAGAAGGGGGGAGGCATAGCAATATATATAAAGGACTCTATCTACTCGGTCGGGATGGATATGGCAAAGAAGGCAGAGGGGCTGGAATCGCTATGGGTCAAATTGCCGGGAAACAAGGGTGCAGTCATAAAACTGGGGCTATACTATCGCCCACCTGGTACACCGGAAGGAGTCGGACACGACTTGGAAGCTGAATTGAGACAAGAATGCAGGACTGGAAGTGTAACAGTGATGGGGGACTTCAACTACCCGGGGATTGACTGGAGTATGGGTCACTCCAACTGCACTAGGGAAACAGGATTTGTAGAAGCTGTGAGGGACTGCTTCATGGAGCAACTAGTCAGGGAACCGACGCGAGGGAGTGCTACTCTTGACCTCATCCTAAACGGATTAGGGGGGCCTGCAAGAGGGGTAGAAGTGGGAGGACCACTAGGCAACAGTGACCACAACGCGATCAGATTCACATTAGAAAGGGGGACACCCACAGGAAGGAGGACCGCAACGACTGCGCTCAATTTCAGGAAAGGGAACTATGTTGCTATGAGGGAAATGGTGGGGAGGAAGCTCAGAAACATCCTTAGGATGGAGACTGTAGGAAGCGCCTGGACCCTATTCAGGGACACCCTGCAGGAAGCACAAAGAAAGTACGTCCCCAGTTTCAGAAAAGGCGGCAAGAACAAGCGGTCAAAGGACCCGGTTTGGATCTCAACAGAAGTAAAGAGGGCAATAAATGACAAAAAAGTATCCTTCCGGCGATGGAAAAAGGACCCAACGGAGGAAAATCACCAGGCGCACAGGAAATGCCAAAAGGAATGCCATCGAGAGGTTAGAAAAGCAAAAGGGAAATATGAAGAGGGGCTGGCCAGGGAGGCGAAAAACTTCAAGGCATTCTTCAGTTACGTAAAGGGGAAGCGACCAGCGAGAGAGGAGGTGGGGCCATTGGACGATGGGGATAGGAAGGGAGTGATTAAGGAGGATAAACAGGTAGCTGAGAGGTTGAACACGTTCTTCTCGTCGGTCTTCACGAGAGAAGACACATCTAATATACCGGACTCAGAGGAACTCATGAGCGGGGAACAGGCTGAAAAATTGGAACACATAGAGGTAAGTAAGGAGGATGTCCTCAAACAGATAGACAGGTTAAAATGTGGCAAATCGCCGGGCCCGGACGGGATCCACCCAAGGGTTCTGAAGGAACTAAGACAAGAAATAGCGGGCACAATCCAGCATGTTTGCAACCTATCCTTGAAAACTGGAGAGGTACCAGAGGACTGGAAATTGGCGAATGTCACACCTATCTTCAAGAAGGGATCGAGGGGTGACCCCGGGAACTACAGGCCGGTGAGCCTGACTTCAATTACAGGGAAGATGGTGGAAGCTATGATCAAGGACAGTATTTGCGAGCACATCGAGAGAAATGGCCTACTGAGAACAAGCCAGCATGGATTCTGTAAGGGGAGGTCATGCTTAACGAACCTTCTGTACTTCTTCGAGGGAATAAGCAGTCGGGTGGACAATGGGGAACCTATAGACATCATTTACCTCGATTTTCAAAAGGCTTTCGACAAGGTGCCACACGAAAGGCTGCTTAGGAAGCTGTGGAACCACGGGGTTGGAGGGGATGTGCACAGATGGATCAAGCACTGGTTGTCGGGTAGACTGCAAAGGGTCGGAGTGAAGGGCCAATATTCTGACTGGCAGGGAGTCACGAGCGGTGTGCCACAGGGATCGGTGCTGGGGCCGTTACTCTTCAACATATTTATCAATGACCTGGAAAAGGAGGCAAAGTGCGAGGTTATAAAATTTGCAGACGATACCAAACTGTGCGGTAGAGTTAGGTCCAGGGAGGAGTGTGAGGACCTGCAAAGGGACCTGGACAAGCTGGAAGACTGGGCAAACAAATGGCAAATGCGCTTTAACGTGGAAAAATGCAAGGTCATACATATAGGGAAAAAGAACCCGTTGTTCAACTACAAATTGGGGGGGGCATTGTTGGGAGACAGCAGACTTGAGAGAGACTTGGGTGTACTGGTGGATGCATCACTGAAGCCATCTGCACAGTGCGCAGCAGCCTCGAAAAAAGCCAACAGGATGCTGGGCATCATAAAGAGGGGCATAACAACCAGGACGCGGGAAGTCATCATGCCATTGTATCGAGCGATGGTGCGTCCACATCTGGAATACTGCGTTCAGTACTGGTCGCCGCACCTCAAGAAGGACATGGCGGTACTTGAGAGAGTCCAAAGGAGAGCAACGAAACTGGTAAAGGGGCTGGAACACTGCCCATACGCCGAGAGATTAGATAGGCTGGGGCTCTTCTCTCTGGAAAAAAGGAGGCTCAGGGGAGATATGATAGAAACCTTCAAGATCATGAGGGGCATAGAGAGGGTGGATAGGGACAAATTCTTCAGACTGAAGGGGACAACAAGTACGAGGGGGCATTCGGAGAAACTGAAGGGAGATAGGTTCAAAACAAATGCAAGGAAGTTTTTTTTCACCCAAAGGGTCGTGGACACATGGAATGCGCTACCGGAGGAAGTGATCAGGCAGAGTACGGTACAGGGATTCAAACAGGGATTGGATGGATTCCTGAGGGATAAAGGGATCGTGGGATACTGAGAGAGATGCTGGGATGTAACACAGGTATAGAAAGCTAACCAGGTAATAAGTATAGAAACCCAACAGGTCGTACATGTGCAAGACCGGAGGGTTAGGACTACGATGGGAAGATAGGACTTAAATGAGAAACCAAGGTGGCAAGGGAGCCACTTCTGGTGATGCAGACAGGTCGTGACCTGTTTGGGCCGCCGCGGGAGCGGACTGCCGGGCAGGATGGACCTATGGTCTGACCCGGCGGAGGCACTGCTTATGTTCTTATTATGTTCTTAGGTGCACTGTAATAGAATTTGCTCAATCTGTGCACAACTGAGGCACAGGTATTTAGGCCTGGTTTTCATTGGTCTAAATGGGCACACCTAAATGTTAGTCATGTGTATAGGCATGATTCTATATATGGTTAGTACCTTTTATAGAATTGAGCTAAGCGCCATTCAGGTTGGCTCCAATTTTTTTAGGCACCATATACAGAATTGGGGTTAAATGATTTGCATGCTATAGTTTTAGAATATTCTGTAGCACCCAATTAACATGTAAGTCTCACTCATTAACAATAGTATTCTATAGATCCTCCCAGTACCAAGAGCGGATGGAAAGAGACAAGGGGAATTGCAAGCTATTAACGCCTGGATGAGACGATGGTGCGAAGAAGAAGGCTTTGACTTTGTGCGCAACTGGACGGCATTCTGGGGGAAAAGCAAGTACTACAGAAAGAATGGACTACACCTCAACAAGGAAGGAGCAAGAGTATTGGCAGGCAACATGAAGAAGGCCATCGAGAAGGTTTTAAACTAACAAATAGGGGAAAGCCGACAGTCGACCACCAGTCGATGGCACGGACGACAGGATGCCCCGATGAAGAAACCATGGGCTACTACTCATACACAGGAGGGGACGACCTCACAGCAAATAAAGAAGACAAGGCAGGAAGGGACAACTCAGACACAGGAGGGGATGACCGTACAGCAAACAAATGGGACACAGTGCTACAGGGATACAAACTATATAGAAGAGATCGAGTAGGGCAGAAAGGTGGAGGTATTGCCCTATATGTTCAGGAAGGAGTAGAATCTGTTGAAGTGGCTACGACGGAAATGAAAGAGAAGCTAGAGTCCCTCTGGATCAAGATTCTTGGCCAAAACAGCGCAGACACAAAAATTGGCCTTTACTATCGTCCGCCAGGACAGGCGGAGGAAACTGACTCAGAAATGATAGAGGAAATCAAACAAGAATGCAAGACGGGCAATGTAATAATATTGGGAGACTTCAATTTCCCGAGGATAGACTGGAAACTAGGAACCTCCAACTGCGGCAAGGAGGCCAAGTTCCTGGAGGCGCTAGGGGATTGCTTCCTAGAACAAATGGTAAAAGAACCGACAAGAGGCAACGCCACCCTGGACTTGGTACTAAATGGCCTCACGGGTCCGACAAAAGAAGTAGAAGTTACGGTACCGCTGGGGACGAGCGATCACAATGTGATCAGATTTAAGCTTGACATCGGGAATAGAAAACATGCCAAAACCCTAACCAAAACCTTAAACTTTAAAAAGGGCAAATACGATCGCATGAGAGCCATGGTGAAAAAACGACTCAAGAAAAAGGTGGACAAACTTGAAACGGTAGACCAGGCATGGTCCCTACTGAAAAATACTATCACAGAAGCACAAAATCTCCACATTCCGAGGATCTCCAAAGAGGGGAGAACAAAAGGTAAGGGAGAACCGGCATGGCTTACCAGACAGGTGAGGGAAGCCATAAAAGAAAAGAAGGACTCTTTCAAAAAATGGAAACACATGAAAACAACCGAAGCATGGAAAAAACATAAAGATGATCAGAAGAAATGTCACAAGGCGGTGAGGGATGCCAAAAAGGACTATGAGGAAAAAATAGTGCAAGAGGCCAAAAACTTCAAACCCTTCTTTAGATACGTGAAAGGGAAAAAACCCACAAAAGAGGCAGTGGGACCCCCGGACGACCAGGGAAGAAAAGTGTACATCAAAGAGGATAAACAAATTGCAGACAAACTAAATTCCTTCTTTGCGTCCGTCTTTACGGAGGAGGATACCGCAAAAATACCAGAAGCAGTGAAAGTGTTTAGTAGAGTAATAGAAGACAGCCTCACCACAGTTGAAGTGGAGTTGGACCAGATATACTACCAGATCGACAAACTTAAAAGTGACAAATCCCCTGGACCGGATGGAATTCATCCGAGAGTTTTAAAGGAATTGAAGGTTGAAATCGGAGAGCTATTGCAAAAACTTGCCAATCTGACAATCAGAACTGGACAGATACCAGAAGACTGGAAGATAGCAAACGTCACGCCAATTTTCAAAAAAGGATCGAGAGGGGAACCGGGCAACTACAGACCTGTGAGCCTTACGTCTGTCCCTGGAAAGATGGTTGAAGCACTGATCAAGGATAGCATAGTCCGGCACCTAGATACACACGACTTGATGAAACCCAGTCAACATGGGTTCAGGAAAGGGAAATCATGTTTAACGAATTTACTTCAATTTTTTGAGACCGTGAACAAGCAAATTGATAGTGGAATGCCGGTGGACATAATATATTTGGACTTCCAGAAGGCGTTCGACAAAGTTCCACATGAAAGACTTCTCAGGAAACTACAAAGCCATGGTATAGAGGGAGATATACACAGGTGGATAGGCAAATGGCTGGAAAACAGAAAGCAGAGAGTGGGCATAAATGGGAAGTTCTCAGACTGGGAGAAAGTGACTAGTGGTGTGCCCCAGGGCTCGGTTCTTGGGCCGATCCTATTTAATATTTACATCAATGACCTGGAAGAAGGAGTATCCAGTGAGATCATTAAATTTGCAGACGACACAAAGCTATGCCGGGCAATCAGATCGCAGGAGGATAGCGAGGAACTCCAGAGCGACTTGTATCAGTTAGAGAAATGGGCAGAGCAATGGCAGATGAAGTTCAACGTGGAGAAATGCAAAGTAATGCATTTAGGTAGTAAGAATAAGGAACACGAGTATAGAATGTCAGGCGCAACTCTGGGTAAGAGCAAACAAGAAAAGGACCTGGGTGTACTGATAGATAGGACCCTGAAGCCGTCGGCACAATGCGCGGCAGTGGCAAAGAAAGCAAACAGAATGTTGGGCATGATAAAGAAAGGAATCACGAGTAGATCGGAGAAAGTCATAATGCCGCTTTATAGAGCAATGGTCAGACCACACTTGGAATACTGTGTCCAACATTGGTCTCCCAACCTAAAGAAGGATATAAAACTGCTTGAGAGGGTGCAGAGACGAGCAACGAAGCTAATAAGAGGTATGGAGAACTTGGAATATGAGGAATGACTCAAGAAACTGGGACTGTTCTCCCTTGAGAAGAGGAGGCTGCGAGGGGACATGATCGAGACGTTCAAAATGCTGAAAGGCATCGATAAAATAGAGCAGGAAAATAAATTATTTACATTGTCCAACGCGACACGGACAAGAGGACATGGTTTGAAGCTAAGGGGGGACAAGTCCAGGACAAATGCCAGGAAGTTCTGCTTTACACAGCGAGTGGTAGACGCCTGGAATGCTCTCCCAAAGGAGGTTATTAAGGAATCCACTGTGCTAGGATTCAAAGGCAAATTAGATGCACATCTCCTTACGAGAGGCATAGAGGGATATGGGTGACTAAAACTACATCAGGTGTATACCTGACTGGGCCTCCGCGTGTGCGGATCACCGGACTCGATGGACCATGGGTCTGATCCGGAGATGGCAGTTCTTATGTTCTTATAGCTTAAGCAGGCAAAAGACATCTAATTTTAGGTGACCCGCTATAGAACTAGTTGTAAAGAGATAATGTCTCCATGGACATTGAGTTTTAGTACAAATATGTGACTTTTTATGCTGGTGATTTTTCTATTTGTAATGTATATAACATTCTTGCTAAAAATAAATATGTGAATATCATTAAAAAATATATATGCTTAAATACATTTCCTTAGTCATGGCAATAATAATAATGATAATAAACAATGGCAACCCAGGAGTGGGGGAACAGCCTAATGCAGTGGTAGGGAACTCCAGTCCTCGAGAGCCGTATTCCAGTCGGGTTTTCAGGATTTCTCCAATGAATATGCATTGAAAGCAGTGCATGCAAATAGATCTCATGCATATTCATTGGGGAAATCCTGAAAACGTGACTGGAATACAGCTCTCGAGGACCGGAGTTCCCTACCCCTGGCCTAATGATTAGTTCTGTGGCCTGATAAGCAAGTGAACCAGGTTCAATTCCCACTCCAAAATAACTCCTACTGTATAAAATAACTCCCAGGTATAAAATAATTAAGTACCTATATATACCATGTAAACTACATTGAAGCCACAGATGCAACTCTTTATTGATGGGTTGTATTACTATTTAAAAAGGCAATAAAAGGCCTTCAATCACTTTCCTCACTGGACAGAATGCCAGGAAATCAAAATAGTATACATATTAAGTTTTATTACATATATACAATATTTCTAGCCATTTTATTACATATATACAATATTTCTAGCCATAATCATTGATTAAGTACAGAGTTTGAATTAATACGTTACCGGTTATTATATCATCATTCTGTCGAAGGACCACGTTCAGGAGGCTTACTCACAAAATGTCATCACACAGCTTTAAATGTCCCTCTCTGTCAGTAGTGGAAATGTTCCTCTCTGTCAGTAGTGGAAATGTCCCTCTCTGCTTTTCTTTCTAGGGGAAACAGTATTTATCCCCCTATCCTTGTGGATTGAGTTAAGTGAATGCCGGGGTGATGTTTACCAATCAGTATGTGTTCCTAGCCTGCTTCGTGAGCTAATTTCCCATCCCCTTCCTTGTGGAGGATGTTTTCCAATCAGTATGTGTGAAAAACTCCTAGTTTGCCTCATGAGCTAATTTCCCATCCCCTTCCTAGTGGAGGATGTTTACTAATTAGTATGTGTTTGCCTCATGAGCTAATTTCCCATCCCCTTCCTTGTGGATTGAGTTAACTGAATGCTTGTGGAATGTTATGTGTTAGCCTGCCTGAGGATCTGCTCAATAGGTGCTGAAAAGTCCTTGCTCGTTCTCATAATACTTGTGTTTCCCTGTAACAGCTATCATGGATCCTAGGCAGTGTCATTCAATATTAATAATTCTTTCATAACATCCGTTTCACATACGTGTCACATTCGGTCCTTATTGAGTGATACTGCCATAGGATACCATCGTGGTCCGAGTTGGTTTACAGCATAGTCCATAAACCATATAACAATTCCACAAGGACAGAACAAGTACTATTATGGTTAGTATAATTACTAATCTAGTGATGCTTTTGTTCAAATTCCTTATGGACTGATTTATCCTAGTATTATAGCTTTTAACTTTCCCAACTTTAAATCCCAATTTGGAACGGAAAAGTTGTTCTCCCAGAATACATTTGTTCTAAATCCTATATCAGGTGTTCAAACATAAGTTTGATTCTGCCAAAGAAGTGTTGACATATTGTGTAAGCATCCTGCAAAGGGTACTATCATTTTTGGTAATTATTGGCTCATTAGTCACCACACATATTACGCGTGGTGCTATTTCAATAATATAGTCCATTCACACACATCATATATTATTGATTGTAATTTACAAATTCGCCCGTGCAATGTGGAGTCACAAAATGTTAAAAATTAAATTTAGGTGCCCAGAAAAATTGCTTCTGAGGTTCCCCTAGTATGAGGGGTAACACTACATATTTACACATGAGTATCATTACATTGTATTAAACACGGTCCTCTATATCTGCTCATTTCTAGTGTGTTCATTGCTTTTAATCTGTCTCTTGTTGTCACATTTGCAATGATACATCTGGAGTTAGCGCTGCAAGTGAAGTTATCTTGCTTCCGATTCATTGAAGAATGCTTCCATCTCCATGACGTAACGACCCCTTCTTTAATTGTAATACGTCGCCCGGGGGCAGCGCCTCTTACCCCATACCATATTCCAAGGATTCCAAGGCACACGCATATCTGTAAGTTTCAGAAAACATTATTACTCTCTCAAATAACATTTTTCCTGAGGCATTTTTCCACTCCCGGTTTCATTACAAGGAGTGCCTTATCTTTCCCGATTGCAATCACCTCCGCTGGTTCCGGAGGTCCTTTAGGATTGCTAATCCAGATTTTGGCTATGGACAGTTTCCCAATCGTCAAATTGGGGGTTACATTATCCCTCCACTGCCCATATTTGTCATCTGTAGTTAGTTTTTTAAGGGCCTCTTTCAAAAGTCCATTCATCTTCAATTAATCCCGCTGCCTGGGGATAATAGGGCATGTGATATACCCATTCAATATTATTTTCCTTAGCATATTCTTTTATCTGCCCTCCCATAAAATGTGATCCATTATCAGTTTGTATTTGTAAGGGCATACCATAATACTGAATAATCATGTCTAAAGTCCTTAGAGTGCTCCATTGTGATGCAGAAGCACAAGGGAATGCTAATAATAATCTACAGCAGTACACATATATTTACATTTATGACTTTCGGGTAACGGTCCTATGAAACCCATTTGCCAAATCTGGGCTGGCAAATCGCCCCGTGCCCCATTACCTTATGTGGTACTTCCCGTTCTTGATATGTTGACACACCGGACATTTTCTGATCACATGTTAGATCAAAGGAATCCCTCGTTCCTGAGCCCACCTGTAAGTAGCTTTTTCTCCAAGATGTCCACTTTTCTGATGTGTCTAAATGGCTGTACCTTCCAACCATTCTTCCACCTTAGGAATTTCATTAGTAGTTGTTACAGAAATGGTAGCTGCGGCATCTGCTTGGGAATTAAACAATCGTTCCATTGAATCAACAGGCATATGTGCATCTACATGAAATACTGACACTATTGTCTCCTGTACAATTTTTTCTATGTCTTGCCACAATTCTTTACCCCACAGTTAACCAATTATGGGACTTCCACCCCATTAACCATGTAGCAAGACCATTAGCGACCGTCCAGGAGTCAGTAAAAAGATATCCCACTCCCCATTTCACTGGGGATTCATGAGCATATACTGGCTTTATGATTTCCAGCTCTCCGTTAGGAATATTAGCTATTTTTTTTTTTTCGTGCAAAGTAGCTACCCCATGCTCACCTATTTTAGCTCTTTGAGAAATGTACCATTTCCATTTAATAATACTTTGTTCCTGAGCATATCCTACTCTATTTGACTTGGGATCAGACATTACCCATTGCATAATTGGAATTTGTGGCCGCAATAGTAATCTGTTCGGTCTCAGCCAACGCCCAATAACATGCTAAAAGTTGTTTTTCAAAGGGAATATATACATGTAATTCCACTTCCCCCTCTCTCATGGGCCACAAATCTACAGTGGTCTGTATGGCTTGTTTAGCATTTTCAAAAGCAACCTGCTGTTCTTCTCCCCACATAAACTCATATTTTTTACTAGTTACCTTGTATATTCTTTGGAGTGGGAAAATCTAATATTTTTCGTTTTGCTTTCTCTGTGATTTCCCTAATATCCTCTATTCCACTGAATTCCTAAAAATTTTACCGACGTTGCCGGTCCTTGTATTTTTGTTGGATTTATTCAATTAATAAATCCAACTGCCCTTTCTTAGTTTGTATGTCAATATGTCAAACTCATGTAATTTACTATCTTGCTCTATCTGTACCTCAAGCTGAATTTAGAGTCTGACTTCTTTCCCTTATCCTGCATCTCCAAAATTGAGTCCACAGGTTTTTATTTTGTTTCGGTACGTTCCCCAAACAAACCTGAAACCTACTTACAGGAATATACATTAACATTTTATAACATTTCCAATATTCTTTTATCGTTCTTAAAAACTTATTTCGGACTGCTGAAAAGTCCGCGGCTAGCCTGCTAACAGTGCTGAAGAAAAAAAATTCAGACTATATCAGGCAAACAGTTCCTTAATTACCTCCATTGTTCTTAACAGCATAGATCTACCTTGCAGAAACTCTTTCAAACTTAAATAAACTTTCTTTGTTTCCTGAACAGCAAAACAACTTTCAATTAACTTCAAGTACCTTATATTGGCTGATCGGAACTCTAAATAACATAAGGCTGGTAAAGTTTTATCCATAAACCCTTTGGTTCCTTGCTTACATTATTAATTTCATTACAAATTCCTACATTTAAATCCATAATTTGTTAATATTTAAGCATATTTTAAATATCGATCCCTGTTTTTGCAACATTCGTAGAATTGCAGACAGACCCCATGCTGTCTCTCTCCTTTTTTTCTCTTTCCTCCCACTTCCCCCTCCCCTCTGCCTGGGGAAACAAAGTAGAAATTCAAAAAAGCCCGCCGTCAAGCTCACATGATAGCATCGAAGGAGGAAAAAGGTGGGGGTGAAAATCCCTCCCTTTGCAGTTCGCTCTTTCAAACAAAGGAACTTTTACTCCAACATCTTATATTTTGTGGCAGCAAGGCATTTTTTCTAAACTACATCACCTTCAAGTGGTTCTGCCCTTCCCAGAACCCAGAGCTACTACATCACCCGATTTATCGGGGCATTTTTCTAAAGCTTGTACAAGATCAAGTGGTTCTGCCCTTCCCAGAACCCAGAGCTACTACATCACCTGATTTATCGGGGCATTTTTCTAAAGCTTGTACAAGATCAAGTGGTTCTGCCCTTCCCAGAACCCAGAGCTACTACATCACCCGATTTATCGGGGCATTTTTCTAAAGTTTGTACAAGATCAAGTGGTTCTGCCCTTCCCAGAACCCAGAGCAACTACATCACCTGATTTATCGGGGCAACTACCTCACCCAATTTATCGGGGCATTTTTCTAAACTTGTACAAGATCAATTGGTTCTGCACTTCCCAGAACCTTTTCCCATGACTCTGCTAATCCATGATTATTGGCTAGTTCTTGTGCTATTAAATTATACGGTGCCTCGGTCCAGCTGGGCACCTCTGTAGGTTCTTTTGAGGATTTCTCTCTCTTCCTGAACATTCCTGTATCACAAGAGCGCTCAGGTTTTCTTTAGAGAAATCCTGCCGACTACGCCAATTAATGTATTACTATTTAAAAAGGCAATAAAAGGCCTTCAATCACTTTCCTCACTGGACAGAATGCCAGGAAATCAAAATAGTATACATATTAAGTTTTATTACATATATACAATATTTCTAGCCATTTTATTACATATATACAATATTTCTAGCCATAATCATTGATTAAGTACAGAGTTTGAATTAATACGTTACCGGTTATTATATCATCATTCTGTCGAAGGACCACGTTCAGGAGGCTTACTCACAAAATGTCATCACACAGCTTTAAATGTCCCTCTCTGTCAGTAGTGGAAATGTTCCTCTCTGTCAGTAGTGGAAATGTCCCTCTCTGCTTTTCTTTCTAGGGGAAACAGTATTTATCCCCCTATCCTTGTGGATTGAGTTAAGTGAATGCCGGGGTGATGTTTACCAATCAGTATGTGTTCCTAGCCTGCTTCGTGAGCTAATTTCCCATCCCCTTCCTTGTGGAGGATGTTTTCCAATCAGTATGTGTGAAAAACTCCTAGTTTGCCTCATGAGCTAATTTCCCATCTCCTTCCTAGTGGAGGATGTTTACTAATTAGTATGTGTTTGCCTCATGAGCTAATTTCCCATCCCCTTCCTTGTGGATTGAGTTAACTGAATGCTTGTGGAATGTTATGTGTTAGCCTGCCTGAGGATCTGCTCAATAGGTGCTGAAAAGTCCTTGCTCGTTCTCATAATACTTGTGTTTCCCTGTAACAGCTATCATGGATCCTAGGCAGTGTCATTCAATATTAATAATTCTTTCATAACATCCGTTTCACATACGTGTCACATGGGTATACCCGAGAAGTATTTGAGGTCTTTACAGGGCAAAGGTAATTAATAGAACTTTGAGATTTGAACATTTTATTCTCATACTGTATTTGTTACAAATTGTTTTATCTTGTATTCAAGACATTTGAAAAATATCTCAACACTCCGTATTCACCAACCTTTGAGAATGCTATGACCTTCAGAATTTAATGTTCTGGATGTTCCTTCCCTTCAAGTGATCATGGCGATACCAGGAAATATTTCTTCACCGAGAGAGTGGTTGATCCTTGGAACGAGCTCCCGGTGCAGGTGATCGAGGCAAACAGCGTGCAAGAATTTAAGAGCAAATGGGATGCCCATGTGGGATCCCTTAGAGGGTTAAGCCAAGGGAACCTGTCACCAGGAGTGGGATCCCTAGGATAGTAGACTTGGGGATGGGTCAGTAGAGTGGGCAGACCTGATGGGCTATGGCCCTTATCTGCCGTCATCTTCTATGTTTCTATCTTGAAGAATACAATAATTCCATTATTTATGTAAAAGGCCCTCAACTTTGAAATCACCTACCAGAGTAGATTAGGGTTTTATAGGATTTTAAAAGTTTACTAAAAACATTTTTGTTTAAAGAGGTGTTTAACTATTGATATTATTGATCATGTGGACTTTTGTTTATAAAGGATTATTTTTTATATTGCTATTATAACAGATTTAGGTAAGATCTGTTTAGATTGTTCAGTTTGCATGTTTGTAATGTTGTCTACTGTTTTTAGATAAGATGTACTGTCTTTCTGAATATGTATATTAAGCTGGAATCTGCTGTTAAAGTGTAAATGCTTTATTAATTATGTTGCACTTATTGTTAGTTTTAAACTGAATAAAGAATTAAAAAAAAAAGAAATATTGTGATAGAGCAGAATATACATAAATAAAGTAAACCAAGTCATGTCTCACCCCCCCCCCCCCCACCCATCCACCTCAACATTTGCTGATGGGAAAAGTCCAGCCACTGATTAACATACAAAAATAATTTGTATGAAACAAAAAAAAAAAAAGATTCCATACTTTACACTCTTGTTGTAGGTGGTTACAGATTTTGAAGAGGAGTAATACATACATTTAAGGCTCCTTTTAATAAGCTGCACTAGCGGTTTTAGCGCACGCTACACTCTAACGCCTCCTTAGAGCTGGCGTTAGTATTTTCCATGTAGCGCAGGGGTTAGCGCATGCTAAAAACGCTAGCGCAGCTTAGTAAAAGGAGCCCTTAAATAAATAAATAAAGCATGGTCAGACAAAGATTTTGCATCAGAATATTTTCAGTAATAATCAGATTGATGTTCATTGACTCAGCTACCCAAAATGATATTGTTAAAGTTGCCTGTTTTCTTGCCCCATTTAAATCTTGTAAAAATATTTGTTAGCAGTTGGATAAGTGGAAAATTGAATAGATACAAATCCTTTAAAATCACTGGAAGTGCAATCAAGCTTACTTCCAAATGAGTGATTTGAATTTGATGTTTGATTCAGGTCTTTCATCCTAAGAAGAATCGAGGCTGGAAATGATGCAGTGGATGTATTCATTATTGCTCAGTAGATGGATCAGTTGATCTGACAAGATTTGCTGGCTGATCTAACAGAGAAATGTTTCAAGCGGGGAAAGTATATCTACTCCACAAAATGCAGGAATACACTACATAGAAGACAAAGGGGCCTTTTAGCTAAAGTGCACTAAAGATTTTGCAGTTAACCCATCTTAACAACAAAAATTAAATATGCATAATGCAAAGGTTGTGTTGCAATTTTTGGGTGTATGCCCAGCATGTCCTCTGAAATTGCAGCACTGAAAATTACACTACTGCAGTGTTTCTCAACTCAGTCCTGGAGTACCCCCTTGCCAGTCAGATTTTCAGGATATCCACAATGAATATGCATGAAAGAAATGTGCATATAATGAAGGCAGTGTATGCAAATCAAGCTTATGAATATTCATTGTGGATATCCTGAAAACCTGACTGGCAAAGGGCATGGAACAGGAGAAACCAAAACCACAAACTTAAAGACGTAAAGTAAAGAGTGGAATGGTCCTAAAAAGACTGGTGGACACAATGTATTTCATAAAATGTCATTTTCTTCATCCAATGTTTCAATGACTCATGCTCCAGGACCGAGTTAAGAAACACTGCACATAAACCTGTTCACAGTTAGCATGGATGCACGACACTTCCTATTGAGGATGTGCTACCAACAAGAAGCTCTTTTTCTTATTTAGGAAGGTTTCTTTCAGCAATGATCACAGAGCTCTTTCTGCACTGGTGTCACTTTTGGTTTGTTCTTCCCCAATATGGTAACTCTTATGTTCTTAATACATGATCTGGGTTGGCATGATATAGGTGGGGCTTTGGTACAGCAGCTTGATCACCTCTTTTATACATCTCCTTCCTGGAAGTATAAGTGCTTTACTCTTCACCTACCCTATCCTACATTTTATGAGCTAACCCCCCTCAGAGCAGGCTATTGTCAGTCATGTGGGAGTGTGTCATTCAGATTAGGGACCTATCTCACACTTCCACTCTTTCATCATCAACTCTTCTCTATCTTATGAATATTAACAACCAGTGCACTGTTTCATATCACTATTTTTTGAGAGGACTGTCTAAGGGCCCCTTTACAAAGCCACAGTAGCAATTCTCCTGCAGCAAATGTACCAAACTGCATAGGAACTGAATGGGCTTCAGTGCATTTGGTGCAGTAGAATTGCTACTGCGGCTTTGTAAAGGGGCCCTTAGAGTAGAAATGGCTAATGGGCCAGGCAGTTGGATAACATCGGAGTGCATCTTCCTAGGTACTTGGTTTCCTCCTTCACTAATAGGTAGACCAGACCTATGCACATTTTTTGATACCAATGAATAAAGGGAATTATTTGGGAATGTGAGACTGATTACTCTTATGAATTTAGCTGTATCCATAGAAACCTGTTTTCATATAGAGTCTAGCTCCTTTCACCATCCCCCATACGATTCTATTATCAGTATATGGGATTGAATTTTCTATGGGCTACCTATATATCACTTGCATGAAGACCATATACCTATGTTTATTTTTGCAAATAAACACCCATTATAGGTCTATACCAAGCATATAGTAAAGCACAAGCAAAGGTTTTGTAGAATCATTCACTGGTTTACTATCCAGATATAACAGATGGAGTCATTTTGAAGCCAATACTTTGTTGCCCAATAGGCTACTGATGGACTTTTTTTATTTTTTCAAAGCTGCTTCTCCTTGGTTTCCCAATATACTGAAACACTATAATCAGAATTTTATGTGTTTGGACCAGTATATTCACCAATAATATTTTAAGAACTCTAGTTGATTGTTAAATCAATCTTTAAAGGGCAGTTGGCTATGTAGGGTTTGGAAAGACAGTGGTAAATGAGAATTAATATTGACTGAAATAAAGAATCATAATGTGCACAGTGCTTCACATACTGTAATCTATCCAGAAATGTGCATGTGTCCCTTATCAGCTCCAAATATTATGCATAACTACACAGGGCTTCATTTATCCACATTTTGGAAAATTGCTGTCAACAGATAAAACACCACTTTTGATTTAACAAATGTAAGTTGAGATACCTAATAAACCTTTTCCACTCCATCAAAATTGAAACTACTTCAATCCAGTTGTACTTTAAATAGTTCGCCATAAATTGAGGTTTTAACACACTTATGACCCCTGAGGAAGAAGTGTTTTTCGAAACACAGACCGTGTCGGGTCCAGGTCTCAAACCTAAAGTGAACCATTTTCTTTGGCTACAAAAAGTTTATTGATTCAAATAAAATAATTGGTATTTTGTACATCACCTCTTCAGGCTCCTTTTGGTTTTGTTACAAAACTATGTAATGCATTATCAAGTTAATTTTTAACACTTTCTTGATCTCTGTGATCGATTTAATGGCATTGCCAACAACTGGAATTATACAATCAATACCCAATGGACTTTATGTAAGCATTGTGCTGCTGACAACTGTCTTCTTTCTCAAGTAAAAGTTTCAGTCTTGTTTCACAGTGTGGCTATTTTAACCGTTGTCAAAAAAGGGGAGGGGAGGGGACCAGGAACAGAACAAGGGGAGGACTGGTGAGCAAGGTGAAGAGATTTCATCTGGGCATGCTTTATGGTACCAACTTTGTATGGGTTATCATATAGGTGTAAAATCCACAAGCCCAGAAGTACTGTACCTGCTGTTCTGGCTAGCATTCTAAGTTTCAAAGAGAAATTTAGGGACCAATGCAGAAAACCAATGTAGGCAGAAGTGAATGGTTATTGTAAGGTGTACAGTACATGTGCTTTAATGTGTGAGCAACACAGAAAGTGGTCCAGTGCAGACATTAACTCATGCAGTACACATGAGCACACAGTTTATTTAAATGAATAGTATTAACACCATAGCGATATTCTACCACAATGCACAGAAGTAAACAGGGGATTTTAATGATTGTTGCATGTTTTCCGGGTCTTGCCTCATCTGTGTAGGTAGAACCAATGTTTCAGTCATCATGGTGTGGCTTTCTTCAGACTATGCTGTGAGGTCTGTACTTTGTCTTTTTTTGTTGTTGTTGTTCAATAAATTTTTTTATTATAATTTGAATAATACATTATCCAATAATACAAGGAAAAAAAGGGATCATCAAAACAAAATACATAATCAATCATACATAATTCCTTTTTAAGCCCACTAAAAGGGGAGACAACACAATTTCATCAGTAAAGTATAAGAAAAGATAAAGGAAATGATTCTCAGTTCACCTTCGCGAACCTTGAATCATTCCTTACTATAATAGGGATCCATGTTCTCCTCTTAGTTCTTAGGAATGAAACAACAAAAAAATTAAACTTATTTCTGTTCTCTACCAACTAAAAATTGTTGTAATTGAATGGGATCCCAAAAAACATATTCAACATCTTGTAACTTGACTAAACATTTACAAGTAAATTTCAGATAGAAAGATGCCTCTAGAGCCAAAACTCTACCTTTTAACCTCAAAAACTCTTTCCTTCTAAATTGAGTAGCTCTAGAGACATCAGGAAAAATTCTAACCAAATCACCACAAAACTTTGTTAACCTATTTTTGAAGTAAAGTTTCATGATTAACATTTTATCTATCTCACTCATGCATGTTATTACCAGGGTAGATCGACTCTGAATCACATCTTGAGTATCTTCCAAAAATTCAGTTAAATTAATTTCAGTTGCGACCAAATGGTCTACCTCCTGGGCAGATTCCTTTTCCTTTTGAGGAACATAATAATAATTATTTATAGGAAAATTCTCTGCATTGGGCAATCCCAGTATTTCTTTGAAAAATTTCCTTAACAAAATTTCAGGGGATAACAATTGAATTACAGGGAAATTGACCAAGCGGAGATTTCTCACTCTAAGCATATTTTCCATTGATTCTATTTTAGCATGTATCACAGAAGAATCTTTAACAGCAGATACTGAGACAGCTTGTAATGTATTACATTGAGCTTCCATAACGTTTAGTCGTTTATCCAAAGAACACAAGTTGGAATCCACATTTTCTAATTTATGAGAAACAGACAGCGAAAAGTCCGCCGTTTGTTTCATCGTAGACCTAAGAAACCCTTCAACTCTAGAAATACCAAGCCACACATCTTTAAGAGTAATATCATGTGCTTTCACCGTAAGTGATTGTTCCTCCACTATACCTGAAAAATCCAGTGCTTTAGGTATTTCAGTATATACCAGCTTGTTTACCTGAGTGGAGGCTACCACTTATTCAGTGGATACAGTAGGAATGGTGTTCCTACTTTCACATGATGCTGGGTGAAGGGGAGGAGATCGATCGAGGGGACTCATTGAAGCTCCAGACAAAGAAGAGTTAATATTAATAGGTACTAGTGGGGAGTTTCCAGTTGCTAATATTAGATGCCTATCCATAGGGCCAGATATAGCAGGTGTGGAGCTCTTCGGTTTAATTTTCCTTTTCCCTATATTTAATCTAACTCTAATATAATAGTTAATACCAACAAACAATACCAGCTCCCCGGCTCCTCGTGGCTCCCAAGGGGCCTGATGCCCCTTTGGCCACGCCCTGTGGCCGCACCCATTGCGGTGGCTTCAATATATCCAGTAGAGACAGACCCGATGACGTCAAGAGTCCGTCTCAGTCAGTGCCTGCCTGGGAAGTTCCAGTGAAAAGAAACCGCTGCTGCAGGAGACTCGGGGATGGCAGTGTAAGTCTCCTCGTATCCCTCAGGTAATGTGTCCAGCTCCCAAGTTGACCGCTGCAGCGGCTTCAATATATCCAGTAGAGATGGACCCGATGATGTCAAGGGTCCGTCTCAGTCAGTGCCTGCCTGGGAAGTTCCAACGAAAAGAAACCGCTGCTGCGGGAGACTCGGGGACAGCAGTGTAATTCTCCTCGTATCCTTCAGGTAATGTGTCCAGCTCCCAAGTTGACCGCTGCAGCAGCTTCAATATATCCAGTAGAGACGGACCCAATGATGTCAAGGGTCCGTCTCAGTCAGTGCCTGCCTGGGAAGTTCCAACGAAAAGAAACCGCTGCTGCGGGAGACTCAGGGATGGCAGTGGAAGTCTCCTCGTATCCCTCAGGTAATTTGTCCAGCTCCCAAGTTGACCGCTGCAGAGGCTTCAATATATCCAGTAGAGATGGACCCGATGACGTCAAGGGTCCGTCTCAGTCAGTGCCTGCCTGGGAAGTTCCAACGAAAAGAAATAGCTGCTGCGGGAGACTCGGGGATGGCAGTGGAAGTCTCCTCGTATCCCTCAGGTAATGTGTCCAGCTCCCAAGTTGACCGCTGCAGCGGCTTCAATATATCCAGTAGAGATGGACCCGATGACGTCAAGGGTCCATCTCAGTCAGTACCTGCCTGGGAAGTTCCAACGAAAAGAAACCACTGCTGCGGGAGACTCGGGGACGGCAGTGGAAGTCTCCTCGTATCCCTCAGGTAATGTGTCCAGCTCCCTGTACTTTGTCGTTTTATATAGTGAGTCAGTCAATCAGGTCAGTCAACCTCACAGCATATCCTGAAGAAAGCCATAGCATGATGGCTGAAACTTCGGTTCTACCTACACTGTTGTGGCCAGACCTGGAAAATATCAACAATCATGATGAGAGCTTCAGAAGCCTAAGAGAAAAGGGGATTTTAATGCACACTACAGGAAGGGATCACAAATTTATGTACCCCTGAGCCAATTAGTACATAAGGCTCCCCCTCATCCTTTCCAGCTGCAACTACCAAATATATAGTTTTATCAAACATCAGCACCATTTGCCCATTGCACAAGCTATAGTGTAGAAGCAATTAGTAAGTGCATGTTGCTCCAAGCCTACAGTTACTAGCTGAGACTGGAAAACTGGAATGTCAGTTGTGGAAAGTTTTTAGCCCTCTATCGATCAGCACTGCTCTGACATGATTATATCTTCATAAGAGCTGCTTATCTTGTTATCTTTTTTTGGGGAGCCTCATCTTGGACATAGGATTCAAAAGCCCCATCTCCATCTTCTGCAGCTGTTTCACGCTCATCTTCGCCCATCCCGCTGCATCCACTGGCATTGACTTTTCTCCTTTGCCAAATCTAATTCGTCTCTGGCCTGATCTGTTGTCAGACAGATGCCCTGGCCAGAATCCACCGGCAAAGCCACAAATCCACATTTTTTTTAACAAATCTGATTCTTTCTTATCTTTTTCTTTTCAAAGTTTGCACTTAGCAGCTTCACTTAAAGGCTTACAATTCATTTAGAAATAATAGTATTGAAAAAGCTGACAAAATGTCAATGACAAATGATGTAAATGATGTAATTGGTAGTAGTATTTTTTTTTAAATGACAAAATGTCAATGACAAATTATGTAAATTATTTAATCAGGAGTAGGTTGCATAAGGTACAAAATGTATGTATTGCAGTTGTCCGGATTTCGCCTTGTCTTGTTAGGTAGAACTGAGGTTTCAGCCATCATACTGTGGCTTTCTTGATACACCCTGAAGAAAGCCACAGAATGATAGCTGAAACCTCAGTTGCACCCAGTGGTATAGTAAGGGGGGGAGCCATGGTGGTCTGCCCCTGGCACCCACTTCATGGGAGTGCCAGCTCCCGTTCTCTCTGCTCCCTCCTTCCCCACTTCTCCACTACCGCAGGCACACCGTATCCCTTCCCCTATTCCTTTTTAATGTTTGCAGCACAAGCAGCAACCCCTACCTGCTGCTCGCGCCAGCGTTGGCTCGTCTTCTGACATCACTTCCTGGACCAGAGGAAGAGATGATGATGGTGCAAGCAGCAGGCATGGGGGAAGGGAAGGGGTATACACGTGCAGCAGGAGGAGGTGAGGAAGGAGCGGATGGGGTTGGGGGGCAGAGAAGAGAGTGGGAAGGGTTGCCACAGCCCTCGCTATGCCACTGGTTCTACCTACCCAGATGCAGTGAGACCCAGACACTACAGCAATCATGACGCCAGCCACGGAAACCTAAGAACATTCAAAATGTAGTCTAAATAGATAATGGTAGATGGAAGAAAAGAAAATATTTTGTTTGGTCATGTTACTATTAATGCTATAGGATTTTGACATGAGCATTGATACATTATAAAAATCAGGGTTCCAACAGAGTTTAACAATAGATTTATCATGATCCTGAAAAACACAAATATCAGACTGTACAAGTAGACTGCTACATACAAGGCCCATGCAGCAATCCATTCCTGTGCACACACGATGCAAGAAATTCAGTGCAAACAAAGAAGGAAGAACCAATAGGGTCTGCAGTGAAGGGTACGAAGACAAAACAAGGAAAACTGCAGACACACGTACAATGATGCAGGGAGAGTTTATCATATCAATAAATTAAATGCAGTTAAAAACAACACCTTAAAACAAACCAGGGGACCCGACATGATCCATGTTTCGGTAAACATGCCTTCATCAGGGGTCCCAGGTTGAAAAAGGAATCAAATGAAACCGCAAACAAACTATAGCCTGTGTAAAAGTGAACACCGGAGGTCAATCTGAGTGTGGGCTACTAGGTGATGGAAATTCAGCACCATTTTGAGGCAGTATTGAAAGGTTGACAAGAGGATTTAATGTCAGTTTAGGGGATTTACTGCAGTTTTTATCTTTTTAAAAATTATTTCTTTACATACCAAATACAGTTTTAAAAAACAGAATGGAAGTAACAGCTGTGCGCGGAGGTTACAGCAGCTTCATAAAAATCCTGAGGGTTACTTTTAATTTGTTACTCTGTCTTAGGCTTCAAATTAACTCTGTCCTTTGATCTTCCTTTTTTGCACTGTACAGGATTTGTGCGGTCAAACCCTATTTACCTTTCTTTTAAATTTATATCCTGGCTCTTGTGATGTCTTACTCGGACTACTGCAATACTCAGTGCAGGTCTCCCACTTTTTTTCTTCAAACAGCTTCAATTTGTTCAGTTGCTAGTTGTTAAATTTCTTCTCAACTTATCATGTCACACCACTTCTAATCACTGAACATTGGTTGCCTCTTTCTTCTACGGTTAAGTGTAAATTATTCACCCTTATCTACAAAGGATCACTCGCCTCTGCTCCTGATCACCTATCTAGATTCTTGGTTCCTCATGTTCTGACTTGGTCACTTCAGCCCTCCCAACAAGCTTTACTACAATTTTCTTTCTGTGGAATAAATTGCCACTTATTACAAGAGCTGAACCTTCCTTTTCCAAATTCAAAACCTGGCTATTTTATGGTGTTTATGGTCCTTCCTACTATCCCCCCCCCCCCCCCTTTCCTTGTGGCTTCTCCTCTGGTTATGAGATCCTGATACCCAGACAGGAAAAGAGGGAACAAGAATAAACAAAGAAAATACAAAATAGAAGTATTTTCATAGGGTATAGATCAAGTTACTCCCTCACCCTATTAGGAGTTGCTAGCTGGTGATTTGAACTCATTCATGTTTGCAAACTATTTTTTTCCCCACTGAACTACAGTTCCTTCCCCTGAGCCACCAGTGCAAAACACTATTCTACAAGAGCATGCAACCCAAAAACATTCATTTTCTTTACAGCTCATGATGCTTATGGCAATTTTTACTTTATTCAAGTTTTTATTTTGTTTATTAATTTAAGTTATAATCTCAGTCTTCTTTATCAACCTTGAGTCTCAAAGACCTGATTATTACCCTCAATAGCTGGCATATGAGTCCCTTCTCCAGCAGTGATAACTCTCCATCTAGAAGTCATTCTCTTCTTCCGCTCTGGTTTTGGGCCCTGAAGGTATTGTTACTCATATAATTTTCATAATCACTGTCCAATCATTACACATGGCTGCAGTAGCACCTTCTACATCTGCTATCCTATGTCCAGTCCATCATTCCAGACCTGGGTGGAGTCTTGTGTCGGTTCAGACTCTATGAGACTTTGAACACTCTAGACACCGTCACTCTAAATCAGGGATCTCAAAGTCCCTCCTTGAGGGCCGCAGTCCAGTCGGGTTTTCAGGATTTCCCCAATGAATATGCATTGAAAGCAGTGCATGGACATAGATATCATGCATATTCATTGGGGAAATCCTGAAAACCCGACTGGATTGCGGCCCTCAAGGAGGGACTTTGAGATCCCTGCTCTAAATGCAAGGCCCTCTGAAACAGAATCTTTCATTGAAACTTCAGGAACTGCAAAATGTATGATAGATTGCTGGATTGAAGCAGGCAACAGACTACTTTTCAATGGTTAAAAATAAGCTTTGCCTTTCTGGTTCCCTGTTTTGCAACTATCAGCTGCAAAGCCCATCACACTGTATGTTTATTTCCTGATGCCATCTTGTCCTCCACCCACAGCAAAAACATTGTTTAAGCCACTGACAGCTGCAGGTACTGGCATTGAGTATCTGGGTCAATGCAGCTACCTAGAAGCTACCTGGTCACCAGCTAATATTCAGACTGGCACTAAAGTTAGGATAGCCTTTTTGATTGTGTGCACCCTAATTCATACATGAAAGCAATTGTGTGTAATAAAGTTTTTATGACATGCTAATGAACTGAATATGTGCTAACAAATAAACATCCCTAATCTTTGCCCATTGTGCTGAAACTTGTTAATGCAATTGTAATAGAAAATCTTCTTATTCAATTTCCTATTCAAAGAAAATCTGAAATTAAGCGTTTTTCAAGCAATGCTTCCTAACTCTTGAGTAAAAAACAAGTGTGCCCTATTAAATGCATTGACTTACTTTACGAGAGCTTAATGAAGGCATATGAATGAATGGAAAAGTTGGCAGGCTTGAGAGCAAGGACAGCTATTGTTTGACTTTCAATCTGAAATAACTATGTATGTCATTCTTATGATATTTCAAAGAAGTTCAAACATAGTCTGGCAGAGCACAGCGATTATGCAGTGACAGCGAGGCTCTGGAGACTGTTTCTCTTTAAAGTAATTTCTATTTCTTCTGCTCCCTGTAAATAATATGGAACAGCAATAATAATGGGATTGTGTCATCTGCTGGGATTTCTAAAGAAATAGGATAAACAAAGCCCTGAAGCACATCTGTCATCTGATAGCATATGTTGGATAATCTTTTTTAAACCATACATTAATCAGGGAGCAATGGTAGGAAAAGATTTCTTATAAAGGGAAATATATGCAAAAAATTAGACATGGCTTCATAATCAACTCCAATTCTTGCATTACCTGATTCTGTTAAAATACTAGTAATTTAGTTCCTTCTAATTCTATATATAACAGAAAAAAAATCATATAACAAAGTAGAAAATACAACTGCGGGAAGGAAATAGGGTTAGAAATACAATTTGGATAGGAACGAAAGACAAATAAGGAAAAAAAAACCCAAAAGGAAAGGGCTTGTTGCTGCTTAATTCCTTAAGGGATAAAAAGGATACTGTAAAATTTAAATCAAATGTTAAAAGCTTCTTTAAATAAATGACTCTTGAGTAGGCTTTTGAAACGTTTGAGATTAGCTTCTTCTCTAACAAGAGCTGGTAGGGTATTCCAAAGTTGAGGGGCTACGACTTAGATAATGCTACCAAACGTGGAAGAGACGGTCCCTGCTTTGAAAGAGTTTACAATCTAATTATGACAGAGAAACTGGACATTCAGGTTCAGATTCAACCAGAATCAGCTGATGCTTGAAAAAAAAAAAAAAAAAAACAGTGCCAGTTGCACATTACTCAAACTACAGTGTTATTTTGAGAATCATGTTCTGCATCAAAGATAGGCACCGGAAATGTAGGCCAGGGTTTTACAGGCTTGCATTTTCAGCACCTATCTTTGATGTAGAATCACGCTTTATGCCGCCAAACGTCAACCCTGTCCCATAATCATGCCTCTTTTGATGCTCTGGTAGGCATCTGCATAGATGCGATTCAAGCACTTTTTTTGTAAGCACCTCGTGGCACTTAATATTTTTTCTTTATTAGCTTTTAAATGGTTTTTAATGGCACCATTTTGAGAATCTGGGCCAAAAAGTGCATCTATACACAGTGTTCAGGTAGGGAATTAGAGAAGGAACTATGTTGGGGGCATTCCAGGGTGAAGTCAGCACTTTGCCACTTTAGGACTGATATTAAGCCCTTACGTGGCCAGGTTTACTGCATAAATGGGACCACATAAAAGTCTGTCCTATTTTTATGCACTTAGTCCATGGTCGCTTAAGTGCTAAAAGTCATCTTAAGCAGCTATGTGTTAGCTGGCTTAATAATAACCAGATATTCAAAATGGAAGCCTGTACATGTCCCAGCTTTGAAAAATGAGAAATATGTTAACTCCATCGGTGGTGAGGAAAACGCTTACCACCACTGGCTGAATATCAGACCCTCTGTATTCATGAGATCAGTGGTAATATCGCTTCAAGCACCAATTGCATCAAGCATTTCAAAGTAAGTATTGAAGGCTATATTGATGCACTGATTGTCTTCTTGTTAGTATCTCATTTTATATAATTTTCAATTATATGTTATTGGTTTGGCAGATTAAAATGTGGTGGCAGCACATATTTCACCAACTACTGCAATTTGTTAAAATGCTATTGTCTGAGTAATGATTAGAAAAGCTACCCCTCCCCCCCCCACACACACACAGACGCTTTTACAAAACTGTACTGTGTTTATAGCGCTGGCCACAGTGATAACAGCTCCGATGCTCATAGGAATTCTATGACCGTCAGAGCTTTTACCACCACAGCCAGTGCTAAAATCCACGCTATAGTTTTGTAAAAAAAAGGGGAGTAAGTCTAATCTTATTGCAATTCAGTTGTTATGTAAAATGAAGGTGTAAATGAAATTTTAAATCACTTGGAGGGGCATGTTCAATATGACATCCTAATCCGATTTGGTTGGTTTGGAAAACAAAAATCCAAATATCCAGTGCCAAACATGCCTCCTCTTTTACGAACACATAGCGCAGGTTTTAACGCTGGCAGCAGAGGTAACTGCTCTGACATTCATAGGAATTCTACTACTACTACTATTTATTATTTCTATAGCGCTGAAAAGGCATACACAGCGCTGTACATTTTAACATGCAATATACAATCCCTGTTCAGAAGAGCTTACAATCTAATTTAGGCAGGGCGTTATAGGGTTGGGGAGATTATGGTAGAGGAAATGATACAGTGGATATAGGTATCTGGCAGCAGTGAGTGGGAGTTAAGAGTTGAAAGCAGTTTCAAAAAAGTGGGCCTTTAGCTTGGATTTGAACACTGCCAGGGATGGAGCATATTGATTCAGGCAGCCTGTTCCAGGCATACGGTGCCACTAAAAAGAAGAGACGGAGTCTGGAGTTAGCATTGTCGAGAAGGGTACACTTAAGAGGGGCTTGCCAATGAGCAGAGATCACGGGGGAACCATAGGGAAAGATAAGTGAAGAGTGATATCGGGGGTTTCAGAGCGAATGTACTTATAGGTCAGCAAGAGGAGTTTAAACTGTATTCAGAAATGGACAGGGTGCCAATGAAGCGACTTGAGGAGAGGGGTAATGTGAGAATAGTGGCTCTCAAGGAATGAGTCACACAGCAGAATTTTGAACGGATTGAAGAGGTGAGAGAAGGGTGTGTGGGAGGCCCAAGCAAAGTACGCTGCAGTAGTCTAAGATCGAGGTGATGAGAGCATGGACAAGGGCTTTGATAGTGTGTTCAGAGAGAAGAGGATGAATTTTGGCAATATTATAGCAGAAGAAGCAACAGGATTTGGCGGTTTGTTGGATCTGATCAGAGAAGGAGGGAGAGGAGTCAAAGATCACCCCAAGGTTGCGAGACAGGGAGGAGGATAGTGTTATTCACAGAAATAGAGAACGGCGAGAGGTGGGAGGTGAGTTTAGGTGGGAGGATAAGGAGTTTAGTTTTAGTTATATTCAGTTTGAGATGGCGGTGAGAAATCCAAGCAGCAATGTCAGACAGGCAGGCTTAAATTCGGGCATGAACTCTTGTAGAGATATCTGGCGTGGAGAGGTCGATCTGGGAGTCATCAGCATAGAGGTGATATTGAAAACCATGAGAGGAGATCAGCATACCAAGAGAGCGGGTGTATATAGAAAAGAGGAGAGGGCCCAGGACAGAGCCTTGGAGTATGCCAATAGATAGTAGGATGGCGGCGGAGGAGGATCCACCGTAACATATGCTGAAGCTACAACAAGAGAGATTGGAAGAAAACAGGAGAGAGCAGAACCCTGGAATCCCAGGGAGGCCAACGTGTCGAGAAGGAGGTGGTGATCCACAGTGTCGAAGGCAGCAGACAGATCAAGAAGAATGAGGATAGAGTAGAGTCCATTGGATTTGACCAGGAACAGGCCGTTAGAGCATCGGAGCAGTTACCGCTGGTTCCGGCGCTAAAACCAGAGTTATGCGTTCGTAAAAGAGGGGGACGGTCATTTTCAAACAGAAAATTATTTTTGTTGTTTTTGTTCAAAAATTGCCCTATTTTAGATGTTTTTGTACTCTATGCATCTTTATTTAAAGACCATTTTCAAACAAACAAACAAAATGTCCTAGGGGAAAATGCACAAAAATAAGCCATTGAGATGTCTTACTGGACTTGTCACACAGGCACCCTAGTAGAGCAGTGGAGCAACCTAGGGGGCACTGCAGTGAACTTCACATAAAAGGTTCCAGGTACACATCACACCATAACCTCCTTTAATTATATGGTGAGCTCTCCATGATTAGGAAAATAATGTACTGTAACTAACTGTATATCACTACAATAACTCTTATTCCTGTTGGTGTCATCATTATGTGGGTTCTATAGGTATTTTTGTATTTGGGAGGACACTCACATGTTCCACTACAGTTAAGGTGGGATATGAGTTTGTGTCCCCTTCTCTATGTTACTCCAAGGACCTTCTTGCTGCACTAAGTGGAATGGTCATTATACGTATGTATTGTCAATTTTACTTTTTAGGGGAGTGGGAGGAAGACAGCTGGTCAGTTTGGGTACTTTGACACTTGTGTGCCACAAGATGTGGTGTTTTATTTTGGGGTTTTTTAAGCACAGGGTTCTATATTATCCAATTAGACCTTATTCTAAAATAACCCATCTTAACAGAAGCACACATTGATACCCCCTTCCCCCCTTAATTATTATTGAAGCAGGTCTAGTTAAAATCTATATATATAAAATCGGAGGTAGTATGTATGTGTGTATGTATGTATGTGTGTGTGTGTATGTGCTGCGATCACGCAAAAACGGCTTGACCGATTTGAACGAAACTTGGTATGCAGATCCCTCACTACCTGGGGTGATATGTTCTGGGGGTCTCGCGGCCCACCTGCACATGTGGGCGGAGCTACAAACAGAACATCAGATTTCACCCATTCATGTCAATGGAAAAAATGTAAAAAGCTGCCATTCTCACAGTAATTCCAACTACCTGGGGTGATATGTTCTGGGGGTCTCGCGGCCCACCTGCACACGTGGGCGGAGCTACAAACAGAAAATCAGATTTCAACCATTCATGTCAATGGAAAAAATGTAAACAGCTGCCATTCTCACAGTAAATCAAAAACGGCTTGTCCAATTTGAATGAAACTTGGTATGCAGATTCCTCACTACCTGGGGTGATATGTTCTGGGGGTCTCTTCACCCAAGAATTTATATGTTCTTGCTCCTGGAGGTGAAACTATAAATGTTGTTTATAATCAAGTTTTGTGTTAGTTGTATTGTATTCATTTTGTCAAATATTTCACATTATAATTTGAATATTGTACTTTTTATAAAGCTGTAAAAAAATAATTTCATTCACCACTATAAAGTATCTTTATTTGAATCTATTTACAGTGTTATTGCTATAATTAAATACCCGTGCAACGCCGGGGCATCAGCTAGTGTTTAATAAAGATGCATCTGATTCATGTCACACATTTTGGTGTCTCTGTAATTGATGTTGAGGTCATTCTTTTTAGAAGGGGAGAGGCAGGTACATGCCTAGCACCATCCCCCTTTTAACAAGCTTTGCTAGAGGTTTTAAGCACTAGATGGCAAGGTAAGTGCTCCGACACTTCTATGAGGAACATTTGCCATGCTGGCTTGGGCTAAAAACCTCTAGCACAACTTGATAAACGGGGCCCTAAGTTAGGATAATATCTTGAAAATACATTCAAAAAATTCTTTCAGAGATTCTGCAGATGCATGTCAATTTACATTAGTCTACACTAAGAGTAGATCAAGAATAAACTATTGCCCATTACTTTCTAGATTTACCCAACATCTCAACATTAAAATGATTAATGAAGACCCAGAGGCAAAAATGTCAACATATCCAATCATTAGAACCTATCTTCTGGAACCTAATGAACACAAAAAATGAAAGGTAAACTATGAATGTATTTCATGTTATCACCTCTCACTCTTGTCTGGAAGATAAACAGAGCTTTTAATTGAATCCTTTCCAAAGACTGCTGTCATGCTATCAAATGTGAATGAAATTATAAAAAAATAAATCAATATCAATTCTCTTTCACGTTTCCAGTACCTTAATCATTAAATCAACCAGGGGTGAGATTCAGGTCAGACTGCGCAGTACAATTATTTAGTGTTATTGTTATCAGAGATGAGCTTGCTTGTTATAATACAGCCCATGCCAAATCAAACAATAATAATTATTGAAAGTTCATTTCAAGTGTTGGAGACTGAATAAACTATTATAAAATGATAGTAAGAAAAATACCTTCAATGTGCCTTAGTGGTTATAACCCATAGCCCGCGGAATCGGATTATAAATCTCAAAGAAGTAAATTGCTTATGGCTCTTATTTGCTTTTTTCTTCACTGTCCTTTGAACACTAATAAACTTAGATATGCTTTTTTTTTTTTTTGTCTTATAAATACAACTCCGGGGGGAAAAAAATTCTATACACAATACTTGACAATTTTGCAGAACTCTAAATTTTTTCTCTCTATTACACAATATATCTGCTAACCTTGAGCTATAGGGCTCTTTAACGAAGCCGTGTTAGTGATTTAACGCGCGTAATAGTGCATGCTAATTTGCCGGCCGCACTAGCCGCTACCGCCTCCTCTTGAGCAGGCGGTAGTTATTTGGCTAGAGTGGGGATTAGCACGCGCTAAAAAGGTACGTGCGATATAGTCGCTAAAGCGGCTTTGTAAAAGGAGCCCATAATAAATTAAAATATAATAGAGAAGAAAGGCTATTTCTGAAATATGTAGGATTGTTAAGGCTTTAGGGTAGAATTCCCCTAGGACCACTATCATAATGATAGGCCTTGGTTTGGGGGGATTTTACTTTATCAATCTCTAGAGCAGTGGTTCTCAATCCTGTCCTGGCGGACCACCAGGCCAATCGGGTTTTCAGGCTAGCCCTAATGTATATGCATAAGAGAGATTTGTATATAATGAGGAGGGTGTGGCGCAGTGGTTGGAGCTACAACCTCAGCACCCTGGGGTTGTGGGTTCAAACCCCGCGCTGCTCCTTGTGATCCTGGGCAAGTCACTTAATCCTCCATAGCCCCAGGTACGTTAGATGGATTGTGAGCCCACCGGGACAGATAGGGAAAATGCTTGAGTACCTGATTGTAAAACCGCTTAGATAACCTTGATAGGCAGTATATAAAAACCTAATAAACTTGAAACTTGAAGTGACAGGCATGCAAATCTGCTCCATGCATATTCACTAGGGCTATCCTGAAAACCCGATTGGCCTGGTGGTCCTCCAGGACAGGGTTGGGAACCACTGCTCTAGAGCCTGAGGAAAGCTTGGAGCTGCATATTCTGGTAGAATAAAATGGCAGCACTTTCACAAAGTTAGTGGTTGGTGGCAGCTCAGAGCTTTTTTTCAGATTCCATGAGCTGATGAATAAAAACTAAAAAAAAGTTTCAAGTTTATTAAAAACTAGCTGATGCCCCGGCATTGCACGGGTATTTAATTATAGCAATAACACTGTAAATGGATTCAAATAAAGATACTTTATAGTGGTGAATGAAATTATTTTTTTACAGCTTTATAAAAAGTACAATATTCAAATTATAATGTGAAATATTTGACAAAATGAATACAATACAACTAACACAAAACTTGATTATAAACAACATTTATAGTTTCACCTCCAGGAGCAAGAACATATAAATTCTTGGGTGAAGAGACCCCCAGAACATATCACCCCAGGTAGTGAGGGATCTACATACCAAGTTTTGTTCAAATCGGTCAAGTCATTTTTGAATTACTGTGAGAATGGCAGCTTTTTACTTTTTTTCCATTGACATGAATGGGTGAAATCTGATGTTCTGTTTGTAGCTCTGCCCACGTGTGCAGGTGGGCCGTGAGACCCCCAGAACATATCACCCCAGGTAGTTGGAATTACTGTGAGAATGGCAGCTTTTACATTTTTTCCATTGACATGAAAGGGTGAAATCTGATTTTCTGTTTGTAGCTCCGCCCACGTGTGCAGGTGGGCCGCGAGACCCCCAGAACATATCACCCCAGGTAGTTGGAATTACTGTGAGAATGGCAGCTTTTACATTTTTTCCATTGACATGAATGGGTGAAATCTGATTTTCTGTTTGTAGCTCCGCCCACGTGTGCAGGTGGGCCGCGAGACCCCCAGAACATATCACCCCAGGTAGTGAGGGATCTGAATACCAAGTTTCGTTCAAATCGGTCAAGTCGTTTTTGAATTACTGTGAGAATGGCAGATTTTTACATTTTTTCCATTGACATGAATGGGTGAAATCTGATGTTCTGTTTGTAGCTCCGCCCACGTGTGCAGGTGGGCCGCAAGACCCCCAGAACATATCACCCCAGATAGTGAGGGAGCTGCATACCAAGGTTCGGTCAAATTGGTCAAGCCGTTTTTGAAATTAATGTGAGAATGGCAGCTTTTTACATTTTTTCCATTGACATGAATGGGTGAAATCTGATGTTCTGTTTGTAGCTCCGCCCACGTGTGCAGGTGGGCCGCGAGATCCCCAGAACATATCACCCCAGATAGTGAGGGAGCTGCATACCAAGGTTCGGTCAAATTGGTCAAGCCGTTTTTGAAATTAATGTGAGAATGGCAGCTTTTTACATTTTTTCCATTGACATGAATGGGTGAAATCTGATTTTCTGTTTGTAGCTCCGCCCACGTGTGCAGGTGGGCCGCGAGACCCCCAGAACATATCACCCCAGATAGTGAGGGAGCTGCATACCAAGGTTCGGTCAAATTGGTCAAGCCGTTTTTGAAATTAATGTGAGAATGGCAGCTTTTTACATTTTTTCCATTGACATGAATGGGTGAAATCTGATGTTCTGTTTGTAGCTCCGCCCACGTGTGCAGGTGGGCCGCGAGACCTCCAGAACATATCACCCCAGGTAGTGAGGGATCTGCATACCAAGTTTCGTTCAAATCGGTCAAGCCGTTTATGCGTGATCGCGTCACATATACACACACACACACACACATACATACCTCCGATTTTATATATGTAGATTTGTTGTACACGTAATGTCAAGTACTTCAATGCGTATGACAATTTAAAAATAGGAGACAAAAAATAAAACAATTTTATACAAATAAACGTACAGTATATACTTACAAATAATTGCCGATTCAAAAGGAGAGGTGGATGAACTACAATCTTTAAAGAAAATAAAGAAACATTTAGGGAAAAAACATCTGGAGGGTAACAAAGAATAATCATGAAAGCATGGCTAAGCCTAGAGGAAAAGATAAAGAATATTGCGACCTATGCGTAAGGTCTGATTAAAATTAGGTATTAGAGCATAAGCATTAACGATAGACAAATTATCCTATCTAAGTCTCAAATGCGTCCTTATACAAGAAACTTTTTAAAGAGCTTTTGAATTTTTCTAGTGAGGATTGATCATGTAAGTAAATTGGTAAGTTGTTCCAGAACTGGGGTGCTATAATCGAAAAAATAATAGATCTCCTAGTACCATATTTTCACGCATATAACGCGTGCGTTATACACGATTTTACAAACCGAGTATAACCATGCACGTTATATTCGTGAGCGCGTTGTACACATTTTTTTTATATAGTTCCCCCCCCGACGTCTGATTCACCCCTCCGCAGGACCGCTCGCTCCCCCACCCCGAAGGACCGCTCGCACTCGCACTTGCACCCGCACCCACACCCACACCCCGATAGATCGCTCGCACCCCCACAGCCTCCCCCCCATCATGAAGAAGCTGCCTACCGTTGTCCTGCTGCTTCCTCTGGCGGCGGTCCCGCCCCTTCTCTGAGCCCTGCGTCTGTGCAGCTTCCTCTTCCGGCGGTCCTGCCCTTTCTCTGACGTCAGGGGGGGTGAATCGGACGTCGGGGGGGGGCATCAGGTTTTCAGGGTGGGGACAGGACTTCAAGGGGGGACAGGACTTCAAGGAAGAGAGGAGAGTTGGGGCGGGCGAAAGGAGAGTCGGGGCGGCCAGAGAAGTGTCGGGGCAGGCGAAAGGAGAGTCGGGGCGGCCAGAGGAGAGTCGGGACGGGCGAAAGGAGAGTCGGGCGGCGACGGGAGAGTCAGGGCGGCATGCGCGGTATACGGGTGTGCGCGGTATATAAAAATTTCTTTACATAAATTACAGTTTCCCGCGCGCTATATCCGTGTTCGCTTTTTACACGGGTGCGCGGTATATGAGTGAAAATACGGTACCTATTACTTTTAAAGAAGGGATAGTCATAGAAAAAATTGAAGCCCTAAACATATGGAAACAGATCATTCAATCTGTTACCCGTGCTATCTCCCTACTCTCTCCTCAACATACTGGCACACACACACACACACACCCTCACCAGTCATACAGTCAGCTCGGTCTAAATTTTCTGCTGTCTCCAAATCAGTCAGCTAGCCCTGCCTCTCCTCCCTCAATGAAATACAATGCCTCTTCTCTCCATATTACTATACAAGTTGCCACTCAGCCAGTCAGCTAACCTGGTTCCCCTGCTCCACCTTCTGACAAGCAGTTAGCCAGTGTGCTCTTCCACTCTCTCTTCTCCCCCACATAAAAAAGATGCAGAGTTCCCAACCAAAATCAGCCAGCTGACAGAATCAGAATGTAAAAGCCTCATATGTTTTCCTTTTCCTACAGCATATCTACTTTAAGGCACAGAATAGCTCAGATTCAGGCTCTCACCGTGTTACATCCACACAGTGCCTGTATTCTCCAGCTTAGCTCTCCTTTCATTCTCACAGGTGACTACAAACACTGCAAGACTCAAACTGAGACATTTCCTGCACTAAAAAGGAGGACACTGCAGAGAGAAGGAATCAAGAAAAACAGGAAAACAAACTGGTGAAGAGGCCTGCTGTTTTTATATGCTTTGATCCTAGTAGCTGGTCAAATTCTGTGTGCCAGCCAAAAATTCAGTAGGGAGAAGTAATTCCTAATTTCCTAAAAGAGAAGTTCATAGGCCATTATTGAGATGGCTTGGGGAAATCCACTGCTTATTCCTAGGAAAAGCAGCATAAAATCTGATTTGCTACTTGGGATCTAACTAGGTACTTGGGACCTGAGTTGGCCACTGTTGGAAACAGGATACTGGGCTTGATGGACCTTTAGTCTGTCTCAGTATGGCAAATCTTATGTTCTTAAATTCTGCAATGTGCAGTTGCACAGAATTCCCCCAGGAGTAAAATGCAGGGTCAATAATGAGGAGTAAATTCTATAATTTGGCCCTTCAAGATAGGAATGACAGTGGTGCATGCTGAGTGCCAAGTCTATAATATAAGACTTCAAAACTTTTCGAAAAGAAATCAAAATCCTACTTTTCAAAAAATTTATCCAGATATCTTAACCCAACCCTCCTAGATAAATTCTCCCCCAAAACCTCCACTTAAATAATCTCTTCCTCCCCAAAACACCAACCAAGTATTCAGATCCCTGAAATGTTACGTAATCTTATTTGTACTCTAATTGTAATCTATTTGTTATATCACACAGTAACGTACAGTCAATTTAATATCCAATTTGCAAGTTCTTCCAGAATTAATCCAGGTACCACTCTTCCCTTGTAACAAAAAAAAACCCAAAACTGTTGTAACTTCACTGGAAATGTCCAGTTAGCTCTTTTGTAATCCGCCTTGAACTGCAAGGTATAGGTGGAATAGAAATCCCTAATGTAATGTAATAATGACATCTGTGCACCAGGAAACAGTTATAGCATACTAGTACTGGGTGCCAACTTCTTAAAAAGTGGTTTAACTTTAACTATAGTTACTTTACTAAAAAAAATTGTTTAAATACATTTTTTCTTGTGTAGTTTAATATATTTTTTACTCTATTATATGTTTAAAGTCTCATAATTCTCAATATGTCACTTCAGTTTATTCCATGGGGGGGGAAAAAAACAGTTTCTTAAAGTTATCATCACTAAGAGAGTATTGTGGCACTAAAATTTGTCTTGAGCACCTAAATAATCCTTCTATTGCTGCAGTGCTGGGAAGTGCAGCATTGAACTTTATAAAAGCTTTTGCCACTTTTTGGAAATGCAAGCAAGCTATTTGTGGAAGTGTCTGAAAATTCCAGTTAACATTCAAATATCTTCTTTTGTTCCAGGTACAGCTGCTGGAAGGTTGTTCTTTGCAGTGGACAGAAACTCAAAGAAGTCTTCTCATTCTGTTTTTGCTTTGGTAGATATCTCAACTTGAAGTATGAAATAGCTACAGTATCATTGCAGTATGGTAGCCATCATTTTCAAATACTGGACCAAACCAAACCTTCAAACAATTCCTTTTGTCAGAGCTGTGATTAATTGCTGTATTGTCTTATCCAAGTTGACACCGTCAGCCAATCCCTGTAATTTTTATTGAATTCACATTATCATAGGAGATTAAATTTTCAGCATAGAAGTCATTTTAAACTTGCAAAATATCAGTTGTGGTTGATAATGGCTTCATGATGTTGATGTGGTTCCTCAGGAACACCATCTCAGTATCAGTCATCAGTTCTAGTCCTATTTTTGTTGACATTCTTGTGCCTTCTCCAGTCCAATTATAATCAGTCGACTGATTACTAAATAATCTGAAACCCATTTTGTGCAGGTTGGATTGAGAAATGTACAAGGTGGTTCTGAAAGCCCAACCAAGAAAGGTTCTCAGCTAAACCAAGAAGGGAATGAGGTGGAGCCATGAACCTTACCACATATTCAATGTTTGCATCATGGAATGCCTTTGGAGTTTGCTTCTGTGAATGTTGGCTTGTAAGTTGGTTGAGCTGAGAACCGTTCAGCACCCCCTCATAAAGCTAGCCATCTGTTTAAAACATCTTTTGGTACTCCAATTGATTGAATTGCTATGAACTTGTACTTTTACCATGATCCTGTCAAACATTCGCTGCTCAAAAGATCTGCTGTTACAGAAACATGTTCCACCTGTTGCAGTTCTGTAATAAGCACAATCTTATACATGTTCATTTAAGCTCTGTGTTAGATTGTGTCTACTTGGAAGTTAGACAGCAGGCACTCATACATCGCAGGCAAAAGTTTCTGAAGCCACTTTATTCAGTTGTTGCAAGTGGTATCATATCTTCTGCAATCATCATCATGACTTCAAGCTCAAACTGTTTTGTAGTTTTTTATCTGGACAGAGAGCTGTTGAGTGAAACTTGGATAAATTATGTTCACTGATGGCTCTGGTTGCTTGGGTTGACCACCTCCTACAGCAGTTTACTTCTTGCCTTTCTTTGCTGAAATTGTTGGCAGCATGGCCTTAAACTTTGCATAATTAGTAGAATGTTGTTTCTGTTTTAAATGCAATGTTTTGTATCTAAGTTAATTTATGGAAGTTTGACTTGCACATCCTTAGTCTCACTGAAGAGAATATAATGCAAGTATGAAGGAATGCAATTAAAGGAGAGATTAAGAGGGTAATTTAAAAAAAAAAAAAAAAAAAAAACATCTAGAAAGGTAGAAAGCAGATGGATTTTTTTTTTTCCAGAAATGTCCAAATCATTATTTTTTTTAACTCACTTTTAAGATGTTTGTCTAATCTCAAAGAGTTGTATTGCAGCCATGTTTTGGGTATGACTAGGGTGAACTTATGATTTAGACATTTTTCTGTAATAATGGAACAATGTAACTATGTCCAGAGCAAACAATAGGACATAAAATCTGTTTTACTATTTGGGATCTAGCTATGTACTTGGGACCTGGGTTGGCCACTGTTGGAAACAGGATACTGGGCATAATGGACCAGTATGACAATTCTTAAATTCTTAAATAGCACCAAAGACCTTCAGGTAATGGGCAATAAATTATGTGCCGAGACAACCATTTGTTGGGACTCAGATAAGTCTAATGAATGAACTGAATGGACTATGATTTGTGACCCTTGTCCAAGACCATTGAGACTTATATGAGAATTTTGAATGAAATATTTTTCTCATCTCTTTTTAGAATTTCTGCACTTTAGCACTTTGCACTTTTGATATATTTTTGAAACTTATTCATTCAAGGGGCGGGGCTTTTTTTAGCCGCTTTTCCTGCCCTTTATTTTGCGCTTAAAGCCTTTCATTGAGCGTTTATTTACATCAATTATTTATCACTATAGAGACCGAATGATGTACGGGGCAGGAATTATTAAGGTTTTTTTAACCTGGTGCTGGTCACCTATGAGTTTTCTGCCCAGGGCCATAAAAAGTTTCTAACGTATTAAATTTAGGCCCGTACTGAGGTGTCTCATTTACTAATTCTTATTCATTTATAGCCAGTGGATGCTCTTTTGTTTTGCATTGTAAGACCTGACATGGGTCGTGTTTTGACATATCCACCTGTGTCAGGGCTCTATGTATATTCATCAAATGAGAACGTAATTGCCACAAACAGCCAGAAAGGTAATTAACTAGGGGCTCAATTAAGAGAGAATTAAAATGCACCAAACAAATGACGTGTACCATTAAACCACTAATTGATTACCTTTCTAAATGTTTGTGGCAATTCCGTACTTATTTGGTGAACATACATAGAAACCCCTGATACAGCTGAACATGCCAAAACATGGCCCGTGTCAGGTCTTACAATAAACACATGATTTATTGCCCATTACCTGAAGGCCTTTGTGCTATTTCTTTTTAACGCACCATCAAAGCTAACAATGGTACCCCTTAAAAGCTGCTCTCAGTGGCAGGCTTTTCAGCATCCATATGATTGCACACTTAAGGCCAACTACATCAACAATGTGACAATCTTAAATTCACATGTGTGGAGGTACTAAAAGATCTACTGTAGACCTGGATCCTAGCTTGGGTTCACTAGTTGGGGCAGCAGCAACAATAGCAAGGACATGGAGAAGAGAAAAGGAGAAATGGTAAACATTTTAAGGTTAGGAAAAAGGAAGGGCAGAGAGTAAAAGAAAAAAAATGTTGGGTACCTTATGGGGCGAAAGAAAGAAAGGAAATATATTCTGGATAGCTAAGGGAGCTTAGAAAAGGAAAGATGCTGGACTATGGGTGAGGCAGAGCAGGGTGGGGTTAATGGCTGATGGTTCATCTAGGGCAGCACAAATCCTGAAGCCATCCCTGCTGATTTCCTCTTTTTCGTATATTCTGTCCTTCAGACTGGAGTGAAAGGCCCTCTGATAACACCTGCCACTGATATGGACTGTTTCAGAAAGATATGGGGGTCTATCTCATACTTCTAGCCTCTTCTCACCCTCATTTGAGCCTCCAGACCACTGCACTGATCCATAGCAGCATTTCAATGAATGTAAAGGCAACGTACTGAATTGCCAAGTGAGCTATGCATTTTGATTAGATCAGAGTGCACCATCTTAGCCACTGGAACTGTCTCTTCATCTACACTTCACTTACGTTCTGCTAGAAGTAGGTCCCTGCATATTTTTACTGTCTGACTGACATTGTGAAGCTGCTAACTCCTTTGTGGGTATGTCTAATTGTTTCTAAGAGTGTTCTCATATTGTCTCTATTGTACTTCCTATCACCAGCCAAATAAATATTTATTTGTTTAATTTTCTATACCGTTTTCCCAGGGGAGCTCAGACCACTTTACAAGAATTTATTGAGGTACTCAAGCATTTTTTGCTGCCTATCCCGGCAGGCTTACAATCTATCTAATGTACCTGGGGCAATGGGGGGGGGGGAGGGGGGATTAAGTGACTTTCCCATGGTCACAAGGAGCATCATGAGTTTGAAGCCACAACCTCAGGATACTGAAGCTGTAGCTATCCTGTAGATGTTGTACCCTGTCTGCTACATCTTTGTTTTAAGCATAGACCTCATTCTTACACTTAACTCAGCCCCCTTTTTGTGGTTGAAGCATCTGACTAGTCACAGTTCCATTTCTGGTCAGGTACTAGAAAGAGCTGCTCTCCTGCTCCAGCATAAATCTAACTAGGAGGTGGGTATCAGGCATGCCCAAATTTGTTTTTCAATCACGGGTTGTCATTTTGTCAATGTCCCCACCCCTGCAATGTCACCTTGCATATCATATTAAGATACACACTGATGCAGAGTTGCATATGGATATTAGCAATAGGTATGGACTTTCCACCCTGCACATATCTCTGTTTTATAAAACTCCATGGGTCCATTTTTCGGCACTAGCATATATTTGTGTGCCCTTTATAGAATTTACCTGCAGTTTCTGCAGTAATCATAATAAGCCTCCATGTGCATTTTCTCTGCCTATCTTTTAATGCTGCTGAAAAGTGGGCACAAACCTAAAAGGCCACATAAAGAACATTTATTTGGCTTATCAGAAATGCATGGGGTTTCTCAGATACCTTTTCAAAACATAGGATATAATTAGTTTTATTTGCTGTTGCAGCAAATAACTTTCTGCCAGAAACATTTCTGAGTCCCAAGAGGAAGTGAATTGAGCTCAGAGTAATTTATCATATGAGTTTCTTTCCTTTTGTGGATGTGTCTACTTTTAGACTACGAACCTGCATGTTTTTATAACAGATGGCTTCAGAAAACAAAGTCTGCATCTTTCAATATAGCCTCTAATCACAACCAACATCCAGCTTCTCCTTTTCCCATTGCTAGACTGAATTTCAAATAAACTTGTCTTGATTAATGAAGATTTGTTCATCTGCTAAATTGGACACCACATCAAATATTACAATAGATAAACATTCAGCTCTATCTAGGAAATTCATATAAACTGTTTCTTTGATAAAGTATTATTGTTTTATTAGCAAGGCATTTTTATTTTGGGTTGGTTTATTTATACAAACAAAATTATTTTACTGGAGTCTTTGGCAATAGGCAGTAGGCAATGGTGATGTCATAACATTATTTTCAATAAAAGAGGTCAGACCAAAAATCATCAGGGCTTTTATTTTTACACTGCTTATAGCCTAAGTGGTTTACATTCAGTTACTCAAGTATTTCTCCCTATCTACCTTTGTGGGCTCATAATTTGATTAATGTACCTGGAGAAATGGAGTGTCAGGTGGCTTGTCCATGGTCACAAGAACCTGCAATGTCAGGGGGCTGTGGCCACTCTTCCACTTGACATGATCAAGATGGCATCTGAGTAGGACACTTGCAAAGGAGCTCTTGAATTTTGTTTATATTTACCTTGTTTTTGTTACCTTTATTGTTTCTTTAACTTTTTTTATAATATGTTTATTCTCTGGCAAAAAAGCAGTTTACAAACAAAGAAATGCATTGTACAATGCCTTTCTTGATGCCTATGTGAAAGGCAAAGCTGAGGGCTTCCTCCTCTTCTATGCTGCCAGCACATAGACAGCTTTCGATATTAGCTTTCATGACTACTGCATTGTCTCTGGGTTTCTCTGCTGTTGACAAGGCTAAGAAGAGGCGCATACTGGAGGGTGATTCTTCACTGAGCTCACAGAGCCTTAACCTTTTCCTGGGGACTGCCAGTTTGCTGGGAGCTGTGCTGGCAAGGGAACAAGAGAGTAGGAATCCTGTACCAGTGATGGAGAGACAGTCTTTGGTAAGCTCTGAGCATGAAGTTCCAGCGGGTGTCTCTACTCCAGAAGCTGGCATGCATGTTACAGCTGAGGATTTGAAGGTAGTATTGTATTGTATTTAATATATTTGATATACTGTTTGTACATGAGTATTAAGCAGTTTACAAAACTAAATATATTAGCCACTTTGGACTGCTACTCAAGTGGAAGCATCCTATGGCCCTTCTATTGGAGGGCCCAATGTGGGATTCAGTCAATAAAGCTGCTTGTGGTGTCACCAGTTCTGAACTTCTCTTGTTTCTGGGTATTCCTAATGTTTGTAAAGATCTTGAATCACATTTAATCATTCAGAAAAAAAACTCTTGATATAGAGATGGAAAATCAAATTTTGCAAGAGAATCAAATTTAAGCTTGAAAAGTTGAAAATCTTGAAAATAGAGCTAAATTATAGATTTTAAGATTCTTGAATTATTTTTCAATTAATGTCAGCCCTCCTCATACAGTTTTCTCCAGGAAGAAAGCATAAGGATGGCCATTGTTGTGAGAGATTTGACCATTAGGCATGTGGGTAGCTTGGAAGCTGGTAAGCGTGAGGATTACTTGTTCACTTGCCTGCCCTGTGTGAAGGATAAGAGACCTCATGTATCACCTTGATAAGATTTTAGACAGTGCTGGGTAGGAGCCTACTGTCTTGGTATATGTAGGTACCAATGACATAGAAAAACATGGTAGGGAGGTTCTGAAATCAAATTTAAGGTCTTAGGTAGGAAGCTAAGATCCAGAGTAGCATTTCAGAAGGGTTCCCCGTTCCAGATGCAGGACTCAACAGAAAGGAAGAGCTTCAGATTCTCAATTCATGGATGAGGTGATGGTACATGGAATAGGGTTTTAGATTTGTTAGATAGTAGACAACATTCTAGGGAAGGGGGAGCCTATTTTGCAAAGATGGGTTCCTGCTTAATCGGGGTTGAATCAGACTTCTGGCATCGATATACACACATATATATATACATCAAATTCTGATAAAGAACTTGGTACTGCTAAAAGGTTACAATAGTCGACAATTGTTGAAAGAGTTTCCACAGAAGGATTGGAACAAAAGCCTTGATGTGCTGCTATGCAAGATCCAAGCAATGGGTTCTATGGATCATAAGCCAGGCAGTGGATGACCGTGCTCAATTTGCACACAAAAGCACATTGACGTTCTATGCAATCTTGTACTGAGACAGAAGGATGCGCCGCAAACACACTGAACATCTTGCCAAATAGCAAGAGAAGCAAGAATAAGCCAGACAGCTGTGGTTAAGATAATTCATGATGATCTGAAATTAAAATGTCTTAAAAAGCATCATGTTCAACGGTTACTCAAAAGACACATGTCTGAAAAGGTGCAAGCAGCTTTTGGCCAAGTACCTAGAGCATAGTGTCAAATTCATTTGGTTTACAGATGAAAATATATTTACATTAGCTTCACCAATTAACACACAGAATGATTGTTTGTACATGCCTTCAACAACACTGAAGCATGAGGTTAATGCCAAACGCCTGCTATGGACCCACCCAATCTTTAGCTAATCAGTCATGGTCTCGGTCACAATCTCAAAACTTGGATTCACAGATCTGTTCGTCATTGATCCTGGAGTTAAGAGCAACAGCACATACTACTGGGACATCTTTTTGATGCAGAAGCTGTTGCCAGTGATCCATCACATGTTGGGAGACTACTTTATCTTCCAACAGGACAATGCCCCAGCACATAGGGCAAAGGGCACTGTAGAACTGCTACATCTGGAGACCCCAGACTTCATTGGCTCAAACCTCTGGCCTGTGAATTCACCAGACCTAAACCCAGTTGACTACCAGATCTGGGGGGGCGGATATAGGAACACATATACCAGACAGTGTTTTCTGACACTGAAGACATTAATCAGTGCCTCATCTCTGTATGGGCTGAGCTGAAGCAGAGCTTTATTGACAAGTCCATAGATCAGTGGTGACAAGGCTGAGGGTATGCCTTTGTGCAAAGGGAGCACACTTCAAATATCTGCTTAATTGAAACATTACTTTTTGACTTTACATTTTTCTGCAAAATATGCCATAAAACTTTCTGATGTGTTTTTACTCAATTCACAATTCATTTCCACACGGTAGTGTTGTGGTGTAGGGGAAATATAAATATATATAAACAGCTAGTGTATATGCATGCAAAATAGATAGATATAGGTATGCATGTATATTGTGCACATATAAAGTTATATGGCTCCCATGCTGCTAAATTATATTGTACACATGTAAATTCATAATGTTTGTCTATACATTATGTACTGTATGTCAACCTTGTTACTTGTTCTGAGCTCATTGGGGAAGACAGGATATATAACTAACCAGATAAATAAATATTGGTCTCAAGGTCTTCCTTCCTATTGCTATGTATGCTGCTGGAAGTGGTATAACTCTTATCAGCAATCCTGTGGTGTTGTCATCTCCATTATTTTAGTATGATAATGGACCTATCCAAAGTCCTTATGAATAATTCAAGGTATGCCTGTGATGTCACTCACATTAATATCTGATCTGCTAGCAAGCTAAATGGCAATGATGGCTGGCAAGTATGTTGAATACTTGCTACAAATACTGCTGTCATTACAGATGAAGTCAAAGAGTCTCAATGTGTTGCTCTCTCCATTTCAGTGAACTACTATAGCTTATATTTCAGTTCCAATGAATTACTAGATTATAAACAGAATAGAATATATCCTTGGTCAACGAGTGAGACAGAAGACAGGGTCAGTCCAACAACATAATCTAATAAAAACCAAGGAGACTTACCATCTTCTTTAAGTTCCACTGAGAGCAGCATTTTTTATTTTTTTTTGAGGACAATGTTATTGGGGTCTAAGAAGAGGGGGAAGAACAAGTCAAAGGCAAAGATCACAGACAAGATCTCAATGAAGCAAAGATCGGCAGAATGAGATTAGAACTGCAGGTTCCTAGCACTAAAAGACAAAAAAGTTTTCTTTGTGCAGGGCGGTTCTCTGAGGTTCCTTTTTCCTTTCATTAAAATGCATATGCATAACGGTTATTATTTACACTTTGATTTATTGCTATTTATGCTGAATCCAATTACTTACAGAACACTCCCAGCAGTCGCCATGTTAATTTTGCAGATATCATAAAGAAATTTCCTGTGTTAAACTGCAAAATATAATGTGGTTTCGTAAACGTGTGCCACTGATTCACAAACACATACAAATTATTCTTGAGTCAATGTTCAGCTGCCAGGTCTGCACTGTTTGTGACTGCCAGATGCAGCTATTAAACACAGATATTCATTGTTGCTATCTGACTACTGAGCAGCACTGAATATTTGGGTAAAACAGTGAGTGCTGCTGCTATCTGGATAGCAATGATATTCAACCCACTTCCAGACTGCTATCACAATAAAGTTATGATAACATTTTTTCTAAAATCTGTCTACTTATCTGGATAGTGGGAGTACCATAAGCAGCCTCAGGATGTCACTGCAGCCATTTTCTGAAGCCATCCACAAAAAGCAGGGGTGAGTGGGCTTTGTTCCTGCTCACATTGTCCTTCCTAGGCCACTAGGGATACAGGTAGGCCCATGGGGGCCTATCTAGACCCAGGGGGTTGGGTGATATTTCAATGGGCTGACTACTGGAGAGATTAAGGCATGAACTCTCCCAGTAGGTACTGTCACTTTCCCTCTCTCCTTGTAGTGAAATTGGAAAGAAAAAACAGGCTCTATGTAAGCTGCAGGTATACTGGCCATTCTGAAAAAAAAAAAAAACCAGCAAACAGGTCGGATGATTAGCCTAGTAGAAGGAGCAGTGGATTTTGATTCAAGGGACTCAAGTTCAAGTTCCATTTAAGCTCTTTGGAGGTTGTTTTTTTTGTTTGTTTTTTGGGGGGATGAGGGAGTTATAATACTGAGCCCGCCAGAAACAGATACTGGAAGGATCACAATTAAAAGCAAGGCGTTACAGTGGAGTTTGAACCTGACACTTGGTTTACTGTCCACTGCGCTAACCACAATATTACTATTCTGTTCTGGAGAGATGTCTGTGTGGCCATATTTTTTAAATGGGGGAGAGTGTGGCACAGTGGTTAAAGCTACAGCATCAGCACCCTGCGGTTGTGGGTTCAAACCCATGCTGCTCCTTGTGACCTGGGCAAGTCACTCAATCCCACCCCCATTGTCCCAGGTAAGTTAGATAGATTTTGAGCCTGTCAGGACAGACAGGGAAAAATGCTTAAGTACCTGAATAAATTAATATAATTTTTTCTGAGTTCCCCTGGGGAGAACAATTTAGAAAATTAAATGAATAAATGTCTTCAGGGCCTGATGCTAGCGTTTAAATCCTTGTATGACATAGCACCAGACTACATGATGGCCAAGTTTCCTCCATACATGCTGAACAGGTCCCTCTACTCCCAGGATGAAATATGCCTCAAAACACCCCCTGTTAGTTTCCTTCAACTGCAAACTGCCAAACTACATTCCTACTCCCACTTCATACCAAGCCACTGGAATCAACTGCTCCTAAAGAACAGATCTCTTGAAGGACTCTTCAACTATATGAAAGCAATAAAAACATGTGAGTGACCTTTGGTATTTGGCCAATTGGAGTCTTAGGCCACTCCCAGTGCATCCCAGAATGCACCAGGAAGGGGAAGGCCCAAAGAGGAGGGAGTAGGCATCCCTTTGCTGCAACCATCAATAGAGCAAGCTGATACAATATATTCAAATTATTCAGACCCCATACACCCTGGGCATTACTCGAATTACTTTCATACCCATTACTGGGGTGGTATATTCATCATCGGTCTGATGTTCATTAACAAAAAGATGTGCATTCAAAATAGTGTAAATATGAAGAAGCACTTAACTTAAGCCCGAAGGTTACTCAACCATTTCACGTTAGTTTCCTCAGGGGCAGTGCTGCTTCATTCACAAAAATTCTTCATCACACCGCACATCAGCCTTTTATTTCCTGGTTATAAGTGATCTTTAGCTACACTGTCCAGGGTATATGAGGTCGGAATAATTTGAATATATTATATCAGTTTTCTCTCAATGGTTGTGGTATTTATAATTTTTTTGAATAAGCTTAATATTTTCACTTTGAGTCCATTGGTTCATCCCTCTTGCTGGCCATCTCCTAAAGGAAAATGGGGGGGAGTCGGGAGATGTCAGGGGGATGTTGGGATGTGAGGGAGTGTCAGGGTTTGTTGGGAAATGTCAGGGAGTGTCAGGGTATGTTGGGGAATATTGGGTGAGTGCCGGGTGAGTAGTGGAGAGTATTGTAGAATGTCAGGTGGGTGTTGGGGAGTGTCCAGGGTTTAGGCCGGGGGATCAACGGTACCAGTGATAGGAGGGAGTGAGCATCTCTCCTGCCAATTGGATGGGGGTTGTCAGGAGTGTCAGGGGTTTGGAGGATCGAGGGGGTCAGCTGCAGGAGAGTGTGGGCATCTATCTTGCCATGAACAGTGGGGAAGGGAGGGGTTCAGGAGTGGCAGCCGAAGGGAGTGGGCATCCCTTCTGCCGACCAACTTCACATGGGGTGAATTTCTTGCCACAGCCGTTCTGTTGATCGTGGCAGTGTGATTTCTTGGCCACAATCAGCATAGCGGCCGTGTCTATTTGAAATGTTGACCTAGGGATGCTTAAGTTTATCCAAGGCCACTTCTGGGCAAAACCCCACCATACCCAGCCTTGAGCGAGCTTAAGCATCCTTACATGTATCTCTCAACAGTGACAGACACCTACAGTTTAAGCAGCCTGCCTCGGGGTGTTTTTTTAAAAAAACATGCATTACAATTGGCTGGTTAGACAGTGGTAGGACGCCTACCGCCGCTTACAATCAGGACGCCGTTTATAGAATTTGGCCCTTACTGTCTACATAATGGGTGGTGGTAAGGGTCCTCATTCTAATGAGCATGTGATAATGACAACATTAGTATGTGACCATTAATGTTAAAAATAGAAAATTGCCCATTTTCTGGCAGCAGTAAAAGGTGACCTTAGTGTAAGGTAAAGGAGCAATAAGGGCCTCTTTGCTGTAGCTTTGTAAAAACACTTCCAAATATGTATAAGTAGGCATTATATAGATGCTCAAAGTTTTCATTTGGTTGCCTTTTATTAACAAAATAATTATATATTCAGTTTGTTTCATTAACAAAAGATTTTTCATACGCATCACATTTTTAAGGATTTGATTTTTCTGTTGCAGTTGATTTTTTTGTTGTTGCAAGTTAATCAAACAGTAAAACAGTTGTCTACGAGATCGTTAAATCTATTATCACTCACAGCTATGGCTGCTATTTATTCTTACACTGGTAAACAATAACAATTTGATTATACCAACATTATAGAAATAGGAATATTATAAGGTGCCACATACAGGAATACAAGATCCAACATGCAATTATGAAAAAAACCCCAACAAATTCTTACCTTCTAAGTGAAATTTAAAAAAGATGGCTGAGACTATTTTTAAATTAAATATTTCAACAAGGTCCATATTTTTCAAAAATAAATACATAAATAAATATTTAACTCAAAACAAATAAAGACTATAGCCCAAAAAAGCCCAAAACAATATTTGTAATTAAGAACCTGGTGTGGTACCGTTGAAAACTGCTTGGATGCAAACTTTTGGACATGACTTGTAGGATGAATGTGAAAGAGGATAGATCAGGGTTGTCCAATGTCGGTCCTTGAGGGCCGCAATCCAGTCGGGTTTTTAGGATTTCCCCAATGAATATGAATGAGATCTATTAGCATATATAGAGATCTCATGCATATTTATTGGGGAAATCCTGAAAACCCGACTGGATTGCGGCCCTCGAGGACCGACATTGGACACCCCTGGGATAGATTGAGTATTAGTCTATGGATATATTTCTTTATGGAAAAGGTGGTGAATGTATAAAACAGTTTCCCCATAGATGATGTGCAGGCAAGGACTGTAACAGAACTGGGAAAGTATAGAGGATCTGTAAGGGAGAAGGGGTAGAGACTTATATACTGCCTTTTGTTGTGGCTTTGGCATTCAAAGTGATAGGCACTGGAGGATTGAGTGACTTGCCCAGGGTTACAGGGAATAGCACTAGGATTTGATCTCACAATCTGTGGGTGCAAAGGCAGCAGCTCTACCAGTGAGCCACATCTTCTCCGTGTAGTGTTCCAGTACTTCATATGGATGGGAAGAATGGATAGACATACTCAGACCAAGGGAGGTTATCTCCTGAAATTGGTGGTTATTCCAGATATTCAATGACAAGGCTACTTTTAGACAACAGTATTGAATTCCCAGGTTAACGTTAGCTGCCCTGGAGTTAACCAGCCAAGCCGATATTCATCAGCTGGCTAGCTAAGACACCTACTTTCTAGGCAAGTCTATCTCACTGTGCACCTTTGCTAGTGAGCCAATGAATGCCAGCAGCAACCATCTGTGTCATGCAACATATCTGGATACTGGCCAATCTGCTCAATGGAATATTCAGTAGGAGATAGTTGACTATATCTTGCTGAATATCAGTGGTTAACCAGCTTAGCGGTACATAAGGAAGTTCTTCTTCAGAGTAAGACATTTGAGAACAATCGGGTTGGCTCTGGTCCAAGACAGCTTTAGGAAGGTGGCACAAGCTGTCCTACTGCCCTACCTAGATTATTGCAACTCCCTCTACTATGGGATTATTTATTTATTATTTATTGATATAAAAATCTTCTAGCCTGCTTAAATGTTCCAAAATGCAGTGGTGAGACTAATTTTTAGATAAAGCCATTTCAAGAGAGTTAGTCCTTTGCTGCTCAAACTACATTGGCTGCCAGTGAAAAAGTGGATTCACTACAAGTTAGCTTGTATGATCCACAAGGCTATCTTTGGAGAGAATTCAGACAGACTAGTGTTCAGCATTAAGGTTTCACACACCTTCCTTAATTCAAGGTCTATGCAACACTTCATGATTTCATTCCCATCTTCTAAACAAGTACGCAGGAAATATTTAACTCTACCTTTGAGTTCCCAGTACTGCACATCTGGAACAATCTGCCTGCATATCTGTGGCAATCAACCACATACTGTTACCTCAGGAAAAAACTAAAGACATACCTTTTCCCCTTGCAACTACTAAATGCCATTGAAGATTTCATCTCTATCCCATCAATGCTACCTCAAACCTGAGTAATCCATGTTAGATTCATTATCGAATCACTAATGTAAAACCCTCTTGCTGTAAGCCAAATTGATTATATGCAGAAAATTGTGGGATACAAGAATTGTATTGTATTGTAAGAACCACTACAAAGCTAGGGGCACTTCTGAAAATGCATGTTTTTGCTACATGTGAAAAACTGATGTATATATATTTTTGTAGTTCATTGTAATTTGTCTTTTACTTTTCCCTCTTTAACTCCACCCTTTCACATCTTGTATATCTTTTATTACATTACATTACATTAGAGATTTCTATTCCGCCATTACCTTGCGGTTCAAGGCAGGTTACAGAAGAGTTATAGAAGGTGGAGTACAACAAAGATATCTGGTCATTTCCAGGAAATAGAGAGGAGATCAGGTAGTTTTGGGGAGTCGGGAAGTTAGTGGGGAGAAGGAGGGAATTTGTGGAATTAAGATTTTTTTAGGGATTTCTTGAAGAGTATAGTTTTTATTTCTTTTCTGAACATCTTGTAGTCTGGGGTTGTTATCAGCAGATTGGAGATTTGGTTATCTAGTTTTGCAGCATGAGTGGCTAGGAGGCCATCATATAGTTTTTTCCGTTTAACTTCTTTTATTGGAGGGTGTATGAATGGAGTGTGAATTTTCCTATGTCTGGTTGAGGTGGTTTGGATGAGGCGGTTGTTCAGATAAGTTGGGCTGTCTCTGTTTATAGTTTTAAATAGTAGGCAGTAAAATTTATATTCTTGCTGGAATTGGAAGCCAGTGTGAGTTGAGGTAAGCTTCTGTGATATGGTCATGTTTCTTCAATGAGTAGATGAGTCGCAGAGCTGTGTTTTGAATTGTTTGTAATTGTTTTGTCATTGTTGCAGTGCAGGGGAGATAGAGGATGTTGCAATAGTCTAGTAGGCTTAGGATTAGGGATTGTACTATGAGTTGGAATTGTGTTCTCTCGAATAATTTTCTGACTTGTCTTAGGTTTCTTATTATTGCAAAATATTTCTGTATAATTTTATTTATTTGTGGTTGCATGGTGCAGCATCTGTCTATCGTCATTCCTAGTAGTTTTAGGGTGGGTTGAATGGGGTAATTGATTGAATTGATTTCAATATTGGTTATGGTTGGGCTTTGTTGTTTTCGAGGAGGATGAATTTAGTTTTGTCTGGGTTCAGTTTCAATTTGTGATCTTTCATCCAAGTTATAACTGTTTCTAATGTTTGTTTTAATGTGTCTGTCATAGAAGGCTTTGATTGATCAAAAGGTATGAGAATGGTAATGTCATCGACATAGCTATAGGAAGTTATGCCTAGTTTGTCCAGGTAGGCACCGAGGGAGGAAGTATAGAGATTGAAGAGAGTAGGGGATAGAAGGGATCCTTGGAGTACGCCGCAGAGGTTGGACTAAGGTTCTGATTTTTCTTTATCCGATTTTACTCTGTAGATTCTGGATTTTAGGTTTTATCTTTTATCTTTTCAGACCCCAGCCTAAGTGACTCCCTTTCCTTCTCACCTTAAAAAAACAGCTTAAAACTTGTAAATATAGACCACTCTATAATTTTCCTGTACTCATTTAAACCCAACTATTTCTCATCTCTTGCTACTTCTGACTCTCTTCAGGGACACTTCTGAAAAATGTCCATTATTAAAGTATAAGCTACCTCTAGGAGATCTCTTAAGACTCCACAGCCACACTGTGAACTCAGCCTAGGCCTACCCACCCACCCCTCATCCCACCCTTCACTAGACTCACATTACATATATAGACCCACCCACCAATCACACTCCACCTGTTGTCCTACCAACACAGAATAAAAGTAACTAAATTAAAAATATAATTTAACAACCCCAATGCTATACCTTAAACTTATAATAATCTTACACATCGTGTCTTTTCCTATCCCAGTTAGCAACCAGGGCCAATATGCTGACCTAAAAAATACCCTTCCCATTATAGCCCCCACAACCTGAGAGGAATCTCCTTTTCTTCATATACCCCCACAACAAAAAAACATATCTATCATCCTCATAAATATCAGCGGCAGTGGCACAGTGGTGCACGAGGCAGGCGCACGCTTTTTGCATGCCTCCTTGGTCCCTCACACTCCAAATGGCTGCCTGTCAATTCTTGCGGGATGAGAACTGACAGGCTGACAGGCATGCAAAAAGCACACACCTGCCTCATGCACCGCTGTGACACTGACGCTGCCGGAAGAGAGCAGGGGAACTGAGGCAGCAGCGCGGAAAGTGCACTGGACCGCTGGGATGGGAAAAAAAGGTATGAGGTTTTTTTTACATTCATTCCTTAAGACACACCCTTATTTCCATCCCCTTTTTGGGAGTGGAAAAAGTGCATCTTATGGAGCGGTATGTCAAATTGTAACTTGTCAACTATATAATATGTATCTTTATTTGTAAGCCATTCTAAGCTCTTGGGGGGCAACGGGATAGAAAATGAATGAAATAAATAATAAATACATATTGGGCATAACTGTATAGTCTATATCTGCCATCATTTTCTATGAGATACATTATTGAAATGGAAATATGTCTAAAAACCCGCTTAAATCAACACTTGGACGATCAAAAAGACAGGTCGTCCAAGTGCTGATAATAGAAACGAGTTTTAGATGTATCTAAAAGCAGCTTAGGCCTTTTCACTGCTGCTGTATGCCCAGAGTGAAAAGGGGCATTTTTGAAGGAGTGGTTAGGCCGGGAGGTAGGTGGGATGTGGGCCGACCTAGACTTAGTCATCCTGCAGCGATAATTGAAAGTTTAATGAGACTGCCTAGACGGAACTTATATGTTATGACTTAGGCGGTCTAAAAACAGGTCTTAGTGCCTAGAAGGTATCCAAAATGACCATATAACCACTCCCCCAGTGTACCTGCCTCCAGAACATCAGTACCTGTCATAGGAAAGCCTAGTAGAGCTGCTCAGAGGTGGCTTAAGTAGTCTGGGAGGTGGGCTAGTGTACCTTAGAGAGGAGGACCCAGGTCCACAAGCTACTCTAACAGCGGCATTCATGTGCACCCCCCCAAATCCTACTGTATTACCATATAGGTGGCACCTGCAGCCATAAGGACTATTGGGTGGTAGAAAGGTAGGTATAGTAGGTTTGGGGGTGTTTTGAGGGGCTCACCATGACCTATAAGGGAGTTGTGGTGAGATTTTATGTGACACCCTTTTTGTGAAGTTCACAGAAATGCCCTGTAAGGTGCTCCACTACTTTTGCTATGTCTGGGTGGCTAGTCCATCACTTTGCTGACCCCTCCCACATCCAAAAGGTCTTTTCTTTATAGGTGTTTTGGGCTTGGATAACTTTTTGGATGAGAATGGGGTATAAAGATAGATGACTTAGCGGTCTGGATGATCAAAGAGCTGGATGTAGAAGTAGATGATTCTCGAAAAAAAAAATTTTGGATGTGTTTTTCGAACATAAGAACATAAGAAGCACCATATCCAGATCAGACCTTCGGTCCATCAAGTCCAGTGATACGCACATGCAGAGGCCCTGCCAGGTGTACACCTGGTGTAATTTTTAGTCACCCGTATCCTTCTATGCTTCTCGTACGGAGATGTGCATCTAGTTTGCTTTTGAATCATAGGGCGGTCGATTACGCAATAACCTCCTCTGGGAGAGCATTCCAGGTGTCAGCCACTCTCTGCAGAACTTCTTGACATTTGTCCTGAACTTGTTCCCCCTTAGCTTCATTCCATGTCATCTTGTCCGTGTCAAATTGGACAATGTAAATAATTTTTTCTGCTCTATTTTCTTGATTCCTTTCAGTATTTTGAAGGTCTCGATCATATCCCCTCACAGTCTCCTTTTCTCAAAGGAGAACAACCTCAGTCTCTTAAGTCGATCCTCGTATTCCAGTTTCTCCATACCTTTTTCCACTTTCGTTGCTCGTCTCTGCACCCTCTCCAGCAGTTTTATATCCTTCTTTAGGTTGGGAGACCAATGTTGGATGCAGTTTTCCAAGTGGGGTCTGACCATTGCTCTATAAAGCGGCATTATGACCCTCTCCGATCTACTCGTGATTCCCTTTTTTATCATGCCCAATATTCTATTTGCTTTCTTTGCCGCCACCACACATTGTGCTGACGGTTTCAGGGTTCTATCTATCAGTACACCTAGGTCCTTTTCTTGTTCGCTCTTACCCAGAGTTGCACCTGACATTCTATGCTCGTGTTCCTTATTTTTTCTGCCTAAATGCATTACTTTGCATTTCTCCACATTAAACTTCATCTGCCATTTCTCTGCCCATTTCTCTGACTGAAACAAGTCGCTCTGGAGTTCCTCGCTATCCTTCTGCGATCTGATCGCCCGGCATAGCTTTGTGTCATCTGCAAACTTGAAGATCTCACTGGATGTTCCTTGTTCCAGGTCATTGATATAAATATTAAATAAGATCAGCCCATGTACCGAGCCCTGGGGTACACCGCTAGTTACTTTCTCCCAGTCGGACAGCTTCCCATTTATGACCACTCTCTGTTTTCTGTTCTTCAGCCATTTGCCTATCTATCTTTGTATATCCTCCTCTATTCCATGGCTTTGTAGTTTCCTGAGAAGTCTTTCGTGTGGAACTTTGTCGAACGCTTTCTGGAAGTCTAAGTATATTATGTCCACTGGTTCTCCACTATCAATTTGTTCGTTCACGGTCTCAAAAAATTGAAGTAAATTAGTTAAACATGATTTCCCTTTCCTGAAGCCATGTTGACTGGCTTTCATCAGGTCGTGTGTATCCAAGTGTCAGACTATGCTATCTTTAATCAGTGCTTCAACCATCTTTCCAGGGACAGATGTAAGGCTCACAGGTCTGTAGTTGCCCGGTTCTCCTCTTGATCCTTTTTTGAAAATTGGCGTGACGTTAGCTATCTTCCAGTCATCCGGTATCTGTCCAGTTCTAATTGTCAGGTTGGCAAGTTTTTGCAATAACTCTCCGATTTCAACCTTCAATTCTTTTAAGACTCTCGGGTGAATTCCATCCGGTCCAGGGGATTTGTCACTTTTAAGTTTGTCGATCTGGTAGTGGTCCAAGTCCACTTCTACTGTGGTGAGGCTGTCTTCTATTACTCCTTTAAACACTTCCACTGCTTCTGGGATTGTAGCGGTGTCTTCCTTCATAAAGACGGACGCAAAGAAGGAATTTTGTCTGTCTGCAATTTGTTTGTCTTCCTTGATGTACCCTTTTCTTCCCTGGTCATCCAGCAGTCCCACAGCCTCTTCTGGGGGGTTTTTACATTTTACGTATCTAAAGAAGGGCTTGAAGTTTTTGGCCTCTTGCGCTATTTTCTCCTCATAGTCCTTTTTGGCATCTCTCACTGCCTTATGACATTTCTTCTGATAATCTTTATGCTTGTTCCAAGTTATGATTGTTTTCGTGCGTTTCCATTTTTTGAAAGAGTCCTTCTTTTCTTTTATGGCTTCCTTCACCTGTCTGGTAAGCCATGCTGGTTCTCCTTTGCCTCTAGTTCTCCTTTCTTTAGAAATCCGCGGAATGTAGAGATTTTGTGCTTCCGTGATAGTATTTTTCAGTAGGGACCATGCCTGATCTACCGTTTTAATTTTGTCCATCTTTTTCTTGAGCCGTTGTTCTACCATGGCTCTCATGCGATCGTATTTACCCTTTTTAAAGTTTAAGGTCGTGGTTAAGGTTTTGGTACGTTTCCCTTTCCCGATGTCAAGTTTAAAGTTGATTATGTTGTGATTGCTCATCCCCAGCGGGACCGTGACTTCTACTTCTTTTGTCGGTCTCGTGAAGCCATTTAGGACCAAGTCCAAGGTGGCATTGCCTCTTGTCGGCTCTCTTACCATTTGTTCCAGGAAGCAATCCCCTAGCGCCTCCAGGAACTTGGCCTCCTTGCCACAGTTGGAGGTTCCCAAGTTCCAGTCTATCCCCGGGAAATTGAAGTCTACCAATATTATTACATTGCCTGTCTTGCATTGTTGTTTGATTTCCTCTATCATTTCTGAGTCAGTTTCTCCGTCTGTCCTGGGGGTTGATAGTAAAGGCCAATTTTTGTGTCTGTGCCATTATGATTAGGAATCTTGATCCATAGGGACTCCAGCTTCTCTTTCCTTTCTGTCGTAGCCACTCCAACAGATTCTACTCCTTCCTGAACATATAGGGCAATACCTCCACTTTCTACCCTACTCGATCTCTTCTGTATAGTTTGTATCCCTGTAGTATTGTGTCCCATTTGTTTTCTTCGTTCAACCATGTTTCTGTTATGTCAATGATTTTCAGTTCATCATATCTTGCTATTGTCTCTAATTCCCCCATTTTGTTTCCCAGACTTCTAGCATTTGTATACATACATTTGAGTTTTCTTTGTGTTGCCTTTTTGGACTTTCTACGCTTGGCTGTCTCTACTGTTTCTTTCATGGTATCCTTTTCTGCTCCTACGTTATCTCCCTTGTTTGCTGTGTGGTCGTCCCCTCCTGTGCCTGAGTCATCCCTTCCTGCCTTGTCTCCCTTATTTGCTGTGAGGTCATCCCCTCCTGTCTCTGAGTAGTTACCCGTGGTTCATTCGTCAGGGCATCCTGTCGCCCGGGCCATCGACTGGTGGTCAACTGTCGGCTTTCCCCTGTCTTTTAGTTTAAAGCCTTCTCAATGGCCTTCTTCATGTTGCCTGCCAATACTCTTACACCTTCCTTGTTGAGGTGTAGTCCGTCCTTTCTGTAGTACTTGCTCTTTCCCCAGAATGCCGTCCAGTTGCACACAAAGTCAAAGCCTTCCTCTTCCCACCATCGTCTCATCCAGGCATTGATCGCTTGCAATTCCCCTTGTCTCTTTCCATCCGCTCTTGGTACCAGGAGGATCTTGGAGAAAGCCACCTTCAACTCCCTGATCTTCAGTTTTCTTCTGAGTGAGCGGAGCTGGCTCTTCATCTCTTCCCTATCATACTTCCACCCGCTCACATCGTTGGTTCCCACGTGGATAAGCACAGCAGTGTCCTCTCCCCCTGCGCTGTCTATGATCCTGGAGATCCTGTTGGCCACATCCTTCACTCTTGCTCCAGGCAGGCAGGTGACGATTCTGTCCTCTTTTCCTCCTGCGGTGTGGCTGTCCACATGACGTATAATAGCGTCACCTAAGATGATCCCCATCTTCTTTATTTGGGGGTTCCTTGGGGGGTCGTAAGTCCACGTCTATGGTGTAGGGCCAATCTTCTTCCTCCTGCGATATACTTAGAATTGTTTTCGGCTCTTTGGGTGGTGGGATGTCTTCCTGCGTTCTCTCTCTTCCTCCTGGTGTGCGGTCATCCCCCTACCTCAGCTTCAGTATTTTCAGAATTTGCGGGGGTATCTTCTCCCCTCTCATCCAGGCCTTCTCCCTGGGTTGCTCGGGTACAGCTTTCCAGTTCTGGGATCTCCACGTGTTGCTGGTGAGCTTCCTCAATGAATCTTTCAAGTTCCTTGACCTCCTCGTTTGGACTGAACTCTACTAGAAACTTCTCCTGTTCTCGGATTCTATCTTCAAAGATGATGAGTTCTTTTAGTTCCATCATTGTCTCCTCCAGTAGTCGTACTTGCCGTTTCAAGCTATCCATCTCTATGCACCAACTGCAAATGTATGCCCAGATCCCCGAAGGGAGGTAGTCATACATATTGCAGCCAGTACAGAAGACAGGAAAGCTCATCTTCTGATTTCCTTTGGCTTCCATTTCTTGCTTCCCTTCTGAGTTGTCCGAGTGATTTGTTGTGAACCTTCTGTTTCTGTTGACTGGTTGTTTTCTGACTTCCTGTCTGCTGTCTTCCTTTTTGTAGTGAGACTGTTGGTGTTGCTGTGTTGGGACCTTTGTTTGTTTGTTTCCCCTCTAGGTGTGTGGTACTGTGCCTGCCTCCCCTTTACCTTCTGACTTCCTGTCTGCTGTCTTCCTGTTTGTAGATAGTCTGTTTGTGTTGCTGTATTGGGACTTTGGACGCTGCCAACTTTGGATGACTATCATCTTAGGCCTAAAATGGACTTAGATGTTTTTTGTTTTGTTTTTTAATTATGCTGCTCCACGCTTTTTTTGTAACTTCCTGATTTCTAGATCTCACCTCCCCCAGCACTATCCTAACAGTGTCAAAGTAGTCATGGATATTCAATGGTACTGTCTGGATATTCCCAATGAATATCCATGTGTAGTCATGGCTAAATTATTTATCTAGGTGACAAGTACTGTCATTCAGACAAATGGCTTTGAAAGTTGTGCTCACTGTTTATATAAAACCATCTAATGAAACTGCATATCAAATATTTGTATAGAACTTCACTGATACAGACTTATTTGCAACCTCTTCCTATAAATTTTTGACACATTTTTTTCTACAACTTTTTGATAAACCTTTTTTCTGCCATTCAATAAATTTTTATTGGTTTAAAAAAATCGTACATCTATGACTCTCATCATAATACAAAATAAAATAGACCATATGTATGAATAGCAAGAAAAAAAACAAAAACTAGAAAAATAGCAAATTAACAATAAATTAATGATCATTGACTGTCATAAATACAACAAAAGGAATAGTATGGATGTGCATCTTATTCAGGCAGAATTGAGTAAAGAAATTCTCCTGAAATTTCATTACAAATTAATTCTTGTCAAGAAGTTCTTTACCCTTCTATTTATCAGACAAAACCATTGAAATTTAATCTTCAATTAAATAAAACCTAATAAATCTTCTTAGTTTTTGTTTTAGCCCTAGTTTGTGCTAACAGTGAAACTGTGCTAAAGAGCCAGAAAAAAAAAAACAAAAAAACAAATTACTCTGTTGCAATTATGCTTAATTCAAATGTGCCTTGTAAGTCACAGGATCTGAATATTAAAATCTTTAAAAGGTGATTGCTGGAAATTATATGATGATTTTTTTAAAAGTCTTTATAGAATTTCCTTTTAAATGAGCAGAATGGCTTTGTGTAGCATGCCTCTGATGTTTCTTTCTGGGTGATTTGCTAGTCTTGTAGTTTAATTACAGTAGCCTATTAAATTCAGTACCATTTCTTTCAGGCTCTTCTACACATGTTCTTAGAGAGCTAATCTTTATTTGCATTTTTTCCACCATAATTTATTTCTTTGTAAATGACTGTAACAGTTCCAGATTGGAAATGAGCATCATCTCATAGATAGTGATATTAAACAAGATATTCAAAAACAACAGTTTGTGTCTTTACCTACATTTGATTTTATTAAGCTTCCATAATCATTGTTGTACCCTAAGCAATCTGGGTTTTGTGAATTTCATAGCACAAAGATGACATTAGTGTTAGCAATATTCACGAGCAGCTAGATAAAGGCTCCCTTTTAACAATCTATGTTAGGGTTTTTTAATCACCGGCCATTGAGGTAAAAGCTCTGATGCTCATAGGAATTCTATGAGCGTGGAGCTTTAATCACAGCAGCTGGAGATTAAAAACCTTAATTTGTCTTGATAAAATGGGGCCAAAGTTAATACAACAATCATTGAGTCTCTAGATCTATCAGTGGCTTTTGATTTAGTTGACCATTTAAAAGATATTGGACTCATTGGGAATGTATTGCAATGGTTCGAATCATTTTTAGAGGAAATACCAGTTTATGTTTTGTTTTATTCTAACTCTTCCAAGGCATGTGATCTCCCAAGGGTCCCTACTGTCTCCATTACTTTTCAATTTATTCATCAGTCTCCAAGATTATGGCGGTATAGAAAAATAAATGTATTATTATTTGTATTGTTAATCCATGAATCAGGGGTGTATGCTCATCTATCTATACACATAAGACTAGACATACTGGGTCAGACCAATGGTCCATCCAGCACAGTATCCTGTATTCACAGAGGCCAATCCAAGTCACATGAACCTGGCAAAAACTCAATTAGTAGCAGCATTCCTTGCTACTGATTCAGGGCAAGCAGTGGCTAAGTCCATAGTCTGTCTCAATAGCAGCCTATGGACTTTTCCTCTAGGAACTTGTCCTAACCGTTTTTTTAAACTCATTACATTAACCACTCTTACCACATCCTCTGGCAATGCATTCCAGAGCTTAACTATTGTCTGGTGAAAAAAATATTTCCTCCTATTGGTTTTAAAATTATTACTCTATAACTTCATTGAGTGTCCCCTAGTCTTTGTAAATCTTGATGCAGAAAAAAAATTGATCCACTTGTACCCGTTCTACACTACTCAGGATTTTGTAGACTTCAATTGTATCTCCCCTCAGCAGTCTCTTTTCCAAGCTGAAGAGCCCTTCAACTTTCCTCATATGAGAGGAGTTCCATCCCCTTTATCATCTTGCTCGCTCTTCTTTGAACCTTTTCTAGTGCAGCTATATCTTTTTTTGAAATAAAGAGACCAGAACTGAGCGCAATACTCAAGGTGAGATTGCACCATTGAGTGACACAGAGGCATTATAACATTCTTAGTAGAGAATGACACGGGGAAAAAATCTGTCCCCATCACCGCCCCGTCCCCGGCCCACCATCATCTGCACCGCCCCATCACTGCCGTTCCCTTCACCGCCCCGTCACCGTCACCGCTATCCCTTTCACCGCCCCGTCACCGCCACTGCCATCCCATTCACCGCCCCGTCACCGTTCCCGCTGCATCCATATAAGCCTTAGTAATGTAATATTTAGCTTATTCCTTTCTTATAAATCAAAGTTCCTGCTGCTGAATTAGAGAAAGAGATGTTCAGCTGGCAGGGCTTTGTTTATAAATTTTTATCAACACAACTAATATACTACTTTATCCTAACGCAAAAAAAAAAATAAATAAATATAATTTTTTTTCTACCTTTGTTGTCTGGTTTCTGCTTTCCACATCTTCTCATTCAATTTCTTCCATCCACTGTGTGTCTTCTCTCTGCGTCTTCCATTTGCTGTTACTGTGTCTCCCTTCACCCCCCCCCCCCCCAATTGGTCTAGCACCCATATTCTTCCCTCCGCTCCCCCATAGTCTGGCATCTGTCTTCTTCCCACTCTGTCTTCCACATTTCCCTTCAGGGTCTGTTCCTCTCCACCCTCCTTCAATGTCTGTCCTATTCCTTTCCACCACCACCCTTCCCTCCCTCCTTTACCATCTGTTCCTTTCTACTACCCTTCAGCTCCTCTCACGTGGCTTATCTATTTACCTTCCTACCTCTTATTTTCATGGCACATTACAATGTAATTTGTGCAAGCCACTGGAGCCTGCGAGCTCGGTCCCTGTCCCATCCCCACAAACCATCTCGCTTCTGTGCTCCTATTTTCCCCATTTCTAACATCTCCCCTATGTATCTGCCATTGCCCCCCCCCCCGTGTCCATATACCATCCCCATGGCATGTCCCCTTTATGTCTCTGTCCCTATGCCCCATGCACATAATTTCCCCTCTTTCTGTTACCTTCCTGTGTCCAGATTTCCCCTATCTTCCTCTTCCATACCAATGTGTCTCTTCTTTTCAACCCCATCTAGCTTTTTTCCCCTCTTTCTTCCCCCCCCCCCCCCCGCTTCTAACATCTGGCTCACCTGCCTGTCCTTCCCTTTCTTTCCTGCTGTGGATTTTTCTTCCGTCTTCATCCCCTTAGCCCAGAATCCTTTTCCCTTTCACTCCCTCCTTCCAGTTTGAGCCGGGAACACGAGCAATTGCACGGTCCCCGCAGCCACCATCCGCCTGCCCAATCGATCCTACTGTTTAGCCAGCTCTCTCCCTTCTCCTCACCTTAGTTTGTAGGTTTTCTTTTTCGGCGACCTGCACGCTTTCCCAAAGAGCCGCGCACGCGCGGCTGCTCAGTGTTCAATCTTCTGCTCTGCTGCAACTTCCTGTTTCCGGTTGCGTCAGAGCAGAAGATCGAAACTGAGCAGCCGCGGGTGCGCGGCTCTTTGATAGCGTGCAAATCGCCGAAAAAGAAAGCCTACAAACTAAGGTGAGGAGAAGGGAGAGAGCTGGCTAAACACTAGGATCGATTGGGCAGGCGGGTGGTGGCTTCGGGGACCGCGCGATCGCTCGTGTTCCCGGCTCAAACTGGAAGGAGGGAGTGAAAGGGAAAAGGATTCTGGGCCAAGGGGATGAAGACGGAAGAAAAATCCACAGCAGGAAAGAAAGGGAAGGACAGGCAGGTGAGCCAGATGCTAGAAGCAGGTGAATGGCCTTGTCCCCGTCCCCGCCACCGTGTCATTCTCTAATTCTTAGTCCTGTTTATCATCCCTTTTCAAATAATTTCTAGCATCTTGTTTGCTTTTTTGGCCACCGCCACACATTGGATGGAAGGTTTCAGCGTATTGTGTACAATGACACCCATATCTTTTTCTTGAGCGCTGATCCCCAAGGTGGACCCTAGCATCTGGTAACTATGATTTGGATTATTCTTCAGGGCATAACAAAGGAGTCATGAGGAAATGTCAATAATTCAACCACGGGTATACAGTTCAAAGTTCACTTTATTGATAGTAGCATTGCAAGGACTCGAAGACTCGACATTGACAGTGTTTCGGCATCTATGCCTTTGTCAAGAGTCTGAATGGCTGGTAGTTCTATCACATAAGTAGAGAATTCACTACAAGTCAAATTTAGAAGCAAGCAGGAAAATATCTGGTGTCCAAAGTGAAGCATTTGCCACATTAAATTTCATCTACCATTTGGATGCTCAGTCTTCCAATTTATTAAGGTCTTCCTGCAGTTTTTCACAATCCACATGCATTTTAATAACTTTGAACAGTTTAGTGTCATCTGCAAATTTAATCACCTCATTCATAGTTCCAATTCCTAGATCATTTATAAATAAGTTAAATAGCACCGGTCACAGTATAGATCCCTGGAGCACACCACACCCTCCTCCATTAAGAAAAATGACCATTTAACCCTTCTCTTTGTTTTCTATCTGATAACCAATTCTTAATCCACAATTGAACATTGCCTCCTATCCCATGACTCTTTAATTTTTTCAGGAGCCTCTCATGAGGAACTTTATCAAAAGTTTTCTGGAAATCTATATATACTACATCAACCGGCTCACCTTTATCCACATGTTTATTCACACCTTCAAAGAAGTCAAACAAATTGGTGGAGAAAGACCTCCCTCAGCTGAACCCATGCTGACTCCATGCTGAAACACTGGTTTATCTGTTGCAAACCTTTTTCCCTTGTTATTTGCCAGTGGTGGAGATTACTTTCCCAAGTACTACCACTACTACTTATCATTTCTATAGTGCTAGTAGACATACACAGTGCTGTACATCAAAACATAGAATAAACAGTCCCTGCTCAAAAGAGCTTACAATCTAATCAAGACAAACTAGACAAGAAGGTGTGGGTGGGGGGGGGGGAATTACAGAAGGAATGGTAATTGGTGGCTTAGCAGGTGGGTTGGAGTTTGGAAGTGAAAGCATCTTCAAAGAAGTGGGCTTTGAGTCTGGATTTCAATACTGTCAGAGACGGAGCTTTGCATACCAAGTCAGGCAGTTTGTTCCAGGCATATGGTTCAGCAAAGTAGAAGGAACAGAGTCTAGAGCTGGCCTTAGAAGAGAAGGGCACTAGCAAGAGAAACTTACCCGAAGAGCAGAGTGCCCAGGTGTGGATGGGGGTGGGGGGCAAAGTGTGGAGAGAGATAAAAGAGGAAAGATACTTAAGAGCTGAAGAGCTGCAGAGCAAATATAATTAGTCTTATTGGTAAATCCCATAAATCAAGATCTTCATATATTTAACACCTTTCTGGATAAAGTATCAAACTGGTTAAATGATCACAGACTAAAACTAAATCCTTCAAAATCTAAGGTCCTGTGGATAAGTAATTCTGGTATGATGATTTCTATCTTGCCTCAAGTTTTTGGACAGAACCAGATGCTTGTTTCCACCTTAAAGATACTAAGTGTTATCTTAGATACCCATCTAACCTTTGAGCTGCACCTGATCAGATATTTTAGACCTTTTTGTACAGATCATCAATGCACAAATTGGTTCATACCCTAATTTTGAATAGACTAGACTATGATAATTATCTCTTCAATGGACTATAACAATAGAAACCAATAGAAACAGAAACCAAAGCCCACTGGAATAACATATCCATCACCTACAAAGCTGCCATCCTAGAAGCAAAAAAGACCTACTACTCTCGCCTCCTACAACTAGCCCCTTCTAGATCCAAACAATTGTTCACCCTCACAAACCAACTCTTCACCAGCGCCCAAAGAAAAAGTCACAACAACCAAACAGAACTTGATAGCGAGACTCTCTCGGACTTCTTCCAGTCCAAAGTACAAACCATCCGAGATAATCTTGACACCAACACCAAACCCACTCCTATTCAGCCCCAACCGATTCCAAATACCCCACCCTCCGCCGCTCTCTCCCAATTTCATACGGCCACTCATGCCGAGGTTCTCGAAACCCTGAGAGAACTCAAACCCTCCAACACCATCCTCGATCCCTGCCCATCCAGCCTCCTGCTGTCCACAGAAGACGCCATGGCAGAATCCATCCTCCCCATCATTAACACCTCTCTAACCACTGGGACTGTGCCCCTCAGCTGGAAGTCAGCTATTATCAAGCCCACTCTCAAAATACCCACCCTTGATCCTAACGAACCCGGCAACTATCGCCCAGTCTCCAACCTCCCATTTGTCTCCAAACTCCTTGAACGAATTGTGCTCCACCGACTTACCCTTTCATTGAAGAACAAGCTGCTCTATCCCCTGTCCAGTCCGGCTTCCGAAAAGGCCACAGCACAGAGTCAGTACTCCTTGATATCATTGATGACAGCTGGGCAATACTCGACAAAGGCAGTGATGCCCTACTAGTCCTACTTGACCTCAGCGCTGCCTTTGACACAGTCGACCACCACCTCCTCACATCCAGACTCTATGACCTCGGAATCAAGGACACAGCCCTCCAATGGATCACCTCCTTCCTCCATCAAAGGACCCAGACTGTCCTACTAGGAACACACAAATCTCGCCCCAAGCCTATCAAATATGGTGTTCCTCAAGGCGTCCTTCTATCCCCCCTCCTATTCAACCTCTACATCAGGCCTGTCATTGATATAGCGCAGAAATATAGCATTAAAATCCACTCTTATGCAGATGACATCCAGCTGCTCCTCCCACTAGGCGAGAACCGATCGTCCCAAATTACTAACCTCCAACATTGCCTCTCTGATATGAAAACTTGGATGTCAAACAACAAACTTCAACTAAACGCCTCTAAAACAGAACTCTTATGGATCAGGAAAAAAAGCACCAAATTCACACGTCCTACCCTAGCATGGGACTCCACTCTACTAACGGCAACAGATCAGGTACGCAGCCTAGGAGTAACCTTAGATGGACACCTATCCCTTTCTGCCCACATATCCCAAGTAATCTCCACCTCCTTCTACTACCTCCGCCAACTGAAAAGGATCAAACCCTACATCTCCACACCTGACCTCGCCCAACTCCTCTACGCATATGTCCTCTCCAGAATGGATTACTGTAACTCCCTATTTAATGGACTAACCAAAAATAATCTCAAACGCCTCCAACGTGTCCAAAATGCAGCTATCCGCCTCCTACACAACCTCAACTACCATGATCCCGTCTCCCCAGCACTCCGCGCTGAACACTGGCTCCCAATTAGCCAGCGCTGTGCTTTCAAGGCCCTAGCAGTAGCCCACAAGAGAATTTATGCCACCACCCCCTCCTACATAAAATCCAAGCTTCCCATCTACACCCCCACTCGCACCCTCCGCTCAAAATCGGAAATACGCCTATGCATTCCCCCTGGAAGGTCCCTCCTCTCAGAAACTGCCCGCAAACGATCCTACAGCCACTTCATCCCACATATCTGGAATAAACTCCCCCCACAACTCAGGCAACAGAACTCTTTATTGACATTCCGTAAAATGGTAAAGACCCTCCTCTTCAACTAAAGGTCTCCCTCAGTCTACACCCCCCCTTAAACCCCACCTCTCTCTTCTCTCCCCTATTTAACTTCTCCCTAAATTTCAGTATAGTCCTCTCTTAGTCTGTACTCTGATAAATTGTCTGTACTCTGAAAAATTGTTTGTACTCTGATAAATACTGCACAATCTTGTATGTCCAAGCATCTAAACCTATTGTACATCTTATTTGTCTAATTACTTCTACTGTGTATGTTTACTTGTAGACTGTTCTGAGCTACTGGGAGGACGGGATATAAATCTAAATAAATAAATAAATAAAAATAAAAATAAATATATGATTAAAGGATTTCAATCCATCCAAAATCTGGTTATTAAGAAGCACATTGATTACCATGTTAATTTCATATGCAATTTATGTTGTTAGTTTTAATCCACAAAGTTTTTATTTGGGAATGCCATAATATTTAGCAAACTTATTTATTCCTTAATGCCCTTTTTAGTCATTAAGATCTCAAAACTACATGGCTATTCCTTCATTGTTAAAAGATAGATTAGACTCAACATGTGAGACTTAATTGTTTTTATCTAACCCCAGCTCTTTGGAATTTCCTTCCATTTCATCTCTGTTTAGACTAGAGACTAACCTACAAAATTTTAAGAGGGATTTGAAGACATATTACTATACATTCACATTTGAAGTTAATAGCACCATAGAGTAAGCCTCCATAGCCACCATTCATTCAGAAAAGCATTGTCTTTAGTTTCTAATAATTTTATATTGAATAGGATATGTTTTTGCCTAGCTAGACCTGAAATTGGAAAACATTTTGTTTGATATAGTCCAAGAGACAGTATATTAAATTCCATAAATAAATAGAAATGGGAGGTCCTTAGGCATCTGAGCCAATCATGCCCACCATTATCCATTGACAGGCCTTCCGGCCAGAGAGTGTATGCCTCTCTTCAGCCAGATCTTCTGTTTAAAAGGTACAGGGGAGTTGGGGTGGTCTCCCCTTTAGGGAGATCACTGGAAGGGTAGGGATCGCAGGGTAGAGGGGTGGTCGCTGGGTGAGTGGGGGGTTGGTTGGTCACCAGGTGGGGGGTTCAGAGGGTGTTCTGGCAGAAGGGAGTGGGCATCTCTCCTGCCTATCACAGTTGGGTGGGGGGTGTTTCAGGGGATTCCGGCAGAAAGAACTGGGCACTCCTCCTGCTGGTGAATGCTTCAGGGGGTAATTCATCAGGGGGAGTGGCTGGAGGGAGTGGACATCCCTCCTGCTGTCCAAATTTATGGGGGGGGGGCAATAATTCTATACCACTGAGCATATTGTGGCAGGGAGATTCCTTTGCCACAATCAGCTCAGCAGCAATGCAATTCTCTAACTGGTGCCTCTGATATAGACACTGGTTAGAGTATTGGGGTGGTTAGGTGGGATTAAACCGGGTTAGGCATCTGTCCATTAGGATAGACATGGTCAGATGCAATTCTGTATAGGATGATCGTGTGTGATTTTCAAAAGTCGCTTAGGTGGCTACCGAGACTGGGCAACCTATTCAGAATCAGACCTATAATATGCAATTGATTTAATTAGCACCTATAATTGCTAGTTAAGAAGCCAATTATTGGTGATAATTAGTTTGTTATTCAATTAAATTGTGCACACAATTTGGATACATGACTAAAGTTGCACATACAATTTGTATGCACTTTTTATAGAATTTGGAGGTTATTGTATGATGTATTGCATTATTTCCTTTTCAAATTGCTTCTTTGATGTAAGTATTATGAAAATGATAATAAAAAAGTGGGATTGGTGCAGATCTTTCTTGTGTGCTAAGGCCATTTTTCCCACAGTGGTAAACAGCTCAATTTTCTAAATTACCACAATGGTACTTACTGCCACCTATTTTGTACTCGGTAGTGACTCCCACATTACCCATACACAAATCAGTTAGCACTTGGTAATATATGAGGTTGGTTTGAAACGTTTGGTAAAAAAGTCATATTAAGCAATGTAATCCCCATCGAGATCCATACACTTACCCCCCTCTTCTACGAAACCGCGCTAGCAGTTTTTAGAGCAGAGAGCTGCACTGAATGTCCTGCACTGCTCCCGATGCTCATAGAGTTCCTATGAGCGTCGGGAGCAGCGTGGAACATTCAGCGCGGCTCCTCACACTAGAAACTGCTAGCGCAGTTTTGTAGAAGAGGGGGTTAGTCCAGCGAGTTTCCAGTTTTTTCATATCGTAGGAAAAATAGCTTACAAAAAACCTGAAAACTCGTTGAACTGTGTATAGCCCTCAATGGAGATTATATTGTTTAACTTACTTTTTACCAAACTTTTCAAACTACCCTCTCTCCAACCCTGAAAAACTCACTCAAAAAATTTGCAAAATATATTTAGTGCACAGTTCCATTTCCATTTCTATTTCTAGACCGCAAATGCCTTTCATTTCATTGCGGTATACAAAATGACCATACACACATGACAAAACCAATGTGTAATGCTTTAGTGTATCATATGTTAGATCATTTTTGCTGCATTAGGCATATGCAGTATTAGTGCCTAACTCATCTTACTAAAAAAATTCCACTAAAATAGTAATTAAACTACACCCTACTCTCATGCACACATATGAGAGTGGTTTGAAAAGTTTGGTAAAAAAGCAAGTTAAACAGTGACCCTATCCCTTGGCATGACCCTCGTAGGGATCCCACATAGGTATCCCATTTGTTCTTGAAGTTTGGGATGCTGCATGCCTCAATCACCTGCACTGGAAGCTTGTTCCAATGCTCAATCACCCTCTCCGTGAAGAAGTACTTCCTGGCGTCTCCACAAAACTTCCCTCCCCTGAGTTTGAGCGGATGTCCTCTTGTGGTCGAGGGTCCCCTGAGAAGAAAGATATAATCTTCCACCTCGACCCGTCCCGTGATGTACTTAAGTGTCTCAATCATGTCTCCCCTCTCCCTACGCTCCTCCATGTCATTCTTTAAGAAGAGGCTGAAGAATTGGAGTAGGAATGGGCACAACCACTGACCCTTGCATTGAAGAATGCTGGCATAGGAGGACTGAGATAGGATAGACACTAAAGAATGACACAGGATGGTTTCCCATGGGGACGGCGACAAAACAGTTCTGTCCCAGATCCTGAACCATCAGACCTCTGCTTCCTCACAGAAGACTTGCGTGTCTCAGAACCCGGCTCCCCTCTATTAACACTACAGCAAAAGCTCTTGGTGCTGTGTAACTGAGAGCGTTTGCTGTTTCTGCATAATCTGTGCCAGTGTTTAAAAAGGCAAAGACCTAGGCGCTGTCCTGCCCTACTGATGCGGATCACTTCTATAGCATTGACACGTGTACATTAAACATGTCAGATACAATCCCTGCTCAACAGAGCTTACAATCTAATCAACAAACAGGGGGGGGGGGCAGGGAATTTCTTAGAGGGAATGATGAAACAGACAGAAAGGGGACAGGTTTAGAACAAATGCTAGGAAGTTCTTTTTTACCCAGAGGGTGGTGGACACATGGAACGCGCTTCCGGAGGATGTGATAGGCCAGAACTCTGTACAGGGGTTCAAGGAGGGTTTGGATAGGTTCCTGGAGGATAAGGGGATAGAGGGGTACAGATAGAACTTGAGGTAGGTTATAGAAGTGGTCAGAAACCACTTCACAGGTCGCGGACCTGATGGGCCACCGCGGGAGCGGACCGCTGGGCGAGATGGACCTCTGGTCTGACCCAGTGGAGGCAACTTCTTATGTTCTTAAACAACATAGTCTCCATCGAGTGCCAGATTCTATAAATGGTGCCTAAATTGGCGGCTGTCAATCATACTTAGGTGCCCATTTAAGGAATTGCAGCTAATGGTGCCTACCAGAAAGCTTAATCGATATTACAGCACTCTTATTCTATAAATTAAATAAGCATTCATTCATAAATGACTTTCTCTGTAACTTGTTCCCCTTTAGAAACCAGTCATCAGAATGCTAATTTCTAACTCGATCCTCAGATGCACCACTCCACGTTCAAACTTATTTCATTACGTTAAGCTTGATGTGCATTATCTTCACCGGATCAACTTTAAATATATAACTTAGTTTTTAAGACTTAGTTTTTTTTTGTTTTTTTTTTTAAATATCATGTTTATTGTGACAAGAAACAGTCGGGCAGCAACTGCCGTCCACAATATAACAACAACAATAATACAGGTGCGCAAGGTACAGAGTGTTTAGCGCGTTGCACCAATCAAAATACATAAGCTGAACCATAAGGAACAATAGTAACAAGAAAGTGCGCAGTATGATAAAACAACGCGCCCCCTCAGAAAAATTGAAGCTAGCAGAAATAGGGAACAGCACGCTGACCACTGTCCTCCGGCCACAGTTATCTTAGAAAAGCAACCAGAATCCCCAAACGATTCAATACATTCCACAGTCACTCATGTCCCAGTCATACCATACAGTCCAAACCACACGCAACACATGCAATCATTCAAGCACACTCATGCACACACACATGCTAAGGCGTATAAATACACAAACCAGGATCAGTATGAACAGGGATGATATCCAGACACAGATGAAGCAGAGCAGGAGCATACATTGCGCCAGCCAATGAAAGTGGTCAGTCCGCTAGGTCTAAGGACCGTTGCCAGAAGGTGCAATAAAGTTTCCAATGAGGCTGAGGGCGGGATGTGTAAGTGTCCAATTCATAGCTTGCATGCTGACGCATCCTAGATAACCACATGCTATATGTCGGTGTGTCCTCAGCAGTCCAATATTTCAGAATAAGTTGTTTGCCTACCAGGATCGCATGGAGAATAAACTTTTGAGCCGGGAGAGCTAGGCCCTGTTGACTAAGGTCAGTAACATCTCCCAATAGCAGTGCAGAGGGAGTCCATGGTACTGGGCCTTGCAGGAGGGTCACCAAACAGGTCCGCACAGAGTCCCAGAAGTGTAATTTAGTGCAATCAAAAAAAGAGTGGATAAAGGTACCCCTGTGAGAGTTGCATTTAGAACGTATGTCATCCCGCCACAACCCCATATGATAGCCCCGGGCTCTTGTGATATAAAAACGATGGAGAATTTTGTATTGTGTCTCCTGTAAACCTGCCGCCTTCACATGCAGATAAAGCGTCCGAAACAGGAGCCGCATGTCATGAAGGGAAACAGGCATCCCCAGCTCGGAAGACCACTCACCCCCCAGAATGCGAAGGCAACCCTCACCCAAGCTGTCCCTCCCCGCTCTATACCAAGTGGAGATCTTATTGGTTTCAGTGGGAGTGGAAAGGAAAACCAGATCCAAAGGGCCATAGCTCCAACTATCCCCATGGGCACGCACCAAAGAGTGATAATAGTGATGAATTTGCAGAAAAGTATAGATGTTCGCAGGAGGTAGGCACCAGGACGCCCGCATCTGAGCAAAGGAGGGGAACTCCCCACCTCCCAGAGCCAACACATCACCCAAAGTCGTGGTGCGTGCCTCGCGATCCCTCAACCCCGCCATGCCTCCTTCCCCAGATGCAAAGTCAGGATTACGAAGGAGAGAAAGAAACGGGGACACTGCAGGCAATCGATTCTGGTGAACTCGCCACCAGCGCCATGCCCGACGAAATGGAAGGAGGAAAGGTAGAGCAGATGGACGAGGCCCCGCGCCCCCTCCGCCCGCCCCATGGAGAAAGGAAGAAAAAGACCAGGGGAGGCAGCAATCCGTAAGCAAATTCACGGGTGAATAGCGGCGCGAGGATACCAATTGCTCATGGATCCAACGAAGAAGCGCGGCAACATTATAGATTCTCAGAGCGGGTAATCCCAAGCCTCCCTGGTCACGACTCTGGGACAATTTGAGAGAATTGATACGGGCTCTCCTCCCCCTCCACACAAAAGAGCAAATAATTGATTGGTAGGCGCGCTCGTCCGATCGGGAGATCCAAATGGGCATAGTTTGCAGTGGGTAGAGCAGCTTCGGGAACATTACCATCTTGACCAATGCCACCCTTCCCAGAAGCGAGAGGGGTAGGGAGTGCCATTTAAGACAGAGAGTTTTAATCCGTCCAATGGCCGTGGTAAATATTGACTTCATACATCTTCCGTGGGTCTCTATAAAGCATGATACCTAAATACTTCAACTTCCCTGGGGCAACACCCACGCCCAAGTTCTGACACCAGGGCTCCAACGGCAAGCCTCCCAACAAGAGAGCTTCCGTCTTATCGAAATTAATCTTCAACCCGGAGAAAACACCATAATCTCGAATGATGGACATCAGGGCGGGCATAGACCGATCGGCATGTTGAATATATAGGAGCATGTCATCAGCAAACATGCTGATGCGAATTCTTTGCTGCCCACACGAAGGCCCTCCAGCTGTGTGTCTTGGCGAATTTGTGCCGCCAAAGGCTCGAGAGATAGAAGAAAGAGGAGGGGTGAAAGTGGACAATCCTGGCGCGTGCCCCGTCCCAACGGGAAGGGATCAGAGACTCCACCATTCACTAATAGTTGAGATCTGGGCTGATGATATAGGGCCAGCAACCAATCGATGAAGTCACCCTGAATCCCAAATTGTTCCAGCGTCCGAAAGAGATGGGGCCAGGAGACCATGTCGAACGCCTTTTCAACGTCTAAACTAGTAATAAGCGCTCTATCAGAAGTGGCGTGGGGAGATTGCAACACGGCTAGAACTCTCAGGAGATTCATGGACGCGTGCCTGCCCGGTACAAACCCTACTTGGTCTTCATGAATAAGCGATAGTAAAAATTTATTAAGGCGCGCCGCCAGGATACTAGCCAAAAGTTTAATGTCTTGGTTTAGAAGGGAGATGGGTCGGTAAGACCCCAGAGCATCAAGAGGGCGCCCAGGCTTGGGGAGAATAATAACGTGTGCCCTGTTATGGGAGTCGCCCGGGGGAGTAGAACTACGGAGACCCATAAAGTACTGTTGTAAGGAAAATAAAGCTGACGGACCCAGCAATTTATAAAATTCCGGTCCAAGACCATCTGGTCCTGGCGTCTTGGCAAGTTTAAGTTTTTTAATGGCTAGCTGTAATTCATCGCCTATTATAGGGCCGTTAAGAGCAAGGCGTTGGGCATTAGTCAAAGTGGGGATACAAAGTCCCTGAAAAAACTTGGCACTAGCGGCCTTGTCATAGGGTTGAGCAGCGTAAAGATCAGAGTAGAACTGCACAAACTGCTGTGTAATGGCCGAATGTGTGACATGCGTGACGCCCCGCTTGTCCTTAATAGAGGTGATAGTGTGACGCGATTTATACGGTCGCACCAAATTAGCCAGCAGTCTCCCCGTTTTGTCCCCCCAACGGTAAAGTTTGTATTTATAACAATATATATTGCGCCGTGCTCTTTGCTCTAAAAGGAGATTAATTTGTGCTCTGATGGTACACATAGACTATCTAGAGGCAGCATCGAGGCGTGAAATGTGGAGAGATCTGTAAGTAGCAAGATCCCTCGACAAAGCCAGTAATTCCCCGTCACGGCGCCGTTTCAAAGACGCCGAATAAGCCAGAATGTGCCCCCGCATTACCGCTTTAGCCGCCTCCCAGTAAACAACCGGGCCCACATCCTCCTCCGAGTTAGTTTGAGTAAACTCGTCCCACCGTTTTTGAAAAAACTCCCGAAACTCCGCATCTTGGAAAAGGAAAGGGGACATACGCCATATGCGACCCACTGCTTGAGATCCGAATTGCAAATCAAGGCCCAGGAGAGCATGGTCAGAAACTATGGGTGGAGAAATGCTAGCCTCTATCAGGTAGGGGAAGAAGGAAGCCGAAAGGAGAAGATAGTCAATGCGAGAGTAAGAGTTGTGTGGGTGAGAATAGAAAGAAAAGTCGAGGTCATCAGGATGCATAGTGCGCCAGGAATCTAGTAAACCCAATTCTTTTATAAGAAAGTGTATCCCTTTGTTGAAATGGCCCTTTGGAACCGGCTTAGTTGGTTTGTGATCCCACTGAGGATGAGCCACAAAGTTGAAGTCTCCTCCCAGTATGATTGGTTGGGGCAGGAGGGGGGCCAAGAGACCCACCAGGGGTGCAAAGAATGCATGTGCGTATACGTTAGAGGCATAGACATTACACAATACTAGAGGTTTGCCCCATAACTCACCCACCAGAATAAGGTACCTCCCATTGGGATCAGCAATTTGGCTATGAATGTGATAGGGTATATTCTTGTGAATAAGAATAGCCACCCCACATTTCCGCGTGGTAAACGAAGCAGAGCACACTTGACCCACCCATTCCCTGCGCAGCTTGCCATGTTCCACATTATTCAGATAGGTTTCCTGCAGGAATGCTATGTCCGTGTGTTCACGTTTAAGATATGCTAAAATTTTCTTGCGTTTGATGGGAGAATGAATTCCATCAACATTTAAAGATTTAACATGCAGTTGCACCATTTAGCAGAACAGTGATACATAGAAGAATCAGTAGAGATAACCAGAACAAAAGTGGGAGAGGCCATCCCAGCCAAAGCCTCCACCCACTCAGAAAATATGGTAATACATCGCCCTGACAAAATTTACAGCCCTGTAAGAGAAAACCCATGCATACATACAGACATACCCCAGTCAAACACCCCATACATACCCCAGTCATACCAGCAAACAAGCACTCAGTCCACCCCTGCCTTCCCCCCCTCCCGGGTCCTTCCCCAGACCCAAACCCAGCACAGAAACCCATGCTAACCCAAATGTACAAAGAACAAAGCACAACTCCGGGCCAAGCCCATACAATGCCTGATGTAGACAGCAGAAAATGCACATAAAGCAAAGTTCACAATGTAGTGATGTATATGTGACAGAGTAAAGAAAGCAGCATCCCTCCGGTAGCCCACCAGCCCCGGCATTTCCACTGACCACTCGTTCTACAGGCCGCAGGAATTCAAAACCATGGGGGCGCCAGATGACTGGCGGCAGAGGAGGCCAGGGGTGCCGGCACCAGAAGCAGGCCGGCAGTAAAGTGGAGCCACAGGACCCGGGCCTGCCAACGCCCGCCACCCCCCAGATTTCAGAAGGACCTCCCCACGGCCAAAGAGAGATTGAAAGAGAGTGAGGCCCCCTCAATCATCCAGCACCCATCCACACCGACGCCATGGTCGCAAAGGCGAAAACTCCAGTAAACCAACGGCCAGCAGGGCCTCCATGAGGTGAGAGTTCAAAAAACGCCCTCGCACCCAATGATGGTCTCATCGAGTCCCACACAGCGAAGCAGTGTAATCCGGGAGGAACTACAGCAGAATAGGTGACAATCAGTATTTGTAGGAAGTGGTGAGGTAAGTCCAGAAAAAGGCACCACATAGGCTCCACAAATCACTTTCACATATAGCGCTGCTCGCTCCCCCCTCCAAGAGCCAGGATACTGAAGGCAGAACAGAGGGTTGGTAGTTAGGCAGTCCCGGGTCCCGCTCTCGGAGGCCCCGGCAGATCTTGAATGAAACGCTCGAGCTCACCTGGGGTATCAAAATAGAGGATCTTGTTATTATAGGACACACGAGCTCTGGCTGGATACAGAAGGGACACCCGGATGTTACGCTGGTAAAGGGTGTTACAGTGAGGCGCCATGGCCCGGCGCCTGGACGATACCTGAGGAGAAAAGTCTTGGAAGACCAATATCTTCTGCCCCTCGTATTGGAAACCAGTCCCCCACCGAAAGTGAGCGAGAACCCTCTCCTTCATAGCAAAATTCAGAAATCGGGCAAGGACTGGTCGGGGCCGCTGTTCATTGTCTCTCCGACTTCCCACACGGTGAGCACGTTCAATCAGCACTTTCTCCCCCGAGGCTCCCAGCTCCAGGATATCCGGCAGCCACACCTCCAGGCAGGCCCGCAGGTCAACGTCCCGAATAGAGCTTGGCTGCCCAATAAGACGTAAATTATTCCTGCGGTTCCTGTTCTCATGGTCGTCCAATCGGTCGAAGCAAGCTGTTTTAGCGGTCTCCAGGACCCGCAGGCGTTCTTCAAAGTTCGCTGTGCGGTCTTCCTGCTGAGCCACGTGATCTTCCACCCTTTGCAGCCTGCCTGCATGAGTCTCGAGCGTCTCCCTAAGTCTTCCATAAATGCTTGAATTTTTGCCAATTTGTCCTCCATAACCAGAGTAAGTGACTTAGTGAGCTCCTGAATCGCTGCTGCCTGAATGATGAACATAGGCGCCTCGTGGCCCTCCGCCATCTTAGACTCGGCGATCTTCACCTTCCCACGTGTGTCCTGTTGCGGTCTCGCCGTCATACCGCGTGCAGGACCCGCTAGAAATTCAGCTCCGCTTGCGCCCTGCAGCCTCGGGAAGTCAGCGGTGGGAAGGCCAGAAGCGCCCAACAGTGTGCAAGTGCTGAAAAAGCAGAATTTAGCGGCACCTGGCCCGGAGCTGTGCAGAGGCACGTCCACTTAGTAGCGCGGCATCACGTGACCCCCAAGACTTAGTTTTATTGTTGTGGTCTCTGTTAGGGACTGTCTTTCTCCAACATGTTTCGCTACAAAAAGCTTTTTCAAGGCTGGGTCCCTAATAATCACACACCATTAGTCTCGACCACTCTATTTAGTAGATGAAGATCTACTACTGAATAAAGCAGGGCATTTACTGCTGCCTAACTTAAAAGTACCATTTATAGGAGGGGCCTTAGGCAACTGGGCTAATTAGGCCTTAGGCTCCTCTGGGATGGACCAGAAAGGAGCAGGCCCACCTCATTTTGATGAAGGTGGGCCTGCTGGGTGGACGATGGGAAGATCCGTCCATCCAGTCAATTTCAAGGTTAGCGGTGGGGGGAGGGGGGATTGGGGGTTGGGTACCCTCCTGCTGGCAATCTTCGGGTTGGAGTGCAGGGGGTTTAGGGGGTTCTGTCAGAGAGGGCTTGGGCATCTCTCCTGCTGCGTTCATTCAAGGGAGGAGATTGGTGGCTGCAGCCGTGGTTGCTATACTTATCGCGACCGAAAGATCCCTTATCGCAATAAGTATAGTGGTTACGCCTACAATAAACCGATTCTGTAACCGGCATCTGTAACATGGACGTCGGTTACAGAATCAGGTTTATTTTAGGCGGCCTTAGGCCCGATTCTGTATAGGACGCCCGTCGGTTTCGAGACCGGGTGTCCTATACAGAATCTGGGCTTAAGTGGACAGCCCCAAACTTTTCAAATCACCCTCATACTCTCAAAAGAGAAAGAAAATAACTTTTACATATGATGTTTAAGGGTCGGTTATGACTAAGGTGACCATACGTCCTGTTTTGAACGGGACAGTCCATTTTGCATATCCCCTGTCCCGTTGTCCCCACTCACAGCTTCGGGACGCCAAACTATCCCGTTTTCAGAGAGGGCGTTCTGAAGCTGTGAGTGGGGACAATGGGAAAGGGGATCACAGCCTGGATTCGGCAGCGGCAGCATCATCATTCGGGCCCCACTGACCTTCCTATTTCTCCCTCCCATGTGAACCCTGCCGACCCTCCCAGCGAGATGTCCGAGCAACAAACCTCCCTTCAGCAGCGTTGGCAGCCATAGCACGCTAAACAGGCTGCTTTGCGGCTTTCTCCTGCCGGTGAGTCCCTCTACCGCTTCACTGATTACATCATCAGTGATACGGCAAAGGGACTCACTGGCAGGAGAAAGCCGCAAAGCAGCCTGTTTAGCATGCTGCAGCTGCCAACGCTGCTGGAGGGAGGTTTGTTGCTCAGACATCTCGCTGGGAGGGTCGGCAGAGTTCGCATGAAAGGGAGAGATAGGAGGGTTATTGGGGGTTCTGCTGGGAGAGGGGGAGAAGCGGTCTGCCTCGGGTGCTCCAAGGTCTGGCACCATTACCTTCTTCGGGCAGCAGCAGCGTTTACAATGCGCTGTTGTTGCCGGCTTCAAGCCTTCCTCTATGCCGGGTCCTGCCTACTTTCTGTTTTCATGAAGACAGGACCCAACAGAGAGGAAGGCCTGAAGCCGGCAACAGCAATGAATTGTGAATGCTGCTGTGCCCGATGAAGTTCAAGACACCAGGCCTTGGGTGACAGAAGGAGGAAAGGGAGCAGAGGGGGAGAGAATTGGGGAGAGTGTTTGCTATACCCAACTGGAGGGAGAAAGAAGATGAGGGAGGAAAAAAGGAGATACAAGGGCTTGGAGGGAAGAAGAGATGCCAGGGCATGGAGGGAAGGAAGAAGGTATGCCAGACCAAGGGAAAAGGAAGGGGGAAAGAAAGGAGGAGATATCAGAGCATGGAGGAGGAGGGAGAGATGGAAGAAAAGGAAAGGAGAGAGATGCCAGGGAATCAGGGAAGGGATAATGCCAGACCGTGGGGTAGGAAGGAAATAAAGGAGAAGAGAGAGAAGCCAGGGCATAGGGGAAGGGTGGTGAAAGAGAGAGAAAAATGGAGAGGTGACAGAGCTGAAATCAATCATGTACAAAGGAGAGAAGGGGCACATGATAGATAGTTTATGGAAGGAGCATAGAAAGAGGGAATATGCCATATGGAAGAGAGAGAGAGAGGGCAGACACTGGATGGAAAGAACAGAGGGCAGTGAATGGAAGGGGTGAGACAGAGGGTGAACAGTAGATGGAAGGGGTACAGAGAGGGAAACAGACACTGAATGGAAGTATTGGGGAGCAGAGGGACAGCCACTGAATGGAAATGTGAGGGACAGGGGGAGCAAACACTGGAAGGAAGTGGGGAGGAGAAATAAAAAAGGGCATATGCAGGATTGAGGGAAAAGGGTAGAGTTAGTTACTTGCAGGGGTGAGGGAAGGAGGTGGAAAGCTATAGGTAGACACAGTGAAAGAGGGAAATTGAGGACTGAATAGTAAAAAATAATTTAGACAGAAGCAGAAAATTAATTGAGAAAGAAGACCAGGGAAGACCAGGAGGAAGGGAGCGGAGAGAGAGGTGCCAGAGCAGGGTGGAAGGAGAGGAGACAGATACTAGACCTGGGGGGGAGGAAAAGAGGATGGAGACAGATGCTAGATCTGAGGGAGGAAAAGGAGGAGAGAGATATGCTAAAATCTGCTTGGAGGGAAGGAGGGAGGAAGGAAAGAAGGAGAGAAAGAGGCAGAGAAAGGGGGGGTTGTAAGCACATTAGAAGGACTACAGAGAAAAAGGCTTGGACGAAAGAGGAAAGACAGGAGGCAGATGCAGAACTATGGGAAGTTCAGACAGAGGGGGAGAGAGAAGGAGTCCTGGAACAAAGGTAGAAAGGAGAACTGACACTGGATATGGGGAGGGTAACAGAGGGAAAAGAGAGAGAGACCTGGACCCAAAGGGGATGGAGCTGGATTGTGAAAGAAATGTTGGATGCAAAAGAAAGAAAAAAAGATTAGATGCACAATCAGAAGGAAGTGCAACCAGAGACTCATGAAATCACCAGACAACAAAGGTAGGAAAAATTATTTTATTATCAATTTAGTGATCAAAATATGTCTGTTTTGAGAATTTATATCTGCTGTCTATATTTTGACATCTTTGATGAAACCCTGAAACTCGTAAATGATGATTAACATTTTCTCTGCGTACAGTGTGCTTTGTGGGTTTTTTTTAATATTTTATGTTTACCATTATGAATTAATAAGATATTGTGTTTACATGAAAATGAATGGAAGAAATTGGGGGTGGGGCTAGGGCGGGGCTGGGGTGGGGCTAGGGCGGGATTGGGGCGGGACTGAATATTAATAGATGTCCCATTTTGGTGAAAAAATTAAATGGTCACATTAGTTATGACAGGTTGCAAAATATCACTGTTGTCATAAATCTAAATAAATACATATTAATATATGAAAGATCAAGCAAGTCTCTTGTACTGTAATGAAGCTGCTCAAGGACTGAGATTTATTCCAAAGTTTGTGCAGCATCAATAGGTCACCTAAGTCTAATCTGCAAACGTGGCCTACTTCTCCAAGCTATATGCCATTATGATGATGTTTTGCATGACATTTTTAAGCTAGCATTATCTGGAACAGTAAGATACAGTTCTGCCAATGTTCAGCAGGAATTAAAAGTACAAGAGCAGCAGTAATAAAAGGGATTGATGAAAAAGAACAAAAGAAAAACAAGAAGATGTTCAAGACAGAACTAATGGAGCCTAGCTTCCTGAATTAATCTATGCTGGACACATCTCGACTGCAGCACTCGCTTGGCACGATGAAGTGTCTGGGCAGACTCTATGAAATCCATTAAATAGCTGTACTGTAGGAAAATACAAATGACCCTGCAGGTTTTCACAGTGAATTTGGTCACAGATGCTCAGTGAATGCCACAGTTATTAAAATGGGACAGAAAAACACATGTGTATGTGTGTGTAAGCATGCACACACACACACACACACACACACACACACACATACATATTGTGATATCCATGAGGAAATAATAAATAATGAGCAGGGTATGTGGCCTTCATTGAGGATCTATTCTGTCATATCTATTTTTATCTCTCCACCATAGAGTAATTAGATGAGAGCATTGGTACAGCCCAAAATAAAACCTTATTCATTTTTTGTTCCTGTGCAATAAAAAAATCACATGAGCTTTGATTCACTCTCAGATGGAAGAAAGTTATCTCCTTCTATTTGTCTAATATTTAAAAGTGACAGGTAGCAATTTAATTTAGGAGAAGTAAAGGAGAGAGATATCTATGAGAAAGTAACTGAGAATGTGGTGTAGGTTTCAGCTTTTTAAGAGGGTTTGGACTCATGGATAATTATTGTAGATTACATGCTATATGATTTTTCTTTTTAATCTTGAACTACTAATTCATCAGATGTTCAAGGCCCAGCAAAGAAGAGGAGGCAGATCTTCAGACACCGGCACCAACTCACAGGACATTCTGGTGCCGGTGCCGGTGGCCAGATGGAAGTAAGAAGCGTGTTTGGGTGAGTCTGGGGGATTTCAGATCGCAGCAGGGGGGGGTGCAACACAAGCGGGAGTGCCGGATCGTGGGGGGGAGGGTGCCGGATTGCGGGGGCCGCCGCTCGCAAATCGAGGCAAGCTCGGTTTCCGAGGCACCGATTTTGCGAATGTTTTGCTCGTCTTGCAAAACACTCGCAAACCGGTGCATTCGTAAACCGAGGTACCACTGTATTGAGTATGAAGCAATTCTTGAAAAAGATGATGAAGGTCAATACTAAAGGGAGCAGTAAGTCATCAAACCAGATGTTAAAGTCCCCTAATATGACTAATCGGTTAGATATGAGTCTATGCTGGCTGAAGAGAGAAGGCATAGTTTGAAAAGACTGCACCAAAGGATGTAGGAGATCCACTGTCATTTGTTATCTATTTTGTCTAGTGATAGTTCAGAATATAATTTTATTAGAATATAATTATTTATATGTGCTTATTTTATATGGCATTTAGATAATGCTATGCATAACCCAGAGATCCAAATATATTTTTATCTCCTCTTTCTGGCTTCCATGGAAACTGTGAGGAAAACAAAGTCCTTAGAGTAAAAAGGGCTGTTCACCCCTGAAGGCAGTCTCCAGGTCTCTATGGAGCAGTATGCCACTGGGAAATGGCAAGTGTCATGTGGCTATTTTAAGTATTTAGTGAAAACAAAGAGATCTATGTGCCTGAACGGGGCTGTTTGTTTTTAGGGGGCATTGTGTATTTCATTTTGCGTCTTGGACTCAGGAAATGACAGATACATAAGACTTGATTTAGAGATTTAAAAAAAAATACAGTATCTTGTCGCTGGCATATCTGTAAGGAACATGGATTTAAATTTTTAAATTCTGATATCCTGCTTAAACTGCACTTATGGTTTAGGAAACTGAGCAGTAGTACAGATACATAGGTTTCTTCAGTTGTCAGATCTAATGACTCTGGTGCATATTTTTGTAATAAGAAGCCTAGAATAATGCAATAGCCATTATATAGTGTGCCAGAGAATCAAATTCATCACCTTCAAATGGTCCAAAATACAGCTGCTCATTTGTATAGGGGGAAAAAGATTCTACAACAGGTTTCTTAGATTTATGCATCTATTGTGAGAGTAAATGAATAGAATTCTGGCATGTATGTGGGTAAAGGTTCACTTACCCATGTAAATGGCCCATTGTGCCAAATAGCTACTCAGTAATTACAGACTAGAAGATTAACTATAAAGGTCTTTGTCTGCTACCTTATATTATGGTGCTCATTTTCAAAAGAGAAAAACCTCTCAAAAGTGGCACAAAGAAGCAGGACGTTTTTCTTGCAAAAATGTCTAAAAGTCATGATTTTCAAAACTCAGTATTGGGATGATGTACTCTGCAGTCGATACAAATTGCAAGGGGACATGTTGTAGTCGTGTTTTGGTGGGCCTTGAGCAGGTTTAAAGTCTGGACTTTTTCAGCAACAAAGGAACAGGAAAATAAAAAAAGGTCCAGGACAAAAAAAGAAGGACATTTTTTATCTAGATCTGTATCAATCACAACTAAGTCAGAAAAAGGTGCCCTATCTGGCCAGCTGATAACTGTAGGGATTAAGGCATGACCTTATCTTAATCCCCCAGTGGCCACTGACTCCCTTCCATCCCCCAAAGTTGTGACAGTGGGTAGATACTAGGCTCTGTGCCATCTCTAAATATTATAGTCATTCCTAAGAAAGCAGCAAGCAAGTAAATGAAGTAGCCTAGTAGCCAGTGAGTGTGTCGTGAACAAGGGAACCCAGCTTTGATTCCCAGTTTAACTCTTTAATTTCAGTACAAATATAGAACCTAAATGTATAAATGATCTGAAAACCTGAGGGCTATTATGGTGGTGGACCTTTAGTTACAGTAAGTTTTTACTTTTCCTGTAGATTTCACCATACAATATGAAGGGGTTTAAGTGTGATTTCTACCTGGCTTCCTTTATATGAAGTTCACTTCACAAAGTTTCCAAGTTTATTTAAAATGTGATAAACCGCCTAATCAAAATTCTAGGCTGGAATGTCTTTCTTGTGATATAACAAGGCATAATAGGCCTGAGATCTTACTGGGATCCTAAGGACACTCTGGAGATGTGTTTATTTTGCCTTTCTAGCTATTTGCTGTCTAGGCCTGCAGAGATCCAAGACTTCACAGGTTGTACTCTTAAAACACATGTGAGCTAACACGCAGCCATCACATAAGCACTCTTCATGAGAAAAACTAAACAAAACACATCAATAATAATAATAACTTAATTTTTTTATACTGCCAACACCCAAAAAATTCTAGGTGGTTTACAGAATAAAAAGAACTGAACAGAAGGGGATCAAGAACAGATCGGAGAAGGTTATCATGCCACTGTACCGGGTCATGGTACGCCCTCACCTGGAATACTGCATCCAGCACTGGTTGCCGTACATGAAGAAAGACACAGTACTACTCGAAAGGTCCAGAGAAGAACGACAAAAATGGTTAAGGGGCTGGAGGAGTTGCCGTACAATGAGAGATTAGAGAAACTGGGCCTCTTCTCTCTTGAAAAGGGGATATTGAGAAGGGACATGATCGAGACATTCAAGATAATGAAGGGAATAGACTCAGTAGATAAGAACAGGTTGTTTACCCTCTCCAAGGTGGGGATAACAAGAGGGCACTCTCTAAAGTTAAAAGGAGATAGATTCCGTATAAATGTAAGGAAGTTCTTCTTCACCCAGAGAGTGGTGGAGAACTGGAATGCTCTTCCGGAGGCTGTTATAGGGAAAAACACCCTCCAGGGATTCAAGCCAAGGCTAGACAAGTTTCTGCTGAACTGGAATGTATGCAGGTAAGGCTGGTCTCGGTTAGGGCACTGGTCTTTGACCTGGGGGCCGCTGCGTGAGCAGACTGTTGGGCTCGATAGAACACTGGTCTGACCCAGCAGCGGCAATTCTTATGTTCTTAACATTCCAGTGATGATACAAAGCATACAAAAAAGCAGTACAATATTTAAATAATGAAAAATACAATATAAAACTATGACATAATCATCACTCAAGTAACAATTTTTTTTGAACAAACGGGTCTTAACCAGTTTTCTGAAAGAGCAATAAGATGTAGATTATAAAAAAAATAATAATAATAATTCCTACCTGCCATAACACCTAGGTGGGTTATAATAAAACCTATATAATTAATTCTCAAAAAACAGACTTACAAACATACAACAAAAAGCAGTTTCATATTTAACTCCATATTGCATCCTTTTCTTGATGTCAATATTCAACCATGATACACTGCCACAAATAAGTGAGTGGAAGTAGTTGCCTAAAAAGTACAGCATGACTTAATTCTACAGCATGCTATACCCATGTGGTTCTCAGACCCCCAAGAGCAAGTGATTCTACCTATAAAATTAGAACATTCCATGAACATGCAGGTTGTATGTAATGCACAAGGGGAAATAGGAAACATCTGTTCATATTATTCGAGGTCCTGTCATGACTCTTGCAGTCAGGAATTTACCACCACTTTGAGAGAGGTGAAATCACGGAAGTTGACTCCTGAGTAAGCAAAGTTGTCATTTTCTCATATTGTTCCCCATACCCCCTAAAGGTTTCTGCAGGGGTTCCCACAGTCCAGTAGTCCTCTGCTCAAAACCCTTTCTCCCACTTCAAGGTGTCCACCAATGTCTGTAACTTTTGCTCCCTTCCTCACAAGTAACCTCCAACATGCTTGGCTGATGATACCCTTAGAGCACCCCCAAAATGAAGCAAATGAGTACTAAAATGAAGTACATATTTCATATTAGAATGCACATTTTGCAACCTCAAGAATATATTTTGAAGCCTCAGTCACTATGGGGGTGTGTGTGTGTAAAATACTCTATACCCCTGAAAAGGCAAGCAAGATATTCATGGCCTGTCGTATGTTGTATAATTTTGCCCAAAGATGAAGGCAGCCTCTTGTAGTGCCCCAGTAGTAGCCACTAATAGACACAGATGAGGTTGATAACCTCCCAGTACACCAGGACAGCTGACACTGGATCATACCAGCTTGGCCCCCATGCCTGGCAACTTGAACAACTTAAAAATGGATAAATCCATAGGGCTGGATGGGACCTAGCCCATTTCCCTGAACTTTATATGCCTTATCAGTGGTTTTGTGGTTGCAGCAACAATCATAGTGTATGTTGGTTTGTGGCCACAATGTGTTAAAGGTTACTGCAGGGAAGACCCTGTGAGCCCAAATGAACACCTGAGTTTGCACATGTTCTAACACAGTCCATATGAACAACCTAGGATACTGCAGGGAAAGAAAATACGTTTGAAAAGCAGTTCTCAGACTGGGCCTGCGTCCCCAAAGGCCTGTTTATTATTTCCTAGCCCATAAGCTAAGGAGGTAAATGCAGAACTACAAGTCCCAGATAGGCAGAAGCAGGTCAAACCTATACCCAGGGATGGAGCAAATTCAGCCAGCACTAGACTAGAGAGTTGCACGGGGACAGAAATCAAACCCGTCCCTGTACATCCTTGGAAGAATCAAACCCATCCCCACCCATCCCCGTTCGAATCAAATCCATCCCCACCTGTCCCCGCTGGAATCAAATCCGTCCCCACCCGTCCCTATAAACTTCAGAAGTAGTTATTTCATTTAATTATGCTACTGAATTAAAGGCTCTGGTAGAGACCCATTTACAAATAAGCAAAGACACTTTATTAATTTGGAAATATTAATTGAGAAGAATACATAGTTTGTAAATGGGTTTCTACCAGAGCCTCTAATGTAAATATAAAATATAAATACTCAGCTGATGAGGACCTTCAAGCTGCCAGCTGAGGACTTCCTCTGCAGTTGGCCGAGGGTCCCTTTTGCCAAGCTTGGCAGGCAACAGTAGAGTCCGAGTCACAGATGCTGGCACCTCAGTGGCTCATGGATGCTGCCAGCGATTGCTGCACTTGGTGGAGGGGAGTTCTGGCCATCTCTAGAGGAGGTCCTCTGCTGGCGGTGCTTGGAGATCCCCACCAGCCACAGCAAAGGCCAGCAAGTACTTCAACACTGTAGAAATAAAACCAGAAATGCATTTCCTTTTCTTTTGAACACAATACAAAGACATCTGCTATATACATTTCTCAAAGCTAATATATTTTACTCAATAAATTCAGTTTTTTACCTTTGTTGTCTAGAAACTTATTTTTCCATCAAGTTGGTCCCAGTTTTTTTTTCATGCTATCCCATCTTCTATAAATTCTTCTGTTACTGTCCATTTGTTCCTCCTACCATGGTCCAGCATTTATCCCTTTCTCATCTTTCGCTCCTTCCCACCAGCCCCACGCCTGACATTTCTCCTTCTGTTCTATCACCCCTCTCTATCACCATGCCACATTTCTCCCTCCATTCCCTTCACTACTATGTCCAACATTCCTCCCTCTTGCATCCCTTTCAATCTGTCCCACTGTTCCCTTTCCACCACAACATTTCTCCCTTTCATCTGTACCTCCCTCCCTTCCTATGACCAAAAATTCTCCTCTTTCTTCCATTCCTTGTGTACACGACCATCTCTTTCCCTCTCACTGATACACCCATGCCCAATTCTCCCTTTCTATTCCCTCCCCCACCTCTGCATCTCTTTCCCTCCCTTCCTTTCTCCCAAGTTCATGCCTTCTGTGTCCAAAAACACACTCCCTCTTCACCCCTCCCTTCTGTGTCCCGTGCTGGCCGCCCACATTCGAGTCCAGATAACAGCAGAGGGTTGGAGGCAGCTCGAGCCGAGAGGCTCATCTTCTTATCCTATCTGCAGCATGCCATACGTAGCTGACCCAAAAGTCTTCCCCTGATGTCTGAGGGAAGGCTTCGCGTCAGTCACATGCAGCGAAACTTGAGATCACCAAAGATGAAACTTCAAAAACTTTTTCTGGATCAGACCATATTTCAAAACTGTGCAATCAATGCACAGCATAGATATCAGTAGCTTATTTCTTTGGTTCTAGATGTATAGAAATTCTACCCAACCCCATATGGAGCAGCATTCAGTGGGCGGAGTTTCATACTGAAGGAGAGAGTAGAGAGGTAGATTTGAGGAGGCAGAGGCTCCTTCTCTGTACTAGCACTTTGCCCTCTCCTCGAGCATAAAACTCCGCCCACTCAATGCAGCTCTCTACACTAGATTTAGGACCAGTTTAAACCAGCCAAGTAAACAACAGAACACAGAGGCAATCAGGGTTAGGAACACAGCTGCACCCATATCTAATTACCCAGCTGCAGGGAGAGAAAAGGGTGGATCTCTTAGCAGCATGGAGCAGCCACAGAACTGGAGAACTCTCAGTGAGTCTGAAGAGCCCAGACCTCTCAACCTAAGCTCAAGGGAGCAATATGGAACACCATAATTTGAGGACCAGGTAGGAACCTAGTATTGGGTGGCTCTGGTAGATACCATAATTTGTCCAGAAGATGTGGAAATGGAAGACAGGCTTAGTACCTGTGGTGAAGGTGGTGTTTATCTAGTGGCTCCAGGCTTTGAGGAAATGGACATGAGTTAAAATCAGTTAAAGTGAGTGGCTGACAAAAGGAAAATGCTGTATATTTTGATTCAGAATAGAAGTAATGTGCAAACAAGTTTTGAGAAAACTGTTTAAGGAAAGCAGTTTGGCAAGAAAGGACAGCAGTTAAGCCTTATTTTCTAGAGTAATTCCTGCATGCCAGACCTGTTGTGTGAAGTTCACTGCAATTGAACCTGCAATGTAGAGAATGTAGAGAAAAGGAATGTAGAGAACACTGCAATGTAGAGAAAAGGAAAATACAGTTGGGATATTTTGAGAGGGATCTGATTTAAAGCTGACCATTTTGGCAGATAGATTCCATGACTTGGGTGTGGGCAAAAGAGGCAAACCCAGGGAAAATTCTCCAGTGGTGATATTGCAGAGATTGTAGGGCTCATAATCGAAACAAAAAAAGTCTTAAAAACTGGCCTAAATCGGCACATAGACGATCTAAAAGACAAGTCCAAGTGCCGATAAGCGAACCGGGTTTTAGATGTATTTAAAAACTACCTAGGCCTTCACAGTGCTGCTGAACGACCAGAGTTAAAAGGGGCATGTCAGGAAGAGTGTCGAGGGTGAGATTTGGGTGGGATGTGGGACGTCCTAGAATTAGTCATACTGCAAGTATAACCAAAAGTTTTATAACACTGCCAAGATGGAACTTGGACATTGTGACTTAGAAACATAGAAACATAGAAATTGACGGCAGAAAAGGGCTATAGCCCATCGAGTCTGCCCATACCAATGACCCATCTAAAACCAGGTCTAAGTCCACAAAAGGTGTCCAAAGTGACCAGATAAGCACTGCAGACACAAAGTACAGACTCACACACTGCCCCAATCATCACTGCCCCCCACCCCCATAAAAATCGTAATAACAACTTTACATATCTGCCTCCTGAACATCAGCACCTGACATCCTGACATAGGAAAGCCTAGTAGAGCTGCACAGAGATGGCTTAAGTGGTCTTGGAGGTAGGTTAGTGAACCATGGAGAGGAGGACCCAGGCCCATAAGCAATTCTAATCACTGCATTCATAGTGAAACGTGCACCCCCCAAAAAAAAAACCAAAACCCTTTTGTACTGCCATATAAGTGGCTCCTGCAGCAATAAGGGCTATTGGGGTGGTAGATAGGTGGGAATAGTAGATTCTGGGGGTGTTTTGGAGGGCTCACCATGACCTATAAGGGAGCTGTAGTGAGATGTTTATGTGGGACCCTTTTTGTGAAGTTCACAACAGTGCCCTGTAAGGTACCCCATTACTCCGGTGCCATGTATGGGTATCCAGTCCATCACTTTTTTGGTCCCTCCAGCGCCCAAAAGGTTTTTTCCTAGGCGTTTGTGACTTGGACAAATTTTTGGACAAAAATGTGGTATAAAGATGGACGACTTAGAGGTCTGGGCGATCAGATGGCTGGACGTACAGTTGGACGATTTTTGGGGAAAAAAAATGATGGATGTATTTTTCAAAAATGGACCTTTTCCCATGTCCGACTGTGGGCGACTTAGGCCAAACTGGACTTAGACGTTTCTTTTGATTATGCCCCTCTGTGAATTTAAAAGCAGTGTTGGAAGACTGGTGAATTGACTAATCATGTCTGAAAAGTACAGAGCAGAGGTGCTGGTCTGGCTCAGCTAACTAGGGGCAGACTGAAGCTGGCAGGAAGGATACTCTGAGAGAAAAGAATATTATCCGAGGACAAGCAGGCATGATATTCTGACATGTGGGTGACGTCATCTACGGAGCCCCAGTGCGGACAGCTTTTCAAGCAAACTTGATTGAAGTTTCAAGTTTGCTACACTGCACTATGCATGTGCATGCCTTCTTGCCCACTAGAGGGCGCATCCCCACCTCGTGGTCCTCAGTTCATTCTCTTCCGCGGAGCCAGAAGCCCTGTGGAAATTGTGCTCTTATTGTGCTAAATTGTGCTAAATTGTGGAAGTTTTGCCTTCTGTCACCGCGGCTGTGTCTCTTTTTTGACTCGGTCGCTGTGTTTCTCTCTTTTGTTCCTTTTATTTCTTTCAGTTTTCGTCGAAAAAAAAAACAAAAAAACTTTTTTGTTCGGCTCCGAGGGCTCCCGGTAGCCGCGGCCGCGGGACCTCGCTTGTTCCCGGCCGGTTTTTGGGCCCATGTCCCGTCCTGTGACGGGCTTCAAAAAGTGCACCCGGTGCAATCGGCTCCTTTCTATTACCGATCCTCACCGGTGGTGCTTGCGTTGTCTGGGCCCTGAGCACCCCACCGACACTTGTTCCCGGTGCTCCACTTTACAGAGGAGAGCTCTCCGCCGCCGTCAGGCTCATATGGCGGAGCTCTTAGCAATGGACCCCGTGGCGGGGAAGGCCTCGACGTCGGCCTCGGCTTCGGCCCCGGCCTTGACCTCGGCCTCGACTCCTTCGTTCTCGCCCCGGGAGCCCTCGACGTCGAAGCCGGTGTCTTCGACTCCAAAGTCGGCGAAGGGTAAGTCCTCACTTCCTTCTTCATTTTCAGCCTCGAAGAAGCCATCCTCGAGTTCCTCGGCGGGGGCAGGTGGGTCGTCCTCGGCCCCGCCCCGAGAGCCGAAGTCGGGTGCCCCGCGGGAATACTCGGTACCGAGGTCGCCCTCGAGGGAGCACCCGACGGCCCCGGATCTGCCGGCTATGATGGCGGTACCCGTCTTCCAGGACTTGCTCCGGGCTCTCATCGCCTCGGAGCTGTCCGGGGCCCTCACGCACCTTCAGCAGGCTTCGGCCTCGGCTGCCCCGGCGTCGGTGACCTCGGTCTCGGTGCCCTCGACTTCGGGCCCGGGGGGGGGGGGTTTCGGCCTTGGCCCCGACCTTGCCCTCAACCTCGGCGGACCAGCCTGAGCGGCCTCGGGACAAGGTGCGGTGAGTTCGGAGGATCTCTTCCTCTTCGTCCTCGTCGAGGTCCTCCCGGGGTTCCTCGTCCTCGGGTCGGCCTCAGGCGAAGCGTCGATCGAGGAAGCCCAAACGCCGACCGGGGCAGAGAACTACGCCTCGATAATCCGAGGCTGTTCCGTTCGTCTGAGGTTGAGTGCTCGAGGGACTCTTCGCCAAGACGAAAGGGGCGTGCCTCGGTGCCCCATACCCGGGGGACTTCCCGAAGGGGTTCCTCGGGGCATGGGCGGTCCCTGACCCCGCCTAGATCGCTCGGTGCGGCTTCTTGGGGTTCGGGGTCTGGCACGGGAAGGGAACCTCGTTACTCACGCGAGGCTTCTCCTTCCTTCTTGGCGAGGCGCTCGTCTCGATCTCCATCTCCGCCTTCAAAGCCCTCCTCTTTCTCTAGATTCGTTCTAGATATGGGAAGGGCTTTGGACCTTGATCTGGGAGCAGGATCACAGTACACCAAGGAGTTTTTGGAGGGGCAGGATTTACCCTCTCCCCCCAGAGAGATGCCTCGGCTCCCTCTTAATAAGGTTCTTAGCCAGATCTTTTTGAGGAACCTTGACTCCCCTCTTACAGTCACAGCGGTGCCTTCTAAGATGGAGTCCAAGTATTGCACTGTTCCGTGCAAGGGCTTTGATAAGGCACAGCTGTCCCACCAGTCCCTACTGGTGGAGTCGGCTTTGAAGAAGTCGCAGCCTTCCAGGGTCTCTGCAGCGGTTCCCCCCGGACGGGAGGGACGGACCTTGGACAAGTTTGGTCGTCGCTTCTATTCCAACTCTTTGATGGCGACCAGGGTCCTAAATTACGCATTCACCTTCTCGTCTTATTTGAGACAGATGGTGAAGTCGTTGCTGAGGTATTATGGAGTCATGCCGGATTCCCATAAAGAGGATTTTGGGGCTTTTATGTCCAATTTGTCCCAACTGCGTCTCTACCTCTTCCATGCTGTGTATGACGCATTTGAGCTCGCCTCTCGCGTGTCCGCCTTCGCGGTGGCCATGCGCCGCCTGGCATGGCTCCGTACCCTGGATATGGACCCAAATTTGCAAGAACGTCTGGCCAATCTTCCATGTGTTGGCTCAGAGCTGTTTGACGAATCCTTGGAGGCGGCGACCAAGCGTTTGTCTGAACACGAGCGCTCTATTGCCTCGTTGGTCCGTCCCAAACCCCGGGCTCCGCCGCAGAAGCCGTTTAGACCCCCTCCGCAGCGGTACCCGCAGAAGTTGACGTCGGCCTTCTCCAGGCCACCGCCCCGACGTCCCCAGCAGCAGGGCAGGGCGTCCCAACCAAAGCCTCTAGCGCAAGGAGCGTCTAAATCCGCTCTGTCTTTTTGACGTGATGCGCGGTTGGGGGCGGGCCCCCTCCGCACTGTCAAAAGACCCCTTCCTATCGGGGGCCGATTGCAGGCCTTTCTTCCAGCCTGGGCCGAGATCACGTCGGACGCTTGGGTGCTCCGGATCATCTCCGAGGGTTACTCGCTAAACTTCTTAGCCATGCCGCCAGAACATCCGCCGGGGGCTTCTCCTGGCTGTCGACACCTGCTTCCTATTCTCCTGGCGGAAGCCAGGTCCTTGTTGAGCCTTCGGGTGGTGGAGCCCGTGCCCCCGAACCAAAGGGGATGGGGGTTTTACTCCCGTTACTTTTTGGTCCCGAAGAAGACAGGGGACTTACGCACCATTCTGGACCTCAGGAGGCTCAACAAGTTCCTGGTCCGGGAGAAGTTCCGTATGTTATCCCTTCCAGTCCTGTACCCTCTGTTAGAATCGGGGGACTGGATGTGCTCCCTGGACCTGAAGGAAGCATATACTCATGTTCCGGTGCATCCCGCCTTCCGCCAGTACTTACGGTTCCAGGTGGGGGAGTTGCACCTCCAATATCGCGTCCTTCCCTTCGGGCTGGCCTCGTCTCCTCGGGTCTTTACAAAGTGTATGGTGGTGGTCGCGGCTGCCCTAAGATCTCAGGGACTGCAGGTCTTCCCCTACCTGGACGATTGGCTGATCAAGGCTTCGTCCCGGGAGGGGGTTATCTCAGCGACTCGACAGACTATCAGTTTTCTCCAACGTTTGGGGTTCAAGGTAAATTTTCCCAAGTCGCAGTTGTGCCCGGCTCAATCCCTTCAGTTTATCGGGGCCGTGCTGGACACGGTTCGCCTTCGTGCGTTCCTTCCCTCGTCGAGACTGGAGGCTCTGCTTCGCCTGGCCCGCCAGATTCTGCGGCAGCGCTCCGTCTCTGCGCACAGGCTGATGATTCTACTCGGCCACATGGCTTCGACAGTTCATGTCACGCCGTTTGCCAGATTGCATCTGAGAATTCCTCAGTGGACCTTAGCCTCCCAGTGGCGTCAGGATCGAGACCCGCTCTCCCTCCCTGTAGCGGTCACTCCTTCCTTGAGACGATCGCTCCGTTGGTGGACCAACTCTTCCAATCTTTCCGGGGGTTTGCTCTTTCTCGTCCCTCCACATCACAAGGTCCTGACCACGGACTCTTCGGAGTATGCGTGGGGGGCTCACCTCGACGGTCTGCGGACTCAAGCGCTATGGTCGGCGGAGGACCGTCTGTGTCACATCAATGTGTTGGAACTTCGTGCCATCTTTCTGGCAGCTCGGGCGTTCGGTCATCTGCTGCGCAATCAGGTGGTCCTGGTGCGGACGGACAACCAAGTGGCAATGTATTATGTAAACAAGCAAGGGGGAACGGGCTCCTGGTCCCTGTGCCAGGAGGCCTTGCGCCTTTGGGAATGGGCGACTTCCCAGAACATCTTCCTGTGGGCGGTTTACATTCAGGGAGAGAAGAATTGTCTGGCCGACAAACTCAGTCGTCTTCTCCAGCCGCACGAGTGGTCGCTAAACTCCCGAGTTCTGCGTGAGGTCTTCGACCGCTGGGGAACGCCTCAGGTGGATCTGTTTGCCTCCCCGGAGACTCACAAACTGCCCCTCTATTGTTCACGAATTTACTCCCAGGACCGTCTCGAGGCAGATGCCTTCCTTCTCGACTGGGGAGGGAGATTCCTTTATGCGTTTCCTCCTTTTCCTCTGATCTTGAGGACGTTGGTTCACCTCAAATCGTCCGGAGCCACTATGATTCTCATCACGCCTCATTGGCCTCGTCAGCACTGGTTCTCCCTGCTCCTTCAACTCAGTGTCAGGGAGCCTCTACTTCTGCCTGTGTTTCCCTCTCTGCTGTCTCAGAGTCGGGGTTCGCTGTTGCATCCCAATCTTCAGTCACTACATCTGACGGCGTGGTTCCTTTCCCCCTGACTTCGGCGGTCAGGGAGGTGTTGGAAGCCTCGCGCAAGGCCTCGACTCGGCTTTGTTATTCCCAGAAGTGGACCAGATTTTCGTCCTAGTGTACCTCGCACCATCTGGATCTGTGTTTGGTTCCGGTGTCCTCGGTTCTGGAATATTTGTTGCATTTGTCTGAGTCTGGGCTGAAGACAACTTCCATCTGGGTGCATCTCAGTGCTATTGCTGCTTTCCATCGGCATTTGGAGGGACGTTCCCTCTCTCTTCATCCTCTGGTGGTTCGCTTCATGAGGGGTTTAGTCAATATTAACCCTCCTCTGAAACCTCCTCCTGTAGTTTGGGATCTTAATGTGGTCTTGGCTCAGCTGATGAAACCTCCTTTTGAGCTGATTGACAAGTCTCTTCTTAAGTTTCTCACTTGGAAAGTGGTCTTTTTACTTGCGCTCACGTCTGCTCGTCGGATTAGTGAGCTACAGGCTTGGTTGCGGACCCGCCCTTTACTGTATTCCATCATGACAAGGTGGTTCTTTGCACCCATCCTAAATTTCTACCTAAGGTTGTGTCTGATTTCCACCTCAATCAGTCTATTGTTCTTCCGGTGTTCTTTCCGAAGCCCCACTCTCATCCTGGTGAGGCGGCGCTTCACACGCTGGACTGTAAGAGGGCGTTGGCTTTTTATCTCCAACGTACCAAGTCTCATCGGAAGGTTCCTCAATTGTTTTTGTCCTTTGATCCTAATCGGCTGGGACATCCTATTTCCAAGCGCACCTTGTCCAACTGGCTAGCTGCTTGTATTTCTTTTTGCTACGCTCAGGCTGGCCTCACGCTCCACGGTCGAGTCACGGGGCATAAGGTCCGGGCGATGGCAGCTTCTGTTGCTTTCCTCCGGTCTACTCCTGTGGAGGACATATGTAAAGCTGCCACTTGGTCTTCGGTTCATACGTTCACCTCCCACTACTGTCTGGACACTTTGTCCAGAAGCGACGGCCGGTTTGGCCAGTCGGTGTTACGTAACCTGTTTTCCTAAATTGCCATCCTCCCACCTGCCCTTTTTGGTTGGCTTGGAGGTCACCCACAATTGAGAATATCATGCCTGCTTGTCCTGGGATAAAGCACAATTACTTACCGAAACAGGTGTTATCCATGGACAGCAGGCATATATTCTCACAACCCGCCCTCCTCCCCGGGGATGGCTTCTTTGCTGGTTATGAAACTGAGGACCACGAGGTGGGGATGCGCCCGCTAGTGGGCAAGAAGGCATGCACATGCGTTTTGCAGTGTAGCAAACTTGAAACTTCAATCAAGTTTGCTTGAAAAGCTGTCCGCGCTGGGGCTCCGTAGATGACGTCACCCACATGTGAGAATATATGCCTGCTGTCCCTGGATAACACCTGTTACGGTAAGTAACTGTGCTTTTTGTTGTGGTGATTAATATTTGCTGGGAAGTTCAGACTATGATTTGTGGTGAGGTGCATTTACTTTGTTTGCCTAGAGCAGTGGTTCCCAACCCTGTCCTGGAGGAACACCAGGCCAATTGGGTTTTCAGGCTAGCCCTAATGAATATGCATGAAGCAAATTTGCATGCCTATCACTTCCATCATATGCAAATCTCTCTCATGCATATTCATTAGAGCTAGCCTGAAAACCCGATTGGCCTGGTGTTCCTCCAGGACAGGGTTGGGAATCACTGGCCTAGAGGGAAGTCCCTGTGTTTTTATTCTGACTGTGTACCGAATGTTTTTTTCATGAACTTTTCCACGCACATGAATGTGATTGAATATATTTTAACACTTATGTAATCTTGAAAATGAATAAAGAATATATAAATAAATAAAAGATTTTGCAGTTTATCTGAATTTTGAATTGTTTTTCTTAAACCTTTTTGTACTAACCTATACTAGCAAATCCCTCATTTTCGCTTGGTCAGGGTTGTATGACCTAGAACTTGGTCCTTGGAGCCTTCCAGTGTAGCCACACCTGGTCACAATATACATTCATTGCTCTAGGAAATGGCTGCTAATGTTCTGCTAGCTAGTTTTTATGTACCTTCTTCTTCCAGGAATTGACTGATGCACCAGATGAGAGGCCTGTTTTCCCACCATATGTGCAGAAGCACTGCCTTAGTACCTCAAGTTCCCTAATGTTTGAGAGGACAAGATCCATATAGTTGCCCTTAGCTTTACAGACCAGGTTCCTACCTGATTGTTTTGCTATGCTTTTCATCCATTTTGGGTGCTTGCTAGAAGGTGTGCTTGCTAGAGGGTGGGTCTGGCTGGTCTTAGGTGGGCAAGTGTGGATGGATTTGAGCACCTCATTGTTGACATCTGCACTTTGACAGGGAGATAATGATGTACTTAGTCATACTGCAAGTATAACTGAAAGTGTAACGAGGCTGCCTGGACGGAACTTGTACATTGTGACTTAGGCAATGTAAAAGCAGGTCTAAGTGCCCAAAAGGTATTCAAAGTGACCAGATAACCACTGCAGCCCCCCCCCACACACACACACACTCTCCCAGTGATCACTGACTCCCCCCCCATACACATACACACACACTCACCATCATAAAAATTGGAATAAAAATGTACATGCCTGCCTCCAGAACATCAGCACCTGGCATAGGAAAGCCTAGTAGAGCAGCACAGAGGTGGCTTAAGTAGTCTGGAGCTATTGGGATTGTAGACAGGTGGGTCTAGTAGGTTTTGGGGGTGTTTTAGGGGGCTCACTATGACCTAATAAGGGAGTTCTGGTGAGATGTTTATATGGCACCCTTTTTGTTCGCAAGGGTGCCCTGTAAGGTGCCCCACTACTGTGTTGTCATGTCTGGGTGTCCAGTCCATCACTTTGCTGGCCCCTGCCACGTCCAAAAGGTCTTATTCTGGGCGTTTTTGACTTGGACAAATTTTGGGATAAGAATGGGGTATAAAGATAGATGACTTAGCGGTCTGGTTTATCAAATGGCTGGACATACAGCATAATTAGGTGATTTTTGAAAAAATAAATATTTTGGACGCATTTTTCAGGAATGGACTTTAGACACTGCCGACTTTGGGTGACTAACGATTAGGCCCAAAATGGACTTAGATGTATCTTTTGATTATGCCCCTTCACCTTTATAAAATTAGAACTGAAAAATTGTTATCTTAACTTATCTGGTTAGCTACTCAAATAACGGTTTGAATATTGCCACTATCTGGGCAGTGCAGCCCTTCACTGCTGTATTCAGATTTTCAGTGCCAGGCATAATCTGGATTCTAGCACTGACTTAATATCCAGATTTCATGTCATTGCCATGGCTGGAATTTATGAAAAATATTGACTACAGTCAGCTTTCAGGCCAATTATTCCTTAGCCTATCCTCAATGATATAGGCAACCAAGGGTGTTCTCACTCTTGGGGTATTTTTAGTAAAGGTTTGGTGAGAATATATCTACTGTATACTATTGTTCATCCTGTAGTTATAGCATAACGATTGTATAGCATTTGCCATATGGCTTGCAAATTATAATTCTTTTTATTTTTCTCACTATGTCACATTAAAGTCAGCAATGCTGAAAACATAATTGTCTTCTCAAAAAATATTAATTTCTAGAAAATCCATTTGTTCCCAACTTTGCTCACAAGTGTTTAAAAGTGTTATTGCTCATTGGCAAAAAAAAAAAATCAAAAAGATTTTTTTTTTTTTTCAGGTAAGCAGTATCTGCTTGGTATGGAAATCATGTACTCCATTTAGTAATATACATTTCCAGCAGCAGTGATAAACATTCAACTTCAGGTTGAGGTGTTTATGCATCACTGGAGATGGATATTGCCTAGTGAATGCTCTTCTACCATGTAGTTATTGCTATTATCCTGGAACTGTTAAATTAGAGAAAAGGAATTAAACTACTCAGTTGAATACCAACATTCTCCAGTGGACAGATGTGCAGGCCAGGATTGTGGGGCATGCTTCAACTTTTGAAAGCATATCCCGTTATAAAGCAAAGGAATGTAATTGTATAGCTTTCCTCTCTCTCTCCCTCTTCCTCCAATGGAAAGTATTTGCAAGGGGCTTTTATGTTAGCAGAATAATTTTTGGGTGATTGGTAGCTGTGGATGAACCACAAGTTTTCTGGCTGCATGCAATAGCATTTAATTGTATGCTTCAGTTTGCAGTGGTTTAATTAGCATTACAGAGAGCTATTCAACCATTAACCACATAAACTATGGGCAGGGACAAGAGAGCTTAGTGATTGCCACAAGATAGGTTGATTGCTATGTAATCCTTACCAAAAAAATGTCTCTTTTCTTAGTATTTTACTGCAGGGAATGAGATTATTCACCAAACCATTAAAGAAATTTGGGGGCATTAGCACACATACAGTAAGATGTGTCATGCAATGAAGTATATGTGAGTGATATTATACTGTATATTGAAGACTGTAGAAAGGAACATTAAAATAAAATCAACAGTAATACAATAAGGTAATATAACAAAAGACTGAAAATTAATGTGAAAATAAAGATGCACATTACACATACTTACTCTGGCTTTTACAAAGCTGCACAAGGGGTTTCTACCATGGGCCAGTGAGGTAAATGTTCCAGCACTCATAGAATTCCTATGGAGCATCAGAACATTTAGCACCCTGGACCACGGTAGAAATCACTACCATGGCTTGCTAAAAGGGTAGGGCGATACATTTGCTGATGACATAAAGTTCTTTAAAGTTGTTAAATTGAAATAGCATTCTGAAAAATTGCAAGATGACCTTGCAAGACTGAGATACTGGGCATCAAAATGGCAGATGATGTTTAATGTGAGCAAGTGCAAAGTGTTGCATGTGGGAAAGAGGAACCAAGCTTTAGCCACCACTCGGGGAAAAAAGATCTAGGTGTCATGGTTGAGGATATGATGAAATAGCTCAGTGTGCAGCAGCTAACCCTCCCCCCCCCCAAATATGTTAGGTATTATATGGAAAGAAATATAAAACAAAGATGAAATTGTTCTAATGCATTTGAATCGCTCTATGGTGTGGCTGCACTGCAAATAATGTGCAATTTTGGTTGCCACATCTCAAAAAGATATAGTGGAATTAGAAAAGGTACAGAGAAGGGATGGGATGACTTCCCTATGAGGAAAGGCTAAAGTGGCTAAGACTCTTCAGCCTGGAGAAGAGATGGCTCAGGGGAGATGTGATAGAGGTCTATAAAAAAACTGAGAGGCATGAAGCAAGTAGATGTGAGTCTCGTGTTTACTTGTTCCAAAAAATCTACGATTAGGAAGCATGTAATGAAGCTACTAAGTAGAAGATTAAAAAAAAAAAAACAACCTGAAGAAAATATGTCTTCACTCAATGTGTAAGTAAACTGTGAATTAATTGCCAGAGAATGTGGTAAAAGCAGTTAGCCTAGCATATTTTAAAAAGGTTTGGCTAACTTCCTAAAAGAGCAATTATTAAGATGGATGTAGAAAATTCACTGCTTATTTCTAGGATAAGCAGCATAAAAATCTGTTTTATTCTTTGAGACCTTGACAGGTATTTGTGACCTGGTTGGCCACTGTTAGAAACAGGATACTGAGTCTGATGGACCTTCAATTTGTCCCAGTTGTTATGTTTTTATTATACAAACCATGCTTCTGAAATTCTTTTCTGACTGCCCCAGCCCCAGGAGTAAAACAAAAAGGGCCATAGAAACATAGAAACATAGAAGATGACGGCAGAAAAGGGCCACAGCCCATCAAGTCTGCCCACTCCAACAACCCTACCCCCTTGAATTTACCCCCCTAGAGATCCCACATGTGTATCCCATTTCCTTTTAAAATCCTTCACGCTGCTGGCCTGAATCACCTGAGGTGGAAGTTCATTCCAACGATCGACCACCCTTTCGGTGAAGAAGAACTTCCTGGTGTCGCCATGAAATTTCCCACCCCTGATTTTCAGCGGATGGCCTCTTGTGGCAGAGGGGCCTTTAAAAAAGAAGATATCATCCTCCACCTCAATACGGCCGGTGATATATTTAAACGTCTCTATCATGTCTCCTCTCTCTCTACGTTCTTCAAGTGAATATAGCTGCAATTTATTCAGCCTTTCTTCATACGGGAGGTCTTTGAGTCCCGAGACCATTTTGGTGGCCATTCTTTGAACTGACTCAACTCTCAGCACATCCTTTTGGTAATGTGGCCTCCAGAATTGTACACAATACTCCAGATGAGGCCTCACCATGGATCTGTACAATGGCATTATAACTTCGGGCTTCCGGCTGATAGTAACTACAAACAATCTCTTAGTTGTTACTTAGGTGTCTTAATTTATGGAATTTGCTACTATTGACAATCCAAAATAAAGTGAGTTGTTTGTTGTTGTTTTTTTTAAATATATCCTTCATTTTTCCTTTTGGTGGGAGTCCTTGTGTCTATGCTATAAATTTGAAAAAATGTATTCAGAAAGAGTGAGATATAACAAAATTTTTAAATTAGCATGGAGCCCATTAATTGAGTTTATGAGATCTGATTAAGTAGAAGAACCCTTAATTCCTATAAGATTCCAATACACATAGGGAGTGGGCTATATACTTTATATTATCTCCTGTTTGGTTGTAAGTGCTGTTTATTATGTTATTTGTTTAATAATTTTCTGCACTTTGCATGTATGTTGAAAATTAATATAGTTTAAAAAAAATATTAGTATTATTTTTTAATTCTTAATATGCCCTCTCATTGCAAAGTTGAAATGAAAGAGATTTGACTCGTGCACATTTACATTATGTAGGTATTTAAATGTCTATCATATCTCCCCTCTCCCACTTTTCTTCCAAAGTATACAGATTGAGATCTTTAAGTCTGTCCCCATAAGCCTTATGATGAAGACCACATACCATTTTACAAGCCTTCCTCTGGACCGACTCCATCCTTTTTATATCTATTTGAAGATGTGGCCTCCAGAATTGTATATAATAGTCTAAATGAGATCTCATAGTCTTATACAGGGGCATTGATGCCTCCTTTTTCCTACTGCCTTTTTCCTTTTGCCTCCTTTTCCCTAAGCAACCTAGCATCCTTCCGTATAAGGGGGGTGCTGAAAAGTTCTCAGCCCAACTAACCAATTTCCTTAATTCTGAGCATATTTTGCCCACTGTAGCTGAAAAGAGTGGTCGACAAGTCAATGAAGCCATCCACGCAATGCAGTGAAAAGAATGAACAGAATGCTTGGAATGATTAAGGAGGGGATCACAAACAGATCAGAGAAGGTTATCATTGCACTGTCCAGGCCATGGTGCGACACTACCTGGAATACTGCATCCAGCACTGGTCACCGTACTTGAAGAAGGATACGGTACTACTCGAAAGGGTCCATAGAAGATTGACTAAAAGAGAGGAGACTGAGAGGGGACATGATTGAAACGTTCAAGATAATGAAGGGAATAGACTTAGTATATAAAGATAGGTTGTTCACCCTCTCCAAGGTAGGGAAAACGAGAGGGCACTCTCTAAAGTTAAAAGGGGATAGATTCCGTACAAACGTAAGGAAGTTCTTTTTCACCCAGAGAGTAGTGGAAAACTGGAATGCTCTTTCGGAGGCTGTTGTAAGGGAAAACACCCTCCAGGGATTAAAGACAAAGTTAGACAAGTTCCTGCTAGACCAGAACATACGCAGGTAAGGCTAGACTCAGGGCACAGGTCCTTGACCTAGGGGCCGCCGTGTGAGCGGACTGCTGGGCATGATAGACCACTGGTCTAACCCAGCAGTGGCAATTCTTATGTTATCTTATTTTGTGAAATGCCAGTTTGCAGAAACAAAATTTTCTTTTTTTGACATTGTTTCATATCAGTCAGCCATATCCATGCCATTTTCTTCTGGGTTGGGATGAGAACTTTTCAGCACTCCTTCCTAAGCATTAGAGTGATGCATTTAAGAATGCACACTTATGTCTGTGTCCCTTGTTTACTCTATCAAAAAAAAATATATATATAGTGCATGTATTAAAGCTACAAAGTAGTATATTTACATCATATCAGTGAAAATATTTCTTCACTCAACATGTAATTTAAACTTCGGGTAAAAACAATTAGCTTAGCAGGGTTTAAAAAAGGTTTGGACAAGTTCCTAAAAGAAATGTCTATAAACCATTATTAAGATAGACTGGGAAAAATACACTGCTTATTCCTGGCATAAGCAGCCATCTTGCTCCTACCCTGCATTGCTGCTACTTTAAATTGACTGATTGCTATGACTTCTAGTTAAAACCACTGTCATCATAGCCCAATGATCGGGTTTTTGGGGTTTATTTTTTTCATTTTTCTTATTACAGAACCATCCTAATTTCTCCATAAGTATGCAAGACCTGCAAAAATATTGTTCTTGATAGGTATTGTTTCTCTTTCCTGCTGAACAGTCAATTTTGCTATACTGGCTAATTTTGTAATTAACATTTCACTGGAGAAAACATGTTTTGTTTTTTTAGATATGGATACATTTTAAATATAAGGAACTTTTTACTAAGCAGCAATATGTGCAATGCATGCACTTACCACTGGTTGAAATGGCTTACACCACAGGACTTATTCAGATGTCCTTCAATAACCCTCCTTTTACAAATCCGTAAAACTGTTTTTAGCGCCGGTCTCAGCGGTAACAGCTCTGATGCTCATAGAATATCTATGAGCATCAGAGCTCTTACCGCCATGGCCAGTGCTAAAAACCATGCTACGGTTTTGTAAAAAAAAGAGGGCGGGGTGGTAAGTTTTGGATTTGTGTGCAAACCACACACTACTATGATATTTGTCTTTCTCTTTTTTTTTCTGGGAGGAAGCATATCTGGGGGCAGAGAGTGGACATTTTTGCACTTGATTCTGAGTACAAATAATATTTTTGAACAAATTGTTTAGAAATTATTGTACTATTTCATACATGCTTACACTGTATTTCCTCATGAATAACAATGCTAATTCAAATTTGCCAACATTAATGTGATATATTAGCTGTCATTGCTAGTGCACTGACATTTACATGTTTTAAAGGATTTAACATTGTTTATGATGGGGGTAAAACTTGCTCATTGTCATTAATAACCTCATTTAATAAGCTCTTTCAAAGGTCTAAGAGGAAAAGCCTTATCCCACTCCTTCAGATTATCGGTGAAAATAATGGTGGGAGAAGGAGAAAGCAACACAGTTTTACTTGATAGGTGGCTACTAAATTTAGAGAAAATTTTTCAAATTCTGCCTTAAACAATTCTATTAAAAATATTATGACTTTTTATTTTTTTTAAGTCATTTAAAAATAAGTTTACCATTAATGGTGCTATTTTGAGGATGGTACCCAGAGTGGCCTGGAGCAATTGGGACTTGCTCTTGGCTGAAGAGCCCCAGGATCCCAAATCATACTCATCGGACCCCAGAGGACCTCCCTGAACCCCTCTGTACTCCCCAGACCCCCCCCCCCACACACACACACACCCCAATGCTGAAATATTTAGGTAGCCACAAAAGGTGAAGGGGGCAGAGATGCAGAGTGAGGAACTGATAAGGGGGGGAAAAATCTCAATTTGAATATCTTACCTGCTACCATTCAGACTTGGGGGAAAGGTAAACTTGGGCTTCAGTAGGTTATAGCCTTTAAAGAATCTATAAGAGTTATTTATATATATATATATATATATATATATATATATATATATATATATATATATATATATATATATATATATATATATATATAAAGTATTTTAGTCTATGGCCTCCTTTTACGAAACTGCACTACCAGTTTCTAGAGTGGGGAGCCGCACTGAATGGCCTGCACTGCTCCCAATGCTCATTGAGTTCCTATGAGCGTCAGGAGCAGCGCGGTCCATTCAGCGCAGCTCCCCATGCTAGAAACTGCTATCACAGTTTCGTAAAAGAGGGGGTAGGTGAGTACTTTAGGTTTCAACTGAGGAAAGTCTTTGTTTAGTGTTTAAATATTAGTTTAAAATATAACTAGAAAAAGTAGCCCTATGGAGTACATTTTGTTGCAAAGGTCTTTCAGGTAGGAAGTTAGAAACTGCTCTATTCTGTTGCCTTTCAGTTAAACAATAGTGTCTGATTAAAGGGAAAAGCAGAAAGGGCAGGATAATTGTAAAATGACTCATCCAGGAGGTGTGGCTGACTTTCAATTTAGAAGCACTTCTACAAAAAGGTGATCCAGAATTCAGCTGCTCCATGTCCTGAAAAGGTGCTAAGTGAGTATCTGCTAAGAGTGGGGGGGGGGGGGGGGGGGGAATCTCCATTATTATTTTAGGTTGCAATTGAGGAAAGTCTCTGTTTAGAGTTTAATTCCCTCCCATCCGCCCTAGCTCCCATCCTAAGGCTGATCTTATGTTTTATATGCTCTTCACCCAATAAGTAAGAGGGCATTGCTTTGGTAGGATTTTTTTCCACTTTCTCTTTTTTTACTTTCATCAGGTGGCAAGGGTCATCTTCAAGTTCGCCTGTCTCTGCTTCAAAACCATAACTGATTCATCCCCAAAATACCTATCGCATCACTTTGTTTCCTGGCACCACTCGCACACGTAATGCCCATCTATTTGCCTTCCCCTCCCTGAAGGGCTGTGTACACAAGAGATTTCTTGATAGAACACTGTCATTCTAAGCTGGCAAATGGAATAATTGTCTGTCTACCCTCATTTCATTTGCACCCTCCTACCAATCCTTCAGGAAATCAGTCAAAACCTTAATAAATAAAAACTTTAATAAATTTTTCTGACTCCTTCCTAGCCTGCTATATCACTGCATTACCTGCTGTATCTCCGACATACCTAACCTCCTACAGCTCACTAATGTAATTGAAATTTGTTACCAATGTATTTGACAATATTCTCTAACATCACTGTATATGCACAGTCTCTTCCTCTGTAAACCACTCTGAACTGCTTGTGGTATTGCGGTATACAAATAAAAGTTATTATTATTATTATTCTGCAACCACAGTATGGCTGGGAAACATCATGTTTCCAAACCTGTTGCCCAGGTTACAACTTCTACCTCAGTGTAGACAGAAAATGTTACCCAAGCAGAGGGAATGGTTCCATGTGCAAGCTGTCTTTAGCTTGAGTCCCTCAGTAAGGAAGTGAAGGAACTGAGAGAGGAGGTAGCAAGGCAGAAGAACATCTGCAAAAAATGATAGATACAGTACATCGATGAAATGCTTCATGAGGAATCAAAGATTGTGAGCAGTGGGGAAGAAGAGTTCATGCTGATGGAGAACAGCTGGACTCAGGTTACAAAACCCTGCAGGATTGATACTTAGAAACATAGAAAGATGACGGCAGAAAAGGGCTATAGCCCATCAAGTCTGCCCATTCTACTGACCCACCCCATTAAGTCTGTGTGCTAATGACCCAATTCCTTAACTCGACCTTCGTAGGGATCCTACGTAGGTGTCCCATTTATTCTTAAAGTCAGGCACGCTGGTGGCCTCGACCACCTACACTGGAAGCTTGTTCCAGTGATCCACCACTCTTTCCGTGAAGAAATACTTCCTGGTGTCGCCATTAAATTTCCCTCCTCTGAGTTTGAGCAGATGCCCTCTTGTGGCCGAGGGTCCTTTGAGAAAGAAAATGTCATCTTCCACCTCGACACGTCCTGTGATGTATTTAAATGTTTCAATCATGTCCCCCCTCTCCCTACGTTCTTCGAGAGTGTAGAGTTGCAATTTGTATAGTCTCTCTTCGTACTAGAGACCCTTGAGCCCCGAGATCATCCTAGTGGCCATCCGCTGAACCGACTCGACTCTTAGCACGTCTTTACGGAAATGTGGCCTCCAGAATTGCACACAATATTCCAGATGAGGTCTCACCATGATTCTGTACAGTGGCATTATGACTTCAGGTTTCCGGCTGACGAAACTTCTATTGATACAACCCATCATTTGCCTTGCCTTAGATGAGGCCTTTTCCACTTGTTTGGCAGGCTTCATGTCTGCACTGATGATTACTCCCAAATCTCGTTCTACTGAAGTCCTTGAACTCCCAAATCTCGTTCTACTGAAGTTCTTGAACTGCAGTCCAGGAAGTAGAGAAGGTGAGAGCATCCAAGGAAGGATCAAAGCTTGAAATTCCCAAAGTTGCTGTATGTTTGAACACTAGGAGGTGAAAGGTAACTGTGGTTGGTGATTCCCTTCTGAGGGATACAGAGGCATCCATCTGCAGACCAGACATGATGTCCCAGAAGGCATGCTGTCTGCCTGGTGCCAAAATTTAAGATGTTAAAGAAAGCTTCATAAAGCCTGACTATTATTCAATGCTACTCATCCATGCTGGCACTATTAATACTGTGAGGTACCTGTCCGAACATATCAAATGTGATTTTGTGGCTTTGGGAAAGAAGGTGAAGCAGTCAGGTGCATAGGTGGTGTTTTCATTTATCCTCTCTGTTGAGGGTAAAGACAGAGAAGTTCACATCCTGGAGATGAAGCATAGCTGTGTGGTTAGTTTTGTCATGACTGTTTTGAATTCCTGTACCATGGGATGATTTTACAAAGGCTGCTGAGCAAGGATGGTATGCATCTATCATAGAAAGGAAGAAATGTCTTCAGCAGCAAACTGGCTAACCCTACTGAAGAGGGCTTTAAACTACAAATATTGGGGTCATGGTGATGGAAGAGGTTGATTTGGATTTAGTGGCAATCATGGAGACGTAGTTCATGATGATCCATGACTGGAATTATACTAGGTCATAATCTGCTAAGGTAAGACAGGATAGGAAGAAAGGAGGAGGGGGAGTGGCATTATATTATTGAAATCGCTTAGTTATAAGCAGGTTAGAAATGTAATAAATAAATGTTAATAATCATATTAAAGTCACACAATTGTAGGATCTACAGAGAAAGGAAGAGGCACTGTGGGTCAAACTAGGAAGAGGGAATAGAAAATATATAGTATTTATATTGGTACTGAATATTCTTTGATAAATACGGGTGGCCTAGAACTTATGTAGCCTGGCTGATATTCAGCTGTCTGAAAATCAGGTCAGTAGCATAAGTATTTGTTTTTCTACATAAAAAAGAAAAACCCAACTCCTCCCCTCCTACCAACCTAAGGTGACATTTATAGAATATGGGCCTTAGGGGCTGATACTATAAAGGGTGCCTATAGTTTGGTGCCTCTTACATACCTAACTTAATTGGCAAAATACCCTTAATAGCCTCAATAATAGGAAAAAAAAAAGAAATGGGTGATAAGTGCCTATTGCATGGCGCTTAGTGCTGCCTAACTCTAAGTGAGTGTTTCTGTGGGCGGAACATGAGTTAGTTAGCACAGTGAGAGGAAAGGAGGCCAATCGTCCCCCTCACTGCTCTGAGACTCTCTATCTTCAATCGATTTTTTTTTTTGCAGGAAGTCCCGCCCTTTCTTTGCTGGAATCCAGCCTTGCTCTCTTCAGCCCACTAAAGGGCTCTGGGCTCCTGTGTTCATCTCTAATCTTCAGCACAGTGAGGGTAAGGGAGGCCAATCCTCCCCCTCGCTGCAACAAGACTCCATCTCTCTGCTTGATTTTCTTCAGCAAGAAGCCTCGCCCTTCCTCTCCGGAGCTCACATTGCTTTCCTCTTCAGCCCTATAAAGGGCTGCCAAGCAAGTGAGCTTCTCACAAGCGCCCTTTCTACGGCCCAAGGAGTACCAGACTAAAAACCATGCACAGACTCAACCATAGCACTCTCACTCAAGCTAATACACCAAGCCACCTTCTAGCCATCTCATTCATACTTCCAATGATGACATGCCATATACCCATCATCATGAGCCAGGGCTGATATGGAGGCCTAAGAAACTGCTATTGCACGAAGCCCAGAACAATCAATACCCACAACCTTATAAGGATCAAGACCGAGACATATTCCCCCAATGCACACGTCGCAGCAGCCCTAGTGAATGCCAGATCCATAAATGGCAAAGACCTTATCCTCACAGACGCCATCACAGAGTACAACTGAACCTCCTACTAGTAACGGAAACATGGCTCAAAGACAACGATGGAGCCACCTTGGGTGCATTATGCCCTCAAGGTTACAAAGCACTGCCTTGCTCCCGCCCCAACAAGAAAGGGGGAGCGGTGGCAGAGATCACCAAAGCCAATACCAAATACACTCGATAAACCATAAACAAATCATAGTCTTAGGAGACCTCAACTTCGCAGAGTACACAGAAGTCACAGGCAACCCACAAGATTTCATCAAAACACCTGGGACCTGGGACTCGCTCAACAAGTCACCTCTCCCGCTCACTCCTCTACAAACACACTGGACCTAATCTTTCTCCCAAATGGTCCACAAACTGACCAGAAACCATCCTTGCTGACTAACATCATAGTCTCCTTGACTGACCACCATATAATCACATTTGATCTCCACACCAAAGTCAAAGAGGCAGCAGACCGTTCAAACTTGCAGGAATCAATTACATTCAACCCAAAGTCAGTAAACCCAACCACATTCTCCCGCAGCATCTCCAAACTACAACTAAGCACAAACTCCACATCTTTCTCCCTAGAAGAGACAGCACTGACCTGGCATTTTAGCTTCAAAAAACTTTACAAGAGCCTAGCAAAAGTCAAGGTGACCAAACCTAACTCTCAACCGTTCTCCTCACCCTAGTTTACAGAAGACCTGAGAGTACAAAAAAGGACAAGTCATAAAAGTAGAAAAAGCTAGGTACAAAACTGTCAGCACTGAAGACAAATCCACCTGGAAAAATCTCCTGCAAAACTACAAATTAGCTACACATGAAGCAAAAAAAGCAAACTCACCACTCTAATATCCAAGGTCCCAAGCAGATCAAAGGCCATCTTATCAATAACAAAAAAACCTATTCTCCTCATCCTAAAGTCCAATGCATTCCCAGCAAACAAACTGAGACAGTGAATCCCTCTCTACCTTCTTCCATGACAAAATATCAAAGATATACGCAAATCTAGACTCAGAGGCCAAAGCACTCCGAAACATCCCAGAGACTATTCAAGACAACAATCCACAGTGGACAGAAAACTTAAACAGTTTTAAACCCATCTCCCACAACGACCTTAAAACCATAATCAACTCCATAAGCCCCACAATTTCAATCCTGGACCCTTGTCCCTCCACTACACTCCTGGATACAAACGAGGCATTCCTGGAGTCCATCCTACCCCTAATAAACGAGTCCCTTACAACAGGTGTAATTCCACAGAGCTGGAAATCTGCTATAGTAAAACCACTCCTGAAAAAAACAACCATGGACCCAGACAATCCAAGCAGCTTCAAACCTGTCTCAAACCTCCCATTCATCTCAAATATTAGAAAAGACAGTACTCAACCAACTACAAGACTTTATGGAGACAACGGTCACCCTTTTCAACTTCCAATCAGGCTTCAGGAAACACCACAGCACAGAAACAGTGCTTCTGGACATCTTAGATGACTGCTGGAAAATCCTAGATGAAGTAAATGATACACTGCTGATTCTATTAGACCTCGGTGCCACCTTCGACAACATCAACCACTCTCTCCTATCCAGGGTAAAAACCAGTGGAATCCATGACAACGCACTTCGATGGTTCTCCTCATTCCTAAACCATAGATCGCAGAGAGTACTACTAGGAAATTTTTTATCTGAACCCAAACCACTCCACTATGGAGTGCCTCAGGGAGCCTTACTATCACCACTCCTCTTCAACTTCTATGTCAAACCAGTACTGGACATAGCGGAAAAGCACCGAATCAGAATTCACTCTTTCGCAGACAACTTACAACTCTACCTCCCTCTAGGCCGACACCGAGATACACAAATCAAGAATCTCCAGTCTTGCTTAACTGAAATAAAGACCGGATGACCGGGAACAAGTTACAGTTAAATGAGTCCAAGACAGAACTTCTCTGGATCCACAAAGATCTTTGCGTTTACCCTGTCCATCTTTTTCCTGGGGCAAAAACACCCTTATACACATAGATAACGTCTGCAGCCTAGGAGTAACTCTCGACTCAAATTTATCAATGACAGATCACATATCCAAACTAGTTTCATCCTCCTTCTACTACCTCCGCCAGCTAAAATCCATATGTGCATACTTATCAGAACCTGATTTCTCCCATCTACTTTACGCTTTTTCTCTACCCCGCTTAGACTATTGCAACATAGTGGGCCTGCCAACCAAAACTCTCTCCTGCCTCTAAAGGGTGCAAAATGCTGCAATCTGCCTCTTGAAAAACCTAAGCATCTACGACCACGTTACCCCTGCATTAGCTTCCATGCATTGACTGCCCATTCTGTAAATGGTGCCTAAGTATGACTGATATGTGGCCGGTGCCATTTTTCTAAGTGCTAGATGATTTAGGCTCCATTTGTAGAATTAGCTCCAGTAGCACACATTGATGAATTCTCTCCTCATTCTCTTTGAAAACAACAAGGATTCAGTTGAATGGAATAGTAAGAGGGGTCAGGGTGCCTCTCTGTTTCCCATGCTACACTCGTGCCCTCCCTTCCCCGCCCCTCATATCTCTTTAAAATATTTGCCAATGTGAGCAACTACTCTAGCCTGCTGCTCAGGCTGGCCTGGCTCCCTCTGAAATCACTTCTGGGTCATGGGGCCAGGAAGTGATGTCAGAGGGAAAGCAAATGCCAGCATGTCAGCAGGCCAGAGAAGATGCTTGTGCTGATGAAGATTTTAAAAAGTACTGGGGTGGGAAGGGAGGGCACAAGTGTGGCATGGGGGCACAGAAGGAGTGGGTGGGAGGGAGGGAGGGTGCCCCCACCCCGTGCGCTTCCCACTCTCTCTACTGTGCCACTGATTCAGTTTTCTGTCTGATTTAGAAAAATTACCACACTCATAACATTTCAGTACATAACACTCTGACTAGCATATTTATTTTTACACTGTAGGGACTATAAACATATCTAGCTACTAATTTAATCAAAATATTAAAGCAAATGTACAACACTAATTATATATTTTACTGTTTTCCACTTTAAATTACAGTAGGTTTAGAAACAAAGCACGGTTTAATTGTCTAAGATATTGTTATCTTGGAATTTGCTCTGTATTTAAACTGAAAACAGAAACTATGCTTCCCCAAAAGCTTTTCCAATTAACAAATACCAATGGGAATGTTGCAATTAAAAACAATGATAGGAGAAAAATTTATCTGCTATCTCTAAACTCAATAAAAATTAACTTTGTCAGTCTGAGCCACTTAGAATGATTTAAACATCTCTATGATTCTCAGTTTCTTCTTTTTTTTCTAAAACAAAATTATCATCAAGAGTGCTTGGAAAATTACCAGAAAAATGCTTAAAATGTTAGATTATAAGATCTTTTATGACTATGACAAACTAATCCCCAAAAGGATCCTGATAATTCCATACAATAAAAGTGCAGTTATCACATCCTCTGGTGATGCATTCTAGAGCTTAACTATACCTTTCTTTTACAAAACCGTAGTGTGGTTTTTAACGTCGGCCATGGCAGTAACAGCACTGACGCTTATAGAATTCCTATGAGCATAAGAGCTGTTACGCCACGGCCGGCACTACAAAACCACACTACGGTTTTATAAAAGGGGATGGGGGAGTATATTTCCTCCTATTGGTTTTAAAAGTATTTCTCTGTAACTTCATTGAGTGTCCCCTAGTCTTTGTAATTTTTGATGGAGTAAAAATGGCCAGTTGTTTTCTGCACCTTTCCATGACCTCGTACAAGATTCTGCCACTGGTAGGCTTTACCGGAGAAGGAGATTCAAAGCACCAGATCTCCTGGTCATCCCATCATGCATAGCTTTAATCATATTCCTGCCTCCATTTGTAATGAAAAAAAAAATGGACTTGATTTTCAGTATGCAGTGGTCGGTATTTAAGCATTTGCTACTACTGGCTTAATCAGAATTGTATTATTAGTGCTTGCTCCTATGCAGGCATTAACATTATATATCTAGGTGTCTGGTGGTACAGGTACTCATCGACTTACAACCGTAATTGGTTCCGAATGACAGGTCGTAATGTGATCAGGACGTAAGTCTGCCTGTGTTAGACTAAGAATACTGTATTAGCCTGGGTAATAATATTGTAATATTTATCAACATTTTCTTACTTTTTAAGTCAAGCACAGCACAATCCCTTTGTGGTGAACATTTGTTGTGGCGCCTCCTCCCCTTTATATTATTACTGCTGCGTAACGAGACTTGGGAGTGCGGGAGACTGGGGCTGCTAACAGCTGGTGGGGGAAACTGTAGTAAACGCATCATAAAGTTGAACAGTCGTAACTTGAATAGGTCTTAAGTCAACAAGTACCTGTACTCAGAAGTTATCTGGGTATGACCAATACTCAGTGCCTTACCAGGATAGCTAACCAAGTATAGCTAAGGCTGTCTTTTGTATAGTCCAATATGCCCACTTTATATTGCTGCATCACTCGGAGAATAGTTAAGCTCTGGAATGCGATTCCAGAGGTTGTGGTAAGAGCAGATAGTGTAGCACAGGGGTGCCCAAAACGTCGATCGTGATCTACCGGTCGATCGCAAAGGTAATGCTGGTAGATCGCTGAGCCAATGTTCTACCTAGCGTCTTTAGCATCTTTTAGTCGGGCGCTCTACGCTCAGATGACACGCTTCCCCCTCAGCGTCCTCCGTTCTTCCCTCTGGACCTATCACAGTTGAAAGTTAATTACGGCAGCCTGCAGAGCAAATGTAGCAGGCTGCCATTGGACTCTGTAGCACATTCCCTCTGCCGTGGTCCCACCCCTGACGTTAGAGGAGGTGCAGGACCGCAGAAGAGCTAACGTGCCACAGAGGCCTATGGCAGCCTGCTACGTTTGCTCTACAGGCTGCCATAATTAATTTTCAACTGTGATAGGCCCAGAGGGAAGAACGGAGATGAGGACAGTTGCAATCGAGAGGTCTGAGGTCCTGACAGTCACTGTGTGCGGGAAGCAGCGGAGGTAAAGCTGTGCCCATCACGAGGGCTCCAGTGGGATGGGGGTTGCTTTAGAGATGCTGGATTGGGTGGGGGGAAGATAAAAGGACCTTAAGGAAGGGAGGGGGGAAAGCAGCCTTGAACCAAAAGGGAGGGGGAAGACAGGACAGATCCTGGATTACTAGAGGGGTTAGAGAGGGGAAACACCCTGAACCGAGGAAAGAGAGATGCCAGACCCTGGGGAGGGGGAAGACGAAGTGAGAGAGACAAAGATCTGAACCAAAGGTGGGAGGACTGAAAATGTTAGCAGAAGGAAGATAGAGAGAAGGAGAAACCTGAAACAAAGGGGAGGCAGAAGAGAGGGGAGCAGATATTGGACTATGGAAGGTGCAGACAGAGGGGGAAAGACCCTGAGGAAGAACAGAGAGATGCACAATCATAACAGAGGATGGAGAGAGGGAGACATGTTGCCAATAGGGGTGAAGGAGAGAGAAAGAAAAGTTGGACTCATGCCACTCTTCCTCTAAGCTGAGTGGAATTCCTCCACCTACAATCCTGCTGGTGGCGGATGCTGTTTCACTACCATATTTTCAATAGTGAGGCAAATTCTGCAGGACTCCAGGGAACCTGCTTACTGTTAGCAATACAGTTGGAGGATACCTGTCAGCTTAGAGGGAACAGTGTATACCTATAACCCAAAGAGCTAGTGATTTTGAATGATTTAGAACCAGTTATGAAAGATATGGGCATCAATTTTATCCAAGCAAGACAGCAAAGTAACTAAATTAGGGCTAATAGGATCCTGGGTTGAAATTAAGAAAATGTCACCTGCATACGTATATATATAGCATCTGATTTGTTTCCTGTATCTGCTGTTCTCTCTAAGCTATGTGGGTGTCCTCTAACTGAATTGCTACCAGTAGGGGTTGGTGTGTTTTCAATCACTTGGCACAGGCGGGTTCTATGGATTCCTGCAGAACTTGCTTGCCCTTCACTATTGAAATTGTAATAGTGAGACAGCACTCCCCCACTGGCAGGACTGTAGATTGAGGACTCCTACACAGCTTAGAGCAGGGCTGCCCAAGTCCGGTCCTCGAGATCTACTGGCAGGTCAGGTTTTCAGGATATCCACAATGAATATGCATGAGAAAGATTTACCTGCACTGCCTTCTTGGTATGCAAATCTCACTCTCATGCATATTCATGTGGATATCCTGAAAACCTGGCCTGCCAGTAGATCTCGAGGACCGAACTTGGGCAGCCCTGGCTTAGAGGGAATAGTGCCTGTATCTGTAGTGTGAGTGGGCTTAGGAAGATATTGAACAGCAAGGAGGATAGGACTGAGCCCTGGGGAACCCTGCCGGAGAGATGACAACGGGCAGCTACTGATGATGGTAAGAACATAAGGATAGCCTTACTGGGTCAGACCATCAAGCCTAGTAGCCCATTCTCACGGTGGGCAATCCAGGTCCCTAATACCTGGCCAAAACCCAAGTAGTAGTGAGATAAATACATGTGTGACATTCTGTCTAAATCTGATATCACCTGTAAAATAGATGTTCCTCCCTTGTTCATCTGTTATCACCTTGGCATGAGTTTGACTGACATCTACAAAATGTCAACTTTGCAATTATGGAATAAAAGATAAAAACAACTGTTCCACAACCATCAGGGGCTGGTCATCCAAACCAATAACTTCAGTTAAGCACTATGTCCGACTGTGAAAACAAACTGTTTATTGTATGGGATACCATATTATTTGGTCTCTTCCAGTCTGTCTCTGGTCTGGGAACTGGTACAAGTGGATCAATTTTTTTTTTTTTACTCTGTCAAAAATTACACATTGCAAAAGAAGGCAGTGGAAGTGAGCAGTGGAGTGGAATGAATCTTCTTTTCAAGCCTTTTTGCTAAAACTCTTTTGAGAGACTAACATCCAGTATGTAATACTTGTCTTCCTAATTTGTTCTCGTTTGGCTTCCTGAAGATGAAATGAAACGTGGCACGTCGAGGCCAAAGAATTCTATTTAAAAGATAAGTCTTTTTCAGTTTCAATATATTGAAAAATAGTATTCATCTGCAATCTGGAAGTACTGCAATGATTGGGTGGTGAAGTTTTGGGGGGAACTTGTTCCTCTTTTTCCGCCATGTCTCTGACCACTACCTGACAGTAACAATATGGTAGTGTCTTTTGCTCTCCCTCACTATGACCCTTGGTTCTTAGGAGGGGCTGATATGTTCTCTACAGCACTGGTTCCCAACCCTGTCCTGGAGGACCACCAGGCCAATTGGGTTTTCAGGCTAGCCCTAATAAATATGCATGGAGCAGATTTGCATGCCTGTCACTTCCATTATATGCGAATCTCTCTCATAGAAACATAGAAAGATGATGGCAGAAAAGGGCTATAGCCCATCAAGTCTGCCCACTCTACTGACCCACCCCAATAAGTCTAGATGTTAGTGATTCGTCCTACATAGGGATCCCACGTAAATGTCCCATTTACTCTTAAAGTCGAGCACGCTGGTGGCCTCGACCACCTGCATCGGAAGCTTATTCCAGTGATCTACCACCCTTTCCGTGAAAAAATACTTCCTGGTGTCACTACTAAATTTTCTCCTTCTGAGTTTAAGCGGATTCCCTCTTGTGGTCGAGGGTCCTTTGGGGAAGAAGATGTCATCTTCCACCTCGACGCGTCCTGTGATGTATTTAAATGTCTCAATCATGTCCCCCCTCTCCCTGCGTTCCTCTAGAGTGTAGAGCCGCAGTCTGCTCAGTCTCTCTTCGTACGAGAGACCCTTGAACCCCAAGATCATCCTAGTGGCCATCCGCTGAACCGACTCGACTCTAAGCACGTCTTTACGGTAATGTGGCCTCCAGAATTGCACACAGTATTCCAGATGAGGTCTCACCATGGTTCTGTACAGCGGCATTATGACTTCTGGTTTCCTACTGACGAAACTTCTGTTGATACATCCCATCATTTGCCTTGCCTTAGATGTGGCCTTCTCTACCTGTTTGGCAGCCTTCATGTCTGCACTGCATATTCATTAGGGCTAGCCTGAAAACCCAATTGGCCTGGTGGTCCTCCAGGACAGGGTTGGGAACCACTGCTGTATAGTATGTTTTTGTTTTTATTTTGAACTTTATTTAGTTTTTAATGCCAATAAAAAGGGCAATATAATTTATATACAAATAATGATAATCAACAAAGCACTTATAATCAATCAGTATCTATACAAAACAGAAATATTCCCTCCCCCATCCATCATTACAGTATTGATAATATTGATAATTGTTTTAGTACTGATTCTAATTGGAAGGAGAACACCTGCTGCCATACTAGCACCTCTGCATACTCTTGCTCCAGTTCTGTATCTTATTTCATAATCCCCAGTGACTTTTCTGAAATTAGATTTTCAGTTTGCCGTTACTTTGTCAAAAATTTGTTAATACATATATTACTCCTGCTGTGCTGTACAATATCATCAGTAAATTAAACAATGTTACTGACATAATGTCAATGCTTGTCTGGTTCTGTACCTGCTGGCATTCTGAGGGAAAACAAAAGAAAAGTTTTATATTATGTGGCTTACAAGACTTTTTCTGTGAGCTTTCTAATGCTCCTTGATAAACATTATACTACAATGATTGATAATGTTGTCTTGTGTTTTTGTTATTAAACAAAGAAGCAGTATTCTCATATAAAAGTCCTTTTTAAAAAAATTCTTTATTGATTTTCCAAATATTAACAGTGCAATACACAAGTATATAAACATATAATAAATCAAGAAAAGCACATTCATCTTACATGAGCAACCATTTTATCCCACCCACCAACCCAGTGGCGTACCTAGCACATGTGACACCCGGGGCCCATCATTTTTTGATACCCCCCATCTGTACAAAAAACATGATTTTTAGTAACAAGCCACACGTCACACATGAGTACCTAGGAAAAGGCAGCATCTTACATATGCAGTGAGCAGTACAACATCAATACACCCATTTTAAAACTAAACAAGCCAGACTAGTACAGATCAATTCTGCAGTCAATCCTAACAAAAAAAACATGTCTTTCGAACACACAGAACACAGAAAACACCTTTGCCTAGTATGGAATATGTCATCACAAATTAACCCCTCCCCCTTTTACAAAACTGTAGTGTGGATTTTAGCCATGGTGGTAACAGCTGTGACGCTCATAGAATTCTGAGCATCAGAGCTGCTACCTCTACGGCTGGCGCTAAAAAACGCTCCACAGTTTTGTAAAAGGGGGATAAAATAGAAATGCATAGACAAAAGTTAAATTGAACCAGTAAGAAGCTGGACTCTGCATACAGTGCACCATAGAAACAGTGACACATGTCTCCTAAAGCAATAAATAAATAGAAATTTTTTTTCTACCTTTGTCTTCTGTGGTTTCTGCTTTCCTCATCTTCTTGTAACTTTCTTCCTTCCATCCACTGTCTGCCGTCTCTCTTCCCCTATATGGCATCTTCTCTCCTTATATGCCCCTTCCAGAAACTGTATGCCTCCCCCTTCCATCTTTCCTTTCACCCCCATTGGTCTGGCATCTCTCTCCTCTCCTTCCCTCTCCCACACCTCTCCTCTGCAATCCCTTTCCCTTTTTCCCCTTATTTTCCTTTTCAGTTTATTTTCTGCATCTGTCTAAATTACGTTCTTACTAACCTCTCATCAATGTCCTTTTTTACTGTCTACCTAAAGCTTGCCACCTCTTTCCCTCACCCCTCCAGTGTTTCCCTAAGTCAATTGACGTCGGAAAAACTTCTTGTCGGCGGGGGAGGTAGGATTGTAGTGGCGCCGCCGGGGGAAAGGAAGGGCAGGAGGACCCAGATATGGCCGGCTGTGCACCCCCCAAGCCGTGCACCCGGGGCGGACCGCCCCCCCTTGGTACGCCACTGCACCAACCCAACGGACTAATCTCATATAAAAGTCCTAATATTCAAAATATGTATGATGCTAATGTTGAGAATGTTCCTAAATTGTCTTCTTTGAAAATTTGCAAGGGTCGAGTGCCTAAATTTATGTTCAAAGATCTGGATTCTTTATAGTGTGGCTCAAGTTGCATGCACAATTTTATTTAACAAGCTAATTAGTACCAACAATTATTACCTGATGACTGATGCTGTAAAGTAATGCATGTAAATTCTAGTGTGCAAATCTCAAAAGGGGGCGTGGCCTGGGAAGGCTCATGGGGAGATCATTGGCAATCCTAAAGGTTAGTACACTATTACAGAATATGCCCGATCTGCGTACAACTTAGGTGGAAGTATTTAAACCTGGATTTCATTAGACTAAATGAGTGTGCTTAAATGAGTGTGTATGGGCGCTAAGCACGAGTCTAAATATGACAAGTGCCTTTTATAGAATCATGCTAAGTGCCAATTTTTAGGGTGCCATATGTAGAATTTTATGGTCCTGACTTGGCCTTATGTTCCTAAGTTTGGCTAGGGGAGAGTATGGCGCAGTGGTTAAAGCTACAGCCTCAGCACCCTATGTTGTTGGTTCAAACCCACACTGCTCCTTGTGACCCTGGGCACATCACTTAATTCCCCCCACCCCATTGCCCCAGGTACATTAAATAGACTGTGAGCCCACCAGTACAGACAGGGAAAAATGTTTGAGTACTTGAATAAACTCATATAAACCATTCTGAGCACTCCTGGGGGAACAGTTTAGAAAATTGAATAAATGAAACTAGAGTACTAATTTAGGAACATTAAGCGCCATATGTGCTCAGTTGGGTGTCCAAATATCATTAACATCTAAACTACCATTTTAGAAAAGGGAAACAGTGAACATCCATGTGTTATCAATATCTCTGAATAATATTCCTTAAAAAAGTGTATCGGGGACAGTCCAGAAGCATGGCAGGATGATGTAAAATGATGGAATCCATGTAGTCCAAGCATGATAATGTATAATACCATGCCATTCAGGGCTGGAAATGGAGATGACTGGATCCAGACCTGCTAGAAGAAATGTCCAAAAGCTGTAACACATCATCTTTAGGGACTGCTGCTTTTGTAGGGACTGAAGGAGAATGGAGAGCAAGTACGTGGTCTAATTGAAGTTTTTTGTCTACCCTTGTTTGTCTGTTTATTAAAAAACCTTCACTGTCCCATGGTTGTGATCATATCCTCAGGAAACCAGATCCCAAGTCCAGATACCCACTGTACAAATGTAACCTATCCCGTAAGAAACTATCACCACTCCCTCCCCACAAAAGATGTCCATGCAGCATGGAAGAATATCCTAATAGGTCAAGTAACAGATATAACGCCAGAGGGTCATGGTTCAAACACCAGTGCAACTCTTGGTGAAGGGTTGGTTTTGGGGGGGTTTCTGTCTAGGGACAGAAAAATACCTTCTGTACATGAATATAAACCACATACAAGCCCAATGGCTATTGAAGCATTTTCTTTGATATGTTATTGTCTTCTTTTACTGCCAACTTTTGCCTTTTTTTTTCCATTGTCTTGCCTGTTTATCTCCATCTGTTAAAGCACAAAAAGTTTATTAAAGTCATCTTCCCACATTGAAGTGTTAAGCATCTGAAATACAGTATAATTACGTAATTGACTTATAAACATGTTAAAAACCTGTGACTGATAAAGGTTCTGATTATTACATGGCAACCATGCAATGCAAACCTGAATGTTAGACGAGTCTGTAGCGGTACTATACTACTATTTTACTTTTATTATGTTTTTACATTTGTATTTCTAAATCACCCCTTTCTTATATAGCTCATTGCGATTTGCTTTGCAAACTACAATGTTTGGTACATTAAAATAAATGTACAAATTTCCATATTACCGGTGGGTATGTAGCATTCTGAATTGAATGACTGAATTTTTATATGCAGCATGTTACTAATTGGTTGACGAGGCATGGTCTAGGTTTATGTTTGAATGTTGGGAAGTCTGAGGTGAATTTTGGCCACAGAGTGTGTGCATGGGGGATGTATGTTTAAGGGTGGAGAAAGAACTGACACTGTTGGGGGGGGTGAAATTTGATTACCATCTTAACATACAAGCTCAGGTGACTAAAGCAATACAATCTTGTTTTGCAGAACTCCATTTGCTTTTTCGTTTGAAGCCTATGCTTTCTCCTTTTTGATTTTCAGTATGTGGTACAGGGGTTGGAACTCTCTAGACTTGGCTACTGCTATGCAGCATAGCAAATGCTAGATGTAGAGCACTGCGGAAGGATAAAAACACACTGCATGCCTGGTTACAGGTATGCCTAGATCTGCTCACATAACTCCTGGGGCGTCACCAACTCCACTGGTTTCCAGTTTTGAAAAGGGTAGAGCATAAGGTATTAGTTATAATTCACCAAACCCTATATGTACCTGTTACTATGTACTTTAAAGAGTCTCTGACTGTGTATTGTCCAGGTCGATTATTATGATCTGAACATGCCATGCTGATGTCACAGGATAGGATGTTGAACATAAGAATTGCCGCTGCTGGGTCAGACCAGTGGTCCATCGTACCCAGCAGTCCATTCACGCAGCGGCCCTTTGGTCAAAGACCAGCGCCCGAACTGAGACTAGCCCTACCTGAGTACGTTCCTGTTCAATAGGAACTTGTCTAATTTTGTCTTGAATCCCTGGAGGGTGTTTTCCGCTATGACAGACTCCAGAAGAGCGTTCCAGGTTTCTACCACTCTCTGGGTAAAGAAGAACTTCCTTATGTTCGTACAGAATCTATCCCCTTTCAATTTTAGAGAGTGCCCTCTCGTTCTCCCTACTTTGGAGAGGGTGAACAACCTGTCCTTATCTACTAAATCTATTCCCTTCAGTACCTTGAATGTTTCGATCATGTCCCCTATCAATCTCCTCTGTTCGAGGGAGAAGAGACCCAGTTTCTCTAATCTTTCACTGTGCAGCAACTCCTCCAGCCCCTTAACCATCTTAGTCGCTCTTCTTAGTAAAAGGAGCCCTAAGTCTATATTTCCAAATCTGTAAGTTATCATTATACTGGAAAAGCTGAAATTTATACTTCTATGTACACCAAGTTTGTTTTTCCCACCAAAGTTTGTCCTGCTTATACTTTGAATGTACTCTTGTAACCCGTTCTGGGCTCCTTTGGGTAACGGGCTAAATAAATGAATGAATGAATAAACAAATAAATAAATAAAGTATACAATCATTAGAAAAATGTAACTTGTGAGCATTTACTGATACCCATTTTTTGAGTGGTAAGGACTCATGAATTATCCGGGCACAAATCAATTAGCCAATGGGGAATGCATACTCTCTGTCCGCTGATATTCTCCCTGAAATATATATTTTAGCGCATGGTTAACGTGTATATTTGTTAGTTACTACAGGGCACCTGAGTGCATCCCACTTTTCACCATTTTAGGCATGCATTAACACCTAATGCAGCGTAATAAAAGGGACCTTTGGAAAGTTAGGCCTGGATTCTGTAACCAGCACCATTGTCATCGGTTACCTTAAAAGTGGCCACCAATCGTGTGTCAAACACATGACTGCGCCAGTTAGAGAACTGAGCCTTCATCCAAGGTAGGCCAGAAATATAGGCCAGGGTTGTCCAGGCCTACCCTTCTGGTGCCTATCTTTGACGTGAATCACGTCTCCATAGGCGCTTTATAGCATCTAACCCCATTTCTGGCGTTAGCCAAGCCTACAGTGACTATGGAGGCACAATTCCAACGCTAATGTTTTAGGTGCCGGTAGGCGCCTTGAAAATCGGTTTAAAACATAATTTAAATGATATTTTTTCACTGAGCTTGGGTGTCTACCAGCGCCTAAAAAACGGTGCTGCTAAGAGAATCCGGGCCTCAATCTTCTGCTTGTCAGGTTTAGTGTATTTCTTGTGATTTTTTTGTTTTACCATAACCATGATGCATACTTTTTTGTTTACCATTTTCACAATTCAGTTGTTTAGTGGTGCATGATAGAACTCAAATGCCAAAAATAAATGATTGCAGAATGAAGAGACACACAGCTTTAAAGGTGGCCACAATGTTCTGAATTACTGTACCATCAATAACTATGATTATCGTACAGCTGCTATATGTCACATAAACAATTTAGGTTTCTCCCTATTACTTATAATTCAGTGAATTCAAGAAAATTAAATGTGAGATTCGTCTTATGGACACTTCTCTAGGGAACATAAATTTATGAAATGGCTGAAATGACTTTTATGGAATAAATTTTATGGAAGACAAAAATATTCCAGCTTGCTCAGAATTGTTAGAACTAAAATGAGTAAACTTTTTTTAAAAACTGAACTTAACTCCCTCTTTTACAAAGCAACACTAGCAGCTGCTGTCTGGCAAAAGTCCCAAAGCCCTTTAAATCCCTATAGGCTTTGGGGCAGTTACTGCAGCGGCTTAGTAAAAGGGAAGGTTAAAGTGGGACATCTCATATTTAAAAAATGTGGCCACTCTGATACCTCACCGGATCATGCTATGTCTTGCCAATCAAAAAGGCTCTTGAAAAAAACCAAAATAATCTTTCACCAGTTCGAGTTGTGCAGCTGGGCCTCCTCAATTCCTCATAATAAGTGAATGTTGAATGCTCTATGCTGCTCCCAACGCTCATAGGAACTCTAGGAGCATCGGGAGCAGTGCAGAGCATTCAGCGCACCGGCCTGTGCTAAAAACTACTATTGTGGTTTTATAAAATGGGGAGAGGGGATAATCTTTTAGGCCTAGATTCTATAAAGGACGTCTAACTTTAGGTGTCCACAATTTGGATGTCTACCGCCTTAGGCGTCCAAATAAAGTGGATAATAAGTCCAATTAAGGACTTTAGCAAGCATTAATTTGAACTTTGACGTCCAAACGCTGGGCGCGATTCTACAAATAGACGTCCACAATTGTGGACACCCATTGATAAAAGCTGCACCTAAAAAATAGGCATGGTGTAGACGTGGCATGGTAGTGTCTTTGATTTGGATGTCCAATTACAGAATTGCATGCTGCTGAGTGTGCTACGCATCTACCTAATGCCTAAAATATAGGCTTTGCAAAACCAGGTCTTTTTTTGAGCATGAGCTGGGCGCTAGGTAGATGTTAGGTGTCACTTAAGCGTCCGTTTATAGGTGATCAAGACTTTTATTTTTGGGTTTTAGAGGACTTCATGTTGATATTAAGCTCAAAATGTTTAATAATGCATTACCCAAGCAAAGCACATGAATAATATATATATTTCCAAAAAGTTAAGAACATAAAACGGAATACACTACTCACACAAGAGCTGCAGTACTTCAAAGCTAGTAGATATGCCTGGTGCACAATCTTGACATCAACATGCACCTGGATGGCAGACTGCCACACAAAAAAACAACAACATAGCCCAATACATTAATGGCTTTATTTTAGTCTCTTAAGAGAATATGGATTGTGAACTTTGCCATTTTCATCAACACTCTGCCCTTTCCAGGGTCCAAAGGTAAACTTATTTTTACCCTGAGGTGGTTATGATCTCCTAAGCTATCATGGTAGGAACCCCTGCCTGAAAGGAAGCACCTATGGCTCAGTGATTAAAGGCACCTCTTCCATCTTCTGAACATCATGGGGCTCATAATAATAAAAAAAAAGTCTAAAAAGTGGCCTAAATGAGTACTTGGACGATCAAAAAGCCTGATTGTCCAAGTACCCATAATCAAAGCTGATTTTCCCCTGCCACTAAACGCATAGAGCGAAAAGAGGCATTTTTAGAGGAGGGGAAAGGGCGGGAGCCTATAGGGACCTAGACCATAGGCGTACAGCAGGTATAATCAAAAGTTTAGGCAGGTTGTCTAGTCAGCACTTATACATTTTGACTTAGACCAAGTCAAAACAGGTATAAGTGCTGAAAAAGGAGCCGCTGAGCTGATCGCTGCAGCTCAGCGGCCCTAGCAACCTGCCTACCGCCTACTGCAACTATTGCGGCAGGAAAGATGGCTCATCTCTCCTGCCGCTATAGTGATTGCCCACCCCCCTCTGAACATCTGGCGATCCTCACCCCGATCCTCACCCTGAAGTGCCGCAGTTCGGAGGGGGGTGGGCAATCATCATTGCTGCAGGAGAGATGAGCCATCTCTCCTGCTGCAATTAGCCCTCCCCCTCGACTACAATCGAACAGGAGGAAGCCCAAGCCCTCCTGCCCTGCGGCACCACCACCCCGACTACGATTGGGCAGGAGGGAGCCCAACTCCTCCTGCCCAGGCGAACCCCCTACCCTCACCCCCACTAAGATATGGGAAGGAGGGATCCCAGGCCCTCCTGCCCTCAATGCACCCCCCTTCCATGATCGCCCCCGAACTCCTGAACCCTTTGGAAATGAGGTTTCATATGCAATATATATATGATGTGCTTTGCTTCAGTAATGCATTATTAAATATATTTTGACCTTCATATTAACCTGAAATCCTCTTTAGATCCAACAAATAGAAGATTTATAGTATGCAATATATACATTTTTCATTTATTATTAAACATCAACAAATAGAAGCCCTGTTTACCTATATGAGGACACCTCAAGCATGCCTCAGTGATGCCTAAGTCATGTCCACCTAACTGAAGCCTATCTTGCACCCAACTCACGCTCAAAAATAGACCTGCAAAAATAGACCTGCTTTACAAAAAATAAAAGATAAATAAATATTTTCATCTACTTTGAAGAACATACAAGTCAATAGAGGAATTGGACAAGTGTTCAACATACATGTTTGATATTTATCCTAGAAAAATTGCTTGTAAATTAGGACGATATAAGCTTTACTTTGTAATCAACATGCAGGTTACTATCTGAATGTGTGTGGTATAATGGTTAAAGCTACTCTATTCCCTGTGATAGAAGCAAACTAAAAAAAAACCACATAATTAAAAGATAAATAAAATATAATAGTGGTGCTAGCATTTTCGGCTTCGTAAAAGGAGCCCTAGTGTAGACACTTTGGGATAGGCACCTATGCTTTATAGAATCAAATTTTTTGGAGTTAGGTGCCTAACTTTCAATTAAATTCAATTAAAGCCAATTGTAAGGTGTTGAGTGTCAGTATCAGCACTGATTAAGTTTATTTATCAATTAAGTTGGGCACCAATATTGCTGCCTAACTTTAGGTGAGCTTTATCGAATCAGGGTTTCTCAGTCTACATTTTACCTTTTCAACAGCATTATGGAATTCTCTCCCACAGTACTTTAGGATTTAAATAACTTTCTCCAAGTTTAAAACTAGATTGATTTTCTTTTTAACTAGGCATTTGAAGATTAGCCTTGGGAGATTAGTGCAGTACAGACCTTAGGAGTTGGATTGCTTTGTAGTCTGTTAGGAGCCTTTTTATTAAGCTGAGCTAAGCTCTAATGCAGGCTCAACACAGGAAAAATGGCCTAATGCAGAATGCACTAAAACTTTCTTTGTTAGTATTGCCATTTGCACACATTATGCACGATTCAACTCCAAAAAACAAACTGCCACAAATACTTCAAAAGACCCAATAAAAAGGCAGAGAAACAGTCTAAGGGTTCTAAGGGTGAAGACTGCGAGAAATAAACACTTGGGCAAAACAACACTAACAAAAGCAAATTAATCAATAATAAATATTAGTGATGTGGGTAACCTCAGTGTGGAGGATCAGCAAAAGGAGAATATCTCTGACGCTTCACAACGCAATCAGATTCACATTAGAAAGGGGGACACCCATAGTAAGGAGGACCGCAACAACTGCGCTCAACTTCAGGAAAGGGAACTATGTTGCTATGAGGGAAATGGTGAGGAGGAAGCTCAGAAACATCTTTAGGATGGAGACTGTAGGAAGCGCCTGGACCCTATTCAGGGACACCCTGCAGGAAGCACAAAGAATGTACGTCCCCAGTTTCAGGAAAGGCTGCAAGAACAAGCGGTCAAAGGACCCGGTTTGGATGTCAACTGAAGTAAAGAGGGCAATAAATGACAAAAAAGTATCCTTCCGGAGATGGAAAAAGGACCCAACGGAGTAAAATCACCAGGCGCGCAGGAAATGCCAAAAGGAATGCCACCGAGAGGTTAGAAAAGCAAAAGGGGAATACGAGGAGGGGCTGGCCAGGGAGGCAAAAAATTTCAAGGCATTCTTCAGTTACGTAAAGGGGAAGCGACCAGCGAGAGAGGAGGTGGGGCCGTTGGATGATGGGGATAGGAAGGGAGTGATTAAGGAGGATAAAGAGGTAGCTGAGAGGTTGAACACGTTCTTCTCGTCGGTTTTCACGAGTGAATACACATCTAATATACCGGACTCAGAGGAGCTCATGAGTGGGGAACAGGCCGAAAAATTGGAGCACATAGAGGTAAGTAAGGAGGATGTCCTCAAACAGATAGACAGGTTAAAATGCGGCAAATCACCGGGCCCGGACAGGATCCACCCAAGGGTTCTGAAGGAATTAAGACAAGAAATAGCGGGCACAATCCAGCATGTTTGCAACCTTTCCTTGAAAACTGGAGAGGTACCAGAGGACTGGAAATTGGCGAATGTCACACCTATCTTCAAGAAGGGATCAAAGGGTGACCCCAGGAACTACAGGCCGGTGAGCCTGACTTCAATTATAGGGAAGATGGTGGAAGCTATGATCAAGGACGGCATTTGCGAACACATCGAGAGGAATGGCCTACTGAGAACTAGCCAGCACGGATTCTGTAAGGGAAGGTCGTGCCTAACGAACCTTCTGTACTTCTTTGAGGGAATAAGCAGTCGGGTGGACAATGGGGAACCCATAGACATCATTTACCTCGATTTTCAAAAGGCTTTCGACAAGATGCCACATGAAAGGCTGCTTAGGAAGCTGTGGAACCACGGGGTGGGAGGGGATGTGCACAGATGGATCAAGCACTGGTTGTCGGGTAGACTGCAGAGGGTCGGAGTAAAGGGCCAATATTCTGACTGGCGGGGAGTCACGAGCGGTGTGCCACAGGGATCGGTGCTGGAGCCGTTACTCTTCAATATATTTATCAATGACCTGGAAAAGGAGGCAAAGTGTGAGGTTATAAAATTTGCAGACGATACCAAACTGTGCGGCAGAGTTAGGTCCAGGGAAGAGTGTGAGGACCTGCAAAGGGACTTGGACAAGCTGGAAGACTGGGCAAACAAATGGCAAATGCGCTTTAACGTGGAAAAATGCAAGGTCATGCATATAGGGAAAAAGAACCCGTTGTTCAACTACAAATTGGGGAGGGCATTGTTGGGAGATAGCAGACTTGAGAGAGACTTGGGTGTGCTGGTGGATGCATCACTGACGCCATCTGCACAGTGCGCAGCAGCCTCAAAAAAAGCCAACAGGATGCTGGGCATCATAAAGAGGGGCATAACAACCAGGACGCGGGAAGTCATCATGCCATTGTATCGAGCGATGGTGCGTCCACATCTGGAATACTGCGTACAGTATTGGTCACCGCACCTTAAGAAAGACATGGCGGTACTTGAGAGAGTCCAAAGGAGAGCAACGAAACTGGTAAAAGGGCTGGAACACTGCCCATACGCCGAGAGGTTGGATAGGCTGGGGCTCTTCTCTCTGGAAAAAAGGAGGCTCAGGGGAGATATGATAGAGACCTTCAAGATCATGAGGGGCATAGAGAGGGTGGATAGGGACAGATTATTCAGACTGAGGGGGACAACAGGTACGAGGGGGCATTCGGAGAAACTGAAGGGAGATAGGTTCAAAACAAATGCAAGGAAGTTTTTCTTCACCCAAAGGGTCGTGAACACTTGGAATGCGCTACCAGAGTAAGTGATCAGGCAGAGTACGGTACATGGATTCAAACAGGGATTGGATGGATTCCTGAGGGATAAAGGGATTGTGGGATACTGAGAGAGGTGCTGGGATGTAACACAAGTATAGAAAGCTAACCAGGTAATAAGTATAGAAAGCCAACCAGGTCGTGCATGGGCAAGACCGGAGGGTGAGGACTTTGATGGGAAGATAGGACTTTAATGAGAAACCAAGGTGGCAAGGGGCCCCTTCTGGTGATTCAGACAGGTCGTGACCTGTTTGGGCCGCCGCGGGAGCGGACTGCTGGGCAGGATGGACCTATGGTCTGACCCGGCGGAGGCACTGCTTATGTTCTTATGCTTATGTTCTTATGTTCTTAACACAAGGCAAAGGCGAATAAGCCCCTACCTGCACACCATCATCGGTTACCTCACGTGTGCATAAATCAAAATAAGTGATAAATACAGTGAATCTCAAATAACTCACAGGGGGGAATAAATCGCAGAAATCACTCTGAGAACCCCCCCCAGCCAACTCCCCCAAAAAGATGAAAAAATAATGAAACAACCGACTTATCTTCAAAAAGTCTTCATAGTTCTTGCTGAGAAGGCATAGGGACCAAAGCAATCCACAGCCCCAATGCTAGGTTCAACCAAGCCCAGTTTCGGGAGCTTAATGTCCCTTCATCAGGAACCCATAGATGACAATAATATCACTTCGAGCCAGCTGGGAGGAAGGCGTAACTAACAGAGTGAAGCGCAGAAGCGCTTAAAAACCAAACAGAAGCAACGTCATAAAAAAACAGCCAATCAGCATAAAGAAAGGAGGAGCCACATATAAAACAATTATGTTCCACTCAATACAGTCATTTAGTCCATAGGGGTGTACGGCCTGAAGATGAAAGATCCAAAATTGTTCTCTAAGCTGTATGTGGGCCCTCTTGTCACCCCTAAAATGCTCCAGAAGCTGTTCCACAACAAACCACGTAAGTTCATAGAAGTCATGGCCCTTCTCTAAACAGTGGGGAACAAGAGGGGCACACTAATCAAGTGATAGATAAATTTTATATTTTTTTTCAGGCAATAGGTACCACAGGATATTATAAATGTGGTTATTGTAAATGTTGTGAAATTACCATTCAAACAAAAGTGTTCACCAATCCTTCTAATGGTAAAATCTACAATTTGAGACATTTCAGTAATTGCAACACAAGTTTTGCTATATATGTCATAGAGTGCCCATGTTGAAGAATTTATGTAGGAAAAACTAAAAGAAGTTTAAAAATAAAGGATGAATGATCACAGATCCAGTTTGAAATGCAAGAGAATGGAAGCACCTATGGTAGAACATTGTTGTGACAATAATCATATTTTTTCAGACTTGCATTGCATAATTATGGACTTTGAGAAGATTAACAAAAGAGGGGGTGACAGAGAAAAATGTTAATGCAAAGAGAACAAAGATGGATCAACAGGTTACATTCTTTAGAACCAGTGGGTTTGAATAACAACATAGAGTGAAAAATCTTTTTTTGATGAAGATAAAAAAAATGACGGGTTGAAGATCCCCTTCACTCCTCAGCCAAATTAATGTCAGTCAGTATTTGTTGAAAAAAATTATTAGTGGGATAGTTTACGAACAACGCCTTCAGGGACCCTATGTAAAAAGTAACATTGAGTAATTAGAACATCTAGCAACACTGTTTCCTTGCAGTATGTCTCTTTTTTCAAGAAAGTGTAGGTATAGGGCTCCTTTTAACTAAGGTGCGCTAGCGGTTTTAGCGCGCGATAAACACTAACACCTCCATAGAGCTTGCATTAGTATTTTTCGTTTAGCGCGTGGTTTGCGCGCGCTAATCTTTTGCACACGCTAAAAACGCTAGCACACCTTAGTAAAAGGAGCCCATAGTCACAGTTGAGATTTTGGAAAGTTAAAATAAAGAATCACACGTCAATCTATAAATAGAAGTAATGATTTTAAAACACTATTCAGATTAGTTACATTTAATACAACAAGGGGCTGGGGGGTGGCTTTTGTTTGCTATAAGCTTTATAAAACTTTTTTTTTTTATATATAAACCAGTTTAGAGTGTGGTAATAAGTTCTTTTTATCTGTGGGGAGAGATAGTTATACAATTTTGCCTTTGGAGACAAATGCTATATGACAAGCATCACGTTTAGCAACAAGATAAACTAATAAAGTTTGTAAAAAAAAAAAGATTGAAATGGTGACATAATGTTATCCTCCGCATGTATATTTTAGATAGAAACATTTATACTATGTGGGTTGAAGACTGTAAGGCAGGCTAGAAAAGCAATATGTCTATAATATCGTAAGTTACAAAAATAAAAAAAATTCTGAGGGTTGTTTCCTGGATCCAGCGAACGGACTAGAAATGACGTCAATGTCAGCAGTGATTGGTTGGGTTTAAATCAAGAGCAAAATAATCCAAAAGGAAGGAAACCCCCCCACCCCCCCCTCCCCGAACAAACCAGGTAAACCAAAGAAGGAGTGGGGAAGGGACTGAACACATCAACCTTAAGGAACAAATTCAATTTTATTATAAGCAAAAATAACATAAAATCATATCGTATATGTAAAACCAAGCCTAATAAAAATTCCAACAGCCTCTTTTACAAAGCCGCGCTAGCGGCCTCGAAGCCGCTAGGGCGGCTTTGTAAAAGAGGCTGCAAGTCTTGTGAATTTTTTGGATTCTGAGATTTTTTTTAGCACACTTGAGTTTTCCTTTATTTGATTTGGATAGTGATAAACCGCTTCAAACTTCACGGTCTAGCGGTTTATAAGAAATAAATTGTTATTATTATTATTATTCAGGTGACATTAGCCTCATTCAAACTCGTTAGTACATCAATATGGAAGCTCTGAGTCACTCTTAAATAGGAAGCGGTAAGTGCTCCTGCATTAACTTTTTTTTTTTAATGGCCACGCACTAATGCTAACATTAGCACACAGTCAGAAATACAGTTAATAGAAAAATGCCTGTTTTATAACAGTGCTCAAATTCTATCTTCCTCTTAATCCCACTTTATGCCGACACTAGGGAGTCCTCCAAAAAAATTTCCAAAGGCATTGAAAAAAACCACTCTACTATGTATTGTAATATTTTCCCCTCTTGTAACGTGTAACCTTCTTCTACAATGTGATTTAACTATTTCCCCATGCTGCATGGGCCTCTTATCTTGCAAATTGCCTTGGACTGTACTGGATAGTTGTGATTAGTAAAGCCTGATTAGATTATTACATGAAGTCCCACCGTGAATTTCTTCTTTTGAAACCTGGGGTTTTATCCTTGGGGGCAACTTTTTATTTGAGACATCCGTGTAAGTGTATTGTATATTATCGTACGTTTAAATATGTGTTTTTTGAACCATCACAACTGACCAACTTCGTGGCTATGTCTCGTCTGAATGTTAACAATCTTTGAGCCCTATAATTTAGATATTGTGACCCCTATCTCAATGCTATAGCTCTCAGTTTTCTGTTATTATTACTGTTCTTTTTTTTTTTTTTATTCGCCAAGTTTCTTTAATTCTTGGATCTTAATTTGTGGACTTGAGCATAAATAGTATATTTGTTAACTTAGGAATTATATTACTATTGTATTTGATATCCATTCTATTCTTGCTTTCTGTACAAGTGTAATACTTGAAATTTAAGTTGAAAATAATAAAAATATAATAAAAAAAAAAAAAGAATGTACTAAGCCATTTACTAGCATACCTTCATAAAAGGTTCCCTAGTCTTTCTATTATTGTAATTTTTATACCTATTCTTTTAATTCTATTTCTTCAATTTCAGCCTTTTAAATATTGGTTTAAAGTATACATTACTCATACTCTGAATTAAGTGCAGCATAATAATATATAGAATAAACAGAAATGTAAACAGAAACAGGTTGTATTGATTGCATATTTGGAGTGTATACATTAGGGCAATTATATATACATATTAACAGTGGGATCTGTACTGGCCCAATTGTCCTCCCCCCATCCCCACCCCCAAATCACCCCTCTCACCTAATAACCAGACATCACTCTTCTTGGTATAAATATCCACAGCTCTGTTTATTAACAACCTATTAATTTATCACACATAACAAAAACTGTTTTCCCAAGCTACAAAGTAAACCATAACCAATAATATTTGACCCCCGACCCTGCCATGCCAGCAAGAGCCGAGGGGGGGCATGTCCCTATATGCCCCTTTAACCTGAGCCATCAGAACCCCAGGCACAGCTCATCGCTGGCCCCTGCTCATCTCCCGATGAGCCCCAGCAGCCAGTAGCTTGGGATAACTGCAAACCTGAGCCACACCTAAGCAACCTACCTAATTAGAAGGGGTGGGTGGGCGGGAAAAAGTCACCTCAGAGGACCCAGGAAGATGCCGGGTCCACCAAGGTCTCAGATTTATAAGCTCCACCCAGATGTTAGCCCTGCGCCCCTCCACCGTTAGACCTGCACTCTTCCACCTATCAGGAAGCCACTCAGCAGCGGGAAAAAACAGCTGACTGCTAAGCTGCCTCCTCTCCTCCCTGGACCTGCCTACTTATGCTGAGTGCTCGTCCCAATAGGTGACAATGAGGGCCCTCCATCTCTGCATTACAGCCGCCCATCTAGATAAGGTCTCTTGTGCTCTCCTTAACAACAGGATCTGTACTGGCCCAATTGTCCCCCATCTCCCCCCCCACACACACACCAAACCATCCCTCTCACCTAATAACCAGACAACACCCTTTTTGGTATAAATAGCCACAGTTATGTTTATTAACAACTAATCACACATAACAACGTAAACCATAACCAATTATTTTCAGCCCCCGACCCCGCATTGCCAGCATGGGCCTGGGGGGCTGGCAAGTCCCTACATGCCCCTTTAACCTGAGACACCAGAACCTCGGGCACAGCTCCCCCACTGGCCCCCGTTCATCTCATGATGAGCTCCAGCAGCCAGTAGCTCGGGATAATTGCCACAAGGCCTGTACCAAACAGGCCTCCACCTAATAAATCATAGCTGCAACTAAACACCCACGGCAGCAAGGTGAGACTCACAAGTGGCAGTCATCCAGCATCAAGTCCCACCCCACCACTGACACCTACGCGAACCCACACTACCACTGATCCCGCATGAACAATCCACTGCAAGTCACTTCCATCCAAGCATGCCGGATCTGTGCCCCCCCCCCACCCATGCTGACCATCCATTTTCCCACCTGTCAATTAATTTTGGTCAGCCCTCAAGTCCATCTGCGAGACTCCAATCTGCGCAAGCATGGTATGATATCGGACCATATGAGCCGCGTATGGGGAACCAGTCCAGCACCAGCCAAAAATCATCTTTGATCCTGTCTTGAGTTGTTTGACAGTCAACAGTTGTTAGATAGTCAACATCATTATCGCCAAGATGTACCAACAGGATCTCCGGATGCCATGGTTTGGTCCACAGTCTATCCATCAGAGGGAAATGATGCCAGCGCATACCTCGCTGCAACCACCAGGATACTTGCAGTCCTCTGCTCTCCAATTCCAAATGCAGGCCATCCGGGTGAGTGACTGCTCTCTCTCCAGCCCAATGTATGTATGAGTGGCCCACTATCTATACTGAACAAGTACGGGATACAGAGCCTTCAAAAGCAAAGTACATGCTGAACCCAAACTCCCCAAAGCCCCCCTCTACACTCCATCCTCTTCACTTCCCCTCTTGGTCCCCCACTGTCAGTGCACCGCTGCTACCGCCCTAACTCACAACAATCCTACTCCCTAGCATCCTTCTCAGTAACTTGGGGAATCCCATCCACAGGCCGTATATATCCCTGATATGCTCCCAAGGATCTGCACCCCAATCACCTAATCCCATCGTCTGACAAGCCAGCTGCTTGTGCACTGGTCACAGCCCCTATCCTGAAGGAATGGGTACCATAACGGGAGGGCATTTCTCCACATCTCCCGAGAGCCAACTGCAGCACTGCCAGAAACTGGTATCTGATGAGAGGGGCACCATCCTCATGTATCAATAAGATTGTCCCCTCTTGCGGGCACACCACATGGAAATTCCACTGCAGCACCACAAGGAAATTCCACAGCAAGGTGACGGGACATGAAGAGCTACCCAGGATATGATGGATAACCACCCAGTGCCCTCAACCGCTCTGAGCTGGTCAGTTTTTGATCTCTGCAAAAGAACCCGCAATGAGCTGCCTGAGAAACATATATGCTGAAGCAACAGCCCCCGCCCTGTCCCAGCCTCTGCATGATGCACCAACAACTCGCCCACCCACAGACTCAAAAAAAACACCAAGGAAAATGCCACCTGGAAGAGCCTCCCCTCAAAGGGGGAGTGAGTTATCTCATGCATAGTGTCCATAGGCGCACTAACAAACTCAGTGTGATGGACAACTGGGTATTTGGCTGCCGTGGCACTAAACGTCTCATAGTGGCCATCATACGCCGCACCAAAAACCCTGACGAGGGGCAGTCCCACCCGAATGCTTTACTGAAAAAGGCAAACCCGGCCAGGTGCCCTGAAACTGCTCCTCGAGATTCCCCCACTCTGTAAGCTGCCACCATGTAGTCCGCTAACTAAACTACACTAAAACTTAGCTTTGTATACCGAGTCTTCAACCCAAAAGGAGCTCGACTCGGTTAACAGAAATTAAAAGACATATGAAGATAAAAAGAAAATAACAGTAAAAAAAATATTAATGTGACTGATTTCTGAAATGTTTGGCAAATAAAAAATTGTTTCTAAAGATTTGCGAAAAAGTTGAAAAGGACCAGGACCCCTTAAGATAAGAGGAAGTTTGTTCTATAGTTGAGATAATTTGAAGACCAAGGATTGACTGAAATTCTTGATTCCTTTCACTGAAGGAAGGGAGAGTTTGAATTGTTGGGTGCCTCTTGCATAGAATCTATAAACATCTATAATAATAATATGCTAAGCGCGCATGCGCACTCTTATCCCGTGTTCCCTGAGCCCTGATCTGTCGGGATGTACCCGGCAAGAGTGTGCATGCGCGCTTACTACGACTCCAGGACATGCAGAGCGGTGGCTGCCGGGAGGAGGGCTTCGAGGCAAGGTGGCTGTCGGCGGAGGGCAGACGTGCCCAGGATGGAGAGCAGCTGCATCGCCGGAACCTCCTCACCCGCGAACCACGCTCGCCAGTGCTGGCTGAACTCCTCAGAGTCCCACATGCCACTCCGCGCTGGGCACCGGAAGATGAGAATCCCTCAGTGATGCAACAGAGAGACTCAACGGCAGGAGAAAGCCGCAAAGCAGACTGTGCTGCGGCTGCCAATGTTGGAGGGAGGTTTGTCTTGCTGGGAGGGTCGCATGGGAGGGAGACATAGGAGAGTCAGTGGGGGTTGGGCTGGGAGGGGAGAGAAGCGTCTGCCTCGGGTGCTTCAGGCAGCAGCAGTGTTTACAATTCGCTGCTGTTTCTGGCTTCAGCCCTTCCTCTCTGGCGGGTCCTGCCTACTTCCTGTTTTCATGAAGACAGGACGCGCCAGAGAGCAAGACCTGAATCCGGCAACAGCAATGAATTGTGAATGCTGCTGCTGCTGGCCATGCTGCTGCTCTTTCCTTTAAAGTATAAAAGCTTCCGGCACATGCAGGCATGTCAACAGTGTTGTGCGATGCAGGCGGGGATTGGAAAGGGTAAGGGAATCGGCCAGAAACAAACATGCTGCTGCACAGAGAAGTGTGGTGGGGGGAGGTGAGGGAAATGCTGCTGCACAGGGAAATGGAGGTGGGGAGGGAAATGCTGCTGCTACACAAGGAAGGGTGGGAGGGAAATGCTTCTGCTGCACAGGGAAATGGAGGGAGAGGGAATGTAGAAATGCTGCTGCACAGGGTAGTGGGGTGGGGGGAGGGGAGGGAATGTAGGAATGCTGCTGCACAGGATGGTGGGGGGAGGGGATGGAAATGCTGCTGCTGCACAGGGAAATGGAGGGGGAGGGAATGTAGGAATGCTGCTGCACAGGAAAGTGGGGGAAGGAGGGAAATGCTGCTGCTGCACAGGGAAGAGTGGGAGGGAAATGCTGTTGCTGCACAGGGAAGTTGGGGCTAGCACCCGTTAATGTAACGGGCTATAAGACTAGTTCCATAATAAATGGTTGTCACATCCAAAAAAAGATCCGTCTGTCACGCAGCCACTCCGGCCAAACCTCGCTTGCCACTATCAATGGGAACAATTCCAGAAGCATAATATTACGCACGATACCTTGTGCACACCGTACCTCTGTTCAGTGAGCAGTGCACCACTCCCCCTGACAGTAAAGTCCAAAGCCTATTCCCCTGCAGCATCAGAAAACAACTCTAATTCGAAGTTAGCCACTTTTGGGTCCTAAGTCCGGAGCATGCTGTTAAACTCTTGCAAAAAGGTCTCCTACATACCAAATCAGCACATACACCGGCAGACACAAAATGCTACTTGACGTGAACGCCCAAAGTAGCTCCCGCGAACCGCCGCATAAACACCCAAAGCACCCAACAGGCAAAATTCAGCGACCCCCAAGAGAGACTGCACAATCTTCAGCATAGCCTCAAACCAAACAGCTGACCCACCTTCCCCTCCGGAAGCCAGGTAACTATCACATGTGTGTCACTCTCTATTTCCAGGAAGGTAAGCACCCGCACCAGCCCCTCTGATTTTTCTGCAGCAAAGGGGAATGCCAAACTCCTCTGAAATGTGTTCCAAAGTACTCTTCAGCCAAGCGTACTCTTCAGCCCGGGGTGCCAATAAAAAGTAAATCATCTAAATAGTGCACCTCAGAGTCCAATTGGGACCGCGAGACTGTAACCCAATGGAGAAAGGAACTGAAAAGCTTAAAGTAGGCGAACGAGGTGGAGCACCCCATGGGCAAGCACCGATCGAAATGAAAACTCCTTTCGAAGCAGAAACCTTAGGGTACGAATCAGGATAAGAACATAAAAATTGCTGCTGCTGGGTCAGACCAGTGGTAGAGAATGACACGGGGAAAAATCTGTCCCCATCATTGCCCCATCATTGGACCACCGTCCCCTTCACCACCCCGTCCCCATCCCCACCGTCCCTTTCACCGCCCCGTCCCCTCAGCATCCACCCTTCCCTCTTGGCACCTCACTGCCCTTCGGCACTCCTCGTGTGGTCCTTGCATCTCCCTCCCTCCCCCTTACCTTCACAGCGTGTTTTAAGGTTTCAGTCTTGTTGAAAGCCGCCGGAGTGTTTGTGCAGTCGCATGCGTGTGTGGGTGGAAGCTTCTCCTCTGACATATGCGGTTGGTCACACTGGGAGCAGGAGTGCCTGAATCTACAATTCAGGAAGGGGCAGCCCACCTGGTTAAATTTTCAACAAACTCCCATCCCCCTCTGGCACACCCTCCCCCGGTGGAGGGCCAAAAGGACCACCCACTATACCCTCCTGATTGGGGCAATTCGGATCCTAGGCTACTGGGGCTAGGGCTGTAAGTCATGTGGGTCAACCACAGGTTGACATCCTGCGTGCCCCATGACATGAACCCATTCTCCTCCATATTGTCACAGAAGGCCTCATCGCAGTTGAGCCACAACCACCCGCTGAATTGTTGGTAGTTGTCCAGCACCAAATCGGCATAGGACAGTAACAAACCGTAGTCCTGTGGCCACGCCCTATCCCATACGCTGGCCAAATGCAAAAGGATTGAATCCAATTAATGACATTCTGTGATGCCGCCACTGCCTTGAACACCTCATCCTCCTTCTGGTCCTTTCTTCTTACCCTTCCTCCGCGTCCTGCCTTCAATCAATCTGAATATATCCACACAAGCTCTTTTCCAAATCTTGTGGTGCAACCCCTGGGGGATCCGCTCCCAAAGCTCAGTCAGGGCTACCAACACCAGGGCACCCCTAGCCTGAGACCCCCGCAATGCTGCTCACCGTCTCCGTACCTACCGAAGGTGCACATAAGGAAGGAGTAGAAGAACTAGTAGTAGAAGTAGATGAAGAGGATGATGATGATGATGAAATGCACCCATGTATACCCTTGCCCTTCTGTTTTTGCTTCACCCTCTTACCCCCACCAGCAGCCCCAGGCACCATATTATCCTTCGTAGATCCTCCAGGGGACACCAGATTGATGATCCGCGGCACTGTCCGCAGCAGCCGCCCACTCTGCTGTAAACTCCTGAGTATCACCAGCAACAGCCTCGACAGTCCTGCGCTGCGCCATCACTCCAAGTTTCCAAGTTTCCAAGTTTTATTGATTTTGATATACCAACCATCAAATTAATATCTAGCTGGACTCCAGGAGGTCCTCCCAGTGTCGCTCGATCCCGATCCTGCTGCTGTGCTGCCGCCGCTAGTGCAGTCTCCTTACCTGCTCCCGTGTCCTGCAGAGAATAACCAGAGAAAAGAGCAGCAACCAAGACTCCCCCTCCCCCTTTCACCCCCTGGCCCTGAACTCTGTTTACTACAGCTCCCTCCCAGGTTTTGTCCTGGCTGCCAGCCCCCTCCCTGTACCGAGCATCAGGGAGGCACTGGGGACATAGGATGGGCTTCCAAGCATTCTGGGGGATCCTCCACTTGGGACCCCAGGGATTCGCACTGCAGGGGTCCCCTGCACCCACCTGTTCCTTGTGCAGCTCTGCACCAACCCCCTCTGCTGTATCCCTGCTGTCCCCTGCACCCGATGGGTGAAAACTTGGGCCCTCTATCCCTGCGTTACAGCCGCCCATTGAGACGAGGGCTCTCCGGCTCTCCTATACATCATGTAGAAGTTTGCTTTATACACTAAAATTGCCTACAAAAATGCCTTTCAAATAATAATTCCCTTATTATTACATCTGATCATGACGACAGCAATAGGAGATAGAGAGTCAGTATTTTTCAGTTTGACTGGGCAACAATAGAAGCAGCAGCAAAAATGCTCTCAAATACCTAATTTTATAATCCAGAATGTTCATATCATTAGTTTTGCATTTTTCTTCTTCTTCTTCTCTTTTTCCCTCAAAAAGAGTGAATGGAGCTCTCTTTTTCTATGTAAATAAAAACTTGAGATAAGTTGGAAACTATAACACTAAGTTTTTGTAAAAGCAATGAAACATTGTTTTTCAGATTGATGCTTACTTGTGAAATGTCAAATGGAATTATATTGCTGATGCAAATCTATAAGAATAAAGATCTCATGCTGAGCCTTTAAATTAAAATTTGGAAAAAGCTTAATTTGTGTTAGTACCATGAGGCTTACCCTGCTTGAAAACAAGCTTCTACAGCAGTTCAGATAAGTGACAGCAAAATGCTTTAAGAGAGATAAACACTGATTTGTGCTCAGAGTATAAATTAATGTATTGAATTTTGCACATGATTTACTTTTTGGCCTACTTGAGATTCCCTTTTAAGAGAAGATTATAGAGACAATTTATTTATTGGTATCGTAGTACTAGGGGGTGCTGAAAAGTTCTCAGCCCTACCAACCAACTTCCTAAATTCTGAACGTTAATTTGCCACTGTAGCTGAAAAGAGTGTTATCTTGCCAATTTGCAGAAACAAAATTATATGTTTTGACACTGTTTCAGATCATTGATTGAACCATATCCATGTCATTTTCTTCTTGGTTGGGCTGAGAAATTTTTAGCACTCCCTCATACATAGGTACTATCAATAGTTTGACAACTTTTCAGAGTACTATATACGAGGACATATCAAAAATTAAAGGCAAAATACATGATAACCGGAACAGAGCTAACGAAATGCAATATACGAGTATGTACTCATATATTGCCTGTCAAATAGTTTGTCCACACACAATGCAGCACTTGACCTTTAGTCATGTGGCAGTCACGAGGTCAGAAATATGGATGTTCCATTGCAAGGTTGCACCATTGAAGAACAATGTACAGTAGTGTGATTTCTTTGGGCAGAGGAAGTGAAACCTGTGGAAATTCACCATCGGATATTGACTCAGTATGGACATAGCACCATGAATCAACAAAAGGTTTATGAATGGGTACAAAGGTTTAAAGTGGGAAGAACAGGTGTAACTGACAAAGGTCATTCTGGTCGCCCATCAACATCATACACACAAGAACACATTAACAGGGTGGATGCCTTGATTAGAGAAGACCAATAGATAATGGTGTCTCGTTTGGCTGCAAAATTTGGATATCAGCTATGGATCTGCATTTGCCATAATGCATAATGACTTGGGATACAGGAAAGTCTGTTCATGATGATGGGTTCCCAAACAGCTTACTGATCTGAACAAGCAGCAGTGTATGGAGGTTGCAACCTAGTTCCTGAGACGGTATGAAGAACAGAGTATTCTGGAGAGAAATGTCACTTATTATGAGATATGGGTGTATCACTGCAACCTAGAGAGCGAAAAACAAAGAATGGAGTGGAGACATCAGTGTTCTCCAGTGAAGAAGAAATTCATACATCAGCCCTTCTCCAAGAAAATCATGTTATCCTTCTTTTGTCACATGAAGGGGCCTATTCTGGCACATTCCAAGTTCATAGGCAAACAGTGAAAATTACCGTGCATTGCTGTGAAATGAGCTTAAACCTGCAATTTGCAGCAAAAGAAAAGGAATGTTGTTCAAAACAACGCACATCCTCATATAGCACCAGTGACAGAAGAGACAGTGCAACTTGGGTTCAAACCTCTTCTACATCCTCTTTACAACTCGGATCTGGCGCTTAGCGATGATCACATCTTTGGTCCACTGAAGGAGAAGCTGTGAGTTCATAGATTCACCTCTGATGATGAATTAAAGGAAGTGGTGCATATCTGACTTAAGCCTAACTAAGAAAAACCTCCACAGACTCCAACGGATTCAGAATGCCGCGGCCAAGCTCATCTTCGCTAAAAGTAAATTTGACCATGTCTCCCCGCTCCTAGCCAAGCTCCACTGGCTTCCGATAATCGTCAGGGTCCACTATAAATGCGTCTGTTTAACTTTCAAAATCTTATATGGTATCCTCCCTCCCTTTAGCCCTCTTTCTTGGAATTCCTCAAACCCTAATACCAGCAGATCCTCCCACAAATTAAAACTATCCTTCCCCTCGCTAAAAGGCATTTCCCACACAGGAAAGCTAGGGACCTCCCTCCACTTCAAAATCACTGAGCTCTGGAACAACCTTACCTCCCCTCTTCGGAACTTGAGCTCTCTCCAAGTTTTTCTGCAAACATCTGAAAAACCTGGCTTTTCTCAAAAAATGTAAGTCTCCCTCCAATTTAGGAATCAAGGAAACTCTTATATCTTGGCATCCCAAGTCCTCTAAATTTTCTTCATACTTCTACCTCTAACCCTCTGTTGTAGTTCCTTCCTATTTCTCCTACTGTAAACCGCGTCGAGCTCTAAGAACGTGGAGATGATGCGGTATACAAACCTAAGGATTAGATTAGATTAGATTAAATGTATTTTGCCTTTACTTTTTGATTTACCTTCTCGTATTTAGATACAGTCAAACCTCAGTTTACAAGTAACGCGGTTTGCGAGTGTTTTGCAAGACCAGTAGCAGTAGGAGGGATTGGGCATCCCTCCTGACAGGAATGTTCATTGGGGTAGGGTCTCCCTGTCACAGCCGCTGAGCTTATTGCGGTGGGGGGATTCCCTTGCCGTGATCAACTCAGCGGCAATGTGATTCTCTAACCAGTATCTGTGACTTGGGCGCTGATTATATAATTGGGCAGGTTAGGCAGGGTTAAGCATCTGTCCATTAGGATAGACACAATTCTGTATAGGACACCAGTGTGCAATTTTCAGCTGCCGCAAAATTGGCGTCCTATACACTGCTGTCTCAAGGCTTGAATCCCTTAAAAATTAAAATAAAGATGTATCAGAACCTCATTCTCACACCGAAAAACCGCGTCAGAAGTCCAGAGATTACTGCAACTCCATCTACATAGGCATTGCAGAATATGATTACAAAAGACTGCAACTGCTCCAAAACACAGCAGCTAGTTAGATTGATTTTCCAAAAGGGCAAATATGAAAGTATTTCTCCACTCCTGAAGGAATTACATTAGCTTCCTGTGAAAAGAAGAATACGGTACAAGACAACCTGCATGGTACACAAAGCCATCTGCAGGAGAACTTAACAGGAATTAGTGTAGACATCACAGTTAAACACTCCTTCCTCAATGCAAGAACACACCAATGGTATAAACTAGCCCCCCTCCTCCCCCTTCAGGTGTACATAGGAAGAAGCTGTATGAATCAATGTTCGCATACCAGGGACTAAAGATATGGAATTGTCTCCCTATCCACTTGCGATGATCATACCAGTATTATATCTTCACTAGTGTTTAAGCCCGTTAGATTAACGTGTGCTAGATGACCGCCTCTCCTGCTTTTGAACCTGGGCAGGGGCAGAGGAAGAGCCGGGGCGGGAGGGAGTGACGGTGGGAGAGCAATTTCAAAGCCTCGGAAGCGGCGGCTCCTTGACCAATCTGTGCTTACAACGTCCCCACACTCGCAGTCTGGCTGGCTCCCCCACCAAAGCCCTTCGCAGTGGCAGCCCCTCCCGCATCCGTCCCCGCGTCCCAAGCCTCTCCGAAGGCCGGCTCCCACGAAAATGGTACCCCTCTGTCCAAAGCCACGGCGGCAGCCTCCCGCAAGACACATTTCAAATCTGACTAATTGTAATCACAAAACAGAAAATAAAATTATTTTTCTTACCTTTTGTTGTCTGGTCATTATTCATATCATGTAGGGGTCCCAGGCTATGGTTGGCTTTTGATAACTCGCTTGCCAGGGCCCCTTCTTTCTTCTTCCCTCCCTCCATCCCTGCAGCTAAAGACAGGCACCTCCCCCCTGTGGTCTGAGACAGGAGGGAGCAGTTAGGAGAGGGTCTGAGGGCAAAGAGGGGCTCAACAGCACACAACCACCTTTCCTTCCCTCCCTCCATCAGGTGCTCCAGTGGTCTGAGACAGGAGGGAGCAGTTAGGAGAGGGTCTGAGGGCAAAGAGGGGCTCAACAGCGCCCAACCACCTTTCCTTCCCTCCCTCCATCAGGTGCTCCAGTGGTCTGAGACAGGAGGGAGCAGTTAGGAGAGGGTCTGAGGGCAAAGAGGGGCTCAACAGCGCCCAACCACCTTTCCTTCCCTCCCTCCATTAGGTGCAGTGAATCCACCAATGTTAAAAGGAGCCGCATCGAAATCGGAGGCCTGCCACTGCCGTAGCACGTTCCCCTCTACCTTGGTCCCGCCCCTTCTCTGACATATGGGACCGCGGCAGAGGGAACGTGTTACAGTGGCGGCAGGGCTCCAATTTCAAAGCAGCTGCTTTTAACATAGACGGAGCTGAACTGACTTGATGGAGGAAGGGAAGGAACGGTGGGGCAAATTTCGGCAACGGCAGGAATTGTTTATCGGTTTCTTTAGGCAGCCCCGGTTGTTTACTTGGATTCAATGTGAGCCGGGTGAGGAAGGCTGCCGCAGCCTCGCGGCTAGGTAGGGGGACAACAATGGCGCTTATGCTCAAGCCCCCGCCGCAGCTCCTCTCTCGATCCTGGTGCGGTTCGAGAGGGGAGTCGTGGCGGCGGCTTGAACATAAGCGCGATTGTTGTCCCCCTACCTAGCGGCGAGGCTGCGGCGGCCTTCCTCACCCGGCTCTCACGGCTGGCGGCCGGCGAACCCTAATGCTGACATTGAATCCAAGTAAACAACCGGGGCTGCCTAAAGAAAGATGGTAATCATATTCTGTTGTGAAAGCCCCCGCCGCAGCTCCTAGGCGGTTGAGGGGGAAAGGTTGTGGTCGGAGTTGCTAGGCTGCAGCGGATGTGTGAGTTGTGAGTGTGGGGCCTGTAGCGGCGCGAGGTGGAGAGCAGGCTGTGGTGACGTAGTAGGCGTGCATGCGCACTCGTGTTTCCGCGACGGGATCAGGGAACACAATTTTTTTAGTGCGCATGCGCGTCCTACCATTTTATTATATTAGATAAAGAATCTTAAGACCAAACGTTTCTCCTTGGACTTATAACGAACCCCCCGGGGGCTTACCCCCTACTCTTCATTCAATGTAAATGTCCTATTTTTAAATCTTGTCATAAACCACATTGAATCCTACTGAAAAATTTGTGGTATAGAAGAAAAATGTATGGTATGAGTGTTAGTATATATTCTAAAGTGAATGCCTCCTGTATTTCCTAGAATGTGGTATATATTATGCTATGTCCATACAAAAAGGTATTTGTTGGGAGAAGTAGTAGATTGGTAAAAATCAGACTGACAGAACATAAATCAAAGATTGTCACTAATACCATTGAGGCTCCGTTAGTACATCATTAGTCTAAATATAGATACTCTATAAATTATTTTCAATGGTGCATCATTGATTCCATGGAAAGCGGGTGAATGGGTGGTGATATTTCACAAAAATTGAATTTTAAAGAGCAAGAGTGGATTTACAGTTAAGAACAGTGGAGCCACTAGGTTTGAAAAAGGAAGCCGAATGGATGACATTGGTGTGAGTCCAGCTGTATTCATGTATTCACTTGCCCTTGGACATCACATGCCCCTGATGTCAACTATAAGATCAAAGAACGCCACGGCAATGTTAAGGTATTGAAGTACTGAAGAGTACTTATAAATTAGGTGTGAACTTCTGAAGTGGTTTCTTGATGTGGGAGTGAGGTTCTGAAACATTTTTATTTTATTTTTTAGGGGATTCAAGCCTTGACACAGCAGCCTGCAAAACACGAATCTGTGTTGGCATTTTCCCCATGGCGATGCTCTATAAAACAAGTAGTATTAAGTAGCTTGAGAAACATTTGCAAGGTTTATAAACATATTAAATCAATGAAGTTAAGAAAGCATTGAAAAATGAAAGGACTGATAATGATTTAGCTCTCACAAGAAGTTTTTATTGTAAGAAGCAAGTCTCTGATGGTCCATATAAAGAACTTGTCTGCTAGTGTTATTCTGGGATATGAGTATGTATATATTCTGTCATTATGTTCTGTATAATAGTCTCAGATCATTTTGCCTGGCATTGACTTAGCAAACAGTAAGCTAAAACTACCACAAAAGCAGTTAGCATACCTGTGCATTAGCTGTTATATAAGCCGCTTAGATGTTTTCACCAATGCGGTATATCAAATGTAAAATAAACTTTGAAACTTGCTATTCCACGTGTTAATGACCTAACATACTTTAACAAAAGGGGCCCTTAGTTTAAATTTCTAGTATCCCTTCTGGATTACTTCAACCTTATGGACATACAGGTAGGAGGGATTCATACATACACAGTACAAATTATTCTGAAAAGATGATTCCATTGCTCTGAATCTTTGCAAGAGTACAGAATCCTAAAATAGATGCTCATTACAAGTCAGGAAGGCTGATGCATTATTATGATTGCTGTCAGAGTGAAACTACAACCTTTGGAAAAAAAAAAAAAAAGTTGTTCTTAGCAATATAATCAGCAGAAAATGATGGAAACATAATCACAGAAAATATAACCCCAGAAAAAAAAAAAAAAAAAGAAAGAAGCCTGGCATTGCTGACAAGTTAGCAGAATTAATATACTTAAATCTCCAAAGGGCTTGCTTGCAGATAGATAAGAGATAAGCAGCAACAAACGGACCTCCTGCTGGAGCTTTTCAGCAAGATGATTGCCTAATAAGCAGCAAGAAAAGAATAGATAGTTACATACACACACACACACATTTAAGAGTTGACCTACTTTTTTATTCTAACTCTCTATTTTTGGCTGTTCATAACTTTTGACTTACAAAACTAATTGGGCTAACACTTAGGGCTCCTTTTACTAAGGTACGCTAGCGTTTTTAATGCACGCAGGATATTACCGCGTGCTACGCAGCTAGAACTAACGCCAGCTCAATGCTGGCGTTAGCGGCAACGTAACGTGTGCTGTTCCATGCATTAAAGCCCTAGCGCACCTTAGTAAAAGGAGCCCTTAGGGCTCCTTTTACTAAGCTGCGATAGTGGTTTTAGCGCGTGCGCTAGGCGCTAAGGCCAGCATTGAGCTGGGGTTAGTTCTAGCCGTGTAGCGCAGGTTTAGCGTGTGCTAATATTCTGCGTGCGCTAAAAATGCTATCACAGCTTAGTAAAAGAGGGGGTTAGTAGGTTTAGTTGAGGGCCTGGGCATCAAGGTTTATGCCAGATTGAGAAAATCCTTTTTTTTTTTTTTTAATTATTTTTGATTGGAAGAGTGTGAAACCATTTGCTTGTTCAAAACTGCAGAGAACATTGGATCTAGCTGGTTATAAGTACAATAAATACTAACCCTGGATAAAATAGCATTTTGTACACTACTTTATTCTAAGAAAATTTACTAACCTAGGTATCACAGATTAGTAAATCCTGCAGTAAATTATTATGTTTCATGTTGCTGGATGAAGCAACAAAAAGATTGGCAAAGTATATAAATAAAACAGAATATAATAATGCCATTGTATTGATCCATGGTCACGACATCCTAACCCCCCTTTTACAAAACCATGGAAGTATTTTTTTTAGTACAGGCTGGCACACTGAATGCTCTGCACTGCTCTTGATGCTCATAAGAACTCCTTGAGCATCAAGAGCAATGCAGAGCATTCAGCGCACCAACCGGCGCTAAAAAACGCTTTCATGGTTTTGTAAAAGGGGGGGAGGGGTAAAAGAGATATAGCAGATCTAGAAAAAGTTCAGAGAAGGTTGACAAATTATGAAGGGTCTGGAATGGTTCAGATGTGAGGAAAAACTAAACAGATTAGAGCTTGTCGGACTGGAGAAGAGATGGCTGAGAAGACACATGCTAGAGATCTATAAAATCAAGAATTGGGTGGAATAGGTAGATAAGGAATTGTTTACTCTTTCAAATAGGACAAGAACTAGGAGATACTCCAAATTTCCAAGTTTATTTTGTACTTGATGTACCACATTAGCAAATGCATCTGTGGTTTACATTAAGGGCTCCTTTTACGAAGGCGCGTTAGCGGTTTAATGCACGTAATCACATGCGCTAAACCACCGGCTGCGCTAGCCGCTACCGCCTCCTCTTGAGCAGGTGGTAGTTTTCCGGCTAGCGCAGGGGTTAGCGGGTGATTAAAAGCCGCGCGCGATAAAGACGCTAACGCGGCTTCGTAAAAGGAGCCCTTAATATAAAGGTTAAAAACGGAGTGAAATTTGAAATCCAATGAAAGAAAATGTGAAGTTGCCTTTTAGACAGATTCAAACAAATAAAATATGATAACATTTAAATTTAAATGTAATTTTAAATCTGTGCTTCTGATTCCATACTGGTGCTCACTGAGGGGTCCTTTTACTAAGGTGCGCTAGCCAATTTAGCGCATGCTAAATGCTAACGTGCCCATTATAGTTAGCATTTAGTACACGCTAAATCGGCTAGCGCACCTTAGTAAAAGACCCCCTGAGTCTCGCCTGAAATATGAATAGAAGCCATTTGAATAGAAGCTGTCAGTTAAATGCAACTGAAAAGAAAACAGATTTGAAAAGTGATTTGAAATGTTCTAAATTGGTTTCAGACCTAATGTGATTAAGGAGGGCATTACAGAGTTGTGGACCATTAACTGAAAAAAAAAAAAAAGCAAATTGAATGAAAAAAACTATTTCTGAAGATTACAGACACAGGTGGGAGTAGAGATTACTTATGAGGCTAGGTGGGGATGGGTTGGATCTTAGTATCCTAACAAGTTTTGTGCCTGTGTGTGGCATGAGATGAAAAAGTTTGAAAGCCACTGGCACAGAGTAAAATTCATTTAAGGAAATAAAGGGTTCAATGGATTATCTTGGAGGAAGAAGAGAAGAGATTGTTGTTGAAATGGTAATGTAGAAGCAGCAAAGGAGAAATGTTGATTAGAGCAAGGGTGTTTGGACAAGTTCCAATTAGGTGAGGGACGCAGGAATTCTTGATGAGAGGAATCATTTATTAGGAGCTGAGGTGAGAGGAGGGCATCATACCTGGCTTGGTTCGTGGTGGCAGTTGTAAGGCCTTAGTGGCAAGAGTTTTGGTGGCCTAGACTCCCAGAGGTCAGTATTGTGATCCAGCACCTTCTGGGTCTGAGTGTGGCTTTGGAGTGTAGGTATCTTCAGGGTTGGCCAGAGCCTAGAACCCAGAATCCTATGAGCAGCTTGCCTGGTTATCAGTTGGTATGTTAAGAGAGCTTAGTCCCAGTGCACACTCTAGTGTAGTGAACAGGCTGTGTCTGGGAACAGGTGCACACTGGGAATATGCTCTCTGTGAGGCTATACAGGTAGTAATTTCCCAGCAGTCCTGGTGAGGATTGGGTTTAGCGGCTGCTGAACTTTGTTGGCTGCTCTTTTGAGACCGGACAGGGTAGAGGTAAAATTCAGGATGGGGGAAGATCATGGAGGGGTATTGTAAATGTTGGGGTGGTCATTGGGTTTTAAAGGATGGCTCCTAAATGAGAAGGAAAAGGGGGCAAGAGAGGAATAGGCAGAGTAATGTTAGTAGAGAGTGGAGCAGCATAATAATAATAATAATAATAAAAAGTCTGTCTGTTTTGGGCGTAAGCCGCTAGTCGCCCAAAGTCGGCAGCGTGCAAAGTCCATTCTTGAAAAATAAATCCCAAATTTTTCTTTTTTTTTTTTTTAGAATTGTCTTCTTCTACATCCAGCGTCTCTCCACGGTACAAGACAGCCTGAATGGTACACAAAGCCATCTGCAGGAGAACTTCACAGGAATTAGTGTAGACATCACAGTTAAACACTCCTTCTTCAATGTAAGCCCCTGTCACGTGGAAAAACCCTGCTCTAAAACCCTCAATCCCTAAGGCTAAGCCAGTTCAGCAGTCAGAGAATAGGGTTTTAGGCAGAGTAAAACAAGCAGGGTTAAAACAAGAGAGCCATCCACCAGGAAATCCAGTTGGTAGGGCTCCCAAACCACAGACTAATTGCCATTATTCCTTTCCCAAGAGCAGAGAAGTTTCCCTGCAAAACCAAGCTGTGAAACAGAGAATCAACCCAGAAGGGGGCAGGGCTACACTGGGGGAACTGCAAACACGTAAGCCTTCAGACTGAACTGCAGGGAAATTATCACTGGATTTAAGTCTGATATTTTTGGGTTTTTTCTTGTGGACAAATAAAGTGTAAACCTTATTTTGAACTGAATCCAGAAAAATCCTGTTTTTTTCTTTTCACCAACCCACTCAAAGGCGCCCAAAATCTTGCCTACGGTCCGAGCCGGGTCTTTCGCTAGCTGAGGGCCTGGCCTGGCCACAACACCAATGGTACAAACTAGCCCCCCTCCCCCTTCAGGTGTACATCCAGCCATTTGATCGCCCAACCCCATTCATACATATTTCTAGAATATGTAACTATGCTCCTGAAAATGGTTTAGACATCATGAGGTTCATATTCAAAATGAAAATACGCCTAAAAACCCACCTATATCGACATGTGCCGATAATCAAAATGGGTTTTAGACATCTAAAAGCAGCTTAGGCCTTTTCATTGATGCTGTATGCCAAGAGTGAAAAGGGGCATTTTTGAAGGAGTGGTTAAGGCTGGAGGTAGGCAGGATATGGGCCAACCTAGACTTAGTCATCCTGCAGTGATAATCAAAAGTTTAATGAGACTGCCTAGATGGAACTTATAGGTTGTGACTTAGGTGATCTAAAAACAGGTAGAAGTGTCCAGAAGGTATCCAAGTGAGCAGTGACCACTGCAGGAACAAATTACAGACTCCACACACACACTCCCTAGTGATCACTGACCCCCCCCCCCCACACACACACACACACATACACACCCCGCCATAAATTTCGGAACAAAAACTTACATACTTACCTCCAGAACATCAGCACCTGGCATAGGATTGCCTAGTAGAGCTGCACAGATGTGGCTTAAGTAGTCTGGAGGTGGGCTAGTGAACCATAGAGAGAAGTACCCAGGCCCATAAGCCACTCTAATCACTGCATTCATGGTAAAAAAAAATGTGCACCCACCAAACCCGACTAAACTGCTATACAGGTGGCACCTGCAGCCTTAAGAGCTATTGGGGTGGTAGACAGGTGGGCATAGTATATTTTGGGGTATTCGGGAGGGCTCACCATGACCTATAAGTGAGTTGTGGTGAGATGGCACCCTTTTGGTAAAGTTCACAGCAGTGCCCTGTAAGGTGCCCCACTACTCTGTTGCCATGTCTGGTGGCCAGCCCATCACTTTTTTGGTCCCTCCCATATCCAAAAGGCATTTCTAGGCATTTTGGGCTTGGAAAATATTTTGGATGGGCGATCAAATGGCTGGATGTATACCTGAAGGGGGAGGGGGGTCTAGTTTGTACCATTGGTATTGAGGAGAGCAGAGACTCATAGGAAATCTGGAGGCTAGTACACAGTTGAGGGTACAGATTCATGTCCACCAGGATCCAGTGTCGGAGACTTCTGAAAAAAAGGAGTTGGCCAGCCTGCTAAGAAGATGAATGGGAATTTGGAGCTTTGGTTAAGGATTTGGTAAAGGGTGCTTGAAGGGTAGGTAAGGGGTGTAAGCATGGGGGAGCTGAGTCTTGTGGGAAAATATTCAGAATAGGAATTTTCTGAAGACTTGAGGAGTGTGGTATGGAAAATGAATAGGGAAAAGCAGATTCATAGATTAGTGGAATTAGTCTATTGCAGGTATGGGATTCTAATTGTGCTGAGTTATTGGAATCATCTTCTTCAGAATTGAGGAAGAAGGAATAGGTATGGATGTGGGCTGAGGTGAGACTGGATGCACTGCATGGCTGGGTTTGGGTATTCAGCAGATGGCTTGGGCTCATATATCCTGAGGTAATGCTCTGTGTGTTTAGCTTTGTTGGATTGTCAGGTGTCTCAGAAATTGAAACACAAGATTTTAATAGGGAAATTTGTAGACCTTTCTTACATTGCTAGGATGGTGACAGGCAAGACAATTAGAAACTGGAGAATAAAGATGAGTGCCAAGAAAAAACTGTGGGTTCCTAAGTCAATTTTTTAAATGAATTATTTTTTCCATATTTATGCTAACATTTTGGGTAAGTTTAAGCCTGCATTATAGTGCAACAACAGCAAACCACTAAATATCCAGAGAATAGCAGTAGAATAAAATCTTTATTGAACAAATACAGATAAAATGAGTCCAAAGTGGCCATATTTCACCTTCAAAGCTATATCAGCGACATGTTAGAGGGGAAACAGCAAAACTTGCTTCCCTCTAAAGCAGTTGTCTTCAATCAGTGTGTTGAAATACACAGGTGGGAAGTGTGTCCATCAACCAGTGTGTTGAAACACACAGGTGTGTCCCCAAGAGGTTGGAAGTGTGTCCCTTGAATTAATCATAACTAGTTCCTATTTCAGCTTTTTGATTTTTCTGCTGGTATCCGTCCCAAAGAGAAATGTTGTAGTTCTGTTGTCTATATGTTCTGTGTGCTACATAGTTTCTGAGAATTTGCAGGGCTTTATAAATAGGGGTGTTACACTTGGGATTAGAGGCATTCTGTGGAAGCATCTGTTGCTTCTTCTGTTACAAGCAAAATATTTTCAACACCTGAGATTATACTGGTTCATGTGGGGGGTAATAACTGTTAAGGTTGTAGAGTTGATATACCAGATGAACAGGGCATTCTTTTTTTTTTTTTGTTAATCTTTATTCATTTTTAATACTTTCATTAAGTGAATACAAGAAAAAAGATACATTTTACACTTTATACATCACTTAAAATCCTTAGAATTTATAATAAGATCAACATATTTCCCCATTAAAAATTATTATAGATATAGTTATTGATAAAGTATATTTATACCCTTCCAAAAGTGCAAATGTCAAATTTCATCTTTATAAGGAAATAGTAAGCACCTATATAAATATTTAATTATTCAAGACTCAACCCAATCCCCCCCCCCCCCCCCTATCACCCAATCAATTAAAAAAAAAAAATGAAATTAAAAGAAAATCCCCCCTCCCCCCCGGATGTGCAATTGATATAACAACAAATTCAAAACTATAATAAATCTACAAATGACATCAATGGGCCCAATATTAATTTAAAAATTTTTATGTTTCCCGACAAAATCAGCATTCACTTTCTCATATTTATAAATTAAACATAAATTTGCCCACCAGAATTTCTCCAATTACGCCCCCAATTGAACAGGGCATTCTTAATGACCCATTGCTATTTTTCCTTCAGCTTGTTTGATTTGGTAACAGATCATTCCCAGATTAGTGTAAAGGAATGCCAAATGAGTGAAAACCATAGAAAAATGTTGTAGACGTGTAAATTCCAAGGTGTATCAATTTGTTGGTATTTTGGGTAGCTTAATTTTGATCCATGACTTAGGGCTAGATTCACTAGATCCGGGCAGGTATGACAAATTCACAAAACTGCAACATGCAGATGAAGGTGAAAGGAGAAAAGCCACTATCTGCCGGCACGGATCGCTCTAGCGATCCCCGTGCATGCGCAGACCATCTTTTTTTTCTTTTTTAAACTTTTTTTTACAACCTGTGGTTTTAACCAACTTTAAAGCCTGCGGGTTAAAACCACGGGTTTACACTGCGGGGAAAGGTGGGAGAGTCGGGGAAGGCAGGCGATAATAGAAGCTTTGGGCAGGCAGGCAGATCAGGGTAGGCAGGCGATCAGGGCAGCATCGGGGCAGGCAGGCAGATCAGGGCAGGCAGGTGATCAGGACAGCGTCAGGGCAGGCAGACAGATCGGGACAAGCAGGCAGCTCGGGCCAGGCAGGCAGATTGGGGCAGGCAGGCGGTCAGGGCAGCTACAGTCGGGGCAGGTAGGCAGATCGGGGGAGCAGGCGATCGGGGCTGACAGGGCTGAGAGCAGAGTGGCAGAAGTCAGTCGGAAAGGGCTTCAGCGACTAGTCCTCAGCAGTTGCTTTTTAGGTTAATCAGCCAGCGTAGTCGAATCAGCAAATTTGTTTAGTGAATTGCGTCCCTGCCTACTTTGCATGCAGTTCCCCTCATTTGCATGCGCGGATCGAAATCGGATCGCAAAACAGGTTAGTGAATACTGCAGGAGGGATATCGGGTCGCAAAGGGCTCACAAACTGATCGGTTTGCTTAGTGAATATAGCCCTTAATTACTGTGGATTATCTAGGCCTTTATCGGGTGCATAGTTTTCATCTGTCTGAGATTGGGCTGGATATGTTTTATCTGGGATTCAAGGTTTTTGAAAAGCATATGTCCAGCCTCACTGATTGATAGTGTGGGAAGGGCACATGGTGACAAGCAAAGCTGTGGCTAAATAATTTGCAGAACTGATGGGGGCAGTAGGTGATGGAGAAAATGAGATAGAGTTGATGGAATGGTTCATGTGTAGCACCATCCTGGACCAAGAGTGGGGGAATAAAGGTAGGGTCTTGTGTAACCTCAATCTATCATTGGCTTTAAATATAATTATTTAAATGTTTATGGTTAGTTTGCTACCAATTAACTATATCTTGAGTTTTATAAGTTGATATGTGTTTATCTTTAAGAAATAAATTAATTGACCTGTTCAACAAATAATAAAGATGTGACTTGCTTTATCAAGACGAGGCACTGGCTGGTTTATTGGGAATGCAAAGAAAACATGGAGATGTGGATGTGGAAGTGTCTGTTATGCAGAGGGTTTCTTAGACAGCTGGATAGCATAGGAACTTGAAGATAATACCAGTGAGATAGGGAAGGAGCCACTACAGCTGAAAGATCCAGCAGTAAACAGGAACAAGGCTCAGTTAGGGAGCTTTTCCAAGTTTCCTTGTAAACAGAAGCAGGTTTTTCTCAGCAAGACGAGGAATACACATCTTTTAGTAAAGCCATAACACCTTGCCTCACAATCTAATTCTTTAAGATAAAGTGAAGGTGAATACTGTGAAGGAGCCTACCCAGATTGCTTAGCTGTCTACAGAATTGCCATTTCCAGTTGTTATCCATATGATACCTAGTATGTGATACTTTTTAGGATCCCTGAGGAAGAAGTGTTTCTTCGAAACACGGACCGTATCAGGTCCCGGTTCATGAACTCCTTGGACCATATTTTGGATACAAACTGTTTTATGTTTATATATCTATGTTTGTTGATTAAAGACCCTGCAGTTCTTCCTTTTTGTTCGTTGTTCGACACATCACTGCAACTCCGTTGGATTTTTTGTTCTTAGGGAGATAGATATAGACATGTCATCTATATTTTTGTTTGTTTTGATTCCTTTTATAGTTGTTATGATTTTGTGCTTTAAAGTTATATTTTTTATACCAGATAGTTATATTTTTAAACTGTCTCTACATTACTTTTGTTAGATATGCTGGAGAGGCAATTCAGAAAGAGAGGTTGGAGGAGTAACCTAATTGTTAGAACAGAAGGCTGAGGACCCATTGATGTTCCTGTTGACAGGTAAATACTGACTGTGCCTGAATATAACTCACCTTAAAAAAAGAGGCAAAAGGATAGTAGAGTTGAAGCAGACATAAAGAAGAACACCAGATTAATCTGGTGTGATATAACATTAACTGAGCTGATGTCACCGGCTGGTAATATTTATTGAATGATGGTGTGGGTAAAATGGGAGGGGGGACAGAGGGTGAGGGGAATATATGAGGTGTTATCAAGGGTCTGTAGAATAAGGATTGACAATTTTATAAGAGGAGGTAAGAAAGGGTTAATAGACAGAGTTTGTAAGAAAGAAAAATGATTAGGTGAGGTTTCTAAGGAGATGAGGTGGAGCAGTCACGTGATTGGTTAGATGTTGTGGCAGGATGGCTTGAACTCTGTGAGGAAAGGGGAACAGTAGAGTAGTCTCTTCAGGAAAAGATTATCCCTCCCTCCCATTTGTGCTGGTGTTATGTTTTGTGTAAGTGTTGGTGGGGGGGTTTACATTAGATAGATTGTGAGCCCCCCGGGGCAGATAGGGAAAAATACTTGAGTACCTGATTGTAAAACCGCTTAGATAACCTTGATAGGCGGTATATAAAATCCTAATAAAACTTGAAACTTGAGTTGGATGGGTTTGGTGGAGCTTCTGGAGTTAGGGGGAGGTGGTCGTAGCTTTGGGTGGGGTGGAAAATGAGGTTTGGCCCAGTTGGATCTGGGAGATGAGCAGTTAATAAATAAATAAATGTGACACTCGTATGCGATACTGCAGCGAGGGGAAGCATGGCCTTGCGTCACTGTGGGTCATGTTTGGGGGGAGGGGAGGGGAAGCATGGCCTTGCATCACTTGGGGGATGTTATAAATTTAAAGACTTAACGGGAGCTAGTTTTGACACCGAATAGCTCCCTGGGGGGGGGGGGGGTGAAATATTCATTGGGGGTTTGTTGGTTTTTGGACACAGATTGTATTGTAAGTGAAGATAATACTCAGATAGATAATAAAGCTGCGGCCAAATATTTATTCCAATAAAACTGAGTTGTGTGATTATTGATTGATGGTGATTAGCTTTCAGTTGCAGGTGATGGGAATGCGAATGCTAATGTTATGACGGTATTAAAAAAATCGTTATTATAGAATCATAAATGAAAGAGTGCCTTACACAGTCATGTTTTGCCCACAAGGGGATGCTCCAAGGCCAATACACATACCTTGTGGTGTTAGACATTCACTTCACTCAAGGTATTACTCCACCTCACAACCCGCAGGATTCATTATAAACTGCTACCTATGTGTGCATAATTTAGTACCAAAGTATTTGCCACATATTCTGCCCAGTCAGTTGCACTCTGTAGACCAGGGGTGTCAAAGTCCATCCTCGAGGGCCGCAATCCAGTCAGGTTGCCAGGATTTCCTCAATGAATATGCATGAGATCTATTTGCATGCACTGCTTTCAATACATATTTATTGGGGAAATCCTGACTGGATTGCGGCCCTCGAGGAGGGACTTTGACACCTGTGCTGTAGACCGTGCAGATTTACATATTCCCATGGTTAAGGCTGAAGGTGTCTAGGGATAGTTTATTTTCATGTATAGGCCCCAGGGAATGGAACAAGCTTCCATTGTATATATGCCAACAAAAAGATTTGCAGAATTTTAAAAGATTATTAAAAAGTTACCTTTTTTGTAAAATGAATTTTGAATTGTATGATGGGATGCTGGTCGCTTAATTATTTTATTGTTTGCAACTGTTTTTGCATGTGTATTGTGATGATGATTATGTATGTACTTGTTGCAACCCGCTTTGTGTAAGGTAGAATACAAGTAAATAAACTACACTTCTCCCTCCGTATTTGCGATTTCCGTATCTGCGGTTTTGCTTATTTGCAATTTTTTGGCCCACAAATTTGCTGCTTCCATGTTTCCCAATGTGCACTTAGAAAAACACTGCTTCCCAGCATCCCTAGAGAGAAAGGCTCCTTCCCAGCATGCATGAAATTGCTGCTTGCTTGCCTGCCCTGAAATCGCTGCTTGCTTGCCTGCCCTGAATAACATATAAAAAAGTTATTTGCGTTTTTTCCATATTTGCACCTATTGGCTGCCTGCAACCACCGTGAATACGGAGGGAGAAGTGTATGCACTATGACCTCCTATCTCTAAAAAGCCCAATGGTGATAAGTCCTGTGATACCTTGGGCAAAATGGATGTCTAAAACCACAGGGTATGTGTATTGCACCTAAAGCAGCCTCTGGTGAATGAAACATGGCCATGTTGGGCACTCTTTCATTTATGTTTCTATAATAAAAATTTTTAATACCTTCACTGTGTCTGTTTCAATGCCTACTATCCTTAGGTAACTCATCTTAAGCCACACCGAAAAGGCCTGAGCCAAATCCAAATAAATAAATTCAAAAATTATTAAACGTTCAAAAAGGCATGTTTTAAAAAATATTATAGGATAAAATATAGGCAATAAAATATTTTCAAAGTGATTTGGAATAGATATTTATTGCCAATATGGACATTCTTGAGGCAGCTATATAATTAGGTGCATCCATCTAGGTGCCCTGAGGGTAGAAAGTATTCTTAAAGGAAACTATGTGCCTAGGTTCCATTATGCAGTAGAATATTAGCATAACCCAGTGTACTGCATATGTGTCTGACATTTAGACTCTCACACACCAGCTGTATTGCCGTTTCCTATATTGCAATGACAATACATGTATACCTAAAATAATTTCCCTGTCAGCATTTATATTTGCCTCAAGTTAGCCATTCTTTGGAGGAGCAGTAGTGGGGGAACTTGTGCTTATCTCGCTGTGTTCAGAAGCTCCTCAGAATTAAGATGATTGTAATTTTGCAAAAATCCAGTGCTTACACGTGTGACTGCCAGTACCTACATGTGTAGAAAGCAAAATCTACTTTCTGCATGTATAAATCATTGAGTGATGCTGCTTTATGTATTTATTTTTTTAAAATAAAATATCTGTTCCTGCAGTACAGGTCATATTTTGACTGTAGCCTCATACATGACTTACAAAAGTCTGCATTCAATGAGATTTTTGAAAAAATGGGCTGGAAATTGTGAATTTGGACATCCCTTTTTGATCTAGATGACCTATTCAAAATTGGGCTTCATATATCTATCTATATATATAAAATCGGAGGTATGTATGTGGTATGTATGTATGTGTGTCTGTATGTGCCGCGATCACGCAAAAACGGCTTGACCGATTTGAACGAAACTTGGTATGCAGATCCCTCACTACCTGGGATGATATGTTCTAGGGGTCTCGCGGCCCACCTGCACACGTGGGCGGAGCTACAAACAGAAAATCAGATATTCACCCATTCATGTCAATGGAAAAAATGTAAAAGCTGCCATTCTCACTGTAATTCAAAACGGCTTGACCCGATTTGAACGAAACTTGGTATGCAGATCCCTCACTACCTGGGGTGGATATGTTCTGGGGGTCTCGCGGCCCACCATGCACACGTTGGCGGAGCTACAAACAGAAAATCAGATTTCACCCATTCATGTCAATGGAAAAAATGTAAAAAAGCTGCCATTCTCACAGTAATTCAAAAACGGCTTGGACCGATATGAACGAAACTTGGTATGCAGATCCCTCACTACCTGGGGTGATATGTTCTGGGGGTCTCGCGGCCCACCTGCACACATGGGCGGAGCTACAAACAGAAAATCAGATTTCACCCATTCATGTCAATGGAAAAAATGTAAAAAGCTGCCATTCTCACAGTAATTCAAAAACGGCTTGACCGATTTGAACGAAACTTGGTATGCAGATCTCTCACTACCTGGGGTGATATGTTCTGGGGGTCTCGCGGCCCACAACTCTATGTTGCTTGCTCAAGGGTGGGTTCACCCAAGAATTTATATGTTCTTGCTCCTGGAGGTGAAACTAAAAATGTTGTTTATAATCAAGTTTTGCGTTAGTTGTATTGTATTCATTTTGTCAAATATTTCACATTATAATTTGAATATATGTGTGTGTGTGTATGTATGTATGTTCCAGCATAACTCTTCAATGCATGGACAGATTTCAACCAAACTTGACATACACATTACTTACTATCTGAGGACAAACACTATGGGGTGGGAAGGGGGGGATATGTAAAAATGATTGAAAATGACAGATTTTAGTATCTACCCCATAGTGTTTTCGGGCTCACAGATGAATACTCAGCATAACTCTGAAAACGCATGGAGAGATTTCAAACCAAACTTGGTACACATATGACTTACTATCTGGGGAAAAATATTGTGCAGGTGGGACGGGGTAAAATACTGTGGGGGTGGGAAGGGTGGTGATATGTTAAAATTATCAAAAGCGACAGATATTAATGTCCAACCCATAGTTTTTTGGGCTCGCAGAGATGAATACCGACACTCCCGATGCCGTTTAAGTCTAAGTTCAGCCCCATAGAGAGGGACATTCCTTTGGGACATGTGGAGGGTAGGGGGTTGGGACATGGGGGTGGGGCATATGGGTCATGTGTGGGGGGGTAACATGGGGGGTGGGACATGTGGGACATAGTGGGGTGGGACATGTAGGGGGTTGGACATTTTGGGATAAATAAATATCCGGGCAACGCCGGGTAATCAGCTAGTAGTAAATATATTTATCATAAAACTGGTACACTAAAAAAAAACCCACAGTAGTGGATGAGATAGTGCTTTTGTTTTCCCCAAAAAAGCTTATATTCTAAATCAGTTTTTCTCAACTCAGTCCTGGAGTACCCCATTGCCAGTCAGGAATTCAAGATATCCATAATGAGTATGTATGAAAAAAAATTGCATATAATGGAGGCAGTGCATGCAAATGAAGTTAATGCATATTCATTGTGGATATCCTGAAAACCTGACTGGCAAGGGGGTACTCCAGGACTGAGTTGAGAAACACTGTTCTAAACTGATGGAAAGTAGTGATAGCTGTTGGATCAATATGGAAATGGTGTAACTCTTGATATGTCTCACTCTTCAGTTATAGCATGTCACCCCCTTGTATCTCTTTCCACTTTCTCCTTCACGGATCCCAAACTTTTATCTCTACCTCTAACCCTGCCCTCTCTATTTCATTTTATGTCACTTTTTATTCTACTACATTGTCTTTTCCCCTACCTCACAATATTTACTCTGTTCCTTATATTGCTCCATTTTGCTTTGATCCAGTCCATAATTCTTTTGTATCGCATTCTCAAGATTCTGGCTTCAGCCTCAGCACACACTCAGAAATCACAGACTCATCATCCTTTTGATCTGTTCTTTTATTCCTGTGTTGGACATCATCTTGTATCATGAGCTTAGCTCAGCTCTGTCCTATCATATGTTCTATCGCAGGGCTTAAGTTCAGCAACAATGTTGTGAGTTCAGCAGGGTAGACCCTATTTCCCCCCATTACAGTCAGATCAAACCTCTGGCAGCAAGATAGGCTCAGTTCCTCACACCTCCACAGCTACTGTTGAACAACAGCTGCAATTTGGATCCTCACAGTAGCAGCTGAAGTTCTTAGTCCTATGTTCTGATTCCATGATTTTGCTGTGTTAAAACTGGTGACACTGAGAGAACCTCACCAGAGGGTCTGATAGTACCGACAATACCTACTAGTCAACAGAAAATTGATAGCGATTGGTTCTTATCCAAACATATGATCCTTTTACAAGAGGGTGCTGATAAGTTCTCAGCCCAACCAAGAAGAGAATGATCTAATCTAATCTTCTATTTCTGTGTTGCTCATACCTAGGTAGGCTCAAGGCAACTTAAATAGGGGAGTGAGGAAGGAGAAGAGAAGAGGAGGGTAGGAGGGTGGAGGGAGAGGGGTGGAGGGGGGAGGAGAGGATACAAGTGATTAAGTGTCAAAATGATGTGATATGAGTTCAATCAATGATATGAAATAATGTCAAAACATAGAATTTTGTTTCTGCAAATTGGCACTCAGTGGAATAAGAACACTCTTTTCAGCTACAGTGGCAAAATCCAAGTTACACTCGGAATTTAGGAAGTTGGTTGGTTGGGCTGAGAGCTTTTCAGTATTCCCTCGTAACCTGGATCTATATAGTACTCTGTAAAACACCTTAACAATATGATCATCTATATTTTCCAGTCCAAGGAGAGAGAAAAAAATGGTCAAACTATGGGCGACTCTGTAGAGAAAGCTTTTTTTTTTTTAAATTATGATGTGGATGTTTATTGTTTGATGGTGCAGAAAAGGAGATAAAATAAGTGAGAGAATTAGACATTATACTGCACTAAAAGATTATTGGCAATCTAAGGGTAGTATATTTCAATTGGGGGAATGTTATTAAGAAGAATGGATATACACTGTAATTGTACTGAAACAATAACAGAGGAAAATGTGCAAGTCCCTCCTGGTACTGTGCCATTAAGGATTAAAGACAATACCATTGAAGAAATGACACCAGTTGCAAAAGGGAAATCAATGAAATGTATCTATAACAAATTCTGAGGTTATATATATATATATATATATATATATATATATATATATAAAACTATCAAATATAATCTATTATTTATATTAAATGAAAACTGTTGGGATTTGCAATTTCAAAATAGTTAATCTCATAAATAAAACTTCATGTTCCTAACTCTAGCTATATAAAATAACTCTAGCTATATAAAGTAATGTCTCAAGGTACATTCAAGCATCAGAGAGGATTTGAAAAGGCCTGTTCCTGCAGTAAGCCCTAGAACTCTTTTAATAGTTCACTGACATTTTAGCTTTAATTGCTCCCCAAGCATAAGGCACTTCTGGATTGCAATAACAGGGCAAGAATCATTCACAGATCCTTTGAAGTCGGGAGAGTCTACATTCACATTGCCTCGGGCGCCCATCTTCACATTTATGTGAGAATTCGAATAGCAGAACATTTCTGAGGCACACTTACAACAGTACTGTTACAGGGAATTTTCTTCAGTGGTGTTGAGCATTTCATTTTCTATAAAGTAAAAAGCAAAATGGGGCAGGTGAAAGGGAGTTTGCGAGAGAAACTATCAGTGAATTTGGCTGTGTTTCTGAAAGTCTGAGTATTTTGTAGGCACATTCTTCTGTTAGTAAAAGATTTGCTCGATTGTTGTGTGCTTTTTTAGACTTGTTCATAGTCCTTTGTGGGAAACTATTCACTGCAGGAGCCGAGACAATAAGCCTTAATGAAGGGGAGTTGCTTCTGGAAGTTTAAAGAACAGACGTCTTCTGACACAGAAAGAAGCAAGCAGGAAGTTGCCACCTGCTGGTAGGAATCTCATTATCTATGACTAGGCTATGCTATGCTTCCTTATTCTACCCTTTGCTTGTCCTTTTCACTTTTTTCTTCATATCTCCTTTGAAATACAAGGGGGCGCTGAAATGTTCTCAGCCCAACTAAGAAGAGAATGATGTGGATATGGTTCAATCAATGATCTGAAACAATGTCAAAACATAGCATTTCATTTCTGCAAATTGGCACTTAACAAAATTACCCCCCTTTTACGAAGCCACATTAGGCTTTTAGTTTTATCACCGGATGCAGTGGTATTAGCTCTGATGCTCATAGGAATTCTATCAGCATCTGAGCTAATATCACCGGTGCCAGTGATTTAAAAAAAAAGCCTAATGTGGCTTCATAAAAGGGGGCTGGGTTGGAAAGATAACACTCTTTTTTGAGCTACAGTGGCAAAATAATGTTCAGAATATAGGAAGTTGGTTGGTTGGGATGAGAACCTTTCAGCAGCCCCTCGTACAGCAGCCTCCTATCCCTCTTCCTACTACTGCTTTAAGCTATGACATTAGATAAAACAATCAATTCTTATAAATTTTGAAATAACATTCAGTGGTCGGTAATACGGTGAATAGCTTATGAAAGGTATCAGCCTTGAGAAAACCCTTCGGGTGAAACATGTTGGCGTTATAGCCCCTGACATCTAGACCCACAACATAAACTAAGTATTTAAACATCTTTCTTAAAGTTATGCGGTGAAAGTTTAATAGTTGAAAATTTATAGTAAGACCCGGTGAGGAAGTAGTACGTAAAGCCTGATACAATGAAACTCTGAAGTATTTAGGTGGTACTTCTGAGGGCCTTTACACAAACCTGCTTTGAAAGTGAGAGACTATTGAGGGTGTCTTACATTGACATGCTTTTCAATTGCCAATAGATAAAACAATTACATTTCATAGAGTAAAGTAGTAAATAATTGGCAGAAAAAAGACCATCCAATACATTTAATACTGCCCAACTATCATGCCCACAATACTAAATATAAATTCATCTGCCAATTACATAATATGACTACCTGCAACATTTCCACGTATCTGTAGTACGTGAAGATTGGAAGGTGGCTAATGTTGCACCACTTTTTAAAAAGAGTTCCAGAGTTAATCTAGAAAATTACAGACTAGTGATGCTTGAATTCAGTGCCAGGGAAAAATAGTTGGAAAACATTATAAAAAATGCAACACATGGATGAATGTTCCAATTATCGTCCAATTGCCAATATTCCATTCCTGGCAAAATTAACAGGAAAAGTAATTGTTAACCATCTGTCCCACTTTTTAGAAAAAACTAATGCACTACACCCCAACCAAACAGGCTTTAGGCCTCATCACTCCACTGAACTTTCCCTGACAGGTCTTGTTACTTCTATCCATATTCCTTAGATCATAGAAAGTCAGTTCTTCTATCTCTGGACACAGTTGATCATTCACTACTTTTAAGCAGGCTTCACTCATTGGTTAATCTCATGTACGGTTCTAGAGTGGTTCAAGTCATACTTTTCTGAACATATTTATCAGGTTAATCTTCAAGACTTTTACACCTTACGCAACGTATCTGCAGTTTTCTCTCCTTGTTTGGTCTGAGAGCCGACGTAACAGTCCTAAACAGAAAGCTTGATCGCAATCCTTGTGCACAATTTCCTCCAAATAGAGCAAACATTTTCATCACTCTGTTTTCAGACTCCTGAGGCAGGCCCATTTGGAGCCGAGATACGATCATGTGTGGAAGTTGCTGGAGAAAGAGTCTGGCAAGGAGCCTGTTTTATTTATTTATTTAGTTTATTTGTAACCTGCTTAAAAACCTAAGTGGCTCCCAATAAAGCACATGTAATAGTAGAAACAGACACAATACGTAGTCATGGTATACAATATTAATAAAAATTTTCCTACTCGGGATCTCTCTTCACTTGTTCTCAAAAGGCCTCACGTTGCCATGTTCTAACTGTCCCAAATTTATTTCAGGCAAATGCTTCAATAAAGAAATGCGTTTTAAGTAATTTCCTAAATTGTAACACATTCCTTTCAACAGCTGAGAAAATCAGCTGCCTCCTCCTTGTAGCCATGCTTCTCTATGGCTGCACACCAATGGCATCATGATGTCATTGATGTGCTGTCACATTCACACAGATTTTGGCATGATTCTATAAATGGTGTTCCAAAAAAGTGCCTAGAAAATACTTGCACAGTGCGCCCAGAATTTGGGATTTCCAACAGCGCCTATTGTTCCTTCTGCTGGTGTTAAGAAAGGTTTGGACAATTTCCTGGAGGAAAAATCCATAGTCTGTTATTGAGAAAGACATGGGGGAAGCCACTGCTTGCCCTGGATTGGGAGCATGGAATGTTGCTATTCTTTAAGTTTTGGCCAGGTACTAGTGACCTGGATTGGCCACTATGAGTACAGGCTACTGGGCTTGATGGACCATTGGCCTGACCCAGTAAGGCTATTCTTATGTTCTTATGCTCTGCTGGGAGCAATTCTGAAAATGATGCCTAAGGTTTGCAGAATTGCACTGAGTGCCACACTTCTCAGCACCTTATTTTTAGGTGTTATATATAGAATATGTTCCAATATGATTAAGATAGTCTATTCTAGGATTTGTCTGGTCACCAGCATTAAATAGCTGGATTTTGTTGTCATTCAGAAGTTATCTGGATGCCAGCTATTATTCAGACCAGTTCTGGAGTAACTGGCATGACCAAGTCACATGGGGTGTTGAGGTTCAGAAGGGTGAGGTATTGGGGGACAAGATCAGGGGCTTACTCTTGCGGGGTAGAATTAAGGTTATTCTCTGGGTGCTCTGGGACCAAGTTTTATGACAATGTAAGAGTTGTGCTGAGCCAACACTACTACTACTACTATTTATCATTTATATAGCACTGAAAGGCATATGCAGCACTGTACATTTTGACATTTAATAGATGGTCCCTGCTAAGAAGAGCTTATAATCTAACTTGGACAAACAGACCTGACATATAGGGTTGGGGATGCAGAACCCAAGATGAGAGGAGTTAGGAGTTAAAAGCACTCTCAAAGAGGTGGGCTTTTAATTTGGACTTCAACACTGCCAGAGACAGAAACAAAAGATTAGATTCTTACCTTTGCTAATCCACACTTTAGTCCAGCACCAGTGGGCCACCTCTGTATACCCACCAGGACTCCACAGGAAGCCTCAAGCTTCAGAGACACAAACTTCTCACCCTCATACCTCACCACTGGCCCTGTCAAGGGACCCTCAGGAGTCTCCCAGGCAGGGCCGGAATAGGCTGGGTAGGGCATGTGCCTCGGGCCTGAAAAAAATCAGGGGCCCACCAGGTGTTAGGGGAAGGCAAAGAGGCAGCTGTCCAGGCATCTCTTCCTCTTCCCTCACCTTCGTAGCAACCCAGAGGTGCACTCACCTGCATAGCTTCTCCTCTGACGTGATCTTGCAGAAAACGGAAGTTGCATCACAGGAAAAGCTTTGGGGGAGCTGCGTGCGTGCATTTTATTTAAAATGTGCTTTTCTCAAGTGACTGAAAATGTAGACAACGTGTAATTAGCAACTCGGGGGCAGCAGCACAGTAGCTGCTCTTCCAGTGTAGCCTGTATTCCCCAAGTGGGATAGTTCCTGTTCGGTTTGCTGGAGTGTGATCTGGGACTTTGCTTTCCGCAGCGGTGATGGGGAGGGTTGGTTGGTTGTTGTTCAATCCGGCAGCCGCTCACTTCCTGTCGCTAGCAATTATACCGGTCTCCGCAGCACTTGGTGGACAGAGTCCGAGCTGACCCTGGGGAGAGAGAGGTGGAGTGTGGCCAGGGATATTCGAGATCCAATTCCGACCTATTCTCCCATGCTCCCCACCACTACCCCACTACTTATGACAATGACTTCCCCTTCATAACAGGAAGAGGTGCTATAGGGTTAGGAGGACAGATGCTGAATGGAAATGGGGGAAGATATTGAATAGAAAGGGGGGATGAGAGGGGGGAACAGACGCTGGAATAAAGTGAGGATGAGTAAGAAAAAAGGCACATGCTGGATTGGGGGAAGAGGACAGAGTTAGATACTAGAAGGGGTGAGGGAAAGAGGTTGCAAACTATAAGTAGACACAATGAAAGAAGGAAATAGTGAGGACTTGAAATAGTAAGAAAAAATTTAGACAGAGGCAGAAAATAAATTGAGAAGGAAGACCAGGTAAGAAAAGGAGGAAGGGAGAGGAGAGACAGATACCAGACCTGGGAGGAGGAAAGAAGATAGATACCTTATCTGAGGGGAATAAAGGAGTAAAGAGAGATGTTAAAATCTGCTGGAAGATGGATGGAAGGGAAGAACACAGATGCCATACCATTGAGGAAGCGGAGAGAAGTAGATAGATATCAGACCGGGGTGGGGAGGGGGAGGAACATAAGAACATAAGCAGTGCCTCTGCTGGGTCAGACCAGAGGTCCATCATGCCCAGCAGTCCGCTTACGTTGCGTGCCCATTCAGGTCCAGGACCTGTAATAGTAATCCTCCATCTATACCCTTCTATCCTTTTTTCCTTCAGGAAATCATCTAATCCCTTCTTGAACCCCAATACTGTACACTGTCCTATCACACCCTCTGGAAGTGCATTTCAGGCGTCCACCACCCTTTGGGTGAAGAAGAACTTCTTAGTATTGGTTCTGAATCTGTCCCCTCTTAATTTTTCCGAATGCCCACTCGTTCTTGTAGTTTTTGAAAGTTTGAAGAACCTGTCCCTCTCCACTTTCTCTATGCCCTTCATGATCTTGTAAGTCTCTTATCATGTCCCCTCTAAGCCTCCGCTTCTCCAGGGGAAAAAGCCCCAGTTTCTCTAGTCTTTCAGCATATGAATGGTTTTCCATACCTTTTATCAATCACGTCACTCTTTTCTGAACCCTCTCGAGTATCGCCATATCCTTCTTAAGGTATGGCGACCAATATTGGACGCAGTGCTCCGATGCGGGCGCACCATCATCCGATAAAATGGCAGGATGACTTCTTTCGTTCTGGTTGTAATACCTTTCTTGATAATACCTAGCATTCTATTCGCCTTCTTAGAGGTCGCCGCGCACTGTGCTGATGGCTTCATTGTCTTGTCCACTATTAACCCCAAGTCTTTTTCTAGGCTACTTTCACCCATTACCAGCCCTCCCGTCGTATAGCTATACTTCGAGTTTCTTTTCCCTACATGTAAGACTTTACATTTCTCGACATTAATCTTCATCTGCCATCTCATTGCCCACTCTTCTAGCTTGTTCAGGTCCCTTTATAAATCCTCACAGTCCTCTTTAGTCCCAACTCCACTAAATAGTTTGGTGTCGTCTGTGAATTTTATTACTTTGCACATCGTCCCTGTTTCTAGATCATGTCTGGCCGGCTCGTTCCGTTCAAAGCCGCGGGTGGTGGCTCCTTGAGAGCCTGTGTCTGAAGCCTCTCTGATACTGTGACGTCAGAGAGGCTTCCAATGCAGGAGTGGATAGCGCGAGGAGCCGCTAACCCGCGGCTTTCAATGGAACGAGCCGGCCAGACACGCTGCTGCTCCAAAAGGAAGGGAAAGGGGAAGAGAAATGCAGTTGATCACGTCTAGATCGCGGGCCGCAAATAAAACCTGGAGAGCCACATGCGGCCCGTGGGCCGCGTGTTTGAGACCGCTGTTGTAGCTGGACTAATTTTAATACTTTTTTTTTTTTTAACTAATTCAGCGATCAAAACTCCCTTCCTTAGGTCAGGACAGGGATACTGTAACAGCAGTATAGTTTACTGACCTGAAGAAAGAGGTTTTAACCTCTGAAAGCTAATTGAGAAAGGTATTAGTCCAATAAAATGGCGGGTACTAAATTTTCTTCCTGCCATGCCCCATGCCTCCGACCCAAATGTAAAATATAAATTGGTGGGCTTCCCAAAGCCCCGCCAGCTGAAGATCTCTTCCTCTAGGAAGGGGGGATTTGTTCAGAGATGTTTGGAGGCTGCATAGAAGAAAAACAGTACACTGGCACTGGTATGGTAATCTTTGTTTGTTTTGAATTTTAAAATAAAAGAAAAAGAGAAATCAACTGGAAATAAAAAAAAGTAAAAAAGAAGAGTAAATAAATGGGGGCAGGGCAAGGGGGGGGGCTAGTGAACTTGTGTGCCTAGGGGCCCTCGACAAATTAATCCTGCCCTGCTCCCAAATGTCCGTAAGAATCCAAACGAGGTCTGTTTGATCAGGAAAAGAGGCGGATTGCGGCCTCTGGTTACTGAGGAGGAAACATTCTGCAGTGACAGGCTGCTCAGATTACATCTTTAATTCCTGGAGAGATTCAGAGATCAAATCCACAAGATGTGTGTGCTTGAAAAATCAACGCACAGTAGGATCCTCCCCCAAATCAGGGGCTCAGCACGGAACTGGATCCTGGAGATCTGCCACATCTGTGGCCACCACCGTGCCCTCCTGCAAAAGCAGAGGTATGGAAAGTGCATCTGGCGCAACTGCGAGCACTACCGGCTTACTTGCCGGCGCCCTTGAAGGGAGGCAAGAGAAAAGACTCTGGTCCATCGGAGCATGTTATATGCTTTTAGCAGATGATGCAGGTGATCCCTGACAATGCATGTAATGTATTACCTGTGCAGTGTCTACCCTGTATGCTAATTGCAGGTCTCGGGTGCACACACCCCTCCCCCCACTTCTGTATTTCCAGAATAACATTTGCAGTTATGGTGTGGCAAGTGCAAAAACACCATATTTTAGTCAAGTAGTCACAGATTTTCTATTAAAAGTCAGTGGAGGATAAAATAACTTGCCTAGTCTGTGGTTCTGGAAAATAAAATTGTGTATTAAATAAGGCCTATTGTCTTCCTATATCTACAGACCAGTTATTTCTATTAATTTTACCCCTCTCTTAAAAGATCATTCATCTCCCCCAATTCCACCTCCAGTATTTTTTTGTTTTTACAACTCTTTACAGCTTTGAAACCAGATACTGATGTAATCAATCCATAATGTATTTGAATACTCAGGCAATATCATTTGTAGCCCATTTTCTTCTTGTCTGATGAAGTAAGTATACTTTGGAAAGCTAGCGCAGTATTACCACTTTGCCTGCTGTTAAAAGTGTCACCGATCACACCAGACAATCTCTCTTATTTCATTTTTCATAATGACTTCACTTTTAATGTCATTTGTCAGTTGAATTGAAATCAAGAAAAATGCAGGGTGCTGAAATTTGAGCTGCTTGGTACAGATAATTAATATCATTGAAAGGTTTCAGAATGTTCCCAGTTCAAGTACATACATTATTCTAGCGCTCTCAAAAAAAAAAAAGTCCAAATCCGAATCTGGTGCATATAAATGCTGCAGAGCATATCTATTGTGAATAAAATATATTCACCATGCAACATAACCAAAAATAAGCTGATGCATAGGTTCATCTGTGCTTTGTGTAACAATGATATTGATATATTTTCCTAATAAAACTAAATAGCTAATGGATATATAGATCAGCTTAAAAATCCAATGGTACAAATTTGAGTGGTTTTATATTTCAGAATATATTTTCTGAAAGTTTGGATTCGGGGGAGAGGATTTTTTTGTAGAAAATATAGGCAGGAGAGAGAAAGATTGCTGAATATCAGTGAATTTCTAATGCCCAATTAAACACTTTTTTTCAAACAGATTATGAGCAATGCATGAATGAGCACTTCAAATAATTTATACTACAAATCAAGTATGCTGAAATTATCTACAGATACTCAGATTTGAATAGAAAGTCAGAAGCATTAATATCAGTCATGCAGATGAACTGAGTGCTTTTGGAAGGGTTGAGACGTTTCCATTTGATATCCCCACTTGATATTTTATTATTCCACTTCTCAGCTATAAAGAACTTGGCCTGGTGTGTACCGTGTCCCTACACCCCCCACCTTCTTCTGCTATCATTTAAAACAGTGGTTCTTAAACCTGTCCCAGTTGGTTTACAATATGGCCCTAATGAATATGCATGAGGTAAATTTGCATATACTAGAGGTGACAGGCTTGCAAATCTGTCTCATGCATATTCATTAGGGATATCTTGAAAACCCGACTGGTTGGGAATTCCCCAGAATAGGTTAAAGAACCACTGATCTAAACCACTGATAAACTGAGGCCCAATATACAGTAGATAGCAGTTTGCCATTGAAGGAGGCTTATATAAAGAACTCCTTCAATGGTGAGTGGAAGCTCCTATGCTTAGTTGAGTACTCTTATTTCTTTTTTTTATTATTATTATATACATTTTTCTCTGCAGAGTGAATATGTTTATACTGTCTGACATATCTCTGCATTACCTCTAGTCAAAGCAAGAGTTGGGAGATAGAGATTTATGTGTATTTTGTTATGTTAATATTTACTTGATTTTTTTAATGGTCTGTGTCTCATACACATTTAAGAAAACTGTTAATTGATATTAAAATGAATCAGACCAAAACAACTTCCAGTTGAGGTACTAAATCAACCACTCCCATAATAAACATATAGAGAGGCATAATAAAAAAAAAAAAACATCTAAGTCTCCTTTTGGATAGGCCCTAAACCCTGAAAGTAGAAGCAGGGAAAATGTCCATTCTTTAAAAAAACGTCTAAAAGGAGGATTTTTTTTATAATGGCCTGCCTCTACGTTCAGCTGTTTAAACGCCCAGACCACCACTACGTCTACACTAACAACATATAATCAACCAAAAAATGCCTAAGTCCCAAACGCCCAAAACAAGAGCTTTTAGGCGAAGGTGGAGCCAGTCCTTCACCTAAAAGCTGGATTCTGTAACTGGTGTCTGTCAAAAAGAACACTGGTTACAGAATCTACCCCCCCCCAGCAATGATTGCGGCAGGAGAGATGGCTAATCTCCCCTGCCACGATAATGATCCCAAGTACAGTCAACCGCTATACTTGGGATCACTATCACAGCAGGAGAGAGAGCAAATCCCAACCCCTCCTGCCACACCGAACCCCCCTGATAGGATCAGGCAGAATGGAGCCCAACCCTTCCTGCCATGGTGATCCCCTACCCCCCACCCCCACTAAGACGCAGCCCCCCCATGACCACCCCCAAACCACCGATTGGCCCCCCGAACCACCCCCACCCGGAGAAACGGGACACCCTCCTTCTGATCCCGTGACACCCCACCCCCACCCGCGACACCCCCTTTACCTTAAAAAAGTTGGGCGGATTGATGAGTTCCAAGCCCAGCCGGCAAGCCCGCCATCTGCAGAATGGTGGACCATAAGGCTTGATTGGCCCAGGTGCCTCAAACCCCATCCACAGGAGGGGTCTTAGGTGCCTGGGCCAACTGGAATTGGCCCAGTTGCCTTAGGCCCCTCCTGTGGGCGAAGCCTTAGGCACATGGGTTGGGCTGGGCCCACAGGAGAGGCCTAAGGCAACTGGGCCAATTCCGGTTGGCCCAGGCGCCTAAGGCCCCACCTGTGGGCAGGGCTTCAGCCTCCTGGGCCAATCAGGCCCTAAGGCCCGCCATTCTGCAGATGGCAGGCCTGCCGGAAGGACAGACTTGGGACCCGTCCATACGGCCAACTTTTTTAAAGTAAAGAGGGGTGTCGGGGATGGGGTGTCATGGGAGTGTTGCGAGGGGGTGTGCTTAAGGCCCCACCCACAGGAGGAGCCTAAGGCTCCCGGGCCTACTCTGGTTGGCTCAGGCGCCTCAGGCCCTACCTTTAGGCAGGGTTTCAGCCGCCTGGGCCAATTCGGCCCCATTCTGGAGCCGGCTGGCCTGCCGGACGGGCGGGCTTGGCACCCGTCTGTCCAGCCAATGTTTTGAGGTATGGGGAAGGGGGGTGGGGGTGGGGGGATCATGGGGTCAGTGGGGGGGTCTCGGTTCAGTGGGGGGGCCAATTGGGGATTCAGGGGGCGGTCGTTGTGGGGGGTTGTGTTGAGGGCAGGAGGGCCTGGGATCCCTCCTGCCCATATTGTAGTGGGGGGTGGGGGGTAGGGGGTCTGCCTGGGCAGGAGGGGGTTGGGTCCCTCCTGCCCGGTCTTGTAGAGGGTGGGGAGCGAGAGGCCAGGAGGGCTTGGGCTCCCTCCTGGCCCGATCGTAATCAGGGGTGGGCTGCGGGGCAAGAGTGCTTGAGCTCCCTCCTGCCCCAATCGTAATCGGGTGGGTTGGGGATCACGGGGCAGGAGGGCTTGGGCTCCCTCCTGCCCCGAACATAATTGGGGAGTCGAGGTGCCGCCGGAGCAAGAGGGCTTGGGCTCCCTCTTGCCCTGATCATTGCCGGGGTTAGGAGGGTGGATCATGGCAGGGGAGATGAGCCATCTCGCTTGCCGCGATCATTGCTGTAGGGGGGTAGGCAGGTTGCTGGGGCCGCTGAGCTGATTGCAGCAGCCACGATCAGCTCAGCGGCCCCTTTTTCTGCACTTATACCTGTTTTGACTTGGTCTAAGTCAAAACGTATAAGTGCCGACTAGGCAACCTGTCAAATGTTTTGGTTATACCTGCTGCACGCCTAGGTCTAGGTCGGCCCACCTCCCGCCCATTGCCCGTCCTTTCCCCTCCTCTAAAAACTCCTCTTTTCTCTCTGTACGTTTAGAGGCAGGGGAAAGGCCTAAGCTGTTTTTAGATACATCTAAAACCAGCTTTGATTATGGGTACTTTGACGATCAGGCTTTTTGATCGTCCAAGTAGCCATTTAGGCCACTTTTTAGACATTTTTTTCTTTTGATTATAAGCCCCTTAGGCTTTTTGATCATCCAAGTACCCATTTACGCCACTTTGTAGATGTTTTTTTTTTTTTTGTTTTGAATATGAGCCCTATACTGTATATGGTACATGTGCTCAGAATCCCTGGGTATACTTTTTTGGATAGAAATTGCATAACACAGGAGATAATTATGCCCTGTGCCATTTCTGTTGATGGATGTACAGTATAAACATGTCTTGTTTGATAAGAAATTTCAATATCCAAAAAATTTACTCTGTTATGAACAATTGTGGGGCTAAAAAGATTGCTGCACCAAGAAATCACCATTAAGGGTACCGGATAGTTCAAAATTATCCTCAAGTACCTTCTGCCCCCTGTTAGCATCTGTAAAATACTTTCTATGGTCTGATAATCCCCTATTATAGGTGAATTAATGACAACAGTACACTGATTAAATCTCTCTCTACATTTTTGGTTTCCCTTCCCATTAGATCTGCCAATAAGATTGGATCCCCAATGTCAAGTTTCAAGTTTTATTTAAAATTTGATGAATCGCTTAATCTTAATACAAAGCGATGAACAGAGCTAAAAATAATACATCACAGTGTGCGAGGAAACAGTACAAATAACATAGACAAAAAACACAGCATAGACAGGACCAGGAGGGAGGAAGAGACAGAAATACAATAGTTGATAGGAAATGAGACAAGTAAGGGAAGTAACAAAAGGAAGGGTTAAAAAAGATTAGAAGCCAGAATTAGAAAGAATGACCTCATTATGAGGAACTAGCCGTCAAAAGCAAATTTAAAAATAAAGCATTTCAACTTGCTTTTAAATCTGTCGATAAGACGTTCTTCCCTTATGTATATTGGGAGGGAGTTCCACAATTGTGAGGCCATAAACTGAAAAAATGTATTGTCTATGTGTATTGATGGATTTGAGGGAGGGAACAATTAGCAAATGTTGATCATTAGATCTAAGTGATCTGGTGGGGGCATAGGGTATTAATACTCTATCAATAAAGGATGGGGCTTTATGGGGTATTGACTTAAGGTTTAATAGACATATCTTGTAGGTTATTCAATGTGACACAGTGAGCCAATGAGATTTTTTGAAGAGTGGTGAAACATGGTCAAATTTCTTTGCTTTCATTATGAGTTTGATAGAGGTGTTTTGGATAAGTTGTAAGTGTCATATTTCTTTTAGGAAGATTCCATTGAACAAGGCATTACAATAGTTAATTCTGGATATGACCAATGAATGAATCAATATGTTAAGAGATTTGGGTTCTAGCCATTTGGAAACTGAGTGAATTTGTCGTAGTCTGAAGAATGTGGACTTGACTATGCTACTAATGTGCTCATGGAAAGATAATTTCTAATTGAAAATGACCCCTCCTCTCTTTTCTTTTAGCCCCTCCTCCCCATCAGTAAACCAATATTTTAAAAAAATGTCTTTTGAAGGTTGGCGAGATTGGAGAGATTCACAGTCTATACTTTGTTACTTCATTCAAAGCTCAAAGTGTGACTCACTGATTTCATTCTTTACCTCAGAAAAAAAAGAATGTCAAGTAGCCATGAACATCTGCAGCTTCACAGTGAGTAAAAAAATAGACTATGGATCTTTTCTGTTCTCAAAAGACTTGTCATGGTATTGCTTGTGTAATTTTAAAGGTAGAGGATATCTGCTAGGTAGGAGGAATCTGGTTGATAAGGGGAAAATTCATTTTTAGAGCAACTTGGAAGCTCTCCAAGAAGGAATTGTAGACAATGCGATGAAACGTTCCACACAATTTGTGGCGGCAGCCAAAAGAGCAAACTATATGCAAGGAATTATTTAAAAAGAGATGATTAACAATACTAAGAATGTTATAATGCCTCTGTATTGCTTCATTGTGCAACATCACCTGGAGTATTGTGTTCAATTCTGGTCTCCTTATCTCAAAAAAGATATAGCACCACTAGAAAAGGTTAAAAGAAGAGCAACCAAGATTATAAAGGGGATGAAACTCCTCTCGTATGAGGAAAAACTAAAAAGGTTAGGGCACGTCAACTTGGAAAAGAGATGGCTGAGGGGAGATATGATTGAAGTCTACAAAATCCTGAGTGAAGTAGAATGGGTACAAGTGGATTAATTTTTCACTCTGTCAAAAATTACAAAGACTAGGGGGACACTCAATTAAGTTACAGGGAAATACATTTAAAACCAATAGGAGGAAATATTTTTTTAACTCAGAGCATAGTTAAGCTCTGGAATGCATTGCTAGAGGTAAAAGCAGATAGCGTAGCTGGTTTTAAGAAAGGTTTGGACAATTTCCTGGAGGAAAAGTCCATAGTCTGTTATTGAGAAAGACCTGGGGAAAGCCACTGTTTGGCCTGGATTGGTAGCAGGTTCTTTGCCAGATACTGGTGACATGGATTGGCCACCAGTAGGACAGGCTACTGGGCTAGATGGACCATTGGTCTGACCCATTAAGGCTATTCTTAAGTTCTTATGAATATTGAAGTGGAAGGATTCATTGCAAATACAGTTGAATGTTCTAAAAATTCTATTGATATTAGTGAAAATTAGATTCTTAGTAGGCTGTAGTCTTTTCTTTCAGACTGATGTTGTTATTAGACTGATGTTATAACGTTTGGAATAAGAAATACACTTCCCCAAGCCATAGGAGGAGCCTTAAACAAGCTGGGCTAATCAGAGCCTTAGGCCCCTCCTTAGTACATCCAAGGGTGTGCTGGGGAGGGGAAGCCCACCATTTTGAAGAGGCGAAAGTGAGTAGGCATCACTCTGGCTGGCCTTCATGAACAAGGTAGGGGAGGGATGTTGTCAGAGGCACAGGGGGGTCATCAGGGGCACAACAGCAGTGACAGCGGGAGGGAATGAGAATCCCTCCTGCTGCTGGGGGTTAAGAGGGGTTTCTTTATGGAAGCGGCAGGAGTGAGTGAGCATTCCTACCACTGCCGGGGGTCTGAGATCGGGTGGGTTGCTTGACAGCCACTGCAGGAGAGATTGGGCATCACTCCCACTTCTGAGGGTGTAGGCCGGGTGGGTTGCTTTATGGCGGTGGCGGGAGGGAGTGGACATCCTACCTGCTGCCAGGGGGCTTATGTCAGGGGGGGGGGGTGTCTTCTTTTATTAATTTGTGGGTATGTTCCCTTTTTTCAAAGAATGTAGAGGAGTAGCTTTGTGATTAGGATTGCAGCCACAGCACTCTGAGGTTGCTGCTTCAAGACTATTCAAGGTTTCAAGGTTTATTAGTTATTTGATGAATCGCTATATTTTTATACAAAGCGATGTACATAGTAAAAAATACAATTAAGTTAAAACACATACAGTATATATAAACAATAAAAATCCAACATGACCAACAACAATTGGGAGGGAAGGAGGGTTGAAGTTACATCTATTATTTTAAGAAATACATTTAAAGGAAAAAACAATGGGAAATAAGGAATTTTTTTTAAAAAAGCTATCAGTACTCTTTGTGACCCAGGCAGTTAACACTCCATTGTCCCTGGTACATTAGTCCACTGGGACAGACAGGGAGACATACTTGAGTGCCTGAATATAAACCAGTTAAATTATAAGTGGCCTATAAATAATAAATGCACACTGTTTTTAAAGAGGGTATACTCTTTCAGAAAGCATGCGCACTCCTGATATTGCACGCTTGATGTACTAGTTTGCAATTGCAAGCACTTCAGAGTGTGCCTTTGTTGATGATACTGTATGATGAAACCCTCTGCTCAATGTACGGTGCCAGCTAAGAAAGCAAGTACTTTAGAATGTTAGGAGTTATCAGGAAAGGAATGGAAAATAATTACGGGAATGTTATAATACCTTTGTATGGTGTGACCGCACCTCAAATACTGTGTGCAATTTTGGTCGCCACATCTCAATAAAGATATAGTGGCATTAGAAAAGGTACAGAGAAGGGCAACACAAACGATGAAAAAAATTTCCCTATGAGGAAAGGCTAATTGGCTGGGGCTCTTCAGCTTGGAGAAGAGACAGTTCAGGGTTATTTGATACAGGCCTATAAAATACTTAGGGCTCCTTTTACAAAAGTGCGCTAGCGTTTTTAACGCATGCACCGGATTAGCGCGCGCTATAGTGCGCGCTAGCCCCAAATCTACCGCCTGCTCAAAAGGAGGCGGTAGCAGCTAGCGCACGTGGCAATTTAGCTTGTGCTATTCCGTACATTAAGGCCCTAGCGCAGCTTTGTAAAATGAGCCCTGAGTAGAGTGGTATGGGTAGATGTGAATCACTTGTTTACTCTTTACCCCTTGTACAACACATTGTAACCCACCCCCTTCTTATTAATTGTTGTAACTATTTCCCCATGCTGCTACATGAGCCTGTTATCCTGTAAATAGCCTTGAACTTGTACTGGAAAAGTGCAATCAAGAAATCTTGATTAGATTCCAAAACTATTAGGACCAGGGGGAATACAATGAAGCTACTAAGTGGTAGATTTATAACTGGAAAAAAAAAAGTATTTATTCACTCAGCATGTAATTAAACTCTGGAATTTGATACCAGAGAGTGTGGTGAAAGCAGATAGCTTAGCAGGGTTTATAAAAAAAAGAAAGAACAAGCTCCGATCCCTTATAGGGAGGAGCGAGGCCAAATCGGCCGAAGCCGGAGCGATAGGATGGGAGGGGGGAGGGGGAAGGGAGGGGCCAAGCAACAGAGGAAGCGGGGGGGGGGTGGGTTAGGGGATAGGGGTGAGCGGAAGGGAGGTCGCCCTTTCGTTACGGAGATCCCAAGAGAGATGCGGCTTCCCTTCCTCCCACCCTCGACTGCAGTCTGTTCCCTCACCTGGGGCGCCTCCGGCTCCCGCGGCGATCGGGTCCTGTGTCCTCTACTGCGGCTGCGCGCTGGTGTGTGGGACCGCTGCCCGCGGGATGCCTGCATGGAGGAGTTGGGCCGCTGCCGGGTGGGGAGTCGCCGGCCGGTGCAGGCTGTGCCGTGGGCCGCTGGCCCCGACGTGGTCGGGAGTTGGGTTGCCCCTGCGGGGAGATCGTCTTCGGCGGCCCATCTCCATTGGTTTCGCGGTGCCGCCGCCGTCTCCAGCTGCGCGGCGCGCTGGGAGGTGGGGTGGCTTAGTTTGGGCCGCTCTGCACGCGGCCACTGGGATGGGAAGGATCCGGGGGCCGCGGTCGATGGGACAGGTCCGGGGGCCGCGGTCGGCGGCCGGCTGCGGCGGGCCGCGGGCTCACCCGATTTCCGTGCTGTGGAGCCATGCTGCAGCCGGCCGCTCGGCTCTAGCCGTCCGATTTGCACGGAGGGAGGGGGGGCGGCCCGCCCCACCCCGGTTTTTTGTCCACCGCCCTGGTTGCGGCGTGCCTTTGCCTCCGTGCCGCCTGCCTCTACAGGGAAAGAAGGAAAAGGTTTTGGAACCACATGAGTTTAAAAAAAAAAAAAATGGAGGATTTGGCTCTGGCGGCTGGGCCTTGCCCCTCGCATTCCGCTCGGCCGCTGTGGGGAGGGGAGCCGATCCTGTTGGGGGGGGGGGGCGCTGCTCGCTCGCTCGGAGAGTTTGGCGTCCCTCCCCCCACATGGCCAGGCGGGACCGTGGCAACTTGGGGGCTGTGGGTGGGTCCTGGTCCTCCCTGTGGATCCTGCAGGCACGGAGTGATCTGGCCACCCAAATGGCCCCTCTCTACAGGAGTGCTCCGTTGGTAGAATGGGTGCCCTGGTCCCCCCTTTAGAGCCGACACGGAGCAGGCCACTCGCGTGGCCCATCTCGGCTTGGACCTGGCTAGGGAGTGCTCCTGCTATTCATGCGGATGGGTTGGGTATGAATGCTCGGGCGATGCTATTAGGCAATTATATGCTATTTAATAAAATGCTATTTAATGCTATGCTATTAGGCTATTACATGCTAGTTAATAAAATGCTAGTTGATGCTATGCTATTAGGCAATTATATGCTATTTAATTAAATGCTATGTTATTAGGCAATTATATGCTATTTAATAAAATGCTATTTAATGCTATGCTATTAGGCTATTATATGCTAGTTAATAAAATGCTATTTGATGCTATGCTATTAGGCAATTATTTGCTATGCTATTAGGCTATTATATGCTATTTAATAAAATGCAATTTAATGCTATGCTATTAGGCAATTATATGCTATTTAATGAAATGCTATTTAATGCTATGCTATTAGGATATTATATGCTAGTTAATAAAATGCGATTTGATGCTATGCGATTAGGCAATTAGTTGCTATGCTATTAGGCTATTATATGCTATTTAATAAAATGCTATGCTATTAGGCTATTATATGCTAGTTAATAAAATGCTATTTGATATAAAATGCTATTTGATGCTATGCTATGAGGCAATTATTTGCTATGCTATGAGGCTATTATATGCTATTTAAAGGCTCTTATATGCTATCTAAAGGCTCATATGCTATGTAAAGGCTCTTATCTGCTATTAGCTGCCATTATATGCTATTCAGATCCCACCATATGCGATACCTACAACTTAGCAGCAATGCGCTCTTTCTCCAACTGGAGTTTCTGATGGCTTGAGTCCTATATTGTATTTAAGCATGATTCCAGAAGGAGGGCTTACTAATATTAGGGCCTGTCTCGGGTTCCAATCCATGTATGCCTGTACTGACTGTCTTTATTCTTTAGTACTTATTATAGCCATGCCTGCTCAACGTAAGCCACGATCAAAACCAGCACTGCAGAAAAAGCCCACAGCTAAGAGTCAAAGAAAGACTAGGACCACACGCATCACAACAACATCGTTGGCTTCGACGGCGGCTTCTGCGGCCTCAACAGCGGCTTCTGCGGCCTCAACAGCGGCACCGGCTTCTGCGCTTCTACGGCCGCACAGCCTCAACAAGAACTGGCCGACTTAATGGCTTTGTTCCAGAGGCAGATAGAGCAACACGGGGTTCAAACATTGCACCAACTCCTAGAAGGGCACTCGACGTTTGTCCCAGGTGAGCCACCACAAGCTGCTCCAACACCGACACATCCATTCACATAATATGCCCTCACCTCTCACGGGGGAAACCATGCCCTCTGCTAGCGGTCAACCAGGGGACCATGTTACACTAGCACGAAGTATAAGGGAGGCACCGTCGCTCTTGGAACAGTCTAGGGCTCAACCTCCTTCGGAAGCAAGTAACACATGGCCCTACCCCCAGAGAAAAGGGTATTATCACACGTGGGGTAACCACGCTGGCTTCAGGAGTCGTAGTATCAATCCCTCTTCAACAAGACTCTTCGTATCCATCGTATCAAAATTTTCGCCTCCATTCAGGTATGAGTTCCTCTTTAGCCAGTGAGTAGCAGTAAGACGTAGACCTTACAGCTGTGAGCCCTCATATTAGGCTTCCTCGAGGTTTCTCGCTGACCATGGCTGGCCCTTATGACGGGGTGATGCTACGGACAATAGGTTGACCTCACTTCATGTGTATTTCATATATTAACTGTTTTCTTGCCTCACTTACTCGCTTCATCAAGACACGGCCATGATATCATCATTTCCCACCTTGCTTATGACCTTATTACCTGAATATGTTTCCATCCTTAGCATGTTGCCAGTGCAGAATGGGACGTAAGACGTAGGCCTTGAGTCCTCATTCGACTTCCTTGAATTTCTCCTCGACCATACCAGACCCTTATACGGGGATGCTACTGACAACAGAGGGGGCGAACCTCTCGTATTAATTATGTTCTTGCCTCACTCACTCTTCATGACCTACACGGCCAGGCTATCATTTATTGACCACCTTGCTGACGATCTTATTACCAGAGACCTTAGCAGGGCGACCAGCTAACATCACTCACAAGCATCAAGGAGGTAGGAACGTGAAGAATCCCTTACTCGGAAGGAGAGTCACCATCTGGGAGGTGAGATCGAACGCCACGTAAGCAGCTCAACACATAGCGCGTGTCTATAATCGGGGAGCGACATAAGGGTTGTTATCGGGGTTTACACCGGATTTAAGGATACATACCGATACAGAATGGAGTTATATCACAGGCGGTACAGTACGATTCGGTGGGAATAGGCCTTGAGTTGTCAGGGTCTACATTCGGGACATTTTGCATGAGGTAAAACTTCATAGTTTATGGATCTTTCCTTTGGCTAAGCCTCGATGGTATTGTGATTTGTAGCGGCAGAGACATTTGGTCACGAGGCTGTTTGTGTTGCTTTTGTGATTGTGATGGGACATGCCACGGGTCTCAAAATAGTACCTGAGGGGCCGCATGTGGCCCCCCGGGCCACAAGTTTGAGACCACTGCTCAAGATCTTGCTCACCCTAGAGGGGTAGCAAACTCAGTGATCTACATTCGGTTATTCGGGCAAAACCAGGGATCTACATTCCGTTTATACATCAGTGTTCGGGATGGACGCTGCCTCGCTTTTGTGTCGACAGGACCACATGGAATGCTGAAGGCCCTTCATACTTCCGTTTTACATTCCGGAATTTACCTTAGGGTTTACGACACTTCAAGAAATGCTGAAGGACCTTCACAAGTAGGGTTTACATTTCTTCAAGTACCTGATGGCTTACGACATCCCAGTATTTACTGGTCCCATATTCCTGTATTATTGGGTTGATGGGATAATGAGGGTTAAAGGTACAGGGTTATAGGTACATGAGTACAAGGCACCTTGGGTATGAGTTCAAAAGTCCATTATGTTCTTCGGTACATTGCCTGTGGAGGTTCCTCAGTACACTGCTGGGGATATGCTCATCAGTACGTTGGATATGTTCATCAGAATGTTTGGTTTGGGGAAGTTCATCACTATATGCTTATCAGTATATTATGCTATTTCGTACATTACTTGCGGAAGTTCCATATGTTTCATCAGAAGGCTTATCAGTGCATTGGCTTGGGGAAGTACAGCTGTATATGCTTATCATTGCTTTGGAGGCTCATCAGTACTCTAATCAGTACGCTGGGCTGGTGAAGTTCAACAGGAAATGCTCATAAGTACATTGGATATGCTCATCCATCCACCCCAGCGACCATTTATCCTCAGCCTGCAGGCTTTCCCACGCTACCTTATTGTTTGTCCTCATCCAGCAGGCTTCCCCACACTACCTTATCTGGTCCGATTGTTATCCTCAGCCAGCAGGCTTCCCTGCATGACCTTATGTACTCCAATTGTTTATCCTTATCTGGTCTGATTGTTTATCCTTAGCCAGCAGGCTAACTTTATTTCGGTATACCGCATTGTGGTCCGATGGTTTATCCTCTGCCAGCAGGCTTCCCCACACTACCTTAATAATAATAATAATAATAACTTTATTTCGGTATACTGCATTGTTGTCCGTTGGTTTATCCTCTGCCAGCAGGCTTCCCCACACTACCTTAATAATAATAATGATAATAACTTTGTTTCGGTATACCACATTGTGGTCCGTTGGTTTATCCTCTGCCAGCAGGCTTCCTCACGCTACAGCCAGCAGGCTTCCCAACACTACCTTATACGGATGGCTTCCCAACACTACCTTATACGGCTGGCTTCCCAACACTACCTTATACGGATGGCTTCCCAACACTACCTTATCTGGTCCGATTGTTTTACTCAGCCAGCAGGTTCCTACACTACCTTATCCTCAGCCATCAGTTTCCCACACTACCTTATCTGATCCGATTCTTTATCCTCAGCCAGCAGGCTTCCCCACGCTACCTTACCTGGTCACATCTTATACAATTTATACCCAGTTAGTAGGCAAAGCTCCGAGCTCTCACACAGCCGTGGAGATAACTCGCAATAGACCGATTGTTTATCCTGAGCCAGCAGGCTCCCCCACAGTACCTTATGGTAGTCCCTTATATACCCTGCGTAGATCTCACACAGCCGTGGAGATAACTCGCAATAGACTGAGCCATCTCGCAATAGACCGATTGTTTATCCTGAGCCAGCAGGCTCCCCAACAGTACCTTATTGTAGTCCCTTATATACTCTGCTTAGATCTCACACAGCCGTGGAGATAACTTGCAAGAAACGCAATACGTACTGGGCAAAATTTATGCCTGCCTGCAATAGGACAGCTGTCTGCGTCGGTACCGCCTATTCACCAGTTCAATACAGGATGTTGTCATTGAGGCTATGTGAACCTGCGGGGCCGCAGCCATGACACTTGGGGGGAACCCGCGATTAGCGAGGTTTCGCTATCACGGGTAGTGGCAGGTAAGCACAGCATATGGATAGAAGGCATACATCTTTACTGTGGTTAAGACATGGGGCACGTCGCCTTGCTTGGACGGCAGGGAGGCCATGCCATGATCTTCACACCTACGTACCGCTGACGAGGGGACACCTCCTTGAACAGGAAGGGTCCGGTGAGCCGGGGTTGCTTGTACGGCACCCCACATTGTGCGGGGATAAGGAGGCATATGCTGTGCGCCTGATCATCGGTTGGTTATATGTTGCCTGGTGATGTACCTTGTGTGTTATGCCATTGTCAGAAGTGCGGTTACAGTGTACAGGTCATCACCGTTCATGCTTGATTATTATGTTCAGTTGATAACAGTTGGATGTAATTGTGCTGTTATGGCTGCGGCCAAATAAATTCCACATGAGTCGATAAATGCCTGAGTGTCATCATTGTTCCATGTTAGTCCATGAGGGGTAAGAGCTACAGTGCTGAGTGCACGATTTGAAGGATTTGAATAATTTCCTGAAAGAAATGTTGATAAGCTTTTGTTAAAATGGACTTGGGAATATCCATTGCTTATTTCTAGGATAAATAACATAAAATCTGTTTTACTCTTTTGAAATCTTACCAGTTACTTGTGGAAACAGGATACTGGGCTTGATGAACCTTCATTCTGTCCCAGTATGACAACTCATATGATCTTATGGTTTTATGGGTTAAAAAAAAAAATAGTGCACTCTCTTTTCAAATGCTACATTCTACCCTCCCTCCCCCTACCCCTCCCCCATACACATCTTTTACAAAACTTTGATGACATTTTTTAGTGCAGGCCAGCACACTGAATGCTCTTTGCTGTTTCTGACGCTAACCACTATCACGGCTTTGTAAAAAAAAAAAAAAAAGAGGGGGGTCTATTTGCTAAAATGTGTACTATTACTGGGAAATTTAAAAGCCTAGAAAATGTGTGTTTTTTTCTCATTTTTACTTGTTAATGATATGCAATGACATTGAAGAGCCCATCCCTATTCATACTCAGCTTCAGAAAATTTAAGTAGAAGTCTGGCTTAATGTAGATAAGCCATTTGCAACATAACTAAAATATACCACTGATTAGGTTATGCAGTTATAACCCTCAAAAGCTGAGCTGACTTTCATTTGCATTGTAAAGTAAACATTTTTAATTGAGAAGAAATGGTCACATGGATTCATTTACCCAAGCTGTTACTGTAGCTTCTTTTTTCTTGCATGGCCCTACATGAGCTGAATTACATGGTCAGCATTACAAGTACTGGTGTCTAAAAAGCTTCTTAAACTGCAAATATCCCACATCCCATAATGAAACCTCAAAAAAAACAAAAAAAAACACCCAACAACAACTAATGTATCACATTTCTTTAATTCTTTTTCATGTTCAATATTAAAGATTGCTCTGTTAAGAAAGAAAAAAAAATTCTCTGCCTCAACAAGTTCCATATGTTATCATCATTTTTTTTTTTTTTAACTTTTATTGTTTGCTTTTTTTATATAATATGTTATGGCATCTAATTATTTTGCCACCTGCTGTGACTATGGCCGATATTGTGCAAAGATTTGGTCATTAGTCCATGCAGTTATTTCACGCAAGACAATTATCATTTTTAATTTGGCATCGGTGAACTAACACCTCAGCATGTGCTCAAAAGCAACTACTTCAGAAGAGCAATAAAGAGAGGTTCCTAAGTTGATTAAAGACAATAAAACTACCAGTGTGGCTTTAGGGCTTGCAAAATGCTTATACGAACCGTTATTGTTTATAATTGTTTTTGTTTTTTAATGACACTAATACTAGTCACTAATACAGGTGCTAAATTAAAACATGCATAAAACCATAATGTATCCCATATGTTTTAAGATGTTATCTCTTGAATATTAAATATCAATGCATTTCATTGTTATATGCAATATGATCAGAAATTTGGCAGAGCATGTACAAGTAATTGCATTTTCAGAAACAACTCTGCACGGTCCATGACTAGCAACTATAGGAAAGTTTGATACAGATTAAATAGTTTCTAAAACAAAGGAAGTATATGGTTATAAACTAATGAAGTGCATCAAAGGCAGAAGAATCATACTAGCAGGATGATCAACTTTATTTGTATAACCTATTGCTTCTTCTCTGAGTTTTAGGGTTTCTCTAGAAAGAAAATGGTGGCACAACAAAACTCTAGATAATTTAAATAAATTTAAGGAACAAACAAATTATTACAAATCCAAAATTAACAGATTAAAAAAAGATTATTATTCTACACTATATGCTATCACCAGATCTCTTACTATACAGAAGACTGAGCAATGTTCGTCAATCTCATTACCAACAGCCCAATCGATTGCTTCTTAATAAAATTTCAAGCATTAGATCCTCTTTCGCACAAACACAGGTCAGCAATACAATTTCAACTCAATCTAGCTCAGGAGACATAGAAAATTTATCCTCACCCTTATGTCTTCCGTTTTCTAAATGTTCAAGATTTACATAACCTACTCTTCAAGATCTTCAGCGAACTTTGAATTCACTAAACCCAAAAGGTTCTAATACTGAAGTTCTTCCACCATTTATACTGAAACGTTTTTTCTCATTTTTTGGTCCTGACATCTTAAATTTGATCCATACCAGTTTGTCCACAGGAATAGTCCCTAAAAGGTAGAAATAATCTATCATTTATCTAATACTTAAAGACCATAAAATCAGTCCACTTGATGTCTCCAATTATCGTCCAATCACAAACATTCCATTTTTGGCCAAACTCATGGAAAAAAATTTTCTTTCAACAAATCTCAGATTTTATCGAACAAACAAAGGTGTTACATCCAAATCAGACTGGATTTCATCAGCACCACTCCACTGAACTTTCACTCATTGGGTTGACCATCAAAATCCTTTATCACCTTGACCATCACCGGTCAGTATTACTTATTTCATTGGATCTTTCATCAGCTTTTGATACCATAGATCATAAACTCCTCTTGCGATTATATGATATTGGTATATCAGATCAAGTTCTTGACTGGTTTTCTTCATTATTTTCTGAACAGATTTCCAAGGTTGTCTCTAACTCAACATCTTCTGACCCTATAACAACTGCATATGGTATTCTGCAAGGTTCAATTCTATCTCCCTTACTCTTCAACATCTTTTTAGGCCCTCTCCTAACCTTAGGTCAATCTATTGGTTTGGCAACATTCGCCTATGCAGATGATGTGTAACTAGTTCACCCAATAGACCTAAATAACCTTAACAAAATTATTTGCATTAATCAAAAATTAGAAAAGATTAACTCTTGGCTTGATGCACACAAGCTCTCTTTGAATGTAAACAAGTCAAAATTAATGTTTTTTCCATTTAAAGATGGCTTTTCTCTTCAATCCTCTTTAATACTTAAAAATCTACCCATCAAAGAGGTACCCTCTCTAAAATTACTGGGAGATACACTCGATAGCAAATTCACTTATCACTTACATATCAGTACAATTGTTCAACGCTGTTTCCATCGATTACATATGATTAAAGCTTTAGCAAAACTGTTAGAGCCTTCTTCCTTGAACATTTTAATTCATTCCCTTGTTATCTCATGTATAGATTACTGTAATGCCTTCCTCAAAGGCATTACAAAAAATGAAAAAAGAAGACTTCAAATAGTACAAAACACTGCCGTAAAAATCATATTTAATGCAAAAAAGTATGATCATGTCACTCCCCTTCTACAGAAAGCTCACTGGCTTCCAATAGAACATAGGATCACCTACAAAATTATTTTACTTATTTTTAAAACCAGAGCAAATAACTAACCTGAATTTATAAACAATTTACTTATTGCGTATAATCAAACTAGGATGTTAAGCTCCACAGCTCACAACCTTCTTACTATTCCCTCCCTGAAATATATCAGTATAATGAGGGCTACAATTTTCTCCGTTGGTGCCCTCTCTCTTTGGAACAGTATCCCAAATCACTTATGCAAAATAACAAGTCTTGCCAATTTTAAGGCGAAGTTAAAGACATTTTTATTCCTTGATGCCTTTGTAACTTAACTGCCCTTTTAAGGGCGACTTAGATTCAGGAAAGATTTTTTACCTTCAGTTTCCCTTCCCTTTGTTCTTTTCCTTGAATGTTCCTTTTCTTTCTATCAATTGTAGTTCTAACCCTTCTTCTCTTTCGTTCCCGTTCGTCAATGTCTATAAAAATTTGTCATTTTCCCCAATTTGTCTTTGTTTATATTGTAAATTAATTTGGTGTAGGGTTTTGGCATTTTTGTACACTGCCTAGAAGGCCTATTAGGCGGTATAAGAAATTTTAATTAAACTTGAAACTTAACGCGTGGAATAGTGCATGCTAAATTGCTGCGTGTGCTAGGTGAGCAGGTGGTAGTTTTTTGGATAGCGTGCTATAGCGTGCTAAAAGCGTGCTATAGCGTGCTAAAAACGCTAGCGCACCTTTGTAAAAGGAGCCCTTAGTCCCATGTTTTCTTATTTTATGGTATGTTAGGTCCCACTGCAAAAAAATCACCAAAGATTTGTGGGGGCCACTTAAGCTGTTATCGTTTACGTATCAGAGCTTAAAGTGGGACAGGTTGCCAGGGTTTTCTGAGTCATCCCAGGGTGATATTTAAGTAGGTGGAGCTAAATGAAAAATAATGCAGCTATCTTTATAACTTTTGTTTAAATGATGATGTTGTAATGAATAAAAAAATGTTTGAAATGTGATCTTTTATTATACTGTTATTTATTTAATTTTCTACATAGTTGCAACCATTCACCACACATTTCTGCCAACAATGGGCAAGATTTTGAACAATTCTACTGTTTAAATAAACGCTCTGCTTAAAAGAGTGCTATGGGGATCTACCTACAGCCATTCTATTCATTCAGCCATTCTACTCATTTTACAAAGCCGCGGTAGAGGTTTCTACTGTTGGCTGGCAAGGTAAATGCTCCAGTGTTCACAGGAATTCTGTGAGCATAGGAGCATTTACCTCACTGGCCGGCAGAAGAAACCTCTACTGCGGCTTTGTAAAAACCAGCGTCAATTATTCTGGAGAAAAATAGCTTCTAGATTTTATATCAGTTTATTTAAGCTCTTATCTTTGGTAAAAACTCCACTCTAATATTTAAGTGACTCATATTTCTTATTTCTACTCAATTGTCAGGTATCTAAATCCTACTATAATATGTAGTGTCCACAGTGTTTCACTTTCAAAATGTCAAAAGGATATTTCAGTGTCTGAAGTATCATATTGAACATACATGCAAACATAAAAAAAACTTTTTCACTTATCTTATTTTCACTTATGGCCACAATTTGCAACAAAGATAATCACCCAAAATATAGGTCAGAAAAGCCCTGACCTACATTTCTGGTGCTTATCTTTCCCAGAAGCATGAGTCTCAATAAAGCAGCCACTGATATCGGCACCACTTAGAGAATCCGGGTCTTTGTCTCTTCAGTCAGTTGCTCACAATCCTTTTTGCCTCTTCATTCGAGTCAAACTGATGCCTCTGAAGGTGTCCCTTCAGTTATGGACAAGGATGGAAATTTCATGGCAAAAAGTCTAGGCTGTTTGGTGGATGGGGTAAGACTGTGAGATACACCTTTGCAATTGTCTCTATTGTATTTTGTGTCTTGGGAACAATTTCTCCAAATGGGTTAGTTTTGCTATATGAATCCTAGTGTTGTCATGTTGCAATAAATGTCTGTCTTGTGCTTCCACTGCTCTAACCTCTTGTTAGGTAATCTCAAACGTATGCCTGGACCTTTCAAGATATGGCCTGGGAGCTTCAGGAAGCGGCTTATCATCCCAATGCTTCCAACTTGGAACAATGCACCTTGCAGAGTTTTGCATGCATGTGGATGCTTCACATCTCATGAGTAGGTACCATGAAATCATTTAAATCAATTTGTTATGGTAATATAATGCACATTATTGACATTTATCCCCAAATTCTATAAATGATGCTTTGAGTTGTGTGTACAAAGTTAGGTGCATACCCAATTTGTGCATACAACTAAATTGAATAATGAGCCAATTAGAGCTAATTGGCTTCTTAACAAGCAATTAGTGTTAACTGGATTTAATTTACATTTAGGTACAGTATTTGTGCGTAAAATATATGTGGTTTAAAAAAGGGGGCACAGAAATGGGATGGACATTGGTGGATTGGGGGGCATTCCTCAAAGTTATGCACGTAACTTTAGGCATGAGGTTTTGCACCACTTTTTCATTGGTTTAAATGGTCACACCTAAAGTTAGGCATAACTCCTGGGTGTAAGCATTATTCTATAAACCACACCTAGCTTTAGGCACCATTTATACACTAGCACTTCAGCAAGTGTTTTATTTATTTTTGTTTTCTTTTCAGCGCCAATGTTTTAGGCACAATATATAGAATTCAGTCCTTAATATACATTAAGGGGCAAATAGCATGTGCACTGTGAGAGATTGGACTTTTACCCCCAGGGTTTGAGAAGTAAAGCTTATGCACACACTTTGAAACTGTCACAGAAATCTTTATTTATTTAAAGGACACTGAGTCGGTTCCCTCACAGCCCAGGGAGGGAAATTACTCTCAGTTCAACTAGGCAGTCTGTTTCAATAAGATAATTCTTTACATCTCATAAGGTTCACAGGAATTCCAAACACTCCTTTGGCCCATGAGTGCCAGGCTCTAAATCATGGTTGCAACTGTCTATTTAGTATATGCAATTTTGCTCACCTTAACCACACTGATGTTCACCATTTCTCTCTCATTCTCCACTCCTTCCCAGGCTTAGTTTCTCTCCTGGAATTACTTGAGGCTGTGTTGCTTCCCAGGGCATCCCTGTGCCCATAACTAGGGAAACCTGTTCTCTCCAGAGATCTCTTGGGTCTAGGTCTCTCTCTTGGAAGTCACAATCCCAAGTACCTCCCTGAACTGATTCCACTCTAGAACAGATATACTGCTCTCTGCCTGAGTCCCACCCCTATGAGTCAGGCAGAACCTGTTCTGTCCAGTTAGCACCACCTCCTGGAGGATAGCCTAACTGCCAACTCAATGAACCAGTGCCCTCTGCAGCCTGCTGATATATTAGCATCATTGTTGAAGAGAAATCCCTGACTCTTTCAAATGCACCTTAATAATTACCACCTTTAATTTTCTTAAATGTTAAATTAACTTCATAAATAAGTTTACCAATGTTGTTATCTGTAGTAGGAGTGTTATCTTCAGCTACAGTTTCTTCATTGATACTATGATCATCTCTTGTCTTGGTGCATAACTATGGTTGGGCACTTCTTTATTCTAGGCAATGTGAGACCAGTATGTATATAGTTTTTTCCTACCTTACTTTAATTGTAGTGTCTCCTTGCTGAGATTTGGTGTAGATTTCTAGATTCACCACACGAAGGTACTCAACCAGAGCTGAGGAGAAAATGTATTCTCTTTCACAGAAATAAACAGCAGTGCTGCAAATGCAACTGCTGGCAAATTCTATGTTATGCCTCCGTTTGACTCCTAAAATTCATAGTGGAGAGTATATCAAGTTTCAAGTTTATTAGGATTTTATATACCGCCTATCAAGGTTATCTAAGCGGTTTTTAACAATCAGGTACTCAAGGATTTTCCCTCTCTGTCCCGGTGGGCTCACAATCTATCTAATGTACCTGGGGCTATGGAGGATTAAGTGACTTGCCCAGGGTCACAAGGAGCAGCGCGGGGTTTGAACCCACAACCCCAGGGTGCGGAGGCTGTAGATCCAACCCCTGTGCCACACACTCCTCTTTGATCTTTGATTGCCGGCGGCAGTAAGAAATGGAATAAGTTTATGCTTGTCCTTTGTTCCTCCAACCTTGATAAAGATTGACGAAACGCGTCGGGAAGGGAAACCTATAAGGATGAAAAGATAAGTCATTTTGTTAAATCTAATAAGTTTAAAATGAATACTAAAGTAATCACTAGTTGAACTGTGAAGGAAATTATGAAGATTACCACAGCTACCAATTTCATGTGAAATGGTGGATTCTGAACTCCCATAAAACAAATTGTTGTTTGAATGTGTATTGCTGGGGAGATTTTTCATGATAATAGTGTGGCAGTAAAGTTTGGCAGATGACTAGGAGAGTGGCATCTTGCTCAAAGGCCTTTTTCATATTCTGGAAAACTGGTTGCTGTTGGCTTTCTTGTATTGGTCTCTCAATTTCTTTCAGAGGCTCTTATGGTCCAAATTATCCTGATAGATAGTTCTGAAGTGATTTTATTATATATGATTTTCTATACCTTCTGCTTTTGATAGGAATCTATCTTGGAAGACTTAGAATCTTAATATAGTTATCTTTATTGGATATGCTGCCTTTCCTTTATGGATATCAAAGTGATTTACAATACATTGAATAGTAAGGATGTACTCTAAATATTTTCCCTATCTGTTCTGGTGGGCTCACAATCTAACTATGGTACTTGGAATAATGGAGGGTTAAGTGACTTGCCCAAGGTCACAAGGAGCAGCAATGGAATCAGAGTGCTGAGGCATCAGCTCTAAACACTAGGGGCTCTTTTTACAAAGGCATGCTAGCAGTTTTAACATGCGCTTGGCGTGCGCTAAAATGCTGCATGCGCTAGCCGCTAACACCTCCTTTTAAGCAAGCGGTAATTTTTCAGCTAGCGCACGCTATAGCATGCACTAATCCTGTACGTGCGCTAAAAACGCTAGCACACCCTTTGTAAAAGGAGCACTAGGCCACTCCTCCACTGTGAATATGCATTTGTTTTGTTTGTGTGCCTTACAAAATTTAGGCGTTGGAAAATAGTGCATCACCACTGATTTCAAATATTTTTTGCAAGACCTTCAGAAGTGCCTTTAACAACTTTTGCTTCATAAGAATCTGTGCACTCATATTGTCATCAGATCTGCTTTATATTTTTCTTTAATACTTCTTGCATTTAAATCAACTGTGATTTGTAAAAAAAACCCACAATAAATATCCCATATACTTCATAATACTTTATATATTAAGACTTAGCTATATTATATTTTTGTTTTTAGCATCGGGAGGGAACTTGGCTTTCCGAAATGTTTCACCCTATGGCTTCTTCAAGGAAGTCCCCCCCCCATCCAACCCATCAATTTCATTCTGCACCATCCCGACACAGTTTTTACTAAAATACATTAAGTTGTTGGGCTTAATATGTTTTAATGATCCAAGTTTCTAAGTTTCCAAGTTTATTCTATACTTGATATACCATCTAGCAACTTATACCTAAACTAATCTAAAACTTCAACCAAAGGAAGCTTGACGCAGTTAACAATACATTTTTAAAATAAAAGGTTTTAGAAGTTTACGAAAGAGTTGGAAGGACCTGGGACACTTCATGGTCCTGTGGTATATAAATAAACTGTTATGTTATGTTATGTTATGTTATGTAAAATGAGGGGAAGTTCATTCCATAGTTGGGGAAATTTAAACACCAGAGAGCTGCTAAAATTCTTAACTCCTTGAATTCCTTTCCTAGAAGGAAGAGAAAGTTTAAATCGATGAATGCCTCTCGCATATGAAAATCTATAAACATTCCATAGCAGAGGAACAAGATACCATGTAAAATCTTAAAAACAATACATAAACACTTAAACTGAATTCTAAAATAAACTGAGAGCCAATAGAGAGAGAAAAGCAAAGGAGTCACATGGTCAAATTTGTTCTTTCCATAGATCAACTTCGCGGCAGGATTCTGAATCAATTGTATTCTTTGAAGGCAGTTCTTAGTGATGCCAAGATAAATGGCGTTACAATAATCTAACTGGGATAATATAATAGATTGGACCAAAACAGAAAAATGACATTGATGGAAAAGAGATCTGACCTTCCTCAACATTCGTAAGCTGAAAAAACATTTCTTAACCAGAGAGTTTATTTGAACCTTAAAAGTAAGAGATGAATCAAAAAGTATTCCCAGAGTCTTAGAGGAGAACTCAATTTTTAGGGAGGCTCCAGAATCCAAAAGTACAGTGGAAGGAAGATGATCCAATTTTGGGATAACCACAGAAGTTTAGTTTTAGCTGTATTTAGCTTCATCTGGCAGACATAGCCCAAGTTTGAAGTTTAGAGATAAAGTGATTTATTTTAAAAGTTAAATTTTGTAATATTTGGGTCAATCTCAATCAGTATAAAATGTCATCCGCATAAGTAAAAAGCATTTCCCACGCTGACAGCTTATAAATATTCAAAGTTGTCATATAAAGATTGAACAAAATTGGGGAAAAATTTAAAAGAAGGTAAAATATATATATATATATATATATATATATATATATATAAGGCATAAGCGTACTGAAACAAGAGGATTGAGGAAGAGGCAAGAGTAAAATAAATTGAGATAGAATAAAGAAAAAAGAGTGGTAAAAGGGCAAGGAGAAAACAAAGGAGGAGGGGAGGTCGCTTCTTAAAAGTGATTGGTATTCATTACTGTGAGCGGAGTGTAAAGGTTGGATGATAAGGGGTGTTCCCAGTATTTTTTATTTCAGTTTGTGTATTAATTTTCCCATTAGCAATATCTGCTGAGAGTTAATGAAGAATTACTTACCACATATAAGTGCTGCTTTTCTGAACACTTACACATGGAAAGTGTGCACAGCTGTGAATTCCTAGTTATAGAATTGCCTTTGCACTGTTGTGTCTACTGTGTACTGGCTACTGTCAAGATCCCTGGGGCAACAGTGCCATCTTTTGCTTAGTTATATATATATATATATATATATATATATATATATATATATATATATATATATATATATATATATATATCCTGTGCTCCCTAGCAAGCTCAGAACAGGTAACAAGGAATTTATTCAGGTACTCAAAACATTTCTCCCCCATCTGTCCCAGTGGGCTCACAATCTATCTAATATACCTGGGGCAATGGGGGGATAAAGCAACTTGCCCAGAATCACAAGGAGCAGTGTGGGTAGAACCCACAACCTCAGGGTGCTGAGGCTGTAGCTTTTAACCACTGCGCCACACTCTCACCTTTTCATTCTGTCTGCATTTGATTCTCTCTACTCTTCATTATCACAGGTTAGTTTTTCCTTTTTGCATGCAAGGATGTAGTATAGATTTATCTCTGCCATTATGTAGCAATGACATGTAATCCTGTGTGACAGCATCCCTAGAGGTAAGTTTGATCTTTCTTCATTCCTCATGAATGACTTTTGTTTAGAGGGGAAGGGGAAGTTATGTTCCTAGTACTTCAGTGATTGAATTTATAACTTTTGATATACTGCTACTGTATTGACATAAGTATTAAGTGGTGAACAATACTACAGTTACAAGTGTTATAAAACCATTCTAGGTACAACAGTAGATTGAACAATCAATAATCAACAGAGTTGTATAACCAAAATTACTAAATTTCTCACCATTAGCAATTTACCAGTCCATAATATTGCTGATATAAAATTGTCATATATTTTCTAGTTACGTATCTTGTTTGCTACCTAAGGCTCCTATCTGCACTTCCGAAAATTATTGAAAACATTGATGTTTGTAAGATTTTAGGGAAATTAATGATTAAGTCACAAATTTTGTAATTCGCTGATTTGTACGGTCTCTTGCTTATGTAAACCACATCGATCTGGACGGTTTTGCGGTCTATAAATGTACAGTAATATAATGTAATATCCTCAGAATTGGGAAAAGATGATATTTAGAAGCATATGAAATGAATACTTCATATAAGGCCCTATCTACTAAAGGATTTCCTCCATGTGGTCCCAGTGCAAAAGATTAAGAGATCTCTTACTACGCTGCACTAAGAAAGAGCTCAGTATGCCCTAACACAAGTCTCTCCTGTGTGCTAAATTCATTTCTTATGTGGCCATTAAATAAATCCTTTTTGTGGAGGAATAACCAAGTAACACAGTAAATGACAGCAGATAAAGACATGTATGGTCCATCTAGTCTGCCCAACAAGGAGGCTAGAGCTGTGCCCACCACTCTACCACTCTGTGTGGGCCTCAGTCACCCATGCTTAAATACTAGTTGTCGTGCTTCCACCATGCCATCCATGTAGGCAGCCAAATATGATGGAATCTTGGTTGTAACCACACATCAATCCCCAAGTATCACATTTAGGCATCTTTATTGTCTATCCCATGCATTTCTAAATTCACTCACCGTTTTTGACCCTACCATCTCTCCTGGAAGGGTGTTCCAGGTGTCTACTACCCTTTCTGTGAATAAATATTTTCTGATGTTATTCCTAAGTCTATATCCACAGTAGCCTGAGAACCAAGGGAACTGGGTTCAATTTCCAGTATAGCTTCTTTTGACTTTGGAAAGTAACAACCTTCATTGATCTCGGTACAAAATAAGTACTTATATATAATATATAGATGATATATAAGATTTTAAAATAAATAAATATATAAACTGCTTAGATTTTAACCACAAAAAGGCAGTAAAATAAATCACATCTCCTTCCACTTGTATTTGCTTCAATTATGGCTGAGTGTTAATGTATTGTTAGTGCAGGGCCATTAAAATACTATGATTTAAACTATGTTTTCAAAGTCTACTGTTTTTGAATCTGAATATAATGAGTTGACACCGCAAAGGACAGACTTCTGAATGAGGTGAAAGAGTTTCAGTGTCAATTCCTGTGGCTGCCAAAGACTAAAATGGCTGCTCTGCTTTTACAAATGGGACTCCTAATGCATGCTCAGTCCGAAATAAAAGGATGTTGATTCATGATATTATTTTTCAGTACGGTCTTGATATTCTTGCATTTACAGAAGTGGTACTGGAGGCCTGTAGAAGGACAGATGTGGTCCCTCTCCATAAAAGTGAAAATAAGGAAGAAGTAGGGAACTACATGCTGGTAAGTCTAACTTCTGTAGTAAGTAAATTAATGGAAACACTTTTAAAACAAAGACTAGTGAAGCTTCTGGAATCCAATGGATTACAGGACTTCAGGCAATATGAATTCACTAGAGACAGATCTTGTCCGATAAATCTGATCAATTTCTTTCACTGGGTGACCGGAGAACTAGATAGAGGAAGTGTTCTAGATGTGATTTGATCTTCCATGCTGTGTATAGAAATCATCCTACTGTTGCTGTACAGTACATAGTTCCCAAAGCAGATATTTGATCTCTCATGCTGTATATAGAAATTGTCCCACTTCTATATGAAGAATGTGCCCTTATCACTAACTGCTATTATACAATATATGTCAACTCGTAACCTTGTTGCTAACCTTGATTATGTATATAAACGTGTAATGCCCAAAACGTAATTGGCAACAACCTTTTTCCACTTGGTGAGAAAATGCCAAAATATTTAGGCTCGACTAAATTCTAGAAAAAATGTAAAATTAATAAAAGGACATCAGTAAAATTTAGCCCCGGGCAGGATCTCATAGATGACAAGAACCAGACTGAAAGTCTAAATAACTCATTCTGGGATCTTTTATGACAGTGGTTCTCAAACCTGTCCTTGGTGACCCCCCAGCCAGTCGGGTTTTCAAGATATCCCTAATGAATATGCATGAGTGAGATTTGCATACATGTCACTTCCATTTTATGCAAATTTCTCTCATGCATATTCATTAGGGATATCTTGAAAACCCTAGGACAGGGTTGAGAACCACTGTTTTAAGAGGACAGGCTAGAAAATCAAATAAATAAATAAATATTTATTTAGATTTTAGCAAAGCGTTTGACAGTACACTCCTCCCTACTTATTTGCGGTTTTGGCACCTGTGGTTTTGACTATTTGCGTTTTTTAATGCCGGGACTCCCCTCCCCCCGCCAGTGAATTGACCTTACCTTGTTGTGTAGCGGTGATGCAGGGCAGGAGGGATCTTCCAACAATCCTGCCCCGTGTAGAGCCATTATCGAAAATGGCTGCTGTTTGTTCCTGTGGTCTCTCGAGACTATAATGGGAACTCATGGCAGCCATTTTCGATGATGGCTCTGCATGGGGCAGGAGTGTAGGAAGATTGCTCCTGCCCCGCGTTACTGCTAGACCACCAGGTAAGGTCCGGGAGGCAGGAGGGAGGTGTGGGGGGGGGTCAGAGTATGCCCAGTTATTCGCAAATTTTCCATATTTGCGGGCTGGCTCTGCCCCTAACTCATGCAAATATGGAGGGAGGAGTGTATTCCATACAACTGTCTAATAAATAAACTGAGCGCCCTTGGGATGGGCCCTAAAGTGATGGACTGGGTGGGGAACTGTTTGAGTGGAAGGCAGCAGAGGGTAGTGGTCAATGGAGATCTCTCTGAGGAAAGGGATGTTACCAGCGGTGTGACTCAAGGTTTGGTTCTTGGGTCTGTTTTTTTAAACATTTTTGTAAGTGATATCAATGAAGGGCTGTGAGCTAAGATTTGTCTCTTTGCCGATGATACCAAAATCTGCAATTGAGCAGACATCCCTGATGGTGTGAATAAGATGAGGAATGACCTAGTGAAGCTTGAAGAATGGTCTGGAATTTGGCAGCTAAAATTTTATGCGAAATATAGCATGAACTGAGCAAAACTATATTTTAAAAGTCTACTGTTTTCGAATCTGAATATGGTGAATTCTGCCACAAAGGACAAAGATTTCTGAATGAGGTGAAAGAGTTTTAGCATGAATTTCTGTGGCCAGTGGGAAAAGTAAGTTTTGATGCCCCTGTTTAAGACTCTGGGGGAACTTCATTTAGAATATTGTGTAGAATTCTGGAGACCGTATCTTCAAAAAGATATAAACAGGATGAAGTCAGTCCAGAGGAAGGCTACTAAAATGGCTGGTGGTCTTCATTATAAGGTGTATGGGAACAGACTTAAAGATCTCAATATGTATACTTTGGAGGAAAGGCATGAGAGGGGAGATTAGAAAAAGTTGTTTAAATACTACGTAGCATAAATGTGCAGTAAGTGAGCTTCTCTCATCTGAAAGGAAGCTCCATAATGAGAGGGTATAGAATGAAGTTAAGAGGTGATAGGCTCAAGGCCTTCTGGCTCTCACCCTCTCCAGATTGAAATAGACCTTTGGAAAGTAATTTTTCAAATCTGCTGAATAGTCCAGAAGCTATGCATCCAATTTTGTTGAAAAAATGTGACCAGACTTTTCCTTTGAGGTTATCCTTTTTGAAAAGTTATGTGCACAGATGTGTACCTGTTTTTCTCTGGGTACTTTTTCCATACACCCTAGTGCATATACAGTAGATTTTAAAACGTAATCTCCACATGCCACTTTATCCTCTGACCAAAATATGTTCACAGATTAACCTACTTTTTACTGCATAAAAGTATATGAAATGTTTATCCCAATTTGTTAGCCAAGAGTAGGGAATTTGTCAGTTGATTTAGTAGAATAAGCATTTAGCTGAGTAAATAGTTTTTGAACAGTGCTCTGTATATGAACAAATAACCAAAACATCTCAGCCAACTTTTAAAACCAACTATAAATGATAGAAATCATTAATAATAAATGGTGCTAAATCATACCTGAAGTGCATTCAGCTATTAGCTGCTATAGTGACTGGAATCAGTAACTTAGTCAATGTTTTCAACTGAATCCTCAAATAGTACAGAAGCAGAGACAGTTCCCATTCTTGGAGGGGGAAAGCAGGAAGGTCCTTATACAAGGAAGACAATTTATAACAGAGGTCATGTGTCCCGGTGACATGGTCTTCTGTATAGGACGCCGGTCTCAGCAGCCATCTAAGAAGTAGCTGAGAATCATACACCGGCGTCCTATACAGAATCACATCTATATACTTTACCCCCTGATTCTATAACTGACACCCATGTCATCAACTGATCGCAGCAAAGGAATCCTCAATCAGCTCAGCTCAGCCTCTTCAAAGCCACAACTTCAGGGAGGCTTGCTGGCTCAGCTGATTGGGGATTCCCTTGCTGCGATTAGCTCACCCAGCCACATCTACTTCTAACTTTAGAAATGTAGGCCAGAATTTTGCTGACTTATTTCAGGCATATGTTGCAGCCCTAGGGTGATGCCTAAGGCCGCTTAAGCTTGCCCATGGCCACATCTGGATAAAACCATGCTCATGCACAACTTTGAGTGAGCTTAAGTGTCCCTGGCATCTCCCTGCATCTGCCACAAACGCCTACATTGTAGGCGGCCTGCCTTCTTTTTTTTTAAACATGCTTCCTGATTGGCTGCCAGATGGCTGTAGGATGCCTACCTACAATCAAGACACACATTTAGAGAACCAGCCCCTTAAAATATATGGAAAGTTATTTGTTTCAACACAGGGGTGTGACCCATTTCATAACCTTGTTGATATGGTAGACAGGTTTCTTTATTTATGCTGAGAGGCACCAACATTTAGACATATGTAAATGGCCAAAACACTGACATATATGGCATATCTTTGCACATATGTGTGTAAATATCAACATTCTGGACATGCATGGTGGCAACAAAAAGCAAACAGAATGCTAGGAATTACTAGGAAAGGGATGGTAAAGAAGACCAAAAATAGGGGACACTCAAGGCCGGATTCCCTACAAAGGGTGCCAGTATCAACGGCCACTTAAAAAATATCCACCGGTCACATGTCAATCATGCAACAGCGCTGTTTGTAGATTCACAGCTACCTGAAATATAGACACCGGAAACGTAGGCCATAGTTTTTCAGGCCTATGTTTCTGGCACCTATATTTGATATGAATTGTATCTACGGAAGCACCTAAGGATGCCTAAGATTGTTTCCAGTGTCAACCTTAGGATTTGAAAACTTCAAGAGAAATTATTTTGAGGAATTCTGCATTATCGTTTATTAAACTTGCTATACCATCAAAGCGGTTTACAATAAAATGCATCATTAAAAGTGAAATGGAACGCTATTAAAAATAGGATAGCATACTTCATTCATATAAAAAGAAACATAAAAAAACATTCTCTGAAAGACCAACACTGCAAAAATGTGCTCTCCACTAATTTTTTTCAATTAAGCAAAAGCTCGTTCGAAAAGATGAGTTTTCAAAGTACCCAAAACACTAATATTGCTAATAAACAAATCCAGTTCTATTTCAACCAACACATATGGGTCCTTTTATTAAGGTGCGCTAACCAATTTAGCACGCATTAAGGGCTCCTTTTTCAAAGGTGCGCTAGGGCTTTAATACACAGAATATAGCACGATACATTGCCATGTGTGCTAGACCTTAACGCCAGAATTGAGCTGGAGTTAGTTCTAGAAGCATAGAGGGACATAATCAAAAAAAATGTCTAAGTCCCCTTTTGGCCTAAGGCCTTAAATGTTGAAAGTAGAAGCAGGGAAAATGTCCATAATAAAAAAAACATCCAAATGGAGGTTTCTTTTTATAATGGCCTGCCTCTACATTCAGCTGTTTAAACGCCCAGACCACCACTACGTCTACACTTATACCCCCACGACGTCTACACTTATACCCCATAATGAACCAAAATACGCCTAAGCCCCAAATGTCCAACACAAGGGCTTTTAGGTGAAGGAGGAGTCAGTCCTTCGCCTAAAAGCTGGATTCTGTAACTGGTGTCTGTTAAAAACAACACCAGTTACAGAATCCACACCAACCCCCCCTCCACAACATCGGGGCAGGAGGGAACCCAAGCCCTCCTGCCCTGCGGCACTGACCCCCCCCCCCCCACAATTAAGTTTGGGGATAGAGGGAGCTCAAGCCCTCTTGCCCCACGGCACCCCAACGTTCCCCGATGACATCGAGGCAAGAAGGAGCCCAAGCTCTCTTGCCCTGCGGCATCCCGACATTCCCCGATGACATCGGGGCAAGAGGGAGCCCAAGCCCTCCTGGCCTCTCGCCCCCACCCCCTACATGATCGGGCAGGAGGGAGCCCAACCACTCCTGCCCAGGCGGACCCCCGACCCCCCACCCCCCACTACAATAAGGGCAGGAGAGATGCCTTCCTGCCCTCGACACAACCCCCCCCCAGCGACCATCCCCCAAACCCCCAATAGGCCCCCCCACCCCCACCCCCAATCCCACCCCCCATACCTGTAAAATGTTGGCCGGACGGACAGGTGTCAAACCCACCCGTCCGGCAGGCCAGCCGGCAGCAGAATGGGGCTGGATTGGCCCAGGTGTCTGAAACCCTGCCCACAGGTGGGGCCTAAGGCACCTGGGCCAACCAGAATAGGCCCAGGAGTCTTAGGCCCTTCCTGTGGGCGGGGCCTTAGGCACATGGGCACTCATACAGTATATACTCAGCTCCTACTTTTCCTTATAGAATAGTGTAGGCTCGAAGAAGGTACCTTCTGGCACCCAAAAATCAGTGTCCCTTGAAAGAATTGCTCTGTTTGAGAGTAGTTATATAATGCTGAGCCTACATAATATTTTCACCTATTTTCTAAAATCAGGTATGCATCTATTTTACTTTATAAAATACTAACTGGTGCAAATAAGGTATAGATAGATGAATAGATGCTAGCATGACCTAACCATTTAAGTGCTTGTGCTGTATACTGTGTGAAAAGTCCATAGTCTGTTATTGAGAAAGACATGGGAGAAGCCACTGCTTGCCTTGGATTGGTAGCATGAAATGTTGCTACTCCTTGGGTTTGGGTCAGGTACTAAGGACCTTGATTGGCCACCATGAGAACGGGCTACTGGGCTTGATGAACCATTGGTCTAACCAAGTAAAGCTATTCATTATTTCTGTGCATCTTTATAGACCCCCATCTGTGCTCTACCACTGTGCATACCCACAGTAAAGGTATGTACTATGCTTGACCCTCACACTCATATTTTCATTCTACTTAATATTTCATAAGAGGTTATCCCCATGCATTATTGACCACTTGCAAGCATAAATGACCATAATGCCGCTATTTGCATGCCTTCTTAGCACCTAAAACTAACCCCTTCTTCTACGAAACTGTGATAGCAGTTTCTAGCACAGGGAGTTGTGCTGAATGGCCCGCACTGCTCCTAAAGCTCAAAGGAACTCAATGAGCGTCGGGAGCAGCGCGGGCCATTCAGCACGGCTCTCTGTGCTAGAAACTGCTATCACAGTTTCATACAAGAAGTGGTAAGTGGCTCCTTATAAAATTACCCGTTGTATGCCAGTTTTCAAAGAGAAAATTCATTCTCCCTTTTAGGAGGGTATTTATTAAGCTAATTCACCAATAAAGTTATCTATTCACCAATAAAGTTATCTTTATGCATTCTGTAAAAATTAGGGCTTTATTGCAACCTAATTTTCTGTGGGCATGACTAATCTGCAGTAGCTCAGTACTGCAGGTTAGCAAGTTAGTCATTCCCACAGTACACAGATAATGCTCTTGCAATCAACCCCACAAGCAGCAATATATATTTACACTATTTTGAAGCATCAAGATGCTAAGTTCTGGCCCAGTGCTCAAGAATTGTAACTTGAAGTTGCCGGAGTTCAACAGAAGGAACTGTCTCCTATGCCCCCAATCACATCCCCATGACCCAAAGACATTCTCCTCCAAAATTCACCCCTAAAGAGAAGTATCCCTCTCAATGCCTCCACCCCCAATCTTCCAAAGTCTATATTTAATCCCTAATATGTAGTCCTGTCATTTGCCTGCACTGGAGCGGCCAACCTCTACAGGTAATATTGCTACTAGGGGTCAAGCTGGCATGTGAGGTCAAAGGCCCTGACCCCATATACATTCATGTATATAGTTGCAAATTGTGCTGTAACAGTCTTGTGTGGCACTGGTGCTATTATAGTAAATGACAATTTTTTTTAGATCTATTCACCAATAAAGTTATCTTTATGCATTCTGTTTTCTTCATGCAGCTAGAACACATATGAAGGGTAATTTTAAAGATTGATTAAACAAAAAAAAAAAAAAGAAAATGTCCATGCAGAACTGAAAGATAATGCAAGCCACATTCCTCATCACATGTCATAACAGTCAATACCTGCTATTCATTACAGGGTAAATCAATTTTTTCTGTAGAGCATAATGAACTTCGCTGCCAAAAATGGCATAATGTAATTCTGTTTCCCTGGCAGCATGCAAGTCAATATGAACATGATCACTGGAGAGCAGAAAATGCTGTTAAAGCAAGTAAGAAATGCAAGATGAAACACTAGTGGTGTTTTGTCATCTTGTAACTTGATGTTCCTATATATGTCAACCAACTAATGTAAATTGTTTTGACAAAAATCCATATGTCCAGGTTTGCTAACCCTTTAAATGAACCTGTTTAGCAAAGAAATGTGTAGGACTCTAACAATTTATAATGAGGTCTTCTGAGCTTTGGTTATAACTGGTAAATTCTGATAAAACCTGATGGGGGAAACTGGTTATTCCAGTTTTAAGGGATAATCACACAGACCACCTTACCATGTAACACTCTATATTATTCCATTCCTGCTGTTGCAACTCCGCGTGGACAATGGAGCACTGACAGTCACATGCAGGACATCTGCGCGCTGGATTTAAACAGTAATTGAAAGCACTCCAAGAGGGGGGAACCCTCCACTTTACTTAGAACTGTTGGTGCTCCCATTGGGGTGTGGGGGGACCCCACATTACAGAGGAAACTGTACTTTTTCCCTAAAAAACAGGGAAAAAGGCTGTTTTTCTCTATAATGGGATGTTCCCCCCAACACCATCCCCCCCCCACAACGGGAGTGCCAACAGTTCTAAGTATGGGGGTTTTCCCTGCCCAGGTTCCCTGCCCAACCCCCCCCCCCCTTGGAGCACTTTCAAATACTGTTTATGTTCAAATCATGCGCGCGATTATCGGTGCTCCATTGTTTTGTGTGGCTTCGGCTTCTTTTCTACTCCGTAGTCATGTAGAGAAATAGCAGCAGCCACTCTGACCTGGAGGGGGCAGATAATAGCTTCTGTCTCCAGGGTTCAGAGAAGGAGAAAGCTGCACTGCAGAAAACAGTAAATAAATGCATACCTGCAAGAAAGAAAGAAGGAAAGAACATAAGTCCACTGGAGACATCACAGGTTGCATTCTAACCACATAGGATGGTTGACTATGGGTAGTACTGCATCTCACCAGAGCTTGCCCTGGGATCAGTGGCATAGAATTTTGCTACTACAGTATTTGGGTTTCTGCCAGATAGATGTGACCTGAATTGGCCATTGTAAAAACAGGATACTGGGCTAGATGAACCATTGGTCTGACCCAGTATGGCTGTTGTCATGTTCTTATTATTATTTTCTCCATGCAGCTAGAACGTAGTTGAAGGGTAATTCTACAAACTGATTAAACAACAACAGCAACAAAAAAAATCATGCTCAACAGTGCAAAAAGTAGCAGGAGCAGTAACCTAATAGCTGGTACTGTACCTTCAGAACTAGAGATATTTGCTTCAATTCCCTCTGCAACTCCTTGGACAAGTCACTTAACCTTTTATTGCCCCAGGTACACAATAAGTACCTGTATATAATCTGTAAACCGCTTTGATTGTAACCACAGAAAAGCGGTATATCAAATCCCTTCCCATCCTTTTTTTTTTTAAAGATTTATTTTGTGGCACTTGTTTTCTCATGCATTCTCTCCTCTACTGAGCAGCTTGAAAGCAATCCATTATTTAATATGCACTCGTATTTCCAAAATAGTAAATTCAATTGGTCAACCATATTATTGCACGGTATAAGTTACGCATACTAAGTCAAAATGTGAATTTTCTCAGGAGTTATTCATTAACTGAATTTGCCCTGTTGTCTATAAAATCCTGAGTGATGTAGAATGGGGTACAAGTGAATTGATTTTTTTTACTCCATCAAAAATTACAAAGACTAGGGGGACACTCAAAGAAGTTATATGGAAATATTTTAAAACCAATAGAATAGGTAAGCTCTAGAACTTGTTGCCAGAGGATATGATATTGTGGCTAATGTATGAGGGATCTTCAAAAAGTCTCAGCACTTTTATTTTTTTAACAAAATGTCTCAAAAGTAAATTACATCACTTTTCCACATGATCAACCTATTCACATGACGTTCTATGACATGCCCTTTTACCACTTCTCCCCCTCCAATCATTTCCCACAAAAAATATGAAAGTGCGGAAACCTTTTGAAGAACCCTCGCAGCTGGGTTTAAAAATGGTTTTGACAAGTTCTTGGAGAAAAAGTCAGAGATGGGGGAAGCTACTGATGTCCTAGGGTCGTTAGCATGGAATGTTGCAATATCTGGATTTCTTCCAGGTACTTGTAACCTGGATTGGCCACTGTGGCATAAGGATAATGGATTAGATGAACCATTGATCTGACCCAGTATGGTTATTCTTATGTTCTTATATTCTTAGATTTGTTCTTACAAGCTTTCCAGGGTCAGGGAAAATATTTATTGCACCTGTATATAACTCACCTTGAGCAACTACTGAAAAAGGGTGTAGGTTAAACCCAAATAAATAACAATCATGAAAAATTGATCATGTGGCATGCATTTGACCTCATTCACTACATTAATCATGGAAAGATACTGCCAGCTTTGAGAAGTAGCAATGCAAAATGAAATTGACCATGCAAGTTACTAACCTGTTGTTAAAAAGTAACGCAGGTAAGTGATTTCCATAATAAAGTTTCACTCTGGTAAAATATAATATTTTACTATAGCATAGTAAAAGCGCAGCTTAGTAAAAGGAACCCATAATTTTTTACAATGCCTACACTCAGGTTCTGTTTTACTTCCCTGATTTAAATGTACCCCCCAAAAAACAATGCTTTGTAAAGTTACTAAAAATACCTGAGTTGTGAACCCATTCTGTACTTTTTTAGCTGCTCTATGAAGGAACATTTTTAGGCAGGCCAATTTGCTGTGCCTTGAAATTTGCCTTCTAATTATTTTATATTCTCCAAGTCTATATATCTAGAGAAAAATACTATCTTTCCTATTGTTAAGAATAAATTGTAAAGCTAATCATAATACATTATCTATGCTTTCACAGGTATTCATCTCATCATAATTGTAATCCATTCAGAAGTAATAATTTAAAATGGATAATCAGTATGTCCTTAATCCATCTATCCAACCCCATCTGAAATGTTCTTTTGTTGTGGCAAAAATGTAATATATATGAGAGAACTTTACCACATGACAAGATAAGGATAAGTATTCTCCCCTAGATTCTATATAAGACTCTAGGATTTCATTGCCAAACTTTGGCCCCCTTTTATCAAGCTGCGTTAGGATTTTTTTTTTTTTAATCACAGGCCACTGTGGTAAAAGCTCTGACATTCATAGAATTCATAAGAACATAAGAAGTTTCCCCCGCTGAGTCAGACCAGAGGTTCATCTTGCTCAGCGGTCCGCTCCCGCGGCAGCCCATCAGGCCTAGTGCCTGAACAGTGGTCCCTGATTAATTTTGTAACTTACCTCTAATCCCATCCCTATAATCTACCTCTACTCTTATCTGTACCCCTCAATCCCTTTGTCTTCCAAGTACCTATCCAAAGCTTCTTTGAACCCCTGTAGCGTGCTCCTGTTTATCACATCCTCTGGTAGCGCGTTCCATGTATCCACCACCCTCTGTGTGAAAAAGAACTTCCTGGCGTTTGTTCTAAACCTCTCCCCTTTCAATTTCTCTGAGTGCCTTAATTTGAAAAATCTGTCCCTGTCTATTTTTTCTATGCCCTTCTATGCCCTATAAACATCAGAGCTTTTACTGCAGCAACCTTTGATTTTTAAAAAATCCTAATGCAGCTTAATAAATGGAGGCCTTTGTGTGCAGATTAATTTGTCAGCCAATTAATTGCAATTAATTGATGTTAGCATTAGGTGCCATCAACTTGTGTTCCAGTTCTAGCAATTTGATGAATTACAGATCTAAAAAGAAATTGGTTTTGTGCTAGCACGTTAAGGTCCTCAGCATCATCCCCATGGCTGTTTTCAATGTGTCCAGCCATCTAGTTGCAGGTTGTCCTCTTTGCCTGTTTCCTTTGATCTTCCCAAACATGATGCCCTTCTCCAGTGATCTGATTCTTATGTGTGACCAAAATAAGACAGTCATAATTTCATCATGTGGGCTTCAAGTGGTGTCTCACTAGAGCCTTATACAAGGGCATCAATACTTTTTTCCTACTGGCCATTCCTCTCCCTATGAACTCAAGCATCCTTCTAAGTTTTTGCTGTCACCTTTTCAACCTGTTTGATCATCTTAAGATCATCACATACTATCACACCCAAGTCCCGCTCCTCTTTTGTGCACAAAAGTTCTTTACCCCCTTAAACTGTACTGTTCCCTTGGGTTTCTGCAGTCCAAATTCATGACCTTACATTTCTTAGCATTACAACGTAACTGTCAAATTTCAGATCATTCCTCAAGATTCAATAGGTCCTTCCTCATGTTTTCCACATCATCACGCATGTCTATTCTATTGCAGATTTTAGTATCATCCACAAAGAGGCAAATCATACCAGTCAGCCCTTCAGCAATATTGCATATGAACTGAACCTTGATTAGTGATACTCATAGTAATAGATATGCCACAGTAACAATAAGATGAGACAACATGATGTTGCCCTATCACCTAGCTTCTCATTTGCATTTTGCTGTGTAATTATTTAGATTTGTTATTTATTGGGATAGTAGGATATTTGAGCTAACCTTTTTAGGGAATGTTGGATCTAGTAGTCTTGGCAGGCAACAGAATGCATTTTGAAATCTTCATGAGTTTAGTTTGAGTGAACGGACTAAGATATGGGGGCCTGGCTTGTGATGGAACTCTACCAGGTAATATCTGAAGCCTTAGATGATTGTATTGGCTTGTCTTGATAGGATGTAGTGGATATGCTGTCTAAATGTTGGGCATTTAACTGATTTGAGTATTGTTATATGTTTGCATATGTTAATTGAGCTACAACCTTTGATATCCAATGACATCTGTATTGGTTTATTAAGTAATTATTGATGTATAATTTTTATCAAGAATGATATACAATATATGAGAGGTGGGGAAGGGTACTCTTGACTGTCCATGTTAATTGAAAGAAATGCTATGTCTTATTGAATATTGATATTATGTGTTTCAAGAGCGCCTTTGTGAAGGAGCCTTGCGAGGGAGACAGAAACAACAATTAATCACCTTCTTTTCTCTTTTCTCTCTGCAGGAGCACACCAGCACTTTACGAGAGCGATGGAGGACCCAGGATCCCAGAGGTACTTTCTGGTATACTGCACAGAGTGCAATATGTACGACTACCTCCCTTTGGGAAGGCGGGAGTACATATGCAGTCGGTGTCAGGAACTGGAAAGCCTGAGGATGGAGGTCGGCAGATTGAGGGTCAGGGTCCAGGAAGGACTAGAGGGACTGCGCACCACAGATGAGACGAGCTGGTCAACCCAGAACACAGACAGAGCAGGCCCCATTGTGGACCAGGTGAGGGACCTCGAGAGATTCATCAAGGAGGCCTATAGGAAGGTGGAGGAACGGGACCAGCAGCTGCACGGACGGATGTCGGCAGACGAGACCCAGGATCCACAAGGCGACACCGGGGAAGGACCTAGCGGAGGAACCACGCAAGATGAGGAGACCGCGACTCACCAGGACCCCGAGGGAGAGACACCGCACTACACCGAGGACACGGACCCGAGGCAGAGGAGGTTGCTGAGGAAAGGGAAGTCTGCTATTGTGGTGGGAGACTCGATCTTGAGAGAGGTAGACAGTCATGTAGCTGGAGGAAGGGAGGACCGGCTAGTGACTTGTCTCCCAGGGGCCAAGACACGAGACATCACTGATAGGATCGAGAGGATCCTGGACGGAGCAGAGACAGAGGAGACTGCGGTAATAATCCACGTCGGAATGAATGATGTGAGCCGGAGGAACTTCAGCATGGCCACACTAACTGACCAGTTCAGGGTCCTGGGACGAAAGCTGAAGCGGAGCACACGGAGGATAGCATTCTCGGAGATCCTGCCTGTACCGAGAGCAGATGCAAAGAGGCAGGCAGACCTCCAGGCTGTGAATGCATGGTTGAGGAGATGGTGCCAGGAGGAAGGCTTCCACTTTGTGAGGAACTGGACGTCCTTCTGGGGAAAGAGCAAGCTCTACCGGCGGGACGACCTGCACCTGAGCACAGCGGGAACTAGACTACTGGCAGCCAATGTGAAGAAGGAGATCGAGAGGGCTTTAAACTGAGGAGAGGGGGAAAGCCGACAGCTGATCTGATGTTGATGCTTCGGACAACAGTATCCAGAACAGATGCTGAACGGGCTGACTGCAGGGAGGAAGCAGAGGGACTGGAAGATCTTATGATCAGACAGCGAGGGAAACATCAGGTAAAGGGAGCTTACTGGGAGAAGACTAAGGGGAATGGAGACACAGGGGGACTTGGTGGCACGAGGGCGAAAGCCGAGGGCAATATAGAGGTACCACAAGGCGAAGGGGATCAAACAGAGGCTCAAGGGATGATAGCCCAGGAGGGGGCCGGTAGGGCTAGAAAACCCAGAGGAAAAGCGGGGAAGTGGGGTGGCGGGAAAGTGGGGAAGCTGAAAGCTAAGAGGGTAAAGGCTGAGGGCAAAGCAGAAACACAGGGAACGGGAAAACTGCCCGAAATCCAAGGGCAGGTGGCCCAGGTAAATGCAGAGGTGGAATAAAAACGACGGGACCTACGGGACCTGCGGTGCTTATACGCAAATGCAAGAAGCCTCACGGCCAAGATGGGTGAATTAGAAGTCGTGGCCAAGGGGGAGGACCTGGATATAATTGGAATTGTAGAAACCTGGTGGACAGAGGAAAATCAATGGGATGTGGCGCTGCCGGGGTACAAGCTCTACAGGAGGGACAGGACCCACAAGAAGGGGGGAGGCATAGCACTATATATAAAGGACTCCATCCACTCAGTCGGGATGGATATGGCAATGAAGGCAGAGGGGCTGGAATCGCTATGGGTCAAATTACCGGGAAACAAGGGTGCGGGCATAAAACTGGGGCTGTACTATCGACCACCTGGTACGCCATAAGGAGGCGGACACGACTTGGAAGCGGAACTGAGACAGGAATGCAGGACTGGAAGTGTAACAGTGATGGGGGACTTCAACTACCCGGGAATAGACTGGAGTACGGGTCACTCCAAATGCACTAGGGAAACAGGATTTGTAGAAGTTGTGAGGGACTGCTTCATGGAGCAACTAGTCAAAGAACCGACGCGAGGGGGTGCTAATCTTGACCTCATCCTAAACGGATTGGGGGGCCTGCAAGAGGGGTAGAAATGGGAGGACCACTAGGCAACAGTGATCACAGCGTGATCAGATTCATATTAGAAAGGGAGACACCCATAGTAAGGAGGACCGCAACAACTGCACTAAACTTCAAGAAAGGGAACTATGTTGCTATGAGGGAAATGGTGGGGAGGAAGCTCAGAAACATCTTTAGGATGGAGACTGTGGGAAGCGCCTGGACCCTATTCAGGGACATCCTGCAGGAAGGACAGAGAATGTACGTCCCCAGTTTCAGAAAAGGCTGCAAGAACAAGCGATCAAAGGACCCGGTTTGGATGTCAACAGAAGTAAAGAGGGCAATAAATGACAAAAAAGTATCCTTCCGAAGATGGAAAAAGGACCCAACGGAGGAAAATCACCAGGCGCACAGGAAATGCCAAAAGGAATGCCACCCGGAGGTTAGAAAAGCAAAAGGGGAATACGAAGAGGGGCTGGCCAGGGAGGCGAAAAACTTCAAGGCATTCTTCAGTTACGTAAAGGGGAAGCGACCAGCGAGAGAGGAGGTGGGGCCGTTGGACGATGGGGATAGGAAGGGAGTGATTAAGGAGGATAAAGAGGTAGCTGAGAGGTTGAACACGTTCTTCTCGTCGGTTTTCACAAGCGAAGACACATCTAATATACCGGACTCAGAGGAGCTCATGAGTGGGGAACAGGCTGAAAAATTGGAGCACATAGAGGTAAGTAAGGAGGATGTCCTCAAACAGATAGACAGGTTAAAATGTGGCAAATCACCGGGCCCGGACGGGATCCACCCAAGGGTTCTGAAGGAACTAAGACAAGAAATAGCGGGCACAATCCAGCATGTTTGCAATCTATCCTTGAAAACTGGTGAGGTACCAGAGGACTGGAAATTGGCAAATGTCACACCTATCTTCAAGAAGGGATCGAGGGGTGACCCCGGGAACTACAGGCTGGTGAGCCTGACTTCAATTATAGGGAAGATGGTGGAAGCTATGATCAAGGACGGCATTTGCGAGCACATCGAGAGGAATGGCCTACTGAGAACAAGCCAGCACGGATTCTGTAAGGGAAGGTCATGCCTAACGAACCTTCTGTACTTCTTTGAGGGAATAAGCAGTCGGGTGGACAATGGGGAATCCATAGACATCATTTACCTCGATTTTCAAAAGGCTTTCGACAAGGTGCCACATGAAAGGCTGCTTAGGAAGCTGTGGAACCACGGGGTGGGCGGGGATGTGCACAGATGGATCAAGCACTGGTTGTCGGGTAGACTGCAGAGGGTCGGAGTAAAGGGTCAATATTCTGACTGGCGGGGAGTCACAAGCGGTGTGCCAAGGGATCGGTGCTGGGGCCGTTACTCTTTAACATATTTATCAATGACCTGGAAAAGGAAGCAAAGTGCGAGGTTATAAAATTTGCAGACGATATCAAACTGTGCGGCAGAGTTAGGACCAGGGAGGAGTGTGAGGACCTACAAAGGGACCTGGACAAGCTGGAAGACTGGGCAAACAAATGGCAAATGCGCTTTAACGTGGACAAATGCAAGGTCATGCATATAGGGAAAAAGAACCCGTTGTTCAACTACAAATTGGGGGGGATATTGTTGGGAGACAGCAGACTTGAGAGAGACTTGGGTGTGCTGGTGGATGCATCACTGAAGCCATCTGCACAGTGCGCAGCAGCCTCGAAAAAAGCCAACAGGATGCTGGGCATCATAAAGAGGGGCATAACAACCAGAACACGGGAAGTCATCATGCCATTATATCAAGCGATGGTGCGTCCACATCAGGAATACTGCGTTCAGTATTGGTCGCCGCACCTCAAGAAGGACATGGCGGTACTTGAGAGAGTCCAAAGGAGAGCAACGAAAATGGTAAGAGGGCTGGAACACTGCCCATACGCCGAGAGGTTGGATAGGCTGAGGCTCTTCTCTCTGAAGAAAAGGAGGCTCAGGGAAGATATGATAGAGACCTTCAAGATCATGAGGGGCATAGAGAGGGTGGAGAGGGACAGATTCTTCAGACTGAAGGGGACAGCAAGTACAAGGGGGCATTCGGAGAAACTGAAGGGAGATAGGTTCAAAACAAATGCAAGGAAGTTTTTTTTCACCCAAAGGGTCGTGGACACTTTGAATGCGCTACCGGAGGAAGTGATCAGGCAGAGTACGGTACAGGGATTCAAACAGGGATTGGATGGATTCCTGAGGGATAAAGGGATCGTGGGATACTGAGGGAGGAGCTGGGATGTAACACAAGTATAGAAAGCTAACCAGGAAATAAGTATAGAAACCCAACCAGGTCGCGCATGTGCAAGACCGGAGGATTAGGACTTCGATAGGAAACCAAGGTGGCAAGGGAGCCCCTTCTGGTGCTTCAGACGGGTCGTGACCTGTTTTAGGCCGCCGCGGGAGCGGACTGCCGGGCATGATGGACCTATGGTCTGACCCGGCGGAGGCACTGCTTATGTTCTTATGTTCTTAATTCATCTCAATGCTCTTGGTAACATAGCAGAATGTAAATAAGAATCAATCAATCAAGTCAAATCAAAATCAAGCCATTAAAACTCTAACACCTTGTAAGTCACCAGACTGGATGTTTTTACTGAATAATTTTCTCAAACCTTTCATATTATGCTGATTCCTAAACATAAACAAGTATATCAAAATGGCAGCTTTGCTGAGGCCATGACTTTTAAATAAGTTAGAGACCAACTGCTTACTCAAAATTATAGGTACATCAAATCAATTAATGTTGACTGTACAAATTGTGCTCTATTATTAAAACAAAGATTAATCAAGATCATGTAAGAAGCACTGGACTTAATTCATTAGATGCTAAAGTAGCATTCAGTTGGGAACAGATGTACTATATATTGTATTTCAGTTTTTAGATTAGCTTGGTTTGAAAAAATATTTTGTGTAAATTTGTGGACTAGAGAATGATTATTGATGAACAAGATTTCAAAGGGAGAGTGTGGTGCAGTAGTTAAAGCTACAGCCTCAGCACCCTGGGGTTGTGGGTTCAAACCCACGCTGCTCCTTGTGACCCTGGGCATGTCACTTAATCCCACCATTGCCCCAGGTACATTAGCTAGATTGTGAGCCCACCGGGACAGACAGGGAAAAATGCTTGAGTACCTGAATAAATTCATGTAAACCGTTCTTAGCTCTTCTATGAGAATGGTATAGAAAATTGAATGAATAAAATATGGTTTAGGTAGATGTAGACAAAACACACTATTTCCAAATTTTTTTAGCACTATAACATTTAAGTAAATTTTATATGGTACACTAAAGTAGAGGTCTCCAATTATTTTTTTCATGTAAAGGGCTGCAGTGTGAATACGAGAAAACTCTGAGAGCCATTAAAAGATTTTATACATACACATATTATTCTTCGTTTTTATTTTCACAGTCAGCAGCATACTCCGGTTTACAAAGGAGGGGTGTTTCATTAGATGATTGAAAATATTTTTTGAATTTGTACGTCTTAACTGTCATGATTTTACTACAAGACTCCTGAGGCAGGCCTTTGTGGGCCGACACACGATCATATTGAGTCTATCACAATAAGAGACTGAGCACCAATTGGTCACCATTGTGTAGCACCATTTGTTTGCTGCTACACATATTATTAAACATTAAAAATAAATACTAATATTGATTCCATAACACTTCAAGGATACATTTTAAATATTCACTGTATTGTGGATTGTCAACAGTAACAAATTCCATAAACTCCTGAGAAACACACTTAAGAGATTTTTGCAAATGGCCAAGATTGAAATAAACACAGGTACAGGATTTGAAGAACATTTCAGCCAACTTTTTCAGGGCTGCAATGGAGGACAAGAATTTCATAGACATGGAGCGGCATAATAATAATTTTAAAAAAATGTCTAAGACTGTTTTGGGCCTAGAGCGCTAGTCGCCCAAAGTTGGCAGAGTCTAAAGTCCATTCTCAAAAAATACATCCAAATTTTTTTTTATTTTTTTTTTTTTAGAATTGCCTAATTGTACGTCCAGCCATTTGATCTTCTAGATTACCAAGTCATCTATCTTTATATTGCATTTTCATCCAAAAATTCATTCAAGTCCAAAACACCTAGAAAAAGACCTTTGGAACATGGGAGGGATCAGCAAAGATCCCTGGGATGGGAGGGGTCACCCAGACATGGCAACAGAGTAGTGGGGCATCTTACAGGGAACTGCTGTGAACTTCATAAAAAGGGTGCCACATAAACATCTCACCACAATTTCCTTGCAGGTCATGGTGAGTCCCCTCAATCACCCCCAAAACTTACTATATCCACCTGTCTACCACCCCAGTAGCCCTTATGGCCACAGGTGGCACCTATATGGCAGTACAGTAGGGTTTTTTTTTTTTTGGGGGGGGGGTTAGTGGACTCACATTTTTTACCATGAATGCAATGGTTAGAGTGGCTTATGGGCCTGGGTCTTCCTCTCTATGGTTCAAAAGCCCACCACTCAGACTACTTAAGCCACATCTTTACAGCTTTACTAGGCTTTCCTATGCCAGGTGCTGATGTTCTAGAGGTAGGTATATACGTTTTTATTCTGATTTTTATGGTGGTGTGGGGGAGGGTCAGTGATCACTGGGGGAGTGTTTGGGGGTCTGTACTTTTTGTCTGCAGTGGTTATCTGGTCACTTTGGATACCTTCTGGACACTTATATATGTTTTTAGTTCGCCTAAGTCACAACATATATGTTCCATCTAGGTAGTCTCATCAAACTTTCAATTATCACTGCCCACCTCCCACCTCATTTATAGAATCTGGCCCTATGTACATAATCTGCAACATTTAGCTCTGTGGGTAGTAAAAGTGCTCACACCCAGCATATATGGGCATATACACATTTACTTTACAATTATAGTAACATAGTAACATGGTAAATGACGGCAGATAAAGACCTGAAAGGTCCATCCAGTCTGTCCATAAGTTATACCCATTAAAAAATACATGATTAGATTAACTTGTCTCTTTGATATTTCTGGGCCATAGACTGTAAAGTCTGGTATTGTCATATGGTCCAAATGCTGAAGTTGCCATCCAAGCTCACTTCAGCCTATCCAACCACCTCATTGTTTGCAGGATATCTACTGTAAAGTCTGGCCAGTAACATCCTCATGTTTCAAGTTAGTGGAGTTCCCATTGATGTCCATTCCAGCCCATCCTACACCGAATCACCATATATGGTATACAGACCGTCCAAGTCTGTCCAATACCAACCTTAGTTCTTTAATTTACATTCTTCATTTTCTAATTAGAGATCATCTATTTTTATTCCTTGCTCCAATGCACAATCATTATGAAGTTAATGTCTGTTAAATCTTTGAATTGGAATGGGACTACAAAGAGCAAACTAAGCCTCAGAACTCCTAGATGGCCGGATGTGACATCAGGAGGGACTCCTTATTTCAGTACGTTGTTTGAACGCCTCGGCCATCTGTAAGATTTTAGGTTCAGTGGAAGGTTAATTGTTAGGTAAACTAATTGTAAGTTTTATTTATTTGCTTTTCAGTGGCGCCTGCAAAACGCGTTGGTAGAGGGGAAAATTTTGCTGAAATGCTGAAAAGCTAAGTTATTTATTCAAAATTATTTATAAACTATTTCAACTATATAAATTATGAAATAAAGAAAACTAAAATAAAATATAAGTAAGCTTTTGCCACATTGGGAAGAATGAGGAATTGAACCCCAGCGAGTTATGATACTGGGGTGGGGGGTGGGGGGTCTGAAATCCCATAGGCAATAGCATGATTTTGCCTGCAACGTTACTGAAAATTGTTACTGTGTTCCACTGACCAGAACGTGAACTAATTAAGGGAAGGTGCCCACTTTGTCAACATCTTGATTTCGGCAACTAGTGCAGCCCAGCACTTTTTAGGGTTTTGCTTTGATTATTGGCTTTGGATGTTTCTGCAGCAGTTGCCAGTCCATCGTCCCATGATGTTGTTATTTGAACATTTTGGTTCTTTTTTGAAAATGAACCCCTTACACGTTTCAGAGGTTTGTTTTAAAATATCTATAAATATTTTAGAATTTTGCTGTCATAAACAACTTTCAACAATTGATTATGTTATTGTTTTATTAATGTAGTTCCTGGATAATGCTTAGGAGTCCTTTTATCAAGCTGCGGTAGGAGTTTAACACGCATAATACCGCACGTTAAGCCGCCTGCCGCGCTAGCCGCTAACAACTGCATTGAGCAGGCGTTCGTTTTTTAGCCGGCCGCGGCTTGATAAAAGGACCCCTTAGTCTCTCAATGTTTCTAACCCTTACTGAACTCTTGAGAAGAATGTAGGATATAACTGCCCTAATGTAATATAATGCAGAAGACTCTGGTTTAAGAAGCCATATTTCCTGGAAAAATATTGAGTTTCCCTCCTTCTGGTAGGTCACCCAGGTCAAATACTTTTACTTTGGCTAAATTCTGCTGGAGATTGATGCCTTCAATGCCATTGTTAATAGACAGGACTTGAGTGCTGAAAAACCTCTCAAGCAGGACCACTCTAGCTATTTGGGTTCTCTTCTGCATTTGAACACAAAGAGAAAAATTAGAGGACTTGTGATCAGGTCCCAGACATGTTAGGCACATGTTATGTGGATTTCTCACCGCCATAGTTCTAACACAGAATGTGCATCATTTATATCCACTGGCAGTTTTTGAGACAAATCGGGAATGAAATCAAATGGCTCATTTGTTGAAAAGATTGTATTATTTTTCAAGTCCCGGTTCAGAGCTCAAGCTTAAAACAGCATTGAATTGCAAAAAGTAATGAAATTGAAAAAGGCCAAAAGACTAACAAAAAACAGGAGAGGGAACAAAGACTAAAGAAAAAACTAAGAAACTCTGACAGACTGCACAGCAATGACTGCCTCAAACATAGATCCCCTCACACCCAACTCACCGGCATCATAGTTTAAGACAGAATATTTACACTATTTTGATAATAAGACAGAGAATATTTAAACTATTTTGATAATATGGCAGACAATCAACTAGAGCAGGGGTCTCCAAACTTTTTGCCATGAGGGCCACATTGGGTACTTCAACACTTTTCAGCGGGCTATAGTAAAAAATAAATAAATAACTTTAGATATATCTTTCCAAAAAATATTAGGAATAGGGTCATGTGATGAAGCTGCTAAGTAGTAGATTTAAAACAAACCAGAGAAAATATTTCTTCACACAATATGTAATTAAACTCTGGAATTTGTTGCCAGAGAATGTGGTGAAATCAGTTAACTCAGCAAGGTTTAAAAAAGGTTTGGATAATTTTCTAAAAGAAAAGTCTATAGGCCATTGTTGAAATGGCTTAAGGAACTCCACTGCTTATTTGTAAAATAAGCAGAATAAAATCTGTTTTACTACTTGGGACCACTAGGTACTTGGGACCTGGGTTGGCCACTGTTGAAAACAGGATACTGGGCTTGATGGAGCTTTGGTCTGTCTCAGTATGGAAATTCTGTTATGTTCTTATGATTGTCTAAGACTTTTTCCAGCCTGATGGGGGTTCAGGTTATTATGGAAATTTAAGGTCAAAGTTTCAGGGTCTCAGCTGTGGTGGGGAGTAGAAGACAAGTGAATCACTGCCTTAGCTTGTGATAGTTTTGTATGTTATTTCTTATTCAGCCAAATAGATATTCAGACCATGGGAGGTAGGCTGTCTAACTTTCACAGTCAGTGCTGACCCCAGACATTCAATGCTGGATCATGTCCAGTGACGAGTATTAAATATTCCCTTTATTTTGGGCTGGTATAAACTTAGCCAGCTAAGTTATTATTCAACACTAGCTGGTTAAGTTTATAGTGGCTGAAGATAGGACTGCTATTTTTGTGGCCCTATTTAGCTGTTTAACTTGGCCAATCAATGCTGGAAATAGTTGGTTATCATGCAATATAGCCAGTTACTGTTTAGCTGCTAACCGAGAATATTGAGCAGAGATAATCAGTTATCTCATGCTACATATTCAGATTTAGCTGCCTAAGCTGGTTAAATAGCGCTGAATAGATGACTGGATATTCTGTATACTGCTATGTCAGACATTATGTAATAGTATATCACATTGAAAATAAACTTCAACTGTATTTTGGTTCAGGAAGACCTGCTTTCTAGCATCACCAATGGGCTATCTCCTGAAGATCCTGGCATCATTATAGGAGATAAAGTAGGACCAAATGTCTATATTCCTATGTAAAATGTACCTTAATATGTGTGGTTATTCAGTGAAAAAAATATATACTATATATTTTGTAACTTTTCACATTTTTAGAGAGACTAGTAAGAATTGCATAGAAGTGTTATTTCTAAATACAGTGGAAACTCTACTTAATGCTACCTCAGTATTATAGATCTTGCAAAAGAATGCATATTGTGATATTAGTGAAATTTCAAAGTTAAACGTAGGCATTCTTTTTGTTCATAGAATCAATAGGTGGGAACATTTGAACAATGCTTCACAATCAGACAGCACCTACAGTTCCGTGCCTTTCAGACTGCCCAAACTGCTAGCCATACTCCAATTCAATTGTCTGAAGATTTAGAATAGAAAAAATTTGCATGCACTCCAAGACACTGGCATTTATCTAACATTGTTCAGGATAAACACAGCACACACAAATATTGATAAACTAAATGAATAGAATTTGGATTTCAGTGTTTACCAACTCCCTGGGGCATGTATCTGTCCTCATCCCTTATCTATTTCTAAAACCGTGATTCCCTACTGTTTTTGCTCTCTGAGTTCTCTTCAAACTTCCTTTCAGCTTTTGTTCCTATTTTGGAGAACTGAAAGAAAAGATCTTTTCTTTTCTTTGGTCTTTCATTTCCTTGTTCTTTAGTTTTATATTGGGCACTGCTGCCTCAAAATCACCTATCATTTTAAGATAGCCTCTCTTATCCTCTTCTACCTCATCTTAACATTTCCACATGTATCTTTCTCATGAGTTGTTCTGAGTAAAAAAAAAAAAAAAAAAAAAAAAAGAATAACAGTATCTGAGATAGGGAAATACTTTGCAATCATTATTTGAAGAGAGGAATACCTGAGCAGCTTTAGGTAACCCATTTTTTAAACGAGTGGAAGCTTATTTGTCCAAAATGTCAGTTACCAAAACACAATCGAGCCCATTTACTAAGTTGTGGTAAGTCCTAGCATGCTCTCATCACAGTTGGACTCACTAAGGTAGCCACTCTAAGGTGACTTGGTTACCCATTCTCGAAGGGAGACTTTGTCTAGTCCTGGTTTTAAAATTATATCTCAAAGCAATGGAGTATTTGTAGTCCATGACTTTATCCATTGAAATCAGTGCAGCAGGTCTCATAATGCACCAGGATGAGGTTGGCAGAAATCCAGGACGGTCCTAGAAAATTACAGGGCAGGTGGTCTACAAAGTCCAAAATGGTGGTCAATGAAAAGCAGCATAGCCAAAAAGATGTGTAAAAAAAAAAGTTCAATTTTATTGCACAGACATCAGATAAAACTCAACATAGGCTGTGTTTCGCCCACATTAAGGGCTGCATCAGGGATTAGTAAAATAATTAAAAACAAAACACAATAGCAAAACTAAATATTATTATCATAATACAACAGATAGAGGGGCATAATCAAAATAAATCTCTAAGTGCGATTTTCAAGTAGAGCGCTAGTCACTCAAAATCAACAACGGCAAAATGTCCATTCTCGAAAAGTACATCCAAATGGGTTTGTTTTGTTTTTTTTAATCGTCTATCTGTACGTCCAGGCGTTTAATCACCCAGACCACCACTATATACTGCATTCTCAACCAAAAATTTGTCCAAGTCCCAAAAACCCAAATTTGCCCAGTCCCTCCTGCCGGAAATCCCAAAGCCAACCCCCACCTCAAATGTCCATGGCAGGAGTGCCCAATTCCTCCTGCTTCCACCTGCAGGAGGGATGACCAGTCCCTCCTGCCGGTACTCCCCACTCTCCCCTAAAATCATCAGCAGGAGGGATGCCCATCCACATCCCCACTAAGATCATCGGCAGGAGGGATGCCCTATAGGAGTGGCCTAAGGAAGTTGACCAGTTGGAATCTTAGGCCACTCCCAGCACATCCTGGAATGCACTGGGTGAGAGGCTTAAGATTCCGGTTGGCCCAGGTGCTTAAGGCCTCTCCTATGGGAGGGGCCTTAAGTGCCTGGGACAATAAAGGCCTTAGGCCCCTCCCTGGCACATACTATGATGCACTGGGAACAAGCAGGCCCACCATTCAGTTGGAGGTAGGTCTGCTGGCTGGAGGGAGGAAGCATCCCTCCAGCTGGTCAACTTAATAAAGATACTGTGGGGTCCGGGTGGGCTTGGGGGAAGCGCGTGGAGCATGCCTTTTGGTGGAGGGGGGTACCAGAAGGAGGGACTGGGTATCACTCCTGCTGATGATCTTAGGGGGATCCTGCTGGCGGATGTCTTGGCGATGTGGAGGCAGGAGGAATTGGACATTCCTCCTGCCACAGACATTCAGAGTGGGGAGCCAGCTTTGGGGTTCTAGCAGGAAGGACTGGGCAACCCTCCTGCCGAGGGATGTCTTGGGGTAGTGGCAGGAGGAATTTGGCATCCCTCCAGCTGAAAGTGTTTGCAAGGGAGATAGGTTCCCTGCAGTAGCTGCTAAACTGATGGTGGCAGGGAGATTCTCTTGCCATGATCAGCTCAGCAGCAACCTGAATCTCTAACCGGCACTCATGACATAGATGCCGGTTAAAGAATCGTGGTGTTAGGCGATTCTATATAGGACACCCATGAATGAATCTCAAAAGCCACTTGGGCGGCTTCTGAGACTGGATTTCCTATAAAGAATCCAGCCCTTAAACCTGGTTTTACATAGAAACATAGAGTCTGATGGCAGAAAAGGACCGATGGCCCAACAAGTCTGTCCACTCAAGAACCCTCCCTCCCTCCCTCGAGAATCTGTCTATTAAGCAGACCCCCACCTGTCTGTCCCATCATCCCTTGAAGTCAAGTGTGTTACTGGCCTCGACTACCTGACGTGGAAGACCATTCCATCAATCAATTACCCTTTTGGTGAAGAAGTATTTCATGGTGTCCCCATGAAATCTTCCCCCTCTGAGCTTTAGCGGATGCCCTCTTGTCACTGTGGGACCGGTAAGAAAAAAAGATTTCTTCCTCCACCTCAATGCGGCCTGTGATGTATTTGAATGTTTCTATCATGTCCCCCCCTTTCTCTACACTCTTCGAGAGAATATAGGCATAGCCTGCTCAGACGTTCTTCATATGGGAGATCCTTAAGTCCAGAGACCATCCTAGTGGCCATTCGCTGAATCGACTCCATTCTCTTCACGTCCTTCAGATAATGTGGCCTCCAGAACTGAACACAGTACTCCAGGTGAGGTCTTACCATGGATCTGTATAACGGCAGTATAACTTCAGGCTTTCGGCTGATAAAGCTCCTTCGGATGCAACCCAGCATTTGTCTAGCCTTTACTGAAGCTTTCTCCACCTGATTGGCAGCTTTCATATCTTCCCGGATGATTACTCCCAAGTCCCGTTCTGCTACAGTTCTTGTTAGGTTTTCACCATTCAGGGTGTATGTTCTGCATGGATTTCCGCTACCAAGGTGCATCACCTTACATTTCTTGGCATTAAAATTCAGTTGCCAAGTACTGGACCATTGTTCCAGTAAAAGCAGGTCCTGCTTCATAGTGTCGGGCATGGTTGTGGTGTCTGGTTCTGCTGCATTGCCCACTTCGTTGCATAGTTTAGTGTCATCGGCAAATAATGTAATTTTGCCACGAAGTCCCTAAGGCATATCCCTTACAAAGATATTAAATAGTATCGGGCCCAAGACCAAGCCCTGTGGCACTCCACTGGTCACTTCCGATGTTTTTGATGGAATACCGTTTACCATCACCCTTTAAAGTCTGCTGCTAAGCCAGTCTTCTACCCATGCAATCAGTGTTTCTCCTAGGCCCATTGCATTCATCTTGTTCAATAACCTACGGTGCGGGATACTATCAAAGGCCTTACTGAAATCCAGATACACGATGTCCAGGGACTCTCCCCCATCCAGTTTTTTTGTTATCCAGTCAAAGAAGCTTATCAGATTGGATTGACAAGACCTTCCCTTTGTAAAGCCATGCTGGTGTGGATCCCTTAATTTTTCATCATCCTGAATCGCGTCCAATCTGTTTTTTATCAATGTTTCAATGAGTTTATATCATCGAAGGAAAGTAGGAGATGGCAATTTCCCAATACTTGGAAAGTGAAGAACAAAACAGTGAAGGAGACTCTCGTGCTCAATGCCTTTTATTTATGTACCAAGACTTGACACAATCGTGTTTCAGCTCCAAATGGGCCTGCCTCGGCAGTAATAATTATTATCATTATGTACCACAAACATCCGTTCAGTCAGAAATGATTTAAACCATTACTTTACCTTGCTCCCAATCCCATCTGCAGTAGAAGTCATTATAGGGAAGGGGGATTTTATAAATAGTGCTCAAAAATAGGTACCAGGAAAGACCAGCACTAATCGCTATTTTATAGTTGGCACATTCCCTTTATAGATTAGCACTTAGGACCAGCTCCCATGCCAAACTCTAAGAAACCAAGTTGGATGCAAAGACCCATTGTTGTATAACACTGCACACAAATGTTTAGAATTTCCAAGACCCACCCGAGTCTTATCTATGGCTATGTCCCTTTTAGTTTGCACACTATGGGCCCCTTTTACAAAATCACAGTAGCGAGTCCCGGCATGGCAAATGTGATGCCATTTGGCCATTTGAAGCAACTGTGGGATGCTCAATGAGCTCAAAAAGTGCTATTGTCATCTCTAATTTCAAGAACATTCCTGAGAAGGCAATTATAATAGAAGGGATCTCTTAGAGAGAAGTAAGAGATAATGTTTATTGTGAATGGGCAGACTGGATGGGCCATTTGGCCTTTATCTGCCATCATGTTTCTATGTTTCTATTTGATTACCATTTCCAGCTGACTTCACACTAGCTGACATTTCATCTTACTTCGGTGTGGGAGCCTGCTCTGCCCTGTCTCTTACGTGCAGCGCTAAGCTTTTTTTTTTTTTTTTTTTTAGCTCAATCAGTTCTATAATTCTCTCCACCCATTAGCTGTTAGACTGGACTTTGTGATTTCTGTTAATTTTCACCATGAAGTTACCTCTCTTGCTTCTCTCTTTCATACTCTCTCTATGTTTTAATCCCACTCATTGTGCAAATTCTCTCTCCCCCAAGGTACTTGGCTTCAACAGTAACAGTGTGATCTGCCCTGGCCTTAGAATCCCCATATTGATGCGTACTAGAAATTATTCTTCTAAAAAAACCTTTCCAGGATGTCAATTATGCCTCTCTAAAGCCTGTACCAATTACTAACTTACATAGTCTAGCCTCTGACTCTCTTACTCCTGTCCCGATAATATATTGCAATGCCAGATCAGTATGCAACAAGGTTAAAATACTAAATGACCTAATAGGGGATCTTGATCCTGGTTTCTTGTACATTACTGAATCATGGATTGCTAAAAGATGATTTATTTATTCAAAATGAGCTCTGTTCCCATGGCTATCAAGATCTTTTCTCTTCCAGAAACTGCCAGAAAGGAGGTGGTTTGGCACTTCTCTATAAATCATTTTTCGATGTATAGCTTCTTGAAAAAGGTAGCGATGCATCACTAGAATATATGCTAGCTACTTTTAACAATGAGCTCTCCTGCCATCCATTAGGTATTCTGTTATTTTATCGCCCCTCGATTCCTTGGAATAAATCTTCTGAACTAGTATTCGAGACCATAACAAGTGCTTTCCTAAATTTCCAGAGACTTGATTATTGGTGACATTAACCTTAATTTAGATGATAACGCTAATAAGGATGTTATTGAATTCAGCAGTTTTCACACCTCTCTGGGTTTCCCTCCTCTTAAGTCCGCTCCAACTCATGAAAAAGGGCACTCTCGATATCATTAGCTTTCTTGATCATACCGATCATAAAACTTTAGTTGAAGTGTTCATTAGGAACAAGTTCCATGGTCTGATCACTTTCTGGGTGCCTCATATCTTCCTGTTTTTATGTCCCATCTTGGGGCTCAATCTTGTACTCCAAAACGTATTACCTTCTGGAAGAAAATCGCGAGTGAACCAATTTTGGTCCCAATTTCTCAAACAGTTTTGCTTTTCCCTCAGGCCCGATGCCTCAGAAGTCAACTGGCACAATTGGGTAAACCTTTCTGAGTCCATCTATTGTTCACTAGCTTCTCTATCAACTGTTTCTTACTCTCGTAAGTCTCCCTGGTACCTTCCTTATCACAGAGAACTGAAACAGAAATGCCGAGCACTGGAGCGTAAATGGAAAAAATCAAGATCTCCTGCTGACAGACAGTCATGGATGGATAGTATCAGATCTTATAATGCAACATTTAAAAAAACTAGGAAAAATTTCTGTGGTGATAAAGTTATCAGATCCAACAATCAAAGTAACTGCCAACAATGACTCGTCAATACACCCTTCCTCCCACATTAGCGGATGTACTTAGCATAATTTTTTAACGATAGTTGCTGTTACTCTTTTCCATTATTAGTTTCTTATAATTCTCTGGTGCTGGGTGATACTAATCCAATCGCAATTCCAGCAGATAGAATCTGGACAGCCTTTGAGTTTGTATCTGAGAGCCAGGTTGCAAATCTGTGTTATTAATTAAGATCCTGCAAATGTGCTCTGGATCCATTCCCTTCATATCTATATGAGAAAATTCCTACTCAGGCCATTTCATCTCTTACCAAACTTATTAATTCTGCCTTATCATCAGGTCTTTTTTCTGCAGAGATGGGTCACATTGTTCTGTCCCCTCTATTGAAGAAAGCTGACTTAGATCCATCTTCACCATCTAGCTATCGACCTACAGTGAATATTCTTCTACTGACCAAAATGTTAGAATCCATTATATTTGCTCAGCTTTCATCATATTTAAAGAGATTTTCCATTCTTTTATCTTGCCAACATGGATTCAGACCTACTTTCAGTATCGAATCTCTATTCATCTCACTAATCTCTAAGATTCAGCAATTGCAAATGCGCAATAAATTTGCAATTTTGCTACAATTCGATCTATCAGCAGCCTTTGATGTCATTCACCGTGATATTTTGATTTACCAACTTTATGAGATAGGTATTGATTTCACAGTCTTAGACTGGTTTTCAAAAATTTTACAATCTCGCTCATATACTGTTAATATGAACAGCACCATGTTATCCTTTTGGAAGCCTTTATGCGGAGTCCCGCAGGGATCACCTTTATCACCTATTCTTTTCAACATTTATATGACTACTTTGAAACTTTTCCATTTATCCTCCTGCGAAACACTATTTACGTATGCAAACATCTTTGTTCTCCTTGAGATTGACTCGAACCTTAATAACTTTGTTGGAAATATAATAGAATATATAATGAAACTTCAGTCTTGGGCCCTTACTGTACAAATGAAATTGAACGAGTCAAAAACAAAGTTACTTTGGCTTGGCTCAAAATTAGAGTAGCTACCTTCGTCCATTCTGTTGCCTTCAGGATCCACACTGAAGATTGAATTCTCAAGTAAAGTTCTGGGTGTCATTATAGATTCTACACTTTCATTCACCGACCATCTTAATTCTCTGGTAAAAAAAAATATTTTTTTAGTCTCCATATGTTGAGGAAAGTGAGATCCTGTTTCCATTATCAACACTTTACTGTCCTTGTTCAATCAATCATCCTTTCCTTCACCCCTCCACTATCTCAGTACCTCTATCTTCTTCCCCCATCCAGCATATGTCCTTTTTCTTTATCCCTCCTTCCATCCGGTATGTGTTCTCTTTCTCCACTTCCATTCAGCATTTGCTCTCCCTTCTCCCCACTTCCATCATCTAACCTCTTCTCTCTCCCCTTTCTACCAACTTCCATCATCTGCCCCCTTCTCTCAATTTTTCCATCCACCACAGGCCCATCTTTCTCCCTTCCTCACCTTGTCACCCCCCACCGGGACAGCAGGCCCAGTCCGACAAACCTCCCTGCCCTGTGGCTGGCGATGTCTAAACTGCCTTCTTATAGCAGCCGGAGCATTGTAGTTGCATATGGCTGCCATAAAGGTCGTCTCTGATGCAACTTCCCGGTGCATCCCGGCATGTACTGGAAGTGGCCTAAGACTCTGGCCAAATACCTAAGGTAACTCCCATGGGAGTGGGCATCCCTCCTGCTTGGCTGCTTCAGGGGATTGTCAGGGGTTCAGGGGGGTGGGTTCAGTGGCAGGAGGGATTGGGCATTCCTTCTGCCTATTTTGCTGTATATGTCAGGGGTTCCCCTGCTGCATCCACTGCACTTATCACAGCAGGGGCATTTTTCTCTTGATCAACTAAGCTGGTAGGCCTTCCCAAAGCCGTGGCTCTCGGGAGGCCTTCCATCTCAACTGATTGGGGATTCCCTTGCCGTGATCAGCTTAGCAGCCGCATGTATTTGAAATGTAGGTCAGCCTGCCTTGTTTGTTTTTTTAACATGTGTTCTACAACCTAATCAGGATGCCAATGTATAGAATCTGCCCCTAAATGCTCCGACAAAGCTCTGACACTCATAAAATTCTGTAAGTATCAGAGCATCAGAACATTTAGCGCTCCGGGCCACAGTAGAAACCTCTACTGCAGCTTAGTAAAAGGGGGGTAAAATGATAAATAGAGCATAGATGTTCTATTTATAGAAGTTCTACAAATCAAATGAAACATATTCTGAGGAGCATCCTCAAATACATTACTATGAACAAGTATACTCAGTTTAAAATGTATATGAGCTCTAACTTTTAGCCAGTGTATCTTGATCAGAAGAGGCATTGTATGGTCAAACCTCCTTGCATTCAAAATTAATCTAGTGGTTGTATTCTGTAATGATTGAATCCTCTTTAATTGTTTATTTAAACATTCCAAGCATAAAATATTACAATAATCAATCTGTGGTAAAATAAGGACTTGTATTAGTATTCTAAAATAATCAAAAAAATATTTCTTAGTATGGCATATTAGACACAAGTCTCCCCAAAATTATTTTTATCAGTTGATTTATATAAAGTTCAATACAGAGACATAGATCAAAAGTAATACCTACATCTTAAGCAATGTCTCTATTTTCAAATCCTCTTCTTTACATTTTGTTCTGTCTAGCAAGTTATCTTATCTGATTCTCCACCTTTACTATGAAAATTGCATTGGCTACCTTTTAAATCTAGAGTAGTGTTTAAGGTGTTGGTATTGATCTTTCAAGCAATTCACTGAGGAATACCACGGTACCTTTCACATGCTGTGATAATAGATCAGCCCCGTCGATCCTTACAATCAGAGAACACGATGTGCTTATCTGTTGATGAGCTACAGCAAGTGGAGTATGCTAGTACCAGAGCTACAGCTATTTTGGTGGCAGGGGTGAAGTTTTGGAATAATCTGTTGGACAACTGAGAATGAATAATAACATTCGGAGTTGGAAAAAAAATATTATAAACATCTCTTTTTATAGAAGCTTTTTAAGTGCTTAAGAAAACAGTGACTGAAGGAAGGAAGTGAATAATGGATGTTATTTGTATATTGTTTTCTTTTATTATGTTTTTTACTTTTTTGTGTTTTTACCTTATAATTAGGGGGGGGTTGTAGGTATAAGTGGGATATGTTTTAATCTAGTTCTATTTACTGTATATTTATCTTAAATAAATGTTCAGTGGCTCAGTTTTCCACAGCTATAATGCATTCCTGAATTATTCTTATTGCAGTAATTTAGTGTGTGTGTGGGGGGGGGGGGACAACTGTAATTAACAAAATAATATCAGCATGTGCGTAAAAGACCACATTCAAGATCAATAATGTGTTTCCTAATGTACTCAGCAACCTCTGAAAAGTGCAGTGGGCAATGGTCATCCCTGTGGGACCAGTTCAGAACAGGAGTAATTCTGCATCGATGTGACCATTCATCTGAAAATGTAACACTATACTGTATGCTCTGTGCAGAAAACCTTTAGACCACCATAATGTACTGTATTGACATATATACCTATGTTATGCAACAAATGAAAAAGTAAAGCATGATTAGCTTTGCTTTAATTGTGTACTAATAGCCCTGTCCTCTATTGACAGTTAAAACAGCACATTAACCTCTGAAGGTGTAGCTAAATAAGAATATAAGAATAGCTTTACTGGATCAGACCAATGGTCCGTCTAGCCCAGTATCCTGTTTTTATTGAATCCAATCTAAGTCACCAGTGACTGGCAAAACCCCAAATAGTAGCACAATTCCATGCCACTCAATCCAGGGCAAGCAGTGGCTTCCCCCATGTCTCTCTCAACAGCAGACTATGGGCTTTCCTTCAGGAACTTGTCCAAACCTTTAAAAAAAAAAAAACCCAAAAAACAGCTACATTACCTGCTTTCACCAAATCCTCTGGCAACACATTCCAGAGCTTAACTATTCTCTGAGTAAAAAAAAAAATATTTCCTCCTATTGCTTTTAAATACATTTTACATTTTTGGTCATACCATTTAAAAGTGTGGTACCAATCACTGCTTTGTGTTAACTGCACAGATTCCTTCCCCAAAAGTGTTGACAATGATTCCAACAGTTAACAAAGAGGTTTTGACCCTAATGCAAAATGTGTTAAATGCAAAACCTTAGCACAGATGATATAATCTTAATACATCTTAATAAATAGTCCTCTCAGCTGTTTATAATTGGTCGATGTGGTAAGGAACTGATTTTAAATGGGAGTTTGTCTCAAAGAAAAGCCAGATAAGCTTAAGGATGCTAAACCATGGGTGTCCACCTTCAGTTCTCGAGTACCATAATCTAATCAGGTTTTCAGGATTTCTACAAAAAATATGCTTGAGATATATGTGTATGTACCGCTTCCATTGTATTCAGATAGATGTCATCCATATTCATTGGGGAAATCCTGAAAATTTGATTAGGTGAGAGCTAAGGTTGGACACCCCTGCTCTAAAGCAATATTTACATTTTAAATCTCTTTTGAAAAAAAAAAAGAAGAAAAATCCTCAAACTTTGACTTCTAAAAAAAATAAAGATTCAAGGTCCAAGTCATCAAGGTCTTTTCCCATTAAAAACTGGATAAAATTTACACATGGCCCTGTAGGGACACCAAAATTTAGGCAGTGTTAGGCATCCTACAACTGCTTAACTTAATTGGCAATAAACAATGCAGTAATTGACTATATCATTTAAAACTAATTTTAAAAATGTTTGCACCTGCAGGTGCCTACAGAACAGGCTGCCAATGTCCCTTCTGGTGCCTACAGTTAAAGTGGGCGTGGCTTGTGCCAGAAGTGATTATAGGTGCTAGTAGAAGCCCCTATGGACGTGATTTTCGTGTAAAATAGGCACTGGAAATGTAAGCCAGTAAAACTCTGGCCTATATTTTTGGTATCTACTACATGCGGTCGCAATTCTACAACCGGCGCTGGTCCATGATTGACTTGTGACCGGCGCCGGTTTTGGAGGCGCCAGCCGATAGCGGTACCAGTTGCAGAATCCGGCCCTATATGCTTATCTTCAAATATTAATGGGTTTGCAAAATCTTGCTTTTAAGTTGTAGCTCTCCATTGATTTACTGATGATATATCCTCAGTAGAGCATTTGTTACTCAAAGGGAAAGAAGTTAACTCACAAAATGGGAACTTGATTTCTTACACCCTGGAGACTTTCCAACAATGGTAAATGATAGCCAACATACTACATGCTGTATTGTGACACTTTTAAAAAGGAATACAAGGCTACAACAAGCTGTAATAAAAGTTGCAGCCAAAATCTTACATAAAACTATGACCCTTAAAATGTAAATCCATTGAAAAGCTATAAACAAAAATTGGCTAGTGTCACTAAACTCTGCTTACACGGAACAAAGGCAGCAGTCTTTCTTCTAATAGTCTTCAGGTATACTGAAGCCAGGATTATAAACATTATCCCTCTGCTATAGTAAACTTTAATGGTGTTCTTTATTACTTACTCACCATTCTACTTTATTCATCCAGGGCATAGTATCATAACTTAGAAAAACAAATTGCTTTTAGAATTTAAAAATATCAACTCAGATTCCAAGGGTGCTTTTTTTTTTCTAGGCTAGTGAATTTTTTGAAGGACTTTCCATTCCTTCATCATAAATATACTCAAAGGACTTTATCAATTTAGGGAATCAATATTGAAGAGTTAGTCCTGCTATATGTTAGAGGCAATCATCAAACCAGAGCAGTTTGCACTGGGGCATTATCCACCATTTCTCTATTTCTTCTACATTTTGGTGTCATAATCAATAATGATCCACAGAGTCTGAGATTCAATAAGAAAATTATCCCACCAATATTCAGATGGCCTGGAACAGCTTCCAGTCAACTAAGTACCACTTAGCTGGCTATCCACCGAAATTCAGCGAGATAGCCAGCTATTTTCTGCTGAATATCTGGTTTGCTAGATTGGTCAGTGACTGGCTATGTCGCGTGACATAGCCAGTCCCTGTCAATATTCAGAAGACAGCTGACTATATATATAACTAGACAGTATATGGCAGGTCTATCTTTGGTCGCAAGGCCTTAGATAGCCAACTGATGAATATTTGCTTGACCAGCTAAGTCTACAGAGGTGAACTTTGACCTGGATATTCAATGCCACTGGCTGGATATTTGGGATCACCACAGACCACGGGAGATATCCAGGATGCCTTTTGTGGTCTCACTATCAAGCCCTATCTCCTTGATATTCAGTGAAACTTATCTTCACTTCTTTATGATCTTCTTACATGACTTCCTTTGTCAGAATTATTTCTCTAACACTTCATTTCCTGACAGGAGTACTCCTGTTTCACTTAAATCGAAGTTTTATTGGGGGAACACAAAAATTATTTCATCCCATATGACTCTTACCAAAACCTCTGGCAATGCATTCCAGAGCTTAACTATTCTCTGAGAAAAAAAATATATATATATTTCCTCCTATTGGTTTTAAATACATTTTTCATTTTTGGTCATCTATATTTATTATAGTGAAAAGTAGGTAATCAATCTGCTATATTCACTCTATATACTCCATGTTATTTAACTGAGAGCACTAACCCCTGGAAGAAAAAGCCTCAGGTTTATTGAGGTAGAACTCAATAGCCCAAACCTCCACTGCCCACATCATTGGCTAGAAAACTTCCAAAAAAGGGAGTGTGCACGTGCCACAATTAAACTGGGACTGAAAACAACTAATGTGTATTAATCATAAGGAATTTAAGTGATATTTTAAGTAAAAAACGACGTTTCACGGTATAAGACCGTTTCTTCAGGGCATATGACTATGCACATTCCAATATGTTTAAAGTTGCTTGCTTGCTCTTACCAACGTTGGTGAGAGCAAGCAAGCAAGCAACCCAACCCCTCCTGCCAGACCCCCCCCAACAAAATCCCACCCCAGAACCCCCCCTCGGGCTTACTTCCAAGTTGGCCGAACGGGTCTTCGCACCGTCCGGCCAGTAGGCCCGCCCCTCCCCTGCCCAATCCACAGGCTCATAGGGCCTGATTGGCCCAAGCGCCTAAGGCCCCTCCTATAGCGGGAGGGGCCTTAGGCACCTGGGATAATCAGGCCTTAGGATCCTGTGGATTGGGCAGGGGAGGGGCGGGCCCACCTCATTTGTACAGAGGCAGGCCTGCTGGCCGGATGGTGTGAAGACTCGTCCAGCCAACTTGGAGGTAAGCCCAAGGGGGTGTTCCATGGTGGGGGTTTCGTTGGAGGGGGTCCATCATGAGGGGTTGGGCACCCTCCTGCTGGCAATCTTTGGAGGGGGGCTTTTGGGGGTCCAGCAGGAGGGGTTGGGTACCCTCCTGCCGGCGATCTTCGGGGGGACGGGTTCTGTTGACAGAAGGGGTTGGGGACCTTCCTGCCATGATTGTCGGGGGTGGGGCCTACCGGCAGGAAAGGTTGAGCACCTTCCTGCAGCAATCAAGGGTTTTGTCAGCAGGAGGGGTTGGGCACCCTCCCACTACGAATGTCAGGGGGGTTGGGGACATTGGTGGCCGTAGCCACGGCCGCTATATTAATCGCGGCAGGGAGATCCCTTGCCGCGATAAAGTATAACGGCCGCATCTACTTACCATGTAGGCCAGCATTTTGCTAGCCTACATTGTAAGCATCTCCCGCTCTGCTAGGGAGACGAGTAGGGCCGCCTAGGTTCGCCTAAGGCTACCGCCTAGCCATAGGCGAGCTTGAGGGCCTCCCTAGGCTCCCGGAGGCGCCTTCAATATAGGCGGCCTCCCCGGGAGCATTTTTTTTAGAAAACGTGCCTCCCGAATGGCTGATTAGACAGCCGTAGGACGCCTACAGCTGCCTACAATCGGGACACACTTTGCAGAATCAGGGCCTAATAGTCCTGACAGTGAAACTGATAAAGTTTGTAAAATGTGTGTCTTAGACTTTGTTCTTGAAGAAACACTCATGGCATTTTAACTTGATTTCAGTTACTTCATGTCCTGTGGCTGCAGGAAGTGACTAACTTTAGCTGTATTCGTTTGTGAGTTTCTGAAAGTTAGGATATTGGGAAATGAAATGATATTTTGCTACACTTGAGTGTGACACTGTCTCCAGTGGTCTGGTGATTTTGGGCTCGGCAATATTGCAGGCCTGAAGAAGAGTGAGAACAGTAACAGTTAGTTTGAAACTGTCTAGCTGAATTAGGGAAAAGGGTTGGGTAGAATTCTTAGAGATATTGAGGGAAAATGTATTTGCTTTGTTTGTATGTTCTAAATGTATGGTTGTTAATAAAGCTGTGGCAATGGTTTTGCCTCTATAAGCTGTCTTTGTGATATCTGGGGAAAAGGAAAAGGGAGTAAGAATGCGAGTCCATGTGAGTGCCTAAGTTAATTTATTTATTTATTTAAAAATTTATATGCCGCATACAACTATGCGGTTTCTATATCACATACAAGTTATGAATGGGTATCTTCTTTCCTATCAAAAGTTGGAGTTCCTTTCTTTTCTATTTGTGTGCATATTTTGATTATTGTAAAATTGATTTGATTCTGCTCTTGTAAATTGTGGTATACATGGAAGGAACATTTTGGATATAAATCCAAATTTAGACATTTTACAGAACACACACAACATTTGAGTACCAAACATGCCCATTTTCAAAAATGCAAGTCTTATCTTTCTTATATATAGATGTGTTTGTGCTTTTTGAACCACATCTAAAACAATATCGCAATACCACAAACAGTTCAAAGCAGTTTACAGAGGATGAGACTGTATACAGACAGTGATATTACAGAAAACTTTTGAAATTACATTAGCATGTTAAGGTTAGTCAAATTTATCTGGAAGTGTTTTAGAACAAGCCATTAGGATGTAGGATGGGCCATCATTCTTAGTAGACTGGCCACACAGACATCACAGCAGAGAAGTGGGGCACCCTAGGAGGCACTGCAGTGAACCTCACATAAAAAGTCCCATGTACACATCTCACCATAGCCCCCTTATATTTTATGATGCGCCCTTCAAAAACCCACCTGAAACCCAATATACCCAACTGTATACCACACCAGTAGGGTAACTCTTAGATTATAACGGAGCTAATTACAACACAAATCAATATTTTGAAAATAATTTTTTACTTTATTATCACAATCCTTCAACTGTTATAAATTGTCAACTGAAACTGAAATTGTCATGAACATTGCAGCAGGATATTTGAAGAAGAAAGATCATCAATATTCAGCCATTTTTGGAGTTGGTAGTAAAGATGACAATCTGGAATTGTGGAGGTTCAATAGTATATCGGATACTGGATGTTGATTAATTTTTGAGTGAATGTGAATAGGGAGGGGGGCTTCCTTTACAGTGAGAGCTATATGGTGATTTTATTGTTATATATTTATGACAGTTGAAGGATTGTGATAATAAAGTAAAAAAAATTCATTTTAAAATTTTGATTTGTGTTATAAATAGCTCCATTATAATTTAAGTGTTATTCTTGTAATAGGGCTGTATTGCAAGTAATTGTGCCCTGAATATTGTATGTAGGATAAAGAGGCAGCTAATTAGAGGACAGGTTGAGACCTGTCCATAGGCGTTGGAATGGTTAAGGCCACAGGGGCCATGGTCTTCCCAAAAATTGGTAGTCAGAGTTAGGCTCTATACCCCTCTCACCTCCTCCCAGCCGCTATAATTTAAAATCTTCCAGCAGCTGCTCCACAGCATCGCTGCTGAATGAAGACTTCCAGGGCAGGCCTATGTGTTGGTGTGGCGACTGATGGAAGATTTAAATTATAGCAACTAGGGTAGGTAGGTGAGGGAGTCAGGAGCTGGAGAGAGTGGTCGTATCACAGGATCCTGCTGGGGCTAGGAGGGAGCCTTTGGACCCCCCCCCCCCCCCAACAAGCAACCATTTTGCTGCCTATGGATCTGAGCATGTACTGAGAGGCCAACCAGAAGCACAATGCAGCAGTCCAAGTAAGTTGAACCTAGAAAATGTAGGAAAGAAACAACAAAATAAATTGCATCTTGGCCTAACAAATAAAGATTTTCTTGCAAAGTTTTCGAATACCAATCCTACATTTACATGGATAACTGTTCAAAACTAAGCATCTCATTTTTTATTCTACTATGGTGTATTTTATAGTACCTTGTATCTGACGAGATCATTATAAGCCACAGTGAAAGGCATATTAAGCACCATTATTTCATGGGATAGGAAATGAATAACATAATATGTTCAAGATGGCTATGGATCAATAAAAAAGCAGCTTGCCTGCAGTTGCACATATTCAAAAATATTCACACATCTCTGATTGTCTTTGCTGCAAATGCTTAGCTGGAGCTTTAAAAACGTCATCACAAACTGTTTTATACTTGTCATTAAAAAAAAAAGGTCTTTGAAACTTGAGACACAACATACTTTAATAGAAATGTAGGTATGGAAGAGAAATATGCATTTGCAATAAATATACTAAATGCCAGTAAACATTATGACAAAAAAAATCAGGAAGTAACTTATCCTATAGTGACAGAAAAGAATCCCTCTAATTAACCATTTAATTGGAGTTTAACAAAACCCTTTGAAGCTAATCCTACATGAAGCAATAGGAAAGCAGAGGCCTACAAGTAGAGCTGTTTCTGATCCCTTGGGAGTTTGCTTCATAATTGCAATTTGCACTTTAATTATTCTACCTCATGCATTCAATTTATGACTAAGACCAATAACTTACCTGGGAGGCAGAAAGTGCTGAGATGGACAATGATAAATCAGCAGAGAGCTGTTCTTACAGCAACATGCAACCTCTAAACATCAGCCAAACCAGAGATTTATAGAGCCGAAAAGGATATTGAAAGCCTAAGGATAAGATAACACTGTTCTAGCTAGTGAATAACCTCTGATCATTTTGTCTAGTAACAATCTTAAAGGTCAAAATCCTTGGAGTGGTTTAACTATAATGATATATTTTCCTTGAAACACCCCCCCCCCCCAAACAAAAAAGGTCAATTCAAAATTAGAAGCATATTTATTTCTTACAGCGATATGCAGTCTATAGTTTGTTTCTTTTCATATTTACTTGTTATACATATTGTTTTTTTTTAACACTGAAACTTAAAATATTGTTTAGTAATCCTGCAATGTAGCTGTTATATGTGCGTTTTTCTAGGACCTTTTTATTAAAGTGCATTGAATTTTGCATTTAATGCTCTTCAGCATAGGAAATTAATGTGTGTAAAGTACAAAATTAATGCAATACCCAATGAGGGGCAAGCCCAGCACATTACCTTATTAAAATATGTGTAGTACTCAGTTTGCAAATAGCATTGAAATACTTAAGACTCCTTTTACTAAAGTGCGCTAGCATTTTTAGCTAAAGCGCATGCTACACTTCTAGAACTAATGCCAGCTCAATCCTGGCGTTAAGGTCTAGTGCGCGCGGCAATGTAGCGCTCGCTATTCCACATGTTAAAGCCCTAACGCGGCTTAGTAAAAGGAGCCCTTAGACCTTGATTCTGTAAAAGAAGCCTACATTTAGGTACCTAGATCGGCGTATCTATCTGATCTAGATGTCTAGTATATATATATATGTATATATATATATATATATATATACAGTGGTACCTTGGATTACGAGCATAATCCGTTCCATGAGCATGCTCGTAATCCAAAATGCTCATTTACCAAAGCGAGTTTCCCCATAGGAAATAATGGAAACTCGCTTTGATACGTTCCCATCCCCCGAGCTGCGCTACTCTATTCCCCCCCCCCACGAGAACCGGTATTGCTCCCTCCGAAGGCCCCCCTGCGATCCGGCACCCTCCCCCCCATGATCCGCCCCCCCTGTGATTCGGCACCCCCCCCCGCCGCGATTGGGCACCCCCCACTGCAATTGGGCACCCCCCCCCGCCGCTTCTTACTGTCATCTGGGCACCGGTACCGGCATGTCCTGTGCGTTGGTGCCAGTGCCTGAAGATCGGCCTCCTCTTCTTGCTGGGCAGAGCAAATCAGGGCAGTAGAAGGCCCCGAAGCAGCGTGTGTACAGTGCTACAGGCGCTGCTGGAGTCGGCAGGTTTGGAGTCAGCAGGTTTGTCGGGACTACGGGAAGGGAAGGGAGGGGCAGCAAGGGACTTAGTGAGCCGGTCAGACGGCGGGAAGGGATGGGAGTGTCAGACCGCGATGGGAGGATCAACAGAGGTTCGGGCGTGTCAAGGGGGGGTGCCGATGAAGAAATTACTTACTGTGAGTGAGGGGGGAGCTAGCAAGACCACAGGGACCGTTTTATGCATGCATGCGCACTCCTGCCTACCACGGACAGACGGATCACGGAACACGCAGGTAGGAATCCGCATGCGCGCTTAGCTTTTTATTATAGTAGATATATATTTTTTATTGGATTAATCAGCACTGATAATTGAAAATGCCATTAAAAAAAAAAGCAATTAAAACATGATTTACAACATTTTAATTTGCCTGTAGGCTCCTAACTCAGTAGTGTCAACCTTATCTATACCGAGCACCTACCAGCGCCTACATGGCAGAATGTGTGCTTGGATTGGCTTAGACACATTCATTTAGGCCAAGACGCTGGCCTAAATGGCAGTGCCCCTAAGGATTCAATGCCTATCAGCGCCTAAGAATGCTTAGGTGCTGATAGGTGCTATTCTACAAATGGTGCCTAGAAGTTGATTGACAACTGTGCTGAATAGAATCAGGGCCTTAGCAACTCCTAATTAGGAGGCAGCATTGCAGTTCCAACATCCACTATGACAGCAATCTAGTGTGATTTAAACTATTTTTCCTCAGACTACAGTAAGTGTCTATTCATTTTTTACCTGTGCAATAAAATAAAACTTTTGCAATTTAGACAGGGTCTTCTCTGGAGATTAGTACTTAGGTGCTGTGAGATAATTGACAGTGTACATGTCTGTGTATGCCAAATGGTGCCCACATGCATGCACTGTTAGGAAAAGAGTGCACCCTTTTTCACAGTGTGCACTATTTAAGAAAAGTGTATACTCTTTAGTGCTCATTTTCAAAACACTAAGACGTCCAAAAAATGGCGTAAAACCAGCACGTGAACATTTTGAACGTGGATGGTTTTGTGTTTGTAAAGGTTAGGTGTCTTAAGGTTGGATGTCCTGGCTGCCAAGATGTCCAAATAGACAAGTTTCACACAAACAAAACTATGTGGATGTCTAGCAGTTTTAAAAATGGGCATTTCATTGTCCTGACATTTGGACGCAGTATCAAAAATGTCACTCTACATATGCAGTATGCAGTCCCTTGTAAAGAGTGCCTAATCTTCATGACATTTGTTATGGAACAAAAAGGAAAACTAATATTTTCAGCTGCTGATCCCTATTAAAATCATGAGAGGACTGTGCTGCATGAAGAGCCCTCAGGGATTTTTTTCCTCCCATCTATGTTGATTGCTTCTTTATGTCTTATAAAACTCAAAAACAAGGAAACTAAACCACTAGCTTAACAAACTGCCCCAAATTTAGGCCCTCTTTTACTAAAGTGTGCTAACCGACTAGCGCACGCTAATTGATTTAGCATGTGCTAAACGCTAACACATGCATGTTAATCTATGGACGCATTAGCGGTTAGCGCACCTAAGTAAAAGAGGGGATAAGTCATCATTTCATTTATATTTTATCCAATTTTTTTTACCGGATAGATTCAGTACTAACCTCAGAAAATACCTTTTCACAGAAAGGGTGGTGAATGCTTAGAATGACCTCCCAGTGGAGGTAGTGAAGACATAAAGGGGACCGATTCTGTAAGCGACACCTACTGTCGCAGGCGCCTGGAAAATGTGTGCCTGCTCTGTGTCAGTCACGGACAGGCATTGCTTACAGCACCACAGCTGCCAAGGACCCAAGGCACTGGAAATGTAGGCTAGGGTTTTACAGTCCTACATTTCTGGCGCTCAGGGTCCTTGCAGAATCACGGCCAGTGGCACTTAGTGATGCCGAAGTCCGGTGCTGCGCATAAACATGCCCACTTCTGGGCTTCGGTGTCACTAGGTGCTGCTAGGCACCTTGGACCCAAGCACTGCTCCCAGAAGCTAATTTTTTAATGAGTTTTTAATTATTTTTTAATGGCGCAACCAATTATTGTGCCACTTAAAACCAATATATTCACCTCAATTTTACTTTTTGGTGGGCGAACCTATGCTCCAGTTAAAGGTATGAAAAAATGAATGCTGAAATGCTGGGGCATAGTAATGTATTTCAACTGGTTTGGGGCCTGTTGACATCTTTTATTACTTCTCTGTAGTTGTTTTTGTCTTTAATTTCTGTGACATTTCCTTACACATCCAAGATGGGGAGATTGTACTATTGCAGGGGTGTCAAAGCCCCTCCTTGAGGGATGCAATCCAATTGGGTTTTCAGGATTTCCCCAATGAATCTGCAAGAGATCTATTTGCATGCACTGCTTTCATTGTATGCTAATAGATCTCATGCATATTCATTGGGGAAATCCTGAAAACCCGAATGGATTGTGGCCCTCGAGGATGGACTTTGGCACCCCTGTACTATCATATTATTTTAAATAAGTGTAGGTTATTGAAAGAGTATATACATTTGCGTTATTGATTAATCGATGGGGGGGATAAAATGATTGATTTTGAATATCTGTAAGTTGAATGTGATTTCTTGACTTGTTATATGTTCTTATACCTGTGTGTTGCACTGTTAATATTTGAAAATTAATAAAGATTAAAAAAACAACAAAAACATATATAAAAACCCAATTCCCATTCTCACCAGTAGGTGTGATCTAGGTACTTGTTGGTGCCTAACTTTCAGCAACTCTTTTCAGAATCCGGCTTAAAGTGTATCTGAGTTCAAGACAGCTCGGGACAAGTAAATTGGATCTCTAAGGCAGGGGTGGGGAACTCCGGTCCTCGAGAGCCATAATCCAGTTGGGTTTTCAGGATTTCCCCAATGAATATGCATGAGATCTATTTGCATGCACTGCTTTCAATGCAGATTCATTGGGGAAATCCTGAAAACCCGACTGGATTATGGCCCTCGAGGACCAGAGTTCCCCACCCCTGCTCTAAGGGATAGGAGGGGATAGTTCAAGGCATGGTTGGGCATTCTTAATAAGCCATATGATCTTTATCTACCTTCTTTTTTCTATGTTTCTATGTTTTATATCTTTAGCATGGTGGCTTCTTAAAGCTATTCCCTGCAGCTCCCTTTGGAAAATTAACTACACCTCCAGAGATCTAGTTAAACTTGTGTATAATAACAGGGCTTGCTAGCATTAACAAAAGCTAAATTATTACATTTGCATAATAAGCTGCTTTTCATGGATTTGCATGTGATACAGCTTATTATTGTTACCATGAATTTGGCTCTGTAAAAGAGGCCCCGTTTTTTGTTTTTTTTTTTTCCTGTAAATCTCTTTTATCAAAGCATGTTATTGCAATAATGCAGCTTAGTAAATAAAAGCCTTTGCTTATCCTCACAGAACTGAATTAAATCTTACTAGTCTTATTTTTATAAACTAGATTTAATAGAATTTCTAGCTGACAACCTAGCAGATTTAGTTCTAGTGAACATTTTTCCAAAGATATCCAGCTATTTCTTTGGTATCATGAATGTTCTCTTCAGTTGGTGTCATTTATTAGCTGTTCTGTTGCTTTATTTTTTATTTACCAAGGACAAATGAAAAACAAAATGTTTAGTGATTCTCGTCAACCTGAAGAGAGAGCTGTTCTATTCATAATGTTTGTAAATTAGTTCTTTGCTCCATACCACAGACTCCCCGATGTTAACATTCTTGATAATATGGCTTGATAATATAGGGTTTGTCTTTTCGTGCTAGGGGGAATGTTTTTAATTACACAGTGGAACGTCTTGCTAGTGTGTTAAAAGGACACAATTGTATTACAAGGTGAACCTATTTGTGTTCTTAACAATGGTTGAATGTAACTGTTCAAGACACATTTCCTTGTGGAATAATTGAGACCATTTTTATTTAATGCTCCAAACGGAGAATGATTGTTTAAAAAAAACATTGCCTTTGCAAGGCTCTCAGGCATAGATTCTATAAATGGCACCATTTTTGGCTGCTGCTGTAAAAGCGGCCACCAGTCTTGGGTCAATCACACGATGGTGCAGTTTAGAAAATCGTGCCTCTGGCAAAGGTAGGTGCCGTAAATATAGACCAGGGTTTTCAAGGCTTACATTTCCAGCGCCTACCTTTAACGTGAATTGTGCCTATGTAGGTGCTTTATGGCGCTTATCACCACTTCCGGCATTAGCCATGCCTACAATGGTGTTAGGCAGTATAAAGTGCCCACATAGGAGCAATTCTGGCACCATTTTTTTTAGACACCAGTAGGTACCTGGAAAATCATTTTAAAATGTCTTTTAAATGGTTGGGTTTTTTTTTTTTTTTAACAGACCTAAATTAAGGCACCATTTATAGAATATGGGCCTGAAGGTACATTGGGATATAATAGAAAACACCCAGCAGTTGGAGGTTGCGCAGGAACTGAAACTCATTTAGAGCACTGGTCTTTGACCTGGGGGCTGCCGCGTGAGCGGACTGCTAGGCACGATGGACTAATGGTCTGACCCAGCAGCAGCAATTCTTATGTTCTTATGGAAGAGAAATCCCAGCAGAAAATGTTGAGTTTTTGAGGTTGCAACCAAATCATTTGCTAGGCCAAAGAATCTCGACAGAACTTGCCATTATTAGACAAGACATCCCTTACTTCATCTCAGTCATACAATTCTATCGTCATCTCCCAAACAGGATAGTCTGCATCTTATCAGGTCTATAATATAAAAAAACTATAGACACCCAAAAAGCATCCTACATTGGCACTTAGACGTACCTAATACACCATGACGTCCAAGTGTTGATAAGTCAAAACTAGCATTTCTGGATGTCTAGTGAGGTGTCCCAGCCTCTGTGGGTCCAGAGCACAAAATGGGTGTGATGGATGCATGTTATGAGTAGGCTTTGGGCGTACCTAAGGGAGGGGTAGACTTGGACGTTTTGCAGTGATAATCAAACGTGTTGCAAGACATCCTTGACGTAACTTACACCTTTGGAACTAGACCTGTTTTAGAAGCATCTAAGTGCTACAAAGGTGCCCAAACTGACCAGGTGACCATGGCATACATCAAGGTAAGAATCCCCTTACTCCACCCAGTGCTCACTGACCCCCTTCCACCACACACTAATGAGAACAAAAATATACATACCTGTATCTAAAACAGCAACATCTGGTATGGGGATGCCTAGTAGAGCTGTACACAGGTGTCTTAAGTAACCTGGTGGGTGGGCTAATGAACCGTAGAGAGAGAACCTAGGCCCATAAGCCACTCTGACCATTACATTTATTGTACAATGTGTGAGCCCACTCAAACCCTACTATATTGCCATATAGGTGCCACCTGCAGCCATAAGTTCTATTGGGGTGGTACACAGGTGGGTATAGTAGGGTTTTTTTGGGGGGAGGGGGGATTTGGGAGACTCATCATACATTTTTAGGGGGTTATGGAGAGATATACACCTGGTACCCTTTATGTGGCGTTCACATCAGTGCCACTAAGGTGTTCCATTGCTCTTTTGGGACATCTATATGGCCAGTCCATTACTATGCTGGCCCCTTCCATGTCCAAATAGCCTGTATTTGGACATTTTCAACATGGATGTTTTTCTGATTTGAAAATAGTGTATAAAGTTAGTCGTCCCAATGGCAAAGACATCTAAGTAGATGATTTTTAAAATAATAATTATATGTAGATGCCCTGCAGTTTACCTTTTGAAAATTGCCATTTCTGTTCATCCAACTTTGGACGTCCAGCTGGAAATAGCCAAATTGGACTTAGACTTTTTTTAATGCCTCTTACAGAAACAAATTCCTTATGTAACTGTAATTTTGTAATTCTGTAAATCTGTATAGTCATGTTGCCATGTAAGAAAAGCTGCATCTCCATTGAATGTTCTAAGAGTAATCTTATGTGATAGTGCATTGTAATGTTATGACTGTAAAACTATAACATGTTCTGAGCTCTTTGGGGAGGTTGGAATATAAAACCAATAAATAAATAAATAGCTATGCTTGTTGCTTTTCACACACCTGACAACAACTCCTTATGAGTGTTATTAACCCTGAATGCAGTGCTTTTTATACAAAAACTAACAGTACAGGCAGGAAAGAAAGAAAGAGATGTAGTTCTCAAAGAATGGTCCTGATCATCTGCCATGAAGTGAACCACTGTGGTGTTAAAATATTCACCATCGGAGAAAGGACATCAAATATGAGCAGGGCCAGATTAAAGGGTTAGACCCAGTAGGCATATGCCTCGGGCCCAAAAATATCAGGGGGCCCTGCCGCAGGTGTGGTGCTTTGACCAGGGCCATTGTTAGGGGAGGCATAACCCCGCAATCTGGGCATTCCTTCCCCTAGTTGTCCATCTCCCTCTCTTCCCCTCCATCTTTGTGGTCGCCCTTTTTGTTTCAAAATGAACGTTTTCTCTTTCAGACCGGGTCCAGCGTCAGCAACTGTTGCAAGCAACTGCTCAGCCCAAAGCTGCCCCTCTGATGCTGTTTCTTGTTTCCACCTGGGTGGCTTGCGTCAAAGGGGAAGCTTTGGGCTGAGAAGCTGCTTGCAAGAGAAACGGTTGCCGATGCCGGGAACCGTATGAAAAAGAAAATGTTTTGATTTTGAAACAGAAATGTGATCACAAAGGTGAGGGGAAAGATGGGAGATAGGCCAACAAGGGGAAGTGGTTAAGTGGTGAAAGCAGCAGCAGTGGTGAGGAGGGGAAGGGGAAGGATAACTCGATGGAGAGAGAGAGGGGGTGGATATTCAATGGAATTGGGTTGGAGGGAGAGAAAGAAAGAAGGGGCAGATGATGGAAGTGGTGAAGGGAGAAGAGAGAAGGGTGGCAGGGAGTGAGTGAAGGAAGAAAGTGGCAGGAAGTGAAGGAAGTGAGTGAGAAAAGAAGTGGTGAAGGGAGAGTGAGAGAGGAGGGCAAATGTTAGATGTCAGTTGGGAGGGAAGAGAGAGGGAAGCAAATGCTGAATGGAAGTGGAGAAAGAGACACATACTGGATGGAAGGAGGGGATAAAGTAAAAGGGCAAATACTGGATGGGAGAAAGAGGATAGAGTTAGTGAGATACTGGAGAGGGTAAAGGAAAGGGGTGGAAAGCTGTGGGTAGACAGTGAAAAGAGGAAAATGAAGGACTTGATAGTAGGAAAGAATTTAATTTAGACAGAAGCAGAGAAGGAAGACCAGGGAAGAAAAGAAAGGGGAGAGAGGAGAGTGAGATGCCAGAACATGGGGAGGGGGAAGAAGGAGTGGAGAAAATGAGAACAGAGAAATACTAAAAACCATGTTGGGGGGGGGGAGAGGGAAGGAGTGAGATTCCAGACCTGATTGATGTCCAGAATGAGTTTTGACATGTAAGCAGGGGGTGGAGGGGGCAAGGGGTCCAGTTCACTTGTGTGCCTAGAGGCCCTCAAAGAATTTATCCTGCCCTGAATATGAGATCTTCAAAATAAAGAAGTTTCAATACAAGAGAGCAGGTGGGCAGATATGACACATTTAGAAAGAGATGATTGGTGCTAAGCTAGCATTCTGTAAAGGGCACTCTGTGTGAAATGACTTGTACACAATATTAGCTTGGCATGCATTTCACACCTAACTTTAGCCATGAGCATCTACACCTGCCCAAAGCTGACCACAGCTGCAATCATTATTCCAACTGGACATGAATTAACATTGTCTAATAATTTTTGTATCTGATTGATATCTTGTGATGCATCCTAAATACTGTTGCTTTTTCACAAGTCTCTATGTATTGTCATTTTTTGTTGAAAACAATCACACCCTAACTTTTCACTTCACAAACATTAACAGTTTTCTATTCACAGTTTAATCTATCCCTAGGTTGTGCTTTCTCAGGAACATTGTACTGCATGCCATTATCCCCTGTATCTGAGAAATAAAGGTCAAGAAACAAATTTGAGAGTAAACCCTTTTGTTTGATTAATTTAATAGACTGGAGATTAGCTTTAGAAAATTTAGATTTTAGAAAGATATAATTAGGGTGTAAGAAGATGTAGGATTATTATTTATTTATTGAGATTTGTTAACTACCTGTATGAAAAGATTCACCCAAGACAGTGTTGCAAGCTGCCTGAAGTGTAGACTTTCTCCTAGTTGTCATTAGAGGTGAAAATGAGGTCCCTCCCACTGCATCCCAAGATGCATTGGAAGGGGGAAGCCCCGTCATTTGCAGCATGCGGCCCAGTAGGCAGGAGGGAGTTGTCTTCATTCCTGTTGTTTTCTCCTAGGGATGTGGGAGAGGGGGCCCAGGCATGTTGGAGGGATATAGGGGGGAAGATGTCAGGAGAGGTCCGGGATGTCAGAGGGAGGGCTATGTAGGGCTCCATAGCTCAGATGATCCTGGCAGAGAGAATACCCAACAGCTGAGCTGTCAGGAATCTCCAAAACTGTCTCAACTGATAGGGATTCCTCTGCTGTGATCAGACAAGGTAGTTGGTGGGTACATCTACAAAACTTGCTTTTGTGTGTTTTTCATGTGGACATTTTTATTTTAAAAAATGGGCAAAAAAGGTAGACATCCTAAGGACCAAAACTTATATCTAGCTCATTTTCAAAAATAAAAGATAGATGTTTGGCAACTTTGATAATGGACATTTTTCTTACAAGTGTTGTGGACGTCTTGCACAAAACATCCAACTTCAGATTAAGGTACACTATCGATTATACCTCTCCACATTCATGGTTAAATTGTCGTTTCTATAATATTTCTGGGCAACATACCATAAAAGTCTGCCCGGTACTGTCTTTAGGTTCCTACTGCTAAGGTTGCCATTGAAACCCACTCCAGCCTATCCTAATCATCCTGTCACTGGTGCTTCCATCAAAGCTCTCCCCAGTTCATCCTAAACAAAATCAACATATGGGACACAGACCATGCAGGATTGCCCAGTACTGACCTTAATTTGTTTTATAACATTCATTTTCTAATTAGAGATCCTCTGTATTCCATCACTGTTTTCATCACCACCTCCCTTGGGAGGGCATTTTAGTCATTCACCACCCTCTCCATGAAAAAATAATTTACTAACCTTACTCCTAAGCATGCCACCCGCAACCTCAATTCATTCCCTCTAGTTTTACTATTTTCCTTTCTCTGGAAAAGATTTGTTTCAATATTAATATCTTTCAAGTATTTAAAAGTCTGTATCATATCTCTACTGTCCCTCCTCTCCTCTAGAGTATAATCAGTGAGGGGGACCTTGGGGTGATAATGTCTGAGGATCTGAAGGCAACAAAACAGTGTAACAAGGTGGTGGCTGTAGCCAGAAGGATGCTTGGCTGTATAGAAATATAGTCGACTCCACCTAAGTTCGGTTATCTGCTGCCTACCACCACGGTCCTGTTTTTTTTTACATTAAAGTCAATGGACGTAAACTGCGGATATTTGCAATTCTGAGAAGCACACAATCCGCTTATGTGCACTGATGTTGTAGGTCCCACCTGTAGTCTTTCACATGAAGTTCACTCTGGTTAAAATCGATCACGTAGATGAACCGTGTGTTTCAGAACAGCAGTCTAGGCCTGGCCATGTGTTCGAACTTTCAGAACTGCACCATGGCATCGCGTAGACAAAAATCATTGTCTTTGGCTGAATGTGTCCACCAGGCTGATATCAGACACTGCTTTGGCATTGTTATTACAGTACTAGTACATAAATTGTAAGGGCCTGTCCCCTGAGAGTGGTGTACTCCAAGTCCTTCACATATGGTCTCCCAATTAAAGCAATAGAGACCTATACACCACTTTCAAATGTCTGATCACAGCAGAGGAATCCCCATAAGCTGAGACAGTTTTGGGGATTCCTGACAGCTCAGCTGTTGGGTATTCTCCCTGCCAGGATCAGCTGAGCTGTGGAGCCATACATAGCCATCCCTCTGACATCCCGGACCTCCCCTGACCTCCACTGACATCTCCACACACCCCTCTCCACACCCCTCCAACATTCCTGGGCCCCCCTCCCACATCCCTAGGAGAAAACAACAGGAATGAAGACCACTCCCCTGCCTGTTGAATATGAAAGTAACAAAAAACAAGAGATAATCGCAAACTTCAAACATGATTACAGGCCACTCGTCCAAAGATATGTGATGGCAGTGATTGAATGCAAGCACAGAATCCTGCCCCCAAGTTTTTTGATCTTGTGAGCAAAATGACGGTGCTCCAGTCTTTTCACATGGTGCTCCGATTAAGCGCACACTCCGTTTAAGCGCACGTGGCAAACCAGTAGGCGGGGTTTGCACTTAAGTGGAGTCAACTGTAGGCATAACCAGCAGAAGAAAGGAGGCGTTGATACCTCTGTACAGGTCATTGGTGAGGCCTCACTTGAAGTATTGTGTTCAGTATTTTTTTCTTGGCTTCTTTCATTTTCACAACACAACTATGAAAAATTGGTATCTAACATGAAAATCACTCCTGGAATGCCCCTGGGGATAGTGCACATGTGTGTAAGAGTGTAAATACACCCTAACTCAAATGAAAAGACCTTAATTAGATTAAATGGATCAAAGGGATCAATCAGTACGGGCCCGATGCCCTTATTTCAACCATTGGCCCCAGGTGGAGTTTATACAGTGATAAACACTTAGAAATAAATCTAAATAAACCCAGCCTCGTACATCACATTGTCCCTTTGAAACCTACAAAAATATTAAAAAATCCACACATGAAACAAAACTACTAAAATCCCCAGGTGCAGACTTCAGAAGAGAAAGTCATGAAACAAAAAATCTCCCTGAAACCTCCCTTACAAAAAACAAAATGTGAAAAATAAAAAATGAAAATCCAAAATCTAACAAAAAATTATTATAAATACTACCAAAAAATTCAAAAAGTGAAAGAAAAATCCTCAATACATATAAACAAAAATAATTTTTTTCAAAAAGTGAAACTCAAACGTGACACCGGTGCGGAATTGCAGAGCTAAGTACATGTTTGCACATTTTTATCTTGTCACGTTTGAGTTTCACTTTTTGAAAAAAATTATTTTTGTTTATATGTATTGAGGATTTTTCTTTCACTTTTTGAATTTTTTGGTAGTATTTATAATAATTTTTTGTTAGATTTTGGATTTTCATTTTTTTTTTTTCACATTTTGTTTTTTGTAAGGGAGGTTTCAGGGAGATTTTTTGTTTCATGACTTTCTCTTCTGAGGTCTGCACCTGGGGATTTTAGTAGTTTTGTTTCATGTGTGGATTTTTTAATATTTTTGTAGGTTTCAAAGGGACAATGTGATGTACGAGGCTGGGTTTATTTAGATTTATTTCTAAGTGTTTATCACTGTATAAACTCCACCTGGGGCCAATGGTTGAAATAAGGGCATCGGGCCCGTACTGATTGATCCCTTTGATCCATTTAATCTAATTAAGGTCTTTTCATTTGAGTTAGGGTGTATTTACACTCTTACACACATGTGCACTATCCCCAGGGGCATTCCAGGAGTGATTTTCATGTTAGATACCAATTTTTCATAGTTGTATTGATACGTATATTGGTATCCATTTATATATTTTTGGTACAGTTCTTTCATTTTCATCCAGTATTCCTTTTTGTTCTCCTCTTCTTGAATATTTTTATATTTCACGAACACCAACTCTTTTGCCTTTATTTTCTCTGCCACTAGTTTGGAGAACCTTTTTGGTTTCCTTTTTCTTTTGTGTTGTTTATTTTCCTCATATAAAGGTTAGTAGCCATTTTTATTGCTCCATCCAGCTTTTCCACTTCCTTTAAGTCCTCTTATCCTATTAGCTCTTTCTTCAGATAATCCCCCATGTTACTAAAGTCCACACATTTGAAATCCAAGACTTTGAGTTTTGTGTAGCTGCCTTCCACTTTGGCTGTTATGTCAAACAAACCATTTGATGATCATTGTTGCCCTGGTGGGAACCCACTTGGACATTAGAGGCACTTTCGCCATTTGTGAGCACCAGATCCATTATTGCTTTTTCCCTCTTCAGTTCTGTCACCATTTGGCTGAGCAGAGCGCCTTGAAGGGCATCCACTATCTCCCTACTTCTTTCCAATTCCAATCCATATCTGGCAAGTTGAAATCACTTAGCAACAGCACTTCTCCTTTTTTCCTCAGCTTTTGGGATATCTGCCACAAGATCTTTATCAAATTTCTGCGACTGAGTTGGAGGTCTGTAGAGAACACCTACTGTAAACCGCCTCGAGCTCTACGAACGTGGAGATGATGCGGTATACAAACCTAAGGATTAGATTAGATTAGATTAGATATATAGAAATTCCATCTTCTATTTTCAAAGCTATCCATAACTCTTCTTCCTTTCCCCAGGCCCCCTGCATTTCAGTCCCTTGGATATTAGTATTTGCACTCTTTTACCTTTTTGACCCTCTCTGTCCTTCCTAAAAAGATTATTGTCTGGTATGTTTGCATCCCACCCATGAGTATCACTGAACCATGTCTCTGTGATTGCTACAATATCCAAGTTTGCCTCTAACATCAAGACTTGTAGGTCATGATTTTTGTTGCTTAGACTGTGAACATATATGCTCATTGCTTTCCAGCTATTTTTCAGTGGCAATTTTATTTTTTGTCTAGTTGTTTTGTTTAGTCTTATGTCCTGTTGCCTTAAAAAGAAGTGTATTGCTGATATTGTTATTTGCATTGCTTTCTTTACTACCATCACCTCCTGTCTTTTGCTGGGGATGGCCACTGTAAGTGTCCTGCATACATATTGCCTGAATTTCTCAGCAAGAATTATTTTACCTGTCAATATACCCCCTCTTCTACTAAACTGCGCTAGTGGCTTTAGCGCGGGGAGCTGTGCTGAATGGCCGGTGCTGCTCCCAATGCTCATAGAGTTCTTATGAGCGTCAGGAGCAGCGATGCTCATTCAGCGCGGCTCCCCGTGCTAAAACCGCTAGCGCGGTTAAGTAGAAGAGGTCCATAGTCTCTGTTTCTCCATGTATTTACATAAAAATCCTTCTCTTGTCATGTCTACCAAAGACCAATATTGATCAATGTGTGGAAATTCTAGTGGTTGTGCTTATCTCATATATTTCCATGTATTTCCCCAATCTTCTATGTACCTAATGCCTTCTTGATTACACCAGGATCTGAGTCACCAATTGAAGCTCTTATTATTTAATACTCTTTCCTCTCATATATGTAGGCATTGCTGCCGAGAAAGGTTTTAATCTCTGCCCCAGCTCTCAAAAAGCTTTCTGAACTACAAGTAGGATAATGCTGGCTAGGTTATTTGTTCCCAAGTGGATAACAACATCAATTTAGAATTCTTAATTTTTTCCATAATTATAGATATTATTTGTTCGGTACTCCTGGTAGCCGAGGATCTTGGCAGATACCTCACTATTTTAGGCTCCTTGACTTGTGTTCCAAGGTTAATAGAAATATAGAAACATGATGGCAGATAAAGGACAAATGACCTATCTAGTCTGCCCATCAGCAGTAACCATTATCTCTTCCTCTCACTAAAAGATCCCACGTACCTATCCCAGGCTTTCTTAATTTTAGACACAGTTTCTGTCTCCACCACATCTTCAAGTAGACTGTTTCACACTTCTACCACCCTTTCTGTAAAAAAGTATTTCCTTAGATTACTTCTGAGCCTATCACCTCTTAACTTCATCCTATGCCCTCTCATTCCAGAGCTTACTTTCTAATGAGACTCGATTCATGAACATTTCTATCACGTAGGTATTTAAACGTCTCTATCATATGTCCCCTCTCCCGCCTTTCCTCCAAAGTATACAGATTGAGATCTTTAAGTCTGTCGCCATATGTCTTATGATGAAGACCATACACCATTTTAGTAATCTTCCTCTGGACTAACTCCATCCTTTTTATATCTGTTTGAAGGTGCAGCCTCCTGAATTATATACAATGTTCTAAATGAGGTCTTACCAAAGTCTTATACAGGGGAACCAATACCTCCTTTTTCCTACTGGCCAAACCTCTCCTTATGCACCTTAGCATCCTTCTAGCTTTTGCCATCACCTTTTAAACCTGTTTGGCTACTCTTCAGTCATGCACATAAGTTCTTCACCCCCTAAACTGTACTGTTCCCTCAGGTTTTTGCAGCCCAAATGATGACTTTGCATTTCTTAGCATTAAATTTTAGCTGCCAAATTTCAAACAATTCTTCAAGCTTTGCCAGGCCTTTCTTCATGTTATTCACACCATCCTGGATGTCTACTCTATTGCAGATTTTGGTATTATCTGCAAAGAGGCAAATCTTACCCAATAGTCCTTCAACAATATTGTTTATAAAAATTATAAAAAGAACAGGTCCAAGAACAAAACCTTGAGGCACACTACTGGTAACATCCCTTTCCTCAGAGTGATCTCCATTGATCACTATACTCTCCCGCCTTCCACTCAACCAGTTCTTGATCCAGCCTGTCACTTTGGGGCACATCCCAAGAGCACTTAGTTTATTTATTAGATGTCTGTGTGGAACACTGTCAAAGGTTTTGCTAAAATCTAAATACACCACCTTTGATGATGGAATCTCTTAACAACAATGATTTTCTGGATTGAGCTCCCTTATTTTTCCTTTTGGGGTTCTTTTCTTCATGAGTTACCTTCACTGTTTAAGGTTCCATCTCAATTATTTCTTGAGGACTGCAATGCTCTAATGGAGCAAAATAATTCTGTAGGTGGAATTGTGAGGGTGGATGTTTCTGTGTCAAATGTTGCAGTCTACCTGACCCTACTGTGATCCATTTATTCCTGGATTGCTTTATTCTTTGAGGCAGTGGCGGTAAATTGGTATGATTTTGTGGAGTGATGGAAGCCACGTTGATTGCCTCCAATTCCTGCTTAAGTTTACAGAGCTCCTCCTTAATACTAGAAAGCTGAAGACAATGGGACAAGTCCTAAGGGGCAAATTATATAAACAGTGTCCCAATTGTAGGAGGCGATAGGCATCCTACTGCTATCTAACCAGCCAAATGCGACCCAAGCCCCAAGGCAGGCTGCCTACATTGTAGGTGTCTTTGTGAGCCTATGGAAGCACGTAGAGCTGCCTTAGCTCTCCCAAGGCTAGGTGTGGGTTTGTTTGCTTTTTTGCCAGGAAGTGGCCTTAGGTGAGCTTAGGTGGCCCTAGGCATCTTCCTAAGGCCACAATAAGTATCTGAAATATAGTCCAGCAAAATGCTGGCCTACATTTCAAACAGATATGGCTGCTGAACTGATCGCAGGTAGGGAATATCCTTATCGCAATCAGTTTAGCAGCTGCAGCAGGGAACTTGTCCCACTGCAAAGCCATCCAGAAGGTAGGATGCCCAATTCAATTCTGCGCACATCTTTACTGTAATGTGGCCTCCAGAATTGCACACAGTACTCCAGATGAGGTCTCACCATGGCCCTGTACAACGGCATTATGACTTCAGGCATTCGGCTGACGAAACTTCTGTTGATACAACCCAATATCTGCCTTGCCTTAGATGAAGCCTTCTCCACTTGATTGGCAGTTTTCATGTCTGCACTGATGTTTACTCCTAAATCTCATTCTGCTGAAGTCCTAGTTAAAGTTTCTCCGTTCAAGAAGTACGTCCTGCATGGATTTCCGCTTCTGAGGTGCATGGGACATCCACTGCTGTCATATTAGGGGAATAACTTAGAGCCCAATACTATTTTTTTCCTCAGATGTTAATTCCTTATTTTCCACCATGTCAGTTTTCATAACATCCTTACAGCAAAAGTGAGGTCTAAAGCTAAAAGTTCAAAAATTTACAAGATAATGAAAAATCACTTCTATTTTACTTCTCCAACTGTAGACTCTGACCTTAATACACAGAAGTGTATTACCTTGAAACTCCTTGGACGTTTTATTTAAGATCTCACTTTTTCTTTTGCTATTTGCTACCTGTGAGGATCTTGCTGTCCTCCCTCCTTTGACTATCCTTATTCTGTCTTTTTCATGTTGAAAGCTGCTCAATAGCATCTAATCTAATCTAATCTAAATCTTAGACCTATTTACTGGATCATCCCTAAAGATAGGGCTTGACTCAGTTTACAATAAAAATATATTTACAAAGATTTTAAGATAGATCATTAGGAATTACATTCGAAAAAATGTTGAAACATTGTAGTTTTTAAAATACAGCTCTGATGCTCATTTAATTCCTTTGAGTGTTGGAGCTTTTACAGCTGTGGCTGGCGCTACAAACTACACTATGGTTTTGTAAAAGGGAGGTTTAGTTTAGTTAGGAGAAGACAATATTGATATTTTTTTGAGTGTGAGCTATAACACTTAGCTAGTTTGTTAATAATAATATTCATTACTTGAACTTCAGATATACTGTAAAGTAACCAGTAACTTGAAATAATTTGTATTGTGACTTATCCTCCCCTTTTACAAAACCGCAAAAACAGTTTTTAACACAGGCTGGCACGCTGAATGCGCTGCTCCCGATGCTCATAGAATTCTATTAGAGTCGGGAGCAGTGCAGAGCATTCAGTGCACCTAGTCTGCTCTAAAAAACACTTTTGTGGTTTTGTAAAAGGTAGGATTTATTAATTACTACTTAATGATTACTTTCAATAAGCATTTTGATTTTCCAGCTCTGTTCTTCTGTGTTTTGTTAATATACAGACCTTTGGGTAAAGCATAGCTTAGAGTTCAAAGTTCACATTTGGCTAAATAGCCTGGCATAGTTTGACAATGACAATCTTATCATCATACCTCATCATTTAAACTTTGGGCTCCTTTTACAAAGGTGCGTTAGGGCCTTAACGCGCGGAATAGCGCACGCTATAATGCCACTTGTGCTAGCTGCTACCGCTTCTACTTGAGCAGGCGGTAGTTTTTCAGGTCGTGCTAATCTGGTGCGTGTGCTAAAAATGCTTGCACACCTTTGTAAAAGGAGTCCTTTATGTGAAGAGTCAAACCAAACATCAAAGCTACCTTATGCCTGTTTGCTGATGTCTTTCACAAAAAAAAACCCCAATGTAAATCCTTGTGTGGAATTCTTTTGTATTGTTCCTGTCTCATGAATTGACATCATAGAAAGTATGGACAGCAGATTGTAACCTTTAAGAGAAAATTGTCAAAATATACTTTGTAGTTCAATCAGTCAGAAGGTTTAATGACATACAGAAGAGAAATAAATAATCACATGGGTTTTAAGAAGTAATGGCTGTTGAGCAAGACCTTCTTTGCCACAACATAACGGGAGCTTGAAGCAGTAGCCTTCACTTGAGCAAAGAGCCCAGTATTTATAGTCAAATCATAATAGTTTTCCATATATAAGTTGATTTAAGCCATAATGACTATAGTAATGTATAATTGTTTCATCAATTGAAGGGTTATTTGAAATAAATTCCAACTTTAATAAGTTTTGGGCTCATTTTACAAAGCTGTGGTAGAAATTTCTACCACTGGCTGGTGAGGTAAATGCTCCAGTGCTCATAGGAATTATTTGAGCATCAGAGCATTTTCCTCCCAAAATTGAATGGATATTTGAATTTGAATGCTCAATCATTAGCATGCTGTGGTGCAGTACTGTTGTCAGTGAAATGTTGGAATGACTTAACATATTAACATAGTAGATGACGGCAGATATAGATACAAATGGTCCATCTAGTCTGCCCAACCTGATTCAATCTAAAAATTTGTTGGTGTGGCAGAGCTTGACAAGATGGCGGCTCGAATCTGCACGGCAACATCGTGGTGGACTTAGTGCAACATTTCTATCCAGCAATGGTGAAAAGGAAATCCAAACGCCCAGGGTTACCGGGAGAGCAATTATCTCGAGTCGGCCCGATGGACGAATTTGTGCAGCAAGGCCCAAGGATGCATCATCCAAAAGATAATGTCTCGGCTGGAGGTGAAGCACAAGCTGAAGCGCATCTCCTTTCCTTTGAAGGTATCAGCTTGTCTCCGGAGGAACAGAGTCATCCGGTTCGTCTTGAGGCGCCGGGAGCGGAAGTTGGAGCAGTAGGAGAGGAGCAGCTGACGTTGAGTAAGGTCCAGGACGCCTTCTTGCTTGCCCGGCAGGGCAAAGTTCCCAGAGCCATGAGGAAGCAAGGGGAGTGTGCAGTTACACCTATGCAGCCACGAGGAGAGGAGGATCAGATAAAAGTTGTTCCTGATATCTCTGCAGCAAAAGCAAGTGCTTTGATTTTATCAGGGGGAATCAGAACTGAGTTTTTGCCCTTACTTAAACCTAACGTCTTCAATATGGAAACAATTTGGGGAGCTATTTATAATCTTCAGATTTCCCTGGGAAGCCAGATTCAGCAACTTTCTCAAAGTTGTACTGCGGTACTATCAGAAAATTTGGATTTGAAGAACAGAGTTTCGGCTTTGGAAAATAAATCAGATGACTGTGACACCAGAATAAAATCATTGGAAACGTAAGCACTAACTTGGGTCAAAGATAGTGCAAGTCTTCATTTCAAGCAAGAAATGGTGGAAAACTCCATTAAGAGAAGCAATTTGTGAATTATGAACTTTCCAAAATTATTTTCCATATCGGCAACAGATATGTTTAAGCGTTACTTAAGTGAAGTTTTGCAAGTACCTGTCTCTTCACATCCGCCTCTCTCTAAAATATATTTCTTACCGATGAGATCTAGATCACAAAATCCCAATCAACAGAATTTATCTGCAGATAGTTTGGATTTAACTAATTTCCTAGAGAGGTCAGAAACTGAGACTCAGGTACCAGCTACATTATTAGTACAGTTCGCTATTGATTCAGATAGGGAATGGATGTTAAAAATGTTCTTCAAATATAAATATGTTCCCTTTTTGTCTAATATTTTAAGAATGTACCCAGATGTATCACGTCTGACACAGAAGAGGAGAAAACAGTTTCTTATATTGAGACCAAGGATGGTTTAGTTGGGGGCGACCTTTGTTCTGAGGTACCCCTGTAAATGTGTAATGATATATAAAGAGAACAGATATGTTTTTTATGAACTGCAGCAGTTATCTAAATTTATTGCTTCTCAGGATAGTAAGTAATAGTTCATTCTGATTCTTTAATCCTTTTAGATAAGAAAATGTTCTACGGAGTCGAGCCTCCTTTTGGTTTTCCTGGTTATATATTCTGTTTGTTCAATTTCAGAACTGTCTCCATTTGATTGTGGACTAACTATATTGTGTAATCAAAATTTTCCTTTAATAATGTGGATTTAATGATAATTTCTTATTTCATTATATTGCTTCTTGTGTTTTGATTTTGATTGTCAAAATTATAAAACTAATAAAGAAATATATATCAAAAAATTGGTGTTTTTTTTTTTTCTTCTTCTTCTTCTTAGCTATTTCTGGGCAAGAATCCAAATCTCTGCCCAATACTGTTCTTAGGTTCCAACTCCTGAAGTCTCCGTCAAAGCTCACCCCAGTCCATCTATACCCTCCCAACCATTGAAGCCCTCCCCAGCCCATCCTCCACCAAACAGCCATATACAGACATAGACCATGCAAGTCTGCCCAGTACTGGCATTAGTTCTTCAATATTTACTATTATTTTCTGATTCTAGATCCTCTGTGTTCATCCCATGCTTCTTTGAACTCTGTCATCATTTTCATCTCCACCACCCTTCTTGGGAGTTCATTCCAGGCATCCATCACCCTCTCCATAAACAAGAATTTCCTTACATTGCTCGAGTCTACTACCCCTCAATCTCAAATTATGTCCTCTGGTTTTACCATTTTCCTTCTATTTCTTGTAGCTATTCCTGAACATCATCTTTTGAACACATTCAGCTTTTAGATCATCAGCTTCTCTCCAGTAGTTGTTTTCCACCTGCACTTCAGCAAATATTATAAACAGATGTAAACAAAGGACATATTCTGTAAAAGGTGCCTAGATCGCACCTACGGGTGCCTAACTTAATTGCATTTGGCTTTAATTGGCACGGTAATTGGCTGTATAATTTAAAGCCAATTAAAAACTCATTTAATAAATAGGCACCACCAAGCACTTGGCAGGGTACACACTGGAATCATGCCTATAGCATAGCACTTAGCTGTACCTAAGGTCAAAGTAGGTATGCTAAGGGACAGAGATGACTTTAGACATCGTTAGGCATGATTATCCCAAAAACATAAGTACCAATATTGCAGGTCTTTAAAACCCTGGCCTACATTACCAGTGCCCATTGTTTTTTTTCTTAGATGCCGGTAGCCGCGATTCTGTTATTGGCACCTAATTATGACTGACGCGCGTCTAGTCATTTTTCTAGGCGCCAGCTGATTTAGGCACCACTTACAAAATCCGGGCCAAAATGCCTATACAGGCTTGAATCTCATCGACATTTCCAATGAAACTGGAATCATTTCTACAGCCCCTAGCACATTATACTGTTTTGCTTCCAATAAGACTTTGTATGGTGTGAACATCTGCTCGAAAAGTGCAATCAGTGTCATATGCTCCAAATCTCACTTGGTCTTCAAAATCAGCTCATCAACTTTGCCATCTTCTCTAGCTGGAAAAAAAAATGATATTTTGCTTTAGTCTTTCCCTACTTCAGATGGTAACAAGGGACTTAATTGGTTTTACTAGTTAGAAACTCCTCATTGGCAGTGGTGGTTGATTTCTATATCTACATTAATGCTTCCCAACATGTTTGTTGTTATCCATGGATGGTCCTACAATTCTGAAAGTTGATATTTCTGAGCAGATTTTAAACAAGCACTATTAATGATAGAGGGTTCAGCAATTCTCTGAGAACTGTGATGAACTTTGCCAGTAGGTTTTAGTACAGAAGTATTAATGTCAAAGAATTCTGAAACTTTCTGACAACCTTGTTTCCTTTTCCTACTTGTTTCTCGGACAATAGTTTTACAAACTGGTTCTTCTATAACACTGATCTTTTTAATAACTTCTGGTTTAACCCTCAACAGGGCACGTGGGGTCTATGCGGATCCCAGCCATGTATGCATGTCATTTGCATAAACACCGTTCAAGACTGAAGGGAAATATTTTATGTATTTGTCACGATGGCATTCCTGCATAGATTGATGTAAAGTACCAACTTGACATATAACAGTCATTTCTTTAAGAAAAAATGTTTTGTTTTGTTTTTTTTGCAACAATTTTTGATAACTGAATGCTAAAAATGAATACTGTTAGTCAGGATCAATGTACAAAAAGAAGGAAACCCCCAGATTGAACTGTTAGATAAGTGGCATTGTTTACCTATTGCTTTTTTGTCAATTGATCCATAAATATTCTATGGCTTATATTTATGTTTAACTTTGGACAACTTATATTTTACAAATATCTTCATTAGATTGGTAACAGCATTACTTTATGTGAATTCAAACAGTATAAGATCACATGAATAATGAGAGATGTGACAATTGAGCAATTGTGCAGATATTTTATCACAATAGCTGCTGTATCAATACTTTAGAAACCAAAATCATGGATCTGTGTCAGTGGCAGCAAATCATTTTAACGATAGCTGTGAGCTTATAATGTTTCAAAGGCCATATTAGTTATTGCTAAACTTTCATTTGATTCTGGGAAATGTTCATAGCACAGCTGCAAAAGTATTACATTCCTGGTACAGATATCACAGTAGATGAGCAACTTGTGGCTTATCATGGCAAATGCCCATTCAGACAATACTTCCAAAGCAAGCCATCAAAGTATGAAATCAAAATTTGGTAGGCTTGCAATTCGGCTACATGTTTTCCTCTGACATGTTGTCCTCTACCTTGGACGCCAACCTGATAGAGATAAGGGCCAAGGAGCAGCAGTTGTAAAGTGATTGACAAAGTGCTGGGTGAAAAGTGGTCGTAATATTGTGACAGACAACTTCTTCACATCAGTTCCATTGGCAGAAGATTTGCTGCAAATGGACACAACACTGGTTGGAACTATTCGGAGAAATAAGCCTGATATTCCAAAGGAGATGACTGAAACAAGAGGAAAAGAAGAAAAGTCATCCACTTTTGGCTTCTGTAAAGAACTAACACTTGTGTCGTATGTCCCAAAGAAGGGAAAGGTCGTTACAATACTGTCATCAATGCATCACGACAAAGCAATTGAAGGGGAAGATCGTAAACCACAAGTAATCCTGCACTACAACTCTTGCAAAGGTGGTGTTGACAATATGGACAAGATGGCAACTACATATACTTGTCGATGCAAGAACAATTGTTGGCCAATGACATTGTTTTTCAATATGCTAGATGTCGGTGCCATTGCAGCCTTCATAACCTGGATATTCTATCAACCACAAAATGAGGTTAAGAAGACACGAATAAGAAGGTCATTTCTGGTGCAATTAGGATGCCAGTTAATTGCTGATCATATACAGGAAAGGCTTCAATATCCACAATCGCTGCAGAAGGGAAGCAAAGCAGTCTCTGATCAGGCTTGGTTACTGTCAGGCAAATCCTGCCAAAAAATGCCAGTTGGAGCCACCAAAGAAAAAGCGATGTTATATCTGCAGGACAGAAAAGTGAAACAGATATTGTCACAACCCCAGTCTTAAGGCTAAGCTTGTGCCAGATAAATCTCCTCTTCACCCAGGCCTTACCCTTAAAAGGGCTGATCAGTGTAACAGGTTCTACTCAGACAAACAAGGAGGTTCTGAGTTCAAATTGAACCAGCATGATCCAGAACCCTGGGGAGGGGAGGAATATTGGGACAACAGCCAGGAGCAACAGGAGGTGCCTTGCAAAAAGGGACAGCCTAGGAGGCAGGCTCCTAGCTCAGAGAATTCACAGCTGTTGAGCCTAATTAAGGCTAAACAGAAGACTCAGCAGAAGCAGCAGGTTGCCCTTCCCCCTCACAGGTTAGGGCATGTCCAGCTCAGGGCTTTAGAAGCTGAGCTGAGGAAGAACAATTCAGTCAACCCTGGGTCAGCCCAGGAAGGAGGCTCGAGGGACTGGGCTCCTGAATCCTCACAGAATCAGGATAGTGAAATGCTGGATGCACCTACTGTCCCTGAGGCAAACCAGCCAGCCAGCCAAGATGCCATAGAGCTGATGGATACCTCCATGGAACCTGATGAAATCCACATGGACGAGAGCTAAGTGAATTTCCTGACTGTGTGCGTTTGAATTGTGAAGTTTTTTTGGACTGTCTGAAAGCACAAGGGTGAGCAGTGCTAGGCTCATGGCTGGAGTTGGAGCCTTAATTTTTGGGACATTGAAGGAAGTGTGTTTTGTGCATTTTTACTTTTGCCTTTTTTCTGTTTGGATGGAACTTTGTTGCTGACTGTATGAAAGGGGTAGTAGTGGGGAGAATCCACACAAGATCCTCAAGTAGGGATTGTGGGGCCAATTTTGGCAAGTTTAAATATAGTGGATTCAGCTACTCCCCTCCTCCACCAGCTGCTTGTTAAGTTGGCTGGGGAAGGCCTGTTAAAAACCGGGCCTAGGCAGCATGTTCTAGACTGTTTAAAAACCTAGTGAAGAACCAGTATAAAGGCTGGGTAGTTTTTTTGTAGCCTTATTTTGCCCTTTTGACTGTGGGACTGACAGGGCAATGCTACACTAGAACCATTTGGACTCTTACCTGCAAGAAAGGTGTGGGCTGTGTTTTTGTAAGCCCAAATTTTATGTTCATGTCTTCTTTTGGAGTTTAAAGACTTAACTCTGGCAAAGTGATACTTAGGAAATAAAGTTGGACTCAAGTTTGGTGGAAAAACTTTATTGTTCCTGACATTTCTTCTTTATTTTACTCTTAAGTACCAGCAGGACCTTCAACATCTTTTGAAGGCACGTTAGGATTGGTCGTTGCTGAGCCCTGGTCGGTGGCCAGTTACAAAACCCGGCACCGGCAGGCTCACAATATGCATAGCATGCAATCACAATGCTTGCAAAGAGCACAGCATATCGTTAGTATTGTGTGACAATTGCATCTGAAACTGAAATATAAAATATTGACGCTGAATATTATGTTGACGTTTTAAAGTTAATTATTAAAGTTATTTATTAAAATTAAATTCAGTCAGAGAAATATGATTTAATAAATTTTTCAAATTTATAAACTGCTGTTCCTTGTCTTTTTCAAGATCTTATGGCATTTAACCTCAATAATTATTTACATTCAATTTATTTAAGCTGTAATATGACTTTATTTTGCTGGGGTCTACACAGACCCCAGGTGCCCTTTAACGTAACTTTCTTAACATGCCCTGTTGAGGGTTTTAATATCACTTTTGTTAGCAGCATAAACATTGTCTGCAGAATTTAAGGTGTGGTAACTACTTCAATTGTCTATGATACATCACTCATAACGTCTTCTTCAGATTTCAAGAGCCTAAACAATGCCCATAGAGGTAAACTTTCTGTCCTATAAATAGGATGCTGGCCTTGGATGGGTCTTATGTCTAAGAGCGAGAATGATGGGATAGATGGAGAGTGACAAAAGGGAAAATATGCTTAGGAAAGGAGAAAAAAATATTTTCTCCTAATGAAGGCTAAAGATTGGAATCAAGCTGAACTATAATGCCAACATGGTACTGCTTAAAAGTGACTTTGACCTGTAAGGAACTGTAATGAATATTTTTATTATAGATCAATATACTTTTTTCAAAATCTCATTCTCATGGTATGTAGTATAGGAAATGGCACTTGTTGTTTAATGTAGGCTTCTGATTTTTGTTATAAGATTTTGATATTTAATCTAATAGATTATAATGGGAGCTATGCAGTAACAGCAAGGGAACTGCCAGAAATATTCCAGCCTCAGGCAGAAATAAATTTATTTGAGCCAGAGGACTGTGGGAGGCAATTATAAAGGCTACTTATGTACAGCTGTGTAAGTTTTTGTTAGCCTCTCTGTGGGTGGTATAGAATAAATGAATGGCATAGGTTTAGTGTAGATGGTATAAATGGTATTTGGGTTTTCAATTTTGATAGCTTTAGGGCTCCTTTTACGAAGGTGCTATAGGGTTTTTAGAGCACGCATAAAATTACCGTGCACTATAGCGTGCGGTAGCTGAAAATCTACTGCCTCCTAAAAAGGAGGCGGTAGTGGCTAGCGTGCTCAGGAATTTAACGTGTGTTATTACGCGCGTTAAGGCCCTAGTGCATTTTGTAAAAGGAACCCTTAGTGTATCCTGTTCTTTGCACTATAAATACTGTATTTTTGGAACAGTAAACATGGTAAATACTCTCCTCCTCCCCCCCTCCCTTTATGCCTCCTTTTACTCTTTGGAGAACACAAGTTTGGGTGATAAATCAATTTTTTAAAATTTGTTGCATATACTAATTGCACTACAGGGTATTTTTGGTTTTTTTTAAATAAAGCAAACTGGAAGATGTGCATATTAAGAAGCCACTTTAATACAAGTATCTTCCTGAAATAGCTGTACAGTATAGAGGTCTATTTATTAAAGGGTATAACATTGGTACATTGACTTATAGCTTGAACTTAATATGACTAATCAACTATATAAAAATAAATCATAGACAATTCATTGCAGAACCTGGCTGCAGCTTTTATTCAATTGAACCCCAAACCAAAAAATAGCAGCAAATGCACAAGATGCTCATAGCTTCACTCACTTCCCAGCTCCCTTTCCCATGCAGCTAGTTGGCAGCAACCTAGCAGCCTAGTCACCCATATATCACATGGAACACATGACATAAAATGGGCTACAGTGCCCTTGTACAAATCCACAATCACAAGTGAAGGAATGATTGAGGCTCACATTGCCACCAAGCCCCATCCAACTTATGGTGATGACAGCTATGTCTCAACCTCCTCACAGAACTAGTTCCATTTTCCATCGTGTTGCCCTGCTGAAACTCATCCAGCCCAGCAGTAAATCTCTGCTACTGCCCCAAACAACAAGTACAGAAAGGTGAACCACCCAGTCCCCTCAACTCAACAAACCCCATCCACTGCCTCCTCAAAGAATAAGCCCCAACTCCCTAAACACCTACCTCCAGAAAACCCAGAAGGGAGGAAAGGGCGGGCAAAACCCTCAGAAGCCCACATAGCCACCAATATGCCCTCCTTCTGAACCCACTCCCCTAACAATAATTCCCACCTCTCCCTCCAGATGTCAGCACCAGTCCAACACCTCACCCTAGTCCTCAACCAATGCTCTGCCTGCAACATCACTCAATCCTGAGGAACAATTCAACAGCACAAACAGGTCTGCCATATACCCACCTCACACACCAAATTCTCATTCACCAAATCCCCGATTCCCCCCTCACCCCCATCCTTACCTACCCCTTCACCTACTCCCTAAGATTTCTGGGGGCCTGCCCAATGTTATTTATCTACAGCTAAATCACTGTGCCCTTAAGCACTTAATCCAGATTCAGTAAATGGTTCCCATTGGGACTCAGCACTATGCTATGAAGAGTTTTCTTTATAGAATAGTGCATAGTGCGGATTCTCACAGTTTTGGTGAGCTGAGATGTAATGTAATGGTTTTTGAAGTGTTCTTTGACTTTGGGGAACTAGGCTCAATTCACCATAACATACAACCTCTCGAAAGGGATTGCAAGGGTGACAACTGAAATATGGAAACACTGGCCCATGGATCAGATGCATCTAGCATTTAAAGAAAAGAATATTAGATTAATGTATAGTAGAAATCAGAATCTGAAGATTTTATGTCCGGCTGACATGGACCCACGGAGATATACACCTGAGCCGAGAGGGAGTCATGTCAAATGTGGTAGATGCAAAACATGTGTATATACATATGAAATAGAAAGATTTTTTTTGTACACTCATTGACAGGCTAAAAATACAAATTAAAGCATAGTACAACTTGTGATACCCTGTTAATGGTATACATGATTATTTGTCCCCGTAAGATATCAGCATGGGAGTAACTTTAGGGATCTGGCCAATCAAAGTCTTAGGCCACGCCCAGTGCATCCCAGAATGCATTGGGAAGGAGGTCTAAGACTCTGGTTGGCCCAGGTGCCTAAAGCCCTTCCAATGGGAGGGGCCTTAGGAGCCTGGACAAATCAGGGCCTTAGGCCCCTTCCCAATGCATTCCAGGATGCACCAGGAAGGAGAAGGCCTGCCATTCTGAGGAGATGGGCCTGCCAGCTGGAGGAAGTAGGCATCCCTCTGGCCGGCCTTCCTGTTAAATATATGGGCTTTGGTTGGTGGGGGTTAGGGAGTGGACAACTTGCTTGTCAACTTGCTGTGGGGTTCGGGAGCTCCTTGCCTTGGCCATTCAGCTGATCTTGGCATGGGAAATCCTTCACCTCTCCCATCAGCTGAGCATCAGGGATTCCCCAAAGCTACAATTTTGTAACTGGCATCCTCAAATGATTGACAGGCAATCTGACTTGGGCGCTGATTACAGAATCACAGCTTTGGGAAGTCCTTGCCGCAATTGGCTGCTGCAGTCTAGCAGCAAATGTATGCCAGGATTTTCCAGGCCTACATTTTAGTCACCTTTTTTGGCATGAATTGCAGCTGGGTAGCCACTTTAACCCACCTAATGCCACTTCTGGCGTTGGCCATACCTACTTTGGTGTTCCGCAGCCTAAAGCTTCTACCTAACTGCAAATCCAGCATCCATTTCAGCCACTTTTTATTTAGGCATCAGCAGGCACTTCAACACTGCCATTTCTGACTGCATTTTTCAATTACTTAGGCATTGGCAGGACGCCTACCAGTGCCTAAGTGTAGACACTGGTTATAGAATTTCCCCCTAAAAGAGTACATTTATTTGGTATATGCAAGCATCTCTAAACTTCTATTCAAAAATGTTTAAATTCTTTAAAATAATCATACACTATTATTCTCATACCCTACTGCTATTCACAAACTCAGACTAAACTTCCTGCCATGACCCATCCGTGCATAAATGCCACTAAGGCACTTGTGGTAGAACTCATTAGTGGATCACATGAAGCCTGACTTGCAAAAAGCTGCTAAGAAATCCCAGCATCAGCTGATCTTTTATTTTTTTTTTCCTTCCCTACAAGAAAGATAAATCAAACATTCTGTGAGCCACACATTCTATTATTTGTTAAATTATCATGGCCATCTTGGTTCAGAGATGAAATAAATCTCAAGATTCATGCGAAAACACCAAAGTAAAAAAAAATATCACAGTAAAGATGAAATAATCTGTCACTATAAGGGTCTACGCTGAAAACAATCTGTTTCTTATAAAAGCTATATAAGGATAATTATTATCCCACCTTTTACAAAGCTATGCTAGTGGCTGATGCTGTGGTATCTGCCCCGAAGCCAATAGAGATTCAAAGGGCTTTTTCCGTATAGCATCCACTAGCATGGCTTTGAAAAAAAAAAGAAAAAAAAAGGGGGGGGGGGTTATATAATTAAAAAAGAATTTAAGGAGGAAGTATGGAAGGGGAAAAATCTTAGAATGCACAATAAGTATGGAGTGAACAGGCTTATTATTTTATTTATAAGATAGAAATATTTAGGACCAAAGGTTATTCACTTATTTTGGGAAAATGAATACAATCAGATTTTAAGTTTTAAATCCTGGGTAGGTTTAATATTGAGCAATATGTAAAGAAATGATGAAACTGTTCCTCCAGAATGTCTGAATTATAGCATAATCCACATTCATTTCATTTTAATAGATTTATGATCTTTATAAATTCACATCTGCAATTAGAAACATAGCAAATGTTGGCAGGAAAGAAGCACTATATCTACCCAGTATGTCTATTTGTACCCATTTATTACACTGCCATAAATCCTATTCACTCATGGATCCCTTGCCACAGCTGCTCATTTATATGGTATATAAGGCTGCAAATGTTTTCTAAAACAACAATAAATTGCTTTACAAAAGTTACAGTTATAACTCAGCCCTTGAGAGCTTTGCACAATGTTTCTCTCATTCTACTAATGCACAATGTTTCTCTCATTCTACTAAAAAAAAAAAAAAAAAAAGAGTTATTTTGAAAACCAAGCATGCATCAGCCTGGCCCTGGAATGTGTACGGTTAAATTTAGTTCATATAATTCATAATACATCCAAAATGTATCTATCAGAAGCAAGGCAGGTTTTGGGATGTAGCCAAAGGTTATACAGATAGTGATATTCAGCAGCTGTTCATATAACCTGTATGTTCAAAACTGAATGCAGAAATAGCAGGGAAAACATTTTATGGATAGATCTGGGCACATTTTCAGCATTCTGGCTTAAACACATATATCTACTGATATCTACATAAGAATATGTGAGCAAATTATCCTTTTCTTGATGTGATCATTGGACATATTGAGAATAATATCATTTTTTGTGTTAGCATTTTGGGTTCTTATTTCTAAAATACCTCTATTGTATCATCCAGTTTTGAAAAGATAGTTCATATTTTTTTTCTATTTCTTGTGAGGAGCATAAAGACAATAGAATATTGGCTTGGCTAGGATGCATCAGATTTAAATTGTATAAGAGAAGCTGGCTTAGGCTGCTAATGGCTGTATGTTATACTTTCCTCCTTGGGATCTTGCTAGGTACTGGGTTGGCCACTGTTGGAAACAGGATGCTGGGCTTGATGGGCCTTCAGTCTGTACCAGCATGTCAATTTTTATGTTCTTATGTTCTCCTTACCCCAATCTCTTACCCTTCCTTATTGTACCTTTCATCTTACAAATAATAATTGGTATAAAGTAGCATTATAGTATGATGCAGTTTTGTTATTATAATTTAAAACTTTAATAACTTGCATTACAATCCAGCAAGGTAAATTAAAGTCAGTGATCATGGACCTCTTTTTCAGAAAGTAAAAAAAAAAAAAAATCCAAAAAGTGTCATGAAGGCACAGATGGAAATTTTTCTTGCCAAAATCTTCCAATTTCCAATTTTCAAAACGTATTTTCTAGACAGATATCTGTGCTGTTCATCTGCAGTTTAACTCTCAAGGAGGTGTGTTAGAGGTATGTAGGTGGGACTAGGGTGGGCCTATGACTTGGACGTTTTTCTGCCATAATCATACATTTAACAATATGTTCAGGGCACAATTTGGACTTCTGGGGCTAGACCTGTTTTAACAAAGAATAAGTGCTTAAAAGGTGCCTAAACTGATCCCTGGTCACTGAAGGGATGTAAGCACGACCCCCACACACTCCCCTAGTGGTCACTGACCCCCATTACCACCCCTCACAGATGTGAATGAAACATACATACCTACCTGTATGGCAGCTTCAGATATTATGACCAGTCCTATTAGAGCTTCAAGCAGGATCCTGGAGTAGCCTAGTGAATGGTGTAACGAGCCTTAGAGATGGGAATTAAGGCCCATACTCCACTCTAAACACTCCACTTACAGTGGAATTTATCAGCCTTCCAAAACCCATCCTAATCCCACTGTAGCCACATATAGGTGTCACCTGCAGACATAAGGCCTATTGTTGTGGTGTACATTTTTGTCCAGTAGGTTTTGGGTGGTTTTGGAGGGCTCACCATACAATATAAGGGGACTATGGTGAAATGTGTACCTGGGACTTTTATGTGAAGTTCACTGCAGTGCTCCACTGCTCTGCTGGGAATGTCTGTGTTGTCAGTCTGCTAAAACTCCTGGCCCCAACTACATCCCAAAAGCTTGTTTTGTGCATTTTTTTGTTTTGGACATTTTTTTTTCCAAATATGGTTCAAAATGATAGATGCACAGAGCACAAACACATTCATTTAAAAAACAAACAAACAAAAAAACAACAACAACAACAACAACAAGATAGACATTGTGCAGTATTGAAAATGGTTATGATTGGTACTGGATTTTTGTGGGTATTCTGTAACATTTCTAAACTTGGATTTAGAAGTCATATTGAAAATATCACTCTACATCATTTTGCTATTCTTTTCCAAACGTCATAAATATAGGCTGGGAGACAATAAAGATTAATGGAACTGCATGGATGGACCATGCAACAACTTCTACTCCACATGTTTATTCAAATTTGATATACTACTGAATCTTACAGAGTTTTCAGCAGTTTACATATCTTTTACAGGTACTTCTGCTCCTGAGACAGACACCCCTTTCAGGCACCCCTTTTTTTTATTTGGTCTTGTTCCAATATAGGGCTCTAAAGCATATACAGCTGAATAGTGTTTTAACATCCAGAATAAAACACTCTAAACAGGACATCACTTCATTGAACATTTTCTGTTTTTACAAATGGCAGTCCATCCCTACATTTCCCATACGGGCATTATAGTTAAGATGTGGCAAATGCAAAAACTAACCACATTTTTAGCACACACACCTCAAAGTTAGGAGCATAAATCCTTTGGCTATTGGGCTCTTGGAGAATTGTTCATCTAATTTGGGGGCCACTTTTGTATAACATTGTTATTCTAGTAGATTTGGACCTTCTAAGCAGGAAATTCAATACTATTCCTGTCTAACAATGCCCCCATTGGTTTTAATAAGTGCACAGACACATAATAGCCAATTAATATTAAATTATTCATAGTCATTTAATAACATAATTTTACATTACGGGCTTATACATATGTGATTGTATCTGTACAATGGGAATCCTTTCTCTTCAACAGTATCTTGCTGAAGGGAAGAATTCCAATTTGCCATAGCAAAGCTGTCACTTATATACTTCACTCTAACATCATTTGTTCCTAGCTTCTGATTGGCTAAAATATTCCTCCTATCATATAAGTCATTTCACATATGGTAGGGGAGTGATTTTTGCTTAACAAAGATCTTCTTATTTTATTTTTTTTTATAGATAACAGACTTAAAGAAAAGTTTTACAGAATTATATATTTGCTTACAGCAATCTACATAAATATGCATTATAATGTATATATTTTAAAAGAACTCCTGAATTCCACTTAGTTTAAAATTTTACCAAAGCAATGCAAACTTATTTATTGTACGTAACCAATAATTGTACCCTTAAAGAAAGAATATATATTTTACCAGTGTTCTTCTTATGTCTTAAAAGATTAATCAAATGTAGCCTCTGACTAATTTTAACTGTGTTTGTAAAACTGACAGCCTGAGCTTTTTTTCTGGCTGACTATAAAGCTGAAAGTTTCACAGCTACTATATAAAGCCCAAACACAGCCCCCCTTAATAAGAATTATTAATGTTCTCTTATATTGGGCTTAAGAAGCCTCCCTTTGCATCTCTGAAGGCAAGCAGGCCTCTTGGAATGTCACAGATTTAAGAGAGTTTCCATGGGAACCTAGCTTAAAGGTCACCAAGGTTAATTTCCATATTTTGTCCCTGGATTGTCCAAAATCTAAAGTTTTATAGTATTAGTTTTACAAAACATTTCATATTTAAATACACACACAATTCACACATTATCCATCCATTTCATTCTCTCCTGGATCCAGGGCAAACCATTCCCATACATACACTTATATGATAATTATTATAAAAATACGTATCTTTAGAAACAGAATGTCTTGCTCAGAAATTTGATATCCTATATCTCTTCCTAACCATTACTAGACTCCTCCCCTTCCTCTCCCTCCTCCCCTCCCTCCCTTCCTCCCCATACTCTTCCCTCTTGCCCGCTTAAAAGTCACCTTGAGCCTGTATTGGTATGAGTGACGCACAAATAAAAGATTAGATTAGATTAGACTAAAGAACCATCTGGCATTAATTAAACCATGAGGGTTTTAGATGCGAAACTCTTTTATACAAAGAAGACTGAACAGAGAAAGGAGATAGAGAAAGAGCACTTATAGCTGCATCCAATAGCTCCCCAAGTTATTGCGTACCTCAGCAAATTACATAAAATACTGCATTTTATTATGATTATTCTTACTATTAATCCCTAGTGTTTTTCAGGCCTTGGCTGCAATCCATATTCAAATTTTTATATCTTTGCACGTAACTTTTCATATGCTCTTAATTGGACATTGGCCCTATCTACCACAAGAGCATTGCTAACTAGGCAGCCCCAAATCATTTGAAAAATAGGTGTCTTTATTTATACTTGCATGTATCAAATAGAAATTACCCATCCCATGATGGCCTACTGCACCCTGCTATTTGTTCTGCGCTGTTTGCGCTAGATGGCGAACTTCTTTACTTCCCACAATATGTTATTAGATACATTACTGTCTATAGTAATTAAAATGATCTTAAGTCGTTGGAAGAATAATAGTATCTTTAATGTCCATTTCTAGTGGAAATTTCTGATGCAGACAGAGTGAAATGCATCAGTAATAGCTGAAAAGGGCATGCACTTACTATTTGGTAGATAGATCCCCAAAAGTATTAACCGAATATTACCACTAGGGGTTGGCTCATTTGGCCTGTAAGTTCCTCCTTTTCCTTTCCTCATATCGTACGCATTTAATATGTTAACTTCAATGACTGAAGAGCAACAAAAAAAGAAATCCAACCGAATCTGCAGAAAAATCACCAAAACAGGAAAACCAAGAATTTTCTGCTTTTGGGTGATTTGGTTTTTGGCAGCAGCTCTTGGTGTAATACACAGGCATTTGTTGTTGCCTTCATTTTTTGCGGTACATTGTATACCTTATTTACCATGGACCCCTGACGAAGGCGTGTTGTCCGAAACACGGACCGTGTTCGGTCTCTTGGTTGGTAAAAAGGTTTTTTATTACTGCATTTTAACTTTGGTACAATAAATTCTTGCCTGCATCGTGTACATTGTCTGCAGTTTTTGTTTAGTTTTCCAACTTCAATGTTTGTAATTCGATTAATTTGTTGTGAACCACCTAGAACTCCCTGGGTATGGCGGTATACAAATTATTATTTATTATTATTATATAGTTTAGAACCTAGTGTCCAATGGGTAAGAACATAAGAATAGCCATGCTGCATCAGACTAATGGACCATCTAGACTAGTATTAGAGAATGATGCATGGAAAAATTTGTCCCTGTCCCTGCAAGCTCAGTCCCTGTCCTCACCCAATCCCCATCCCGCGAGCTCAGTCCCTTTCCCCGTCCATTCTCGCAAACCATCTGATCCCATCCGCACAAACCTCAAATAATTATGATGTTATATTGAACTTATGTTAAAGTATAAAAAGAATATTCTGTACAATTGTCAATTTATAAATCACATTTAATACATAACAAGGATCCTGCCTCCTCTCCCTCTCACAAATATCCCCTCTACTATTGAGAAAAACTGAACAAAACAAATTACTACAGAATACTACATAGAAAAATCATTCTAACAGAATACCACAGTTACATATGGCAGGAATAGTGTTAGGGTAATGAAACTAGGGCAACTACCCCCTGGAAGCTGAAGAAGGCACAGCCTGTTAGTGGGCTTTGTGGTTCCCAGCTATATCTAATACCAGCGCTGGCAGGATACACATTTCAAATCTAATATATTCTAATCACCAAATAGAAAATAAAATATTTTGTTTCTGCTTTTTGTTGTCTTGTAATTTTATATTTAAAATCATTTTGATTTCAGGCTCTGTTTTATGTTTCCTTCTGTCTTTTCTTAACACACTCGCCAGGGTCTCCCCCTTTTCTTTTCTTTTCTTTTTTTGTATATCTCCATGTGTTCAGCTTCTCCTCTCTCTTACTCCCTTACACCAATATGTTTTCCATTCTCTTTTCTCCCTCCCTTTGCTGTGTTCAGTATTTCACTTCCTTTATCCCCTTGGTTTAGCATCTTCTCTTTCCCTTCCCTTCTTTCTCTTCCTCCCTGCAGGTCCAACATCTCTCTCCTTTTCCTTCAGCTCCAGTATGGGTCCAGCACCTTTCTCCCTTCCTTCCAGCTGCCTCCCTCCCCCCAACATGGTCTAGTATCCTGAAGGTCCAGTCCTTCTGTCCCTTCAAGCCTCTTAGGGGCTGATTCTATTTATATCGCCTAAAAAATTAGCTCCAATTAATATGGTACTGCTACTTTTCATTTCTATAGTGCTACTAGACATATGCAGTGCTGTATATTAAAACATTTAAGAGAGCCATTAATAAAATATTGTACAGAATGAATATTATTTCCTCCCTTTGTTCATACTCGCTCAGGGTGGGGAGGGGGGAGGGAATATTTAATGATTTCTTATGCTTAAGAACAATTGTTGGGTATAGTGGAGGGTGATGTTTGATGTGAGTTAGAATTTGATGGTATATTAAATGATGTTAAAGTTTAAAATGATTGTTTCTCATGTTACACTTGTTGAAAGTTTTAAAAATGAATAAAGATTAAAAAAACAGACAAACAAACATTTAAGAGATAGTCCCTGCTGAGTAAAGCTTACAATCTAGTCAATGGACAAACAGGACACATAGGGGTTAGGGAGTTTATCAGGGGTTAGGGAGTTTATCAGCAGGCATGAGTGCTTTACAAGTTAGTGGGGTTAGGAGATAGACATTGCTAGGCATCCTAACTTTTAGGCACACCATATTTTAGGCACACCAGGATTTTCTTGGCCTAGATGCCTAAGTTAGGCACACATTGGCCCATATTCTATAACTGTATGCATAACTCAAAGAAACGCCCACAATTCGTACCTAACCATGCCCACTATTAGATAGGCACCTTGTCCAAAGTGCCTAACATTTATAGAATCATGCCTATCAAGTTAGGTACCTAACTGTCAATTAATTCCAATTAACATCAATTATGAGGTGTTAAGTGTCAATTATCAGCACTGATTAAGCCTTTTAATCAATTAAGTTAGGTACCTACATCAGCTAGGCATGCGGATATAGGCACCTAACTTTAGGGAGACTCGATAGAATTCGCCCCTTAATGCACATTAGTAACTACCCCCCTTAGATGTACTCAGCTATGACTATAGTAGATATTTGTGATCTCTGTAATTATCGTCTACCTGCTGCTATCCCTTAGAATAAAGTCCCCAGTGATATATGCACTGAGCCATGTATTGAAGAGATTTGTCCTACAGTATCACTTTCCTTCTCATTGTATATTCTTACATACTATGAAAACACCCTTTCACCCAGCAAGAAATTCCTCGATATCTATTGAAGGGAAGATGGATGTGCCTTCAGCACCGTTATCCATCTATTACTGAGGCCTAGTCTACACAGTTCTACTTAGTTCTCATTGGTGACTATCTAGGGTCACCAGACATCCAAGAAAACTTGGACATGTCCTTTTTTAGAGGACTGTCTGGGCTCCCGGATGAACTTTCCAAAACCCGGCATTTGTCCAGGTTTTGGAAAGTCCCTACAAGCTCCGGTCACATCTAGAGGGCCTCTGAGCATGCACAGATATCGCACACATTTGTGCATGCGCCAGGCCCTCCAGACATGGCTAGAGCTCATCACAGAGAGAAAAGGCTTTCTGAGGGCGGGGCTGGAGGGTGGAACGGGGTGGGGCTAGAGGCAGAACTGGAGGTGGAACTGGGAAGGACTCAGGCAGAATGAGGAGGGATCATGTGTCCAGGATTTTCTTTTTTAAAATATGGTAACCCTTGACTATCCAGCAATCAATGCAGAGTTATCCTGCTTGCTGGTCTCAGTTGTTTCTTCTGCTAGCTCCATGTTGCTATCTTAGGTACAGCTCAGAGATTTCTACTAGGCAGTGATGACTGGTCATGGCATCCTTGTTATCCTGCCTTCTTTTTTTAATATTTAGGAATTTTTCCTAACTACATGGCAACAAAATTATTTGACAGTCTCAGGGATAGATGAGTGGAGATGTGTGCTTTCAACACAGCTGGGAGACATTGTTGTTTATCTGAACATTATCAGCCTAACCATAATTATAGAAAGCTGAAATGTGTATATATTAGTCAGTGGGTGGAATGTATATTGTATTCTGCAGTTACAGAGTGTTAATATTTATAATGCTGTCATATAGTGCTGTTGCATTAGCAGTCCAAGTGAACACATTGCATACCTCAGATAATGTCTGAAAAATTAAGTGTAAGTTTTCATATTTTGTCTGTTTACAGAAAACACACGCAGGTTCATAAACATTCCTAGTTATTGCAAAAATGTATACTGTACAGTTGCATTTGATTAGGATAACTGCACCTAAAAGGCAAAACAGGGTTCAAGCTATTTTTATTGGTTGTGCTAAGGGAATTCATAGCTATTAATATTTGGAAGCAATACAGGATTTTAACCTCAAATCCAAATATATGAATATTTGACTTAGAAACACTTGTTAGAGAATTTGTTTGCCAAAACATACTATATCTCACAACAATAAAACACATCAATTCAAAGTGATGAAGCGGACTCAAACTAAATTAAACTCAACAAAAATATTTTTTCTACAGTAAATGCTAATTTTGATATTTTTTCTTGAACACTAGCTATCATAATCCCCTATTGACTGTTGCCTTACAAAGCATTCTGATTTAATTGCTTGATTTTCCTCAACAATCATGGAAAAAAAGCCAAGATAGTTCCAGAATAAGAGTTGCATAATGTAGCTCCTTCACTGATCTTACCTTTGCATGTTGGTGTAAATTATAGGCAAGAGGAAGGCTAAGGCCTTAGAGGGGCATAATCAAAAAAAAAAACGTCTAAGTCCTCTTTTGGCCTAAGGCCCTAAATGCTGAAAGTAGCAGCAGGGAAATTGTCCATTCTCAAAAAAAAAAAATCCACGAGTTGTTTTTTTTTTTTTTTTTTTTTGAGAATGGCCTACCTCTACGTTCAGCAGTTTAAATGGCCAGATCACCACTACGTCTAGACTTACAACACATTATCAACCAAAAACAAGCCTAGGTCCCAAACGCCCAAAACAAGACCTTTTAGGCAAAGGAGGGGCCAGTCCTTTGTCTAAAAGCTGGATTCTGTAACCGGCATCTGTCAAAAACAACACCGGTTACAGAATCCACCCCCTGCAATGATTGCGGCAGGAGAGATGACTCCTCTCCCCTGCCGCAATCGCCCTCCACCCCGAACTGCCACGATCCACAGCAGGAGAGATGCCCAATCTCTCTTGCTGTGGTTCAGGGCAGTTCAGGGGGAGGGGTGATCGTGATCACAGCAGAAGAGATGCCCAGTATCTCCTGCTGCAATCGACCCCCCACCCCTGAACCAATACTGGCAGGAGGGAGCCGAGACGCAAGCCCTGTGACCCCCCACTCCCCTTACAATATGGGCAGGAGAGATTCTAGGCCCTCCTGCCCATGGCAGCCCCCCACCCCCCTTAAAATATGGGCAGGAGGGATCCTAGGCCCTTCTGCCTATGACAACCCCCTACTCCCTTACAATATGGGCAGGAGGGATCCCAGGCCCTCCTGCCCACAATGCACCCCCCCAAGACCACCCCCCAAACCCCTGATTGGCTCCCCTGAACCTAATGACCCCCCAAGCACCCCCACCCCTGACACCCCCTCACCTCAACACTCCCCCCACTTATGGTTAGTTGGCCGAGTGGACGGGTCCTAAGCCTGGAAAGGTGAGTAGTGGAGTCCCTCAGGGATCAGTGCTGGGGTCAATCCTGTTCAATATGTTTGTGAGTGACATTGCTGAAGGGATAAAAGGAAAAGTGTGCCTTTTTGCAGATGATACCAAGATTTGTAACAGAGTAGACACCAAAGAGGGAGTGGAAAAGATGAAAAAGGATCTGCAAAGTTAGAGGAATGGTCTAATGCCTGGCAACTAAAATTCAATGCAAAGAAATGCAGAGTAATGCATTTGGGGATTAATAATAGGAAGGAACCGTATATGCTGGGAGGAGAGAAGCTGATATGCACGGACGGGGAGAGGGACCTTGGGGTGATAGTGTCCGAAGATCTAAAGGTGAAAAAACAGTGTGACAAGGCAGTGGCTGCTGCCAGAAGGATGCTGGGCTGTATAAAGAGAGGTGTAGTCAGTAGAAGGAAGAAGGTGTTGATGCCCCTGTACAGGTCATTGGTGAGGCCCCACTTGGATTATTGTGTTCAATTTTGGAGACCGTATCTGGTGAAGGACGTATGAAGACTTGAGGCGGTCCAGAGGAGGGTGACGAAAATGATAGGAGGCTTGCACCAGAAGACGTATGAGGAGAGACTGGAAGCCCTGAATATGTATACCCTAGAGGAAAGGAGAGACAGGGGAGATATGATTCAGACGTTCAAATACTTGAAGGGTATTAACGTAGAACAAAATCTTTTTCAGAGAAAGGAAAATGGTAAAACCAGAGGACATAATTTGAGGTTGAGGGGTGGTAGATTCAAGAGCAATGTTAGGAAATTCTACTTTACGGAGAGGGTAGTGGATGCCTGGAATGTGCTCCCGAGAGAGGTGGTGGAGAGTAAAACTGTGACTGAGTTCAAAGAAGCCAATCGGGATGCACGTTTTTTAAAAAAAAATGCTCCCCAGGCAGGCCTGAAGGCGCCTCCGGGAGCCTAGGGAGACCCGCAAGATGCCTAAGCTGGTAGTGTCGGGGGGGGGGGGCGGTCGGTAGTGTCGGAGGGAGGGGGCATCCGATCGGACAGGCTGCGGCCCGCTATACTTACAGAGAGATCCCTTGCCGCGATAAGTGTAGCGGACCGTGTCTAATCTAACCCGATTCTCTAACCAGCGTCTGTAACATGGACTCCGGTTACAGAATCGGGGTTTTAGTGTAGGCCGATTCTGAATAGGACGCCTCTGCCGGGCGTCCTATACAGAATCAGGGCCTAGGTGTCTTGCAGGCCTCACCTTCAATATAGGCGGCCTACCTGGGGAGCATTTTTTTAAAAAAATGTGCATCCCGATTGGCTGATTAGACAGCTGTAGGACGCCTACAGCTGCCTAAAATCGGGACGCACTTTTGGAGAATCAGGGCCAAAGGGTCTAGAATCAGAAAATAAGATTAAATATTGAACTAAGGCCAGTACTGGGCAGACTTGCATGGTTTGTGTCTGTATATGGCCGTTTGGTGGAGGATGGGCTGGGGAGGGCTTCAATGGCTGGGAGGGTGTAGATGGGCTGGAATAAGTCTTAACAGAGATTTTGGCAGTTGGATCCCAAGCACAGTACAGGGTAAAGCTTTGGATTCTTGCCCAGAAATAGCTAAGAAGACCATTCGGGTCTTTATCTGCCGTCATCTACTATGTTACTATGTTACCATCCTCTGAATGGCCGGCCTTAGTGCCTGATTGAACCAGGCACCTAAGACCCTGCCCATAGGAGGGGCCTTAGGAGCCTGGGCCAACTGGAATTGGCCCAGTTGCCTTAGGCCCCTCTTGTGGGTAGAACCATAGGCACATGGGCTGGGGGTAAATGGACAATACTCGGACTGGAAGAGCGTCACCAGTGTGGTGCCCCAAGGCTCAGTGCTTGGACTCGTGCTCTTCAACATCTTTATAAATGATCTGGACATTGGTACGACGAGTGAGGTGATTAAATTTGCGGATGATACAAAATCATTCAGAGTAGTGAAGACACAGGGGGATTGTGAAGATCTGCAACATGAAATGGGCATCGAGAAATGGGCATCGACATGGCAAATGAGATTCCACATGGATAAGTGTAAAGTGAAGCATGTCGGTAACAAAAATTTCATGCACATATACAGGATATCCGGGGTGATATTTGAAGAAACCTCCCAGGAAAGAGATTTGGGAGTTCTGATTAACAAGTCGATGAAGCCGTCCGCACAATGTGTAGCGGTGGTGAAAAGGGCAAACAGAATGCTAGGAATGATAAGGAAGGGGATCATGAACAAATCGGAGAAGGTTATCATGCCGCTGTACTGTGCCATGGTGCGCCCTCACCTGGAGTACTACATCCAGCACTGGTCGCCATACATGAAGAAGGACATGGTACTACTCGAAAGGGTCCAGAGAAGAGCAACTAAAATGGTTAAAGGGCTGAAGGAGTGAGAGATTAGAGAAACTGGGCCTCTTCTCCCTTGAAAAGAGGAGACTGAGAGGGGACTTGATCGAAACATTCAAAATACTGAAGGGAATAGACTTAGCAGATAAAGACAGATTGTTCACCCCCTCCAAGGTAGCGAGAACATGAGGGCACTCTCTAAAGTTGAAAGGGGATAGATTCTGTACAAATGTAAGGAAGTTCTTCTTCACCCAGAGAGTGGTAGAAAACTGGAATGCTCTTCCAGAGTCTGTTATAGGGGAAAACACCCTCCAGGGATTCAAGACAAAGTTGGACAAGTTCCTGCTAAACTGGAACATATGCAGGTGAGGCTGAACTCATTTAGAACACTGGTCTTTGACCTGGGGGCCGCCGTGTGAGTGGACTGCTGGGTCTGACCCAGCAGCGGAAATTCTTATGTTCTTATGTGTGGGGGAGGTGGATCGCGGCAGGAGAGGTTGGGGGGAGGATCGCGATCGCAGCAGGGGAGATGAGGCATCTCTCCTACTGCGATTGTTGCGGTGGGGGTGGGCAGGTTTCAGGAGGTGCTGAGCTGATTTTGGCAGCAGTGATCAGCTCAGCGGCCCCTTTTCGGCACTTATACCTGTTTTGACTTGGTCTAAGTAAAAATATACAAGTACAGACTAGGCAACCTGTTAAATGTTTTGGTTATACTTGCTGTATGACTAAGTCTATGTCAGCCCACCTCCCACCCTATCCCCTCCTCTAAAAGCTCCTCTTTTCGCTCTAAGCGTTTAGAGGCAGGGGAAAGGCCTTAGCTGGTTAAAACCAGCTTTGATTGTCGGTACTTGGACGATCTGGCTTTTTGATCGGCCAAGTAGTGATTCATACCACTTTTTGGACTTTTAGGGTGGGATTATAAGCCCCATAGTGTTTCTGCTACAGATAGGCTTGTAACTTCATGCATATCTCAAAGTGTTACAAGTAGGAGCAGAAGAGCTTGACGTGTTATTGAGGACTGGTGGACCAACCCCACACTGTTACTAGCATCCTAATGGGAAGAAGTCCTTGAATGTTTGACTCATTGAATATAGCTCAATTAGAAAGGCAACATCATTTAGTAAAACCTTTTTTTAGGAATATTAGAAGTATCACTGTTATATAATTCTCTGGGTAATGTCCAGATATCTTCTTATTTGTAATCCGCTTAGAACCGCAAGGCACAAGCGGAATAGAAATCACTAATGTAATGTAATGTAATGTAAAAAACTGGGAAAAGAATCAATTGGACTACTAGATGACCAAAGGGTAAAAGGTCAAGAACACTACTTTTATAGCAAATTTATATACGTTTTTTCTTTTAACAATCTTTATACTTACTTGGATATCTCATGCACATATGTGTGCTTTTCTCACAGGAATCCTCAGATTGCCATACGAGTAATATAACTCAAATGGCCACAATCTTCATCGATCCTCCACTGTATTTTTCAGAATACCTCATTGATATTTTATGTGAATAGCATTCTTAATATTGTCACATACTTATTAATTAAAAATTTAATTTAGCTTTTCTTGCAGCAACCCCTCCCAACACATTTCAACTACTTCTTCAGTATTGGGGATGCAATGTCTTTAATCAGATTAACAATATTTTGCCTGTCCACTTTGTTAAATAAGAACTGCCACCATAAACTAATCCTGATTATATATTTTTGAACGTAAGATCTCTAGAACTGCACACAGTCTCATACAAGGGCACCTTCTTTTTCCTACTGGTCATACCTCTCCCTATGCACCCTAGCATCCTTCCAGCTTTCACCATCATCTTTGCAACTTGATTGGCCATCTTAAGAACATCACATACTATCACACTTAAGTTCTACTCCTCTTCAATGCACAAAAGTCCTTCACCCCTTAAATGGAGAGAGCGAGAACTAGAAGGCCTTGAGCATGCGCAGATGCTCAAGGCCCAGCCTAAGGAAGAGGGAGGATTTCCGGGCACCGGCAGCGGCACCGGGTCCTGTGCATTGGTGCTGGTACCGGTGCCACATCGGGGTAAGAGATTGTGCTTGGGTGGGTGGATGGGTGACTGGGAGATACCGGATCACTGTGGCAGGAGGGGGGGGACGCGAGCGGGGGATGCCACATCGCGGGGGGGAGGCACTCGCAAATCGAGTCAACGCTCGGTTTGCGAGGCGCAGATTTTGCAAATGTTTTGCTCGTCTTGCAAAACACTCACAAACCGCGGCACTCGTAAACCGAGGTTTGACTGTATATTTAAAAAATATCTTGACACCTGTTTTACCATATAAGCTATTTTTTTCTTCCATGTGCATCTTTCCTTTCCTGAGTACTCGACCAGTCTCTCTTAACTTTTCCAGATATTTTTTGCCTGTCTCCCTCTTTCTGCAATGAAAGAATCTATTTTTCCTTACCTTCTCAGCTACTAACTTTGAGAACGAAAGTGGACTTCTTTTCCTATTACTTACTTTCCTTACAAAAAAGTTTATTGCCCTTACAATATCTCCCTTCAGCTATGCACACGGCTTTCCTACTTTTTCCATCTAAATAAAATTTATTTATTTATTTTTAAGTCTAGAACCTTTACTTTTGAATGAGCCCTCTCTACACCTGTCTTAATATTAAACCACACCATGTGGTGATCACTGGATTCCAGATGGGCAGACATACACGGTCTGTGTCTGTATATGGCTGTTTGGTAGAGGATGGGCTGGGGAGGGCTTCAATGGCTGGGAGGGCGTAGATGGGCTGGAGTAAGTCTTAATAGAGATTTCGGCAGTTGGAACACAAGCACAGTACAGGGTAAAGCTTTGGATTCTTGCCCAGAAATAGCTAAGAAGAAAAAATTTAAAAATTTAAATTGAATCAGATTGGGCAGACTGGATAGACCATTTGGGTCTTTATCTGCCGTCATCTACTATGTTATTATGTTACTTGAAGGCGCCAGAAATGTAGGCCAGCATTTAGCTGGCCAACATTTCTGGTGCCTTCCACTGGCCTAGGGTCGCATAGGGCCACCTAAGCTTGCATAAGGCCTCTTCCGGGTGAAACTATGCCCACGTCTAGCCTTAGGTGAGGTTAGGCAGCCCTTTGTGCCTCACTTGTTTCTCAGAGGCACCTCCACTGTAGGCGGCCTGCCTCTGGAGGTTTTTTTTAATGTGTGTTCCAATTGGTTTTTAGGCAGCAGTAGGCTGCCTAAATCAGGATGCAGTTTATAGAATTTGCTCCTAGAGCTATAAGTTCTAAAAAAATAATTTTTAATTTTTTTTTTTTAAACCCTAATGAGGATCAATGATGACTGAAGTCTTTGTGGGGTTAAGCTACCCTAATGACAATCTGAGGATCCTCTAGATCAGTGGTTCCCAACCCTGTCCTGGAGGAACACCAGGCCAATTGGGTTTTCAGGCTAGCCCTAATGAATATGCATGAAGCAAATTTGCATGCCTATCACTTCCATCATATGCAAATCTCTCTCATGCATATTCATTAGGGCTAGCCTGAAAACCCGATTGGCCTGGTGGTCCTCCAGGACAGGGTTGGGAATCACTGCTCTAGATAAAGCAACAGTTTCTATTTACAGAGTGTTACATTATTAAATACCTTACTGCATCTTTAAATGTGTTTTGAGTGTTGGTGACTGATTTTGTAAGTAGTTTTAGTGCAAAGCCATTAGGGCTCCTTTTACAAAGCTGTGGTAGAGGTTTCTACCGCAGGATGGCAAGGTAAATGCTCCAACACTCATAAGAATTCTATGTACTTCGGAGCCTTTACCTCACCAGCCCACAGAAAAACCTGTACCATGATTTTGTAAAAGCTGGGGTTAATGAAATAAATAGAAAATCAGGGTTTTTACAACTGCAATAAAAATGGCATTAGCATGCTGCAGCTTTGTAAAATAATTCCTTTATCACTTTTAAAATCAATAAAACCACTTTAAAATGAATGCACCATTCAACTGAAAGTCAGTGCAGTGAATCCTTTAGAGGTGATATATGTTCATACTGCATTATTCCAGTTAACATATGCGTGTTCATATTTTGTTCCAACTGAATCCCCTTAATTAATTAATTAATTTATTTCTTCCATTTGTGCGTCGCACATACCTATACAAGCTCTAGGCAATATTACAGAGGAAGGGGTTAGAAGATGGTAGGGAGAACTATGGAGGGCAGGAAGGAATGGAGCAGAGAGAAGTATGTAGAATATTTTATAGAAATTTCTAACTGACATAACTCTAATCAATACAAAACTCGAAAAAGTACACCACTGGTTAAATAATAACCGACTTGCATTAAACATCAATAAATCTAATGTATTGCTCTTCCCCTGGAAAGATAACCCTAAACTTGTTTCACCAATCTCTATTTCTGGACTCCCTTTACAAGTTGTACAAAAAACCAAAATACTCGGAGTAATTCTCGATTACAAACTTTCCTTCCATGACCACATTAGTAGCGTCATTAAGTCCTCATTTTTTAGACTTAGACAAATACGCTCTATCTCACAATTATTTAATACTGACTCTTTGAAAATACTCATTCATTCTCTCGTTATATCGAAATTAGATTATTGCAACGCATTGTTTAAGGGTATAGCACAAAAGGAAATCAAACGTTTACAGATCATACAAAATACAGCTATCAGACTTATCTCAAAAGCTAATAAATTTGATCATATAACTCCTCTTCTTAAGGAAGCACATTGGCTCCCAGTGGCCCACAGAATAATCTACAAACTTTGCTTACTCACATTTAAATCCCTTCTATTTAAAACTCCGGCTTTTATTCATAAATTATTAATCCCTTATTCCTCTAATAGAACTTTAAGATCAGATGAACAGCACTTATTAACAATTCCCTCACTAAAAATAATCAATACGCGTCGACAGTATATCTTCTCAGTCACAGCTCCCCAAACCTGGAATTCTCTCCCCAATTATCTACGTGAAGAACTTAACTTAGAAAAATTTAAAAGTAAACTAAAAACTTTTTTATTTAATGACGCCTTTATTATTTAATACTACATGGTCTCATTTAATATATTTTTACAAGTCTTGGAACCAATTCTTTTCTCTTTTCTAAAACATTCTTTCAATTATCCCCCCTCTTATCTCACCCATATGTGTTTTCCTTTATTTGTTTCCCACTCTGCTCAAATATATTGTAATTTCTCCCCCTACTTATCCTAATGTTTCCAGTTTATCTCGTAACTGTCCATGTCTAGTTTGTTTTTAATTATTTTTAAAACTTCTTTTATATTGTAATTTTAATCATGTGTTAATCGCTTTGAAACCGATAAAGCGATCAATCAAATATATATTAAACTTGAAACTTGAAACTTGAAACTTTGCAGATAGGAGCACAATCTATGTAAATGATATCTAAGGGTTCCTTTTACTAAGCTGCATTAGCATTTTAGCGAACGTAGCATTTTAGCGTGCACTAAACCCACGCTACGCAGCTAGAACTAACGCCAGCTGAATGCTGGCATTAAGGTCTAGCATGCACGGCAATTTAGCGCACGCTATTCCACACTTTAAAGCCCTAACGCAGCTTAGTAAAAGGAGCCCTAAATGAATCAAAGTAATATGTAAAAAGGAATAGAAGGGAGGAACGGTTAAACAATAGAATTCAGTTAATAAAATAAAAGGAATAGGGGTAAAAACAATGGAATTAAATTTAATATAATTATTTTAAAATAAATATCAATTTTTTTCTTCCAATTTATAAATTATAATTTATAAACTGGAAGAAAAATTGAAAAGAAAATCAAATAAGTCTGGCAGAAGTCCAATTTCCTGAAGCAGCTCTGTTGCCTCAGCATAGTTTAAATAATCCCAATGGCAAAAATCCATACGGGACAGATATCATCTCGGGCTTTCCAGCTGCTGCAGCTCTGACTTATCGCTTCCAGGCAGAAGATGCACAGAGATAGAACAATCCAGCGCCAGGCCACACTGCTCTTAGTGGGCGGCGGATGCTCATGGGCAGCTCCCGAAGAATACAGCACTCTGCCTCCATCGGACAACCAGGAGGAGGAGTCCACGACATGGTCCCATTCCACGGATCTGGAGACACCACCAGCTCCTCACCAATGAGAGAGCAGATGCCCCCCATCCTAGGCAACAACCAGCAGCGATCAACCATGCCTCCACTGGTCCCGCCTCCAGCAACGATCTCCCCGCAGCGATCTTCAGTCACCACACAGAGGTAGGAAGGGCCTCTTCTGAAAATGAACCATTCCAGGCCTTTAGGTTAATAGACAGTTATGCTGTGATTCTATAACTGTCAAATTCCTCCTATCCAAGATGTTTACTGACTCGCCCAAGTGAAAATTAAAAGAAAAAAGTACAGAATCCCGTAAAACTATGAATAAGGTAGATGAAAGGAACAAAATAAAGTAGAAACCAATAAAATAAAACTAAATAGAACTAAAAACTTAAAAATATAAGAGAGAGACAGTGAAGCCCAGGTCTTACTCAAGCAACATTCTAGAACAGAATATCTAATCCACAATTTATTAATCGCACAATACCAAAAAGGTTCAAGGTGATTTATATTCAAAAAAGTCATAAAATCTATGGGAAAATATAACAATCAATAATTAACATATCATCAGAACATGAATATTACAACAAATCATATAAAAAAAGTTTTCAAATTTTTATGAAACTTAAGTAATTGACATCCGTCCTAATATAAACAGGTAGATTATTCTAAATTGTAATGGCAGCATAAGCAAAAGAGGAGTTGAGCTGTCGTTTATACCATACTCCTCTGATCTGTGGAAAATGTAGTAATAAAGTACCACATAATCTAGTGGAAGAATAATGCAAATGAGAAAAAAAACAAAATCAAATTATTTGAAGAATCAGTCTGTAATATATGATGATTTAAACTTAATTTGCCTCTCAACTGATAACCAATGAAGATTTTTATATGCTGATGCAACGCTTTCATATCTTTTAGGCCAAAAGTTAATCTAACTGCAGTATTCTGGAGTAACTGCAATTTTTTGATAATTTTGATAAGTTCAAACATAAAGAATTACAGTAATCAAATAAGAGATGAGTCTAAAAAAATAACCAAAACTTTAGACGTTTTATCTACTTGCAGGGTAGTACCTGATTGTGAATAAGAAATGAAGGAACAGAAGATAGTGAATTGTGAAACCAAAGAGCCTTCCTCTTACTTGCATTCAAGTCCAATTAAGCTATGAAGCAGGTAACTCTAATTTCCTGAGTCCAAAAATCATTTTGTATACAGTATAAATAAAATGTTAATCTGCTAAGAAGCTTTCATATTAAAAACAATCCCCCCTCAAAAAAAAGATTAATTTATTCAGCATGAAATTTGAGCTCAAAGAGGTAATTCTATAAGTGGGTATTTCCAAGTAGATGTCCTGATATAGTACAGTGAAATCCTATTCTGCATTGACATTTTGTGACAAATCTACAGCAATCCCAAGGTTTATCACAGAGAAATATAGAAATCATACAAACCCCGGTGCAGAAGGGCAGACTAGGCCAGAGCCCAGGACAGTAATTTAGCTGACTACCTTATGTGCAATGAAGATGAGACTGAGACAGAACAGGAAAGGTTTTCCTTACCTAAGGCAGTGCCAAAGCAAAGCAGGAAATCTCTGCCCTACTATTACCCAGTTCCTGTAAGGCAGAAGGCAGGAAAACAGTTTTCCCTCAGAGAAACATCCCAGGATGAGGAAGGAAAACCCTTCCCCCCACTGAAGCTAAAGGAGTGTGGTTTCTCTCCTCAGCTTAAATCGAGGCTCAGCAGAGAGCAGACAGGAGGATGAGAGAAGAGACAGGAAGCTCAGAATGGGACTATGCTTATCCCAGACCAGGCAGTGCAGCTTCCCAGCCCTGACTGTGAAATTAGGGAAGAGCAGGCTGAAGAAAACCTACCTTTAGGATTCTTTCCCTCAGAGCTGGGTGAGGCTATGATATGGGAAGACAACAATGCTACAGCTGAGATTTGACCAGAACAAATGGAAGTGGCTTGAAACAAACATAAGTCTATTGGATGTTTTCCATGGCTGTTTTTTTTTTTTTCTTTCTCTGGTAAGCAGATTGTGTGGGCTACCAGCAGGGCAGGATTAACCAATAGGCCAAGTAGGCAAGTGCCTAGGGCCCAAAATGGTCAGGGTGGCCCGATGAAGGAGGGCATCAACATTGTTTTTTTCAAAACGGCGATGGGCCCCTCCAGCATCGATCGGCAATATGCCCCCCCCCAATTGGCAACACGGGCCCCACCCTGATTGGCAACACAGCCCCCCCATCGATGGAAAATAAGACAAGCAAGCAACGCGGGTAAGAAAGGCAACGGTAACTGTAATTGTGCAAGCGGTGCTGCTTGCCCAAAGCTTCCCTCTGAAGCAGCTTCCTGTTTCCGCCTGGGCGCATGGTGGGATGGGGCAGGGCAGGGGGCCCAGTATACTTGTGTGCCTAGGGGCCCTCGACAAATTAATCCTGCCCTGGCTACTAGAGAGAGTAATTTTGGACTGTAAAGTTTTTTCTACATTTTTTCTCTGTGCTTTAAGCAAAGGGACAGTATCCTTCACTGTATAAAAAACAGTGATTAAATTGAGCCAAATGCTGGGCAGGAAAATCAGCCTGTTTGGTGCTCTCATGAGAACACTAGCTGTTAGTGGTTACTATAGCAGCGTGTGAATTGCATTTAGCCTGCATGCTTCTCAAAAACATGTTGAAAACCACTCAGTGTAAAACTGCTATGTTTTATCTGTTAAATACCATCTCAGTTTGGATTGAATTCATCTTTAAAAGCCAGTGTTTGCTGTCTACTACCTAAATGCTACAAAGCTGTCTGTGTGCCTTGCTAAAGAACTTGCTGCACAGAAGTGTAAATTGTTCTGTCTCAGCTTCATGGTTACCTGTGCCAGCAGCCCAGTAGTGCTGGTATTTAATCACTGTCATAAACTCCCATCCTGCAGCTCAGGAATAGGGAGCTGCTTATTTCAGCTGCTGTAGAACAGTGAAGCAGTTAAATTAGGCGATTGTATTCTTTTCCTGCATAAAGTATGCCTAGCCTTAGACTCTGGTGAAGAGGACTGTATAATTTACCTACTAAAGTCCAGAGCTGGCAATATAGTTAAAGTTTGTTTATGATTTCATGCTTTCATTGACACCTGTGATGGACTATGATTTTGAGGCCAGTGGCCAAATAAAGTTTATATTTTTCATCAAGGCCCTTCTGACTAAATGGTATTCTTTGAAAGACCTTTGAAAGAGCAATGCTAGGTTGTTGTCTAGGGATAAAAATCCCGAGAGGCTATCCTAGTTTCAGGGGGGCCACATCAGATTGGAGCAACATATCACTACCTGACTGCCTGTTACACTCTTTGAGGGCACAGGTATGACAATTTGGACACCCAGATTCTTTTTTAGATTACTAGCATAACCCTACTGGCACACCTTAGCCCCTGTGTAATTGTGTTCATGCAAATGAGGCAGAGTCACACATAATGTACAATTCTGTAAGCTACATGCATAGGTAAGAACCTCAATCATGTCCTACTCATGATCTGCCCATGTGTATGCTCCCATTATATTTACACACTATGCTCCTTACACTCTCCCTTAGAGAAAAAATGTTTTGATATCCCACTGGCATCACAATCACATTTGTGTTTACCTATTCAGAAAGCCATAGAACAATTAGAGTCACAGGCACCCCAATTAGCATAACCAATTTAATAATCATCTGGAATCACATGAACTTCAAATAACTGCTGAGTTGCTCAAACACTTCCTGTCTGAAGACCTTAGCCTAGAAAGAATATCTAGAAATATTCCTGTAATTATTTATTTGGATCATCATTGACTTTTACTAAAATACAGGTCATATTACTGCCCATTTCTAAAAAGGTTTACATTCCCTCTGAGCCAAAAAAAACCTATTAATTAAATCAATTATAATTGGCACCATAAAGGCTTTTCAACTTTTTATAATTCCAGTAAAGCAGGATCAAACATACAAATGCCTGTATCTTGGCGTAATATACAGACCCCCCCAAGACAACAGGATGACCTAGATATGAAATTAATCGGAGATATAGAGAATATCACCTTGCGTGGGGACACAGTATTGTTAGGTGACTTCAACATGCCTGATGTGGATTGGGACACGCTTTCCTCTGCTTCTGACAGCAGCAGTAGGCTATTAAACTCTATGAAGGGATCAAGACTCAGGCAACTGGTGTTGGAACCAACAAGGGATCAGGCAATACTGGACCTGATACTTACCAATGGAGAAAGTGTCACAGAGGTCTCGGTGGGCGACACATTGGCCTCCAGTGACCACAACATGATATGGTTCAATCTCAGGAAAGGTTTCACTAAATCTACCACACTGACCAAGGTCCTCAAATTCAAGGACACAAACTTCAAAGAAATGGGAGACTTTGTTCACCAGGCGCTACAAAGCCAAGCAGAAACTGATAACGTGGAAGAAATGTGGTCGACTTTGAAAGCCACCATACAAGAAGCAACAAACCGCTATGTTAAATCAGTAAGTAAACAGCGAAGGAACAATAAGCCACAGTGGTTCTCTGCGGAGGTTTCGGACCTCATCAAGGAGAAGAAAAAAGCATTCATCTCTTACAAACAATCATGGAAACAGGACTCTAGGGAAGTCTATCTGGCCAAATCAAAAGCCGTCAAAACAGCAGTTAGGGAGGTCAAATTCCGCATGGAGGAGTTTTTAGCGAAGAACATCCAGAAAGGAGATAAATCCTTCTTCAGGTATATCAGTGACAGAAATAAGAACTCAGGCGGGATAGTACGTCCTAGGAAACCAGACGAAGACTATGTAGAAGTGGACTCGGAAAAAGCCCAACTGTTAAATGAATACTTCTGCTCAGTCTTCACCCGCGAGGCGCCAGGACTCGGCCCTCAGCTACAGACAAGGGTTGACGCAGATGACCCGTTTAGTAATTTTGAGTTTATACCCAGCGGTGTCTACTGCGAGCTGTCAAAGCTTAAGGTTAACAAGGCAATGGGGCCTGACAACCTACACCCCAGGGTGCTCAGGGAGTTGTGTGATGTCTTGGCGGAACTGCTATCTGCACTCTTCAATCTCTCCCTTAGTATGGGTAACGTCCCATTGGACTGGAAGACGGCTAACGTCATTCCACTCCACAAGAAAGGCTCCAAGATGGAGACAGCAAACTACAAACTGGTGAGTCTCACATCAATAGTGTGCAAACTAATGGAAACTCTAATCAAAGGCCAATTGGATATGATCCTGAATGAGGAGAATCTACGGGATCCCCGTCAACATGGATTTACCAAGGGGAGATCCTGCCAATCCAACCTGATCAGCTTCTTTGACTGGGTGACGAGGAAGCTGGATGTTGGGGAGTCCCTGGACATCATATATCTGGATTTCAGTAAAGCATTCGATAGCGTACCACACCGAAGGTTGCTGAGCAAGATGAGTTCTATAGGATTGGGCGACATATTGACAAAATGGGTTGGGAACTGGCTTGGAGGTAGGCTTCAGAGGGTAGTGGTGAACGGCACCCCCTCTGAAATGACGGAGGTAATCAGTGGAGTGCCGCAGGGCTCGGTCCTGAGCCCGATCCTATTCAACATCTTTATAAGAGACTTGACAGAAGGGCTGCGAGGTAAAATAACATTATTCGCCGATGACACCAAACTAAGTAATGTAGTGGGCATAACCACAACAGACATAAATTCAATGTCCGACAACATGATGCACAACCTACTCCTACTGGAGCGCTGGTCTAGGTCCTGGCAACTCAGCTTCAATGCCAAAAAATGCAAAGTCATTCACCTGGGCAGCCAAAATCCATGCAAGACTTACACCCTTAATGGCGAGATCCTAACAATAACTGAAGCAGAACGAGACTTAGGGGTGATCATCAGTGAGAACAAGAAGACTGCCAATCAAGTGGAGTAAGCTTCATCCAAGGCAAGGCAAATCATAGGTTGCATACGCAGGAGTTTCATCAGCCGTAAGCCTGAAGTCATTATGCCATTGTATAGGTCCATGGTGAGGCCCCACTTGGAATACTGTGTGCAATTCTGGAGGCCACATTACCGTAAGGATGTGCTGAGACTGGAGTCGGTCCAGAGAATGGCCACCCAGATGGTCTCGGGACTCAAGGATCTCCAGTACGAGGAACAGCTGGATAAGTTGCAGATGAACTCACTCGAGGAACGCAGAGAGAGGGGTGACATGATCGAGACATTCAAGTATTTCACGGGCCGCATCGAGGTGGAAGAAGATATCTTCTTTTTCAAGGGTCCCGCGGCAACAAGGGGGCGTCCGTGGAAAATCAGGGGCGGGAAACTGTACGGGGACACCAGGAAATTTTTTTTCACTGAAAGGGTGGTTGATCGCTGGAATAGTCTTCCACTTCAGGTTATTGAGGCCAGCAGCGTGCCTGATTTTAAGGCCAAATGGGATAGACACGTGGGATCTATTCACAGAGAAAGGTAGGGGAGGGTCATTGGGGTGGGCAAACTTGATGGGCAGTGGCCCTTATCTGCCATCTATTTCTATGTTTCTATGTTTCTATATTCCTCAGTAACAAAGTAAAATCACACTAATATGGAATGTCCTTTTTATCCTCCCCTTTCAGTATTCACATATCATCACAACAGATAGGATTAACTTTTTGTAGACTGTCCTAAAAAATGGCACTGCATCTTCACAGTAGACTGGTATTCCAGTTTCTTTAACCACAGAGGATTGAGTTAAACTTTGAATGGGAACTCACAAAGGCAATTTAAAGTACCTTGAATTCTCAGAAAAAAATATACTCAGCACTTTCAGTCACTTCATAATAAGCCTGCAAAGCTGTATCAAATTTGGTCTCATTATCAGCAGTTTCATATTTATGCCAGCTTCTTTATGCTCAGTGAAGAATTCTTTCAGAAGATATAGTATTAGATGGACTCTCTGTTGTATGATTTTTTAAAAGGGGCAGTCTGGTAAAGAATATCACTCAATACTAATTCTACATCACCACATACGTGTCTAACCCAGTCAATGCCAGATAACTCAGAGCACTTATCCTATCTGTCATGTATGAATTTATCATTATAATTAAACTTAACCAGGTTAAACGTAGTTTTCTTTAGAAATCAAAGAAGGCAACAAAAAAAAGGTACCCCACAACTTCCACTAAACTTAACCTTCAAAGGTGGCCAGCTTTCCAACAATCACCTAGTTCTTAACCCCAATAAAACAGTGACTTGTTGGCTTTTCGGTCACCTACTGCAACCTACAGATTATGGGTTACATATCTTCACTGCTTGAATATTCCATATACACCCAGTCACATTCTGCATTCATTAAATGATCATTGATTAGTTCTCCAATCTGTCAAGCTCACTTGGAACCAAGCAAGAACAAAACTGTGGAACTAATGGTCTTGATGAAAAAGTTTAATAAAAGTCTTTACAAATAAAAAACGATGTAAGTGAATAATGAATCCATAAAACACACAGTAAAAAACTGTGGGATGGTCCATATTTCAGTAATGAGTAATCTTCTTCTGGGGTCCGATCAGATTATGCCACAATAATAAAATTTGCTGAAGAGCATCTGAGGAACTGTGAGTTACGAATCCAAATGCTGATGGCATGAAAGTACATATAGAATTTTTAAGTACTGCCACAACTCTTTGGAACTCTTTGCCTTTAAACATTTGCAAGGAATCCAATCTCAAAGAAATTCAAAACAGCAGTTTAAAGTTACCTTTTAGAACAAGTCTTCTCAATAAGCGAATACAATGGTGACATACAGTCAATTATTTGTATTTCCCTCCCATTTCTTTCTCTTCCCATTTACCCTCTCCATCTCTATGTTAACACTGAATGAAAATTTATGGTGAATGAGCCTTTCCTATCCAAACAAATATAGTTCCTCTTTATTTATTTATTTTTTTAGATTATACACCGCCTTGTTCTGCTTGGTTCAGTTAAAGACGGTACAATACTCCCCCCAAATTTGTAGGGGTTATGTTCCTGGAGCACCCGCAAATTTCAAAAAATCGCAAATATTGGACACGGTACAAAATAATATTATCCCTTAAGTGTGGCCTTGCAGGGAGAACTGGGGGCTGTTACTCTTCTCCTAGACACACTGCATCAGCAGAAATCCCTCCTAAGCATGAGGAGAAGGCTCTCCTACAGCCCCAGAGCCAAAGGCAATTACCAGGTAGGGAAGAAAGAGGAAAGACCTCCAGTCACAATTACCAGGGCTCCGGTACCATGGTGCTTCCTGCTCTTGGTGCCCAGCCGTCAAACACTTCCTGATTCTGATTGCGTGACTATGGGAAGCCTACAGGCTCAAACCTGATGCCACCTTGGAAAGAGGCATGAGTTGGAGGAAAACCCGCGAATGACTGAGTCTGTGAATTTGGAACCGTGAATTTGTGGGGGTATACTATATAGCAAATCAAAAATAAATAAATAAGACATGATCATATCAAGGATCATAACACATCTTTATTGGAGACACAAAACTAGTCAGAAACTTATATGGCAAAGAAGTGAGACCCAAACTGGGCCCTTTTCATGACTAGTACCTAGTACCATTTGAACATGACCATGAGATAATTATCCAAAAATGCACACTGTATGACTCAGTGTATGACTATTGAAAAAAGTATGAACTATATCCCAATAGATAAATAAATGGGACCTCATTCAGTAAAGGAAATACCCCTCCCCCCCTTTTATAAAATTGCAATAAAGCTTTTTACCACAGGTTGGTGAGGTAGATGCTTCGATACTCATAGGAATTGAATGAGTGTCAGAGCATTTAGCTCGCCGGCCTGTGGGGAAAAAGCTCTACCATAGTTTGATAAAAGGAGTCCATAAAGAGGAACACTGAAATCTCCAAGGTTTATACGTTTAGAGATATAATACTGTAGCACTGTAAAATCTCTATTAAAAACATTGTATTAATTTATTACTGCAGGGATCGATAAATCAAGCACATTCCTTGCAAATGAAACATTAACATTATTTTATAATCTGGCACAGCATCAATCATGATACAAGAACATGACACCTTGATATTAATTAGCATTAGCATGACCACATTTCCTTGAACAATACTCATATCTATATCTGAAGGTCAAACTGAAATAAAAACAATATCAATATCCAAAATCTAAGATTTGGTGATATAAAAATATATCAGGCTTCTCATCTACAACAATAACATGTATTATGTCAAATGTTATTCTTACAGATTGAGCATTGCCTAAATAAATCAAGAATATTATTAAATAATAATATTTAACTCAGAGGGTTTTCTATAATAAGATTATTAATCTGATAATGTCAAACTATCCTGATAAATTGATGGGGCATCTTAACACTCTTTATTAATTACAATAAAGGACTATTGTATATATAAAACAGGAAGTAATAAAAATATGAAATAAAATGAATCCACATAAGCAACAACAAAGAAACTTCAAACTAATTCAGTCATTCTTTTCAACTGCACACACATGGCACTAAGGGATACCTAAAGGAGCAGGGCATGCCTGTTTTGTATGCCCCTTTGATGCAATGTTGAATCACTGCCCAGGAAAAGGATCTATGTATCTTTGTTGAGGATCCATTGAAATCCTCCCCTCAATGTGTGGTGGCAGCTAAAAAAGCAAATAGAATGTTAGGAATTTTCAGGAAGGGAATGGAAAACAATCTGAAAATGTATCATTCTATGATGGGCCACTGAAAAGTTCTCAGCTCAACCAACAAAGTCGGGGCAGTCGCCATCATGGGCTGTACACTTTCTCACCATAGTATGTTGTTGACAGGTGTGCCTCAAGGTTCAGCACTTTCTGCTGCCCTTTTCAATCTGTACCTTCTCCCTCTATGTAAGCTGCTGCAGAGTCCCAAGGTCAGCTATCGGCTTTATGCCAATAATATTCTATTGTTACTACCTGTCAAGGGGAACTAGAGAGAAATGGAGGAATGACTGCAAGTAGTGATGACGAGTGTGAAGGAATGGATGGAGATTAGCAGGTTAAAACTCAATGTACAAAAAATGAAAATAATGCTAATCCGGAGACCGCAGGCGCAGGAAACTCCAGGGTCTCCAGCTCTGGGACACTCTGATAAAACTCTCTGATGAGGTAAAGTACTTAGGTGTTGTGGTGGATTCAAATTTGACTTTTAAAAGTCATGTTCAGGAATTGATAAAAAAAGATTTTTTTCAGCTTGCACTTTTTCAATAGACTTTAGAAACATAGAAACATAGAAAGATGACGGCAGAAAAGGGCCATAGCCCATCAAGTCTGCCCACTCTATTGACCCACCCCATTGAGTCTGAGTGCTAGTGACCTAGTCCCTTAACTTGACCCTCGTATGGATCCCACGTAGATGTCCCATTTATTCTTAAAATCGAGCACGCTGGTGGCCTTGATCACTTGCACCGGAAGTTTGTTCCAGTGATCTACCACCCTTTCCGTGAAGAAATACTTCCTGGTGTCACCACTAAATTTCCCCCCTCTGAGTTTGAGCGGGTGCCCCCTTGTGACCGAGGGTCCCTTGGGAAAGAATATATCATTTTCCACCTCGACACGACCAGTGACGTACTTAAATGTCTCAATCATGTCACCCCTTTCTCTGCGCTCCTCCAGGGTATAGAGCTGAAGTTTGCCCAGTCTTTCTTCATATGAGAGACCCTTGAGTCCGGCGACCATCCTAGTGGCCATCTGCTGGACCGATTCAGCTCGAAGCACATCTTTCCAGTAATGTGGCCTCCAGAATTGCACACAGTATTCCAGATGAGGTCTCACCATGGTTCTGTAAAGTGGCATTATGACTTCAGGTTTGCGGCTGACGAAGCTTCTATTGATACATCCCATCATTTGTCTTGCCTTAGATGAGGCCTTCTCTACTTGTTTGGCAGCCTTCATGTCTGCACTGATGATTACCCCCAAGTCCCGTTCCTCTGAAGTCCTAGCTAGCGTTTCTCCATTCAAGGAGTATGTTCTGCATGGATTTCCGTTGCCGAGATGCATGACTTTACATTTTTTAGCGTTGAAGCCCAGCTGCCATGTCGAGGACCAGTTTTCCAACGTGATCAGATCCTGCGTCATACTGTCCTTGAGGTTGCTTTCACTTACTATGTTACACAGTTTGGCGGCGGCGGCAAACAGTGATACTTTACCCTGAAGCCCCCGGGTCAGGTCCCTTATGAATATGTTAAAAAGGGATGGTCCCAGGACTGAGCCCTGTGGCACTCCGCTAGTCACCTCCGAAGTCTCAGAGAGGGTGCCGTTGACCACCACCCTCTGGAGTCTTCCACTCAGCCAATCATTGACCCATGCAGTTAGTTTCTCACCCAACCCCATCGATTTCATCTTGTTTAATAGTCTACGGTGTGGGACACTGTCGAAAGCTTTACTGAAATCCAAGTATACTATGTCCAGAGCCTCTCCTGAATCTAGCTTTCCTGTCACCCAATCAAAGAAGCTTATAAGATTAGATTGGAATTTGTCTCCTGGCATATTTAGGGTCATTTTGCAGTCAATGGTCATATCATGTCTGGACTACTGTAATCTTGTGCTCTTGGCAGTCAATGGTCCCGTTTTCCTTCAATACCTCCAATCACTACCCAATATTTTTCTGCAATCCAATCAGCCTTTCTCTACATCACAAACTACCCAGGCACTTCAGTTGTCCCAAAACTGCCCATGGAATTATATTAATTAATATATTTTTTAAAAATCAGGGTTTTTCTTCCTGCTTTAAGATAAGAATGTTTTGTTTTAGGTTTTTTTGTTTTTGTTTTTTTTAATTAGGCTTTGGTTCCTGCAAAGCTCACAGCTTTGTCTCCAAAATCTGCCTTCACAATATTTTTCACAAATACATTTCACTAGCAACAGCCTTTAGTCAGCTTACTTAACATCCAACAGCATTTTTTAAAGAAGTAAAGCACAACACACGGTTCTTTTCCATTTTATGTCTCATATATGTCTCCTAGTCATTACATTTTAACAGACAAACAGCAGTTCATTCTTTCCCTCATTAATCCTCTTAATTGTTGAAGACAGCTTTTCAGGTAAATCTAAGGAACAAAAAGAAAGGAAACACTAAGTTCCACTTTCTTCACACCCTATTTCCCTTCTCACTCACATCATTTCATAAAACTACAGGCCCTTAGTCCTTATTATACAAAGCTTCAAATTACACAGCTTTTCTCTCTGTGTCTCTTCCCCAGCTGCCCAAACAGTTGACCTGTGGTGTAGCAATTAAAGAACATATTAGCATTAGAGAATGGCACAGGGACAAATTTGACCCAATCCCCGTGGGATCTATTCCCATCCCTATCCAGTTCCCACAAGTTCTGACTCTATCCCTACTCCATCCCTGCAAGCTCTTCTGCACAAAACTCGGACACTTATTATACAATGTGAACCATATCATCTTCTGTTAAACTCTTCTTAACAAAACAGCACCTATCTTGAAATAATTGCAACGGCTACCTCCGTTTTACAGGTACACCGTCAAAAGCGTGCAGGACATTGGCACGCCGACAATTCTCCATCAAAAGCACGCACCGACAAGCGTGCGCATGAAGGAAGGGAAATTGTCGAGGCGGAAATGTAAGTATGGTGGGGGTTTGTAGGAAAGATTGCATCGGCATTGAACATCCCCCCCTCAACCAAAGCACGAGTGTTTGGGGGGGTTCCCCCACATCCCCCCCCTCAGAATGCAAAATGCCTTGTAAGTTTAGTGAGGGGGGGGTTCACCCTACCCCCTCAGACTGCAAAAAGAAAGGAATATGGCGGTGCAAACTTGTCCTGTACGCAAATATTGGGGCAGAATTGTCGGCACGCCAATGTCCTGTGCGCATTTGATGGGTCACTGTTTTACAAGATGTTTCATCGGGAGGGAACAGTCTAAAACAAGATAAGTCAAAACTTGATTGCCAATCTCGATTTTGCTTTTAGGTTGAGACATCACATGATTCTTTGTCAGCGCTTCGATTCCTGTCCGCAATCTGCAAAAAAATAGACAAAGTGAGAAACTCTTTCACTATAGATTTAAGAGCTTAATAATTTGGTGGCTTGCCTGGATAAACTTACTTCAGTGCTAACCGCCATGTTGGCAGCATGCATCTTTTTGTTGACTGATCCTTACAAAATGACAACCCTTGAGCAGAAGACGCCCGAGCTGCATCAAATCAAACAGTGCCATGTCACAGAAAAATTACGTGGCAAAAATGATTATACTTGGCTCTTAAGAGTGCATTACTAGAAGAGGTCCAATCTTCTCACAAATGACACAGGAATAATGTTCATTAATGCATTGTGTCACTGACACTTCTAAACATATGACACATAATCAGTTTTACAGTCAGTATACGGTTTAAGGCAATATTTCTTCTTATTCACCATTTTGATGAACATGTCAACTTGTTCTTTCATATAGCAAATATTACATGCCGCACATTGAAACGCCCCAGCTGAGGGCAACATTGTGGGGCATAACCATTCCTTCAGGTTCCTGGTTCTAGAATAGGCAATCCAAACAATGTGATCTCTGAATGCTGGATTAGCTCGTACAATATCTCAGTTTCTCTTAATAATATTGGCCACCATTTTCCCTTCCATCAAAAATTACAAGATGCATGTCTTAACCTCTGATGTTTCTTCTTTCTTGCTATCTGTTTGATAGTAAAAATTCATAGTGATTAAACATTGCTCACTGATATGCTCTTTTTAACACCAAAGAAGGGTACTCGTGCAAAGACAAATCCAATAATAATTCTTAGCCTCTAATTTGAAATCATGTTCTGAAGTATTGAGAAAAAAGTAGGCTGTTCTTTAAGCATGCATGTTCACTGCCATTGTCTTGACTTTCATCTCAAGCTATCCTTGACGTGCTTCAATTGGGCTTTGCCCTCTTCATTCTACAGAAACTACCCATGCTGTTCCTGGCCAAATTCAAAGGTATCTACTCTGTCCTCATTCTCCTTGATCTATATGCGGTATTTGACAATGTAGATCACCACCTACTCATTGATATGCTGTGGTTGCTTGGGTTTCAGGGCTCTGTTATCTCATGATTTTCTTCTAATCATTCCCATCATACTTTTAGTGTAAGCTCTGGAGGATTTTTCTCTAGTACCATTCTACTATCTGTCTGTGTACCTAAACTAAACTAAACCTTAGGTTTGTATACCGCACCATCTCTGCAAGCGCAGAGCTCGGCACGGTTTACAGAGGTTGAGAGGAAAGGAACTACAAAGAAGGCATATAGGAGGGGGACTGAGAAGATAGAGAGGGACAGGGTGCTAGAGAACGGGAGGTGATTAGATTTTTGAAAAGAGCCAAATTTTCAAGTGTTTGCGGAAGGATTGGAAGGAGCTAGAATTTCTGAGCGGGGATGAGAGGTTGTTCCAGAGTTCTGTGGTTCTAAAAGGGAGGGATGTTCCAAGTTTTCCTGCGCGGGATATACCTTTTATAGATGGGAAAGATAGTTTCAGTTTTTGGGAGGATCTAGTAGAGAGCGGGTTTGAGGAATTCCAAAGGAGTGGGATAAGGGAGGAAGGACGCCATGTAGAATCTTGAAGGCTATGCAGGCACATTTATAGAGGACTCTGGAGTATACTGGGAGCCAGTGAAGCTTGGAGAGGAGTGGGGAGACGTGGTCGAACTTTCCTTTTGCAAAAATAAGCTTGGCCGCGGCGTTCTGAATTAGTTGAAGTCTATGGAGGTTTTTCTTAGTTAGGCTTATATAGATGGAGTTGCAGTAGTCCAGTCTAGAGAGGATGGTGGATTGAACGAGAATGGCGAAATGAGAATGATGAAAGCAGGATCTTACTTTCCTCAACATATGGAGGCTAAAGAAGCATTTTTTTACCAGGGAGTTGAGGTGATCATTGAAGGAGAGAGAGGAGTCTAAGATGATGCCTAGGACTTTGCTGGAAAACTCAAGCTGAAGAGTGGGGCCGGAAGGTAGTGGGATGGAGGTGGGTAAATGATCTGAAATTGGGCCGAGCCAGAGTAGTTTTGTTTTGGACTCATTCAGTTTCATTTGTACAGATTGGGCCCAGGATTGGAGGTTCGTAATACATGTGGATATGTTCTCAGCGAGGTTAGAGAGGTTCGAGTCGGTCTCGAGGAGGATGAGGATGTCGTCAGCGTAGGAGTAGAAAGTTTCTAGGGGGGATAGATGAAGGAGTTTCAGAGAGGACATGTAGATGTTGAAAAGGATAGGGGAGAGGGGTGAGCCTTGTGGGATTCCACATTTCGGCTTCCAGGCGGGGGATGAGGTACCATTTGTGTTAACGGTACCTCAGGGTTCTGTCCTGCAACCTCTTCTTTTCTCCATATACACTTCTTCCTTTGGTGCCCTAATTACTTTCTATGGCTTCCAGTATCACCTCTATGCTGACAATTTACAAATCTACCTCTTTATAACTGAAATCTCTACAGGAATCCAGGCCCAAGTCTTGGCCTGCCTGCCTGTATGTTTTGCCATCATCTAAAAATTGAACATGGCCACAACTGAACTCCTTATCTTTCTTTCTAAATCCACCTCTCCCCTTCCTCTATTCTCTATTTCAGTGGATAACGTACTCATCTTCTCTGTCTCATTGGCTTGCAACCTCAGGGTCATCTTTGACTCATCTCTTTCCTTCTTTTTGCATATTCAACAGACCACCAAAACCTGTTGTTTCTTTCTCTACAATATTGCTAAAATCTGGCCTTTACGTTCTGAGCACACTGTTAATATCCTCATCCACATTCTTGTCACCTCTCACATGGACTATTGCAACTTTCTTCTCTCAGGTCTTCCACTAAGTCATCTCTCTACCCTTCTAGCCGTACGCAGGTATGGCTAGACTCAAATAGGGCACTGGTCTTTGACCTAAAGACCGCTGTGTGAGCACGATGGACCACTGGTCTGTCCCAGCAGCGGCAATTCTTATGTTCTTATGTTCAGAATTCCGCTGCATGTCTTGTATTCTGCCAGTGTCACGTTGGCAGCTCACATTATCTCCCTCCTCAAGTCACTTAACTGACTCCCTGTCCATTTCCCCATATAGTTCAAAAACCTCTTATTGACTTACAAATGTATTCACTCTGTAGCGCCTCAGTATCTCTCCTCTTATCTCTGCCTATTCTCCACCATGGAAAATCCATTTGTTAAGTAAGTCTCTCTTGTCAGTACCCTTCGCTACTGACAACTCCAACTCTGTCCTTTCTATCTTGTAGTGCCATATGCTTAGAACAATCTCCTGACTTGGTACGTTGGGCTCCATCTCTGGCAGTATTCAAATCCATACTGAAAATCCACTTTATTTGCAGCTGTGTTTAAGTCCTAACCCAACCAACTTGTAAATCATCCATATCTGTATGTTATTCCCTCTATATCACCTTACCCTATCCGCCTTATCATTCCTCTTGCAAGTCCCTACCATGTATAGATTAACCCTTTGTCCTGTGTGCCTGTCATATTTAGATTGTAAGCTCTTTCGTGCAGGGACTGTCTTTTGCATATTTAGTGTACAGCACTTTGTGTATCTGGTAGTGCTATAGAAATAATAAATAGTAGTAGCAGTTATACTGCAGCATGGTGTTTTTATCTGTTAGTTTCTTATATACCTTTGTAATGAAACACTGATCCCTATCAACAATATTATTAAGACAAATTGGGATATTGTCCAGCATTCAGAAATCACTTTGTTTGGGCTCTTTGTACTGTGACTCCGCCAGTTAAGAAATAAGACATGATGTCATTGAGGCCAGGACAAGTAAAGGAAAATCTGCAGGGCCAGCACTCGTTATCTATAGGAATCAATGCCAGGGCTAGTTCTGAGATAGACCGAGCAGAGTGGTTTCAGAGACAGAGGGGTAGATGTCGGGCCACAACCCCCCTCCCCAACCACCCCGGCCCTCAGAGGAGCAGATGCCAGTTTAGGGATGAGGAGAGGGGAGTGTGACACCACCGCTGATGTTTTGGGGGCCTCATGGGCCATTACACTGGATGGGCCTTAGGCAAGAATGGGTGGACCTGTGCCCATCCATGGCTCTGCCACTGTATGCACTATTGCACCTAAAGTTTACTTCCTACTTAGTAGAGCAGGGTCTATTAAGTGTTACAGCTTAGTAGCCAAAATGTGCATTAACCCAACCCTGTTTCCAATTCTTCACATAAATTTTAGATTCAGGGTTTGGAGAGGTTCCGTCTGACAGGCCAGCCATCCATTGAATGGCTGGCCTTAGGGCCTGATTGGCCCAGGCGCCTCAAATCCTGCCCACAGGTGGGGCCTGAGACGCCTGGGCCAAAAAGGGACTTAGACGTTTTATTTTTTACTATGCCCCTCCACGTATTTTAGTCAAAGTATGTTTTTATGACTTTGTACACCGCCTAGAAGGTTGATTGGGCAGTATAAGAAATTTTAAATAAACTTGAAACTTAATAAATGGTGCTGTTATTGTCTGTTGCCTCCCAAAATGGCGTCAGTCATGTGTCAATCACGTAATGGCGCCTTTTGTAGAATCGCAGCCATCTTCAAACCTAGGTGCCAGAAATGTAGTCCAGGATTTGGAAGGCCTTCATTTCTGGTGCCTGTTTGAAGTGACTTGCATCTACAGAGGCACCTAACCACGCCTTCTTCCACCTTAGGCGCCTTCGTAGACACAATTAAGGTGTCGTTTTATTTTATTTACAATTACTTTTGTTTTTAAAAGATACGGTCAATTACCGCACTGATTAAAAACAATTAAATCAATTAAGTTAAGCGGCGGTAGGGTGCCTACCATCGCTTTGGCGCACTATAGAGAATTTTGGCCTTAGTGTATACAAAATGAATCCTATATAAAACAATACAAAAATGTATGTCCCCAGCAGTCAGAGGCAGTTGTTTGGCAGGACTGTACTGAAAGCTGGCAGAGACTCCTCTCCTTATCTTTCTTTAACTCTGCTATCCCTCTGTTTTGATGATGTTTGCAGGTTTTCTACGGTGGGCACAGAGTTCATTTCTTTTGTGACTGCTAGCCAAATCTGCTTTTCACAAGCATTGGTTTTGGCTGACAGAACAACAAAAATTATTGTTCCTTGCCCTCCGATCTCCCTGGTCAGAAGCTCTATCTTTTGCAGGGAGAAACTAGATTTGTGTGGCAAAGCTGCTTTCCATGCTGTCAAGATGCCAGGCAATCCCAGAAGTGCAAGCTGATAGCAGCAAAGCACACCAGTTTAAACAAGTGGGTATCTGCCTAAGTGAATAATTGGGTGTTAAGTAATGCACTTAATTTTCTGCACACATCACATTTTGATTATTTTCATTATAAAGCATGCATGCTAAGTATCTAGATCTGGCAAGGAGGGGGGAAGACAGCACACTGATTGTATTACACTCTCTGAAAGGCTCTTAAGGAGCACTGGCCTCAGGTGAACTTAATTGCTGCATCCTGAGAGCTTATGCAGAAGACCATGGGACAGAACAAAAAAACCTCAGTGTTTGCAAATTATATGTGTATAGAATTTGTGTTAGAATTGGGTGGATCCTACCATTCACTCCACACAAAGAATTAGTTTTAAGCATGGATTCTTTTGTGCATGTCCAAATAAAAATGAAAGTATCAGTAAATATGCCTTTAATTCTGCATCTAAAAATCAGTCTTGCAAAAATGTATTGCTTATAGAATTTTTGTAAGGCTGATATTTATGCACAGAACTAGTGCTGATGTGTGCTGACACTTTTGGTTTTGTTCGGATATGCACGCATAATCTATTACTTCTCACCAGTCTTTTAAGCTTGTAGAAAGTTCTTTTTGGTTGCACAAGAAGACAAAATTGGCAGCTAAATCTTAAAAATCAGTACTAAACCCTCTCTGCTGGACTTGGCAAAACTTTCTCACATTGTGTGTGCATTAAAAGCCACTGTTTCCTTCTCTGATTTGAGTGGAATACTTAATGATCTTCATTACCATACATTTAAAAGCAGTCCGGGTCATGTCTTTTCTATCAGCTAACTCCACACTCAGGCCCTGATTCTACATAGTGCGTCCTACAGCTGTCTAATCAGTCAATCGGGATGCACGTTTTTTTAAAAAAATGCTCCCCAGGAAGGCTTTCTATATTGAAGGTGAGGCCCGCAAGACACCTAAGCTCGCCTAATAGCCTTAGGCGAACCTAGGCGGCCCTACGCGTCTCCCTAGTAGAGGAAGAGAGGCTTACAATGTAGGCCAACAAAATGCTGGTCTACATTGTAAGTAGACGTGGCCGCTATACTTATTGCGGCAAGGGATCTCTCTGCTGCTATAAGTATACCGACCGCCTCCCCCCCCCGACACTACCGATCGCTGGCAGGAGGGTGCCCAAACCCTCCTGCAAGAAGATGCCCCCCCCCCGACACTACCGACCGCCCCCCCCCCCGACACTACCGATCGCTGGCAGGAGGGTGCCCAATCCCTCCTGCCGGAAGATGCACCACCTCCGCACCCCCCCTCGCGCTAACAGCCCTCAAACCTCCCCCCAACCAAACTAACCTTTCCTTGTTGGCCAGAAGGGACTTGCCCGTCCAGCTGGCAGGCCCTTCTTGTCGAAATGAGGCGGGCCCGCCCCTTCCCTGCCCATCCTTCCGAAGTCTAAGGCCTGATTGGCCCAGGCTCTAGAAGCCTGGACCAATCAGGCCTTAGGCATAGCGGGTCTGCCCATCCCCACTTAATCTAAGGTCTGATTGGCCCAGGCTCTAAGGCGCCTGTGCCAATCAGGCCTTAGACTTAGTGGGGATGGGCGGACCCGCTATGCCTAAGGCCTGATTGGTCCAGGCTTCTAGAGCCTGGGCCAATCAGGCCTTAGGCTTCAGAAGGATGGGCCGGGAAGGGGCGGGCCCGCCTTATTTCGACGAAACGGGCCTACTGGCTGGACGGGCAAGTCCCTTCTGGCCAACAAGGAAAGGTTAGTTTGGTTGGGGGGAGGTTTGAGGGCTGTTAGCGCAGGGGGGGTGCGGAGGGGGTGCGTCTTCCGGCAGGAGGGATTGGGCACCCTCCTGCCAGCGATCGGTAGTGTCGGGGGGGGGGGCGGTCGGTAGTGTCGGGGGGGCATCTTCTGGCAGGAGGGATTGGGCACCCTCCTGCCAGCGATCGGTAGTGTCGGGGGGGGGGGGCGGTCGGTAGTGTCGGGGGGGCATCTTCTGGCAGGAAGGATTGGGCACCCTCCTGCCAGCGATCGGTAGTGTCGGGGGGGGGGGTCGGTATACTTATAGCAGGAGGGATTGGGCACCCTAGGTTCGCCTAAGGCCCGCCTAAGGCTCTTAGGTGAGCTTAGGTGTCTTGCGGGCCTTGCCTTCAATATAGAAAGCCTGCCTGGGGAGCATTTTTTTAAAAAACGTGCATCCCGATTGGCTGATTAGACAGCTGTAGGACGCCTACAGCTGCCTAAAATCAGGACGCACTATGTAGAATCAGGGCCTCAGTCCCTTTCTGTATTGCTCAGCCAGTAACATCCACATACAACCTGCAGTAACCACATGGTTTGGCTTTGTGCATTGGCCCCTGAGGCCAGAATTCTCAAAAATCCAGATTAAAAAGTGACAGTCTGCTAACGCAGCCATTTTGATAGTGAATCTAAAAAAACGAGACATTCTTAAAAAATCATGCATGCAAATGAGATCAGTGGACAGCAGCAAAGATTTGTCAAATTTGCATGTGTCCATCTCTGGTGTTAGCGATGGGCACATACGCAGACCCCCTCCCCCCCAAAAAAAACCCAACACAACAGCAGGAGAGATGTTCAATCTCTCTCGCTGTCAAACAACAACCCCCAACCCCTACAGCAGGAGAGAGGCCCATACTCTCCCATTGCCCTAAAATCCCCATAGTGACTTGACCTGACATGACCCCCTACCCCTGCAGAGGGAGAGATTCCTACACTCTCCCGCTACCCTAAAATCCCCACCACAACCTGACCCAACCTCCTCCCCTGCAATGGGAGGCCCACTCTTCCCCACTGGCCAGTGACCCCCCCTCCCCTGTCTCTGCTGCCCTCTCCCCCTTACCTCAAATAGATAACCTAGAGGGATACAGACTCCTTCTTCCCAGCTGTCTGTGTTATCTAAAATGGGCCTTCCTCTCCAAAGTGCACCTATGGGCCAATCAGAGCCTCAGGCCTTTCCCCGAATGCACCGGGAAGGATCCTAAGTCTCTGATTGGCACAGACACCTAAGGCAGCTGGGAAGAGGAAGTCCACGTCCCTCCGGGTTATCTATTTGAGGTAAGGGGGAGGGGGCGGCAGAGAGTGGGCATCTCTCCCGCTAAAAGGGGAGGGGGTCGGGTCGGGTCACATTATGGTGGGGATTTTATGGCAGCGGGAGAGAGTGGGCACCTCTCCTGCTGCAGGGAGGGTTGTGGCCAGGATTTTAGGGCAGCGGGAGTGTGGGCATCTCTCCCACTGCAGGGGGGAGGGTGTTTTGCCATGGTTATGATGGGGGTGGGTGGGTGTTTGCCAGTGCTGCTACAGGGTAGGGGTGTAGTGATGCAGCAGAGAGAATGGGCATCTCTCCCACTGCTTCACAAAACAGGGGCTTTCTAGCAGTCTCTGACCCTAAATCCTATGAGCAAAGTAGACCATACAAAGGAATTTTGTTACAAAAAATATTCCTCCAAAATTTTTTCTTTAACTTGAATAACATAAAATCCCACACATGTGAAAATATGTGAAGTGTTCAGAACCCAAATAAATCTCTGCATGCAAGCCACTGCAGAGATTTATTGGGGACCATCATGGCACTTCCAAATCCCCTTCCCCCCCCCCCCCCCCCGCCCCACACTCACATATAAGTGAGCATATCATACAGCTGGAGCATGCTGCATGCTACGCCCCAGCTGAACTGTGAAGGTCTATTCGTTCAGCGGTTTAGCAGAAAGAAATCAAGTGAAACACCTTTGTGATCATGATATCAGCCAAACTGTTTTACTCCCCTCTACCTAAACCTAAGTTTCACAAAAAAGCATCATAAAGGGGGGTGACAACCTGTGCATAACTAAAAATTTAAACCCAAAGAAAAAACAAAATTTTGCATACCACTCCAATTGCAAATACAATATGGTTTCCCACATCCTCACATGTTATAAAAAACGCTATTCATAATCCAAACAACAATAATGATAATTAAACAGCACACATTTTCTCATCAGCCACAAATAACGAGAACCCTTAAAGTATAGACCCACACACACACTTGCATACTACCCCCACACACTCACCCTGATACCATACTCCCCTGTCCATGAAAGCATACCAACAGCATTAGAGCCAAAAGGCTACCCAAGCTCCACCACTTCTGTTATATGACAGTTGTTTTTGCTTGTACATAAGGTTTGGGTATTAGTACAGGGCTGACAAGGGTGGCAAACTTGCTTCTGGCCTCCCCTTCTCCTCAAACAATAAAATATTTGGAACAATGTGATGACACAATACAAAATACACAGTTGCTCAGTTGGGTAATGGCATAGGTGGAGGAGGAAGGGATTGAGAGAACTTTTTTTGGGTGGGGGGCGTAAATGATCTGTTCTTGAGAATAATATTAATTATCTTTTGTTGAAAATGACGTTATAAATGGGTATGGTATATAAAGTGACAAGTTGTACCATGCTGAGTTTGCACTTAGAATGTATGAAAACATTAATAACATAGATTCCATTGACATATGATGTTGTCATATGTGGGATGATATTGCATCTTAAACCCTCATTGGACAGACATAAATATTGGCTTTTCCTTATTATGACCGGGATGGCCATGCAAATGGTTAGTCGCAATTGGAAAAATTGAGATCGCCTAAGTTTTACATTTTGGTGGGCGAATTTATGCATATGTTATAAGTACATAAGAACATAAGCATCGTCTCTGCCGAGTCAGACCATAGGTCCATCGTGCCCAGCAGTCCGCTCCCACGGCAGCCCCCCAGGTCAGTGACCTGTAAGTGATCCTTTACTTAAGACATTTATCCTATATAGTACCTCTCTAACTATATCCCTCAATCCCCTTTTCCTTCAGGAACTTGTCCAACCCCTTTTTGAAACCCAAAATCATACTCTGTTCTACCACCTCCTCCGGAAGCGCATTCTAGGTATCCACCACCCTCTGAGTGAAGAAGAACTTCCTAGCATTTGTTCTGAATCTGTCTCCCTTCAATTTTCTTGAGTGCCCTCTTGTTTTTGTTTCCCCCGCCAGTCTGAAGAATCTGCCCCTCTCTACCTTCTCTATGCCCTTTATGATCTTGTAAGTTTCTATCATGTCCCCTCCAAGTCTCCGTTTTTCCAGGGAAAAGAGCCCCAGTTTCTCCAGCCTCTCAGCATATGAAAGGTCTTCCATGCCCGTTATCATTTTTGTTGCTCTTCTCTGGACCTTCTCGAGTGTCTATTACATGTGTTCCCTCATTCTGCTCCTTGCTACTATTTGGGTTTCTGCCAGGTACTTGTGACCTGAATTGACCACTGTGGAAACAGGATACTGGGCTAGATGGACCACTGGTCTGACCCGGTATGGCTATTCTTATGATCTTATATTTTTGGATGTCTCATCAGAATTCCCTTGATTTTGCACACCTTAACGGAGACTCAGTGGGTCTCAGTATTTTCCCCCGTTTCTTTTCTCATCCCCATCCCATTTCAAATTATTTGCCCTCAGCTATCAGCTATCAGGTCCATTACCAATACCTGTTCTTCAAAAAAACAGCTGAAGACTTATTTGCCAGCATTTAGGGCTAAAATCTATAAAAGGCTATAGATGGGTTTAATTTCTTAATAATAGTGATACCTGTTAGCACCTGCTGATACAGTAGTGCACTTTAGTAAATCTAGCTCTTGGTTTGGTAGCTTAAGGATTTTTGTTTTATGTCTGTATTTGTTAATTTAAGGTTTATTTAAATATCATAACCTACCTTGGACTCTATTGGATTGAAGGACAGAGAACAAAAAATGTTTTTAATAAAACAATAAGGAAATATGTATGAGAAGATGAACGCTGACATGTTGTGGCATAATAAGTTATTCAAATTAGTTAGGGGTCCATTGACGTCTTTTGTGGCTTCGTTATAGTTGCCTTTTATCTTTATTTTCTATTGTTTTAATACACATCCAGGGGAGGGGGATATTTCTTTTGATTGGTTTTATTGGAAACGGTGGATGGGAGAGGAGGGTTTATTCTTTCTGTATTATTACTGATGGATTATAAGTGCTTATTATGATTCTTAATATAGTATGTATATTGTTTTGCATTTTTTGTTAGCTTTGAAAACTTAAAGATAAAAAAAATTATCAAAGATTTAAAACAATTATGCCGATTGTTGACAGTATGATCAATGCAACCATTTATTTTTTTCCTTCAAAAGGGACAGGACCCTCCACTGCCCCCCCCCCCCATTCAAAACGGACATATGGTTACATTAAATATAGTGCAAAATATAGACAGCCGATATAAATTCTCAAAACTGACACATTTTGATCACTAAATTGAAAATAAAATCATTTTCCCTACCTTTGTTTTCTGGTGATTTCACGAGTCTCTGGTTGCACTTCCTTCTGATTATGCATCCTTTCTTTTTTTCATTTCTTTTCCTTTCTGTCTTTCTTTCTCTCTCCCTGCCCCCCCAAGTCTCTGCTGTCAACGCCAATTTCTGCTGACGCAGCAACAGACCAGCTGCGTGCAATGACTGCACAAGCCTTCCCTACGACGTCAATTCTGATGTTGGAGAGGAAGTTCTGGGCCAGCCAGGCAGCCCAGAACTTCCTTGTGCAGTCACTGCACGCACCTGATAAGTTGCTGTGTTGGCATTGGAGAAGCAGGGAAAAATTCCAGGCTATGCAATCAATGTTTTGGGCACAGTTTTGGGACGCTCTTTCTGAAACAGGACATTTTGGCGTCCCAAAGCTGTGTGTGAGGACAATGGGACAGGGGTTCTAAAAATGTGATGGTCCTGTTCAAAATGGGATATATGGTCACATTAAGTATGATCTCTCCTAAATCTTAGAAACAATTAAGAGAGTAGGTGTTTGAGGGTAGGCAGCTGTGTTTTGGGGCCATGTTTTAGGATTCAAACAATTTTTATTGATGATACAAAAGTACAACCATGAAAACATATCAAAACAAGAATGTTGACAAGAACTGCAAATGAGTATAAGAATATCATCAAATTTTTAACCACACATTCACCACAATAATTCCCACCCCCTTGAACAAAAAGAAAATCCTCTCCAATCTCCTCTCCCCCATGACAACATTCCAGCAGCAGCCAATTCCTCTTTTCCTAGGAGTGTATTCTGCACTCTGTGTTTGTTATCTTTTGCAATTTCAGGAATATAGACCACCCAGTTTGACAATATAATGACCTAGGCCTATGAGTGAGTGCTGAAAAGTTCTCAGTGCAAGCAAACAACTTCCTAAATTCTGAGCATTATTTTGCCACTGTAGCTGAAAAAGAGTGTTATCTTATTTTGTTAAATGCCAATTTTCAGAAACAAAATGTTTTTACATTGTTTCAGTTCATTGATTAAACCATATCCAGGTCACTCTCTTCTTGGTTGGGCTGAGATCTTTTTAGCACCCATTGCACTGGCTGCTCACTCTTGAAAGAAGAGAGGGTATTATCACTGCAAGAGCAGCTGAGAATTTCTGTCATGTTTTACGATTGTAGGTCTGTAGATCTGGTAAGGCTTGGGGGGGAAGTAACATGAGTGGATAGACAACATGTTCAGCACAGCTCTCTGAGATTAGTGACATGGCTAAGAACAGCCTTTGTAAAGAGAATGGTAACAATTCATTTTTATTAATCAAACTTGGAGAATGGTAAAGTAGGAATAAAAATAGGGTAAATAAAAAGAGCAGAGAGGGTTGAGAAAAAGAGGTCTTAGCAAGGCCTGGAGTGGGCAGAAGTGCAGACATCTTCAGAGGATGGTGTCTAACCATCTTGCAAGCCTCCTGAACACCTAGAGGGTGTCCATTCTCTTATGAAGCTGCCTAGAAACCAAACCTTCAATAACTTCAGTGTTGAGACCTTTGGAAGAGTGATAACTCCTTTCTCAGACAAAGCCTGTACAGTTTGCTATGGGGATACCTTGTCTTCCTATTATAGTGATATCTATTTCGAACCATGCTCTTTTGAGCAATTGTCAGCGTTCCTCCAAAAGGATGTTTGTGGGTGAAATGGAGTGACTTATTATGATCCTCATTTGTTAAGGTGTCTTTCAGAAAAGGTAATGGCTAGGGGGCTCATATTCAAAACATATATACTGTATATAGAGTATGGGGCTCATAATAATAATAATAAAAAAAGTCTAAAAAGTGGCCTAAATGGGTACTTGGACGATCAAAAAGCCTGATCGTCCAAGTACCCATAATCAAAGCTGACGTTGATCTAAAACCAGCTTAAGCCTTTCCCCTGCCTCTAAACGCATAGAGCAAAACAAGGCGTTTTTAGAGGAGGGGAAAGGGCGGGCGGTGGGCAGGAGGTGGGCCGATCTACACCTAGGCGTACAGCAGGTATAACCAAACATTTTGACAGGTTGCCTAGTCGGCACTTATACGCTTATCTTAGATCAGCTCAGCAGGCCGGCAAACTACCCCCCCCCCACCGCAACCATTATGGCAGGAGAGATGGTTCATCTCCCCTACTGAGATGCGATCACCCCTCTACCCAAACTGCCGCGACCTGCGGCAGGAGAGATGCCAAATCTCTCCTGCCGCGGTTCATGGCAGTTCAAGGGGTCGGTGGGGGGCTGATCAGGGGTTCATGGGGGCGATCATGGGAGGGGGTGGGTCAAGGGCAGGAGGGCTTGGGCTCCCTCCTGGCCCGATGTCGGCGGGGGGTTCCCTCTTGCCCCAATCGTTGTATGTGTGTGTGTGTGTGGGGGGGGGGATGGATTCTGTAACTGGTATTGTTTTTGACAGACACCGCTTATAGAATCCAGCTTTTGGGTGAAGGACTGGCTCCTCCTTCACCTAAAAGCCCTTGTTTTGGGCATTTGGGACTTAGGCTTTTTTAGGTTGATTATATGCTGTAAGTTTAGATGTAGTGGTGGTCTGGACGTTTAAACAGCTGAACGTAGAGGCAGGCCATTATAAAAAAAAACTCCTTTTGGACGTTTCTTTGATAATGGACATTTTCTCTGCTTCTACTTTTAATGTTTAGGGCCTTAGGCCAAAAGGGAACTTAGACTTTTTTTATGATTATGCCCCTCCACACATATATATATATATAAAGTGGCATAAAGTGGCAGTTGCTAAAATGTTCAAGTGCCGATTTTCAAAACAGACCTTTTAGACATCTTGCAGGCCATTTTTCCTCCAGTATGTCTAAATCTTAAAAGGACATGTTAGAGATTTTGGGTGGGATTAGAGCAGCCTTAGGCCTGGACATTTTGCAGAGATAATGAAACCTTTTTGAAGAAGTCCAGGGTGTCATCTAGACATTTAGATTTAGACCTGTTTTAAAAGCACATAAGAGCCAAAAAGGTACTCAGACTGTCAGAAGACCACTGGACGCATGAAAACATGACCTCTCCACACTCTCTCAGTGGTCACTGATACCCTTCCGCCCCCAAAAGATGTGAAAGAACAATACATACCAGCCTCTATGACAGCTGCAGATATTATGGGAAATTCTAGTAGCAGGTATCTGGAGTAGCCTGGTGGGCAGTGTACCTGGCACCCTTTCTGTGAAGTTCACAGAAGTGCCCATAAACTGCCCCATTGCTCTGTTGGCATGTTTGTTTGGCTAGTCCATTAAACTGCTGGCCCCTCCCAGGTCCAAATGGGTTTGTTTGGATGTTTTGCATTTGGACGTTATGATTTTTGAAAATGGCCCAAAAAGATAGCCATCTTAAGGGCCAGAACATCTAGATGAGTCATTTAAAAAAAAAAAAAAAATTGACACCTAGAGGTTTTAAAAATGGTCATTTTCCCAACCCAATTTTGGACATTTTTGTGGAAACGTCCAACGTCAGACTTAGATGTCCTATCGAAAAAGCACCTCCAGGTATCGTCACAGGCATATATCATATCCTCCACACACAAACACACACTTTGTATACTTTCCTCACTCTTCTGTTGCCTTACTGGGGCACATTTCACCACAACCTTCCCAATTCACACAAACAGGCCTGAGTCTGCCACTAGGTAAACACATGTTCATATCACATCAGGAGTATGGCGTTTCCAAATTCTTTAAGATTGTGGTAAGTATCTTTAAAAATATTTCCAGGATACCTAATGCATATTTCATGTTGACTGATTCTATTTAGTTAAACAAAAAGTATTTGGGGTATATTAAGTATAAATGGGTTTACTAAAGGTAAATCGTGCCAAACTAATCTGATTGAATTCTTTGACTGGGTGACCAGAGAATTGGATCAACGACGTGCGCTAGATGTAATTTACTTAGATTTCAACAAAGTCTTTGATACTGTTCCTCATAGGAGTCTTTTAAACAAACTCCATGGGCTGATGTTAGGGCCCAAAGTGGTGAACTGGATTAGAAACTGGTTAACGGAGAGAGGCCAGAGCTTAGTGGTAAATGGAATTCACTCAGCAGGGGGTCAGGTGAGTAGTGAAGTATCTCAAGGATTGGTACTGAGACCGATTCTGTTCAATATGTTTGTGAGCAACATTGATGAAGGATTAGAAGGTAAGGTTAGACTTTTTGCAGATGATACCAAGATTTATAACAGAGTGGACACCCCCAGAGGGAGTGGAAAACATGAAAAAGGATCTGCAAAAGTTAGAAGAATTGTTTAGCATCTGACAACTAAAATTCAATGCAAAGGAGTGCAGAGTGATGCATTTGGGGGTAGAAATCCAAGGGAACTGAATGTACCAGTAGATGAGAGGTTGATAAGATGGAGAGAGAGACCTTGGGGTAATTGTGTCTGAGGATCTAAAGGCATCTAAACAGTGTGATAAGGCGGTGGCTGTAGGCAGAATAATGATAAGCTGTATAGAAAGAGGAGTAACCAGCAGAAGAAGGGAGTTGTTGATGCCCCTGTATATGTCATTGCTGAGGTCACACTTGGAGTATTGTGTTCAATTTTGAAGGCCGTATCAGGTGAAGGATATAAAGACATGAAGCTGTCCAGAGGATGGCAACAAAAATGGTAAGAGGTTTGAACCAAAAGAAATATGAGAAGAGACTGGAAGACCTAAATATGTATACTCTGGAGGAGAGGAGGGACAGAGGAGATATGATACAGACATTTAAATACTTGAAAGGTATTAATATAGAACCAAATCTTTTCCAGAGAAGAAAAAATGGTAAAACTAGAGGGCATAATTTGAGGTTACAGAGAGGAAGACTTAGGAGCAATGTTAGGAAATTCTTCTTCACAGAGAGGGTGGTAGATGCCTGGAACCCGAGGGAAGTGGTGGAGAGGAAAATGGTGATGGAATTCAAAAAAGCATGGGATAAAAATAGAGGATCTCTAATTAGAAAATGAAGGATGTAAATTAAAGAACAAAGACCAGTACTGGACAGATCTACATGGTCTGTGTCCCATATATGGTGATTCGGTATAGGATGGGCTGGGGTGGGCATCAATGTGAAATCCACTAATATGGAACATAAGGATCTTACTTGCCGGCTTTATGGTAGATAAACTGCAAACAATGGGATGGTTGGATAGGCTGAAGTGAGCTTGGACAGCAACTTCAGCATTTGGAACCTACGACCCAGAAACATCAAAGAAGAGACAAGTTAATCTAATCATGTATTTTTTAAATAGGTATAACTTCTGGGCAGACTGGATGGACCGTTCAGGTCTTTATCTGCCATCATATACTATGTTACTATGTAGATGGAATAGATTTAATATAAAGAGGAAGCTCTTGATACTTTTGAACTTTCATTCCTTGAACTGTTAAAAGAACATATGGAAGCCATTACATGTATGCTGCCAATTCTCATGTTTTGAAATAATTAATAAATATGGATACATTTTCATTAAAATCTAAGCATTCCAAAAACAAACAGTCAGTCTGAGACAAAGATAAATGAGAAAATGTAACATAAAGCTGGAATGTATGTTTTGCAATAAACTCAGAAAAGGCCAGAGAAAAGTCAATTACAATTTTAATGTTTTGCCAGTTGAAATACACTATGACCCTGATTCTATAACGGGTGCCTAAGGCATGCCTAAAGTTAGGCATGCTTTAGGCATCCAATCTAAGTAGTTAATGAGCCAATTAAGGAACTTAACAAGTGATAATTGGTACTTAGGCATCCAAAGGACGTAGATACCACTTTGTAGCCACAATTTTATGGACTCCCATATTTAAAACCCATGCCTAACTCAATAAGCATGGGCATAGAATGGGCATGGTTTGGGCAATGACTCAGTTTGATTCATTTACATAACACTTAGTGAACTAGGGCATCCATTTGATGCCTATATTGTAGGCAAATGAAAACCAGGGCTACTTTTGAGCTTACTTTGGGCTTCAAATAGATCTGAGTTCTATGGACGGAACTTAGGCACTCTTTGGATGTTTTCTGCAGAACTTAGGCACAGTTTGGATGTCTTTAATGTGATCTGCTATATAGCTCTCTAGGTTTTTATTTTTGCTTTATTAAGATCAAAATCATTTAATAAGGCACCACATAAATGGGGCACATCAAAACAGATATACTGAATGCAAAACCTTATATTTTTGTGGACAAACAACAATGTTATTTGCTAATTAGAGGAAAAGATCATTTAACTGAAGCATAGCACATGAAAAACATAGCTTTAGTTTTCTTGCTAAAAAGCTACCCTTTTTTCTGATTAAACAGTGCTCCAATCAGCTCATTCTTGAAAGCAAAGAGAGCACATGACAAAAATATATAGATTGCATACATAACTTCAATTGCAAAAGCTTAAAAACAGAAAAAAAAAACAGATCCAGACCTTAGCATGGCTTCTACTTAATTGCAAATGGAGGTTTGCAGCTGCACAATGGTGACCTCATTGTGAGATCATCAAAGTGCACTTACAAGGTAGAATACCACAATTAAAATATGTGCTGGGGTGTTGGTTGGTATTTGAACTTATGACCTCTGGAAAATAAGCATAGGGCTTTTACTTATTGAGCTATAGCAGTTTCCAGGTAGGTGTCTCTGACTGCCCTGTGATATGATAGCTTAGAGATCTGCTAAGCTATCATATTACAGGACATTCAGAGATACCTGCCTGGAAACTACTATTAATTGAAAGCACCATTAAAATGCAATTAAAAAAAATAAACAATTAATGAGTTGGTAGGATCCTAACTTGATAGTGGCCTACCACTTCAAGGTAGATTTCTACTTCAAAGTGCATAACAGCAAATAGACATGGCTAGAGGTGGATTCTGGACAGATTTTGGGCATGGTTTGACTTAGGTGCACTCATTTAGACCAAGAAAACTCTTAAAACCACTTAGGCGCCACTAGGTGTTATGCTATGAATGACGCCAAGTGGATGATTGACAATTATGCTCAATGGCGCCTAGAAATTAGACACCATTTATAGAATATTGGCCCAAGTATTTACTCTTCATGCTACAGGTGTGTCAGGGATAAATGATGTTCTGATATTTCATCATAAATTAGAGACCATAGAAAACCCTATGGGCTCCTTTTACGAAGTTGCAGTAGTGGTTTAACATGTGTAACAGCGCGTGCTAAACCGCTGGCCATGCTAGCCGCTACCGCCTCCTCTTGAGCAAGTGCCAGTTTTTTGGCTAGCGCAGGGGTAGCACGTGATCAAAAGTCAAGCTGCTACTGCGACTTCGTAAAAAGAGCCCTATGAGTGTGATTCCTAAATTTTCCATGCACTCACTTATTGTTAGTTGAAAACTTGATTAGAAAGAATTTCAAATAAATTTTATTGCTCTTCACAGCTGATACTATTCCTCCTGCAAATTACTATTATTATATTTTGCCCAAGAAAATTAGAGAAAATGAGAAAGTGGTGTGATAATTTTGATCCCACCCAATTTTTAAACTCTTCCCAAGACGTCATTGCGACTAGAGCATTGTTGATAGTGTTTCCTTCTGAATAGGACAAAATAAGGATGTGGCTAGTGCTGTTCAATTGAGTTGTAAATTGTATGAGTTTTTTTTGGTTTTTTTTCAATTAAAGAGTTGACTACTTTCCCTTGGTACTACCTTCTTTTTGAAATATGAAAATGCAAATTAGATTTTTTTATATTTGCACAAAACCATACTTATGGTCCTCCTTCTTTAAACATAGAGCCTGTTTTACAAAGCCATGCTAGCGATTTAAAGGGCTTTGGGGCTATTGCCACGTGGCTTTGTAAAACAGGCCCATAGTCAGATGTCTTAAGTGATTCCATTTACTACTGGTGTGCCTGTACCAAATCACCTTATTATTTTTATTACTACATAGTGGATATTTTTTTTAGTTTGTTTATTCTCCATGGAGCATATAATCTATTTAGACAAATAATTTTCTAGTTAATATTTAACTTATTGGTTCTATTCTCAGCAGAAAATATACTCAAACACAGTGCTGGATCCACTGTATACTGGTAAGATTGAATATGCTTGCACTGGCAGTCTTTGCATGATTGAATGCATGGAAAGCAAATTAGTATTTTTCACTCTATAAGACCCACTTTTAGAGTGAATAGCCAAAGCATGTGTACCCTCCCCCCCCCGTTACCTTATTTTAATGAGGCCACCCTCTCTCGCTGGATATGCCGCCATCCCTTCCTGAGAGCAGCGCACAAGGCTGGCTGGCTGCCTGGTTCCCGCCACTTCCTCAGAGAACTAGTGGCTGATGCCTCCTTTTCCATTATCTCTTGTAGTGGCGTACCAGGTTGCCTGCCTGGTCTTGCGCCACTTCCCGCAAAAACTCATTCTCGTGGGAAGTGGCGTGGGACCAGGCAGGCAACCTGGTGCACTGCTACACGAGAGAACGGAAGAGGAGAAAGCCGCATCAGTTGGCAGTTCTCGGAGGAAGCGGCAGGAACCAGGCAGCCAGCCTTGTATACCGCGTCCAGAAGTAAAAAAAAGTACGCATGGGGGCAGTGGGGAGGAGGAAGAGGGCCAGGGCCTGTCTGTCGCCTGCCTGGGGGGTAAGAAGGAAGAGGCTGGGGCCTGCCTGCTGCCTTCCTGGGGGATAGTGAGAGAGAAGGAAGAGGGCCAGTGCCTGCCTGACACCTGCCTGGGGGGGGGGACGGAGGGAGGAGGGAGAGGCTGGGGCCTGCCTGCCTGCCCTGCCAAATTAAAAATAGGGAGGGAGAAGGGAGAGGCCGTGGCTTTCCTGCTGCCTGCCTGGGGAGGGAGGCCTGCCAGCTTACCTACCTACCCACCTGCCCTGTCTCGTCCCTACCTGCCTGCCAGCCACTAAGTCTACCTGTCCTGTCCTGCCCTGTCCCGGCCTACCATTAGACCACCAGAGGGGGGACAGGGTACAGAGCCTGGCAGGGAGGGGGAAAAGGTGCCGAGCTTGGCAAGGAACGTGGGGTTGGGTGCAGAGCGTGGCAGAGAGAATTTGGTTCAGAATGTTTTTTCTTGTTTTCCTCCTCTAAATCTAGGGTGTGTCTTATGGTCAGGTGCATCTAATGGAGCAAAAAAATACAGTAATGTTCCTGCTTATATGAGTGGGAATTACTAGCTCTCTGAGCTGTGTACCTCTTCTATAAGCAAAAAAGAAATTAAGATAACCAAATCAAGCTGTGTTCCTGAAATGATCACCTATACAAATAGTTCTTAAATGCTTGTTGCAGTGTTTTGGATGTCACCAAGTCTGGTCAGGTAGAACTGATGTTTCAGCCATCATACTGTGGCTTTTTTCAGGGTATGCTGTGAGGTTTGCAGTTTATCTTTATAATGTGTCCTCAAACCTAATTGGTGGGGCTTGAGATGAATGAGGTATGAAAATCTGTTGGTCACAAATTTGAATTTTGGTGGGAAAATCTGTTGGTCTCTTTTTCCATAGCATGATAGCTGAAATGTTGGTTTTATCTGACCATATGCAGACAAACATGATGCCAGCCATGGAAGCCTAAAAGAACATATAACCTAACTTCATGGCTAGAAAATCTTTAAACAAACCAGAGAATTTTCTATTCTATGGAAAAAAAGAGACCAACAGATTTTCCCGCCAGAATTCTAATTTGTGACATTTTCCCACCAAAATTAAAATTGGTGACCAATGAACTTTACTGCCTCATTTACCTCAAGCCCCACCAATCAGGTGTAAGGAGCCACTATATATAAAGACAAACTTCAAACCTTACAGCATACCCTAAAGAAAGCCACAGCATAATGGCTGAAACATCAGTTCTACCTGATCAGATGCAGTGAGCCCCAGAAAACTGCAACAAGCATGATGCCTGCTGTGGAAGCTTAAGAATAGTTCCTAAATGATTCATAACCAATGTCTCATGCTTCTTGGGGTGTGTGTCTATGCAAAAGTTCCCACTGCCACTTGCCTAGTGATGCGTTACAGATAATGGCAAAATGGGATTATCCTGGGTATTTTATGGAAATCACATAATCATCTTTTCCAGCTTCCATCTACCTTGGTGAAATTATAGGAAGAAATCTAGTACCTTAAGAGCTCTTCCATAATATCACCATTTCAGAAATATAAGACTTCTATGTTTCCAGAAAAGAAACTCATGTGTATCTTTACCACCAGATGGACCCATGGTAAAAACCTGATCCTGGACGAATCCTTGCATTTCCGTTAGAGCAGGGGTGTCAAAGTCCCTCCTTGAGGGCCACAGTTCACTCGTGTTTTCAGAATTTCCCCAATGAATATGCATGAGATCTATTAGCATACAATGAAAGCAGTGCATGCAAAAAGATCTCATGCATATTCTTTGGATAAATCCTGGAAACACGACTGGATTGCAGCCCTCGAGGAGGGACTTTGACACCCCTGCTCTAGAGTGAAATCACCATTGGGAAACCATTTAGATAGCTCTCTGTGATTAACACCTAGCATCAAACCTACAGTATTCTCACTACCCTCAAACCTGATGTTCCATTCTGTTGTGACCACTTCTCACTTCTGCATGCATTAATGTCTCCCTTATTAACAATAGGATAAGATGTGGTTCCTCTTGCTTCTGTACTTGGAGATGTTTAAAGATACAGGCATCATGCTAGGGAAATTGCTACAAATTTGCCATATATCTGAAATAACTCAGGGACAGATCAGGTCTAAAGAAGCAAGTTGAAAAGGTAAGAACCATTTGATGTTATTTTGGGGAAAAAATAATCCTAACAAATGTACAAAAATTAAATCAAAAGAAAATAAAGAGGAAACAATAAGCCAAGGACATTTCCAGGAATCAAAATATAATGTGGGACAGGAGGACAACTGGTAGCTTTGTAAAAATGTGCAAGTAGCTGCATGTGAATTCCTTCGATGGACAATATCCCACACTTTAGCAGAGATAAATTATTTTAAAAGCCCACAGAAATCAATGGTAGAAGATATATTGATGGCAACACCATTTGTTAATGTCATTTCAGCAACCTCTAAGCTTGAAACAAGGCACAGGTTAATATGTGAGCTGGAGGGGAACTACCATGATTGAAGAAGAAACCCTGAATGTTCAAAGTTATTACACTAAAAGCATACAACAGGGAGTCCATATCCACTAGAGGGAAGTACAAACTCAGTTTGCCCTAGAAAAGAGTTATACTGTAAATTCATTATTAATAAAGGAAGGCATAATACCTGTTCTGAGACTTAATACGTGTTAAGTTCAAAGGAGGATATGGAAATAACATGTAGGCGAGCTTCTAGGAATAAAGATGGTAACCTATTGGTAAAATAAAGAGAAATTTGTTTCATTATGTTTTCTATGGAATGAAGAAATTGCTTATTATATATACCTGATAAATTTGAAAAACACTGCATACTATATGGCCTGCTACCAGAAAAGAAAAACTCACTAACACAACAGGCAAAAGAACACTTAAATGGAGTGGAACTGGCTAATAAATTTAAACATTATGAGAGGATAGCAATGAATGAATTAAATCATTATTTGGTCATAGAAAAAAATAAAAAAGAATGCAATGCGGAATGTTCTATCCTTACATATAATCCCACCACTATCACAACAAGAACAGCAACAAGAGAATAAATACCATCACTCAAAGCCAATTTATAAAAACCAGTGCTATGGAAACTATGGGGTCCTTTTATCAAGCTGCGCTAGCAGGGTTAGCGCGTCGGACATTTCATCACGCGCTAACCCCCGCGGCCAGCTAAAAAACTAACGCCTGCTCAATGCAGGCGTTAGCGGCTGGCGCGGCAGGCGGTTTAATGTACGGTATTACGCTTGATAAAAGGACCCCTATATATTGTTAACAGCTCATGGGTTTTAAAGAAATAGGTTATACATTGTGGCAGGGACTCCCAGCTGACCCCTTTTGGGCTCACTGCGTCCCCGCCTGACCGAGCAGTTCAACGTCTGACAATAATAGCTGTCCCTTCCAGTGCCTCCCAAGCAGTCTCAGTATTTTAATGAAAAACTCCTGCTCTATTTTTCTGGGTTTCATTCACCTTCAAAATAGTTAAGCCTGTCAGGATCACAATTCTCAGGATAATGTCCAAACACAGTTTAAGAAAAAAAACAACACCTTTTGTAATCCACATGGACCAGACTGGCCCCAATATTATCTTTCCACTGAAGGATCAGGATTCGAAAGACTTCTTATCCCTTCCCCCACCACACAGGTGGCAAAAGCTTCTCTTAGGTTTTCAATAGGTTTCTTTACTTCTTTTAAGCACACATACACACACACACACACCAAAAAACCCAACCAATTTTTACAGATCTTTCTTTGACAAACACTTGGCCCTTGCTATGTGGTACCAGAGCCTGTGCACCACTAGCCTGGCTAGGTCGGCTGTCCCAATTCACTTTTAATAGCCCACCTGCCAAACTGCCAAACTGGGATTTCATTTAGTACAGTCCAGCCATTTCCCGGTCTTCTCCCCAAGCTAGGGTTCAGGGCAACAAGGTCAGGCAACTCTGCCTTATCCTTTCTTCACATCCTCTGAGACTACGCCTCAGAGGGGAGTGTGTGGCGCAGTGGTTAAAGCTACAGCCTCAGGACCCTGAGGTTGTTGATTCAAACCCATGCTGCTCCTTGTGACCCTGGGCAAGTCACTTAATCCCCCCATTGCCCCAGGTACATTAGGTAGATTGTGAGCCCGCCGGGACAGACAGGGAAATGTGCTTGAGTACCTGAATAAATTCATGTAAACCGTTCTGAGCTCCCCTGGGAGAACGGTATAGAAAAGTGACTAAATAAAAAAAAATAAAATAAAAATAAATAATACGCCTAAATGAACACAGAAGTTCTTTAAAGAGAGGACTAGTCTCAGCTCCTATGGTTCAACATAGTGACACTTCACAAACATGATTTTTTTTTCAACTACGTTGTTTGGTACTTGATCAGATTCCTATTCATCCTAGGGGCGGCAATAGAAGACTTCAACTCCAGCGCAGGGAGCAATTTTGGATTTTTCAGCTCCAGGCTGTGCAACCCCATGGATTAAATACAAGCATCGACTGGTTCTATTTTCTATAGTTAATCATGTCATCATTTTAGTTTTATCTTGTCTGCAGTATTTCTCCAGTATGCTCTTTTGTGTATTAGCTGTTTTTAGCTCATGTGATTTCAATCATTCTGTTTTGTGAATGAGCTGACATGGTCTGCCCGGATTGGCTGGTTCGTGTTCAGCTGACCTGTCACGTGATCTTTCTCCTGACAGGGCTGGACATAGTTATAAGCCCCACAACAGTGCTTTGAAAGTTGTGGTTAAAAGCAGCAGTTAGGATCTGCATACTGTAAGTAGTTGAATGAGCTTTTGCTCTTTTTCAACTTTTAGCAGTTGAGCAATTTCATTTCCCTTTTGGGTTTGTGTTTTGTGTTATAGGATAGCCTGGATTTGGCGCTAAGGCCTGAAGCAGTGATTACCGGCCACGAAACAATCATCGGCCTGGCCTGTTTGTGTTCAGTGGATTTTACCATTAATCATTCTCAGCTATTTTTTGCTCCCACCTGCTAACTTTAAACTTGTGCGAAAGTTTTTTACCTATGATGCTTTGGTGGAACAGTGTAGGTACACCTCTCCATTTGTCTGAGGCTTTTCTTTCACTTAAGTAATAAGCTAGCTTTCTTGGCTTGTGTGGTGTTTTTGTTTTGGAGTGATATTTTTGACTTCTTACTACTACTACTACATACAATTTCTATAGCACTGCCAGACACACACAGTGCTGTACATTACATTAACCATGCAAGAGACAGTCATAGAAACACAGAAACATGACGGCAGATAAAGGCCAAATGGCCCATCCAGTCTGCCCATACACAGCAACCATTATCTCTTTCTCTCTCTGAGATATTCCACGTGCTTATCCCAGGCCCTCTTCAATTCAGACACAGTCTCTGCTTCCACCACCTCTTCCAGGAGACTGTTCTACGCATTTACCATGATTTCCGTAAAAAAGTATTTCCTCAGAGTACTCCAGAGCCTATCACTTCTTAACGTCATCCTATGCTCTCTCATTGCAGAGTTTCCTTTCAAATTAAAAAGACTCAACTCATGCACATTTATATTATGTAGGCATTTAAACGTCTCTATCATATCTCCCCTCTCCTGCCTTTCCTCCATAGTAAACAGATTGAAATCTTTAAGCCTGTCCCCATATGTCTTATCACGAACACCACACACCATTTTAGTAGCCTTCCTCTAGACCGACTCCATCCTTTTTATATTTTTTTGAAGGTGCGGCCTCCAGAATTCTACACAATATTCTAAATGAGGTCTCACCAAAGTCTTATACAGAGGCATCAATACCTCCTTTTTCCTACTGGCCAAACCTCTCCCTATGCAACCTAGCATCCTTCTAGCTTTCATCATCACCTTTTCAACCTGTTTGGCCACCTTAAGATCATCACATACAATCATACTCAAGTCCCGCTCTTCCATTTGCATATAAGTTCTTCACCCCCTAAACTCTACCGTTTCCTCTGTTTTTTGCAGCCCAAATGCATGACTTTGCACTTCTTAGCATTAAATTTTAGCTGCCAAATTTAAGACCATTTTTCAACCTTTGCCAGGTCTTTCTTCATGTTATTCACACCATCCGGTGTGTCTACTCTATTGCAGATTTTGGTATCATCCGCAAAGAGGCAAATTTTACACGACAACCCTTCAGCAATATCATTTATAAAAATGTTAAAAAGACCAGGCCCAAGAAAAGAACCTTGAGGCACACCACTGGTAGCATCCCTTTGCTCAGAGTGATCTCCATTGATCACTACCCTCTGTTAATTTCCACTCAACCAGTTCCTGACCCAGCCCGTCACTTTGGGACCCATCCCAAGGGCACTCAATTTAATTATTAGACGTCTGTGTGGAACACTGTCAAAGGCTTTGCTAAAATCTAAATACACCACATCTAGCGTACATCCTCTATCCAATTCTCTGGTCACCCAGTCAAAGAAATTGATCAGATTTGTCTGACAAGACCTACCTCTAGTGAATCCATGTTGCCTCCGGTCTTGTAAGCCACAGGATTCTGGAAACTTGACCATTACTGTTTTAAAAGTGTTTCCATTAATTTGCTTACCATAGAAGTCAGACTTACTGGCCTGTAATTCCCTACTTCTTCCTTACTTCCACATTTGTGGAGAGGGACCACATCCACCCTTCTCCAGTCCTCCGGTACCACTCTCGACTCTAGAGACTCATTGAAAAGGTGAGTCAATGGAGCTACCAGAACTTCCTTAAGGTCCTTCAGCATCCTCAGATGCATACTATCCGGCCCCATCTCTTTGACTACCTTTATTTTAGCTAGCTCCTTATGAACACAACCCTCTGAAAATCGATTAGGGTCTATTACTCCTCTATCCCCATTCACGTTTGTCTTTTGCTCCTGATGCTTTAGCCGTGAACACAGAACATAAATATTTGTTAAGCAATTTGGCTTTTTCTTTATCAGCTTCTATATATTCCTCCCCTTCACCTTTGAGTCTCACAATGCCACTTTTGCACTTCTTCTTATCACTAATATATCTAAAAAATGTCTTGTCTCCCCATTTTACCATGTCAGCTATTTTTTCTTCCATTTGCATCTTTTCTTTCCTGACTACACGACCTGCCTCTCTTAACTTTTCCAGATATTTTTGCCTGTCTTCCTCTTTCTGCGATTTTTTTGTAGTTTATGAAAGCTAACCTCTTATTCCTTACCTTCTCAGCTACTACTTTTGAGAACCTGCTTGTAATCAGACAGATAGGACAACTTGGCTAGGGAATTACAGAGGGAGTGACATGGCTATTTTACAGGTGGGTTGGAGTTAGGGGCTAAAAGCAGCTTCAGAAAAGTGGGATTTTAGCCTGGATTTGAACTTCTTGCTCCTTAATTCTTGCTGCTGATATTGTAATTCTTTTCTGTGTTATAGTATATATCGTAGACAATAGAGGAAGTTTGCTAATTGGGCAGTAAAGCAAATTTAAAATAAACTTGAAAATTGATGGTATTCTCATCCCATCATAGTCAATTAGCTATGATGACAATAAGAAGCTTGAGAACAATGGCGTCTTAAATTGAAGCTTTATTGTAGCAATTCTTCTAAGCACAAATCTTCAGCTGTTTTGGAACGTGCAGCAACAAAGAGCACCGTTTTTGGATTGCACAGGTCCCCTTTTTCCCCCTCACAAACCTTGCAGTAAGGTTCAATTCAGCTCATGCTTGGGTCTTTTTCCATTGACTCAGAATGGGAAAAATACCTTCGTGAACCAGCCTGCATGTTTTTTTTATCTCTCAGATCTGTGTGTAAGCTAGCTTCAACAGAGATGCCCTCCCCTTCTCTTTCTCTTTATTTGGCAGGCAGCGGACTGTTTGAAAACTTCCCTCTTTGCCAAAAAGTAACAATCACCTCTCAGCGGGATTTCACTGCCATAATCTGATACCTCTTCAGAGCATTTTGGCAGACATTGCAAAACTGATTTTATGTACAACAATGAAAAATGAGAAGATCTTAATTTCTTGTCCCATTTGTAAATGCCAGCATTCTGGTTTTCTGCCATTTCCCATCCCCCATACTACATACAGGCAGAAAAACATTACTTTCCTGGCCCGACCAGAGTAACCCCACACTTGTTCATCCTTCCTGGGCTAAGATTCAGACTGTAGTCTATGCTTGCATACAAAGTACTTGTACTTGTTCATTTTGTGCTGATATTAATTATTTGACGTTTAACTCACTGATTAAACACTGACCTCAATGAAAATGCATTGCTACTTCATTTTCAGTGAGTTCAGTAAGTGCTGCAAGAGCGTGGATAATTCATTGATATTATAGCTTTCAGTAAATTAGCAGTTTGGTTTAATGCTCAGTGAAGTCAATGGCTTTGATTGTTGTATAGCTATTCTGCTAATTAATGGCATAATTTTTTTCCTGTTGCTATAAAGATCAATATTAGACCTGCAGCCAGGTACTGCCACAATGATCAAAACATTCCAGGCTGCTTTTCTAATGAACTATTTCATTCAGTCATATTTCTGCAGTAATTCAAATGATTTGCTCTAATCACAATGCTGGACTCCATGAGAGAAAATTCTGGATCGGTGTTGAAAGTCTTCCTGTCCTGCTTGCACTCTCTTTCAAATCTGTCATCTACCATTCTTAGGGGAAGATTCTCAAAACTAAAATATACCTTTAACGTTTTCAATAAACTGGTTCCAGCCTGATTAGCATGCATGTATTTTAGCAGCGGGTTATCAAAATGGCTTACTGTAGTCTTTTCTGAGTTTTCTAGCGGGCTCCAATACTGCCATGCAAATATAGTACAATTAGGTCATTAATAATAAAATGATCACTCTGCATGATTCTCTATAATTGTCACGTGATTACCAAACATTGTTGCATATGTATTTGATAAAAGGATCATTATTTAGCAACTACTCTATAAAATATTATCATGGTTTTGAAAACACAAACACCTGACGCCCTGATGTCAACCTTGACCCAAAGCTCCCCAAACAATAGCCTGACCTCCCTAATATCAACCTTATAGCCCACAACAGCCGAACTCCCCAAATCAAAACTAACTTACCCAATATCAGCCACACCCCATTGGTAGAAGCCTTGCTTCCCCAACAGATGACCATGCTCTCCCTAAGACCTAATCACCCCCCTTCCTCTGACCCCTTCCCCAGGACTTACCGTATTTTCACGCATATAAAGCGCGCGTTATACACGATTTTACAAACCGTGCATAACCGTGTGCGTTATACGTGTGAGCGCGCTTTACAACTTTTTTTTTTCAATCCGATCCGGCATCCCCCCTGCGAACCGGCATCCTCCCCCCCGCTCGCATCACCCCCTCCCCCGCGATTCTACATCCCCCCCAGCACCACAAAACATCTCTTACCCGATTGGGCACCGGCACCGGCACCAGTACCAATGCACAGGATGTGCCAGTGCCAGTGCCAGTGCCCGAAGATCCTCCCTCGTTGGTTTGGACTGGGCTGGGCTGGGCGGTGCGGGAGAGATCCTCCTTCTTCCTGCGCTGGGCTGGACTAGGCTTTGAGCATTTGCACATGCTCAAAGCCTTCTGGTCTCGCTCTCTCCGACTGCTAGGACATTGATGTTGATGTTGGGAGATCAGGCTTTGGTTGGGACACTTGGTATTGTCATCAGAGAGGTTTGATTTGGGCAGTAGGAGTTGATATTGGAGGAGTTGGGCTATTGAAGTTGTTATTGGGATGAGGTCATGCGCTAGTCAGGGCAGTTGGAGTTGATATTGGGGGATCAAATATAAATAATGAAAGATGTATATCAACAAAATAGTCACAAATACTGCACCGGATTGATTCATACTGATATACCATATCAGATAACTCGTTTATTGATAAAGCCTGGTAACTAGGGCCAAATGGGACCCGTCAAGTACAACAATCGAGCTTGACCGCATCAAGCAGTTTAAGTGGCTTTAGCTTGAGATTAGGGAGCGTTGTCTCCTTCTTCTGTGCAGCAGAACACTGTGGCTGACTACCGATTTGAGATAAGTGTTCGTTTTTTCCTGCATTTTATGTTCAGATAAAATTCAAATGAAGTTAGTGCTGGATAATTCAGCTAATACATTTGATTACTTAAGTTAGATTAATTCAACCTGCATGTTAAGACGAAATTTAAAAAATTACAAAAAAGTAAATTAAGATTGGATTGGTTGGAGGTTTTTTGATCAATGATGGATGTTTACCACCTTCACACTTTGGAGTGAATTTCACATGATCCCCAAAAAGGTATAAATGAGATCTTTCCCTCCAATTAGGCCTTTTTCTTGTAATATCAATTCAGTGCAGTATCTGTTGATATTGGGGGTGCAGGCCAATGTTGGGGGTTAGTGTTTACAGGCTTGTGTTGGGGTAGTTGGTGTTGACATTTGGGGGCTTGAACGTGGGTCAGGGGCTTTGGTATTTTAGTGTTGACATCAGGAGAATTGTCAGCACTGTGTTGGGAGGGGGATAACAGACTGCTAGCATCTCTGCAGATGTTGGTCAAACACAGGGCACATTCCCTTCCTTTACAGAACAGATTTTGCACTTACCACACATTAAGTTTTGCTTTAAATGTTTGTTAAGTGCAAAACAAACCACAGTTTAGTCAACGAGTCCCTTAATGTCTGCTTTCTGCCCTAATTATCCTATTCAAATTTGGGTTGCTCATGTCTTTTACTTCATGGATGTAGTGTTTATTGGGTCAAAGGGGGCAGGGGGCATATAGGTAGGAGGAAGGGGCTCCAAATTTTGTGAATACATCAATTGTTTTGCTTCTTATAGGTTCTTTAATTTTTTTTTTGTTCTGTTGTTTTCCTTCCTTGAATTAATAATCTCAAAAGTTAGTATATTACAGTCACCCACATAGACTGTATAATTGCTGTTTTGGACAGCAACATTTACATCTTGGATATAAAGAGTTAAACTAATCTAATATTGTTTTGATATTTTTTTCTGAACCATGGTAGGTCAGAGATTACAAAGCAATCTATGAGTGTAAGCAAGTTTATTTTGAAAACTGATTGTGGTGATGGTGGTACTAATAGAATTTTGGAGAAAAAGGAAATCCTTGTAATGAACTATGTGAGGAAAGGACATGAAGCAAATAGAATTTTTCCTTTGAATTAATTACCCTTGGGATCCAAAAGGAAGTCACACATTTAATGAAAGCATGGCTTATCATGAGTGCAATAAAACTTGTTAAAATTAGAGCTCTTAATCATTTCTTATTCAGAATTCATTTTCCATTGTATTCCAAACAATCAGCTCATTTACAGAAGACAATTTGGTAATTACAAGGGGAGACAATAGAATTAGAGCCAGGCTTAAGGAGAGGGAAATATGCTGAGGAAATTATACTGCAGGTGATGTTAACCTGAGAGCTAAACAAAGCCTATTCAGAATATACAGCAGAGATAAAATAAAAAGGAATGCACAGAAAAAAGTGAAAATTAATAAGAGATTTGTCTTTTTGTAATACAGCATCTAGTGCTATTTCATTTGACGCTACAAATATGATATCATAATTAGAGTTCAGCACAAGGAATGTGTGCACTTTTGAAATTAGGTATGACTTGACTTTGCAATAGAGTAGACACTTTATTCTTATGATCTTAACAGAAATCTTATGTTATAGTTTTAATAATAATAATAACTTTATTTATAACATTAAAACTATAACAAATCTATAACTAAGTCCTATAACTTAGTTAATCTATAACTTACTGTATCTATATCTTACGTAATCTATAACAAAGTCAAATCTATAACTAAGTCCTTCCAATTAGGTGTTCAGAGAGAGTGCAGTAGGAGTAAAGGGCCAGATTCTGTAATAGGTGCCTAAAATTAGGTGTCTATTACTTGCCAATGACATTTAGGCCCCCATTACAGAATTTCGTTCAGTACCTTAAAACTTGAGCACCTCTAATGTAAACAAGGGTTTTAAAGGTCCACATTATAGGCACCTAAGTCCTTTAGAGAATCATGCCTAACAGTGCCTAAGCCGTTCTCCACCCCTAAACATGCCTACTTTGGTGCTAGATGTCAATAGCTGCCATGCGATAGCTGCCTAAGACAGGTGCCTGTCTCCCAATTATTATTATTATTATTATTTTCAATTTTGAACTTGTTAAACTCATTAATTTACTGATTAAGTTAGGCACCTAACTTTAGGTGTCTTTTATAAAATTCCCCTCCCCCTCAATTCTATAACACAACCTAAGTATCTAAGCTGTGTTTTAGAATACTAGCATTCCAGCTAAAATTTAGCTGCCCATGGGATGCCCAGTGTAGTTGGTGATCAAAGATGGCTGACATATAGCACTCATCTCTGCCATACTGCTCCTTGTTTATACAAATATTTGATTTCCTCAACTTACCTTATAAGTAAGACATGTAAGGGTGTGCAGAGGCATTTCGTATGGCTCAATTGATACTTTTCTTCACTGGGCCAAAGTGGGAGCATCTATACCTCCAGATGGCATGCATGGGGCTTTACCCACTGAATGAGGCTCTGTGACACCCTTGGAGCTGGAAACCTCTCTCTGGAGCAATGGTTCACCCTACATATATAGCAAGGGAGTCAGACTCTGGAGCTGAATATTGTAAGCTCTTTGGAGGAGATATTCTCAATCACTGTAGTGGTGTTACAGGAAAAAAACAAAACATTGTGGTTATGAAATTGCAGCTAGAGGGGAAACTGCCTTGATCCTTGGTGATGGAACAGGACACAAGCTAGATATTTTCTTTTCAGCTGGTAGTGACACCCAGTCTTTCAATTCCCTCAGCTTCAGTACTGAATAGACCTAAAACCTTTACTCTGGAGACTTTGTGGGAAGGCATACTGCATTTATAACAATCTTTCTCAGGACAGATGGGAATTTTAATTTAGAAGTTTGAGATGATAACGCAACAATAAGGCTCCTTTCAAACCAACATAGAATTAAAGAGGTGAGTCTCAGTTACAGAGAAGAATATTCAGGATTTCCAATAAAAGGAAACATTAGTGATTAAAGATATAAAAACATAAGAATAGCCATACTGAGTTAAACCAATGGTCCATCTAGCCCAGTTTCCCGTTTCCACAGTGGCCATTCCAGGTCACAAGTACCTGACAAAACCCAAAATATTAGCAACATTCCATGCTACCGATCTCAGAGCAAGCTGTGACTTCCAAACTGATGACTGAACCAGTAACCTAAAAGACATTAAATCAAATCATTCAGACATTCATTGAAGAAGCAGCGCATGGCTGGCTGGATGCTGAGAAGATCGCTTCTGCCCTGCACCGCTGGCCCTGACATTGAAGGAGTCAGCCATCCAGGAGGGAGGAACAGTATAGTGGACTCGCGGCTGACCTACTAATGGGGCAGCTTATCTACGATGTCTTTAGATATAAGGAAGCTGCACCCACTGCAGGAGATTGCAAAACCCATGTATAGGCCATGGCCATTACATGAGGAAATATAGTATACGTATAGGCAACTAAAAAGCACATGATATTCAATAAAGTACATGCTTACTTTTCTATATAGAATGCCAGCATAACTGGGTATATGCTAGGCTGGCAAATGTGGGGCAATCTATCAACAGAGGAAAATGAGTAGAACGTGGTCTGCACACATTCTGTAACAGCAAAGCTGTTACTGCATTTGATTAACCGGTGTTTGTGAGATTTTCTCCAACACTGAGGTTTTTGACTACTTGAATGATACTGTTTGATCTATAGGATAATTAAATTTTCAAGGAAGACTGCTGATGTAGGCATAGTGGCTGAAATTTAGTTGTGTCAAATCCTGTATTAACCAATCAATCAATCAAGTGGATTGATTCATTTGGCATATTCTTTTTTTTTTTTTTTGTCCATCTCTACTGTTTGTGGTTCAGTAATCTAAGGATGACATAACTTGGCTGAGCCACCTAAGAAACCTCCCGTGGGTTAAAAAAGATGGGGATGTATGAGGTGAGGCGGAGGTTAGACAGGGGAGGAGAGGTTGGGAAAGTTGAAAATAACACTAAAGTGCTGGCAAGAGGAGAGGAGGGAACTACGTATAAGGGATTTTTAGGAGGAGACAAATGTGAGATAAAAGGTTTCTGCAGCATTTGAGAAAAGTTATTAAGTGCATACATATTGTGGCGCAGCCGGCACCCGTGGATAAGATTGGCTCCGGCTAGCACACAAGATAGCTCACCTCCAACGTGCTTCCATAAAGCTGGAAGTCCTGCTGGCGTTCAAGTTCAATAAAGTGAGACAGGATTCAAAAGAGTTAATTCCCAAAATCACTCACAATCTTGGTTTATTGGTAAATGACTGTGAAGAAGTCTTCTTTGTCATACAGAACAATAAAAGGAAAACTAGGAACAAAAACCAAAAATGAGCTGAGAACAGTGTCCCACAGCTCCCACCTTTATGCAGGTAAGTATAAGCAAATTAACTTCCAAGTTCTGCCTTTGAAAAGAGGCAGTCAACACAAGTATCGATACATGCTGACACCCTCAACAGTTTTACAACTACACAGAGTTTTTGGATCTAATATATGTAGGTGAAAAACTTTATCACTCTTTAATAAAAAAATGATTCTATAGGCTCATATCCTGAGTTTTAATCTTTACTGAGAGGCCTCACACAACTAGGGTACCCTTGAGTAATAATCTCTATGTTTGTGTGTGTGTGTGTTTGTGTGTTTTAACTCTGCTCCCTTGGGTTTAATACATTATCATTCCCATTATAATTAAGCCTAATATGCTATTCATTTTAAAATATTCAAATGTGATGTTCTGACATCAGCCACATTTGGAGAAAAATAGAATAGCCCAGAGCATGCTTATGACATGACATCAGTGCAATGAAAGACCAAAATAAGCTGTTAATGCTTCACTGCTCAGCTTCATGTACAGAAAATATTCTCCAAAACACTTTAGAGTCACTAGTTTGAATGAACGATGAAAAGAGTAGCATACATCTATAAAATCTGAGCCGCCTTACAATAAAAAAATATCAACATTTGCTATGTTCAATAAGGAAAGTCAGCCTGTATCCAAACCCAACCCTCACTTTCACTTTGAGCCCTCTTACTAAAATGCAAACTAAGGGGAAATTTCAAAAAAATGATGCCAAAATCTAGGCTCTGGTACGATGCACACTGATTGCAAACTCTATAACAGTACTTCTGCATGGAGAATGTATAATGCAGTGGTTAGAGCTATAACATCAGCTCGTGAGGTCATGGGTTCAAATACACACTGCTCCCTGTGACCCTGGACAAGTCACTTAGTCCCTCATTTCCCCAGGTACATTAAATTGAGTGTGAGCCACTAAGACACAGAGGTAAAAATGCTTACGTACTAGAATGTGACCCATTTAGACTATAAGTGGTATATAAATAATAGATTGTTGTTATTTTATTTATTGAAAAAAACATTCTAACCAACTTAAACCTAAGCGGTTCACAAAGTACATATATACATGTAGAAAAGGCCGAATTGCTTAACAAATATTTCTGTTCTGTGTTCATAGCTGAAGCGCCAGGAGCGGGACCGCAGAAGACAAACGTGAATAGAGATAGAGGAGTAATAAACCCTGATTGATTTTCAGAGGGTTGTGTTCGTGAGGAGCTAGCTAAACTAAAGATAGACAAAAAGATAGGGCTGGATGGTATACATCTGAGGGTGCTGAAGGAACTTAGGGAAGTTCTGGTAACTCCACTGACTGCCTTTTCAATGAGTCTCTAGAGTTGGGAGTGGTACCGGAGGACTGGAGAAGGCTGGATGTGGTCCCTCTCCACAAAAGTGGAAGTAAGGAAGAAGTAGGGAATTACAGGCTGGTAAGTCTGACTTATGTGGTAAGCAAATTAATGGAAACACTTTTAAAACAGAGAGTGGTCAAATTTCTAGAATCCTATGGATTACAGGACCGGAGGCAACATGGATTCACTAGAGGTCTTATCAGACAAATTTGATCAATTTATTTGACTGGGTGACCAGAGAATTGGATAGAGGATGTGTGCTAGATGTGGGGGGGGGGGCCAACGGCGCACAGCCGTATGGTACGCGGTGAAGGCGAGCGGCAAAGGCTCTCGCCTTAGCGAGAGCGCCTTTGCAAAGATGCCTTAAGAAAGAGCCAGGAAGCAAGGTCAACAAATTGAAAATCCCAAAACATAAGTTGAAATCTGTTTCATACACACACAGACGGTCGGTACAAAAGGAGGACAACAAACAGGTAGGAGGACTCACACAACTTACTAGTACAGAGGGTTCACACATAAAGCACAGGCAGCTCGTAAGAGGAACAGGTTATGAGCACCCACGGAAGCCAGAAGATGAGCTTTCCAGTCTTCTGTACCAGCTGCAGTATGTATGACTACCTCCCCTCAGGGACTACGGCATACATTTGCAGTCGGTGCAAGGAGCTGGAAAGCCTGAAACAGCAAGTCCGGTTGCTGGAAGGAACTGTGAAGGAACTAGAAGAACTTCTCATCATTAAAGAGGAAAAGCGCACGCAGGAGAGGTTGCTTGTGGAGTCCAGCACCAGTGAAGTGATTGAGGAACTGGAAAAATTCATCAAAGATGCCCACCAGCAGCTTGTGGAGATCCCAGGACTTGAGATCAGCACCCGAACAACCCAGGAGGATGGAATAATAAATAAGGAAGGAGGCACCAATCCAATTGATGTGAAGGTAGAAACGGAGGCCGAAGATGTCCACACACTCAGTGGAGATGATAGGCCATCTGGGGACGCACCACAGAAGAAGGAAGACAAGACTTACACCAAGGATATGGACTTAAGACCCCCGAGGAACCCCCAATTAAGGAAGATAGGGATTATAGTTGGAGATTCCATCATAATAAATATGGACATCCACACTGCAGGAGGAAGAGAGGATAGACTGGTTACCTGCCTACCTGGTGCAAGAGTGAAGGACGTGGCCAGCAGGATAACCAGGATCATAGACGGCACAGGAGGAGAGGACACTGCTGTGCTTATCCACAAGGGAACCAATGATGTTAGCGGACAGAAATACGACAGGGAGGAAATGAAGGACCAACTCCGCTCACTCGGAAGGAAATTGAAGGTCAGGGAGGTGAAAGTGGCTTTCTCGGAGATCCTTCCAGTACTGAGAGCGGACGTAATGAAACAGGATGAACTGAGAGCAGTCAACGCCTAGATGAGGCGATGGTGCGAAGAAGAGGGTTTTGACTTCGTGCGAAACTGGGCAACATTCTGGGGAAGAAGCAGGTACTATAGAAAGGATGGCCTACACCTCACCAAACAGGGAGCGAGAGTCTTGGCTGAGAACATGAAGAAGACCATTGAGAAGGCTTTAAACTAAGGATCAGGGGAGAGCCGACAGTCGACAACCAGTCGATGGCCCGGACATCAGGAGATCCTGAGGAGGAAACTACAAGCAACCACACAGACATAAGGGAAGAACACGATGAAACTACAAGAGGCAATGAAAAAGATCAAAAGGATACAAAAAGGGATGTGAGGACTACCAAATCCAGGAAATTAGCACAAAGAGAACTTAAATGTATGTACACGAATGCCAGAAGCTTAGGAAACAAAATGGGAAAACTGGAAGAACTAGCAAAAAGAAAAAAACTAGATATCATAGGAATAACAGAAACATGGTGGAATGAATAAAATGAATGGGACACGGCATTGCAAGGATATAAACTATACAGAAGAGATAGAATTGGGCAAAAAGGGGGAGGTATTGCCCTGTATGTCCAAGAAGAAATAGAGTCTGTTAGAGAAGGGGAGACAGAAGGTAAAGATAAACTAGAGTCCCTCTGGATAAAAAAGAGGCAGACATAAAAATTGGCCTCTATTATCGACCCCCGGGACAGATTGAGGAAACAGACAAAGAAATGATGGAGAAAATTAATCGTGGATGTAAATCAGGAAATGTAATGATCATGGGGGACTTCAACTTTCCGGAGATAAACTGGAAACTGGGAACGTCAATCTGCGGCAGGGAGATAAAGTTCCTGGAGATGATAGGAGATTGCTTCCTTGTACAAATGGTGGGAGAACCGACAAGAGGAACCGCAATCCTGGACTTGGTCATAAATGGCATAACTGGAAGGACAGCAGATGTAGAAGTTACGGCCCCGCTGGGGACAAGTGATCAAAATATGATCAATTTTACCATTGGCATCGGAAAGAGGAAACCAATCAAGACTCAAGCCACAACATTTAACTTCAAAAAAGGGAATTATGACAGCATGAGAACCATGGTTAGAAAATGGCTCAAGAAGGGAAAAGCGGAAATCCAAACAGTTGATCAAGCATGGTCCCTACTGAAGAACACCATCACAGAAGCACAGAATCTTTACATACCGCAGATATCCAAAGGAAGGTGAAAAAAGATCAAAGGAGAACCAGTTTGGTTATCTAAAGAGGTGAAGGATGCAGTGAAGGAAAAGAGGAACTCATTTAAAAAATGGAAACGGGAAAAAACAACAGAGGCCTGGAACTGTCACAAAATCGATCAGAAAAAGTGTCATAAAGTGGTAAGAGACGCCAAAAAAGTCTATGAGGAAAAGATAGTGCAAGAAGCCAAAACCTTCAAGCCCTTTTTTAGATATATAAAAGGAAAGAAACCAGCAAGAGAGGCAATGGGCCCTCTCGACGACCAAGGAAGAAAAAGGTGTATTAAAGAAGACAAACAGATTGCTGATAGGTTAAATTCATTCTTTGCCTCTGTCTTCACAAATGAGGACACTACAACAATGCCAGAAACAGGGAAGATATTCAACGGAGGCATAGATGAAAGCCTCGCAACAGTAAATGTGGAGTTGGACATGATATACTTTCAGATTGACAAACTAAAAAGTGACAAATCCCCTGGACCGGATGGAATTCACCCAAGAGTATTAAAGGAGCTTAAGGTAGAATTTGGGGAACTATTACAAACCTTAGCTAACATGTCAATTAGAACCGGGCAAATACCAGATAACTGGAAGATAGCAAATGTCATCCCAATTTTCAAAAAAGGATCAAGAGGAGAACCAGGTAACTACAGGCCTGTGAGTCTCACATCAGTTCCTGGGAAGATGGTTGAAGCACTAATTAAAGACATCCTTGTGCAACACCTGGAAAATCACAACCTAATAGGAGCTAAACAACATGGCTTCAGGAAGGGGAAGTCATGTTTGACAAATTTACTTCAATTCTTTGAGAAGGTGAACAAACAAATTGATAGTGGAGATCCAGTGGACATAATTTACTTGGACTTCCAGAAAGCGTTTGACAAGGTCCCGCATGCAAGGCTAATGAGGAAACTACTAAGTCATGGAATAAAAGGAGATGTACACAGATGGATCGGCAAATGGCTAGAGAACAGAATGCAGAGGGTAAGCATAAATGGGAAATTCTCGGATTGGGAGAAGGTGACTAGTGGCGTGCCCCAGGGCTCGGTTCTTGGGCCCTTCTTGTTCAATATTTTTATAAATGACCTGGAAGAGGAAACAACAAGCAATATAATCAAGTTTGCAGATGACACAAAACTATGTCGGGCGGTTGGCTCTCAAAAGGACTGCGAGGATCTTCAGAAGGATCTGAATAAGCTGGAGAAGTGGGCGAAAAAGTGGCAGATTAATTTTAACATAGACAAATGCAAGGTAATGCATCTGGGTAAGAAAAACAAGGAACATGAATATAGGATATTGGGTGTGACATTAGGCAAATGCGAACAAGAAAGGGACTTGGGAGTACTAATAGACAGGACCCTAAAGCCATCTGCTCAATGTGCGGCGGCGGCGGCAAAGAAAGCAAACAGGATGTTGGGCATGAATAAGAAGGGGATCACGAGTAGATCGTAGGATGTCATAATCCCACTTTACAGAGCAATGGTCAGACCAAACTTGGAATACTGTGTCCATCACTGGTCTCCATACCTTAAGAAGGATATAACTCTGCTGGAGAGGGTGCAGAGGCGAGCCACGAAACTAGTCAAAGGTATGGAGAATTTGAGCTACAAAGAACACCTCGGAAAACTAGGACTGTTCACCCTCGAAAAGAGAAGACTGCGAGGGGATATTATAGAGACTTTTAAAATATTAAAAGGATTTGACAAAATAGACCAGGAAGAAGCATTACTGACTTTTTCAGATGTGACACAGACAAGAGGTCATAGCCTGAAACTGAGTGGTAGCAGGTTCAGGACAAATGTCAGGAGGTTCTGTTTCGCACAGAGAGTGGTGGACTCTTGGAATGCTCTCCCGGAGGAGGTTGTGACGGAGACTACTGTTCTGGGTTTCAAACGCAAGTTGGATGCACACCTTCTTGCAAATCATATCGGGGGATACGGGAAACCCTGGTCTCCATAAGGGAGCACCTAACTGGGCCTCCGCGTGTGCGGGTTGCCGGACTAGATGGACCTAGGTCTGATCTGGTGAAGGCTTTTCTTATGTTCTTATTTAGATTTTAACAAAGTCTTTGACAGTGTTTCACACAGACATCTAATAAATAAATTGAGTGCCCTTGGAATGAGTCCCAAAGTGATGAGCTGGGTCAGGAGCTGGTTGAGTGGAAAGCGACAGAGGGAGATTGCTCTGATGAAAAGAATATTACCAGTGGTGTGCCTCAAGGTTCTGTTTTTGGACCTGTTCTTTTTAACATTTTTATAAATGATATTGCTGAAGGATTGTCGGGTAAGATTTGCCTCTTTGCGGATGATACCAAAATCTGCACTAGAGTAGACACGCTGGATGGTGTGAATAACATGAAGAAAGTCCTGGCGAAGCTTGAAGAATGGTCTGAAATTTGGCAGTTAAAATTTAATGCTAAGAAATGCAAGGTTATGCATTTGGGCTGCAAAATCCTGAGGGAACGGTACAGTTTAGGGGGTGAACAACTTATATGCACAACGGAAGAGCGGGACTTAGGTGTGAATTGTATGTGATGATCTTAAGGTGGCTAAACAGGTTGAAAAGGTGACGGTGAAAGCTAGAAGGATGCTAAGTTGCATAGGGAGAGGTATGGCCAGTAGGAAAAAGGAGGTATTGATGCCTCTGTATAAGACTCTGGTGAGACCTCATTTAGAATATTGTGTACAATTCTGGAGGCCTCATCTTCAAAAAGATATAAAAAAGATGGTGTCGGTCTAGAGGAAGGCTACTAAAATGGTGTGTGGTCTTCATGATAAGGCATATGGGGACAGACTAAAAGATCTCAATCTGTATATTTTGGAGGAAAAACGGGAAAGGGGAGATATGCTAGAGATGTTTAAATACCTTCATAATGTAAATGTGCATGAGTTGAATCTCTTTCGTTTGAAAGGAAACTCTACAATGAGAGGGCATAGAATGAAGTTAAGAGGTGATAGGCTCCAGAGTAATCTGAGGAAATACTTTTTTGTGGAAAGGGTGGTAGCTGTGTGGAACAGTCTCCTGGAAGAGGTGGTGGAAATAGAGACTGTGTCTGAATTCAAGAGGACCTAAGATAGGCAGGTGGGATCTCTCAGAGAGAGAAAGAGATAATGGTTACTGCAGATGAGCAGACTAGATAGGCCATTTGGCCTTTATTTGCTGTTATGTTTCTATGTTTCTATATTCATCAATATAATATTAATGTAAGTTCTCATCTATATGCCTAACTTTAGGAGCATACAATCATCCACTTGTTCTCAGGATATCATAAATATTCTACACACTTCTTTTTACTTAATTTACTTCAGTTTATAAAGGTGTCAGACAAACATGTTTTTTTTCTGTTACACAGATCTTTTTGGACCCCTGTTAGGTTGCACAAGTTAGATAATTCTAAATCTAATAGATGCTGACACTGTCATTTAGACATCGGGACACTGGATCATCTGTTATTCTATTGTCCTTTGATACTTAGCTTTTGGAGGTCAATATGGGGTAGAATTAATAACGTTTTGGAATCATCAATTCATCTAATGTATGAGGCTGTCATTTGTGGTACGATATTACATGTTAAGCCCTCTATAGGTCAATATAGAGGCCGTCTTTCCTTATCATGACTGGGATAGCCATCCAGATGATCACCCGAAACTGGAAGAACTGTGATCATTTAAATTTTTCGTTCTGGTGGGCAAGTCTTTGCTCTAGTTATAGATGTGAAAGGATGAATACTGAGAATTTGGGGCATGGTTATATATCTAAATTAATATGGGGCCCATTGACATCATATGCTACCTCATTATAATTGATTATTGAATGTGAGTTAATTTCTGTTATTTTGGTACATATCCAGGGAAGAGGGTTTTTTTTATTCTTGGGGTGGGTAGGAATATATCAATATTTTGAATGGGGTAAGATTTTTGTGGTAATATATGTTTTTGTGTTTTATTGCATAATCATTGGGTGGCTGGGGGGAAATGGTTGATTATGAACATGTGAAAGTTGAATATGCCTTTATTGTATAATTATAAGTTACATTTGTTGTATTGCACTATTGAAAGTTTGAGAATTAATAAAGTTGTTTTTGTTTTTTTTAAAAAAGGTGTCAGCGGTGCCAGCTCAGAGACAAAAAAATTTAGATTTTTCATTATTGTCTTTTTCACAGGGGAAGTTCTTGAAAAAGCCATTTTCTTGTTTGACGAAATATGTTGGACATACCCCCCTGGCTGATAGACAAAATGTTTAAAAATAAGTTGTTGATGTCTCTATTTACCAATTAAGATATTGGAGTAAGGGGAGACTATTTAAAGTGCAATATTTAAGAATTAATGTTTTGAAAGAGGAAAAGGTCTGAGGATGAGGTATTATGTGAATCTCATTGCGATTAAAGTTTAATTTATTTTTGAGTGGCACCACTGAAGCCGTTATAAACTTAAGCAAATTAAGTAAAAAGAAGTGTGAAGAATGTTTATGATATCCTGAGAACAAGTGGATGATTGTATATCTCTTAGGATAAAAAATTATAGATGCTGATAATATAAAGAGCAAACGCTTATGCCAAGTGAAAGGCTCATGACCATCGGTAGTCAAGTGCATACATGCTAGCATTCTATCACATATGTGTCTAATGCGTGACAGGCCTTTAACATACCCATGTTCCTCTTATCCCCACGACTCTTGAAGTTCCATGCTCTGGGATGTTGAGCACACAACTTATAGAATAGTAACTAAGCGAAGTTACTAGTATAACTACTAATTGTTGGTCCCAGAAAACAACAGGGCAATCAGCTAAGCTCCAACGTGGAAAAATGATAACAGCGAGCTGATGAGAAGTTTAATATTTTTTTTACACTACTAATTGTTGCCAATTAAATAACAAATGAAGCTCTTATGAAAGCTCTTATGAAAGTTCTGGACTCACCATGCCAGCTCATATCAGCTTAATAATCCCTGATAATTGAAAGTATCATTAACAACCTATTAAAAACATTTAATTAGCTGGTAGGCATCTACTACTGTGAGGTAAGCGTCTACATTGAGGTACCTATTGGCAAGTAGGCATGATTAGGGGCGGATTCAGGGCAGATTATGGGCATGGTTTCATTTTGACACTGGTAGGTGCCTACCTTAGGCATATTCATTTAGACCAAGAAAGCCCTGGCCTAAATAGCAGTGCACCTAAGGTTTTAATGCCTACCAGTGCCTAAGAATGCTTAGGCACCACTAGGTACAATTGTACAAATGGTGCCTAGCATATGATTGACAGTCAGGTCTAAAGGTGCCTATGAATTAGGCACTATTTATAGAATCTGGCCCATGGTGTCTATAGTTGGTGCAAGCCTCTTCCTTTGCCTTACCTCACCTCATCTGAAGCAACTTCCTGTCTCTGTTGAGTAGAGCGTGACAGACAGAAGGGGTCTGCAGTAGATAGAGACATGTTTTCAATGCTGCTAGCCACAGAGACATGGTTGGTGGACTAAGGGAGCAGGAGAGAGAAAATAATACTAGACTTGGGAGAAAGAGAGGAAGAGATTCTGGGATGAAAAGGAAGGGAAGGAAGAGATGTCAGGAATTGCAGGAAAAGAGACCATAAAGAGATGCTGGACCTGTGGAAGAAGGGGGAAGGAAAGGAAGAGGAAGAGATGCTGAGGCTTGTGGGGGAAAGAGGTAAACAAGTGCTGTATCCATGAGCAAAATGGAGAGAAGGGAGGGAAGAGATATAGGGACTCTCGCTAAATCCAGAGGGAAAGAAGGGTGAGGAGGAGGTGCTGAGACTCAGGGGCAGGTGAGGTAGGGGAAGAAAGAAGGGAGGGATGGATCCCCTGTGAGGGGGTAAGAGAAAGGAACAGATGGATACAGGAAGGAAGATATATGCTGATCCTAGGGGTGGATGAGGGGATAGGAGGGAAGAAAGACAGATGCTAGATTCAAGGGGAGGGAAGAGGAGAAGATACTAGGATTTGAGGAGGAAAGAGGAAGAGAGATACAGAACCTATGGGGAACAGGAGAGGGAAAAGAGTGAGGGGAGAAGCAGGATAATGACAAACAGGGGCATTACTACTACTACTACTATTAATGATTTCTATAGTGCTTCCAGACAGTCCCTTCTCGAAGGAGCTTACAATCTAAACCAGGGGTAGGGAATTCCGGTCCTCGAGAGCCGTATTCCAGTCGGGTTTTCAGGATTTACCCAATTAATATGCATGAGATCTATGTGCATACACTGCTTTCAATGCATACTCATTGGGGAAATCCTGAAAACCCAACTGGAATACGGCTCTTGAGGACTGGAGTTCCCTACCCCTGATCTATACAGACAAGATAGACAAACAGAATGTCTTGGATACAGTTAGGGGAAAAGGTTAATCTGCTGGCTAGGTTGGTGGGCAGTGGGAAGTAGGGTTATGAATTGAAGGCTACATCAAAAAGGTGGGTTTTCAGTCTGCTTTTAAACAAGGCAAGGGAAGGGGCATGGTGGACAAACTCAGATAGTTTATTCCAGGCATATGGGCAGCTAGATGAAAGGAACAAAGTCTAGAATTGGCAGTGAATGAGAAGGATACAGCTAAGGGCAGCTGATCTAAGGAACGGAGTTCTTTGGAGGTGTATAAGGAAAGAGAAGTGAGGAGATAGATTAAGGGGCAGCAGAATGAATATACTGAACATGCAAGGGAATAGGGACATAGAAAGGCAATTCTAGACAGAGAGGGAAGAATATGGATACACAGGGGGAGATGCTGAACAGGACAGAATAAGGGCATGGAGAGAGGATATGTTCAACATGTCAGGAGGATGGAGCAAGGATAAAGAAGGGAGATGTGGGGCAGGGCAGTTTGGAATGCTGAGAGAATGAGAATGGTGGACACAGAGAGAAGAAATACAAAGAGAAATAGATCCTAACAAGAATGTTAAGAAAGGCAGAGGAAAGCAGAAACCAGAGACTAAGTCCAACACAATTAGAAAAATAAAATAACAAGACAACAAAGGAAGAAAAAGGAATTAGAATATTAGAACTTGTTTGTGTTTCATTTTGTTTCTGCATTATCCCCCTCCTTGTTTCTGCATTATCCCCCTCCTTGTTTCTGCATTATCCCCCACACTTACAATGAAGCCAAAGCAAATCTGAAGGTCAAATAAAATAATTTGAAGAGTTCATCTATTGGATAATGAGTAAAATTATAAGGCCATCACTAGGACAATCAGGGGTTAAAATGTAAAAGCATTATTAAAAAAAGTTTAGTTTTTAAACTAGGTTTGAACAAGTGGAGCACAAATTCAGGAACTCTTTTCCAACACACAACACAGTAAGGTTGACAGTACAAAGTCAGGAGTTTGCAATAGAGAAGGGCATAGATAACGGTAACTTACCTGATAAATGGAGTTCACTCTGAGTACAGATAAGACAGGAGGTGTAATAAACTGCCACAGAAGAAATTCACTTAGAGGTGAGTAAGACAAATTTGAACTCTATGGAGATTTGGCTAGGAAGTCAGTGTAGAGATTTATGAAAGAGGATTATTTAGGAATAGCAACACACTGGCAAAAGTCATGCACTAAAAACATGTGCTGGATTTCGATTTTAGATGTATTACTTGCTTTTCCAAATCCAAACACAAGGTGAGGTACACAAGTTATTTCCTTTCAAAATCTAAGCTGTATACCGCTGTAGTACCTGGGACAATTGAGGACTTGTCCGTGAGTTAGAAACAATGTCAGTAGGAGAAGCAAGATTTGAATGCTGGATTCCCTGGGTTGCAGCTTGCTTTTCTGATCACTAAGGTACTCCTCCACAGGGCCGCCATCAGAAATTTCTGGGGTCCTTACTGAGCAATCCTATTGGGCCCCCCACGTACCCCTTCCCCCCCCCCCGTCCCCCCCTTCTTCCATGGGCCGAATACACACATACTTTTCTCTGTCGCTGCACTCTTTGACCAAAAGATTTGTAAGCCTGCAACCACGTCAAGGTAGACTCTTTCAGCAGGGCCCTAACCTAACCTAAACTAAACTAATCTATACCTATCTATTCTAAACTAACATATGTCTAATACTGAACTAATAACAAACTAACAAACATCTGCATAATAAATAACTAATAAATAATAGTGCTAGTAGCTATAATTCACTTTTGAATGTAAAATCTCAGTTAAGGATTTCTTTTGACCTTTGTAGGCCAGAAGTGGATCACAATTGCACAATATTTTTTGCAACAAGTATTAAATGTGTTTTTATAAATACTGTAAGCTTAATAAATATATCAGAAAAAAAATACACATCTGAGCGCATATCTGAACATACACATCTGTATGATCCCATCCTCCTCAGTTTGCCTATAGCTACATCATGCATGTTAAAAATGTTCAATATGTTGATATGTGCACCTTCCTTCCTTCCCATCCATCCTCCTCAGCCTGTCCTTACACATCCACAGCTGCATATTAATGATAATGTATATGTTATGATGATAAATAAGTGCATATGAGCACATCATTAACATGCAGCTATGGATGAATATATAATGATGTTATGAGTGTGCACCTCTTCCTTCCCATCCTCCTCAGCATGTCACATACAGCATGTTACATTACACAGACTTTGTGTAATGTAACATGCTGTATGTGACATGCTAAGGAGGATGGGAAGGAAGAGGTGCACACTCATAACATCATTATATATTCATGAATCAATCTGATAATCATCACCACCAGGTTGTGTGTGTTATGGGATGGAGGAAGAAAGGTGCATGTTTAAATTGATCACTGCCTTACTAGTTCTGCAGCTCCTCGTGCTGCTCCTCTCGTCCTGTCCTCCTAGAGACGTGGTGATGTCATCCGGCCAACCCGCTCTCGCAGATTCAGTGGCAGGCAAGTGATGTGTCTCCTGATTGGCTAGGCACCCTAAGCCCAAGCCAATCGGAGTGGAAACAGGGCGGACCTTGGTGAAGGAGTCAGGAGACAAGAGGCAAGCACCTAGTATATCGCCGGCTGCGGCCGCGGGCCAGGTAGACGGATCCACTTTTGTCCGGGTGGGGTGCTATCAGGAAATCGGCGGGGACAAAAAAAGTATGACAGCAGTGTTTATTGTTGTGCACAGCAGAAGCATAATACAGGAATTTGTGCTATGGTGGCCTAGGACAGTGTTCTTCAACCTTTTTACACCCATGGACCGGCAGAAAAAAAATAATTATTTTGTGGACTGGCAAATTACTAGGACTAAAATTTTAAAACCTGTTTCCGCCCCATCTCTGCGAGCTCGGTCCCCACAAATCATCTGATCCCATCCACACAAGCCTCAGTTATGATTTTATATTGAATGCATTTTATTAAAGTATAAAAAGAAACAATATTCTGTACAATTGTCATTTTATAAATACAAATAATTCAGAGCAAGGATCAACAAAACCCCTGTCTCCCCTCCCCTTCACATATATCCCCTCTACTATCAAGAAAACTGAACAAGCCAAATTATTACAGAATGCTACACAGAAATATCATGCTAACAGAATACTGCAGTCACACATGACAGGAATAGTTTTAGGGAAGTGCAACTAGGGCAACTGCTCCCTGGTCAGAGAGCGCCCTAAGCCAGCTGGAAGCTAAAGAAGTACTGCCTGGGTTTTGCAGTCCCCAGTTATGTCTAACACCAGCTCTAGCAGGATATATATTTCAAATCTGATATATTCTAATCACAAAATAGAAATAAAATTATTTTTTTCTACCTTTTGTCGTCTCTGGTTTCTGCTTTCAATCTTCTTTTCACTCTCTTCTTTCCAGCGCCTGCCCTCTCTGTCTCTTCATTCCAGCATCTGCCCCTTCCATCCACTGTCTGTCCTCTCCCCCTTCCATATGGTATCTGTCTTCTTTCTATGCCCCTCTCCCCTTTCCATCCAACTTGTGCCCCCTCTTTCCTTTTTACATGATTAATTCCAGCTTCACTGCTCTCTTCATTTTTATCTCTCCTACACCAGATCTATCATCGTTGTCCCTCTCTGCTTATTTTTTTGCTGACCCCTTCCTATCATCAATCTCTCTACTTTCTCATGCCTGTGTCTCCCCTTCCCCTCCTCTAATCTCTCTGCCAGCTGTTTCCTTCCTTTTTTCATTCTCCCTTCCCTCCTCCTCCTGTCCAGCAGTAACTCCCCTTCCTCCCATCCCAGCAGCATCTCTCCTTATCCCTCTCCAGTAGCAGCTGTCCCTTTTTTTCCCTTGCCCACAAGTTTCCCTCCAGGTCCAGTAGCAGCTGTCCCTTTTTTTCCCTTGCCCAGCAGCTTCCCAGACTCCTTTCCCTCCTCCCCTCCCAGCAGCATCTCTCCTTCTCCTTCCCTCCAGGTCCAGTAGCAGCTGTCTCTTTTTTTCCCTTGCCCAGCAGCTTCCCAGACTCCTTTCCCTCCTCCCCTCCCAGCAGCATCTCTCCTTCTCTTTCCCTCGAGGTCCAGTAGCAGCTGTCTCTTTTTTTCCCTTGCCCAGCAGCTTCCCAGACTCCTTTCCCTCCTCCCCTACCAGCAGCATCTTTCCTTCTCCCTCTCCAGTAGCAGCTGTCCCTGTTTCCCCTTGCCCAGCAGCTTCCCAGACTCCAATAGTGGCTTTCTCCTCTCCCAGCAGCTCTCCTTACTTCCCAGCGCAGTGATTCAGGAAGGCAGTCTCGGGTCCTTTGTTGGGTCGCGCCGCCTCTGAGGAAAGAGGAAGTTGCATCATCAGAGGCAGCCACGACTCAGCAAAAGCCCCGAGGCTGCCTTCGTGAATCGCTGTGCTGGGAAGTAAAGAAGAGCTGCAGAGAGGGGAGAAAGCCACTGTCGGAGGCTCCCCAAGATCTCTCCGGCCTAACGTAGACTTCAGCTGTTGATCTTGCTGGCCCTACGCGGACGGGCAGGAAATTGAAGGGCAGTTGAAGAACTGTGGCCTAGGACCCTGGGGGATCCCGGGCCCCCTGTCAGCTCCGGGCCCCTTGTCACAAACACTCCTCAGTGCAGAGCTATCGTGTGACAAACACTGGGATTCTGGCGTGTTCCCTCTAACCAGGGGTATCTTCAGGACTTTTCAGTTGGCCCTAGGCAACTGCCTAGGCTTCCTTCATTCAATGTCCATACATTCTGTCTGGCTCTCTATCATAGGACCAGCAACTTGTACCTCCATACTTTCCATACAATCCAGAATATGGAAGTTTGAGGTGGGGAGGATTTCTTCCACCTCCTGCATGGGCCAATCTGGAACTGTTGGCTCTGCTGCTTGGCTCCATGGCTCCTGCCTTGCCTTGGGCTGTGGGAGTGACTCACCCTGGTCACTCGCTCCTCCTCCTCCTGCTTGCATCAGTCTGCTTTTGAACAGCTCAGAGCCAATCCCCTTCAGCCTGTAGTGGGGGATGGGCTTTGGTTCCAAAGCAGCCTTTCTCTGCCTGGGTTTTCTAGGTGTGGCTTTTCTAGCTACTTTATAGACTGGAGGCTGCTGTTGCCAGTCTGCCTGCCTCTGCTCCGGATCACTATTGCTTTGATCATAGGGGCAAGGGAGGTCAGCCTCAAGTTGACCGCCAGAATCAATCTGGTCAGCTCTTCTGCACCGGATCCTATTAGGGGCAAAACTAGTGCTGGTGCTAGGTTTGTCACATTCCCCCACCCTTAAAGGATGACCCTCACTTGTACCCTGAGGAGTCCCTATGTTCTCAGGAATACGTGACAAAATATCCACATTGGTGTTAAGTTTATCTGGCCGATGCACCACCTTAAATTTGAATGCCTGAAGGGCTAAATACCATCGGGTAAGTCTAGCGTTATTGTTTCGCATGGTATTTAACCATTTCAGGGCTGCGTGGTCAGTCACCAGCGTAAACTCTCTGTCCTGTAGATAATGCTCTAGAGTTTGAACAGCCCATTTCACCGTTAGGCACTCCTGCTCCACTGTCGCATAATTTCGTTCATTTGGATGGAGCTTATGACTCAGGTACAGAATGGGATGTTCTAACCCTTGGCTTTCTTGACTTAGGACTGCTCCTAAACCTGTACCTGAGGCATCAGTTTGTAAAATCAATGGTTGGTCAAAATCAATGGCTTTGAGCACGGGCCTTTCACATAAACTAGCCCTCAATCTTTGAAAAGCCTGCCTACTCATATTGTCCCAACACAGTGTCTCTGGGTTCCCTTTCTTCAGCATGTCAGTCAAGGGTCCTGCCCATGACGAAAAGTGAGGAATAAACCTCCTGTAGTATCCTACCAGCCCTAAGAAAGCCCTGAGTTGTTTTTTGTTGTTAGGAGCCGGGTATCCCCGAATGCATTGCACCTTATCTACTATAGGCTTTATCTGTCCCTTTCCCACAATATATCCCAAGTATTTTACTTCTTGTTGACCTATGAAACACTTTTTAGGATTTATTGTGAGCCCGGCCCTCCTCAGAGCTTTCAGTACAGCGACCAGGTGTTGCAAATGCTGTTCCCATGTAATCGAATGAATAACTATGTCATCGATGTAAGCATCCGCATACTCATGGTGATCCCGTAGCACTTCGCAGACTAGGTGCTGACAATAAGACGCCGCCCCATGAAGGCCAAATGGCATGCGCTTAAATTGGAATAGGCCCCGTGGCGTGCTAAATGCTGTTTTAGGCCTAGCTGACTCGGTGAGCGGGATCTGCCAGTAGCCTTTCGTCAGATCAAAAGTAGTCAAAAACTGGGCTGACCCTAATCTGTCCAGTAATTCATCTACTCTAGGCATTGGAAATGCATCAAATTGAGACACCTCGTTTATCTGACGAAAATCAATACAAAAACGCGGTGTCCCATCAGCCTTAGGTACAATAACGATAGGGCTACACCATGGGCTTTGTGAGGCTTCTATAACCCCCAAAGTTAGCATTTCTTGTACTAACTCCTCCACCAGTGTTTTCTTTTCCTCTGATAGTCTATAGGGGCGTACCCGTACCACCTTCCCTGGTACTGTTATAATATCATGGGAAACTACCCCCGTTTTTCCTGGAACAGCAGAGAACACATCCTCAAACTGTCGGACTACTTCCCTCACTTGATGGACTTGTAGCTATGTGAGGGCCGTCCCAACATTTACTTCTCCCTCAGCCATGAAGTCCGTAACCTGAGGCCCTAGGTCATCTTCCTGCCCTTGTTGTGCTACCAATGCCAATATCTCCCGATCTTTCCATGGTTTCAATAGGTTGATATGATAAGTCTGCAGTCTCCCCTTATCATCCTTGACACGATAGTCCACCTCACCTACCCTTTCTACAATTGTAGCCGGACCCTTCCATTGTGCCAAAAATTTATGCGGATCTGTGGGTACTAATATAAGGACTTAATCACCTATCTGTAATTGACGTTCCCTTGCTCTTCTGTCATAATAAGTCTTTTGCTATTTCTGACTCCATTCCAAGTTTTCTTTCCCCAATTCAAGGGATCTCCGCAACTTCTCCTTAAGCTGAGCTAAATATGTGATTACATTACTCCCAGATTCCTCAGGAAAAACCCACTTCTCTTTTAACATATCCAACACACCCCTAGGTGGTCTCCCAAACAGTAGTTCATAAGGACTAAGACCCAAAGAATCCTGCACCTTCTCACGTGCTGCGAAGAGCGCAAATGGAATGAACATGTCCCAATTCTTCGGGTCTCCTTCTATACCCTTCTTTAGCATCTGCTTAATTGTCTGATTAAAACGTTCCACCATCCCATTAGCTTGAGGGTGGTAGGCAGATGTTTTAATATGACGGATGCCAAATCCTTCATAAAACATTTTCATCTCACTTGATAAGAAATTACTACCTTGATCCATGAGGATCTCCCGGGGAAACCTTATGACCACCTATTAACTCTTTTACAAACCACCTCACCCTCAACAACCCGCAAAATGTCCATAAGATCTAAAATTTACCTCTCTAGCTAATCATTGTAACTCTGTTCTTTTTAAATTAACCTTTTGTAATCCGCCTTGAACCGCAAGGTAATGGCGGAATAGAAATCCCTAATGTAATGTAATGTAATGTAATGTAGTAGATGTGGCCTTCTTTAACGGAAAAGCCCAAGGGAACCATGTGGCCACGTCCATAATCACCAAAATGAAATTATTCCCTCTAGGTGTTTTCTCCAAGGGTCCCACAATATCCATGGTCAGACGCCTTAATGGTTCCTCTACTACCAGTACAGGAATGAGGGGTGCCCTGGCCGGTTTTGCCAAGGACAGTTTTTGGCACGTGGAACAGGACTGACAGAAATTTATAACAGCCTGCCTTAATCCAGGCCAGAAAAACCGTCTTTCTATCTGTTTAAATGTGGCTTCTGCTCCTTTGTGACCCGATAAAGGGTGATCATGGGCTATCGTCAGTATCAATCTCCTGAACCCTTGAGGAATCAACAACTGTTGCTCTATTTCCCCTCCTAGGTTACCTGGGCCTTCTTTATATAATAAGCCCTGTTTCACCACCCAGCGCTTACCCGCTATACGTCCGTTTCCTACCCGCTGCCATTCCTCTTTCAGGGTCGGATCGGTCTTTTGCTCCTCCCGAAATGTAGGGAAGGCATCCATAACTTCCTTGGGGAGCCATGGGACTTCTTTAGTTTCAACTGCCCGATTCATGGCTCTTCTTCTCTCTTGCTGTTGTCTCCTGTTCTGGGCCTGGGTCCTACGCTCCTGCTTTTGTTTATATTCCTGAAAGGCTTCTCCCGTAAAGGGAAATATCCTGCCTAACCCCCCTTCAGGTTCAGGATTAGAGAGTCCCTGCGATCTTGTGTTAACTAAACACTGTTTTTCCTTCAATGCTACAGGGAACCCTTTCCAATCTTTCCCCAGTATAACATCATAAGGTGCCTCTGGCACTACTGCAAAGGCCGTCCGGTACACTTTATCCTTATACCTGACAGTGGTAGGTCTCAACGGGTATTGTTTACTATCCCCATGAACACACTTGATTCTTAAATTACCAACAAAGTCATGCCCCTTTTCCTTAGGAAATACCGTAGTCCAGCACCGGTGAGCTAACATTGACTGGTCAGCCCCTGTATCCAGTAAGGCCTCAATGTCTTGGCCTCCTATCGATACTACCACTAGATATCTCCCCCCCTGGTGTAACCTTATCTTTTTCCAGGCCACAGGCTACAGTGAAATCTTTTCTTTCATTACAATCCCCCTGTCGGTGACCTTTTCCCCCACACCTAAAACAATAGATGGGAGCTGGATTAAAGGGTTTCTTCGCACGATTCTGAGGGTTCCTGGGTGGCATGTCAGTACTAGTATGAGCCTGAAGTGTAGTGTCCCTCTGGAACTGTGTCTGGGGTCTATAACTTGGGCCTGTTTTCTCGGGAAGCCCCTGGGCATCCAAATAAGCCTCTGCCACAGAGAGTGTCTGTGTCAGATCCTGGCATCCCTGTTTCTGGATCCACCCCTTTATGTTCTGGGGCAAAGATTCTAGGAATTGTTCCCTGACTAACTCAGTGAACATGGCTCGGGGGTTTGCCAAGAAAGACTGTAACCACCTCTCTGCAGCTTTAGTTAGGCGTTGTAACAGCGCCTTAGGTCTTTCCTTCATCTTTAACTGGAGAGTACGAAATGTTTGCCTATAATACTCTCTTGTATATCCCAGAAAATCCAGGATATGCGCTTTCACTGCAGGATAATTACTGGCCTGATCTGCAGCAATGGTCTGGAAAGCCGCAAGGGTCTCGCCAGCCAAACATGGCAGAAGGCGTACCGCCCACTGCTCTGGAGGCCAACCTGCTGCAGCCGCAACTCTCTCAAAAGAGTTTAAAAAGTCATCTGGAGCATCCTGTGGTGTTATTTTACTCAAATTCAATAAGTTCAAAGAATTTTGTCCTACCGTAGGTAGAGTACCACCAGTCCCCAGTACCGGCATAGGTATCTGTCCACCAGTCGTAGAATTTAGCAATTGCACCATCAATTTAGACTGCTGCTCCATAGCTCTCATAAAGTCACTGTGATGACTTTCACTAGCCTCCTGGCTTGCCTGCCATAGTCCATGACTAGTCTCGAGAACTTTCTTAAGGTCCTCATTCAGCCGCTGTCATTCTCCTGCCACCACTGCTAACGCTGCCGGCTCCATGTTGGCTTTGTAGGGAAATCACAAACACACAATCCAAGTGCGATATCACTCAGTTTTTTCCCCCCAGAACTGTCTTCACCAGACCCTCTGTCAAATATGCTTACCAGAGGTACTGATTAATCATCGCCTGCGTGCTGTGGCTGGGCCGGGGGTAAGCCTAGCTCTGGCAACCCGGCTCCCGCCCCAGGCGTAAGGACGGAGCGCTCCCAGGAGGACTCCCACTGGATAAGCAGTAGAATAATTAGTGGAGACTGCGTTCTTGGTAAAGTTCAGCTTTTATCTTTATTACCCCTAGTTCACAGCACTAGGGTTCCAGTAGTCCCTCTGGTCTGTGGAGACTTAAAACAAAACATACTTTCATAAGGTCTTCCTTACAATACAGTCCAGCCTGCTGCCCAGGCAGAAAAGCCAAAAAATAAACCAAAACGTTTTCTCCTTAATTTTGTTCCTTTTGTTTGGAAATACTTCAGGAAGCTCTGTGACCTAACCCACCCGAAGTCCAATGCCCCCCACTACCCTATGCTCCTGGATAGGGGCTAGGGAACTTTATATAACCCAACCTTTTATGACTGGTGTAAGTCCCCTCCCGAAAGTTCCCTGCTTCAGGGTTACACAATGTCAGGTCTCTGAGTTCCGTTACACTTCTTGGGGAAGTTAATTAAAGGTTCTCACCTCCTTCCCTTTATCTACATGGCCTCCCTCTCAGGCTCTAAGTGATTCATTCACACATGCTCACAGTTCTGCTACGGGAGAAAGAACGCTACACAAAGATACATTCACTTTCATTCCCCTCCTCCATTCATACCTTGTTAACTGTGATTCTCCAGGAGATCCCATACTGCGAGACTGCACTCCATCTCACTGCTTTCAGATAGCTCTCCCCCTAATTCCATTAGGGAATCTCTGCTTTCTGAGACAGGGTAAGAACTCCCTTCAGGGACAGCTAACGGCCAGCCCTGCCCTGGAAGTCTTTCTACTCCCCTGCACTTCTGCTTAGGAGTCAGAAGTCTGTTAGCTCAGGAGGGTTGTAAGACCAGCTGTGCTTTAGCTAGGGTCTGGGACAGAGACCTCCTAGCAGGCTCTTTCCTGCTTAGTACGGCATGTCTCTCCCCTGCATTTCTCCCTACAGTCTTCTCCCAAATGTTCTCCCCTGCAATTTTCTTACCAATCTCCCCCCTAGTGTTTCCACCTGTGCTCATTTTATGCTGTAAGCCTAATCCCACTCTCCCTCTGGGTTCGTCCTGCTTGCCAGCCACACCCCTCTCATTAACCATGCCTGTGCTGGTTTTCTTTACTAGAGGTTTTGTTGGAGATTTGCCCAAGGTATTATAAAAGGGATTATAGTGCCCTAAACCAGATGTTATGGTTTCTGCCCTTCTCTCTCTGCCTTGCCCTGCCTGTTGGCTCTTGGTGATAGGTACAGGATTATTAGGCAGCTTCCTGGGCTTAGGAATAGGGGCCAGCCTTTGCAAGGCAGGGTTTAAAGCTGGGTTTAAACTGCTCACAGGCTCTTCCCTGTCACAATGCTCATTACAGGGTGCACCGCCCTTCTTCAGAGACCTCCTGGTCCCCCTCCGGTTCCTCGCCAGCTCCGGACGATGGCCTCGTCTCCTGGTCTGCTATCCGCACCTCCTGCAGCCGCCAAACTCAGGACACTGGAACCGATATCCTTCCTCAGTACTGCAATGTTAAGCTGCTTCCATTCAGCAGAATTTGTAATCCCGGTTCCGATGAACCACTCAATGTTTCCAACCAGTACAGGTAAGATGCAATGGCAATCCACTCAAGCAGTTCACAACATGAAACCAAACAGTAGTAGAGAAAAAAAAAATTTTCACCTTTGCACTCCCAAATCTTCACCTGAAGAGGTACCAGATCCGCACTCCTGATACCAAATCTGTCACAAACACTCCTCAGTGCAGAGCTATCGTGTGACAAACACTGGGATTCTGGCGTGTTCCCTCTAACCAGGGGTATCTTCAGGACTTTTCAATTGGCCCTAGGCAACTGCCTAGGCTTCCTTCATTCAATGTCCATACATTCTGTCTGGCTCTCTATCATAGGACCAGCAACTTGTACCTCCATGCTTTCCACACAATCCGGAATCTGGAAGTTTGAGGTGGGGAGGATTTCTTCCACCTCCTGCATGGGCCAATCTGGAACTGTTGGCTCTGCTGCTTGGCTCCACGGCTCCTGCCTTGCCTTGGGCTATGGGAGTGACTCACCCTGGTCACTCGCTCCTCCTCCTCCTGCTTGCATCAGTCTGCTTTTGAACAGCTCAGAGCCAATCCCCTTCAGCCTGTAGTGGGGGATGGGCTTTGGTTCCAAAGCAGCCTTTCCCTGCCTGGGTTTTCTAGGTGCAGCTAGTTTCTCTGTGGCTTTTCTAGCTACCTTATAGACTGGAGGCTGCTGTTGCCAGTCTGCCTGCCTCTGCTCCGGATCACTATTGCTTTGATCATAGGGGCAAGGGAGGTCAGCCTCAAGTTGACCGCCAGAATCAATCTGGTCAGCTCTTCTGCACCGGATCCTATTAGGGACAAAACTAGTGCTGGTGCTAGGTTTGTCACACCCTGAATGCAGGACTGGTAGCACTGCCCTGATGGCGGCCCTGCTCCTCCACATTTGATGGGGTCCCTATTGTTTTTGTTTTTTTTCAATGATTGCATATTCCAATTCTTGACCATGGCATTATTCAAAAATATTTTCTTTTTTATGTGTTTTAAATTGATCCAAATGCCATCAACTCCCTTGTCCTGATCTACGAATTAGAAAAAAAGGATAATATAAATAAACCTAAGTGGGTAGAATATTCTGGAGGTTGAAGAAAGTGATTAATGACAGCCCTGGATTACTCTTTAAGAAAAATAAGCACGTGCTTAGGGCTTCAAGCGAAGGGGAATACCACAGAGGCGTCTCCCCCTCCCCCCAGCTTTCATAACCCTTAAAAAACCCAAAAAACAAAACTAATCTCCACACCCATTATCCAACATGAATTTCAGTGTTTATCTAATCATAAATATATATGATGTTTTGTTTTGTACAATAATGATATTTATCAGCATTTATTGAGTTGTAATGTCTTTTCAGTTAAGCATCAGTTGGATTTAACCTGGCCCTGATAGCAGAGGTACTCACACCAATCCTGTAATCATATAAAAAAAACACACTACACCTAATTAATGACAGAGCATGGGCCGCAACTTTGTTAAACTTATCAATAATTCAATGTTATTCAACATTAACATCTTTACAGTATAAATTCATTAGTAGCTTAAACATCTCATCTCAGTGTCGAACTAGCCCCATCTCACAAAGTCCCCACATTCACAATCCAACTTCCCCCAGCAAGTCTCGCGGTGTCGCAGAGTCCTACTGCCACCCATGGCGTTTTCGCACATGAACAGATAACAAAACATTAACACATCACTTTATTAACCCCCACTGTTCCAGAATTCACCCCATACTCATCCTTTTCCGCAAACAAAACTGTGACCAACCCCCCACCTAAACAAACAATAGGACACCCCCTCCTCCCCAAATAAGAACCATAGGGAGGGCAGGGAGGGAGCAATTTAACTCCCCAACCCTACCAACACCATCTCGCACTCCCTCCCTTCTAAAATAAAATAAACCCGCTAGTTCTCCTCATCCTTCCCAACCAATCAGCGCCTCCCTTTGCGTTACCCAATCCAATCCTTCCTGTCTGCAATACCCAATCGCTTCCCCAACAACAACCTTCCAATCCTAGCATCCCCTTATATTATAACAACTATCCAACCCTATCACCACAATCCCTCTATCCTTAGCCCCCACCCCCCATGCCAACCCTTCCCAATTAACCCGTGGATGGCTCATCCACTGTTATAAGCTCACAGTATAAACTGAACTCTCATATTGATTCTAAGGTGGGATAGAAAAGGCAACAGACTAAAAGGGAGGGAAAATGCTGGTTCCACCTACATTCCAATGAATTTTTTTTGTGCTTTTTTTATTTAGACATTTTTTAATGGTTCAAAAAGATAGATGTACTAAGGGCAAATACCTCTATGAAATGGCCATTTTTGAAACAAAAAGATAAACGTTTTCCTGTTTTGAAAATCATCATGCACAGTACTGGATTTTTTTTACATTTTCTATAAAACGTCTAAACTCAGATGTCAAATCAAAAATGCCCCTCTTGAAAACTTTCTCCTTAGCCTTATGAATATTTTTCATGAGGCATAATATTTCTTCAATGTGTTGAAAAGGGACCTGGCTCAAATCTGACAATATGTATGTTCTTTAGACTGAGCAAGTGGGAACATATGTCAGAATACTATATTAAATTATACTGGCTGAAATTAGATTGCCGAATACATTACAACTTGCTAGATATGGTATACTTGAGTGTACATGGACTAGCACCAAGGTATCAGGTGGATAGTATTCTGCCATATGTTCCCCTTCAAAATCTTCATTCTGTGAAACATGGTCATTTGTTTGTTCCACCTGTTAAACACTTGTGTTTGCAGGTGTTGAAGGCAGGTATGTTTTTGTGTAGAGGCCCACAGACATGGAATGAGATCCCTCTATACTGTACATCTGGGAGCAGGGAAATTTATGCAATTTTAAGTATTTGTTTTGTAAGATGAAATATGGGAATTGAAGCTTTAATATATTTGTAGGTGCTGGTCACTGAAATGTTTTGTTTGTTAGATTTGTTAATTGTATGTGATGTGATAATATTTTGCATGTATGTTTTGGAATCTGCTTTGTATAAAGCAGGATATAAATCAATAAACTATAAACTATGTACATTTTAGCAATATCCAAAGTGCATATTGATTAAGCAATAACAATTATTATTTGTGCATTTTACTTAATTTTTCCATGCACAATATTTTGAATAACTAAATTAACCCCAAACTTTTCATAAAAAATATACCACAAGGAAATATTTTTTTTAAGTAGTATATTAGCTGTTTTTTTAAAAAAATTATTTTTATTATTATTATAGGGCTCCTTTTACAAAGGTGCGTTAGGGCCTTAACGCGCAGAATTGCGTCCGCTAAAATGCTGTGTGCGCTAGCCACTACCGCCTCCTCTTGAGCAGGCGGTAGTTTTTCAGCTAGCGCGCACTAATCTGTGTGTGCGCTAAAAACGCTAGCACACCTTTGTAAAAGAAGCCCATAATAGAATAAAAGGAACAAATATACTGTAATAGCATGGCGAATAATACTTTTTTTTTTCCTGACCTGAAACCTAAGAATGTTCTGATTTGCACTATAATTTATTTCACTCTCCAACAAATAAGTACTAAAAACATTTGACACTTCACTGAACATTTTTTTAGACTAGAAATCAACAGCGACTATTCCTAAGGGTCATACTTTAGCTATGAGCCCAATTTAATGGAATTGGAGAAGTGACAGAACATAGAGCAAGCACTATGTCCTTGACAAAGTGAAGATCAATGTTTTCTGTTCCATAACAGTACTTAGAAGGTTAATTAGATTCTTTAAAAACTACTGCATGAAAGATCTGTCCTAAAGAACGTTTCAGTACAATGCTTTGGACGGGTGAGTGGGAGATGCTGATTGTTTCTTTACCTCCCTATTCTACTCATTGTAGAAATCTTCCATCTTTCATGTTTTATCAATTTCATTTTATTGTGTGAGCTTTAATGATTATGGAGCAATAACGAAAACATCTGAGGAATTAAATTATTGGCATTATTTTTTTGATTAAAATAAACTTTACATATATGAAAAAATCTACTTAATGAAATTAATTCTATAAAGGACTAGCTGATGACCCGGCGTTGCATGGGTATTTAATTATAGCAATAACACAGTAAATGGATTCAAATAAAGATACTTTATAGTGGTGAATGAAATTATATTTTTACAGCTTTATAAAAAGTACAATAATCAAATTATAATGCGAAATATTTGACAAAATGAATACAATACAACAAACACAAAACTTGATTATAAACAACATTTTTAGTTTCACCTCCAGGAGCAAGAACATATAAACTCTTGGGTGAAGAGACCCCCAGAACATATCACCCCAGGTAGTGAGGGATCTGCATACCAAGTTTCGATCAAATCGGTCAAGCCGTTTATTATTTACTGTGAGAATGGCAGCTGAGTACATTTTTTCCATTGACATGAATGGGTGAAATCTGATGTTCTGTTTGTAGCTCTGCCCACGTGTGCAGGTGGGCCGAGAGACTCCCAGAACATATCACCCCAGGTAGTTGGAATTACTGTGAGAATGGCAGCTTTTTACATTTTTTCCATTGACATGAATGGGTGAAATCTGATTTTATGTTTGTAGCTCCGCCCATGTGTGCAGATGGGCCGCGAGACCCCCAAAACATATCACCCCAGGTAGTGAGGGATCTGCATACCAAGTTTCGTTCAAATCGGTAAAGCCGTATTTGATTTACTGTGAGAATGGCAGCTGTTTACATTTTTTCCATTGACATGAATGGGTGAAATCTGATTTTCTGTTTGTAGCTCCGCCCACGTGTGCAGGTGGGCTGCGAGACCCCCCAGAACATATCACCCCAGGTAGTGAGGGATCTGCATACCAAGTTTCATTCAAATCGGTCAAACCGTTTTTGAAGTACTGCGAGAATGGCAGCTTTTTACTTTTTTTCCATTGACATGAATGGGTGATATCAGATTTTCTGTTTGTTGCTCCGCCCACATGTGCACGTGGGCCGAGAGACCCCCAGAACATATCACCCCAGGTAGTGAGGGATCTGCATACCAAGTTTCGGTCAAATCGGGCAAGCCGTTTATGCGTTGGCAGCTTTTTACAGTTTTGTCATTGACATGAATGGGTGAAATCTGATTTTCAGTTAGTAGTTCCGCCCACGTGTGCAGGTGGGATGCGAGACCCCCAGAACATATCACCCCAGGTAGTGAGGGATCAGCATACCAAGTTTCGTTCAAATAGGTCAAACCGTTTTTGAAGTACTGCGAGAATGGCAGCTTTTTACTTTTTTTCCATTGACATGAATGGGTGATATCAGATTTTCTGTTTGTTGCTCCGCCCACGTGTGCACGTGGGCCGAGAGACCCCCAGAACATATCACCCCAGGTAGTGAGGGATCTGCATACCAAGTTTCGGTCAAATCGGGCAAGCCGTTTATGCGTTGGCAGCTTTTTACAGTTTTGTCATTGACATGAATGGGTGAAATCTGATTTTCAGTTAGTAGTTCCGCCCACGTGTGCAGGTGGGATGCGAGACCCCCAGAACATATCACCCCAGGTAGTGAGGGATCAGCATACCAAGTTTCGTTCAAATAGGTCAAACCGTTTTTGAATTACTGTGAGAAAGGCAGCTTTTTACATTTTTCCCATTTACATGAATGGGTGAAATCTGATTTTATGTTTGTAGCTCCGCCCACGTGTGCATGTGGGCCGCGATACTCCCAGAACATATCATCCCAGGTAGTGAGGGATCTGCATACCAAGTTTCGGTCAAATCGGGCAAGCCGTTTATGCGTTGGCAGCTTTTTACAGTTTTGTCATTGACATGAATGGGTGAAATCTGATTTTCAGTTAGTAGTTCCGCCCACGTGTGCAGGTGGGATGCGAGACCCCCAGAACATATCACCCCAGGTAGTGAGGGATCAGCATACCAAGTTTTGTTCAAATCGGTCAAGCCGTTTTTGCGTTGGCAGCTTTTTACATTTTTTCCATTGACATGAATGGGTGAAATCTGATGTTCTGTTTGTAGCTCCGCCCACGTGTGCAGGTGGGCCGCGAGACCAGAACATATCACCCCAGGTAGTTGGAATTACTGTGAGAATGGCAGTTTTTTACATTTTTTCCATTGACATGAATGGGTGAAATCTGATTTTCTGTTTGTAGCTCTGCCCATGTGTGCAGGTGGGCCACGAGACCCCCAGAACATATCACCCCAGGTAGTGAGGGATCAGCATACCAAGTTTAGTTCAAATCGGTCCCACAGCTTTTTACATTTTTCCCATTGACTTGAATGGGTGAATTCTGAAGTTATGTTTGTAGCTCCGCCCATGTGTGCAGTTGGGCCGCGAGACCCCCAGAACATATCATCCCGGGTAGTGAGGGATCCGCATACCAAGTTTCGTTCAAATCGGGCAAGCCGGTTTTACGGAGGCAGTTTTTACATTTTTTCCATTGACATGAATGGGTGAAATCTGATTTTCAGTTAGTAGTTCCGCCCACGTGTGCAGGTGGGATGCGAGACCCCCAGAACATATCACCCCAGGTAGTGAGGGATCAGCATACCAAGTTTTGTTCAAATCGGTCAAGCCGTTTTTGCGTTGGCAGCTTTTTACATTTTTTCCATTGACATGAATGGGTGAAATCTGATGTTCTGTTTGTAGCTCCACCCACGTGTGCAGGTGGGCCGCGAGACCCCCAGAACATATCACCCCAGGTAGTTGGAATTACTGTGAGAATGGCAGTTTTTTACATTTTTTCCATTGACATGAATGGGTGAAATCTGATTTTCTGTTTGTAGCTCTGCCCATGTGTGCAGGTGGGCCACGAGACCCCCAGAACATATCACCCCAGGTAGTGAGGGATCAGCATACCAAGTTTAGTTCAAATCGGTCCCACAGCTTTTTACATTTTTCCCATTGACTTGAATGGGTGAATTCTGAAGTTATGTTTGTAGCTCTGCCCATGTGTGCAGTTGGGCCGCGAGACCCCCAGAACATATCATCCCGGGTAGTGAGGGATCCGCATACCAAGTTTCGTTCAAATCGGGCAAGCCGGTTTTACGGAGGCAGTTTTTACATTTTTTCCATTGACATGAATGGGTGAAATCTGATTTTCTGTTTGTAGCTCCGCCCAGGTGTGCAGGTTGGCCGCGATACCCCCAGAACATATCACCCCAGGTAGTGAGGGATCTGCATACCAAGTTTCGTTCAAATCGGGCAAGCCGTTTTTGCGTTGGCAGCTGTTTTACATTTTTTCCATTGACATGAATGGGTGAAATCTGATTTTATGTTTGTAGCTCCGCCCACATGTGCAGGTGGGCCGTGAGACCCCCAGAACATATCACCCCAGGTAGTGAGGGATCTGCATACCAAGTTTCGTTCAAATCGGGCAAGCCGTTTTTGCGTTGGCAGCTGTTTTACATTTTTTCCATTGACATGAATGGGTGAAATCTGATTTTATGTTTGTAGCTCCGCCCACATGTGCAGGTGGGCCGTGGGACCCCCAGAACATATCACCCCAGGTAGTGAGGGATCGGCATACCAAGTTTTGTTCAAATCGGGCAAGCCGTTTTTGCGTTGGCAGCTCTTTACATTTTTTCCATTGACATGAATGGGTGAAATCCGATTATCTGTTTGTAGCTCCGCCCATGTGTGCAGGTGGGCCACGAGACCCCCAGTACATATCATCCCGGGTAGTGAGGGATCTGCATACCAAGTTTCGTTCAAATCGGTCAAGCCGTTTTTGCGTGATCGCGGCACATACATACATACATCTGATTTTATATATATTGGTTTCTTACATTAACTCCTGTTGTACATGCATAAAATGCATCTTTTAAATTATTACATGTGTAAAAATGCATATATTGATAAGAAAGCAAAAGTTTTTATATGACCTGATTGTTGATATGTTCATAGGAGTAGTTTAGGAAAAATGAGAGTGTATAGAAAATGGTACTAATGAAACATAAACCAAAGCCATGAAGTACTGCATGTATGTATGTAATGTTTTAAATACACCTATGAGTATGCATACATTTTGGCCCGGATTCTGTATAGAACGCCGGTCCGGGCGTCCTATACAGAATCGGGCCTACACCTGCCCAAAGTTAACCCTATTCTGTAACCAACGCCCATGTTGCAGACGCCGGTTACAGAATCGGGTTTAACATGCCCAACCCCCCTCCCCGGACCCCCCAGTGGCACCCCTTGAAAATCGCTGGCAGGAGGGTGCCCAACTTCTATAGCGGGAGGGGCCGTAGGCACCTGGACCAATCAGTCCCTGGGATCCTGTGGGTTGGCAGGGGAAGGGCAGGCCCGCCTCATTTGGACGGAGGCGGGCCTGCTGACCGAACGTGCGAGGAGCCATCCGGTTCAACTTGGAAAGTAAGACTAAGGGGGGTTTCAGGGTGGTGGTGGTTCATTGGGGGGGCCAGCAGGAGGGGTTGGGTACCTTCCTGCTGTGATTGTCAGGAGGGCCGTTGGGGGGTTCAGCAGGAGAGGTTGGGCACCCTCCTGCCACAATCGCTGGGGGGAGGGGAGACTTGCAGCCATAGCCGCGGCCACTATACTAATCATGGCAGGGAGATCTGCTTCTACTTACCATGTAGGCCAGCATTTTGCTAGCCTATGTTGTAAGCGTCTCCCGTTAAGCTAGAGAGATGCTTAGGGCTACCTAGGTTTGCTTAAGGCTACCGCCTAGCCTTAGGTGAGCTTAGGTGGGCTTACGGGCCTCTCTAGGCTCCCTGGAGGCACCTTCAATATAAGCGGTCTCCTGGGGAGCATTTTTTTTAGAATTTTTTTTAGAATCAGCCTCCTGATTGGCTGATTAGACAGCTGTAGGACGCCTACAGCTGCCTACACTCGGGAACACTACAGAATCAGGGCCTTTAGGTCCCAAGGAGATACAAATATAAGTGGATGCATTTTATCCATGATTTAAGGAGATATCAATGGTTATTTTAAAAGCCCATTTCACAGTTTGCATTTACTGTAAATGTGCTCATTGAATAAATGTATGAGGAGCCACTGAAAGGTTTTCATCCTAGCCAAGAAGAGAATGATATGGAGCCATGAAATATAAAAGTTATTCCATACCTTTCTTGACACTTTTTATTTCAATGACATGAAATGAAACAAAAAGTGTCAATAAAAGTGTGGAATAACTTGTATATTTCATGGCTCCATATCATTCTCTATCCACAAATTCTTTATCTCTCATAGAAAGCCTATTTATAAGATTGTGTGATCTGGCCATAGTTGGAGTGAGTCTAAAAAATACACATGTATTCCTTATTTCAGAGAGCCAATGCATGTCTATGTGCACCAAAATCAACATTGGAATTTACATTTGCTCTTGGAAACATCTTTGTTTTGACAAAGTACTCTTTATGAGCAACATTTTAAAAGAGGGATAGGAAAGTTGCCCCCTAATCCATATGCATTTTTCCTACCTCTAGTTATGATTGTTATCAATGACTGTGGATTCTGTACCTAATTTAGTGCAGGTAGGCATGAAGGTTTCTAAAACGGTAAACATACATGTCTATATGTCGGCATACTTCAATAGTCTGAAACTATCAACATATAGTACACTTGTCTAGTTGAAATTTCTCTTGCAGGTGAGGTTGTCCTGGTATGAAGGCAGTGTAGGTATCTAGGTGTTGTGTTTGATTCCACTTTGTCCTTTAAGGCCCAGATTAAGAATGTAATTTCTGGCATGTTTATCACGCACGGAGGTTGCGTTATTATCTCTCTGGCGATAATTTTCGTTCGGTTATCATGATGTTGTTTACCTCTTTGCTTGATTATTGTAACTCCATTTATTTGGGTTTGCCCAAGTGTGTTTTGTGGACACTGCAGCTAGCACAAAATGCAGCAGCGTGTCTTATTGTTCATTCCTCCAAATTCAATCACATCACACTGATACTATGCGAGTTTCATTGGTTGCCAATTGACATGCGTGTGGAGTTTAAAGATCTTTGCTTGATTTTTAAGGTGCTTCAGTTTAACTGTCCATCAAGCTTTGCTACAGTGGCATCGTCCTTTGCGTGAGTTACAGTCCTCTGACAAAATTTGTTTAGAAGTTCAGTCATTAGCTGTGGTGTGTCTTAGGACCAACCGTAAGTCAATGCTCTCTGTCCAGGTCCTAATGCTTTTGAATGCGCTTTCTTTTTCTTTGCGCCAAACTAACATGATTTGCATTTCAGAAAAGGAGTGTGAGCGTTTTTTGGGTTTGAGCTTTGCAAATGTTTGATTTCTTTTGCTTTTCTATTCTGTTTGTATTGCTGAAAGACACCAAACACTTCTATTCTCCAGCATTGCATTTCTAGGCCTAATTAAGCCTACAGGATTTAGAGCCAGATTCTATAAAAAACGCTAAAAATTTGACACCAATAAAATTCAGCACTCAACATTATTCTATAAAGGGCACATCAGGATGAGAACTCTTTATAGAATAGCACTGAGTGCAGAATTTAGTGCTTAATTTTGGACAGAAAAATTGACTTTCCAATTTGAGCACAAAGGACTTACACCAGCTGAAATCTGGTGTAAATCTTGTTATGCAAATTGGGTGGAGATCTCAATTATTCTGTAACAATGCACATCTTTTGTGAATACCCTGACCCACCCATGCCCCTCCCATGATCATGTCCTCTTCTGAGTTTTATGTGATCCAATTTAGGCGCCCATTGTTACAGAATAGTGCATAGCCAGATTGGTGCTCAGATCATAAATAGTGCCAATTAAGTGGAGCAATGTGTGGTGGCGGCGAAAAGGGCAAACAGAATGCTTGGAATGATTAAGAAGGGGATCACAAACAGATCAGAGAAGGTCATCATGCTGCTGTACTGGGCCATGGTGCAACCCCACCTGGAATACTGCATCCAGCACTGGTCACCGTACTTGAAGAAGGACATGGTACTACTTGAAAGGAGCCAGAGAAGAGTGACTAAAATGGTTAAGGGGCAGGAGGAGTTGCCGTACAGTGAGAGATTCGAGAAACCGGGCCTCTTCTCCCTTGAAAAGAGGAGACTGAGAGGGTACATGATTGAAACGTTCAAGATAATGAAGGAAATAGGCTTAGTAGATAAAAACAGGTTGTTTACCCTCTCCAAGGTAGAGAGAACGAGAGGGCACTCTCTAAAGTTAAAAGGGGATAGTTTCCGTACAAACGTAAGAAAATTCTTCTTCACCCAGAGAGTGGTGGAAAACTGGAACACTCTTCCGGAGGCTGTTGTAGGGGAAAACACCCTCCAGGGATTCAAGACAAAGTTAGACAAGTTCCTGCTAAACCAGAACGTACTTAGGTGAGGCTAGACTCAGTTAGGGCACTGGTCTTTGACTTAAGGGCTGCCGCGGGAATAATAATAATAACAGTTTATATACCGCAATACCGTTAAGTTCTATGCGGTTTACAATAGATTAAGCAAGGTACAAATTGATTGAATTTAAAAGGGGGGAAGAGGAGAGTTAATAGGACCGGAAATGCGTTGTTGAGGAGAAAGAGATTAATAGGACAGAGGAATCACTATGGAGAAGAAAGAAGATGAGTGGGTCAGTTGTCTAGATACTTTAGAAACAGTTGAGTTTTTAGACGTTTTCTGAATTCCTCATAAGTAGTGGGCGAAAGCAGTTGATCTAATCTAATCTAATCTAAACCTTAAGTTTATATACCTAGGTCTTTAACCCACAATGCTGCTTGATGTGAAAGAAGGTGTTCATGGTGTTTTTTCAGTTTACAACCTCTAACTGGGGGGGAAACGAAGTAGGAATGAGAGCTTCTCTGTTGGCAGAGAAGGAGAAAAGGTCAATTATGTATTTAGAGGCAAGTCCGTTTAGCGCTTTAAAGCAGAAGCAGATGAATTTAAACTTTATGCGTGCTTCCATCGGTAGCCAATGTAACTGCCGGTAGTAGGGTGATATATGATCGAATTTCTTTAGTCCGAAGATTAATCTGACCGCTGCATTTTGCATTAGTTGTACACGTCCAAGTTTCCAAGTTTCCAAGTTTATTATACAGTTTGATTAATCGCCTAATCTATATTCTAGGCGATGTACAAAATAGTACAAATATTTAAAAACATAGGTAAACAAAGACAAACAATATTTCAAAAACAAACAGCTAAAACAAAAACAAAAAAAAAACGGGAATACAAAATAGAAACAATAGGAAAATTCTTTATGGGTTACAATCTGTATCAAATTCAAAATAATAAGGGTAATAACATTAGGAGGGAAGACAAACATAAGAAGAAGATAAAAAGAGATTATAGAATCATTTAATCACTAAAAGCATCATTAAAAAGGAAACTTTTAAGCTTAGTCTTGAATTTGTCTAGGTTTTTTTCTTCTCTTATATAAAGCGGGAGATCGTTCCAAGACTGAGGGGCAGTTACTGAAAAAATAGTAAGACGTCTCGTATTAATGACTCTCAATGAGGGAATGGCCAATAAATTTTGATTCTGGGATCTAAGTGTTCTAGAGGTGGTGTAAGGAATTAAAACTCTAAAAATGAAAGCAGGGGTTTGAAATGTTAATGATTTAAAAGTAAGTAAACATATTTTATATAAAATGCGATGTGTAATGGGGAGCCAGCATATTTATTTGGGAAATGGCTAAGTAGGCGATGTTACAGTAGTCGAGTTGACTTAGTACGAGGGATTGGACCAGGGTTCTGAATGCCGACGTATCAAAATAAGCTTTAATGGATCTGAGTTTCCAGAGAGTGAAGAAAACCTTTCTGATTAAGGAGTCCACCTGGTCTTTCATGGTTAGGCATTGATCTAGAGTTGCACCTAGTATCTTTATGGTGGGCTGGATGGGGTGATTAAGTTCATTGATGCATAGAGGTGTTTTGGTGTCAAACGGATGTGGTGAAGCAATGAAGAATTTTGTTTTTTCTGAATTAAGTTTGAGCTTGAAGTTCCATTGCTCCATTGAATCCATTGCTCCATCATGTTTATGGCTTCTGAAACCTTGGGAATAGTTTCCGAGATAGAGTCAGCAAATGGGATTATAATTGTGAAGTCATCTGCATAACTGAATAGTTTTATCCCCAGCTGAGTTAATTGCAAGCTCAGTGAGGACATGTTGACGTTAAATAGCAATGGAGACAATGGTGACCCTTGTTGCACACCGGATGGATTGCTCCAGGTATCGGAAAGCTCATAATTGAAGCGTACCTGATAGGTGCGGGATGTAAGGAAGCCACAAAACCAGTTCAGCACCTCGTCTTTTATACCAATGGTGTCTAGACATTGTAACATTTTCCTGTGGTCTACCAGGTCAAAGGCTGAACTCATATCAAATTGCATAACCAATGCATTGAGGCCCCTACTAAACAAGTAGGCGCAGGTTGTCTAAAATAGCTGCAATTCGGGAACAGACTGGACCCAGCAGCGGCAATTCTTATGTTCTTATGTTCTTAATTATTTTGGCCAACAATCTGGGAACTTGGTGATTAGCGCTTACAAAAACGCAGGCTGCCATAGGTTGAATACTGTTCCCAAATAGTTCCTATTCAAACCAATAGTTTGTTGAAAAATTGTGAGAACAATTCTCATTTTATGTTTCTGCCAATAAGCAACCTTTTCAAAAAATGGAATAATAGCTCATATAAGATCTCTTTGTATGTCTGTCAAATAATAATAATAATCAATAAGCCATTGAAAGGCAATTAGCTCTTTCAAAAAAGTTTATAACATGTATATAAATGTATCTTATTGTATCACTATGGGGTTCATTTTCAAAAGAGAAAAAAGTCAAAAAAATGACATAAAGGGGCAGATGGACATTTTTCTCACCAAATCCTTCCAATTCACTATTTTCAAAACTTATTTTCTAGACAGATTTCCATGCTGTTCATCTGCAGTTCATCTAAATCTCAAGGGGATGTGTTAGAGGCATGATTTGGGTGGGCTTATGAGTTGGTCATTTTTCTGCCATAAAGCTCCAGCTCCTTAATGTTCAACACTACTCACGAGCTCCATAATGACCCACACTAATCACGGGACCTTAACTGCCAACCACCAATCATGTACTCGCTTACAACACTAAAACTTTAGTACAGTTCTGTTCTGTTCTGTTAGTTCAGTGAATGCTGGCCTAAATCTATACTATAGCCACAAAATACAGATACAGTAGAAACCCAATTGGTTTGGTTTAATGGGTTGCAGTTTAACACGGGGTTCAGATTCGTGGTGGGTTGTTCATTCTGATTATTTTGTTATTCTGTTAAATTTTGTTACAGTTTTTGTTCCTCCAATTATTATTTTTCAATTTTCAGTGTTTTTGAACTTTTAAGATTCCCCTGTGTGTACCGAGAGGTTTTTTTTCAGAGAGTCTTTGTGACGCCATTTCACTTCCGGTTTCTCTAACAAGAACCCGGGAGTATTTAAATCCAGTCAGCCTGCCGGGGAGCCGCTTTTTGGATGCCTGAGGCGCATTTGCGTCCGTTTCTAAAGTAAGTCTTTTAGTGGTTTTTACCATTAGCTTGAATGATTTTGTTGAGATTTAGTACTGTTTTAATCTGCTGGTTTTGTGATTGCAGTTGTGATCGGAGACGTTACATCCTGAGGTAGCTGTAGAGTGAAACGCTGGCCACCGTCGGTGTACCGATCATTTAAAGCTAAGTAGTGATAAGATATATTTTTTATCTATCATTCAGTACTTCTATTTAAGAACTTTTTAATAGTGCAGAGTTTTTGTTATTTCAGGAGGTTTTTTAGCCAATGAGGTGAACACCTTACCACCGCTATTCCACCATTGTGGAGGTGGGAGGGCCCTTGTCTGAAGCTTTTTCCTCCATTGACATCTATATTGAACCTGCACTTGTCTTTATTCCATCTGTAGACAACTGATATCCGACCACCGTAGAAGTTTTTTTCTATTACAATTGGGTTTCTACTGTATCTGTATTTTGCGACCACCGTAGAAGTTTTTTTCTAAATCTATACTATGCCATGCAATATCTTCTACGAATGCCGCAAAATTTTTCTAAGCTATGTTTGTCAAAAATGTCTTTCAATAATTTTATCCTTCTATACTGTGAATATACCTATGTAACCCGTTCTGGGCTCCTTTGGGAGGATGGGCTAAATAAATAAATTTTATCATACGTTTGGGGCTACAGCTGTTTTAACAATAAATAAGTGCTAAAAAGGTGCCCAAGCTGACCAGATGACTACTGGAGGGATGAAGACATGAACCTCACCTGCTCTCTCAGTGGTCAGTGACCCCCTTTTATCGCCCAAAGATATAAATTAAGCAGTACATAGCTATTTGAATGCCAGCTTCAGATGTTATTGCCAGATGTCTGGAGTAGCCTGGTGGTTGATGCAGTGGACTGCAGAGAAGGGGATCCAGGCCCATATCCTACTCTAACCATTACACTTGTGATGGAAGGCATGAGCTCACCAAAACCCACTACTGTAGCATCATATAGGTGACACATGAAAGTATAAAGGCTATTGGTATAGTATACAGTTGGGTACAGTAGGTATTTGGTGAGTTTTGGAAGGCACTCCATACAATATAAATGGGTTATGGTGAGGTATGTACCTGGAACCTTTTATGTGAAATTTACTGCAGTGCCCCCTGAGGTGTCCCACTGCATGCTGGGATGCATATGTGGCCAGCTTCCTAAAAATGTTGGCCCCTCCTACATCCCAATGGCTTGTTTCATGCATTTTTCTTTTTAACTTTTTTTTTTTTTCAAAATGTATCAAAAAGATAGATGCACATCTGAATAATGGCCATTTTCAAAAAAAACAAGATATATATTTTGCAGTTTTGAAAATGTCCATTTATAGTACTGGATTTTTATGTGTCTTCTGCAAAACATCCAAACTCAAATTTGGATGTCATATCGAAAATATCCCTCTGCATCTCATCCAATGTATCAGCTTCTTGTGTCTGATACATTGCAGCAATTAATTATGCTTTCAAAGCAAAACTTTAAAATTGTGCATCCAAACTATAACCAAATTGTACAAAACCAAAAACAGGAGCACAATGCTGCTCACTTTCTATGCAATCAGATCTTAACTGCAAATGTGAATCTGATACTTTAAGTGGTAAATATAAAGAGGAAATGTCCATAGAGTAACATAAGACATACTTTAAATGCAGGCAGCACAACACAGTAAACTTCCTGTGCCTAATGAAGTGTAACATCCAATCCTGCCATCATCTGTAACTTCAATAGTGTGTACACAATAGCTGTTTAAAAAAATGGAGAACTTACATAACACCGGCATATGATCTCCTCATCCGAGCTGAGATGAGTGAAAGAGCAGTAGGAGCCGCGTCTGCCATTTAAAGCCATGATTCCCGCAGTTAGATTTGATTGATAGTTGCTGTAAACAAAAGCGACAACAGAATAAAATTACAGAACAAAAATAAAAAAAAATTCAAAATATATTGCAAGGGATTTAGAAAATGAAAATAGAACTAAATATGGGTTCCTCATACATAAAATATATCCAATCAATCTTGATTTAACATATATCAACGAAGTTTATACTTAAAGGAAAAAGTTATTGTACAGGAAAAAAACTAAAAGAAATGTATAACAAATATAATAAAATCCTATTTCCTTGTTGAAAGGATGCAATCAAAAAGTTCGAGTATAAACAATGGTAAACATATGGCCATATTAAAACTAATCTATCTGGAAACATGATATAATGAAACTGATTAAATAATAATATAAATTCTTCAATACAATAATTAAACATGATCTCAACTATCAAGGGGCTCTTTTACTATCGTGCAGTAATACAGTATTTTGCACTTTCCACTCATTAATTGCAAAACTTAATGTACAGTAAATGCAAAGTATTTGTGGTCCATGTGGGGTATGTGCTCAGCATCTGTTTTGCATTTACCACTCAGAAGGACATGTATCACACAGTACCAAGTAATGTGCAGTGCCAGAAAAATCAAGCTCTGCATGCAATGTGGTGCAAGCCCACTAAAAACTGCCAGAATGATGTGCCCACCTATCCCAATCTCTCTCTATTTTAGTCTTATCTACTTTGAAGTCAGATCCCCCATTCTCTTGATACTCCCTGACATCCGGAATCATTTTGGATAATCATTCAAATGCATCAATACTTTGTGAGGGACTCATTAAGAGGAGGTTATCACATGAGGGTACTCCTTATATGTAGGTTTAGGGGATGGAAAGCTTGGGTTCTTTCACTAATACTTGGGAATCAGAGATCAATTTTAACAGGCAATGGAAAAAGCGCCAGTACTCAGTCCAATCAAATACCCTCTGAATATAAAGCACTGGTTCAGAAGTTTACCAGTTAAGTGGGTGGGCTAATGATTGAGCTGTGGGAATGAAGCATAAGGAATAAGGAGGTAGGGAGGTAGAGAGATGGAATTGACTGAGCGGATAGAGAAAGTAATTACGAAAGATTGTAGGGCTGGTTATGAACTACAGTACACTGTGGAATTGGGTGTAGGGCTTAGTAGTTAGTGAGGAAAGAAGTATGGAGATTGGATTGCTCCAAGAGGTTTTTGATTGGCTGGGGTTAGGCAGAACGTGAGTCCTGAAGGAAGTAGAAATTATTATTGTTGGTCGGGAGTTTTGGTGTTGAGAGGGTTTTTGGTTTGGTGTGGAAGGCTAGAGTAGTTTTTTTTTTTTTTTGGGGGGGGGCTTGAAGGAAGGCTTAGGGGAGTTGATGATTTTCCCCACCCCGTCCACCCTTGTTCATTTTCTCTCTGCTGTGGGGTTTGAACATTTTGGTTTGGTGGAAACCAAAGGGTTTGATTTGATTGGGGATAAAGAGGAGTCACAGCTGTGGGAATAGGGTTTTCCAGGTTGCCATACAGTTTGTTTGAAGTTATTATGGGTGTGGATTTCTTGTATGTAATACTGCTACAAGTAGTGGTGAGGCTGGGAAATACCACAGGTCTCATTGGGAAGGGAATACTGTACAGTATATTGAACATGAATACAATTTTGAAAATATTTAAAGGGCAGCTAGCTGGGTCATCACCGTCTAGCTGACAGAAAATTCTTAGTATGTGGCTGGCCCAGAAGACGGGTTAGGCTGATTTGGGGTTACCACATTGTTAGGTTGGAAATTGTTAATAAAGCTGTGCCCAAATTGTTGTCCAATATTTGAGGCAATGTGAAATTGTTAAGGGTTGATGTGTTATAGGAAAGTGAAGTGGTGTGAGTACCATTTGTTGTGAAGAGCTGAAAAACACGAATAAGCTTTAGTACAGCATTTTTTCTGACTAGGTTTAATCAATTATTGACCAAACAGTGATGAGTTCTGCTGCCAAAAGATAACTTGTCACTGGCGTAGGAAATTTAAAAGTGAAGATTTATCCAATTAACTCCCCAAATGAACTGAACATTTTAAATACCAACCCCCAAATTTCATACAATGCATATAAATTTCATTAACCCTTTTTGGAAATGTGAAGTTTCTTTATTGAGCTCATCAGCATCTGAGATTGGATGAAAATGCTCATAGCAACATGGCATTTTCCATTTGCTGGAGTTTAATTCTGACATCTGTAGTCAGTCTTTCCAAATTGGTGCTCAAATAACTATAAAATGCAATCAAAGAATATAATGAAACACAATGGGACTAAACATATCATTTACTCTAAAATCCATTTAATCATGTCAAACATACAACATATTAAACAACTTAGTTTTTCATTAAATATGGATTCTTAGTATCAATCAATGTATTTCAAATGAGAAATAATTATCTCTCCTTCGTATCAGTCACTGAACAGACTGCTGAATTCTGTATCAATTTAAGTCTTCACGTTGTAGATAATGGAAAACCAATATACAAATAATTATAATAGCTTACATGTGGAGGAAGGAGTGGCCTAGTGGTTAGAGCTACAGCCTCGGCACCCTGAGGTTGTGGGTTCAAATCCTATGCTGCTCCTTGTGACCCTGGGCAAGTCACTCAATCCTTCATTGCCCCAGGCACATTAGATAGATTGTGAGCTCAGATAGGAAAAATGCTTGCATACCTGATTGTAAACCACTTAGATAACCTTGATAGGCAGTATATAAATGGTTAAAATAAATAAATAAGTTCTAGAACCTGTTTTCAATTCAACTTCTTCTTCTTGTAGAAAAGATACCAGCCGGTGTGCAAGATGGAGCTCCTGAAAAGTTCTTAGACATTGTTAAGGAGCTCAGAGGAGAGAGGAGTTTGAGATTGGTAAGGACAGACACTTGCTTTGCTGATGATGTAAGGATCATCTCCAGTTCTGCTAATGTCATCAATGTGAGACCAGTACAATAAAACCAACTAGCTCAATAATATTTACCAGACTCTACGTGATATAAATATAATAGAACATATATAGAGTCCAAATTCATTTAATACAGCTTGTTTAGCTCATAGACCTCAGTGGTACCACCTGTATGCCACTAAACTTTTAGAACACACAGCATTCAGGCACCCATGGTCGTCATTGGTAGACCATGGGTGCCTGAATGCTGTGTGTTCTAAAAGTTTAGTGGCATACAGGTGGTACCACTGAGGTCTATGGGCTAAACAAGCTGTATTAAATGAATTTGGACTCTATATATGTTCTATTATATTTATATCAATGTGAGACCAGCATCAGTATTAAAAGTAAGCAGCTTAATGTGATTTCAAAGGAAATAGAAAGCCCTTTGAATTAATTAAAGGGTGCATAATATGGAACGAGCCATGCATGAGTAAAGGTATATAAAAAAAAAAAAAAAAAAGAGGGGGGGGGAAGGGAGGAAGAGGAGTTAGGTAATAAAAATAACAAGAATTAATGGGGAATTTGCGAAGAGGTGATTGGCTTATAATTTGGATGGAGTTGGTGATTAGGAGTAGGTGAGAGGTGATTGGTGTGAAAGGAAGGAACGTGAGTGGTTGATTTAGGCGGGAGAATTGTTGGATTTTGTTTGTGGGAGGCTGAGGGTGTGAGGAGGGTAGTCGGGAAGGAAGGTGTGGGGTAATTTGAAAGTGGAGGGTAGTATTTTAATTCCCTCCCTCCCTCCACATATTTTGGTCCTGTTTTTAGTTGTTGGAATTGAATTGGGGGGGTGTATAGTTTCAATTAGGATGTTTATGGGAGGGTTGTTTCAGGGGTAGTGGTATTGGGTAGTGTTGGGCATTAGGGTGGGGGGTGTTGGGTTGTCGCAGCTTGGTGCGGAAAATGGAATGGAGTTCCTTCCAGGCGGCCAGGGATTGTGGGAAATATGTTCAAATATGATAATGTTGTATGCTGTGTGCGGCACCGCCACAGACAGGTGAGGCCGGGCGACACCGCAGGTCTTGCAGATGGGATATGTGGAATGTAATCTAATGTTGGGGATGTTGGGGAGAAGCAGCTAGGTCGGGACCGACTAGCTGTTGGGTAAGAAAGGGAAGGCCGTCTAGGAAGAGAGGGATATGTAATTAAGTGAAATACAGTGTTATTTGAATTGACAATTAATAAAGCTGCGGCCAAATTTATGCCATAATAAGTTATGTGTAGATGTTTAATTTGTGTTCAAGTTTGAATTGTTTGAATGCAATGTGCGAGTTCCTAATATTAAGGAGTATGCGATTGGAGAGAACAGAATTGCTTTGCAGCTGCTGCAACAAGATCTTTTGCCCAGACCATCTTCAATCCCACTGACACCATCAACACAGGACCAGTGTTGGCTTTAAAAACAAGCAGGTTCCTTTGGTATGGCTGTAGGATGTGGCTAAAGACCATGCCCTAAGCGGCATTTAAGGCCACTTTGGAGCCTTGGTGGAGCCTTGATTTAATCAATCAAGTTAAAGAGTGTCTCCAAAAATTGTATAAAGTACTGAATTTGAATATACGGAAAAGGCAGGCTAAGGTTAAATATCTCATAAATACCTCCTCAACATCTGCTACCTTTGTATAAGACTGATGTTACCTCTTTTTCTAATATTGGTATCAATTTAGGTACTTCTTTAGGTTCTGGGGAAATGCAATCTCCACAACTACTTATTCCTTCACTTTTTTCTCCATAAGAACATAAAAACATAAGAATTGCTGCTGCTGGGTCAGACCAGTGGTCCTTCCTGCCCAGCAGTCCACTCACGCGGCGGCCCTCAGGTCAAAGACCAGTGTTCTGAATGAGTTCAGCCTCACCTGCGTACGTTCCAGTTTAGCAAGAACTTTTCCAACTTTGTCTTGAAACCCTGGAGAGTGTTTTCCCCTATAACAGACTCCAGTGTGGAGTTTATACCATGAAGGGATAAACTCCAGTACGGAGTTTATCCCAGGAAGTGTTTCCCTTTCTGGTATAAAGCAAACATTGCAAGATTCTAAACCACTGATTCCAAAACTTTAACTTTTTCACTGAATCCAGTGATTGAGGAAACTAAGATTTTACAAGTTACAGTACCTTAAAGGATTTGTGTCATAGAGAATGGTTAAAGAATCAAAGTAATGTTAAAAGGCCTAGTGTAATGGCTTTGTGAGTTTTCCCAACAGGTGTTATCCAAACTTGATAATTTGGACTCTCAGTTTCAACAGTTAGATATTATCTTAGAGAAAGTAGAGACTCAGATTGGAATGCTTCAGCAAGTAGGAACATTAGGAGTGAAAGATATTTACATAGACAAACTGAAATGTTGGAGAATCAATTAAGAGCTACCAACCTGAGATTTCTAAAACTTCCAATGTGTCTATTACTGTCAATAGTGATATGGGGAGCATTCAATACTTTATCTTTATTTTTCAATATAGCTCCATACATTTCAATACTTTATCTTTATTTTTCAATATAGCTCATTTTTGGAGAAAACTCCAGCAGACTAGTGACCAGCATTCCGGTCTCACACACCTTCCTTAAGTCAATAACCACTCAGCAATTCCATATACCATTTCCATCTTCTCAAGGAGTACATTGGAAAAGGATTTAAGTCCAACTTTGAGTTCCTAGGACTGCATATCTGGAACAGTTTACCTGCCCACCTGCTGCAACTACCCACACATTGCCTGTTCAGGAAAAGATTAAAGACATATCTCTTCTCCCAGTAAACTTAATTCCTCCCAGCCCTCTTCTTCCCACAGACTAACATCCTCTAAATGACATGACTCGCTATCAATAATACTATATCACAAATGTAACTCAACTTGCTGTAAGTTGCAATGATTCCATGTTGAAATTTGCGGGGTATAAGAAGTTATATTGTATTATATTATCCACTTTTCCTGCAATGACTTTAACCCTTTGAAAAGAATCATCTGGGTTGACCTTCAAACCAGTATGTCACAGCTTCCTTGACATCTTCATCACTTGAAAGCTGCTGTCCTTGGAGAGATTTATTCAAAACTAAGAAGAGGAAATAATCTGAGGGAGCCAGTCTAAGACTGTAGAGTAGATGGTTCGAGTAGATGGTTCAGCTGCTGAAACCCACAATCTCAGATGGCAGCCTGTAATTGTCGTGCCAAGTGCACTGGCACATTTTTGTGTAGATGCAGTATGCCTGCTGTGAGTTTTCTCCTTGAGTGACTCCGACAGAGTGATCATTGTGTTGGCGTAACTCTCCCCGGTTATGGTTGTCTTGTGTGGCATGAACTCCATTAGCAAAAGGCCCTCATAATCCCAGAAGACAGTTGCCATGACTTTGCCTGCAGATTTTTCTGTCTTGAACTTTTTGGGGGTGGGTTTGACTTGTGCTTCCACTGCATCGACTCCATTTTAGACTCAAGATCTCTGTGAAAGACCCGTCTCATCTCCAGTCACCAAACAATGAAAAAAAAAAATCACTTGGTCTTCATGGAGCATCTCCAATTCTCCTGACAGCACTGGAGCCTCATGGCCTTCTGACATGGTGTTAGCATACTTGGAACCCATATTGCACTAACCTTGGACATGACTAACTTTTCATGAATTATTTTCCAAACTGTACCTGCTGAGATGCCCATTTTTTCAGCTATTCGAGAAACCTTAATTTAACCTCTCTAACAAAATTAAATCATCAACTGTCTTGCATATTTCTGTGGATGTTGCTAACACACATTGACCAGTGTGTAGGTCTTCTTCAATGGACTCTTTATACAATTTAAACTCATTCTGGCGCGGGGAATCCCCATCAGTGTAGCTGGCAGGAATCCCTGAAACTAGCTCAACTGATGGGGATTCCCCTGCCATGATCAGACAAGATAGTTGAGTACATCTACAAAACTTGCTTTTGTGCATTTTTCATGTGGATGTTTTTATTTTTCAAAATAACCAATAAAGACAGACATCCTAACGACCAAAACCTATGCATTGGTCATTTTCAAAAATAATCTGGCAGCTTTGAAAATGGGCATTTCTTCTACTGGTTTTGTGGACGTCTTGCCCCAAACATCCAACCTCAGACTTAGATGACCTATCAAAAATACCCCTTCCACAGTTACTACCACATCTTATTTTTTGCCTCATAAAACTCAGATGGAAGCATTGGAGGAGTTGGCTCCTGATGCAATAGTTACTCCTGTAAATAAGATGGAGAACTGAACTGCTTTCTTGGAATCTTCTCAGGATGATATACAAGCATTATGAGCCACCCTTTTGGCCTCCTTTTCTTCAGAGTTAGAAAAATCTAATGTGTTGAAAATTTACTTTAGAAAAAATAATTTCTTGTTTTGTGGTGGGAAATTATAGATATTTCCTAATGTTGCTCATATACATAATCTAATGAAAGTATAAGCAATTTCTTCAATTTAAAACCTAGAACTCTAGGACATTGTATGGCAAACTGTGTTCCATGGTACACTACTGTGCCATGGCAGATTCCAGGTATGCCGTGAGACACCAGCAAGGAGGAGAGGCTCCGGTACCAGCTGACTACTTACAGGATGCGCCTCTTGCTGTCAGCTGGCACCGACACCTCTCTTCCTTGCTAGCATCTCTTCTTCTCTCCCTGCACCTCTCCTCCGGCAGTAACCCCTACTAGTGTAGAAATAGGCTCAGGTCCGCAGCTGGAAGGCCTCCACACATGCATGGACATAGATATAATGATGTCAATCAAGCATGTGATGTCATTGCATCAACGTCCATATACTTTCAGATGCCCTCCAGCCGTTGCACCAAGTTTAATATGCCGCGGTGTCAAAAAGTCTGTGGGACACTGCTCTAGGAGCAAGTTTCTTTTTGAAATTTCCCACCAAATTGATAATTACCTTATTTAATATTAAATATGTCTTCTTTAAACCAGATCAGTTAGAAAGACTGATGTTAGATAGCAAAGCTAATCTAGTTCAATTTTAAGTGGATGTTTAATTTTGATTCAATTTTGCCATAGATTATACAAATCATAGCACTGAGGCTTCAAATGTTCACACTAGCAATGCTTTCTCAATGTTAGTAAAACAAAACTTATCTTAATATATGTAGAACCTAGCTTCGACACGAGCCGTGTTTCACAATTGCTACTTCAGGAAGTCAAGCATAACGCAAAATTGTCCTTGATTGTCTGAATTTTTTTAACACGCCAGCTTCAAAACAAATGATCAGCTGAAATTTAGCATTTGTTTTTAACTGGCATGTCAAAGGAATTCAGACTATCATGGACAATTTTCCTGAAGTAGCAATTGTTTATTTCTGGAGAATACTAGAACAAAATCAGATTAAAAATGCCAGCTCTTTTTGTCACAAGACCCAATCTGCCTAGGCCTTGACATCAGCTTCTGTGCAAAAGATGTTTCATCGAAGTCCCACAATGGAGTCACTGAGAAATGTCTCTGAAAAATATCTCTAATGGAATCCCCAAAAGTGAAAGCATACTTTAAGGATCATACTTTTTTTATATCTAGGAGGCACTGGTTACTGAACCAAACCAAAAAACCCCCCAGAGAACTAAGAAAAAACAAAAATGTTTTTGTCTTATAGTTCTATTTGCTCTAAGTAGTGCTGATAGCAAAACTATGCAGAGAAATATTTCACAGTCAGAAAAATAGCAGTTTGGGAAATTGCTCTTTGCAAGAACAGAAAATATGGGATTTAAAAAAAGTCAGTTAGACCCCAAAAGCCTGACTTTCTGCAAAAGAGTCACATTTTCTTTTGTTTTTTGGCATTCATCAGAAATATACTTAGCTGGGAAAAGGAAGTGATTATGCAAATTGTGCATAATAATTTTGAGGCCTCACTTATGCCATCCTTTACAATGCCACACTAGTGTTTTTAGCGCCAGCCAAGGCAGTAAAAACTCTGACACTTATAGGAATTCTATGAGCATTGGAGTTCTTACCACCGTGGCCAGCAGTAAAAACACTAGCACGGCTTTGTAAAGGAGGAGGTAGAATGCCTGGGATAATTGAAGAAGATCCCTAAGGGTAAAATGATAGAAATGATGCATCATCATAATTTGCAAGGAGTAGCTAATAAAGCCCAAATCATCAGCATCATGACCTTGTGTTATTATAATAACATAGGGTAACTTACACAATGTACCAGTTATAACTAAAATGTCTGAAATGTTGGGTGAAGAAAAGGGGATGAGAGGAAGATGTCAGATTAAATAGAGAGATCAGTATGTACATCTATTTGAAGCTGAAATATTGTTGCTGGGAAGAATTATTTTTTTAAAATCTTTACCTGTTGTCATTCATTATTGAGTTTATTTTCAAAAAGAGTAAAAATTTCATCAGTTGACATTTCTGGCATTGCAAAAAAAAAAAAAAAAAAAGTTTTATCTTATTTAGGGCCCCTTTTACAGAGAAGTGGAGTGAATACCCTGCATAAAATGCAACAAATCCCATTCAATTCCTATGGGCTTCAGTGCATTTGCCGCAAGAGAATTGCTACCGTGGCTTTGTAAAAGGGGCCCATAATGATAAATTTTATTTTCAGTTCAAGGGTACTGCTTATGAGGTCCATCAAGGTCACCAACATTTCAAACATCTGTCAGTGATATCATACAGCAATAGGCAACATCTGAGCTATGACTATGTGATTGAATGAGAGCACAGAGAATAAGAAGATGAGAGAGTAGAGTTGTATCATTTATAGTTACGAGTTGTCTCAATATGGTGAGCTGGCTAACATCCTTCAAAGACTCATCCTTGAAGGTCTTCAGCTTCTGGTGCTCATAGTCCATGAGTACAAATCTTATGGCTGTATTGCCATTTGTCTTCTCTTTGGCCTCAATTCCTCCCCTCCCCTATCTATTTTTATTATTTTATGCATCTTTATTGAAGAAGATAATGGAGTTCACTTTGGGGCTCATTTTCAAAAACTAAAAATATTCAAAAAGTGGCATAAAGGGGCAGAAAGACTTTTTTTCTCATCAAACCCTTCCAATTTGCTATTTCTAAAATCTATTTTCTAGATGAATTTCTATACATTTTTTATGCAGGTCATCTAAATCTCAAGGGTGTGTGTTGGAGGTCTACTGTGGGTGGGACTAGGACAGGCTTATGACCTGGACACTTTTCTGCCATAATTTAAAATTTTAGAATATGTCCAGGGCACAATTTGGACATTAGGGGCTAGATCTATTTTAAACAATGATTAAGTGCCAAAAAAGGTGCCCAAACCGATTAGATGATCACTGGAGGGAGGTAAGGTTGTGTTAAGGACCTTAGTATTTGCACAGTTGAGCAGATTTTACAAGTTATATAGGTTGCCAACAAGGCAATTCTAGGATTTAAGGATACTGTACAGTTATCCCCCTTTTGTAAAACGGTAGTTCGGTAACAGGAATTCTATGAGTGTCGGAGCTGTTATCGCCGTGGCTGGCGCTAAAAAACACACTACGGTTTTGTAAAATGGGGGGGGGGGGGGTTAATGAAGTAATAAAAACTAGTGCTGCAGATGTTGATGTGCAGTGACTAAGTCCATGACCAGAGCAGCCAAATTAATATATAATATCGTATGAATGTTTTGTATGAGAATTCAGCTCCCTGCATCATTGACACACTAATACCTCTCTACTGACTGTGCACATTGGTGCTCCATTGTATGGTCAAGGCAAGTTACACCCAGAGGGTATGGAGTACTATGATATGAAGGAGATGAAGTGGGTTAACTGATGCTCAATTCCCTGATGAAGCTTGGTTGTGAAACAGGGAGCCCAGTTGGATATTGTGGAGATACAGTGCAAGCGGTGAGGAGTGTTTAGCCGCTGTGCCTAGTGTTTTTGCTCCACTGTGCGGGTTGTTCCTGCTTCCACATCTCAGCATAAGAACATAAGAACATAAGAAGTTGCCTCTGCTGAGGCAGACCAGAGGTCCATCCTGCCCAGTGATCCGCTCCCGCGGCGGCCCATCAGGCCTAATTACCTGAACAGTATCCCTGACTAATTTTGTAACTGCCTCTAATCCTCTAATCCTACCCCTATTACCTACCTCTACTCCTATCTGTACCTACCTCTACTCCTATCTGTACCCCTCAATCCCTTTGTCCTCCAGGTACCTGTCCAGACCTTCTTTAAAGCCCTGTAGCGTGCTTCTGCTTATCACATCCTCCGGTAGCGCGTTCCATGTATCCACCACCCTCTGGGTGAAAAAGAACTTCCTGGCGTTTGTTCTAAACCTTTCCCCTTTCAGTTTTTCTGAGTGCCCCCTTGTACTTGTGGTTCCCCATAATTTGAAAAATCTGTCCATGTCTACTCTTTCTATGCCCTTCATGATCTTGAAGGTTTCTATCATGTCTCCTCTAAGTCTCCGCTTTTCAAGGGAGAAAAGCCCCAGCTTCTTCAGTCTGTCTGTATATGAGAGGTCTTCCATACCCTTTATTAGCTTAGTTGCTCTTCTCTGGACTCTCTCAAGTACCGCCATGTCTTTCTTGAGGTACGGCGACCAGTACTGGACACAGTACTCCAGGTGCGGGCGCACCATTGCACGATACAGTGGCAGGATGTCTTCTTTCGTCCTGGTCGTGATACCCTTCTTAATGATGCCCAACATTCTGTTTGCCTTTCTTGAGGCTGTGGCGCACTGCGCCGACGCCTTCAATGATGTGTCTACCATCACTCCCAGGTCTCTTTCATGGTTACTCACCCCTAGCGGTGATCCCCCCATTTTGTAAGTGAACCTCGGGTTCTTTTTCCCTACATGCATGACCTTGCATTTCCCTATGTTGAAGCTCATTTGCCACTTTTTGGCCCACTCTTCCAGCACTGTCAGATCTTTTTGGAGATTTTTGCAGTCCTCCTTGTTTTCAACACTGCTGTATAGTGTGGTGTCATCCACAAATTTAATAACCTCATATTTTGTTCCTGCCTCCAGGTCGTTAATAAATATATTGAACAGGAGCGGTCCCAGAACTGACCCCTGTGGAACTCCACTCGTGACCCATTGCCAGTCTGAGTAATGGCCCTTTATTCCAACCCTCTGTTTCCTGTCTGCCAGCCAGTTTTTGATCCATCGGTGGACCTCCCCTTGCACCCCGTGGTTCCATAGCTTCCTTAGCAGTCTTTCATGGGGTACCTTGTCGAAGGCTTTTTGGAAGTCAAGGTAAATGATGTCTATAGATTCCCCTTTATCCACCTGGCTGTTTACCCCCTCAAAGAAGTATAATAAGTTAGTGAGGCATGACCTGCCATTGCAGAAGCCATGCTGGCTCGGCTTTAGCTGCCCAGTGTTTTCGATGTGTTCCCAGATGCTGTCTTTAATCAGCGCTTCCATCATCTTTCCCGGGACCGAGGTCAAGCTCACCGGCCTGTAGTTTCCTGGGTCTCCCCTTGAGCCTTTCTTGAAGATGGGCGTGACATTTGCTATTTTCCAGTCTTCCGGAATCTGTCCAGTTTTTAAGGATAAGTTGCATATTTGTCTAAGTGGCTCAGCTATTTCATTCCTTAGTTCCTTGAGTACCCTTGAGCACTATTATAATAGTCATTTTGAATACTACATTTTCAGATAAGTGATGGTATTTTGATTTACTATTAAGGACTGTAACAATCAATAGTATATTTCTACTTATCTTGGAGTTTTTGACCAAGGATGGGTCTGCTGGTCTCAAAGTTGGGATTTTGAGACTGGCTTGTCTATATGGGAAGTTTTTTGTTACCCCATTAGACACTGAGGTTTTTTCTCTATTTTGGATGCATTGATGTATATATGTTTGTAGTGCTGGATACTATTGGATGTTGTTTAGGGAGATATATATTTTGAACATCCTTTCTTGATTGAGAGAAAGTACTATGATATGTGGCATGCCTGACATTTGTGACTTGATGTCATGACACTGACTATGTTCACATAAATTGAAAATCAAACCAGGCAAACAGAAGCACTTTTGTTGATCTATTCTGAAATGACATTGTTTATTCCTGATTCAGTTCTTGCTTTATGCCCTTTTAAACATTTATCCAATATATGTAATCCAGGAATTCAATTGGATTTAGCACTGACAATGTAACCAGTAAAATTCAATGGTGGCAAAGGCATTCATAAATTATAACTAGTGAAACAAATACATCCTTTTCTTAGATAAAATATTGTCATTGCAGTGTTAGTCTACTTTAAAGGTAATAAATAGAAAAAAAATTTTGAAAGATGATACCTTTTTTATTTTAACTTAATACATTTTGACTAGCTTTCAAAGATAGAGATAATATATTGATGGCATTTTATGATTTGGACTGAGGGAAAAAAGAATCTCAAACAATTTTACAGTACTTTTAATGCTTCCTATCCTTCAATCAGATTCCAAATTGACTACTCCAAAGAAAAAGTCAACTTTCTAGACTCCACTATTTATATCAACAATGAATATATACATACATCTGTATATTGGAAGCCAACTGGCAGATGCTGCTATCTCCACAGTTCCAGCTTCCAACCTTCATATATTAAAAAAAAAGGTGGTAGTAGCTGCTCCCACAGCATGCCACATAGTCCAAGCCAGCAAATGCAGACTCCAAGCACTGACAGGCCCAGATTATTTCCCCAATGAGACTCTTTTGCTCTCTTCTGAGCCCAATAAACTTACGAGTGTCTACAAATTCACATACAATTATTAATTGGCAATCCATCTGAAAAATAAACTAACAGAACAAGCAATGTTCTCCCATAACTATTGTAGACATTACTGTGCCACCTCCCCAACTTCCTTACCTTCTCAGATGTCTAGGGTTACCATATGGCTCCAGAAAAAAAGAGGGCAGATTGAGACATCTGGGTTTTACTTCCCCTGCTTTCAATGGAAGTAAAACCCAGATATCTCAAACCATCCTCTTTTTTTTTTTATAGAGCCATATGGTAACCCTAGCTGTCTCCCCTTGAACTACAAACAAAGCCACATCTATCCAAAATTAACGAATTCTGACTAGATTAGGGTCAAGGCCAGTAAATTCTGTTTTAAAATAGCTCTAAAGTAATACTATGTCAAAGGGGAGAAATCATGATGCACCAACCAATACAACCTACCAGATGGGCGCATCTACATATATTGTCTTGCACAATACACTGGGCAAGACCCCAATGAAGGAAACCTCTGCAAGACCACCCACACTCTCCTCCCTGTCTTATCAATTTTAGACCTCCAAATAAGCACTCACAGATGTTCATCTAGGGCTACCATATGGCTCCAGATGGCCCCTAGATGTTCTACCCAGACATCCTGAGATAGCAAACCCAATTGTCCTACGGCTTACATGTGATGTTACCAATTTACCCACACACAACGCTGCAAGAAATTGCAGCCCTAAATAATGCATCCCTAAATAATGTGTTGTCCTCCAATACCTATCCACCACACACAAGCCCTGTTTCTCTACCTAATAACCCTTTGTTCTACTTACTGCACTTTCCTTCCCTGCTATTCCTAAAAGCCCCCATCTTTTTTCCCTTTCCTTCAAGTTTCAAATTTATTAAAATGTTGTTATACCGTCAAATCAGTTTTCAAGGTGGTGTACAGTACATCAAAAAATTAAAAGTACACATATTTAAAAATACAAAGTACAGTGGGGGGTTTTCGACAGGCTCTTGGTTGCTCGGTCAATGCTATATGCCTTCTGATAAATCAGAAACTTCATTAGAGAATATTTATGGTCCAAACTTTGGGTGTAAAGATTTACACCAATCAAAACCTAGTGTAAATTCTGGTGCGTAATTTAGACACAGATCCTCAATTTTCAATAATATTGAGAGGATCTTTGTAGAATAGTACATTACATTACATTAGTGATTTCTATTTCGTCATTACCTTGCGGTTGAAGTACCTAGCAAAATGCACACAGAAATCCAAAATGTTGCCAATTAATACCAATAATTGAAAGCACCAAGTGACTGGGGCTAATTGGTTTGTGATCTAATTTAGTTGTGCGTATCTCAGGATAGCAGGCCTTTTTGCACACAGAAATCTACACACCGTTTATAAAATTCAGGGAACAATGTATTAAAGTAGTCTAAAAAACGTGGATCATCTTATTATCTTATTTATTTGTCTTTTACTTATAGATTCAGACTTTATAACCATTATTTATTTCATTCAATTTCTATCTCATCCTCCTAAAAGAGCTTAGAATGGGTTACAGATTGACATACATAATATACAGTTAACAGATTACAATTTGCCATAGTTACAGTTCAAGTTTTTTTATATATATACAATTTTTGTATCCTAACTTAACACATACTAGGGATCTAATACCACAGGTTACAATAGCCCGGCGCCATATTGCAACTTTAAATATGTGACCTGTATGAAAACAGGGCATATTTGCAGAGCTTGCATTATTCTTGTACTATATAATCTATACTGACTCCTAGTTGAGAAGTAAATTGATTTTAAACTGTCATTGCTGACCTTCAGAAACAAGTGTAAGTGTTTCAGGATAGTTGAAAAAAATATGTTTTGGCATTCACCTTTACAAACTGTTAGATCTCATTATGAAGTATATTTTGACATTTTAAAAAAAGAGATGATACTACTTAGAAACCGAGACAGTACCTTCTCTGGTGTGATTTTCAGGTTATGTAAAGGGCTGCAGGTAGAATTACATGAAATGAATTATTTACATTTCCAGAAATGTTTCAAAAATGTAATTTATTAAGCATAGCTCATCATGCTTAAGAGGGTATATTCCAAGCAAGTTCTATAGGTAAATCAGAGTTTCATGCATAGGACATGGACTGTTACATATTTATTATCAAACATAGGGGCAATGCTATGACTGGGCACCTCCAATTAATCCAGTGGATATGTGGTAGAAACCTATTTTACAAAGATACTGAATTAGGTTCTGTTATAGAATACTAGAGTAGCCGGCTATTAATGAATGGGTGCTCTCCCTTACACAAGCTATAGAGCTGGTTTAAGTTTGCACTAAGGAGCAGATTCTGAATAGGACACCGGTCTCAGCAGCTGCCTAAGAAGCAGCTGAGAATCACACACTGGCGTCCTATACAGAATTGCATCTGCCCTAATGGACAGATGCCTAATCCGATCTAAACATCCCGATTCTATAACCGGCGCCTATGTTACAGGTGCCAGTTAGATAATTATGCCTGATCCCTGCCATCAACTGATTGTGACAAGGGAATCCCCCTGCAGCGATCAGCTGAGCAGCTGCAGCAAGAGATCCCTCACAAGTCCCACCAAAATTGTCAGGAGAATGCCCACTCCCTCCTGCCCCCGAGCCCCTATCCCCTTGTCAAAGACCAGTAGGAGAGATGCCTGTTCCCTCCTGCTGGCACCCCATGAACACCCTCGGAAACCCCTGCAAACCTTACCCTCCCCCTCCCTAACACCCATGGGAGGGGACTTAGATATCTGGCCAAACAGAGTCTTAGGCCCATCAAAGTGCATCTCAGGTGTCTAAGACTCCTTCTATGGGATTTGTGGATATCCACTGCTTATTCCTGAGAGCAAGCATCATAAAATTAATCTACTTTTCGAGATCCTTCCAGGGGCTTGTGACTCAGATTAGCCATTTCTAGAAATCTGATCTTAATGAACTTTTAATCTGGCCCAGTGTAAGAATATTATGTTCTTATATTAGTTTCAAAGGGGTTTATTAAAGCAATTTGAAATGTTTTCCATTTCAAGGTACATCTAAAATGTTCTTCTTTTTTTTTTGTTTATTGATTTTTAAAAAATAAATATCAAGTAACCCTTGTACAGAAAGCACATTATCCATTACATATTCCATCAAAACTATAAGCTTAAATGCTCCTAACAACAACAAAAAAATAAAATAACTTTAGCTAAAAATGCTCAAGTCCTCTAAAAGATCCAAGATAATGAATTTTAGCGAGAAAGAAGAAAATATACAAAATATACTATTTAAGAATAATATAGGCTATACAGCTGGGCTTGGAGTCTCATATTTAAATCAATAGGGCTCAACATTTTTCAGTTCCCAGGTGGGATAATGACAAAAATTCTGTCAACTGACTAGGTTCAAAAAATACATATTTAACAGAACGGTAATACACAATGCACTTACAAGGGTATCGCAGGGAAAAAGTAGCACCCAGAGATATAACCCTAGGTTTCATCAAAAGAAATTCACGATGACGCTTTTGCATCTCTTGTGAAAGATCAGGAAACATTTGAACTTTAAAACCAATAAATTCTTTATGTCGATTTTTAAAGAAATGTTTCATCAGCCAAACTTTATCAATTGAAAGAGCTAAGGTTATAATCAAAGTAGATGGCACTGCTGCTTCACAATCTGAAATTTCTAACATTTCTGAAACATTCATTGGCTCCTGGTTTAGAGTCTTTTCTGTTGAGATTGTTTTTTATCTGGAAGATAATAAACTCGAGAAAATGGTGGAATCATATCTTCTGAAATTTCCAAAATTTCCAACATATATCTCTTATGCATTTCCCTAGGCAATACTGTTGTAAGCCTAGGGAAATTGATCAATCGTAAATTGTTATAATGAGAAGTATTCTCAAGCACTTCCATTTTTCTCATGAGATTAAGATTGTCTCTCACTAAAGTTTCTTGTAGCTGTTTAGAAGTTTTTATTTCCTGTTCAAATTTCTGAAAAGAGGAATTTGAAGCAGCCAGTTCAGATTTAAGATCTTTTAATTCTTTAGAGTGTTGAGCAGTAGTGGCTCATGGCCAGTAGGGGGTGATGTCTATGGGACAGTAATGGAATGGATGTCAGGACGTGATAGTGCAGTATTTTTGTGGAATGTTTCTACAAAAGTGCTGGTTTTTCGTATGATTCTGGGTAACTCTAGTCAGATACAAGCATATGTGTTAGTTAAGGCCATGCCCAATAGAAGCGTACGAAAAATTGGTGAATAAAAATATGAATATGGATGTAGCCAAGACCAGAAAAACACACTACAGATTAATATTAAGGAAAAGCATAATAATATTATTTTTATGTACTTTGCTATTAGGCTAGATCATAAAGGAAATCAGGATATACATGGACTCCATTTTATTATCTGTCTTTTCTGTATCTTCTGTGTTTTGGACTCCATTTTATGTCAGTGACTTTCTGTCTCTGTCTTTGTTCAGGTTTCCTGCTCCTAGCATCGTGGTTCTAATTGATACCAGATGTGCCTTAGGCTGGCTAGAAAAAGTATGTGAGATTATGTATCCCAAACATGTATGAAATATGAATGACCAAGCTATGAATGTATGAATGTTGGGCCCAAGTATGGATGGATGAAGGAATTTTGTATTAAAAATGAAATGGAAGAATACTAAGGAAAAAATCCTGAACACAACATCCGGAAATGATTAACTTAGAATCAGAAACTGCTGTTCCAGTCTCTAACATAGGAAGGCTTCTGTGTGAGGATCAATGAAATTTGAAGCTGTCAGCTTAGGGAGAGGGGGAGCCAGCCCCTCCTTCTCTTTCTCCTTTTCCTCCAAGGCTGACCAATTTTCAGCACTGTTTGTAGGTGTAACATGAAACTTAGTTGTTCAAAGCAGAACATTTCAGCATCTTGCCTGACACATAGACAAATTGTCTGAAATAAGTTTTAAGAATGACAAAAAAGAATATTGGATATGTAATAAAATGTTAATGTATATTCAGAAATGAATGTAAACAAAACAAATGTAATTTCTGAAACTTTTAAACGTAGAGGAATTTTCTTTATCTAACTTTTAAGACCACCTCTATTATTTTATTGGCCTATGGCCAATGATGTCACACTGGGCCAAAGGTATATAATGGGGAGTTTTGAAGTATTAAGTTGAGCTCGTTATCAGAAGGCTAGCATTTTGGCAACTATAACGACCTCCCACTAACGTAACTAGCCTTTTGATGTCCATGATAGAAAAATAGAAACAATAAAATTAAATATTTTGGTAAATCTTGCGTTAGCGTCATTTTCCATGTTTTTTGTTATTTTTCACACCTTGAGTGAAAGCTAGCAGCTTAATTGGTAACTGCAGCTTTATGAGTGCGCTGGCGTCCAATACCCATGCTCAGTGTTCAGACAATTTCTTTTCAATTGTTTGAAGATTGGGACTTATGGTCTTCACCATACCAACCATAAGATCCCATAGTGAGTCTAGGGTTACAACTGTGGGTTTTTACAAGGATATAGGTAGTTGAATAGTGACAGAGTGCTCACCAGTCTGTAGAATAGTTTGTTGTTTTCCTCTCTGGTTCAGTTGGCCTCCCTGACATCGGAGCACCAACCTCTAGACTCCCCACTGTAATACTGCTTGCCTCAGGGGAGCAAAACACCACGGTAACCAGGGCTTCTTCTCCTCTTGGGGAGCTAGTAGTTTGAGGCTGCGGGGTCTGGGCCCTTTCTTCGGGGTTTAACGTTGTCTCTAGCCCAGGAAGATCCGCAATGGTCTAGCTCAGGGGTCTCAAAGTCCCTTCCTGAGGGCCGCAATCCAGTCGGGTTTTCAGGATTTCCCCAATGAGATCTATGTGCATGCACTGCTTTCAATGCATATTCATTGGGAAAATCCTGAAAACCCAACTGGATTGCAGCCCTCAAGGAGGGACTTTGAGATCCCTGGTCTAGCTGGATCCGTGCGCCCTCAGCGGGCTTCTCTCCGACATTGAGATTCCCAGGATTCTCCTGAGAAACTCCCCAATATTGCCGATTGTGGAAACCTCAGAGCGCCGCTTTAGTCTCTTCACTTCAACATCGTCAGTAAGTAAATAGTTGTTTTAAAGAAATTCAAATTTTTGCGGGCAGATCTCCAGCACAATTGTCTCAGCGCATCCAGCCTGCTGCCATCTTGGAATGCCAGTTTATTCTAAAATTTTCTTAAAGTACTTTTATTTGAATGTCATTAGTAGAGTCATCTTCATTTCAGATATATTTATTGAGTTGCCATCCACTGACTTGCTGAAGAAAAAACAACTCTCAAAAACCTGTTACATTGTTAGTCCACATTTGGGCCCTCTTTTACTAAGCCACAGTAGAGGTTTCAACCATGGCCTAGAGTGCAAATTCTCCAATGCTCATAGAATTTTTATGAGTGTTGGACCAGTAAGAGAACATTTAGGGCTCCTTTTACAAAGGTGCATTAGGGCCTTAATGCGTGGAATAGCGCGCTCTATAATGCCGCATGCGCTAGCCGCTACCACCTCCTCTTGAGCAGGCGGTAGTTATTCGGGTAGCACGCTCTATAGCATGCGATAATCCGGTGTGTGTGCTAAAAACACTAGCACATCTTTGTAAAAGGAGCGCTTAGTGCACTGGGCCACAGTAGAAACCACTACCCTGGCTTAGTAATGGAAGGCTTTGATTTGATAGCATACCTTTAATAATTAAAGTGTACAAAATCAATTTAATGGATGTTATCTTATAAATTACAAGGGGCCACTGAAAAGTTCCCAGCTCAACCAACAAAATTGGGGCAGACTCCATCGAAGGTTATAGACTTAGGACCTGATTCTGTACAGGATGCCTGGTCTCTGCAGCTGCCTAAGCAGCTTTTGAGAATCACACATGGACATCCTATTTGGAATCACATCTGTCTGTTATAGAACTGTGCCTGTCCTAATGGACAGACACCTAACCCTGCCTAACTCTGCCTAAACACCCTGATTCTCTAAACAGCATCTAGGTCGCAGGTACTAGTTAGAGAATTGGGCATCTCTCCTGCCTATTGTGTGTGTGTGTGTGTGAGGGGGGTATTCAGGGTGGTGTTCTGGCAGGAGGTAATGTGCAGTTCTCTTGCCTATCGTGGTTGGGTGGGGGGTGTTTCAGGGGGGGGTGTTCTAGCTGGAGTGAGTGAGCATCCCTCCTGCCTATCACAGTTGGGTGGAGAGGTGTTTCAAGGGGGTTATAGCAGGAGGAATTGGGTACTTCTCCTGTCGGGGGTTGCTTGGGGGGGTTCCAGCAGAAGGAACTGGGCACTGCTCTTGCTGGGGGATGATTCAGGAGATGCTTCGGTGGGGAGGGGTATCAGGAAAGAATGGGCATCCCTCCTGTCTATTGTGTGTGGGGGGGTATTCCGGGGGTGTTCTGATAGGAGGGGATGGGCAGCCTTCCTGCCTATCGTGGTTGGGTGGGGGGTATTTCAGGGGTGTTCTGGCAGGAGTGGGTATTCCTGGGGTGTTCTGGCAGGAGTGGATGGGCAGCCCTCCTGCCTCTCGTGGTTGGGTGGGGGGTATTTCAGGGGGTGTTCTGGATCCCTCCTGCCTATCACATTTGGGTGGGGGAGGTGTGTTTTAGGGGATCTGGCAGGAGGGAGTGGGCATCCCTCTTGCCTATCATGGTTGGGTGGAGAGGTGTTTCAAGGGGATTATAGCAGAAGGAACTTGGCACTCCTCTTGCTGGGGGATGATTCAGGAGATGCTTCATTGGGAGGGGTGGCAGGAAAGAATGGGCATCCCTCCTGTCTATTGTGTGTGTGTGTATGGGGGGGATATTCCGGGGGTTTTCTGGCAGGAGTGAGTGAGCATCCTTCCTGCCTATCACATTTGGTTGGGGGAGGAGTGTTTTAGGGGATCTGGCAGGAGGGAGTGGGCATCCCTCTTGCCTATCATGGTTGGGTGGATAGGTGTTTCAAAGGGATTATGGCAGGAGGAATTGGGTACTTTTCCTGCTGGGGGTTGCTTGGGGGTTCCGGCTGAAGGAACTGGGCACTCTTCATGCTGGGGGATGCTTCAGGGGAGGTTTCGGTGGGGGAGGGATGGCAGGAAGGAATGGGCATCCCTCCTGCTGCTTGACTTCATGGGGGGGGAAGAGTTCTCTGCCACGGCCGCTCAGCTATTGCAACCCTAGGGAGATGTGTAGAGTCACCTGAGCTCACTCAAGGCTGCCTCCGGGTAAAACCATGCCCACGCCTATCCTTGGGTGTAGTTAAGTGTCTCTATACATCTCCCTCAATTATGATAGACACCTACAGTGTAGGCGACCTGCCTTGTTTTGTTGTTTTTGGTTTTTTTTTATGGAGGGGGTTAAGCATGCATCCCAATTGGCTGGTAGGACATCTGCCACCATCTACAACTGGGACACTGTTTATAGAATATGCCTATAGTCCAGTGATTTTCCACTTTTTTTTGTTCTGTCGGCAGCAGAAGCACTTTAAGGATGTTGAACAAATTTTATGCTACTACTCAAATGTAAATTATAATACAGATATCAGAAAAAGCAAGGAGAATTTAACAGATGGAATTGATATTCTCATTCAACTTGGATAAATACAGTATAATATAATGAATTTACAAGAAAAATGTGTAAAATACTTCTATGTAATCATTATAAGTATTTGATATTAATCTTATGATTTCCTAAAGAACTTTAAATCTACCTCCAGGTTTCTTCAAAGTTGTATATTTCATTTTGTTTTCAAATGCCTGTTTTTATGTATTATAAACCTTATTATTCTTTTGATAAAACCATTGTGACATTTTTCACCCTCTGTTGATTTGCCATTATGTACATTCTGAATAGCCCACCATGGATATCAGTCTGCAAGGTTGTAAATCAATTCTTTCCAAGACTATTTCAATACCATATCTTGCCATATATAAACAGGATATAATAACTAAGAAGGCATGGACCAAAAGATTAAAAACAATGTTGAAGTATGCACAAACTAGGTCAACACTACTGGCTCTTACTAATATCATTGTTAGGTGAAAGACTGTGAGAAGCTATTTTTTTCCTCTTAATAATCTCTGTGCCTAAAGCTGGCATCAAAACTGTAATTTTCAAACCTTTTGTGTGCCCATAATAGCAATGTTATATTATTTTTGCTTTTCTTACTTCCTTCTGCTTATTAATTATTAATTTTTATTCTGTTTAACACTGTGACGTATGCTTTAAGTAGAAGGAGGCTATGGAATGGTCTGACAAAACGGTTTTATAAAACACCATTAGTCTCATGGGTACTTGATCTTTTTCTCTCAGTGAATTATGCATGATTTTGCTACTTTCTCCATTTATCTAATTCTTCATTTTCAAATTGTTCTGGATCTGGCTGCCCAATTTGGATTATGACTTAAACCATAAAACAAAAGTGGTGACATAGAGACTCCCTAAAATTTTCCTTGCTAGATTTTTGTGTTACTAAGGACAAGCTTTTCATCATCTTATGAGGGACCGCTAAAAGGTTTTCAGCCCAACCAAGTCACAAATGCAGTAAAGTCAGCAATCATTGTTAAAACCTGTTTTTACAGCTTTAGCGATGATCAATATTACCGACCTGATTCAGAATATGGCTCACCACGTGTTTTTCCCCTCAATCACCCATTTACTGATCAGCCATGCAAATTAGTTAAAACCCCATGCAAAGTAGCCAAGCGATTGATGCACTAACATCACTTGGCAATGAAAAAAACCCCCAAAACAGGCTTTTAGCTGTCAGAAAAAAAATGACAGGTTAGACTTGTCAGTAACTGTGTTACTGACAGGTCAGCCTGGTTGGTTTCTTTTTTTTCAATAGCACAGATATTTTTCATGTGTTACACAGAGCTTGATTGGTTTAGACTCCTCAGCCTTGTATCCCGAGATATATAGCGGGGAGCCTAAGGCCCTGATTGGCTCAGACTCCTAAAGCCCCAAGGGGTGGGGCCTTAGGTATCTGAGGCAATCAGGGCCTTAGGCCCCTCCCTATGCATCACATGATGAGCCAGTGAGGGAGCAACAAGCCTAACGTAGAACGAAGTTTCTGCCCTGCTCCAATGTTCCTCAGAAGGTATGGTGGTTCGGGGGGGTGGCAGGGGACAGCAGGTGACCACTGGCATTAGTGGGCATCCCTCCTGCCTTTTATTTCAGGGGGGAAAGGGGAGAGGTAGATGATGTTGCGGGTTCATCTGGTGCAGAAGGGAGTGGGCATCCCCCTGCCATATCACTTCCACGAGGGGGGGGTCACATTGACAGGAGGGATTAGGCATCCCTCCTGTCATTTTTACTGCCATGGAGGGGGTCACAGTGCCCTAACAACAGTGACAGGAGGCTGCTTCCCCTGTCACTACTGGCCCATGTGCCTAAGGCCCCACGCACAGGAGGGACCTAAAGCTCCCGGGCCTATTCTGATTGGCCTAGGTGCCTTAGGCCCCACCTGTGGGCGGGGCTGTGGGATGGCTGTGCCAATCCAGCCCCATTCTGGAGTTGGCTGCCTGCCTGATGTGCGGGTTTGGCACCCGTCTGTCCGGCCAACTTGGAAAAGGTACGGGGAAGGGGGTGGGAGTAGGGGGTCGTGGGTTCGACCGGGGGGGGTCGCAGGTCAGCGGGGAGGGGCAATCGGGGGTTCTGGGGGGGCGATCATTGGGGGAGGGGTTGCATCAAGGGCAGGAGGGCCTGGGATCCCTCCTGCTCATATTGTAGTGGGGGGTGGGGGTAGGGGGTCACCGATGCCAGGGGGGCTTGGGCTCCCTCCTGGCCCAGTCCAGTAGCGGCAGGGGGGTCGCCGGGGCCAGGAGGGTTTGGGCTCCCTCCTGGCCCAATCGTATTCGGTGGTGGTCGCCGTGAGCCAGGAGAGCTTGGACTCTCTCCTGGCCCACTCGAGTCGAGGGTCGCTGCGGGCCAGGAGAGCCTGGGCTCTCTCCTGGCCCACTCGAGTCGGGGGTCACCGTGGGCCAGGAGAGCTTGGGCTCTCTCCTAGCCCGATGTTAATCAGTGGGGCATGAGGGCTTGGGCTCCCTCTTGCCCCGATGTTGTTGGGGGGGTCGCGTGTTGGATGGGGCAAGAGGGGCTCCCTCCTGGCCCGATCGTATTCGGGGGGGGGGGGGGGGGGTCGCCGCGAGCCAGGAGAGCCTGGGCTCTCTCCTGGCCCACTCGAGTCAGGGGTCGCCGCGGGCCAGGAGAGCTTGGGCTCTCTCCTGGCCCGATGTTAATCAGTGGGGCATGAGGGCTTGGGCTCCCTCTTGCCTCAATGTTGTCGGGGGGGTTGGGGGTGTCGCAGTTTGACATGGCAGGAGGGCTTGGGCACCCTCCTGCCTAGATCGTTGTGTGTGTGTGGGGGGTTCTGTAACCGGTGTTGTTTTTGACAGACACCGGTTACTGAATCCAGCTTTTAGGCGAAGGACTGGCTCCTCCTTCGCCTAAAAGCCCTTCTGTTGGACGTTTGGGGCTTAGGCGTTTTTTTGTTTCATTATGGCTGAAAAGTGTAGACGTCGTGTGGGTGTACTTTTAGACGTAGTGGTAATTGGGCGTTTAGGCACAGGAAGGCCATAATCAAAACAAGAACGTTTGGTTTGGTTATGGATACTTTCCCTGCTTCTGCTTTGAAAGTTTAAGGACTTAGGCCAAAAGGGGACTTTGACGCTTTTTTTGATTATGCCCCTCCACGCTTTTTTGGGGGGAATGTTCATTTTGGGGTCCTTTTATCAAGCCGCGCTAGCGGGGTTAGCGCATCGGACATTTTATCACGTGCTAACCCCCGCGGCTGGCTAAAAAACTAATGCCTGCTCAATGCAGGCGTTAACGACTAGCGCGACAAGTTGTTTAACGTACGGTATTATGCGTGTTAAACCCCTACCGAAGTTTGATAAAAGGACCCCTTTGTCTTTTTATTTTTTTGTTGTTGTTGTCATTGGAGAAATGTTAACAGCACATTATATAGAAAGAGTACACACTCTGAAAAAAGCAGTACACTGTTCACAAGGAGTACTCACTATTATTTAGGAAATTTTGTGTGTTTTTCTGCTCTTTTTTTGTTTGCCAATGACATGAAACAACTTGGGGTATGCTACTGATATTTCCTATTTTGTTTCAAATGAAGTACATCTCTAGTACTCGATAAATTCATGGTTTATTTGCTTCTCTGTTTATTTTTTTACATTTTATGACCATTTTATTATTCATGAATGTAGGGTGCTACCAAAGGCTTTGAATATAGTAAATCCATGACAAGGACATTCTTAGTTTTCTTAGCACTGTCCACCTTGACTTTATTCAGCATTAACTAGTCATTGCTTCCACATGCTCCCTTCTAAATGCCCTTTTGCTCTGTTGCCATAATATTGATAATAACATATTTTTTTCAACTATTGCAGTAAACAGCTTATAGACAATTTTCTATATTTTCTATATATAAGTTCATGTAAACCATTTTTTTCCTTCTCTTCCTATATTTTAAGTTCTTGTAAACCGTGCCTAGCTCCACATCCATGGAGATGATGCAGTATATAAATTTAAGGTTTAGTTTAGTTTAGTTTAGACTGCAGGTAGACAATTAGCATTCCATAATATTTAGAACATTGCTTGAATCTTCCTTTGAAAGAAAAAGTGTTCTTCCTGTTATTAATTATTGTAGTGTTAAATCTGGCTGCCTGACAAATTGAGTTTTGCAATCTGGTTTAGGTGGAATGATGTCAACAGTTTCAGTCAAACGTTGGTTACTTTATCTGCACTAAGGCTCTGCCAGTTTGGAGCTCTTTTTAACCTAATTTTCACCCCTTTTTTTCTGTAACTTCAGGTCACTCCATATCTTTGATGTTTGTCTTTTTCAACTTGACCTGTATGCTGGGTAGCCATTGAGCTTTTCACTTCTATTCTACAGCCTCATCCAGAATGTTTCTGTTTAGATTCAAAGTCAGCGTATCAGCAAGGCTGGTAAGAGCAGTATATAAAGGGTAATTAAATTTCTCTGCTCATAAGGAACATTAAAATTGATTTTAAATATTTTTATTATATACTCAGTATTTATTGATCTCACATATCAATTGAATGAGAAGGTAGATTTTCTACACATCACAGCACATAAAGGACTAGATTCAGTAAATCACATAAAAAATCAGTGCAGAAAAACTTACATGTTGAGTGGTATTCTATAAAGGGCTTCTGCACTTTATTGACTAAGGTTCCAATTCTATATATGTTGCCTAAAAAATTGGTACCAACTGGTTTGGCGCAAATGTGATTCTATAAAAGTTAGATTCACTGTATAGAATCGTACTTAGCGCCATCTAAGCAGCCTTAGGCATCGCTAGGCATCCTATCTTTTAGGCGAATGTATGTGCCTAAGTTAAGCATACAGTGGTGTCTGAGTCAAAAACAGGTGTCTAACTTGAAAACATTTCCATGATCTGCCCCTAACCATACCCACTTTTAACTATGCACTTTAAACTAGGCACCTACTTTTCATAGAACTGTGTTAAGTTAAGAATATACCTAACAACATAAGACTTGCTATAGCCCAGACAGACCAAAGCCCAGTATCCTGTTTCCAACAGTGGCCAACCCAGGTCCCAAGTATCTAGCTAGATCCCAAGTAGTAAAACAGATTTTATGCTGCTTATCCTAGGAATAAGCAGTGGATTTTCCCAAGCCATCTCAATAATGGCCTATGGACTTCTCTTTTAGGATATTATCCAAAGCTTTTTTGAACCCCACTAAGCTAACTGATTTCACCGCATTCTAAACTAAACTAAACTAAAACTTAGTTTTATAGACCGAGTCGCCATCCAAAAGGATCTCGACTTGGTTTACAATAATGTAAAACATAATACATAAATTTTACAAGAAAATTAGACTGAAATAGTTAATGTCCAAAATGTTTAGCACACAAAAAAGTTTTCAGAACTTTCCGGAATAAAGCAAAAGAACCTAAACTTCTTAATGTAAGCAGTAAAGCATTCCAGAATTTGGTTAATTTAAAAGCAAAAGGATAACTAAATCTCGTAAAGGTTCTGTTTTTAGCACTGAGAGAAGGAAATGTAAGTTTTTATTTTTGAGAACTTCTGGCAAGATGAGATCTATGAACATTCCAGTCTAATGGAATCAAAGTGGCAAAAATGCCAAATAGAATCTTAAATGCAATACAAATGCACTTAAATTGAATTCTGAGATATGCTGGAAGCCAATGTAATTCCTTGAGCAGAGGGGTTACGTGATCAAATTTACTCTTATCGAAGATAAGTTTAGCTGCAGTGTTCTATATTAATTGAAGTCTCTGCAGACTGACCTTTGAAAGACCCAAATACACTGAATTGCAGTAATCCAGCCTTGACAAAATGATTGATTGAACCAATTCAGAGAAGTGTTGTTGGTGAAAAAGTGTTCTCACTCTTCTCAGAGCACGGAGGCTGAAAAAACACTTTTTAATAAATGAGTTTAGTTGGTCCTTAAATGTAAGTGAAGAATCGATAACAATACCTAGTTTTAATGAGGAAAACTCAATTTTCAAAGATTCTCCCGAGTCTAAGATCATAGCAGAAGGGAAAGAGTCTAACTTTGGGCCAAGCCATAAAAGCTTAGTCTTTGCAGCATTTAATTTCATCTGGACCATTGTCGCCTAGGACTGAAGTTTAGTAATATAATGGTTAATATTGGGTATCAAATTATCGAGATGTGCATCAACCTCAAGTAATATGAAGATATCATCAGCATATGTTAGTAAAGTTTCTTGGGTATTCAAATTGTAATATTTCAACTAATGTATATGTTAAATAAGATTGGAGACAAAGGAGAGCCCTGGGGGACACCACAGAGAGTTCCCATGATTTTGAATTGGAGCCTTTCATATTGACTGAATAAGAGTGAGAAGATAGAAATTTGTTAAACCAGTCTAGAACAATTTGATCAAGGCCGATTTCTGAAAGCAGGTAATCCAGAATATTGTGATTAACTACATCAAAAGTTGCAGAGAGATCAAACTGAAGTAAGATAGTGCGCGTCTTATTAGACAGTAGCTGTTGAATCTTAGAAAGAAGTGAAACCAGAAGACTTTTTGTACTGAAATTCAGGCGGAACCCATGCTGAAAAGGCAAAAAAATAGAAAATTTATCCAGATAACTTGGGAGTTGGGTGGCAACAATTGATTCCATAAGTTTAGTTAAGAGAAGTATATTAGCAAACGGTCTATAGTGGGAGGTAACAGTTGGATCGAGATCTGATTTTTGCAGAAGGGGAGTAAGACTTATTATACCCATATCATGCAAAAAAATTCCTGTTTCCAAAGTGTAATTTAATAATATAGTCAGCCAATTGATCGCCTGAGTTGGAATATTGGCAAAAAGATAAGAGGGAAAAGGATCAAGAATACATTCTCCAGCAACAAATTCCAGAGTTTAATTACACATTAAGTGAAGACATATTTTCTCTGGTTTGTTTTAAATCTACTATTTAGTAGCTCCATTACGTCCCCTAGTCCTAGTATTTTTAGAAAGAGTGAGCAAGTGATTCACATCTACACTTTCCACGCCACTCATTATTTTACAGACCTCTAACATATCTCCCCTGAGCCGTCTCTTCTCCAAGCTGAAGAGCCCTAACCACTTTAGCCTTTCCTCATAGGGAAGCCGTCCCATCCTTTTATCATTTATGTTGGCTTTCTCTGTATCTTTTCTAATTCTGCTATATATATTTTTTGAGATTCGATGGCTAGAACTGCACACAGTATTCAAGATGCGGCTGGACCATAGAGCGATAAAAGGGCATCATTCCATTTTCATCTTTGTTTTCCATTCCTTTCCTCATAATTCCTAACATTCTATTTGCTGTCTTAGCTGCTGCCGCCACACATTGAGCTGAGGGTTTCAACGTATCCTCAACAATGACACCTAAATTCTTTTCCTAGTCAGTGACTCCTAGCATAGAATCCAGCATTACATAACTGTTTTAAATCTACTACTTAGTATCTTTTTTGCATGCCCCCTAGTCCTAGTATTTTTGGAAAGAGTGAACAAGTGATTCACATCTACCCTTTCCACTCCACTCAGTATTTTATATCACTCTCAATTAATGCCAATTATGAGGCATTAAGTGCCAATTATCAGTACCAATTAAGGCTATTAATTAAGTTAGGTGCTTACATTGGCTAGGCATATTGATGTAGGTGCCTAATTTTAGGCACACTTTATAAAATTTACCTAATCTTTACATAGGGTGTTTATTGCCTGCTTCTTGCAGTGTGGAGGGGCTTCATCCTCCTTTGATGTGGAAGCATTCTTCCCTGCGGATGTGGGTGCAGGGATCCTGATTGTGCACTATGGCTATAAAAGCCGATCCAAGTGGTGCAGTTGAAATAAAATCAATACATATAACACACAACAAAGATTGAGGCGCAAAGGGGGTGCACTCTTTCTGAAAGACTGCATACTCTGCCTGATAGTGCACACATGCACAAATTTTATTCATGCATACACATTGGTCCGTGCAAGTGTGATATTTCATGCATGTGCGGTGGTTTGAATGAATGCAATATTGGGAACAGAGCATTCACACTTTTCAAAGAGTGTGACCTGTCTACAAAATAGAGCAATCTCTTTCAGAAGATTGTGCACTATTATTGACACTCCCCCCCCCCACACACACAAAGGACCTAATTCCATATATGGCATATGACACACAAAAAAAACACTGAAAAAAACTATGTATAACACTGTTTTATGAATTGTGCCTCAAGTTCAGCGTGGTTTATAAAATAAACCTAGCGCCCATTCCGATGAGTAAAATTTAGGCACAGCCATTTACCTAAAACCTTGTGTAAATGCCTGTGCCTAATTTATGCTCAGATTGGGCATATTCAATGACGGTGCATGCAACTTATAGGAATATCCAAGACCCACACATATCCATCCTTTGACGATGCACCACTTTGAGACCCACATGGTAGAATTTACATGCACAACTTTATAGAATATGTGTAAATTCTAATTAGTGACAATTATTGCTGCTAATTGCCTATTAAGTGGCAATTATCGGCACTGATTAGCTTGTTAACCAATTAAGTTGCACGCACATCATTAGTCGCCATATGTAGATTCCAGGGGAAAATGTTGGTTTCTTGCCTGTGATAGGCATGTGGGATCTCTCAGAGAGAGAAAGAGATAATGTTTACTGTGGATGGGCAGACTAGATGGGCCTTTTGGCCTTTATCTGCCATCATGTTTCTATGTTTCTGCACATTTTTGTTTGTTAATGACAGGCAATGATATAGAATATGTCGCTGAAATTATCCATGGCATTGCAAATGATAGAACTCACAAAAAAATGAGATGTGGAGATCTGAATATAGAATATAGCCAGCACCAAAAAGTGATTTTGAACTCAGTTCAAAATGCACAAATAACAGAGAGGAAAAGATCTCAGTAACCCGGCAAACAATCCAATTAGGATAAAACAGTTTGCACTAGTCAGGGTTCCAATATCTTTCACTGACCTGAAAAACCTCTCCGTGGACTGCTTTTGACTCTACTTAAATTCTTTTTGTCTTTTTTTATTATATAATTTAATCTTATCATAAATTAGAAATAAATAAGCTTGATAAAACTTATTTCTAGTGTGGTGCACAGATTCCCACTGCAATCTAAACCCAGTCAATGTTTTTCTTATCCCCGACGAGACCCGTTTCGCCTTGAATACTGGCTTTTTCATGGGTCGATATATAGCAGGGAATCCATTCACTAAACTCCAGCGTGCAAACTGTTTTATCCTAATTGGATTGTTTGCCAGGTTACTGAGACCTTTTCCTCTCTGTTATTTGTGCATTTTGAACTGAGTTCGAGATCACTTTTTTGGTGCTGGTTATATTGCAAATGATAGCCCATCCTTATTGTCCATCTCGTATATTTTAGAATATTTTTCCTTGGTGTTACACATCTAAGTAAATTTCTTCATGTTTCAAAATATGAAGACTAGTGACTGTATATATTCTCTATTACAACAATAGACATCTGAGAAAACTTACAAGGGACCGCTGAAAAGTTCTCAGCCCAACCAACAAAGCTAGGGCAGTCTCCATTAAGGTCTATACACTTAGTCCAGTGATTTCACACTTTTTTCATTCCATCAGAACAATAGAAAACAAAAAAAAGTGGACAATCACTGGACTAAACCGCCTAAAAGTCGCAAGATTGTGGCGGTATAGAAAAAAATAAAGTTATTATTATTAAGTGTATAGACCTTGATGGAGACTGCCCCAGCTTTGTTGGTTGGGTTGAGAACTTTTCAGTGACCCCTCATATTATTGGACCATATTGTCAAGGGGAAGTTCAGTTCTTGGTGAGGAATTGATGCCTATAGGCTAGAATCCTAATAAAATGCATTCATTCTAAAATATGTAAAATGTTTGTTATCCTTTTCTTTGTATTAATAGTGCAAGTATGTTCATTAACAACATAGTTGTTCTTTCTGGAAACAGAATGTTTTCAGAGCATTTATCGATTATCTCAATTGTCCAGCTCATGGCCTTTAACAGATGTTTCTATTGCATAGATTATATTAATCTGTCGCCTTCTTGAATATTGGCATATTTATTTCATCTGTCTTTGCTAATATGAATAATTTATTTTTCTCCTTGTTTTAATTGCATGAATAATATTTGCATTCAATTTGTGTTTGATTATGTCTTTTCATTGTTGACAAGATGCTCACCATCTGTTCGTGACTTGGTAACTGAAAAAAAAAAAGCTAGATTATTGGCTTAGATTTGACTCTGTTTTGGCAAATGGGCATATTAACTATTAAATAAAACAATACAAAATATATTAAATAACATCTTACATAAGAACATAAGAGTTTCCATATTGAGACAGGCCATAAGAACATAAGAATTGCCGCTGCTGGGTCAGACCAGTGGTCCATCGTGCCCAGCAGTCCGTTCACACGGCAGCCCTTAGGTCAGAGACCAGTGCCCTAACTGAGACTAGCCTTACCTGTTTACGTTCCGGTTCAGCAAGAACTTGTCTAACTCTGTCTTCAATCCCTGGAGGATATTTTCCCCTATAACGGTCTCTGGAAGAGTGTTCCAGTTTTCTACCACTCTCTGGGTGAAGAAGAACTTCCTTACGTTTGTACAGAATCTGTCCCCTTTTAACTTTAGAGAGTGCCCTCTCATTCTCTCTACCTTGGAGAAGGTAAACAACCTGTCTTTATCTACTAAGTCTATTCCTTTCATTATCTTGAATGTTTTGATCATGTCCCCTCTCAGTCTCCTCTTTTCAAGGGAGAAGAGGCCCAGTTTCTCTAATCTGTCACTGTATGGCAACTCCTCCAGCCCCTTAACCATTTTAGTGGCTCTTCTCTGGACCCTTTTGAGTAGTACCGTGTCCTTCTTCTTGTACGACAACCAGTGCTGGATGCAGTATTCCAGGTGAGGGCGTACCATGGCCCGGTACAGCGACATGATAACCTTCTCTGATCTGTTTGTGATCCCCTTCTTAATTATTCCTAGCATTCTGTTCACTCTTTTCTCCATAGCTGCGCATTGCGCAGACTGTTTCATTGACTTGTTGACCAGTACTCCCAAGTCTTTTTCCTGAGGGGTCTCTCCAAGTACTGCACCAGACATCCTGCATTCGTGTATAAGATTTTTATTACCGACATGCATCACCTTACACTTATCCACGTTGAACCTCATTTGCCATGTCGTGGCCCATTTCTGGAGCATGTTTATGTCACGTTGCAGGTCTTCGCAATCTTCCTGCATCTTCACTACTCTGAATAACTTTGTGTTGTCTGCAAAATTAATTACCTCACTCGTCATACCAATTTCCAGATCATTTATAAATATGTTGAAGAGCACGGGTCCAAGCACTGAACCATGCGGCACTCCACTCGTGACACTTTCCTGTCTGAGTATTGTCCATTTTCCCCCACTCTTTGTTTCCTGTCCGCCAGCCAGTTTTTAATCCATGTGAGTATTTCACCCTCAATTCCATGACTCACAATTTTTTGAAGTAGTCGTTCTTGAGGAACCTTGTCGAACTCCTTCTGAAAATCCAGATATACAATGTCGACCGGGTCACCCTTGTCTATCTGCCTGTTTACTCCCTCAAAAAAGTGCAGCAAGTTCGTCAAACAAGATCTGCCTTTGCTGAAGCCGTGCTGGCTGGTCCTCATCAGATCATGTCTGTCAAGATGATCAATGATGCCGTCCTTTATCAACGCCTCTACCATCTTTCCTGGTACCGAGGTCAGACTTACCGGTCTGTAGTTTCCTGGATCTTCCCTCGAATCTTTCTTGAAGATCGGCATAACATTCGCCACCTTCCAGTCTTCCGGAATCCTTCCCAATTTGATCGACAGAATGGCTATTAGTTGAAGCAGTTCAGCTATAGCCTCTTTCAGTTCCTTGATTGCCCTCAGATGTATATCATCTGGCCCTGTGGATTTATCGTTTTAAGCCTATTAATCTGTCTGCATACCTCTTCTAGACTGAACGTTAACCCTGTCAGTTTCCTGTCTTCATTTCCTGCATATAGCCAGATATTTTGCCTGTCTTCCTTTTCCTGTGATCTCTTGCAGTTTATGAAGGCAAACCTTTTTTTTTTAACCTTTTTAGAACCAAAGTGGATTTCTTTTCCTCTTACTTTTGATACGTTATTTATGAGAATGTTTATTGCCTTTAAAATAGCTTCTTTCAGTTTTGCCTTCTGCTTTCCTTCTTTTACCAGAACCATACCATGCCAGACGTTCATCCACTATAATATCAGAAACATTTTTCCCATTCATAAGCATAATGTCAAATATGGTCTCATCTTACATGAGTTCCATTACTGAATTCTCCTTGAAGAGAATCCAGGATTTCCCTTATTCTAGAAGAATCTGCAAAAGGAATACCCCAATCAATATCTGATATATTAGAATTACCTACTATTAAGACTTTCCCTTTCACAGCTACATTTAGACATCTTCATGTGCATCATTGTCTACTTTTTCTGTCTGTGAAGAGGTCTGTTTATCACACCAATGTGAATACTTTACCCATTCCCTCTTTCCAGATTGACTCACGATGCAAATAATAATCCAGACAAAGCAACAGTTCCTGGAAATAACAAGCAAAATGATATAAAACATTATTTGGCCATACCCCCTAATATGTAGCCTCTCATTCCCTCTCATGATTTAAGCCATATATGCATTTAATACCAGATAACACTAAGGGCTCCTTTTACTAAGCTGCGATATTGGTTTTAGCATGTGCTTAGCGCTTGCTAAATTGCCGTGCATGCTAGACGCTAATGCCAGCATTGAGCTGGTGTTAGTTCTAGCCGCGTAGCACGGGTTTAGTGTGCGCTAAAATTCTGCATGTGCTAAAAACACTATCGCAGCTTAGTAAAAAGAGCCCTAATACCTACAGTTTTAATGAGTTTAACTGGCTGGGATCTTCTAAGAAAAAGCCAATCACAATCCCCAGTTTAAAGTGCAGGTGGGGTGTTGGGTGTTTTTTTTTGGGGGGAGGGGGCAGGGGACCCCGATGGTAGGAGGGAGTGGGCATCCCTTCTACCATCCTTCAATTTAAGGTGTGGGAAGTTGGCGGGTGGCCTTGCAGTGCAGGGAGTGGGTACCACAACTCTTCCTGCAAGTTGCCTCTGGCAGGAAGACTGTTTTTTTTTTTTTGGGGGGGAGGGAAGAGCTGTACTTAGTGATTATTCTTCTAAGCAAACGCTAGGCACAGTCATCGTCCCCCCCCCTTTTACCGGCAATTTCTCTGCCCAAATTGCATGCATATATTCTGCATGCTATTATGCTGAGGATTGTCCACTAAAGTAAAAATCGGTTCCGCTATGGCCACTACATCAACTCGCTGGATTTTACCAGCAAGTTTAGAGAATCTTCCTGTCAATGTTTATTCAGGTTAAACTTTACCAGTTGCAAGTTCAAGCACAATTTTTTAATGGTGGATATTACTGTTATAATAATAATTTTAATTTTAAAAAAATCTGCCTTCATTTGCTTAGTCATGACTTGTTTTATACCTTGTGTGTCTAACATTTATTATACTTTATACTCTTTGGTTTTGTTTAAAATGTGTCCAATTTATTACAGTAAAGGCAAAGCCTGTAATTAACAAAATGAGGTGAAGATAATACCATTGTTATAACACTAATTTTTAATGCAGTTCTAATAGTTTCTATATTTAACTTTCTTTCATTATTTTGGTTATTAAGGACTCACATTTTATATTCAAACCTAAGTGAGTAGCATTATTTCATTTTTCTTTGAGCATTAGGAAGTAATGTCTCCACTTACCACCACTTTAGAGGTTTCCTATAAAATGGGTTTGATTATATGTATGAAAGGAACACTTATGAACACATCTATCTCAGGTAGTTTTCAGAAACTGCACAAATATTGCCTTTTCACAATGCTGAATTTAATTTCCAGTTAAAGAAACATGAAACAAAGTATGGAAATCTAGATCAGCCTAAAAACTCTCAAGCAGGAGGCAAGAAGCTTGAAAATTAATTGGGTGGGGAGTGGGAGGGGGCTGAAGTTTTACCCAGAGCAAAAGGGGGAAAGTTGTCAAACACGTGCTTTTAAGTCATGCTACTTATCCCTAAATGCAACTTAAAGGGCCCTATCACAGCTTAACTTACCCCCACCCCCTTTTTACAAAACCAAGAAAGCATTTTTTAGCACAGGCCAGCATGCTGAATGATCTGTGCTGTTCCTGACGCTCATAGGAACTCTATTAGTTTTGGGAGCAGCACAGAGCATTCAGTGTGCCACGCTAAAAACTGCTTTTGCAGTTTTATAAAATGGGGGGGGGGGGTTAATTTACTGTGGCAATATTTAAGTCACTGTGGGATATATAGTAATAAGATGCAAAACATTTAAATGCATGTTTTACATCACATTACTAAGATATTTTTTACTAAGCTTTGGTAAAAAGTACCCTTATGCAGGTTTTTTTCCACAAACTGAGGTCACTTTCTGTATTTTAGTATCAATGGCCATATGCTAATGTTACCACTAAGGCACAGTGTGACAGGGCTAGATGCCTGTCATATAAGTCAGTGACCACAGGAGGGAGCTCAGTGTACTTGGGTGGCTGATAAAAGGGTATGTCATTGAGCCACTAGGGGGAGTTCTGGGGTCCTGATTCAAAGAGGGGGACTGGGGAAGACAAGGCTTGTTTCCAGGGAAAAATACAATTCCCAAAAGGTATAGCAGCTAGGGGCTGGGCCTTTAAAGCTCTGGAGATTAAGGGAAAACCATGGGCTGGAATCCTGTAAACTAGGGGTGTGTCCTAGAGTGGAATGCTCTAAACAGTGGTTCCCAACCCTGTCCTGGAGGACTACCAGCCAGTCAGGTTTTCAGGATAGCCCTAATGAATATGCATAAGAGAGATTTGCATTAGAGAATGACACGGGGAAAAAATCTGTCCCCGTCACTGCCCCGTCCCCGGCCCACCATCCTCTGCACCGCCCCGTCACTGCCGTTCCCTTCACCGCCCCGTCACCGCCATCCCTTTCACCGCCCCGTCACCGCCACTGCCATCCCATTCACCACCCCGTCACCGTCCCCGCTGCATCCATATAAGCCTTAGTACTGTAATATTTAGCTTATTCCTCAAATCGTGCACTCAGCACTGTAGCTCTTACCCCTCATGGACTAACATGGAACAATGATGACACTCAGGCATTTATCGACTCATGTGGAATTTATTTGGCCGCAGCCATAACAGCACAATTACATCCAACTGTTATCAACTGAACATAATAATCAAGCATGAACGGTGATGACCTGTACACTGTAACCGCACTTCTGACAATGGCATAACACACAAGGTACATCACCAGGCAACATGTAACCAACCGATGATCAGGCGCACAGCATATGCCTCTTTATCCCCGCACAATGTGGGGTGCCGTACAAGCAACCCCAACTCACCGGACCCTTCCCGTTCAAGGAGGTGTCCCCTCGTCAGCGGTACATAGGTGTGAAGATCATGGCCTGGCCTCCCTGCCGTCCAAGCAAGGCGACGTGCCCCATGTCTTAACCACAGTAAAGATGTATGCCTTCTATCCATATGCTGTGCTTACCTGCCAGCCTGGCTGCGACAGTAGTGAAGGGTGGGCGGGAGGGAAGCCGCATCTCTCTTGGGATCGCCGTAACGAAAGGGCGACCTCCCTTCCGCTCACCCCTATCCCCTAACCAACCCCCCCCCCGCTTCCTCTGTTGATTGGCCCCTCCCTTCTCCTCCCTTCCCCCTCCCCCCTCCCATCCTATCGCTCTGGCTTCGGCCGATTTGGCCTCGCTCCTCCCTAGAAGGGATCGGAGCTTGTTCTCAAATCGTGCACTCAGCACTGTAGCTCTTACCCCTCATGGACTAACATGGAACAATGATGACACTCAGGCATTTATCGACTCATGTGGAATTTATTTGGCCGCAGCCATAACAGCACAATTACATCCAACTGTTATCAACTGAACATAATAATCAAGCATGAACGGTGATGACCTGTACACTGTAACCGCACTTCTGACAATGGCATAACACACAAGGTACATCACCAGGCAACATATAACCAACCGATGATCAGGCGCACAGCATATGCCTCTTTATCCCCGCACAATGTGGGGTGCCGTACAAGCAACCCCGGCTCACCGGACCCTTCCCGTTCAAGGAGGTGTCCCCTCGTCAGCGGTACGTAGGTGTGAAGATCATTACCTGGCCTCCCTGCCGTCCAAGCAAGGCGAAGTGCCCCATGTCTTAACCACAGTAAAGATGTATGCAATATAGTGGACAAGAACACAACAGGACCTGACAACAAATCCAAGACCGATAGTATGGCACACGACCTCCTCCTACTGGAGAATTGGTCCAGGACCTGGCAACTAAACTTCAATGCCAAAAAATGCAAGGTCATGCACCTTGGCAACAAAAATCCATGTAAGACTTACACTCTTAATGGTGAGATCCTAGAGAGAACTGTAGCGGAACGAGACTTAGGGGTAATCATCAGTGAGGACATGAAGACTGCAACTCAGGTGGAGAAAGCTTCATCTAAAGCCAGACAAATCATGGGTTGCATACGAAGGAGTTTCGTTAGCCGTAAGCCCGAAGTCATAATGCCATTATATAGGTCCATGGTGAGACCCCATCTGGAATACTGTGTACAATTCTGGAGACCACATTACCGCAAAGATGTGCTGAGACTTGAATCGGTCCAGCGAATGGCTACACGGATGGTCACGGGGCTCAGGGATCTCCCGTATGAGGAACGGCTGAATAAATTGCAGCTCTACTCCCTAGAGGAACGCAGGGAGAGGGGGGACATGATCGAGACATTCAAGTACCTCACGCGCCGTATCGAGGTGGGGGAGGATATCTTCTTCTTCAAGGAACCCACGTCAACACGAGGGCATCCATGGAAAATCAGGGGAGGGACATTGCATGGCGACACCAGGAAATACTTCTTCACCGAGAGGGTGGTGGATCGATGGAATGGTCTTCCGATGCAGGTGATTGAGGCCAGCAGTGTGCCTGATTTTAAAGCTAAATGGGATCGAAAGGTGGGATCTCTTCGCAAAGGGAGGTAGGGAGGGTCATTGGTGTGGGCAGACTTGATGGGCCTTGGCCCTTATCTGCCGTCACTTTCTATGTTTCTATGTTTCTATGTTTCTATGCCTTCTATCCATATGCTGTGCTTACCTGCCACTACCCGTGATAGCGAAACCTCGCTAATCGCGGGTTCCCCCCAAGTGTCATGGCTGCGGCCCCGCAGGTTCACATAGCCTCAATGACAACATCCTGTATTGAACTGGTGAATATATCCAGAGCAGTGTCGGAGCGGTGTATCCCATCCAGGCGGTACCGACGCAGACAGCTGTCCTATTGCAGGCAGGCATAAATTTTGCCCAGTACGTATTGCGTTTCTTGCGAGTTATCTCCACGGCTGTGTGAGATCTAAGCAGGGTATATAAGGGACTACAATAAGGTACTGTGGGGGAGCCTGCTGGCTCAGGATAAACAATCGGTCTATTGCGAGTTATCTCCACGGCTGTGTGAGAGCTCGGAGCTTTGCCTACTAACTGGGTATAAATTGTATAAGATGTGACCAGGTAAGGTAGCGTGGGGAAGCCTGCTGGCTGAGGATAAAGAATTGGATCAGATAAGGTAGTGTGGGAACCTGATGGCTGAGGATAAGGTAGTGTAGGAACCTACTGGCTGAGTAAAACAATCGGACTTGATAAGGTAGTGTTGGGAAGCCATCCGTATAAGGTAGTGTTGGGAAGCCTGCTGGCTGAGGATAACAATAAGGTAGTGTGGGGAAGCCTGCTGGCAGAGGATAAACCAACGGACCACAATGCGGTATACCGAAATAAAGTTATTATTATTATTATTATTATTAAGGTAGTGTGGAGAAGCCTGCTGGCAGAGGATAAACCAACGGACCACAATGCGGTATACCGAAATAAAGTTATTATTATTATTAAGGTAGTGTGGGGAAGCCTGCTGGCAGAGGATAAACCAACGGACCACAATGCGGTATACCGAAATAAAGTTATTATTATTAAGGTAGCGTGGGAAAGCCTGCTGGCTAAGGATAAACAATCGGAGTACATAAGGTCGTGCAGGGAAGCCTGCTGGCTGAGGATAAACCATCGGACCAGATAAGATAGTGTGAGGAAGCCTGCTGGATGAGGACAAACAATTGGAGCACATAAGGTCGTGTGGGAAAACCTGCTGCTGCTGAGGATAAACAATAAGGTAGCGTGGGAAAGCCTGCAGGCTGAGGATAAAGAATCGGATCTACCTTTTATTGCCTAACTGTACAATGGTCGCTGGGGTGGATGGATGAGCATATCCAATGTACTGATGAGCATATCCTGTTGAACTTCACCAGCCCAGTGTACTGATTAGAGTACTGATGAGCATCCAAAGCAATGATAAGCATATACAGCTGTACTTCCCCAAGCCAATGCACTGATAAGCCTTCTGATGAAACATATGGAACTTCCGCAAGTAATGTACGAAATAGCATAATATACTGATAAGCATATAGTGATAAACTTCCCCAAACCAAACATTCTGATGAACATATCCAACGTACTGATGAGCATATCCCCAGCAGTGTACTGAGGAACCTCCACAGGCAATGTACCGAAGAACATAATGGACTGTTGAACTCATACCCAAGGTGCCTTGTACTCATGTACCTATAACCCTGTACCTTTAACCCTCATTATCCCATCAACCCAATAATACAGGAATATGGGACCAGTAAATACTGGGACCTAATGTCGCAAGCCATCAGGTACTTGAGGAAATGTAAACCCTAATTGTGAAGGTCATTCAGCATTTCTTGAAGTGTTGTAAACCCTAAGGTAAACTCCGTAATGTAAAACGGAAGTATGAAGGGCCTTCAGCATTCCATGTGGTCCTGTCGACACAAAATCGAGGCAGCATCCATCCCGAACACTGATGTATAAACGGAATGTAGATCCCTGGTTTTGCCTGAATAACCGAATGTAGATCACTGAGTTTGCTACCACTCTAGGGTGAGCAAGATCTTGAGCAGTGGTCTCAAACTTGTGGCCCGGGGGCCACATGCAGCCCCTCAGGTACTATTTTGAGACCCGCGGCATGTCCCATCACAATCACAAAAGCAACAAAAACAGCCTCGTGACCAAATGTCTCTGCCGCTACAAATCATAATACCATCGAGGCTTAGCCAAAGGAAAGATCCATAAACTATGAAGTTTTACCTCATGCAAAATGTCCCGAATGTAGACCCTGACAACTCAAGGCCTATTCCCACCGAATCGTACTGTACCGCCTGTGATATAACTCCATTCTGTATCGGTATGTATCCTTAAATCCGGTGTAAACCCCAATAACAACCCTTATGTCGCTCCCCGATTATAGACACGCGCTATGTGTTGAGCTGCTTACGTGGTGTTCGATCTCACCTCCCAGATGGTGACTCTCCTTCCGAGTAAGGGATTCTTCACGTTCCTATCTCCTTGATGCTTGTGAGTGATGTTAGCTGGTCGCCCTGCTAAGGTCTCTGGTAATAAGGTCGTCAGCAAGGTGGTCAATAAATGATAGCCTGGCCGTGTAGGTCATGAAGAGTGAGTGAGGCAAGAACATAATTAATACAAGAGGTGCGCCCACATCTGTTGTCAGTAGCATCCCCGTATAAGGGTCTGGTATGGTCGAGGAGAAATTCAAGGAAGTCAAATGAGGACTCAAGGCCTACGTCTTACGTCCCATTCTGCACTGGCAACATGCTAAGGATGGAAACATACTCCAGGTAATAAGGTCATAAGCAAGGTGGGAAATGATGATATCATGGCCGTGTCCTGATGAAGCGAGTAAGTGAGGCAAGAAAACAGTTAATATATGAAATACACATGAAGTGAGGTCAACATATCCCTTGTCCGTAGCATCACCCCGTCATAAGGGCCAGCCATGGTCAATGAGAAACCTCGAGGAAGCCTAATATGAGGGCTCAAAGCTGTAAGGTCTACGTCTTACTGCTGCTCACTGGCTAAGGAGGAACTCATACCTGAATGGAGGAGAAAAATTTGATACGATGGATACGAAGAGTCTTGTTGAAGAGGGATTGATACTACGACTCCTAAAGCCAGCGTGGTTACCCCACATGTGATAATACCCTTTTCTCTGGGGGGTAGGGCCATGTGTTACTTGCTTCAGAAGGAGGTTGAGCCCTAGACTGTTCAAAGAGCGACAGTGCCTCCCGTATACTTCGTGCTAGTGTAACATGGTCCCCTGGTTGACCGCTAGCAGAGGGCATGGTCTCCCCCGTGAGAGGTGAGGGCATATTATGTGAATGGATGTGTCGGTGTTGGAGCAGCTTGTGGTGGCTCACTTGGGACAAACGTCGACTGCCCTTCTAGGAGTTGGTGCATTGTTTGAACCCCGTGTTGCTCTATCTGCCTCTGGAACAAAGCCATTAAGTCGGCCAGTTCTTGTTGAGGCTGAGAGGCCGCAGAAGCCGCTGTTGAGGCCGCAGAAGCCGCCGTAGAAGCCACCGCTGTTGTTGTGATGCTTGTGGTCCTAGTCTTTCTTTGACTCTTAGCCGTGGGCTTTTTCTGCAGTGCTGGTTTTGATCGTGGCTTACGTTGAGCAGGCATGGCTATAATAAGTACTAAAGAATAAAGACAGTCAGTACAGGCATACGTGGATTGGAACCCGAGACAGGCCCTAATATTAGTAAAGCCCTCCTTCTGGGATCATGCATAAAATACAATATAGGACTCAAGCCATCAGAAACTCCAGTTGGAGAAGGAGCGCATTGCTGCTAAGTTGTAGGTATCGCATATGATGGGATCTGAATAGCATATAATGGCAGCTAATAGCAGATAAGAGCCTTTACATAGCATATAAGAGCCTTTAAATAGCATATAAGAGCCTTTAACTAGCATATAATAGCCTAATAGCATAGCATCAAATAGCATTTTATTAACTAGCATATAATAGCCTAATAGCATAGCATTAAATAGCATTTTATTAAATAGCATATAATTGCCTAATAGCATAGCATTTAATTAAATAGCATATAATAGCTGTAGATAGCATATAATTGCCTAATAGCATAGCATTTAATAGTATTTTATTAAATAGCATATAATTGCCTAATAGCATAGCACGAGCATTCACACAAAACCCATCCACATGAATAGCACAACCGCCACACAAAATCACAGTCCAGTCGGGCCACCGGCACAGCACCTCCACCGATGGAGCACTCCCTAGCCAGGTCCAAGCAGAGAGGGGCCACGCTAGTGGCCTGCTCCATGCCGGATCTAACGGGAGGACCACCCATTCTACCAACGGAGCACTCCTGCAGAGAGGGGCCACGTGGGTGGCCAGATCCGGCAGGATCCACAGGGAGGACCAGGACCCACCCACAGCCCCCAAGTTGCCACGGTCCCGCCTGGCCATGTGGGGGAGGGGCGCCAAACTCTCCGAGCGAGCGAGCAGCGCCCCCCCCCCAACAGGATCGGCTCCCCTCCCCACAGCGGTCGAGCGGAACGAGAGGGGCAAGGTCCAGCTGCCAGAGCCAAATCCTCCATTCCAAAAGTTGTTTTTTTTTTTTTTTTTGTAGAGGCAGGCGGCACGGAGGCGAAGGCACGCCGCAACCAGGGCGGCGGACAAAAAACCAGGGTGGGGCGGGCTGCCCCCCCTCCCTCCACGCAAATCGGATGGTTAGAGTCGAGCGGCAGGCTGCAGCATGGCTTCACAGCACAGAAATCGGGGGAGCTCGCGGCCTGCCGCAGCCGGCTGCTGACCGCGGTCCCCGGATCTGTCCCATCGACCGCGGTCCCCGGATATGTCCCATCTCAGTGGCCGCGTGCAGAGCGGCCCAAACCAAGCTACCCCACCTCCCAGCGCGCCGCGTAGCCGGAGACGGCGGCGGCACCGCGAAGCCAATGGAGATGGGCCGCAGAAGACAATCTCCCCGCAGGCGCAACCCACCTCCCGACCACTCGGGGCCAGCGGCCCACGGCACAGCCTGTACCGGCCGGCGATTCCCCACTCGGCAGTGGCCCAACTCCCCCATGCAGGCATCCCGCGGGCGGCGGTCCCACACACCAGCGTGCAGCCGTAGGAGAGGACACAGGACCTGATCGCCACGGGAGCCGGAGGCACCCTAGGTGAGGGAACAGACTGTAGTCGAGGGTGGGAGGAAGGGAAGCCGCATCTCTCTTGGGATCGCCGTAACGAAAGGGCGACCTCCCTTCCGCACACCCCTATCCCCTAACCCACCCCCCCGCTTCCTCTGTTGATTGGCCCCTCCCTTCTCCTCCCTTCCCCCTCCCCCCTCCCATCCTATCGCTCCGGCTTCGGCCGATTTGGCCTCGCTCCTCCCTAGAAGGGATCGGAGCTTGTTCTTTCTTCTAGAGAACTAGAGAAAGAGATGTTCAGCTGGCAGGGCTTTTTTTTATAAATTTTTATCAACACAACTAATATACTATTTTATCCTAAAGCAAAAAATAAATAAATAAATATAATTTTTTTTTCTACCTTTGTTGTCTGGTTTCTGCTTTCCACATCTTCTCATTCAATTCCTTCCATCCACTGTGTGTCTTCTCTCTGCGTCTTCCATTTGCTGTTACTGTGCCTCTCCCTTCACCCTCCCCCAATTGGTCTAGCACCCATCTTCTTCCCTCCGCTCCCTCATAGTCTGGCATCTGTCTTCTTCCCACTCTGTCTTTCACATTTCCCTTCGGGGTCTGTTCCTCTCCACCCTCCTTCAATGTCTGTCCTATTCCTTTCCACCACCACCCTTCCCTCCCTCCTTTAACATCTGTTCCTTTCTACTACCCTTCAGCTCCTCTCGGGTAGGCCTATCTATCTACCTTCCTCCCTCTTATTTTCATGTCACGTTGCAATGTAATTTGTGCAAGCCACTGGAGCCTGCGAGCTCGGTCCCTGTCCCATCCCCACAAACTATCTCGCTTCTGTGCTCCTATTTTCTCCATTTCTAATATCTCCCCTGTGTATCTATCATTGCCCCCCCTGTGTCCATATACCATCCCTATGGCATGTCCCCTTTAAGTCTCTGTTCCTATGCCCCATGCACATAATTTCCCCTCTTTCTGTTACCTTCCTGTGCCCAGATTTCCCCTATCTTCCTCTTCCATACCAGTGTGTCTCTTCTTTTCAACCCCATTTAGCTTTTTTCCCTCTTTCTTCCCCCCCCCCCCCCTTCTATCATCTGGCTTCTATCATCTGGCTCACCTGCCTGTCCTTCCCTTTCTTTCCTGCTGTGGATTTTTCTTCCGTCTTCATCCCCTTGGCCCATAATCCTTTTCCCTTTCACTCCCTCCTTCCAGTTTGAGCCGGGAACACGAGCGATCGCATGGTCCTCACAACCACCACCCGCCTGCCCAATCGAAACTAGTGTTTAGCCAGCTCTCTCCCTTCTCCTCACCTTAGTTTGTAGGTTTTCTTTTTCGGCGACCTGCACGCTTTCCCAAAGAGCCGCGCACGTGTGGCTGCTCAGTGTTCAATCTTCGGCTCTGCTGCAACTTCCTGTTTCCGGTTGCGTCAGAGCAGAAGATCGAAACTGAGCAGCAGCGGGTGCGTGGCTCTCTGATAGCGTGCGGGTCGCCGAAAAAGAAAACCTACAAACTAAGGTGAGGAGAAGGGAGAGAGCTGGCTAAACACTAGGATCGATTGGGCAGACGGATGTGGGCTGCGGGGACCGTGCGATCCTTCATGCCTCACTGTGGGGACAAGACCATTCACCTCCCCACGGGGCGGTGAATGGCCTTGTCCCCGTCGCCGCAGCGACTGCTAGTTTTCGTTCCCCGTTTCGGCCGGTCACCAGCGGCTAAACGCGGTGGCCGTGGGTAAACCGCCACCGTGTCATTCTCTAATTTGCATATCATGGAGGTAGCAGGCATGCAAACCTGACTGGCTGGTGGTCCTCCAGGACAAAGTTGGGACCCACCACTCTAGAAACTTCTCAAGCACTGTAGGCAGTCTGACTAGAAGAGAAAGATGGAGTAGGACATGGAAGGAACTGTCAGAGCCCAAGCCTAGAGGAAAGAAGGAAGCCTGCCTGAAGACACCCAGAAGACCCCAAAGGGAATATAGTTCTGCAAGCAGAAGTAAGTCTTGCCAGAACAGGGAATATGGACAGTTATAAATAACTGTTTGTAGTAGAAATGCAGCAGTGTTGGGGTGTGTGTGTGTGTGTGTGTGGAGTGGGGAGTTAATTGCCCTGAATTGTTTTGTTGAAATTTCCTTTTGATTGTGTGCCGGGAAGTAAAGGATAACATGAAATCAAAGCGTTATGAAGAGTTTTATGTCACGTAGGGTGAGGAGGCATATATAAAAGAAAACTTCTGTTTATAATGATGGGGATTGCATGCAGCTTATCTTAAAAAATTAGAAAAATTGGGACAGACTAAATTATTTATTCTGGTGGGAATCCCTATGTTATGGCTATTCAGAAGGGATGTTACAAAAAATTTATGGATGTTTGGGATCCATTAACTAAATACTGTACGGATTGACCTATATATCTAGATAGGGAAAACATACACATCCAGGGAGGGTGGAGAGGGGTACGTTTTGGCTCTGATTAGGGGGTATGGTTAGATTGTTTATAGGTATTTATTGATTGATTGATTAATTAATTGGCAGAATGGGTGGGGAAAAATAATTCTTGTCATTTTTTTTCTAAGTTTATTGTGCTTTGCTGTTAATAATCTATGTAAATGTATCGTTTATTGTGCACAATTGTAGTTTTAAAAATGAATAAATGATGTAAAAAAAAAAAATATATATATATATACACCGTATTTTCACGCATATAACGCGCGCATTATACGTGTTTTTACAAACCGTGCATACCCTTGCGCGGTATACGCGTGAGCGCGTTGTACAAATTTTTTTTTACATAGTTCCCCCCCGACGTCCGATTCACCCCCTGCAGGACCGCTCGCACGCACCCGCACCCCCACCCCGAAGGACCGCCGAATCCCTGACATGATCAGGGCAAGAGGGAGCTCAAGCCCTCTTGCCCCCCTGACTCCCCGACACGATCGGGGCAAAAAGGAGCCCAAGCCCTCTTGCCCCGCCGATTTCCCAACTCCCCGACAATATCGGGCCAGGAGGGAGCTCAAGTCCTCCTGGCCCTGGCGACCCCCCCGCTAGTTTTTCGGGCCAGGAGGGAGCCCAAACCCTCCTGGCCATGGCAACCCCCTAACCCCACCCCGCACTACCTTACGGGCAGGAGGGATCCCAGGCCCTCCTGCCTTCGACGCAAACCTCCCTCCCCCCAATGACCGCCCCCCCCAAGAACCTCCGACCGCCCCCCCAGCCGACCCGCGACCCCCCTGGCCGACCCCCACGACACCCCCACCCCCCTTCCCCGTACCTTTCTGTAGTTGGCCGGACAGACGGGAGCCAAACCCGCCTGTCCGGCAGGCAGCCAACGACGGAATGAGGCCGGATTGGCCCATCCGTCCCAAAGCTCCACCTACTGGTGGGGCCTAAGGTGCCTGGGCCAATCAGAATAGGCCCAGGAGCCTTAGGTCCCACCTGGGGGCGGGGCCTGAGGCACATGGGCCCAACCTGACCATGTGCCCAAGGCCCCGCCCCCAGGAGGGACCTAAGGCTCCCGGGCCTATTCTGATTGGCCCAGGCACCTTAGGCCCCACCAGTAGGCGGAGCTTTGGGACGGATGGGCCAATCCGGCCTCATTCCGTCGTTGGCTGCCTGCCGGACAGGCGGGTTTGGCTCCCGTCTGTCCGGCCAACTACAGAAAGGTACGGGGAAGGGGGTGGGGGTGTCGTGGGGGTCAGCCAGGTGGGTCACGGGTCGGCTGGGGGGGCGGTCGGAGGTTCTTGGGGGGGCGGTCATTGGGGGGAGGGGGGTTTGCGTCGAGGGCAGGAGGGCCTGGGATCCCTCCTGCCTGTAATGTAGTGCGGGGTGGGGGTAGGGGGTCGCCGTGGCCAGGAGGATTTGGGCTCCCTCCTGGCCCGAACAACTAGGGGGGGGGGGGCGCTAGGGCCAGGAGGACTTGGGCTCCCTCCTGGCCCGATATTGTCGGGGAGTTGGGGAGTCAGCGGGGCAAGAGGGCTTGGGCTCCCTTTTGCCCCGATCGTGTCAGGGAGTCAGGGGGGGGCAAGAGGGCTTGAGCTCCCTCTTGCCCCGATCGTGTCGGGGGTGCCACGGTTGGCTGGGGCAAGAGGGCTTGAGCTCCCTCTTGCCCCGTGTCGGGGAGTCGGCGGGGCAAGAGGGGAAGCAGCAGGACACCGGTAGGAGCTTCTACATGATGGGAGGGGTCGGGAGGCTGTGGGGGTGCGAGCGGTCCTTCAGGGTGGGGGTGCGAGCGGTACTGCGGGGGGGGGATGAATCGGACATCGGGGGGGGCATCAGGCTTTCAGGGTGGGGACAGGACTTCAAGGGGGAGAGGAGAGTCGGGGCGGGCGAAAGAAGAATTGGGGTGGCCAGAGGAGAGTCGGGGCAGGCGACTGGAGAGTCGGGCAGCATGCGCGGTATACGGGTGTGCACGGTATACAAAAATTTCTGTACATAAATTTGTGTTTTCCGCGCGCTATACCCGTGTGCGCGTTTTACACGGGTGCGCGTTATCTACGTGAAAATACGGTATTGATATATATTGTAGGAAATTGCACTGATAGGTTCCTTTCAACTGATTCCCTATATGTTTCATCCTGCTTCTCTGTGTTTCACTATCTGCAGCTGCATTTTTTTTGAAGTGATACGGAAGGGGAATCCACTTCATCCCTGTGTTATGCTGTGTTTTATTATGTTGAAATGATGTTTGTTTTGTTTAATACGTTAAACTGGTAGTTTTTTTTGTAAAGAAAATGTAATAAAAACTATTTGACAAAAAAAAAAAAGGAGTACACCTAGACTTTACCACAACAGCCTTTAAAAAAATTATTGCATGGCCACTTATCACAATACATTTTGTAGGTGGTAAGAGCTCACACAGTATCTATGTGCTAACTAGTTAGCATGTACTAAAATAGTTGTGTTAACTGGTTAATGCAAGAATGTCTACTCTCTGCCCTTCAAAACAAATGTTAGCATGCAGTTAGTATGCATACCATTTTAAACTGCTATAGGTGCATATTAGCAATTAACAGTAAAATAACCATGGCTTATCTGGGGCTATTTTACCTCATAGGAGTATCAGGAATCAAAGGCATGTCCTGATGATTCTGAGAAATTTCCTGAGCATCCTGTTATTCTCACTTATCTTTTATCTGAAGGTGTCTTTTGGTCTACCCCCTGTAAGCATAACCTGGCATTGGGTCCCAGAGGAGGTCAGGGGGTTATGAGGGATAACTGGAAAGTTTTCAGCCTAACCATTCTCAAAACATGTGTCCAAAATATATTTTTTCGAGAATTGTCTAATTATACATCCAACCGTTTGATCGTCCAAACCACCAAGTTGTCTATCTTTATACCGCATTCTCGTCCAAAAAATTGTCAAATTCCAAAACATCTAGAACAAGACCTTTTCGATGTGGGAGGGGTCAGCAAAGTGATGGACTGGCTACTCAGACATGGCAATCCAAAAGTATTAACAAGCCTACTCTAATTGAGAGGGGTCACAATATTCAAGTTGATAAGAAAAGACCTGTTCTCTGTTCTTGAAACAGTGAAGGGATTGAGGGCTCTTTGAACTGGTTTAAATAATTATAATTCTAAAAGTCAATAAATAAAGGGTGTTAAGTCAGTTCATGGGAACTTTGTGTAAAGATTTATCAAAAGTTCACCAGGGTTTATTACCGCATTTAGCACCCAAGAGTGCCAGGCAGGAATCAACCACAAACATCATGCATAACACCCTGAGACTAATGAAATTTATATTTTTAAGTTTTTTAATTATTGATTTAATGTTTAAAACATGCAAAGTAGCCCAAAATACCCAGTACCACAATAGTCTGGTTCAAGAAATCAAAAACACTAAAAAGTGTTAAATCATTTGAACATCGTTCCTACAGTGCCAGATAACAGTAAATCAGTCTTCCAACAATCAAAAATGGCTACTGAAAACAGGAACTTATCTCAATCAGAAAACCGATGACATCCATCAATCAAAGAGCCTGTTTTCAGGGAATGCCAGCTGATTGCCCTACAGAGCCCCATTTTGTGTCCTTCATCAGGGGCAAACTTAGGAGCATCTCCCGCTGCAAGTTGAATTGAGTGCTGGTTCTCTTCAGGGTTAAGTAACTTGTCCAGAGTCACAAGAATCTGCAGTAGAAATTGAACTCAGTTTACCTTGTTCTCAGGCCACTGTGAACCCCATAATATCAATGCAATTTTTTCAGGGTTTGTTTTTTTTTCTTTTCAAAGTGAGCAATGTCACATTTGCTTTAGGATTTGGCAATGTTTCCTTAAAATAAAGTACTTTTGTAGGGATATGCATTCATTTTGTTTGTACACCTGTAATTAAATAAAATGGAAAAGGGACCAGTTTGAGTTTAATTCTCATTTGTTCCATTAGTTTTCAGCAAAAATCATGTTTGTGGATAGGAAGGAGGGTAGCAAAAAGGAACACAAGATTCTCCCCAAGTACTGGAGTTCCCATTGAAGTATTTCCAGTGCTTTGCCCTGAAAGTGGCAAGGACAGATCAAAATCAAGTATAAATATGTTTTATTTCATGAAATGCTATGAGGCTCATAATCGAAAGAGAAAAACATCCAAAAACTGGCCTAAGTCGGCACTTGGACAAACATTTCCCAAAAACGTCCAAGTGCCGATAATAAAAACGGGTTTGGGATTTATTTCTAAACGACCTAGGCCTACATAGTGCCACTGAATGACCAAAGCTAAACGGGGCATTTCAGGAGGCGTGTCGAGGGCAGGAGTTGGGCGGGACGTGAGCCGGCTTAGACTTAGTCGTACAGCATGTATAACCAAAAGTTATAAAGCCCACGATCGACGGAACATGGACTTTGTGACAGACCATGTAAAACATGGTCTAAGTCACAAAAACCCACCTAAAGTCACCAGATAGCACTGCAAACACATAAATCAGACCCCCACACACTACCCCAGTAATCACCGACACCCCCCCCCCATAAAAATATTAATCACACCTTCAAAATTCAGCCTTCAGACCATCATCACCTGGCCGCCACATATAGGAAAGCCTAGTCGTCCAGCACAGAGGCGGCTTAAGTCATCTTGGGGGTGGGTTAAGGATCCAAAGAGAGGAGGACCCATGCCCATAAGCCCCTGTAATCATTGCAATGATACTTAAACATGTGCACTCCCTTATACACCCCCAAAACCCTTTTTTTACTGGCATATAAGTGGCTCTTGCAGCCATAAGGGCTATTGGGGTGGTAGATAAGTGGGTCTAGGGGATTCTGGAGGTGGTTTGGGGCGCTCACCTTAATCTATAAGGGAGCTTTAGGGAGAAGAAGACATGGCACCCTTTTTGTGAAGTTCACAGCAGTGCCCTGTAAGGTACCCCACTATTTAGGTGTCATGTCTGCGTGTGCAGTCCATCACTTTGCAGACCTCTCCCATGTCTAACAGGGCTTGTTCTAGGTGTTTTTGATTTGGACGAAAAGTTGGACGAAAATGTGGTATAAAGATGGACGATTTAGTGACTTGGACGATCATATCAGCAGGACGTATAATTAGACAATTTTTGAAACAAAAAAAAGTTGGATGTATTTTTCGAAAATGTGTCTTAAGCTGTTTTTTACTTTGGACGACTTGCGAGATGGACGTAAACGGACTTAGACATCCCTTTCGATTATGCCCCTCCACGAGTTTATCTTATTGGGCAGGCTGGATGAACCATGCAGATCTTTATTTGTTGTCATAAGAACAAAAGATTTGCTATTGCTGGGTCAGACCAGTGGACCATCGTGCCCAGCAATCCACTCATGCGGCGGCCCTTGTACAGAGTCTTTTCCCTTCTAACTTTAGTGAGTGCTATATATGTTGCTATATTACTATGGATCATGTTTTGGGATTGGCCAGCCTGCTACAGGAACCATGAGATAGTATTATTATAGGACTGGTAGGCCAACGACTATGGCAATGTGTGGTGAAGCTAGGTTACAGGAAAAGTGGTACCCACATAGGACTACGATTTTATGTGGCTGTATAGTGAACATGTTTGTTGTCAGGTTGCTGCTCATAATGTGCAGGAGGAACAACAGCTTTGTTGTTGAAAGGTCTGCAATAAATATACAGAATGTTGGCTTTTACAAAGCTGCTGTAGAGATTACTATTGCGGGCCCGCATTCCTATGAGAATCGGAGCTTTTACCTAGCTGACCCAAAGTAGAAATCTCTACCATGGCTTTATAAAAGGAGCCAGTAGTTATAAATGTAAATAAAAATCACCTCTATATAAGGTGCTCTCTTTCCTATCAATCCCACCAATAATACCCCTTTACCATACAAACCATCCTTGCCTTACAACCCAGCAAGAAGCAGGGCTAGAGCACCATGCATCAGGACAGGTGTTGTGATCCTCCCCTTAGACTCTTATCTCCTCATTAGAATTCTCATGTTGTAGCATGTTCTCATAACTCTCCACTTTTTGTGTCTTGCTGGTATCAGCCACGTGTGTTGGCTGATTGTCCGTTGGAACCTCCACAAATGCTTGTGCCACATTGCCCTCCATTATTGTCTCCTTGCCCCTCTTTCTCTTCCTCCCTTTATGCTCCTCTTCCTTTTCACCTTCATCTTCCAGGACTTCTACTGTTTCTTCTTTCATCTTCCTTTTCACTCCTTCCTTGTATTCATCTTCCTCTGATGTACTGGTGACATACTGGTCATTAATATACTGAGTCATGGGCTTATATTTATTCTGATAAATCTGCCTCCTCCTGACTATCCTCTGGCCTGCACAAATCAGCTACTCATTCTGACTCTTCAGTCTCTGAACCAGAAATCTGTTTTACACACCAATACACACCAACATGCACACACACACGTGCACAAACACACACACACTACAAGTGGGAATAAGTAGGACAATAAAATAACCATAAGAGTAAAGATATATCTACCTGGAGAAAGAACCTCAGTCAAATCACCTTCACCTTCAACTACCAGCACTACAAGCACTAGATCCTACCACCTCTCCATAAAACAAACAAACAAACAAAAAAAAACCCAACAACCCACAAATGAGGTCAGCATTAGTGTATGATTATAGCAGGTGCAGCCTCCAGACTCATGCGAGCCTGGCCAAATTAATGTGCCCATAAGCTTTGATTTCCATCATCAGCATTTCAACATGTAAGCACTTTTGTTACTCCTAAAATAGTCATTTTGACGCAGAAAGGGCACACAAGGATTCTATAGTAAAATAACCTCCATTACACAGTAGTCAATTCCATTCTCAGACAAAATTTAATAATGATAATTCAAATTTCTTATAACATTGTCTGAAATATTTTGTGAGAAAATGTCATTAAAATCCATATTTGTCCCTGCTTGCAATCTTTTGACAGTTGTTTAAGGCCTCAGTCTCTGAGCAATGTAATTCATTGCAAAACGGCAGGTGTTTACTGGTATATCTGTGGCTGTCTGCATGTTGTCTACCTCCAATCAATTTCCCAGCCTGGCACATCAGTTTCCCCACAGTCATTCCATCACTGTTCAATGAAGCATACTATATTGTATTTGCCTCTCATTGTGTTCCTTTAATTCATCATGATACTCATGCTATTCCTTTATTAAAAGCCATTGTGCTGACCCCCCTGTAACCTTCCCTTTAAAATGCTTTGCAACTTTAAATGAATTTTTTTTCATCTACTGACAAATCTTACAAAAAGAACCCCATTAGTTTTAGATCTACATACAACAGGGCTAATGCATGCCTAATCCGGCTTAAAAAGGAACACTGTGGGACATGCTCGGGTGTCCCATGATAATTGCCAAATTAGCACGCATTAGCTACATGCTTGAAAATATATATTTTTTGAGGGGAAAGTCAGGAGCGGAGAGTGGGCATTCCTGTACTAGCTAGCGTAGTTAGGTTTCAGCATGTTAACAGTGCAAAAACGCCATGTGAATCCTTATCCCCCTAAAAACTGGCTGGCAGTAAGAGCCTGCTTTGGTATAGGATGGGCTGGGGAGGGCATCAATTGGAATGCCACTAACTTGGAACTTGAGGATGTTACTGGCCAGACTTTATGGTAGATATCCTGCAAACAGGATGGTTGGATAGGCTGGAGTGAGTTTGGACGGCAACTTCAGCATTTGGAACCTAGGACAATACTAGGTGGACTTTACAGCCTATGACCCAGAAATATCAAAGAAGAGATAAGTTAATTTAATCATGTATTTTTAATGGATATAACTAATGGGCAGACAGGATGGAGCCATTCAGGTCTTTATCTGTCATCATTTACTATGTTTTACTAAACGGCATCTAACTCCTAAGTACTGTTCGGCATGGTTATGAATCAACCGCTAAGTGCTGTTTACAGAATCACACCTAACGGCACCTAACTTGACTTAGGTATCAATGTTAGGCACCAGTATACTAGGCTATGATTTTCCTGAGTTAATTTACTGGCACCTAACACAGTCACCTAACAATGCCTAAGTCATACAATGTCTATTCTTCACCCATAACCATGCCTACTTTCAGTGGCGTAGCGAGGGTGAGAGCTGTCCTGGGCAGTGGCGCCCCTCCCCTGCCCTCTTCTCTTCCCACATCTGCTCCTTCTCCCATACCTCTTCAACATTCCCACCATGAGCAGCAACCCCAACCTGCTGTTCGCACCAGCTCTTCCTCTGATGTCACTTCCTAGGTGTGGGTCCAGGAAGTGATATCAGAGGAAGAGCCTACACTGGTGCGAGCAGTAGATTGGGGTTGCTACTTGCTCTGGGAATGTTAAAGAGGTATGGGGAAGAAGGGGTGTGCACGTGTGGTAGTGGGGGAAGGGAAAGGAGCGAGAGGATGGGGAGGAGGACGGGAGGGTGGAGAGGAGGATGGTTGCAGGCACACCCACCAAGACAGCACTATGAGTGGACCATCCTCCACGCCCCCCCTTATTATACCACTGCCTACTTTTTAGATAGACATCGTTAGGCACTAGTAGGCACCTTAATTTAGGCATTGGTAGGCACCATGCTGAATTCCACGCACAACTTCAATTAAAGTTGAATTAATGTTTTTTTGTTAATTGACTTTTATTGGCATTTTCAATTAAAACACCAATTAAAGTCAATTATCAAATTTGTAGTTGCACATGGGATTTGGCAAGGCATTGCCGATACAGGCATCTAGCAGTACCTAAACAAGGTGCCATTTATGGTAAAAAAAAAAAAAATTAATTAATGGTCGCTTACTAATGGATACATTAGTACATGCTCATTAATACAAAAAGTCCATTTTATGGCTGCAGTAAAAATGGCCTTAGTATATAGGAAAAACCCACACAAAACCACTTTTTTTGCTGCAGCATAGACCCCAAAGGTAGCTGCAGAACTGAGAGACAAGCTTTTTGTTCTTGTTGTTTTTTGTTTTAGTTTTTTCAAAAGTAGTTGCATACCTTTTTCTGCATTATATCGCACAATTAGATTTGAGGTACTAGACAAAACAATCAAAATAATGAAATGGTAGCTAAATGACTTCAATTAGAGATGGGCAAACAAGCTTAGCTTAAATCTGAATTCATTTGAATTTGGCATCCAAACTGAGTCAACACAAACAGATAAATTGTTCTCATGATATTGGGACGAGGAAGCTGCACTGAAAATTAGTTCTAGTCCTTAAAACTGTTAAATATTCATTTTGATTAAATGCATGAATGAGTTGTTATAAGACTCTCATATGAATAGAGTAATGTTGAACAATAGAACGAAATGTCTGTGAAAACCATAGAAGAAAAAGAAGAAGACTATGAACTCCTATAAGCAGGTACCTGATACCAGTTTGTTCAGAATAGTGCTGCAAAAATTTCCACTAATGGTAAATGATGGGGTGGTGCTACTCCATTTCTCAAAATCCTGAGTGGTGTTGAACTGGTACAAGATTTACAAAGACTAGGGGGACATTCTATGAAGTTACAGAGACATATGTTTAAAACCAACAGGAGGAAATATTTTTTCACTCAGAGAATAGTTAAACTCTGGAATGCATTGCCAGAGGATGGGGTAAAAGTGGTTAATGTAGCTTGCTTTTTTTTTTTTTTTTTTAAGTTTGGATAAGTTCCTGGAGGAAAAGTCCATAGTCTGCTATTGGGACAGATATGGGAGAAGCTACTACTTGCCCTGGAGTGGTGACATGGAATGCTGCTACTATTTGGGTTTTTACCAGGTACTTGTGAATTGGATTGGCCTCCATGAAGACAGGATACTGGGCTAGATGGACCATTGGTTTGACCCAGTAAGGCTATTCTTATGTTCTTATTGGCATTAAGGGGGCAAATAATGCAATTTATAGTCTTAACACATCTTGATAACTCTTTTCTTGTGTCACTTCCCCATACTATATCAGAACACATTTCACCCAAATGTTCTAACTGAAATGTTTAGCTTTAATTGAGCGCCAGCAGCAGCAAGATCGGCTCGACATCGGAGCCAGATCTGTGAGAGAGAAACCTACCGACCACCAATTTGGCTTTGCCTCCGACCCCCGAGCCTCGTTCCGGATCCAGCCCCGCCGAGCGTGAGAGCCTGTTCCGCCCATCCCAGGCCTGCCGGGAGCAGTTTTTTAATCTGTAAAGGGGGAGGGAGCCGCACTCAAGCCCCAGCGCCAGCAGGAGCAAGATCGACTCAACATCGGAGCCAGATCTGTGAGAGAGAAACCTACCGACCACCAATTCGGCTCTGCCTCTGACCCCCGAGGCTTGTTCCGGACCCAGCCCCGCTGAGCATGAGAGCCTGCTCCACCCATCCCAGGCGCTTAAACTCCAGCAGAGAAACGGCGCCCAGTCGTTCGGTGCACTGGCTAAGGCGCACGGCAAAGGCGCATGTGCCTTAGCATGCGCCTTTGCGAAGCGACTGTGTGAAACGACTGAGACCAAGACCACACGATAAGTATACCTCATTACCTTCAAAAGTATAACCTGTTACTGCATGCAAACAACCCTATTACTGCATGACAATCAAAACTAGACACTGCATGATTAGCTACTGCATGAAATCTCTAAAAGCAACCACTGTATGAGTTGTGTATTCATCGCTAAGCCAAAAGCACAACCTGTTACTATCCGACAAGGCTACTTTCTGAAAAATCAAAAAATAGCCTGCCAACACAAAACAAATAAAACCAACCATCGCAAGACAAGTTTTCTTCTAGTTTTTCAACCCCATGTTATCTAACTACTTACACTTAGCATCCAGTCAAAAATGGCAATTTTTAACAAACACCAACTATTTTTAGAGATACTGTACCTAATCTGCTCCAGATGTTGGGGCAATGATGAAAAACCACCTCAACCAATTCATACTCACCTCTCCTGGCACAGACCAACTAAACTAACCAAATCAACCAACTCCCACCGAACCTTGCAAAACTGCCTAGAACAAGGCCCTCTTCAAATCCCTGTCATGAACACCACCCGAAAACCCTTCAAACCATACAAAAATAAAGCTAATAACATAAACCTAAAAAAGCTAATGCCCACTGAAACTCCCACTCCAAACAACTATGGAAACCTTAAGGGACTCTATGAGAAACAAAGCACATATAATAAACGATTGGATAGTGCAAACAAATCCGGACCTCCTATTTCTGACTGAAACATGGTTAGCCTCTGACACGGACATTATCATGAAAGAAATTCTGCCACAGGGATACAAAATACTTCCACTATCAAGAAGCTGGAAAAAAGGGGGTGGTCTAGCGATTATCTTAAAAGAATCCTTTGTGTACAATAAGATAGACTCCAAAACCTCAGATAACCTAGAAATACTAACTTGCAAGATCACAAACGCCCAATTAGAAGAGTCACTAATTGTGACATTATTTTACATCCCTCCCAAAAAATGGTCTACCGCTAGAGAAGAATTCTTCAAATTCCTTACGTTAAACGCCCTAAAAGGATCGTACAACCTACTACTGGGTGACATAAACATACATCTAGAGCAAAAGGAAAAACCAGAAGTGACTGAAATCGATACCTTCTTAACGTCGCTCAATTTCTCATTGCCGGATACAGAGATAACATATGAGAAGGGACATAAACTAGACATAGTTACTTTTTCTCAAAAGGAAACCCTCGACCCCCAAGATTAAATACAATTCAGGGACCTGGGAAAAATGCATTTGGTCAGACCACTACATTGGCAAATTCGACCTACACTGGCAAAAGAAGTCACTCCAACCTAAAATCATAAGAGAAAACACAAAAACAATAACCAGTCACGATAATATCAACCCAACAGAATTCTGGACTCATTACGAACTACGACCCACAACCGAGGAAATACAGGATTTCCCAACAAGATGGGGAAAGTTCAGTAAGGAACTATTAGAGACCAATTAGCACCATACCAAACATACAAAAAGAAAGAAAGAGTATTAAATGAATGATTCAACTCAGAACTATTAGCCTGCAAACAGGAACTAAGAAAACTTGAGAGAATATGGAAAAAAAACAAACAAAGAAAAAGACAAGACAAACTGGAAACAAAAAATGAAAATATACAAAATGCTGATCAAAGAAAAACGCACAAAACACTATGCACAGAAAATAGGTACATCAAAAATAAATAGTAAAGAGCTGTTCAAACTAGTAAAAACGATAACAGACACATCTCAAATCCTGAAAAAAGACAACGAAGCCCCTCCATCTACTCAAACCCTAGCCAATTTCTTTAAAAATAAAATCACTGACCTAAAAGCAACAATACCCACACCCAAAACCAACACAGATTTCTACCTCAGACCCTATGATCAGGAATCCAGAGCAGACATGCTCTGGGACCACTTCGAGATTCCAAACTGGCATCAATTCCTAACTTTATTCAATAAATACACCAAGTCAAACTGTCTACTGAACGGACAAATGTCCATCTAAAATTATGAAAGTTGCTCCACCAGACTTTAAAAAGGAACTATTCTCTTGGCTCACAACTTCGCTTACAAACGGCATACTGAATGAGGACATGGGTCACATACTGATCACACCTATCCCCAAAGATCAGGAAAAAATCAATAGCCCTGACATCCAATTACAAGCCTATAGCAAGCATCCCCCTATTCACTAAGCTTCAGGAAGGATTGGTCAACCTGGAACTAGTGAACTACCTAGACAAATTCAACATCCTTAGCAAACATCAATCAGGATTCAGAAAAGGATACAGCAAGGAAACAGTTATACAATGGCGTACCAAGGGGGGGCGGGAGGGGCGGTCCGCCCCGGGTACCAGCCCTGAAGGGGTGCTCCCGGCCTTGCCGTTCAGTCCTCTCACACCCCCGAAGGACCGCTCGCCCAACTGACCTTCCTGCACCACCTGTGAAGCAGCAAGCAGCAAGATCGCGAGGTCAGCTATCCCTGAGCTGCTTGAGCGCTGCTTCCTGCGCCGCGGTCCCGCCCCTCCTCTGACGTCAGAGGAGGGGCGGGAACGCGGCGCAGGAAGCAGCGCAGGGATAGCTGACGTCGCGACCCTGCTATGGCTACTTCATAGGTGGTGCAGTAAGGTCAGTGGGGCGAGCGTCCTTCGGGGGTGGTGGGGACTGAACAGCAAGGCCGGGAGCATAGGTAGTGCTGCTTCATAGGTGGTGCGGGAAGGCCAGGGGGGCGAGCGGTCCTTCGGGGTGGGGCGGGTGGGCAGGCAGGCAGGCATTCAAGGGGGAGGGGGGTGACAGGCAGGCAGGCCTTCAAGGGGGGGGACAGGCCTTCGGGGGGGTGCAGACCTTCAAGGGGGAGGGACAGGCCTTCAAGGGGGGGGCAGGCAGGCCTTCAAGGGGGGACGGGACTACAAGGGGGGGGGACAGGCCTTCAGGGGGGGTGCAGGCCTTCAAGGGGGGGGAAAGGCCTTCAAGGGGGGGACAGGCCTTCAAGGGGGGGGACAGGCCTTCAAGGGGGGGACAGGCAGGCCTACAAGGGGGATGACAGGCCTACAAGGGGGTGGGACAGGCTTTCAAGGGGGGGACATGCCTTCAAGGGGGGGACATGCCTTCAAGGGGGGGGTGCAGACCTTCAAGGGGGGGACAAGCCTTCAAGGGGGGGACAGGCAGGCAGGTCTTCAAGGTGGGGGGGACAGGCCTACAAGGGGGAGGGACAGGCCTTCAAGGGGGGGACAGGCCTACAAGGGAGTGGGACAGGCCTTCAAGGGGGTGCAGACCTTCAAGGGGGGACAGGCAGACCTTTAAGGGGGGACAGGCCTTTGGGGGGGACCTTGGTTTAGAAGTACACGGAGGGAAGGGGGTGTTCAAAGAGACATGCATATGCCAAACTTTGGGGGGGGGGATGAAGAAATAATGGGTCTGAAAATAGAGGAGAGGGAGAGAAATGATGGACCATGGGATTTAGGGAGGGAAGGAACTGAAAGGGAGAGAAATTGGACACAAGGGATGGTGTGGAGGAGGGATAGAGATACTGGACAGGAGGGTAATTGGGAAAAGAAAGGGAGAGATGGTGGACTCTGGGGTGGTGGGGAAGGAGGGAGAGATGCCGGATGAAAGGGTAGTTAAGAAAAGGTGGATCTGTGGAGGGAGATGAAAAAAAGGAAAGATACCAGACTTCCTGGGGAGGGAAGGGAAATGGAAAGGGAGGACAGAGTTGGCAGATGGATGGTTAGCACGCAGAAAGAAGAAAGAAGGAGACCCTGGCAAGCAAGTTATCAGAAGAAAACCAGAGCCTTGGACCAACAAGATTTGAAATATAACCAGACAACAAAAGGTAGAAAAATTAATTTTATTTTCTGTTTTGTGATTATAATATGTCAGATTTGAAATGTGTATCCTGACAGAGCTGGTGTTGGACTGCAAACGTGAGCTAGGATTTAACAGAGAGAGGAAAAGTCCTTTTTGTTTCTTTATTTTATTTACACCACAGTGCCAGTGTGGTTAGGAGAAGCCAAAGGGGGTGAAAAAGCTATAAAACCCACCAGGAGTTTTGAAAAAAATCACCCAACTGGGCAGGAAAATCGAATTGAAAAACCAATTCAATAGGCTGAATCGAATCGAAATTTTTTTTCCTGAATCTGGCAGCATTAGTTTGCACTACTGTCTTAGACTTTAGGACCTGGGATTGGGGAGAGATGGCATTCTCAGTACTTTATAATGCAAGTGAAACGAGGATTTGGTCAGACTTTTGAAGGGTCTGCAGAAAAAAAATATTGTATAGGCCGGGGACATGAAACAGCAGGAAATGGGAACTTTTCTTCCTTCTATTTTTGTGAATGGAAAGGCTGAGGATGTCAGAGAGTTCAGTTAAAATATGTGCTTTATAAGAAAATATAATAATGTGTTTTATAAAGTTTATAGCATAGCTGGCCTACCCAGTGAGGTGTTTCTAGTGGTGGTGGTGGCAGCGTGTCAATGTGTTGAGAGGAAGAGGTGGTCTGGGAAATTCTGCTGAGCAAACTTCGGGCCCATTTCCACCCCCTAGTTAGTCCACTCCACTCAACTGGTTCACACACTGAGTGGGTCTTTGGGTGTTGTGTTGGGATCTCTTCCAGTGGTTTATCAGTATCTCCTTCTGGTCCAAGGAAGGAAACTTTGTTATCCTTAGCATTGACCTACAGAATATGTTTGTAACAGCGCTGCTTGTGTGGCATTAGGCTATGTAGTGATCGAAAGAAAAAAAACAGACCTTTGCACATTTTTGCACTATATGGTGGGTGTATGAGGAGATTCACATTTCCTGCACAGCTAAGTCCATGTGAAGTTACCTTGTGCTGTATTTGACATCTAGCAAGGTCTCTGTTTGAAAGGAAAGATCTAAACTTAAAAATGAAGTGGCCAGAAGTTATGGTAAAAGCAGATAGTGTAGCTGGTTTTAAGAAAGATTTGGACAAATTCTTGGAGGAAAAGTCCATAATCTGTTATTAAGACATGGGGGAAGTGTCTGCTTGCCCTGGATCGGTAGCATGGAATGTTGCTACTCTTTGGGTTTTGACCAGGTATTAGTGTCCTGGATTGGCTACCATGAGAATGGGCTACTGGGCATGATGGACCATTGGTCTGATCCAGTTAGGCTATTCTTATGTTATGTTCTCATCTGTAGGGGCCTTTGTTTTCACTTCTTATTTTAATGTATTTTTTTTCTGGGAACTTATCAGTGTTTTTTATAATGGGAACAAAAATGGAAGAGAATTAATGTGTATGGGATGAGGGGGTAACTAATTTCTTCAGCTAAATAATTCAATCCACTTCAAACAGACATAGGAGAACTCACGCACCATTCACACACCCTCCAACCAAAAACGTCGAAAGAACAAAACTGTTTGACAACCTCCTAGCCATTCGAGCTGCAACACTCGACCCCCAACTCTACAACCAATTGACATCGACCACAGACTGCAAAACCTTCAAAAAGAAATAAAAACCCTTCTATTCAAAAAACACATAAAACCGAACTAACACAATCAGAACTTTCCCAAGCATCACCTGCAACTACTCCATATGTACTTCTGATGTCATGACAATTCAGACATAATTTATGTTATGTTATGTTTGGAATATAAGAAAATTTTCACTGCCTGTTTCTATTCTGACCATTTATTCCGTTTCATGGTCATTACAAAAAATATTTTTTTACATGGGGGGGTGTCAAAAAATGATGGGCCCCGGGTGCCACATACCCTAGGTACGCCACTGCAGTTATAGCTTCCATCCTAAACCACCTATACGATCTTTTCAGCAAAGGTAAAAGAGCCCTGATTTTGCAACTTGACCTTAGCAGTGCGTTCGATCTAGTAGACCATGAAATTATGCTACTATGCCTAGACACAATGGGCCTCACAGGAAAGGTAAAGAAATAGTTCCAGGAATTCCTAACCAACAGATCATACCGAGTAGTCAGCGAAGGGAAATACTCCAAACCATGGAAAAAACCCTCAAGGGTTCCCCAAGGCTCCCCACTCTCACCCACACTATTCAATATCTACATATCATCCTTAGGCCATCTGTTAAAAAAGTTAAGCTTAAACCACTATATATATGCAGATGATATATCCATCCTGATCCCCTTAAATTACATAACAAACAAAACAATAAATAACCTTTCTCACATAATGACCGAAATTGAAAAATGGACAACCAACTTCAAACTGAAGCTAAACATAGAAAAAACAAAACTGAGTCTTCTTGGCAAGCCCCAAGGTCAAAATTACCAGAATATCATTAAAATTAAATGGCCACAACTACCAAATCTCCAAAACCATAAAAATACTGGGTATCACACTGGACACACATCTAACTATGGTAGACCACATGAACTTAGTGATGAAGAAATGCTTTTGTACACTCTGGAAACTAAGGACCATCAAAAAATACTTTGACACTATGTCTTTTAGGCTACTGGTACAGTCCCTGATCCTATCAACACTGGACTTTTGCAACATTGTTTACCTAGGTATCCCCCCCAAAAAAAACAGTACAAAAATTAAAAATAGTGCAAAACACAGCAGTTCATCTGATCTTCGGATTGAGGAAAAACAACAACAGGTCTGGGATCTAGCGCCTTCCTACCTGCTACCACACTTCATATTTCACAACCCCATAAAAACAACCAGAAACCGAAACATATTTACTTACCCAAAAATCACAGGCTGCAAATACAAATCCTTTCTGGACAGGACTTTCAAGTTTCAAGCAGGCAGACAGCAGTCCTGGCTGGACAACTACATAAACAGAGCCAGTTTGACCTACGGTGCATTCCGAAAATCAATCAAAACCATTCTGTTTGACAAATTTATCTCCTAAACAGAAGCCTCCAAATGATATATTCTCCCTCTCTCTACCTCGATGTAATTTCACTGTTTTTTGTTGTTCCTTTACCTAATTCTTATGTAACCCTCTCTTCTTACATCCTGTATTTCGATGATTGTCCAGCCTTCTTCGAATGTGAACCGCCTTGAAGTCTTTCGACTATAGCAGTATAGAAGAATAAAGTTATTATTATTATTATTATTATTAATTTCACACGCATCATCAGTGTTATTTCTGCTAGACATTACTCAAGTTTAAATAATCTTTCACAGTGAATACATGTCCTTCCTTTCTTAAACTGTACCACATGGGGGTTGGGTTTCTTTACCACAGCCTGGTTCACACTTTAGAATTTTTTTCTAGAGCTGTCTGTCCATAACCTCTACAAAGTGCTTCTGTATGTTCCTCCCAATCTGCCACCATCTCTCCTGGGATTGTACCTCTCCCAAGTAGCTGACATATTCCAAACTCGGACTCCTGCAGGTGGAATCAGGTTTAATGTGATTAAAGATCTCCTCATTCACCCAGATCTCCTGTTGCACCTAAACAACCACCATCACATGTAAAGGCACATATTGGTACCACAACCTCCATAAGTCCCACACAAGGTGTCAGATGTAGTGCTCCGCTCTGTTCAGCCTAGGCAGTTTGTCCTCTCCTGCCTTCCCAGACTCTACCCAGGGGTCCTGGAGGTAAGACTGGGGTAAAAGGCCATCCATCCATGTGACAACCCCTTCCTCCAACAATTCAAGGCACACCACATATCCATCCTTCAATGAAGCAACACCTACCTCAGCATCTTTCACGAGCCAATCATTTTCTGGACTCCAGACCATCCACTCTGTCATCAGCTCAGTTGGTACAGCAGGATCCATTTTCCCCAAAACCAAACAAAGGAAGTGAAATACAGTCTTAGGCTGAGACAGTCCAGTATCCAAGTCACTAGGTATATTACTGGAGGTTCCCAAATTGGTTCTCTGCACCATTTGACTTGCAAAAGGAGACTAGTTCATTTTACTTATCAAATGCAGTGGGACCGCTGAAGGGGATGTTCACTCCATAACATCTTACTCTCAGGAAGGTGTTGACTTTTTCTCTCCATATAGTTCTTGAAATTCAGTGACCTCCCCACTGGGATAAGTTATACTCCTTAAGTTCTCCATCCCAGAATCAGGTGGTCCTGGTCAATCCCTCCAAGTCAGCACTGTCTTACTTCAACCCCACCACAGTGTTTTGGATCTCAAGCTATTCACCAATGTAGTTGCAGCACCAGAGGGCTCCAATTTTAGGGTTTTGGTTTCCTAAACCAGGCTGCCTAAGGTAAAAACTCCCCAGGTTAGACTTTCCTCCAGTTTCTTATCCTGAGGTTACATTCTCATGGGTCACAGTACTGGTAGATTCTCCTGAGAACTCCCACTGGTAGAACTTATTTTCACATGTGCAGCAGCACAGTTGCACTGGCATTTCAATTCCTCTGATTCTGCAATGATCGCACATAATGTGGCCCACAAAGACTCCATTCTTGACTGATATATCAATAGCAGCAATCAGTAAGTGGGTCATGATTGTTTTCTCAACTGTCCCTACAGATCAGGCACATCTCCCTCTTCTCATGTTCTCCACATGCAAGGTCTCACATAGAGTGCAGTTCCAGTCCTTGCTTGGGGTATGGTTCTGATCTATACTCTTCCCACTCTCTGGAATTCATCCTGGTATTCAACTGACATCATTATGTGTTTCCCCAAAAGCTGGAATCTGGGAGGACAACTCCACTGTCTCCTCCCCTTATGTTTCCCGTTGGCAGTAACAGGTACCATTTTGATTTTGGTTTCTTCCTACTCACAGTTCTTGTCAGGGACTCCTTCTATAGCCTCTCCATGTTGGCCATCTCCACTGGAGTCTTTTCTTCCTGGAATTCGCCATCCTTATGCCCCACATTGGGGGGCCATTTTTATGTAGCTCTGGCACCCTACCCAACTGTGCCTCCATGCACCAGGCTTTGGTCAGCTCTTCAGGGTCAGAGGGGTCTTGCCTGTCCCAGTATCAGGGCTCACACAAAAAGCTGAATATGTACACACTGTAGTCACTCACAGACAAACAGTTCTTTTCAAATTTCTCAAGCAGACCAAGGCTGGATAATGCAGGCCGGAGAATGGGCAACTCCAGGGTTTCACTCACCCCACTTAAACTCCTCACTCTCCTTTATGATTAAATGACAGCTCAGTTCAAGGTTTATGTGAACCAAACTGAAACTTTATTGAAGTTGATAGAATAGTTTTCAAACTATTTATAATACACTTAGCAGAAAGGCATACACTTGGTTCCATCAACAAATTTTTCCTTGTCACTTATAACCTCCGTGCAAATCATTTGCATGCAAACATAACAATGAATCAATCGCTGTTGGAAAATAGGCCAGAGAATCAGCCAACAGCGATCGAGTCGCTATTGTTAGTGAATCTAGCCCTTTGTTTCTGCAAAATGACACTTAACAAAATAAGATAAAACTCTTTTCAGCTACAGTGACAAAATAATGCTTAGAATTTAGGCAGTCGGTTGGTTGGGCTA